>NC_092133.1:78842896-80141646 GCF_043159975.1 Macaca nemestrina
GCTCATGCTTGTAATCTCAGCACTTTGGGAAACCATGGTATGAGTATTCCTTGAGCCCAGGAGTTGAATATCAGCCCGGGAAGCATAGGAAGACCTTGTTTCTAGAAAAAAAAAAAAAAAAAAAGAAAAAGAAAAAATAGCCAGGCATGGAGGTGTGCACCTGTAGTCCCAGTTACTTGGGAGGCTGAAACTGGAGGATCACTTGAGCTCAGCAGCTCCAGGCTGCTGTGAGCTGTGATTGTGCTACTGCACTCCAGCCTGGGTGATGTAGTGAGACTCTCTCAATTAACAAAAAAATTAAAAAGAGGAACACCACCACGTTTATATTATCTGTATTTTGTAACTTCTACTTCCCACTCAATAGATTGTGAGCTTTTTCCCACAGCATTTTCATAATTTTATATTCTTTTAAACTATTATTTTAAAGGTTATGCTATTATAAGGATTTCACATAAATTAGCTTACCAGTCATCTATGAAGGGCCGTTTAGTGGGTTTCCAATTTTGCCTGATTACAGTGATTAACAACCGTTATGCATAAGTCTCTGTACCTTGATGTCCAAATGATTTCTTGAGGATAAATTTCTAGATTTTGATATATTTTGATAACTTTTCCTCCAGAAAGATTATATCAGTTTACGTTTCCATGAGTGAACAGTAAAATTGATTTTACTTTTTTCTTTACCAGCACTGGATAGTATTGTTTTAATTGCTACTTGTACAAGGAAAATTATATACCACTAATATTTTATATTGCACGTTGATTGCCAGCAATATTGAATCATTTTTTCACTTGTATATTGGTCAGTTTCATTTCTACCTTTATGAATTTTTAATTATTTTCCTTTGCTTACTTTGAAATACTGTAATATTTCAGTCTTATTTAAAAGAGTTTGCTATTTTGAGGATGATAAACTATTCACTATCATATAATTTTTCCAGATTGTTCTTTGATTTATTATTTATGGTATTTTTTAAGGCAAACAAAAGTTTTGCCTTTTATGGAGTCAAACCTATTAGTTATTTTTTAAAAAGTAGTTCATATGAGCTAATGCTATCCTTAGCCTAAGAATGAAATGAATTAATAGTAATTAAGCTATTCAATTTTATTATATTTCTATCTGAAATTTATATTAGTGTGTAGTTTTATATTAAGAGTAATATGTTTAAAAATACATTCAGTTTTTCCAACAGAAGTTATTGAATAGTCTGACATTTCCTGATGATTTATAAAGTTAATTAATTATATAATCTATAATTGCACATATTTGGTGCTGTCTGTGGACTTTCTACTCTGCAGATAGGGGTAACACCATGAGAGTATTTAATTTTAAGAGAATTGTAGTTTACATTTGGTAATATTATTTCTTCAAGTTAAAAATATACAATTGGTTAAATATGATTCAACCATATATTGATTTGAACTTGATTACATATGCATTTTAGAATAATATGCTTTGAAAAACAACCAATACATGATATTAAATACAATATAGGATTCAAAACAATATGTGTGGTATGACTAGGGTGACCATATAACTTATCTAAACTGGGATATTTGGAGAGTGAAAAGCAGAGCTATGAATAATTACACTGGATTAAAAAATATGAGGCAGAACTATACACTCACCCAAATTTGTAACATAAGCATGTGTATACTTAACTATACAGGCTTAAAAAAAACTTGAAGGCAATGTATTGCAAAATATGGTAGGATTGCACAATTTTTTCAATATCTTTTGTGTATTCTCCCAATTTTCTGCAACACATTTGTATTGTATATAATCTATTATTATATTATTTATTTTTAATTATTATTTTAGATTTAATAAATATTAAAAGAATGACAATAACGACAAATGCTTTTTTGATGATTACTGCCAGGGACTGATCTAAGGTTTTAACAGATAATCCTCACACAGTTTTGTAAGGTAGATTAAATCAATTCCCACTTTAATGTGTGGAAACTGAGAAAAATAATGTAAATAAATAAATACATAAATAAATAAAATAATTTGCCCAAGGATACACACGTAGTCAATGGAAGCACTGAAATTTTAAACCCACTGGGTATACAGTCTAAAAGAAAGAACATGGAGAAACAGTTACAAACATTGAGAGAATTGCTTTCCCATGGAGTTATAATTATGATTCCTCACATTGCTTCTCTTCTTTTGAGCATCATTTATTTTTGATGTGACTTTTCATACTGTTCTGCTGTATTAGGAATTGTGGTGTCTTCTAACAAATTGTATCCCATGGGTTCCTGTGTAAAACTTGCAGACTTTGAGAGAGAAGGATTTTATTTAGTTTTATCTTGACAGTCGCAACTTCAGTTGCGGTTGGAGTAAGGAAGGCTTTACTGAAAGCCACCTTGCTGAGACATGCCCTGAGGTAAAGCTCTGTATTCATCTGGTAAGCAGGAATTTGCTGTTTTTGTTCATTTGGTAAGTAGGAATTTTCTCCACTCTGCTCGCTCATACCATGACTGCCCAGAGAGAAAATCCTAGCAGTCTTTCTGGTCTCCGCTAATAGGGCACCTACAGCTGAGGTTGGTGTCAGGTGGGTGTCTCGTGGCCATGGCTACCTGCTCAAGAAGGTGTAAAGCCCAGGACAAACGCCTGAATGTCACCACTGTCCCCACCCTCTGCTACCTTTGCCCTCATCCTCTCCATTTGAGCAATCTTAATAGGGTTCTTATCGCTTCTGTAAGGTGTTTGGAGCCTGGTTCTGCTCAAGTCTCCATACAGTTTAATTTGATATACAAGTTTTTGTAGTGTATTTCTACCTTCACTGTATTTGGCCTGTCACTTACATGTGAGGATGGTGTCTCCTTCTGAGATTGATCTATTGATGTATCTCCCCCTCCACATCCCATATTCATAGTTTATTTTTTTTTCCATGGAAAGCATATACAGGGACAGTCTTTTGTGAGTATTCCAATGGCCTTTTTAACTAGAAGTTTCCAAAGGGTTCAATTCTGAGTGAGTAGAAGGAAGCATTTGAAAAACAAACAAACAAAAAGGATGGAAAATGTGGCCAAGACTACCTGAAGATTAAAAGCAAAGAACCGATAACCACAAAATCCAATTAGCCCTCAATCAAAAGGGTCCAGCACATTGGAGATTACTTTCATTCTTCCATCCATAGCTTTCTGTGCTTCTTTCTCATAGTCCACTTTGGATAAATTTCAATCACATCTAATAGCATCACATGTATCACTAGATAGACATAACCACTTTCTGCAAAATTCAGAAAAAAAAACCATAATCATTTTCAACTCTGTTAATTAGATTTTCCTAAATGAATCTATTTATTTACATTCTATGCCCAAGAGCTACATTGTGAAGATAAATAGCAGAATACCTGTTTCTTTTGATGGTGTTTTACATGACACTGATGCTAGGAGACGACCAACACAGTGCTGTACCAAGCCGCACGCCCACCATCCTCCTTTGCCTGAGAGAGCTATTTTCGTAGAATATGATAGAGCAATCTCTATCATATCATTGGTGTGCATGTCATGAATTATAAATAATATCTCATAATGCGGATTAAGAACGTGAGCAGAGAGAAACAGAAAAGCTGACTACATTGATGACAGTAATCAGAGACACAGGGTTTGGAATTTTCTCTTAAGAGAAACATGTCCTTAGGTCCTCTTAGGCCCATATTTCAAGTTCCAACAGAGTTTTTCATGGAATAAGGACTTAACTATATGCCAAATTTTGTGCTAGGTCTCTGTCTACATGTCCTTATTTATTATTCCTGAGTTATAGTAATTTTATGGTTGAGGCAACAGACATTCAGATAAATTAATTAACCTACAAAGATAATCAATTTGTAAGAATTTGAAATCAAATCTGCTGAGTCTACATTTTAGCCATCAAAGGGCTTTTTGATATGGGCCAATCAAATTTTATTGTAATAGGAAACTTTTTAATATTTATTTTACTTTATTTTTTCATGAAGGGTCAAGAACAAAACATTTTCCATCGTTTATTGAAATTAATATCTTCATTAAGTGTCATAATAAGTGGTACAATTAAAAATGTAATGAAATAGGTCAAAAGATGGATGCATAATTAGTACAGTTTGGGGTAAAATCATTGCATTTAGCAAAGCAGTTCAAGGTACATAACCTAATTCTTGTACATGATAGGCACTTGACAAAACTGTGAACAATTAAAATGAATTTTTGACAATTTGTTTGATATGTGGATAAATTTTTGAGAACCAGCACTGGATCTTCTGAATTCCTGGCTCCTCCAACTATTTTTAGTGTCTCCTTATGAATACATTGTCAGTGTTCAATTATACTGGTTGGTGTCTCCACTGTCTCCATTTTCTTTGGAATCTTGAAAACGTTAATCCCTTCAGGGAAGCTTTGTTTGAGAATTAAGGTGGAATTGATCTGGCAGATAAACATTTGATTCCCACTGTGCTTTAAACCATGAGGAGGTTATCAAATTCTCAGTTTTTGCTGATTTCTTGTCTTCACAGAAAAGCTCTGTGATTATACCTGCAGGACATTTTAAAATATTGGGCATAACCCACTTTAGTTGTCCAGGAACACGTTCCAGACCCAATAGGAGTGTTTTGTGGATAATCTGTAAATGGTGTTCTTTAATTAAGAGTGAGCAATGGGGAATTTGTAAGTCAAATAAACATTCCTGTAGTGTAAGCCTATTCAGCTACAAGTAACATTTATTAACAGCCTATTCTAGTTCATGCAAGAAACCTTGCCAGGTACATGAACAAAAGTTCTGTCATTTAACTCTTACAAGATAAAGTAGCTATTACTATCCTCATTTTTGAGCTATGTCAATAAGACTAGAAAAGGAAACCCTAGATGAAGAAAATCATTAAGACTTATTGTAAGATATAAGAACTAAATTGAGAGATAGAGCATGACCTACCATAGAATACTTTTGTAAAATGGAATTGTTTCTTAAATATCTATCCCTATAGTTCCAAATACAATCCTCAGACTATGTCTTAAATGTTTTTGTTAGCTTTTGTTTGTTTGCTTTTGTGTATCTAATTATGGAACTTACTCAGCAGCTTGTTGAGGACAAGGACCATGCTGGATTTGGATTTGTTTACCACTACATCTCAGGTACCTTACATGCTTCCATTACATCAGGCACTCAGGTAATTTGGATTGAATGAGTGAAAGAGAGACTTGTTCAAGGTAACATGTTTTACTAGCTCCCATTTTAAATGTGGTTTTAGTACACCTACTTTAAAATTTATTTAGTATTTACCCAATGCCTATGACTTTGCTAAGTATTATGGATAATTAATAGAGTAACAGTATATTTTATTTTATTTTAAAATCCTATTTTAATTGAATTTAATTTTTAGGATAGTAATACATTCACATGGTTCAGTATCAAACAGCATAAAAATGTTTACAATAAAAAGTCTTCTACCCTTATCCCCCATTCACCCAGTTCTTCTCAGATAGGCAATCAATGTTGTTAATTCCTCGTAAATCTTTATAAAACTACTGTATAAATGTATAAGTAAAATGAACAAAAATCCCTTATCTCTTTTTATATAAATAACAGCTCATAATACATAGTGTTCCACATCTTCCTTTTTCATCTAGCAATGATCCAGCATTTTCATCTAAAATGATCTTCAAGATCATTTTATTTCGGCTCATATAGAACATTCTGATTCTTTTTATAATTGCATACAATTCCATTCATTGCATGTAGCATAATATGGCTGCTATGGTCTGTATGTTTGTGTTCCCACCAAAAATTCCTATGTTGAAACATAATTACCAATGTGATTACTTTAAGAAGTAGATTAGATAATCAGAGTGAAGTCCTCATGAATGGAATTAATGACCTTAAAGAGGCCCAAGAGCTGCCTTGCTTCTTCCATCATGTGAGGACACAGCAAGAAGATCCAATATAAATGCAAGACCCTTTACCCACCAGCACTTTGATCTTGGATTTCCCAGCCTTTAGAACCATAATAAATAGATTTCTGTTACCTATAAATGACCCTATTTATGGTGTTTTGTTACAGCAATCCAAAGGGATTCAGAAAATGAGGTAACGACCCATCTGTGAATTCGCATTTAGTTTATTTGCTGTTTAAATTATGCTACTTGAAGTAGTATGTAGAATAAATTTCTAAAGTGGAAAATTTGGGGAAAATATATGTACCTTTATAGACCTTTGGGTTCTCCTCATTATCATCCTGCTAGAATGGTACCAATTTAAAATCTTAAATCTTCTGTTTTCCAAAGTCTCTTTGACATGACGGTTTGTTTTATGAAACTATATTTGTCTTTGTTTAATCTTAGAAATGAAGTGTACTTTTGAGAAATCCTTTTTGATGGATATGAACAGACATTTCTCAAAAGAAGACATTCATACAGCCAACAGACACATGAAAAAATGCTCATCATCACTGGCCATCAGAGAAATGCAAATCAAAACCACAATGAGATACCATCTCACACCAGTTAGAATGGCGATCATTCAAAAGTCAGGAAACAACAGGTGCTGGAGAGGATGTGGAGAAATAGGAACACTTTTACACTGTTGGTGGGATTGTAAACTAGTTCAACCATTATGGAAAACAGTATGGCGATTCCTCAAGGATCTAGAACTAGATGTACCATATGACCCAGCCATCCCATTACTGGGTATATACCCAAAGGATTATAAATTATGCTGCTATAAAGACACATGCACTCGTATGTTTATTGCAGCACTATTCACAATACCAAAGACTTAGAATCAACCCAAATGTCCATCAGTGACAGATTGGATTAAGAAAATGTGGCACATATACACCATGGAATACTATGCAGCCATCAAAAAGGATGAGTTTGTGTCCTTTGTAGGGACATGGATGCAGCTGGAAACCATCATTCTTAGCAATCTATCACAAGAACAGAAAACCAAACACCGCATGTTCTCACTCATAGGTGGGAACTGAACAATGAGATCACTTGGACTCAGGAAGGGGAACATCTCACACAGGGGCCTGTCATGGGGAGGGGGCAGGGGGGTGGGATTGCATTGGGAGTTATACCTGATGTAAATGACAAGTTGATGGGTGCAGCACACCAACATGGCACAAGTATACATATGTAACAAACCTGCACGTTATGCACATGTACCCTACAACTTAAAGTATAATAATAATAAATAAATTTAAAAAAACAAAAAAAAACAAAAAAAACAAAACAAACAAACAAACAAAAAGAAATGAAGTGTACTAACTCATTGATTTTAAATTTAATTCTTTTTATGATGAGTGACATGAAAACATCTTTTTATATTTCAAAAGTTATTTATTTTTTCTTTCCTGTGAAGTCTCTTAATATTCCTCCCCAGTGTGTAATTCAGTTATTGGTGATTTTCTTATTGATTTGTAGGAGCTATTTTTATTTAAGGGAAATGAGGTCTTTGATTATGACATGGGATTGAAGTAGTTTTTTTTTCTTTTGATCTTTGCATTTTGTCTTTGATTATGATAGTTCAAGCAAAACAGGAAACTTCTTTTTCCTTTATTTTTTTTCCATTCATTCTTCTTTTCTCCCTCCCTCCTTCTTTCTTTCCTCTCTTCATTTCTTTGTTTTTCCTTCCTTATTTCTTTCTTTCTTTTATTCTTTTATTAGAATAATTGATTTTTTACCATTGTGGCTATTGGGTTTTGTTTAATACTTTAAAAAGTTCCACCGGGCAAGGTGGCTCACCCCTGTAATCCCAGCATTTTGAGAGGCTGAGGTCGGTGGATCACGAGGTCAGGAGATTGAGACCATCCTGACCAACATGGTGAAACCCTATCTCTATTAAAAATACAAAACTTAGCTGGGCGTGGTGGGACATGCCTCTAATCCCAGCTCCTTGGGAGGCTGAGACATGAGAATCGCTTGAGCCGGGGAGTCAGAGGTTGCAGTGAGCCGAGATCATGCCACTGCACTCCAGCCTGGCGAAAGAGTGAGACTCCATCTCAAAAAAAAAAAAAAAAAAAAGTTCCTTCTCATTCCAAATTTATTCACTATTTTTTCTATCAAAAAATTTTAGGTATGTAATCATTTCAGTATTTTATCCTTAAATCTTGAAAAGAGTCCAGCTTTCTTTTTTTCCTAGATGATTACACAGATTCCCAAGATCGTTTAATTAATAATATTATCAGTAGCATATATGTCAGTATTAAATGGTATTTATGTATTAATAATGTCATATTCTTACAAATAAATGAAAACTTAAGATACATAATGAAATATTTCATATTTATTTGGTTCTATTTCTGTTCTATTCTATGGATCCATATTTCGTACCTCATTATAATACTCTTAATTATTGGGGTTTTATTAAATATATTAAAATATATAAAAGAAGAGTATACCCTTCTTTAATTGTCTTCCATATCCCCCAAAATTCATATTTGAGTTTTATGAACTCATTTCTGCCTCACAAGTGATTAGTAATATATACTTAGGAATTCATTGTTACACTTAAAGATAGCTATGATGAAACACAAGTTAATGATGCAGAAGAAGCCAACCTACATAATGAGAGAAGATTAAAATAAGAAAGAAATGGGGGAAAAAAAAAAAAAGCAGATAAAGATTGCAACCCAAGTAACTGTCTTATTTTTTTTCATAGCCAGGAAAGAAAACTTACTCTCTTTTCCAAATGGCAAGTCTCAACCCCATTGAATTAGTTCTACCTTGAGATCCAAAGACCAGTCCTGTTGTGCTGTGTAGCTTTATTTGACTCCTAACATCCCTTAATCTTTCCATTTTGTGGGGTGCTTCATTATCTAAGGCAAATATATATTACTTGAACATAAAAAATTGTAACATTATGAGGGGTAACTCATTACCTGTGTGTAGTATCATGGTACCAGACATTACTAATATGTAATGAGCATGAGCAGAAAGACACCAGCACGTGTATGGCCATAGACTACTATGCTTTTAATAGTTTTGAGATTGAGTGGCTCAAGATCTAGGTGAATCAGCAAGATGAAAGAGGCTGAACACTGACATCTTCTTTGTGCTTTGTGAAAAGAAACAAATGATATCTCTGAGCTGCTTAGAAAAGAACTATACCTGGGATAGTGGTCAAGAGTGGGGAGATATATCTCAGGAGAGTCTCAGGTAGTTTGAGTTTTTCTTCCTGTTCCCTTCATAACAAACATGATTCACAGCAACCATTGTAGTATTATCAGTAAACAAGGCTCCTGTTTACATGGTGACCGGAGATAGACCCTGTAGCCAGACATATCTATCCTTCCTTGTTCCAAACACATAAATTTTACTATACTGCCTTTATAGTCACTACCATGTTCCTTCAATGGAGTTACTTGCTTCCTACAGTAATCTCATAGTAATTTGTATACTCTTCTCAAACAATCAACCTTAAAAGGATCTACCATTTGTTGGACACCTAATACTTCTTTTGAACACTTGATCTCATTTTATCTCAGCCTCTCTGCCCAAAAAGTCATTTAGATTGATATTACTGCTGTCATTTTGCAGGTTAGATGCTGAATCCTATTTCTAGATGAAGCTTAGTCCATAGCTTCACTTCAGGCTGCATCAGGATAAGGGAGGGGAAGAATCTGAATCCCCTGGCTTCCATTGGGGTGGGGAGCTTCTACAGAGATAGGGAGAATTCTTTCTACCAAAAAAAATTTGGGAAATATTTGGAAATAGGATTATCTGATAAGAAGGAGAAAACCATTCCACTGTAAATCTATTGATTAATCCACATACAAACAACAACAGGTTTTCTTGCACAGGAAAAACTGACACATATTTTACTTTACTTATGTCCTTAAGGACCTGATGATGGGCCTAGGTACACCATCTACTTCACATTTTTCTAATCTACCTGTTTAATGTCACAATCAAACAAGGAAAGGAACAGCTTTACTTGTTCCTTGTAAACCACATTGTCCCTCAATGATGCCAGCATCTTCCATTGGCTCATATTGACCAATATTTCATACATGTGTTCTTGCACTTTGCAGTTGCACGCAACATCTCCCTGATTTACAGTCTCAGGACTCGCTCTGTAGACATCTTTTTTTTCTAAACTGAAAACATACTGTTTGTTTTCCGTCTTCCTGTAACTCCTCTAAGAAAGCAGATGGTGGATCAGACCTCAGGCCAAAGTTCTCTCCAGATATGGGATATAATCCAAGCAGCCTGGGACCTGGGAACTCATTTTTACTCCTGTGAGCTCTTATCCATCATTCTGGACTTCAGCAGCTGCTCTTCAGCATCTGTTTATTGTTTTCTGCAGAACTCCTTTCTCTTTGACAGAAAGCATGGCTACAGAAAATGTTCTGACTAATTCTGCTTAGGGTCAATCATGAATCACTTTATTCCAACAGCTTCCAATGGCAGGCAAATCCTTTCCCAGTTTTACATACTACTGTAAAATAATTCTCAAGGATAAATCTATGCTTATCTTAACATATTCAAATTAAACTTTCCAGTCAGATAATATATTCTCCTTAATGTGCCCAATATATGTAGTTTGTAGTATACGCTAACTGCAATCTACTGATTTATTTGATTGTGCACCTGAAATATACAAGTAGTACATTTCACAAGTAAGCACAAATTCTTCTTTTCAGAGTTGGTAAAGGAATATATGGATCCTGTCCTCATGGAACTTATACAGATGATAAGTAACACTGGTTACTATTTAATTTAAAAGTTGTACAAAGTACCAGGAAGTAAGCGTCCAGAATGCAATAATGATACATAACAGTGAAACAAACTGAACCTTGTTGGAGAGAAGGTTTTCAGGAATATATGCATTCAGTCATTCATTCAACACTTGCTGTGAACCAAGCACTGTTCTTTATTTTTTTCTTTTTTGGAAAAAAGCTGGATATTTCATTGACTCTTCTGAACAAAGGTCGTTAATACAAAAGCACTTGTAAGTTGCTTTACCTGGAGAAAGTATTTTGGTTATTTTTATCTAGGTGAGGTTTTCTGGGCTCAAAAATCTTTTCCTAACAGGTCGATTTTAATAACAGTCCAAACTATTCCAAAAAAAAAAGAAAGAAAAAAACTATTTTCCTCTCTTCTTAAACAGAAACAATGGCATCCGGGGCTGAAAATTGCCTTCGTTACATGAAAAGTTTGTGATGCACAGGATTTACTCTGGAGTATGAAAAGTGTGTCTTAGATTCACATAAAATGTGTTTATATTCACATAAAATGAGCAAAAAGCTATAGTCCTCTTCAGGAAGAGATTATCTGATGAAAATCTGCAAATATACTTCAATCTTTCTATGTACTGAAGAGTTTATGAAACCCTAACCACTGTTCTAAGTAGTTAGACGCTTTACCTCTTTTCGTACATGTGTTGGGTTGGAGAGTGATAGACTGAAAATAAATGTGGAAATTACTGAATAAACTTATCAGACAGTGATAAGGTAATTCAGTAGAGAATGATTAGATTGCTACATTATTTTGAGTTTCACTGAAATGAAATATTTAAACTGAGATCTGAATAACAAGAAGGAAAAGTTTTCAGGGGAGGACCATTCCAAAGGGGGAAAACATCCATGGAAAAGACTTTAAGACTGGGATAAACCTGATATACTCAAAACAAAACAAAACAAAACAAAACAAAACAAAACAAAACATACACACAAAATGTCAGAATGAATGATGCAATATATTGGATGAAGGGGAATGTGATCATATCATTGTCATCCTAATCATGCCCCCTTTGAGAGTGAAAGGAGATGCTCTGTATAATAATAACCAGGCCACAAGCAGGCATGCAGCCCCATCTGGTTGTATAATTGAGAAACGAAAGTCTGCTAGAAGGAGAAACTCAATAAATATTTCTTGAAGTAAGGAACAATTGCTCTCACTCTAATGAAATTTTTAAAAATTTCTTAACAAATTGGTTTAATTAAATTTAGTTCTAGATTTATTTAAATTTTAAAATATTTTAATTTGGGCATTTTTGGCTTGATTTGGTCAGTATCTTTATTTTTAGAGCTCTAAATGGCTCCAAAATATTTTTTGTTCTCAGTCTTTCTCTATGTTAATACTATCAGTGAAGCCAACTTAGACAAATGTCCCATGTGAATTGCAATTATTTCACCTCAAATGGTTTGTCATACCCTAGTCAAAACAAAGCAGCTTTGATTTGCTGCAGTTGAGGTAGAAGAGAGATTGCTGAAGGTTACAAGCCTGATTCTGCTTTTATTGTGTCATTTGAGGTTGACCTTTATGCTCCAGTAACCTCCCTGAATCTGTGTTTTTCCAAATGTCTGTAATGCTCAGTGTTGGGCATAGCCCTGGATGACACTTTCAGATGAGGAAGTCGGCTGAACATCTGGTTAAAAAGCAAGTTTTGGAGAGCATTTTAGGACTTAAAATTCAAAGTCAAAACAGTTTTCTGTATTATAAATGACCAGATCAGCATCTATAGATGTGTTTTTATGAGTAATAAAGTATAAGGGGAAAGACTTGCAGAGAGAAAAAGCTAGGAAGAGAAGTATGTCAATGAATACAAATTCTCTCATTTGATAAGAAAATATAAAATTATGAATAAATGTATGACATCTCATTGTAAGATATGGTAAGACTCAATTTCCCCTGTTTATTCTCACTGAATATCTAGGAAACAAAAATTTTTACGACTTCAGTATTTTAGCAGGAAGAAATCTAGTGACTACTGATTGCCTACCCCTTACCATCTCACCAGTGAAGGTCTTGGTCAGTAGTCTGTAGCTCTCCATTTTCTCCCCCCTAAATATGTCTTACAGTGAGTGGTCAGTGTTCAAACGAATGGAACAGTACAGACACTTCAATATCAGCATGAAAAACTAGTGAAATGCTGTCTTGCCAATACTGTGTATACAGAGAGAAATTTATAAAATAATAAGCAGGTAAAATTGGTCTTGGCAAAAGGCTGACTCATTACATTCAGTGAATGTAGAAAAAAAAAAAAAGTCCTGTGTGGTGGTAAGTGAAAGAGAGCATCACCACCCAAATCAAGCCACATTAACATCTTGAACTGCTATGCTTTGGATGTGGTTTGTCCCTGCCAAAACTCATATTGAAATTTGATCCCCAGTGGGGCAGTGTTGGGAGGTAGGACCCTAGTGGGAGATGTTTGGGCCATGGGGGCAGATCTCTCATGAATAGATTAATGTCCTCTTACAAGTAAGTTCTCCATCTCTAGGGAATGGGTTAGTCTGGTGTTAAAAGGAGCCTGGATTTCTTGGTCTCTCTCTCTCTTACTTCCTCTCTTACTGTGCAATCTGTTTGCATATGCCTACTCCCATTCTACTTTCTGCCTTAAATTGAAACAGCATGAGGCCCTCACCAGATGCAGCTGTCCAATCTTGAACTTTCCAGTCACCAGAATTGTTAGCCAAATAAACCTCTTTTCTTTGTAGATTGCCCAACCTCAGGTATTCTTTTATAACAACTCTAAACATAGACATTCACCAAAAGCAGGAGTTAATGAAACCAAAAGTATGTCATGAGGACAGAAAATGTCAAATATTTTACCAAAATATTTGGGAAGTCTTTCAAATGTCAAACCAATCACATCACTGAGATCCTGCACACAGAGCTCCTGGTTACCTCTTGACGCAGATAGCACACTCTAAAGTGAGAACACCAGTGGTGATATCCTTAGCCAAAGTGATGAGAAGTTGTATGTTCCAGCAAAAGTAGCATAACACAAAAATATGCAAGCGTTTGAGACAAAGAAGACTCTTAACCAGGGTTCCTAGCTTTCATTGAGAAAATCTTCTCAGTACATCCTCATCAGTCAAAAAACTGAAATCCATTATAATAATAATCATACTAATCTACTGATGAAATAATAAGAAACAGAGGAAGGAAGGAAGGTAGGTAACAATAGGCACAAGACACAGAAAGAGGAAACTCTATGACTTATGCGTGCATGAGTTGCTGAAAATGAGCTTTAAGGCTAAAGCCAGGAGTTTGGAATTAATGTGTAGCATGTGAAATATAAAAAACTCCATTCAGTGCTCTCAGTTTTATCAGAGGATTAGGGTAACCCCCTGGATATTTGCAGAAAAAAGAAAGCCAGCAATAAGCATTTGGCTGTGGCTTGGAGTTTTAATTTACTCTCAGCATGTAGCCTGGGAACCTTTTTGCCTGAGTTGAGAAAATAGCCTATAAACTAGCCCCACAACCCCAGAAACACACAGGGCCCCAGTAGAGACAAATAGAAGAACTTCCAACAGAGATGCCCACAGCCAAAAGTACATCTGGTCTCTAAAGAATAAACTCATGATGCTAGTGATCTCACAGGAAAAATTACAGCAAAAATAAGAAAAAGCATATAAGAAAATCTTTCATAAGAGAATTGTCAGCAGATGTAGAAATCAACCCAGAATGCAGCCAAAGAGAAAACATGAACAATGTGTGAATTAAAAGCAGATAAAAATAGCAAACCAAATACCAAGGAAGAGAAAAACATTACTCTGATCATTAATAGTGAAGCATAATCATCAAAAAAGCAAAGTACCACTATCGCCTGTGTCATCCAACTTCATACTGAAGCTTTAAGCAAGCCTAATAACAGAACAAGAAAAAAGAGAAAGAACTTTACAAAATGAAATAAAACTATATTATTCTGCATTGCAGAGGCTATGGTTTATCTACTTAGAAAATAAAAATAAAGAAAGCAAGCAAGAAAGAATAGCTACCAAAACTAAAGAACTAATAAAATCAGCACACAGAAGACAATCTTACATACAGACAACTATAACTAATTAGAGAATATAATTTTAACAAACCTTTTCATAAGAAATCTATTATGTTTTCTGATTTTATTATGGTATGTACATGGCAATGACATACACAATTAAATGTATATTACAAATGTAAACTAAGTATGTATTGTAAAACAATTAAAAATATCATATTCCCAACAGCTTCAAATGTTATATAACATAGTATCTCAGGAGAATAGGTACTCCTAGAACTATAAAGAAAAATTCAATAAGTAGCACTGAGGAAATTGGGTGCCCACATGAAAATAATTAGACGTATTTCATATTTTTAAAAATCTGCAGATGACTTGAACTAATTATAAAAACAAAACTCTGAAACTTTGAGAAGAAAATATAGGATATTTTATGACCTATATCAAAAATGTAATTGTTTCAAGAAAGAAAGTGAAATATATTAAACCAAAGTTAGAGCAAACTGACTTCTCTTCTGTTTTATCAAGGCTTATCTAAAAACACAATAGCAATTCTTCAGAAATATCTGTGGAACACTTTTAAATTAATTATAACCTAACTATAATAAAAAAGTAATATCTTTAAGAAAATAAGGCATTTTTAGAGACCATTTGTGGCCATAGTGCAATAAAACAAGAAGCAAAAACAAAGTAACAGAAAATAACACAAATGCTTTCTTATTCAAACAAACAGAAACCAAAACTCTTCTAAAGAATCCTTAGCTTAAATTGGAATCAAAGCTGCAAATAAAAATCACTTAGAAAATAACAATAGACAATCATCATTTAAATTCTGTTGATAAAGTGCTCAGCATAAGAACCTGAGACTGAATTGCTACTTTTCAGTAAAAACAACATAAAACAGAAGTCAGAAATAATTTTAAGAGAAGGAAAATCAAAAGTCAATGCATTTGAAAAAATAAAATTAATAAAATATATACAATTAAGAAATAAATCAGTTTGGCTTATAATAATTCCGGTAATGGAATGAAATAGTTATTTAGAAAGCAAGGAAAAACATAAATGGAATGCTTCTCAGTATTTTCAAAATAAATACATTAAGTTAGAATTATAAAACATATATATGTGTATGCACAAATAGAAATTATCTTTTTTCTTTTTCGTTTTTTTCTTTCTTTCCTTCCTTCCTTTCTTCCTTCCTTCCTTCCTTCCTTCCTTCCTTCCTTCCTTCCTTCCTTCCTTCTTTCTTTTTCTTCTTTCTTTTCATTTCTCTCTTTCTTTCTTCTTTCTTTGTTTCTTTTTTTTTTTGATAGGGCCTCACTGTGTTGCCCAGGTGGTAGTGCAGTGGTGCAATCACGGCTCACTGCAACCTCAGCCTCCCTGGGTTCAAGCGATCCTCCCACCTCTGCCTCCCGAGTAGCTGGACCTACAGTGCATGCCACCATGCCAGCTAGGTTTTTGGATTGTTTGTAGATATGGGTTTTCACCATGTTGCCCAGACTGGTCTCAAACTTCTGGGCTCAGGCAATCCACCCACCTTACCCTCCCAAAGTGCTGGTATTAGGGGCATGAGCCACCACACCCAGCCACAAATAGAAATTTTCCAATTTCCATTGCAAATGGGAAAAATGAATAAAACAAGAATTACAAAATTAAATTTTTCAAATGCTAATTAAAATACTTGAAAATTTTACCAGCCCCCCCCCAATGTTTGTATAATTCCATGCCGTTTAAATTACTTTAAAGCATAGGCATACAATGCAAACTCAATTCATTGAATAAGACACACACATGAGACATGAAATGTGACGGTGATAGCAACAAATTGAATATATAAATCAATTTGAATTATGAATAGTAATGCAGAAATGTGGAAATCAGTCCTTGTACATATGTACATTTGCGTGCACGCGTGTATGTCTGTGTATACTTGATTCTAAGGAATGAAAATAATAGTTAACAAAATAGCCTAGACTTTATTCAATGTATTCAACTCTTGTCTTCAACATATTCCACTGAGAATGTTATAGTTATAACACCATATCGTGTACCAAGCTTTCCATGTCAACTAGTTTTTGTTTAGTCATGCATAGGATACTGTGGTTTGAATGTCTGCTCCAACACTCACATTGAAGTTCAATTGCCATGGTGATGATATTAAGAGTCAGGGCCAATAAGAGGTGATTAGGTCCTGAGGGCTCTGCCCTCATGAATGGATTAATGCTGTTATCGTCCATCTCCTTTTTAAAATGATGCATCCAAAATCTCTGAAATGCATTTGATTCATATAAAGAGTTATGGCCAAACTGCCCCTTTTCAGTGAAAATATTTATACACTGACAAACATGGTTTTTTGTGACTCCTAATTCTTGCTTGCCCAGTGTTTATTGGGTACAGTGATTTCATGAAAAGCACACCTAGCTGAAATTTGGCAAACAATTGTTTCATGTAAAAGGAATGAGTCTTAGATTGTATTAAAATTCAAATACGCCATGACAAAGAGCGACCTATTCCAAGGTTTTTGTAATAATCACTCAGCATTAGGATGTCGATGAATAAATATGTGAAAGCACATTGATAGGCCACAGGAAAAATTCATGTAATCATCCTGAAATGCAGAAGGTATTAAAGAAATATCCATTTATCCTTAAAGACTCTTAGTAAAATATATTTGAAAAGTACTTTCCTCATATAATGAAAGATAATTATCTAAACTAAATTGACAAATATCAAAATAACAATAGAATTATAGAGGAATTCCTCTTAAATTTAAAACAAAACTTAGACTGCTAGCATAAAACAAAAAAAAATAAAATTTAAAAAACTATTTTGGATTGCTGACCAAATTAATAACAAATAATAAAACTATTAATATAGGAGTAAAGAACATTATCAATATATGCAGTTTTTGTACTTGGAAACCCCAAGATAAATGAGAAACAACTTTGAACACATTCTACGTTCAAAAAGTGGCTGACTTTGAAATCTTCATACAAAAATCATTTACTTTATAATGTCTTATCTGTCCAATATAGTGTCCATTGGTCACATGTGGCTGTTGATCATGCAAAATGTGTCTAGTCCAAATTAAGATACTCTGTAAGTAAAATATGTGTATTAGAATTCAAAGACTTCATGTAGAAAGAAAGAAATGTAAAATAACTCATTTTACTTTCTAATTTTTATTAGATGTTGAAATGATAATATTTGGACGTATTGAATGAAGTAAAATATATTAAAATCAATCCATCTGTTTCTTTTTACTCTTTTAATATGGATAGTGTAAGATTTTTAATTGCATACATGGCTTGCATCTGACTCACATTATATTTCCTTTTTCATTTTTTGAGACAGACTCTCACTCTGTTACCCTGGAGTACAGTGGAGCAGTCTCAGCTCACTGCAACTTCTGCCTCCCAGGTTCAAGAGATTTTTCTGCTTCATCCTCCTGAGTACCTGGAGTACAGGCATGTGCCACCACATCCGACTACTTTTTGTACTTTTAGTGGAGATGGGGTTTTGCCATGTTGGCCAGGCTGCTCTTGAACTCCTGGCCTCAAGTGGTCTGCCCGCTTCAGCTTTCCAGAGTGCTGGGATTACAGCTGTGAGTCACCAGACCCGGCTTCACGTTATATTTCTATTAAATCACATTGCCCTATGCAAATAATTTTTTTTTTTTTTTTTTGAGACTTAGTCTCACTCTGTTGCCCAATCCAGAGTGCAGTGGTGCAATCTCGGCTCACCGCAACCTGGGTTCAAGCGATTCTCCTGCCTCGGCCTCCCGAGTAGTTGGGATTACAGGCACCCACTAGCACGTCCAGCTAATTTTTGTATTTTTGGTAGAGACGGGGCTTCACCATGTTGGCCAGGCAAGTCTCGAACTCCTGATTTCAGGTGATCTGCCCACCTCAGCCTCCCAAAGTGTTCCCAAAATACTCCCTAAGTACAGGCGTGAGCCACCACAACTGGCCAGCAAATAAGAATTTTTAAAAAGAGATAACATGATAGGGAAATTATTTCCTTTTGTAAAAGCAATGCAAAGTCATTAAACTCTAGGTATAAAAACATAAGATAGTACAAGATGTTGCAGCAACTATATGACTAAAACTATGAAACTATGTTTTGGGCTGTGTGTGTATGAGACAGAGAGAGCAACAGAACGAGAGGGAAGAAAAGGGAGAGAGAGAGAGAGACAGAGAAAGAGAAGAAGGGTCTTGCCATGCTGCTGTTTTGAAAATCATGTCATATGACAAAGTGTAATTTAAATTATACTACCTAGAACTCTCTATTCGGTATGATCCAATATCAAACTATCAATATTATAAAGAAGGAAGTACATGCTAAAGTGATTGGTAAATTCAGTACAGTTTTCATTAAAAACATATTTTAGAAAGGGTTTGAACTATTTTAAAGTTCTTCAGAATAAACACATAAGAAAACCAGAACAAAACCTGGTGCCTATGAACAACAGATAATAAAGATGATATTTTAAGTAAGAAAATAATGCGTTATTTAATATTGGGCTAGCTCTCTAACCATATAAAAATGAAAGTATAAAATTAAATTTTTTTCACAATTTACACAAAATAAATTTTAGAGAACGTTTTACATATGATACAAAGACAAAGTAATATAAGTAAACTAAACAATCAAAAATATAATCTTATTGGATAGAAAGCATACTTATGCATGATACAAATGTTTGAATTATTATAGAAATGATTATAAATAAACAGAAAGTGAAATTGGATAAGTCATTCAACCTCACTGTAGTGAAGAAAATACAAACTAAAGGATGCTAATTACTCAGAAATTGAAATGTATCACCATTCATTAAATTAACACTATTTACTGGGAGAAGTGACAAATACCAAAGATAGGAATATAGGAATGAAGATGTTATAAAGAAAAAAGCCATGACAAGCAATCAATTCAGTAATTCATGTTACTTTTCTCTTTTCCTCATGCAAGTTCCCTCTGATGGAAAACTATTGTTGGAGGAATGTATTCTGATCTAAAATGATAATAATGTGGTAGGCATATAAATGTTTACATTCTTGAAATGTGTAGCAAGGTTTGTAGACTGAATTTTAGTTTGTCAAATGAATAAATATCATCATAGGAACGTGATTTTTTGATTTATTTTGAAATGTCAGCTCTTAACTGACGTAGAAAGTCATCTCTAAGTAATAAAATTTAATATCAGATTTGATTTCCACTCAGAATTTGTGTGTTTAAGGTTTTCATTGCAGAAAGGATAATATTGCTTTGCAGAAGTTGGACAGTTATTTCCTATTCAATTGCTTTGATGTGCCTATTTCTTTGAACAAAATCTCTTTTTAAATGCTCTTTTGATATGTGAGCTCGTGGTTGCTCTGAAATTAATCCTAAATGCAAAATGCTGATGAAGAATTTAGAGTTTTCTAAAAGTAGTTATTTTGATACATTTGTTGATATTTTCTTGATAGGGAATGAACCATAATTTAAATATTTTTACGTGTGAATGTACAAAAGTAAACAGCAGCAACCACCACTTTCTAAAGCAGAAAATATTTTGTGGCCAGGTTTTCTCTTTTCTCTTAGGAGGGCCTTCTCGTCTTTATTATGATACTGATTTGTAATACAGACAATGAAGACTGAAGTGGTCATCCTGAACAATAACAAAATGATCACAACTAGTCAAAGACTTAGAAAACGCTTCTTTCACACTTTTGTCTATAAAGATCTGCTTATATAGAATGGAAATGAACCTTAAAAATAGTCTAGTTTAAGGATAAAGATCACATTTTATAATTTGCTTGAGGTTGGTTGGGCTAGTAGCTAATTTAAATATAGGTCTAAATGTTCTAGTATAACGTTGTTTCTCTTATCCTTTCTGTGATCTTGCTAGTGAGGATGGAGTGTGGATAGAGTTCCCTTGCAGTTCAGCTGTTAGACAACTGTTTCTTCATCCCAGAATAAATCTTCTACATCAAGTAGTATGCTGATTACCTTCTGTAATTAAAGAAAAAAGTATACATGTATTTCCTATTTCATCAATCAGTTTGACTGATGTCTGACTCCTTACTTATTAAATCAGGATATTAGCATCCGTAGTTTTTTTTTTTTTTTTTTAAATCTCTCTTCCCTAGGCCCTTCTGTCTTCCCATTTCTGCTGTTCATTAAGAACACTTAAATATTGTGTCACCATAAATATATTTTTGTTACCTGGTACTCTATAAAGACTAATCACTTTAATATGTGGATACAATGATCCATTGTAAAATCAAGTTTGAGATTTTGATTATATTTCCTTTCTGTATAGCTTCTTGGATTGTTGGTCCAACTAGCAACTCTATTAATTCTCTCCCTCCAATACTCATAGTGATCAGTTATTTCACCTTTTCTCCTGGAGCACCTGTCTATCACACAAAGAGTTACCTTCTCAATTGGCTGCCTACATGTCTTCATGGGATTTATCTGCACTGTTTGCCTGGGTTGTGTACTTCATTTTTGGATTTTCTTGCTTTCCTGTGTTTAATTTTGTTTTTCTCTCCTTTGGCTAAATAAGGACCATGTATTTCCTATTTCCAGAGTGTCTGAAAAATGTCTTTATTCTATGCTCACACCACCAGGATCTTTTAACATTTCTTTTCATGAGTTGTTTTAATCTAGAGATTCCTGTTCATCTGCTCTATCAAATACATTTTATGATTGTCTGGATACTTTTCTTCTCCACAGTTTTTTTTCTTTTCTGTTTTCTCATGCTTAAATTTCTCTTGGTTGGCTATGGGATCTCCTGGATTGGTTTTCTTAATCTTATTATCTTACCTTTTCCCAATCTTTGTCCATTTTTCTTATTTATTGAGAAATGTTCATATATTCCTAGTCTTTTATTTATTCTTTTTATCTTAACCATAACATTGTAAATTCCAAGATATCAGAGTTCTCCTTTCCTCAGGAATTTCCATTACATTTTATGGGTGAAATACGTTTTTTGAATGTCTCTAAGGATATTACTGTTGGTAATATCATATTTTCTTATTTTCTATGAATTATCTCTGTTCTCTGTCTCTCTGTCTCTCTCTCTCGCTCTCTCTCTCTCTCTCTCGCTCTCTCTCTCTCCCCTCACATCCTCTGTTCATGTTTAAGAGTAAAGTATGAGGAGTTCTTGAGAACTCTGCATATGCCCATAGTGCTCGTCACCTTGGAGCAGGCCTTCCTTTTAAGATGCTTGACTTGGAGCTGGTGTCATTTTGGAGGCCCCCAAATACCAGAATGTCACTGGAGTCACACTCTCTCAACAGATGGCCTTCCAGTCTCCTTTCTAAAGCCTGGATGCCTGACCACTGACTGTTGCAAGTCAGGAGTAGGAGAAATGTGTCTAGGAGTATGTATGGTATCTGTCCCCCTCCCCACTTCATGTGTTCAGTTCCATGTCTTTCTATCACTTTCATGTGTACGAGGCACATTTTCAGTCTCAGACTTCCCTGTGGTTTTACTGGGAGAGCTGTCTCTCTTCTCAGTTGTGTCCCACACTAAGTTTTTCTCCATCCCTATTCAACAGTTGTCACTCTTCCATGGACATGTGGCCTTCAAGAGTTTGTAGAAACTTCTTATACCCTGATGGTTCTTTATCAACCTCTTGTTTGTTATAATGACCTATTTTTTTACACTTACATTTATTTGGTTCCCATGAAGGAAAGAAAATAGATGCATGTGGTTAATCCCTCATCCTTAGCTAGAAGTTACCCCAAGAAATTTTAATTTCCATGTTAATAACCCACCTAGCACCAAGTAATTGTGGAGATTTTCATCTCTTCAAGAAAACAGATAAAATACTTTTCTCGTCCTCTGGCTTTCTGTATGCAGTATATAAAACATTTTTCTTTCACTGATATCAATTCATGTTACTAATTATTTTAATGATATAAAATATTTCACTTTTTTAAGTAATTTCATTGTATCTCTTTCATCTGATTAAAATAGATTTTCTAGCTTCTTAAGTCATTTAATGCAAAGACAAAGGCTTTTGACAGAAAATCCATCTCACAGTCTGGGAAACAGCTTTTTTTGTTGTGTATCTGCATTTCTGATGTTCAAGTTTGCTCCCAAATTTAAACTCAACCCTCAAGAAATTTGATTTTTGAACAAAAAGAAATGTTATATGTGTTGTCTTTCTAAGTATTTAAGATCCTATACACTTTAAGAAGCAATTACTAATAAAACCGAGATTCTAACAATAAAAATTGTCAGTAGCTCTATCATCATCTTTGTCAGTCTTTGACGACTAAAGATGAAAGGCTCCAAATTGTATCTAGATTATTTGTAACATTTTAACCCATACAGAAAATGGAAATAGCTTGTGAAATATGGTTATCATTACCAACCTATGTGTTTTTGCCATTAGAAGTCATTTTAATTTTTAGTACATAACAACTAGGATATTACATAATTCTCATGTGGCTTCTATTCTTTTTGCCTCCCTAGAATACCTGAAGCACCAGGTCAAAGGCTGAGTTGCACTTACATATTCTAAAGTTTCCATAGTTCCTGCAATATATATTGGCTGATACCTTGAGAAAATATATTTTCAAGAGTTTAATCGTTTACCTTAAATTGTAAATATGTATTTTAATGGATTCTGGGCTGAATTATGATTGTCAATTTTAAATAACTTTAATTACTTGAATTTAGGAAAATTAATAATATAATTTCAATGTTAAAATATATTTTGAGATATATTTCTCTTTAAGTGTAATTTAAGAGTAAATCAGTTCTTATCACTGTGATGTGTGTTTAGGATATGTGTGATTCAGATTGCTGATTTTAACAAGTAACTATTCTGCACAGTGAGGTAAAAGGCAATAGACTAGGATTAGAAGACTAAATTTTAAACCTCAGCTGTGAAAAATCGCAAGTCTAAAAATTACTTGCACAAGTCAAAAAATCAAGCCTTTCTTTTCTCCTCTGTTAAGTGTGGATTTATATAATTCTTCCTACGTACCTTTTTTTCTTTATCTAAATTGTATAAATATAACCAAATATAACATTTTTTGTGTACACACTCAGACACACATACATAATGCAGTGTTTAAGACTTGCAAGATTTCATTGATGAACAAGTTGCTTTGCTTAATATTATAAACCTGCCAATTTAGGACGTGATGCAGACCCAGCCCTCATTTCTGTAAGAATTGAATCCTGAGTCTGTAACTTAACCAATCATAATATCATCAAAATAGAAATATTCTGTACTTAGAGTGGGATATAAATGTATATAAAGCAACCATGAACTCTACTCCTTCAATGAATAGAATAAAAATGAATCACTATGTTATTCTTATTTATTTAGTTTTTGCATGTACTCTTATTCTCCCTTCTGTTTTTTAAATATGAAAATGAAATAGCAGCATGACTATGCATAGTATTTCAACTACAATAAATTATAAAAGCGAAAGGCTTACATTTGAATGATCATAATAATTTAGAAAGGTATTTCAAAACTTCCCATTATTTTCTGTTCAAGTACTTTAGTAAAACAGGTGAGTGCATCAAGAATCTTAGCAGAGTTTACAAGACACTATTCCTGGTGATGACCCCTCTTTCCAAATCCCTATTGTGGACAAAGTCACGTTCTTACTCACAGCTCTATTCTTGGAAACACATTATTTTGCAAATGCCTAATACAATGATTTTCTAAAACGGTCAACACAAACGGACATCCTAGTTTGTACCAGAATATGTCTCCTTCAGGAGGTGGCTTAGGCTTCTCTGCCGTGGCTGACAGACATTGTAGAAGCAGAGAGTGCTGAGAAAAACAGAAGAGCCCTCAGATCAGAGGAGGAAAAAAACAAACACTAGGAGGTGTTTTGGCAATTTAAATATATTCCAGGTTAAGCATCATCAGAATGGACAGCAGGGTAGACCATAACCTCAGAAGGGCATAGTAGATATGGTAGAAATGTAGGCTGAGATTGCTACCTATTTGGAGATAAGGGCTGGCGGGAAACTCTGTCCTCCTTGGGGCTAAGTGGAACAAAATTTGGAACTCTATTTTGGGTGTCTTGGACAAGGAACAGAATATCAGGAGCTCTAGGGAAAAATGGAATTTTGGTCTCCCCTGGAGACATTTATCAGAATGAAGAGAAAAAAATAAACAAGCAGCTGCATCGTAAAGGTATCAGGTGAGCCTCTGGCATGAACTCCCTGAGAGTTTGTTTAGCAAAAGTAGTAATAATGTGCTGATTTTTGGGGCAAAACTTCTTGGATTAATGATCCAAGGATTTATCTCTGGTTCCTGGATAGTAATGAAAGATCATGCAAGTGCCTCAGTACAACCAGCTAGGGTGAGTTAGGATGGAGCAAAGGGTGCCAGGTAGATTAACATTCGGGTATAAATTTGTTATACTTTTATTACCTTTCTTCTTAAACAAGTTACTGATCTTGGAAAAATTAGAAATAGTATGATATAACATATGACATGTTCTTAATCAACTGATCAACTTCAATGATCTAATCGAGTCATATGAATGAAGTATTCTTTTTAATGTTAAAAAAGAAAATGCTTTCAAGTGATTAAAAATTAAAAAGGAAGCATAAAATAAAGCCAGTATTTTATTCTATAACCACTTACATTGGGACGTAAATCATAGGTACTATAGTTACTGACAAGGGTTCCATTCTGGTGTATGGAAAGGCATCCCACATTTATAGTCAGGCTCATTTACTGTGGACTCTTGATGCCCCCAGCAGTCTGGCTGATCTTCAGAAGTGTAGCAATCTGTTCTTATTCCATGTAAGTTTGTCTGCTAAGCTGGTACTCACAGAGGGAAAAACATTCTTAGTGCTTGTAGGAAAATAAACGTATTCACTTAATTATTCATTCAACACTTACCAAAATTATTAATACTTAATACATGCTAAGTCCTGGACGAGCTCATTCAATGAAGAATTGATGAATCACTCTGTTATAACATCAGTGGCTGACAACAAATTGTCCACCTCAATAGCACTTCAAGCAAACAATAAAAGTGAGCTCATTATTTTTTTTCCTCCCAAATCTGTTTCCTTTGACATTTTTACCAGCATTCGTTCTGTTGTCTAAATCAATTTTGAATTTACCTTTGATTTCTCCCTCTTACTTAGCACTCATTTTCAAACAAATCTTTATGCTTTATTTATTCTTCATCTAAAAGCACTTCAAAATCTATTTCCTTCTTCATTGTCACTATCTCAGTTTAGACTCTACCATCCTTCCAATTATGAATATTATCTCCCAGCCAACTTCTTTGCCTTTCTTTTTTGTTAAATTAACTTTTGATGTCCACCTTTTTTCAAATTTTGAAGTAAGCTAATTTTATTCTTTTTTAAAATAAATTTTATTGTGCATATTTGAGGTTTATAACATGACGTTACGGGATACACATAGAGAGTAAAATGGTTACTCTAGTTAAACGGATTAGCAGATCTATCATCTAACATAGTTACTCTGTTTATCTGCTTCTAGCAGTCAGAAAACATATAGTTACTTTTCATGTGACAAAAGCAACTATAATCTACTCATTTAAGGAGAATCCTTAGTGCAATACAATTTTATTTACCATAGTTGTCATGTAGTACATTAGATCTCTAGACCTGCTTAATCCTGTATGTCTGCTACTTTGTGTCCTTTCCTGTATCTCCCCATTCCCCACTTGCTTGTGCCCTTAATAACCACTGTTTTATTCTATATCTCTGTATATTTGACATATTTTTACCGAATATTCCACAAATAATTGAGATCATGCAATATTTTTTTCTCTCTGTGTTTGGCTTATTTCACTTAATATAAGGTCCTCTGGGGTCATCCATGTCATAAAAAATGGCAACATCTTCTCTTTAAAGTATTACACATGGTTTCCAGTTTGCTTCTATGTCTTTTTTTGTTTGTTTGTTTGTTTGTTTGTTTGTTTGTTTCTGAGATGGTCTCACTCTATCACCCAGGATGGAATATAGTGGTGTGATCATAGTTCATTGCAGCCTCAACCTCCTGGGCTCAAACAACCCTCTAGCCTCAGTCTCCCAAGTAGGTGGGTCAACAAACATGTGTCACCATGACCAACTAATTTTTTATTTTTTGTAGAGACAGGACAGGATCTCCCTATGTTGCTCAGGCTGGTCTTGAACTACTAGGCTCAAGTGATCCTCTTACCTCAGCCTCCTAAAGTTCTGGGATTACAGGCATGAGCCACCCTGGAGAGCCTGTTTCCGTATCTTGGCTATCATGAATAATGTTACAGTGAACATGGAGTGAAGATATCTTTGTGAGGTGGCAATTTCATCTCTTTTATGTACATACCTGGAAAAGAGATTGCCGAGTCATATGGTTGTTCTGTTTTTAATTTCTTTAGTAACCTCCATACTGTTTTTGATAATGGCTATACTAATCTACATTCCCACCAACTGTGCACTGGGTTCACTTTCTTCACACCCTTGCCAACACTTATTGCTTGTCTTTTAGGTAATAGCCATTCTACCAGTGTGGTGTGATTATCTCGTCATGATTTTAATTTACATGTCCCTGATAATAAGTGAAACTGAGGCTGTTTTTATATATCTCTTGGGCATTTTAATGTCTTCTTTGGAGAAATGTCTGTTTAGGTCCTTTGTCCATTTTTTACTTGGGTCATTTGTTTTTCAGCTGTTGGGTTGTAAATGACCTTAATAAATTTTGGATATTAATCCCTTATCAGAGATATAGCTTGCAAATATTTTTTCCAAGTTTATAGATTGCCTTTTCGTTTTGTTGATTGTTTCATTTGCTGTGTAGAAGCTTTTTAGTTTAATATAGATCCATTTATTTATTTTTGTTTTTGTAGCTTGAAATTTACTTTTTCCTTTCCAATTTGGATGTTTATTCTAATTATTTTATTATTATTAATTAATTAATTTTCTTATCTTATTTCTCTTGCTAGCACTTCCAGTACTATGCTGAATAGACGTGGCAAGGGTGGGCATCTCTGCCTTGTACCAGATCTTAATAGAAAAGTTTATAGTTGTGCCCTATTGATTATAATGTTAGCTGTGAGATTTTCATTAATAGCTTTTATTATATGGAGAAACTTTTCTTCTGTACCAAAACTGTTATGCGTTTTTATCAAGAAAGGATGCTGAACTTGGTGACACTTTTTCCTGCAGCAGTTGAGCTGATCATGCTTTTATCTTTCATTCTGTTAATGTGATATATCACAGTGACTGATTTGCATATATTAAACTGGCTTTGCATGCCAGGGATGTATCACACCTGATCATTGTGTATCATTTTTTTGATGTGTTTCTGAATTAGTTTTGCTAGTGTTTTACTGACTATTTTTACATTAATGTTCATTAGAGATATTGACTTCTAGTTTTCTTTTCTTGTGGGATCTTTCTCTAGCTTAGGTAGAAAGGTAACTCTAGCCTTGTAAGATGTTTTTGGAAGTACTCCCTCTCTCATTATTTTGGGAAAGAGTTTGAGAAGGATTGGCAATAATTATTTGAATATTTGGCAGAATTCAACCATGAAGTAATCTGGCTCTAGGCTTTTCTTTGTTTAAAAGTTTTTAATGTCTTCTTCAACCTCTTTATTGCATTATTGGTTTGTTTAAGCTTCCTATTTTGTCTTGATTCAATCTTGGTAGGTTATATTTTTTTCTAGAAATTTGTTCATTTCCTCTAGGTTATCCAATTTGTTGACATATAATTGTTCACAATAGCCCACTGTGATCCTTTTTTTCTTTCTGAGGCATCTGTTATAAGGTCTTCACTTTCATTTATATTTTATTTATTTGAGTCTTCACTCCTTTTTTCTTAGTCTAGCTAGATGTTTTTTGATTTTGTTTACTTTTTCAAAGAAACGTCTCTTGGTTTTATTGATTTTTTTGTTTTATTTTTCTGTTCTGTTTAATTTATTTATGTTCTGATCCTTTTTATTCCCTGCCATAGGTTTTTTGTTGTTGTTGTTGTTTTGTTTTGTTTTGTTTTGTTTTGAGATGGAGTCTCATTCTGTTGCCCAGGCTGTTAATGTGGCATGATCTCAGCTCACTGCAACCTCTGCCTCCTGGGTTCAAGTGATTCTTGTGCATGCCTCAGCCTCCTGAGTAGCTGGGATTACAGGTGCTTGCCACCAAGTGGGGCTAATTTTTGTATTTTTAGTAGAGACAGGGTTTTGCCATGTTGGCCAGGCTGGTCTCAAACGCCTGACCTCAAGTAATCTTCCTGCCTCAGCCTCTCAAAGTGCTGGGATTATAGGTGTGAGCCACTACGCCCACCCTATTATTTCATTTCTTCTGCTAAATTTGGGTTTAGTTTTGCTTTTTCACTAGTTCCTTGAGGCATAATATAAGGTTATATATTTTGGATCCTTTTTCTTTTAAGTTGGCATTTCTTGCTGTAAACATTCCTCTAGAACTGCTTTTCCTACATCCCATGGGTTTTTATATGTTGTATTTCTATTGTCATTTGACTCAATAATTTTTTGGTAAATTCTCCTTTGATTTCTTCTTTGACCCATTGGTTGTTCATGAGCATGTTGTTTAAATTCGATATATTTGTGAATTTACCAAGATTCCTTCTGTTATTGATATCTAGTTTCATACACTTATAGTTCAAAGTAATACTAGATATGATTTCTATCTACTCAGATTTTTTAACACTTGTTTTGTGGCCTATATGGTGCATTCTGGGAAATGTTCCGTGTGTGTACTGGAGAAGAATGTATATTCTGCTGCTGTTGTATGGAAACTTTTATACATGTCTATTAGGTCAATTTGATCAAAATTGCATTTCAAGTTCTATATTTTCTCATTAATTTTCTACCTGGCTGATCTATTATTAATAGTGAGGTATTGGCATCCACTAGTATTATTATACTGCTGAAAGTGAGATATTGAAGTTCCCTACTATTATTGTATTGTTATATATTTATTATGTTATGTTCATTAATATTTGCTTTATGTGTTTAGATGCTTTAATGTTACCCACTCCCTATAATTTATACTTTTGTTGTCACAATGTACATCTTTTTATTGTGTATTTATTTCTTAATAACTTACTGTAGCTATAATTGTGACCATTTTGACTTTTAACCTTCATAGTGGACACTGGAAATATTTACACATTATCATTGCAGTAATGGAATATTCTGAATTTTACTATAAATTTATTTCTATCAGTGAGTTTTATACTTTGATATATTTCCACTATAGTAATTATAATCCTTTTATTTTCAGTTGAAGAACTGCTTTAAACATTTTTTGTAAGGCAGTTCTATTGGTGATAAATTTTCTGACCTTTTGCTTATCTAAGAAATGATTTGTTTCTCCTTCATTTTTGAAGAACAGCTTTATTGGCTATAGTATTTTAGGTAAGCAGTTTTTTTCTTTCAGCACTTTGAATGTCTTATCTCATTCTTTTCTGACCTGTGATATTTCTGCTAAGAAATCACTGATGGTCTAATGAGGATTCCCTTTTATGTCACTTGACATTTTTCTCTTGCTGATTTTCCAATTTTCTCTTTGTCTTTGACTTTTGACATTTTGATTATAATATTCCTCAGTGAGCACCACTTTGGGAGAATATGCTTGAAGACTTTTGAGCTTCATGGACCTGTATGTTCATATCTCTCATCCAACTTGGGAAGTCTTCAGCTATTATTTTGTCAAATAAGCTTTATGTGCCTTTTTCCATCTCTTTGCCCTCTGAAACTCTCATAATCTGAATATTCATTCACTTAACAGTGTTTTATAAGTCCCATAGACTTTCTTTTTCTTCACTCTTTTTCATTTTTTTCTCTCTAACTGGGTTATTTTAAAAGATCTGTTTTCAAGTTCAGAGAGCGTTTTTGCTGCTTGATCTAGTCTGCTGTTGACTCTTATGTGTACTTCTTATTTTATTCATTAACTTCTTGAACTCCAGTATTTCTGTTTGGTTCTTTCTTATATCTATCTCTTTCTTAAATTTCACAATCAGATTATGAATTATTTTCTTGATTTTACTAAATTGTCTATCTGTATTGTCTTGTATATCATGAATTCCCTTTATATTATTGTGTATTCATCTTCAGGCAATCTGTAATTTTCATTTATTTGGGGTTAGCTACCAAAGAACTATTGTGTTTCTTTGGTGATGTCATGTTGCCTTGCTTTTTCATGTATCTTTTGTTCCTGTGTTGATATCAGTGCATCTAGAGGAATAGTAACTACTTTTAATTTTACAGATTTTTTGTAGGGAAAGACTTTCATTTGCAGATGGGTCTTAGGCTGTCAATAGGACAGGGTGCATTGCCTCTGATTCTGTGTGAGTGCATTGGTATAGTCTTTGTGTATCTTCTTCAGCTGTGATCAACATTGGTAACTGCAGGTGCCTCAGTGGTCTACACTGTAGGAGTTTATGGCAGCAGTAGTGGCAGGGTAAGTTGTATGGTTCTTGGTGAAAAAGGGCTTTAGAGGTCTTTCTGTTTATGTTTTCCCCACAGTAGAGAGACTCAGCTGAGGGGATCCCTCTTGTTGTCTGGTTTGACATGTCCCACAGGCAGCCACAGTGGTGCTGTACTACAAGGCACAGGTACTCAGAGTGGCTATAGAGCTGGGATCCTGAGCTCAATGTCTTGTTTCATTACTATAACACCTGTGACATTGATGCAGGTTCATTCTCGGAGGTGCAGGAGGATGCAGCCATCCCACCAAGCTAGGGCTGTGGCTCTTAGGCACTCCTCTGTAGCTTGGAACCAAGAAAACAGGGAGGTAGTTCTGACTTTGGTCCTGGGGGTCAAGGTGTAATACTGACATAGCTCTAGGGAAGAAGTGGTGTTCTAGAGGCTTAGGACTTATGGATCAAGCCACAGCTGCAATTTAGATCCTGGAAGCAGTGGAGGACAGACAATTTGAGCACTGAGAGAGGGGTGTACCATGTAGTGGTGACTCTGGACCCTGGAGTGGTAGGACATAGCCGTGGGCCAAAGCTCTGCAAGGTTCAGTGCATCAGCAGCGATAACTCAGGAATGATGCGGCGCAGCTATAACTTGGACTCCAGGGAGTAGGGGGCAGTACAAAGGTGTCTTCATTCCCCATGGAGGTGAGGTGCCTCAGCAGTTCAGATTCCAAAGGGCTTGTACAGACTCAGGGAAGTAAGGTGCTGAGGCTCTTCAGCCCAGAAGACAAGGTAACCCAGCTCAGCCAAGGCTCTATTTCCCTGTGGGGAAGGGTGCCTGTTAACTCAGGTTACAGGGAATACAGCTGCTCTGCTGGGCTGGGGTCCAAACATTAGATTGCTTCAGGCACTGAGGGGGTATTGCTGTTCTTCCAGCTTGGCAACAGTTTCTTTGCTGCAGGGGAGCATGTGATTCTTAGGGACTGAGTGCTGCATGTGCTTGGATGATGGAATTCTGACTTATCCTCAGGACTAAAGCTCCAATTCCTGGGGGACAGGACACTGGATTGGTGTATTAGTCCATTCTCACACTGCTATGAAGAAACACCTAGGACTGGGTAATTTATAAAGGGAAGAGGTTGAATTGGCTTACAGTTCTGCATTGCTGGGGAGGCCTCAGGAAACTTAAAATCATGGCAAAAAGCAAAAGAGAAGCAGACACCTTCTTCACAAGGTGGCAGGATGGAGTGAGTGCAAGCAGGGAAAATGACAGAAGCTTATAAAACCATCAGGGCTGACAAGACTCACTCATTATGAAAACAGCATGGGGGAAACTGCCCCCAGGATCCAATTACCTCCACCTTGTCCCTCCCTTGACGCATGGGGATTACAATTTAAGATGAGATTTTGGGTGGGGACACAGCCAAATCATATCAGTTTATTTAGGTACTGATGGGCTGTGGCTGCTTTTCCGGCTGAAGTACGGCTTCTTGGCTGGGCAGAAGTGTCTGGTCCTTGGGTGGCAGGGCACCACATGGGCTCAGGCACAAAGGTTACACTGCCTTGTGGGGTCAAAGGCTGAATTCCCAAGGAGTGGGCAGCTGGTTGGTTCAGTTGCTGGGAGAGTAGCTGCTCTCCTGAGCCTAGGCTCTGAGTGGACAGGGGTGGAGCTCAGCAGTGAATGGGATGAGGGAGAGGGATTCTCTCCTAGGCAATATGTTTCCCAAGGACAAGGAGCTGCAGCAGTTTAACTGGGTCTGGTGCTTTTCCCTGTGTGAGAATGTGGTGTAATGATGGTAGAGCCTCAGGAATGAAAGGATGCAGTGGCTACTTGCCCCTGGAGCAGGGCACACTCTATCAAGGGCTCTGGTTTCAAGATTGTGATGCACAGTAGAAGCATGGACCACAGAGGGTGGGGAGCAACGTGTGATCTTTTAGAGTAGTGCAGCTGTGTGAACTCCAGGCAACACCCTAAGCTGGGCTTAGAACCGGTGAATACTGCAGGGTTTTTCAGTAACAAAGATTGTAGGTATTCCCCATGGCGATGAAAGTTGCTAGGGGCCTCCTCCTTCCCGTTTCCATCATGGGAGAAATACTCCCTGTTTCTGAGCTGATTTTAGCTGGGGGAATGTGTGGCGGAGTCAAGGTGTTCTCTTCTCATCTCTATGCAGCTCTTCTGAGTTTCTGTGATCCTCAGGGTCTCTTCACTGCCCTGCTGTACTTCAATGCTTTCCTTTAGTTGCTCTGACCAAAACGTAGTTATTTATTTGTTGTTTTGGTAATCTTTTTGGTGGAGAGGGATGAGAGTTAGGCACTTCTAGTGAGACATCTTGATGATGTCTCAAAAACTCTATCTTCCTATTGTTCTATTTTCAAGTTTGCTAATTCCTTATGACATATTTATTCTGCTAAGTCTCTGCAGGGAGTTTTATTATGATTATTGTATATTTCATTTCTAAAATGCTGATTTCCTTATTCGTGTGTTCTATCTCTTTAGTGAAATTTTCTGTTTTTTTATTATGCTTTAAGTTCTGGGGTACATGTGCAGAACATGCAGGTTTGTTACATAGGTATACATGTGCCATGGTGGTTTGCTGCACCCATCAACCAGTCATCTACATTAGGTATTTCTCCTAATGCTGTCCCTCTCTCCTAGCCCCCCATGCCCTGACAGGTGCCAGTGTGTGATTGTTCCCCACCCTATGTCCAAGTGTTCTCATTGTTCAACTCCCACTTATGAGTGAGAACATGTGGTGTTTGGTTTTCTGCTCTTGTGTTAGTTTGCTGAGAATGATAGTTTCCAGCTTTATCCATGTCTCTGCAAAGGACATGAACTCATCCTTTTTTATGGTTGCATAGTATTCCATGGTGTATATGTGCCACATTTTCTTTATCCAGTCTATCATTGATGGGCATTTGGGTTGGTTTCAAGTGTTTTCTATTGTAACAGTGCCACAATAAACATACATGTACATGTGTCTTAATGGTAGAATGATTTATAATCCTTTGGGTATATACCCAGTAATGGGATTGCTGGGTCAAATGGTATTTCTGGTTGTAGATCCTTGAGGAATCACCACACTGTCTTCCACAATGGTTGAACTAATTTACACTCCTACCCACAGTGTAAAAGCATTCCTATTTCTCCACATCCTCTCCAGCATCTGTTGAGAATATTTGTAGTTTCTTGTTGAATTACTTTTGTTGACAAATAATTCTAACATTCTGCCATCTCAGCATTGCGTCTCTTTTTTTTCTTTTCTTTTCTTTTTTTTTTTTTTTGGTCAATCAAGTTGTGATAACTTGGCTCTTGCTTTGACAAGAGCTGTTTTATTATATCTTGTACATTTTGGCTGGTATGTTGGGAGACTCTGGATCCTAGTTCAGTCTTTTATTTCAACAGGCAATTACACTCTTTAGCTTAACCATGTAAATACTGACCTAATTTTCTGGCCTACAGTTTTAATGACAATTTAATTTTGAGATACTATTTTTATCTGCTTAGTTGGCCTGATGCTGTTAAGTCTTTTTCTAATCCTTCTTGGTGCCACCAGTGGGGACCAAAAGTGCTTCCCCAGGCAGGGTATCTCCATTAGCTAGGCTCTGGAAGAGCACTTTTCCTGGCCCCTTGTTGTCTGTGGGTTCTCGCCTGATTCCTGCCTCAGCATTCAGGCATCATGGGTTGCTTAGTGTCTGGTGTGAGTTGTAAAGGCTGGGGAACTTTAGCTTCCAGGCACTTCCCTTGGCCTCTTGTCAGCAGGATTCCATTTCAATAAAGGGAGGAAGGGTCCTACCTGAGTTTCTTTTTCTTACTGATTTGGGAATTATAAGATGCCAATACTGGATCTCTTTGTGCTGGTGTGGGAGTTGGGGCAAGAACTGGAAAATGTTGAGGCACAGTATTGTTCCTTCAATCCTGCAATCCTTAACCAGTCTACCTTCCTCTTTCTGCATCTCAGAGTCCTCCTATGGTTGCCTGTTGTGTTATCTTTAAGGTTTATAATTGTGCTTAGAGGAGAGGAACAAGGAATGACGAGTCTATGCCATCTCATCCAGACTGCATGTCAAGGGTATCTTTCTTTCTACAGGTCAAGTTCCTGTTACTCTCTCATTTAAATTATTCAGTTAATTCCCATCACTCTCAAGTAAAATCAATACTTCTTAATCTGACCTTATCAATTAGGACCCTGTGCTACATGTAACAGAAACCGCAATTCAAATAATAATTTTAAAAACCTCTATCTTGGCTTATATCTGTAAAGTTCAGAGTCTTCAAGTGTGGCCTCATGCCAGGCTTAAACCGTATGACCAGAATCCATCACTAGTCTGCTTTTTCTGATTGGCTCTCTCATAGTGTTTATAAAATATTTGCCACTTTTTTTCTTAGGGTCAGCTTATTCATGTTCATACGCCAAAGCAAGAAAAATATATTTAGACCCTAACACATCCCACCCTTACACACTAAGCAAGAAGGCTAAATGTCATGGATTTAATTCTGATGAGATAACTTTCTCCGTATTTGAACTCTAAGTATGTGGTGGGGTCAGGGAAGGCATCTTCTTACTCCTGTTTCCTGAAGAGTGTGTAGTAGTCAATATTTCCTGAAGCACATGGGCTATAAGGAAGTGAAAATTCAGTTCCTATTATTTAAAGAAAGGGGAAATGGGTTCATCCGGACCAAAAAAAAAAAAAAAAATCTGCAAATGTAATTACAATGGTTTACAAGTACTGCCCTCATTTCTACCTGTTTGCTTTGCTACTCTCCACTCTTCCAGTGTGTCATTTTGTGCTCCCAAGAAATCATTGAGAAGCACTTTCAGATTTTTAGATGTATCATGCTTTTTCCACCTTGAAGACTATGGTCATGCTATTCTCTTTGCTTGAAACACTCAACTCCATTCTCCTCCAGTAGTATGGTTTGAATGTATCCCCAAAATTCATGTGTTAGCAAGAAGGGCCTCACCAGATGCAGGTCCCTTGGCCTTGGAATTTCCAGCCAATTAAACTGTAAGAAATAAATATTTATTCTTTATAGATTACCTAGACTCAGGTATTCTGTTACCTCAGCAAAAGACAAACTAAGACAAACAATTGATACTGAGTAGCGAGACTGTTGTTATAACAAATACCTGAAAATGTGGAAGCAGCTTTGGAGTTGGGTAATGGAGTAGAAGAATTTGAATGAGCAGGCTAAATCATCATGAATGGAGTGTTAAGGGCAATTCTGGTGAGGGCTTAGAAAAAGACAAGAGCTGTAGGGAGAGCCTACAGTTTCTTAGGAGTTACTTAAGTGGTTGAGATCAGACTCTTGGTAGAAATTTAAACAGTAAAGGCTACTATGACAAGGTCTTAGTTGTAAATTAGGAATAGGGTATTGAAAAATGGAGTAAATGCCATTCTTTTTATAAAGTTGCAAAGAATGTGGTGGAATTATGTCTGTGTCCTAGGACTTTGTGGAAGGTAACACTTTAGAGGGATGAACTAGGACATCTGTCAAGAAATCTTGAAGCAGCAAAGTGTTTCCAGGGCTGCATGACTTTTTTTGGTTCCTTATAGTAAAATGAGAGAAGAGGGAAATGATTAAAGATGCAATTTGTAATTAAAAAGGAAACAGAATGAAAATATTTAGAAAACTCTCAGAGCCTAGCCAAGTAAAGCATGTTTGAGAGAGAATATTAATAGTGTGACCAAGGTGTTTGCTAAAGAAACTAATATGGCTAGAAAAACACCAGGTTCTGTTTGTCAAGACAACGGAAGAACGACCCTAAGACATTTCAGGTGTGCAGAATGCAACAGCTGTAGGGCCATGGTGATCTACTCCTAAATTTAAATGAATGTTGCGAAGAAACTGTGGGCCAAGACAGAGACTTGTCACAGGGATGGAGCTACCACAGAGAGCCTCCACTAAGGAAATGTCCGGCAGAGCCATAGGGGTGAGGCCACCACATAAACTCCTTACTCTCATAATGTTTAGTGGAGCCATGGGAGTGAAGCGGATCCTGAAACCCCAGAACTACACAGCAACCAATGTGCAATTGCAGCCTGGGGGAGCTGCAGGCATTAAGACTCTAACCCATTAGTGCTGTTGGGTGGACTGAGCCAAACAAAACCCTAGGGACAAGGCTTCATGAGGATGTGGGGGCCCACTGCCTTCCCATTGTGCCCAGGTGTGAGACAAGGGCTCAACACAGATTATTGTCTAGTTTTTAGACATAATGTGGTTTTTGTTGTTGGGTGTAGTATTGACTTAGGGCCTGTCACTTCTCTTGTCTTGCCTCTCTCTCTCTCTCGAAATGGGAATGTATATCCTATGCCTGCCCCACCATTGTGTTTTGGAGGCATGTAACTTTTTTGATTTCATAGACTCACAGATGGAGGGGAATTTGCCTCAAGATACATCATGCCTTGAGTGTGACCCATATCTAATTTAGATGAGGCTCTGGATTTTGAACTTTTGAGTTGATGCTAGAACCAGTTAAGACTAGGGTGAGATAAAAAGAATTTATTTTGTGTGTTACAATGACATACATTTTACAAGCCAGGGGGCAGCATGCTATTGTTTGAATGTGTCCCTAAATGCAAAGGTGTTGAGAAAGAGAACCTTTAAAAAGTGATTATGTCATAAGGGCTCTGCTTTCATGAGTAGGTTAATGCCATCGTTGCAGGAGTGGGGTAGTTGTCATGGGAATGGGTTTCTGATAAGCAGATGCCCTCCCCTTTCTCTCACGTTTATGCTGTCTTGCCCTTCCACCTTCCACTATGGTATGATGCAGCAAGAAGGCTCTTGCTGTATGTGGGCCCCTTGACCTTAGACGTTAGAGCCTCCAGAACTGTAATAAATAAATCTCTGTTTTTTATTACCCAGTCTCAAATTTTCTGTTATATCAGCACAAAACAGACTAAGACATGCAGCCATTTTCCCTCTAGACACATGCACACACACCTATGACCTATGTCTTGTGTTGTCTCTTATGCTTCTGTGTTCATTCCAATACTTGCTCTGCAACTCTCTCTTACACTCAAAACTAGGTGATGCCCTGCTGATTTTTCAACCTCCTTTACTTCTTTCACCATCACACTTATTATACCCTACTGCAGCGGCCTGGTATTAGCTGTGTATCCCACCAACTTACAAGGAAAGAATTGTGTCTTATTCACAACTTGACCCTTATTACCTAACAAAGAGGCTCTCGAGTGATCCACTTTAAAAAAACTCTAAACGATCATATCATGCTATGAGTACATGAAGAAGAGAACAATTATAATGTTTGGGTAAACAAGGAGGAGTCTTTGTAGTAGGTGCACCTTGAAAAAGGAGTAGAAATTTTCCAGGTCTTAGTTTCAAGAAGGCATTTCAGGCAGTAGAAAGGTATTTCATGGAGACAGGCAAGTATAAGAGATATACCACCTGTTAAAATGAAACTGAACAGATCCCCCTGTCCCCATGGGCATTATCCATCTGTACCTTCAAATCCATGCTGAGGCTGCTTCTGCAAGCTTAAGAAATGGGTATTTTGCAGATCCCTGGAGTCCACATGACATTGCCTGGCCTTGTTTGTTACTGCTCTTTTTTCAGTGTGTAGGAATGAAGAATGAGTGCCAATAAATCTGAATGTCAAAACTGAAATACAAATGTCAAGACCATTCCACATCACTGGTTGTTTTGAATTCTGAGCACAATTTGTGCAGGCTACTATGCTGGGGAGAACCACTTGGCTATGTCTCCATTTACTAATCAAAGGCTACTCCAGGCATAACAGACCTAGGTTGCAGGCAAATGGCCTTCTTATGCCATACAAGCACAGACTAACTCATCAAGTTAAAAAGAATAGAGTTTGAAATTACTTTATGAGTTTTAAGAATATTTCCTGTGAGAGAAATTTTGAAAGTTGCTCAATTAAAAGCAATTGTACTTTATATATTTGATTTTTTATTGCGGTGTTGTCTTCATTTAGGTTGAAATTAGAGAATCTAGCATTGTTATTGGTGTTTACTTATTTGACAAGCAGAGCAACTCAAATTATTCAGCAGGAGCAGAAGGGGTTGGTTGATCCTACGTTGTATTTATGCCTTATGTTGTATTTTAAGATCTTATGCAAGTAAATAGAATCACATAAAGGTAAGAAACTACTGGAGCTGTGGCTCACACCTGTAATCCCAGCACTTTGGGAGACTAAGTCAGGCAGATCACCTGAGCTCAGGAGTTCGAGACTAGCCTGGCCAACATGGTGAAACCCTGTCTCTACTAAAAATACAAAAATTAGCTGGGCATGGTGATGCACGTCCTTGGTCCCAGCTACTTGGGAGGCTGAGGCAGGAGAATCGCTTGAACCCGGGAGGAGGAGGTTGCAATAAGCCAGGATCACGCCACTGCACTCCAGCCTGGGCGACAGAGTGAGACTCCGTCTCAAAAAAAATAAATGAAAAAAAATAATAATGAAAAGAGAATATACTATCTCCTTTGAGAAGAAAAAGGAGAAAATAAGATATATTAAGGTCCAAGTTTGAATCAGGAACTTAAAAAATATACATATATTATTTTACTTAACCCTCACTAGAAACATGCATATTTGCCCAATACCTAACTTTATCAAATGTTAATATTTTACTATATTTATTTCAGAATGACTTTTAAGAGAATCAAGAATTGTAGTTATTTGTGAAACTCTGTGCCTTCCCTAGTTATATTCTATCACTATCAAGAAAGCCATGATACTGTCCTTCTTTATTATTATTCTCATACAGATTTTAGATGGTTAACAATAAAAGACACTTTTTTAAAGCTTTATTTATTGCTGCCTTGATTGTATATCAATATTCTATCTAGTGGTGTCCATTTGTGGACTATCTATTCTTTTCGTCTGCTTTATTTTATTTTAAAACCTCTGCCATTATCATACTTATTATAGCTTTATTATGCACCTTAATATCAGGTAAGATAAATCCATTACTTATGAATATTATTACTGGCTTGGCTCTTCCATGTAAACTTTTCATAAATTTGTCAAGTTTTGTGAAAAGTCTTATTGGCATTTTCATTGGAATTGCATTAGGATGATTAGTTTAAGGAACATTGTTATCTTCACAAAATTAGGTCCTCTCACTCATGAACCTATTTTTCTATTTAGATTTTCTATTATGAATCTATATTGACATCTACATCTTTTTTCTGTAATGATCTTCTACAACTACAAGCTTTAAGTTTATTTCTAACTGCCCTAAAGACACTGTTGCTATTGTGAATAGCGTTTATTTTCCAATGGATATTATTTTCCGATGGAATATGTTCCAATGGACTATTTTAGGTATGTGGAATTTTTAAAAGTCAATCTTATATTCATCATCATTGTTGAAATTCTAGTGTAATAGGTTCACTTTTCTTCTTATTAAAGGACTTTTTTCGGGTAAAAGTCCAAGGTTGATAAGTTCTATTTGTCCCCAAATCCGAAAAACTGTCTTTCTTTTGTATTTCTCTAAAAAGATATTTTATGTCCAATTCTAAGGATAATAATCATTTTCTCTTCGCACTTTAAAAATATTTTTCACTGTTTTCTGGAATTTAATATTACAATGATTACTGTGCTATCATTTTTATTTTATCTCCTTTTAAGAAAATTGTATTTCTACTATTTCTTTATGGTAGTTTTTAAATAACAACTTTAATGAGATACAATTTACGTACTATGAAATTCACATGACATGTAAATTCAACATGTGCAATTCAGTTGTTTTTGGTATATATATATATTCTGTGTGTGTGTATATATATATATATTCTGTGTGTATGTATATATATGTGTGTATATGTGTCTCTGTGTGTGTGTGTGTGTGTGTATATATATATATACACATATAAAATTTAAAACTATCACCACTATCTAATTCTGGAATATTTCATCATTCCAAAATAAAATCCCATATGAATTAGCAGTCATTCCCTATGTCCTCAACCTCATTTCCTTCATTGCCACCCAATCCATGGCAACATGGCAACCTCTGAACTATTTTCAGGAAATGGATTTGCCTATTCTAGACAGTTTATATAAAATCATACCCTATATGGTCTTTTGTGCCTGGCATATTTCACTTAGGGTAATGTATTCAAGATTCACCTGTGTTGTACTACATATTATTCCTTGTATTGCAAAATAACATCCTAATGTATGGATATGCTACATATTTATTTATCAGTTTATAAACATTTGGGTCATTCTCAAATTTGTGCTATGAACATTCACATACAAGTTTTCATGTGTTTATGTTTTTATTTAGTTTGAAAATATATACTCAAAAGGAATAGAGTGCTGGGTCACCTGGTATTCCATGTTTATCATTTTGAAGAGCTGTAAAGATTTTACATTTCCATCAGAAATATATGAGAATTCACTTTTCTTCATATTCGTACCAACACTTTTTGTCTTCTTGTTATTTTAGTCATGATAATATTCAAGAAATGGTATCTCACTAGGGTTTTAATTTGCATTCTAATAATGTCTAATGATGTTGAGCATCTTTTCATACATTCAATGACCATTTTTAAATCTTCTGTGGAGAAATATCTATTCAAATTATTTGTCCATTTTTAAATGAGTTCTTTACATTTTTGTTATTAAGTTGTAAGGTTTCTTTATATACTCAGTTGACAAGTGTCTTATCAGAAATAAAATTTCAAATATTTTATCTCACTCTGTTTATCTTCTTTTTATATTCTTTGATGTTTATTTTGCCCGGTATTAGTACAGCTACTTGAGCTCCATTTTGGTTGATGTTTGCATGGCATATCATTTTTCTATCCTTTACCTTCAAGATATTTGATACATATAATCTGAATCTGAAGTGTATCTCTTGTAGATAGCATAAAGTTGGATCATTTTTAAGTCCATTCTGCTAATATCTGCCCTTTATTGGAATGTTTAACACATTTACATTTAATGTAATTGCTGAGAAGTAAGGATTTACTTCTTCCTCTTTGCTCTTTGTTTTTAGGTATTGTGGGTCTTTCTTTACTCCCTATTCTTCTATTACAGTCTTCCTTAGTATTAAATGAATATATTAGGATACCATTTTAATTCCCGTGTTTTTTTTTAACTATGTAATTTTAGATTTTATTTTTGTAGTGGTTTCCCTGTGGATTACAATGAACATTTTCACTTAAAATAATCTGGGGATTATAAAAAACATTTTTACTTAAAACAATCTAGGATTAATAACAACTTAATTTCAGTGGTAGACACAATCTTTGCTCATGTATAGCTCCATTTTCTCCTCCTTTGCACTATTATCAGTAGAATATGCATATGACTTTATGCATTGTAATATAATCAATGAAGTTTTCATTTATTGATTAATGTAGCTGCCCTTTAAGTCAAATGGGAAAGAAAGGGGCTTATGAATTGTATTGTCTCTAATATTTATCTGTGTAGTTATCTTTATTGGTACCCTGTTTCTTCATGTGAACTTAGGGTACTGTCCAGTGCTTTTTCTATTTTTTCATTTTAGCCTGAAGGACACCCTTTGGTATTTCTTGTGGGGCAGGTCTGCTATAAATTAATATTCTCTTTATTTCTCTCCTAGACCTTTATTTCTCCTTTAGTTTTGCAGGATAGTTTTGCTATTGGTTTTTTTCTTTCAATGGTTTGAATAAGTCATCCTACCACATCCTGCCTTCTATGGTATCTAATAAGAAGCCTGCTACTAATCTCATTGGAAATCTTATATGTGATGACTCCTTGTTTTGATACCTTTACAATTCTCTCATTGTATTTGTGTTTTGACAGTTTAATTATGATGAGTCTAAGTTATTGTATCTTTTAGGTTTTCTTACTTGGAGGTCATTGAGCTTCTTGGATGTATGAATTAATTTTTTTCAACAAATTTGGGCAGTTTTCAGCCATAATTTCTTCAAGTATTCTTTTTGCTTATTTTCTCTCTCGTCCTTCTAGGACTTCCATTATGCATATGTTAGTGTGATTGATGGTACCCCATAGCTTTTCTTGAGGTTTTGTTACCTGTTATTTATCTTTTTCTTGTTTCTGTTTCTCAAACCATAAAATCTCAATTTAGCTATTATCAAATTCACTCTTTTTTTCCTTCTGCCTGCTTAGATCTAGTACATATATATATATTTTTGAGACAGTCTCGCTCTGTTGCCATGGCTGGAGTGCAGGGGCGTGATCTTGGCTCACTGAAAGTTCCAGCTCCCGGGTTCACACCATTCTCCTGCCTCAGCCTCCCGAGTAGCTGGGACTACAGGTGCCCGCCACTATTCCTGGCTAATTTTTCTTTGTATTTTCAGTGGAGATGGGGTTTCACCCTGTTAGCCAGGATGGTCTTGATCTCCTGACCTCGTGATTCACCCACCTCAGCCTCCCAAAGTACTGGGATTACAGGTGTGAGCCACTGTGCCCGGCCACTTAAATCTATTTTTGAACCCCTCTAGTGAACTTCTTTCAGTTATTGCTCATTTCAATGGCACATTTTATTTATTTATTTTTAAAATAATTTATATATAATTATTAATATTCTCTGTTTAAGGTATTATTCTGATTTTTATTTGATTATGTAGATATTAAGTCCTGTAGTTTATTGAACATATTATGATATGTTAAGGTATGTTTAACTGACTTAAAGTATTTTTTTAATTGACATCAATATATGTATGGGCATCCTTGGAGAGACTTTAATTTACTGCTGTGCTTTTCTTCTCCCCTTTTTGCCCCCACATGGGTTTACTTATATGTTTCTTCATGTATCCCATAATTTTTATTTAAAGCTGAACAATTTAAATAATATAATGTGACAACTCTGAAAGTCAGATTCACCTCACTTGCCAAAGCTCTTATGTGATTACTGATGTTTATGGCTTTTTTTTTTTTAAGTTTTGGTAACTTTCCTGGAATAATTCTGTGAAGTCTGTGTTATTTATCATTTGCAGTCACTGACGTCTCTTGTCCATTAACTTAGTGGTCCACTGATTTCTACAGAGATTGCCTTTAATATCTTGTCAAGTAGAACTCTCTTCCTTTGCCAAATATTCACGTTTGTGTTGGGGCAAGCCTTCAGTGCTCCAGCAGTTTACCACTCTGTGATTACCTTCACTTCTTGGTTTTTCAGGATTCAACAGCAGACAGAGGTGAGAGAGTAGGGCCTGCTCAGATCTTTCCTACCCTTGTGCACAACTCTGTTCTTGTGTATAACATTGTGAATCCCTGGGAATATGTAGAGATTTTCAAAGCCCACTATGAAATATTATTCCCCATATTTTCTTTTTAAACTTTTTGACGAGCTTCTTGTTTGCCCCAACTTGCTTTGCTGCCTCAGGCATCAGCCACATTAAACAATTGCTGCTGATTGCTTCAACAAACTCTCTCATGATAGGGCTTTCCTCCCTGAATGAGCTTTTAGTCAGGTCAGATAAACTTTAAAAACCCATGACAATTCTTCAGTTTGGAACTTCTGAGGGTCTCCAAACTCTACCTCTTCCAGTGTTTAGTGGACTTCTAGTTTTTACTGCTTTTATGGCTGCTACGTTGTTAAATTGTAAAGTTCACACAGAGCTGGGGAAACGGGGATGGAAATAGAGCTTAAAATGATACAAAGCATGCTGGTTTTGTTGTTGTTGTTATTTTTACCAAGGCTCTGCCTTTTTTCTTCTATAAACAGTCCTTAGGTTGTTGCAAGCCTTTGGTTTATTTCTAGAGTTCTTTAAAAAACATTGATTTTTTTAAAAAAAGTTACCTATCTTTCATGGATTTTATGGAGAGACCGATGTTTGGAGGGACTTACTTTATCATCTGGAAGTAATCTTCTTCATTGATAGGTCTTAAAAGTTTTGGCATTTCAGTACAACATAGATTATGTGAATTTATCTTTCATTATTCTGCTGGGTACTCAAAGGGAATTTTAATTTTAATTTGTATCTTTAATTCTGAAAATTTTTCACTAGTTTTATCTTCAATTATTACTTCTTTGCTATTCCTTTTGTTCAAGACTTTGAGACTTATTTTGTTTCATGTTGGCACTTTTAATCTATTCTTCATCTCTATTAGGTGCTATTTCAATGTTTTTTGTCTTGGTCTTGCTACTGCATTCTGAGTTAAATTTTAAATATTGTCTTCCAGTTTAACAACCTTTTTTATATTGTGACTAGTTTTTGAAATTTTTAGGATGGTTTAATTATTTTTTAAATTTAATTGAGGCGTTTTGTTTGTTTGTTTGTTTTTGATGGCGTTTCGCTCTAGTTGCCCAGGCTGGAGTGCAATGGTGTGACCTCGGCTTACCACAACCTCCGCCTCCCGGATTCAAGCCATTCTCCTGCCTCAGCCTCCTGAGTAGCTGGGATTTCAGGCATGCACCACCACACCCAGCTAATTTTTTGTATTTTTAGTAGAGATGGGGTTTCTCTATGTTGGTCAGGCTGGTCTTGAACTCCCAACCTCAGGTGATCTGCCTGCCTTAGCCTCCCATAGTGCTGGGATTACAGATGTAAGTCACCACAGAAGTTTTTTTTTTTTTTTTTTAATCCTACCAATAAACTTAGAGTTTTCTTTTCTTTTCTTTTCTTTCTTTTTTTAAACAATCTCTTGGGTTTTTTATTTTGGTTTTTGAAAATGAAGATTTTTTAAAAAGTTATCTCCTGAAACATTATTGTATAACTTTTAAAATATTGATCATTCCATCTGGAGTAATTCTTCTGTGTATTGTTTGTGATGGTTGTAATTTTAACGTTAAATTTCACATGAATTTTGGAATTTCGATTTGCTGGCTCATTTTTGAGTGGGAGTTTGTTGTGTTTCACTTCACTTTTCCTCTTTTTTATGCTTACTTTTTTCTCCCTACCGTTTCTTGGCTCACATTAAAGAACGAATCATTACAATGTAATTGGATGTATCTGTGCTGAAACGGTATTAGGGACAGGGTAGATATGGTCACCCAATCAGGAAGCATCTCATTGTCTCATTTTAAGTCTCTGGCTGTCATCTCCCTAGGCCTGCAGCTACCCAGGAATTAGAAATCTGAAAAGTGTTCAGTGACATCCCTCTACCCCCTTATTTATCCTGGGGAGATTTAAAACTTAAGCCTTCTCAGATCCAGGTGTCATTCAGAATAAGGTTATGTTGCAATAACATATAACCCTAACGTTTCTGTGGCATTGAAAAACAGCAACGAAGTTTCATTTCTCACTAATACTTAATGTCTGTTGTGGGTCCTGCGGCTGTGTCTCGTCATCACCTTTATTCTGTGACTGAGGTAGATGAGATTGTCTCTTTCTGGATCAAAAGCATATGGGAAAACGGATCAGTGACTTCTAAAGCTTCTTCCACAAGGCATCATATCATTTTTGCTCACATTCCATTGGCTCAAACAAGTCATGAGGCCACGCCTAACATTAGTAGCACAATAAAGTAGATTCTGCCCCACTAGAGGGTTAATATTTTATGTGAAAATATAATACGGTCTACCAAATTCTCTTTCACTTATTTTTTTTACCTGCAATAGTGTAACCTTTAGCTACCACTGTCTGCCTTGATTCCCTCAAACTGCCTGGACTTTTGCTTAAGCTGTGAACAACACTTTCTATTTCTATTGTATTCTGTGTACTTGTTTTCTTGATTTTAGCACAATTATCTCTTTGATTTTGTATTTTTCTCTTTGTGTCTCATTGTTCTATGTTTGGAGCATAAGAAGGTGCCTCAGATAATAAATTAAATATCCCATCTCATTCATAATGGCATCCATTATTTTCTTAGAAAAAAAAAAAAAAAGCTTCAGAAATCCATAATTAAATCTCCTCTCTCTCCCACAAAGCAATCACCTTTTGGAATCAGTTTTAGTATCAGAATAGGGAGCCAACATCCTGTGTGTCTGGTGTAGGATGCAATCTTTATATTTTTTTAAGGTTTTGGTGTTAATTGATCTGGTAGAATTTTTATGTAACCAAAATTTATTCATTGGCCTGAAATGTTCTCTAATTAGTTACTATAAATTGCTGCTTATTCAGCCGAGCTGTGCAATTTGGGGACTTTCGGTTTAATAAAAGCCTAATCTGCTCATTTGTTTACACTGTTTACCCCCTAAAGGCTTATGCTTTGTGACAGAAAACAATGCTTAATAAGTAGAAGAAAGCATGTTAATTGTAGGCACTGCCATGCTGCTGTGTACCTAAGAGCTGGGTTTGGCTGCAGCTCAAACAGGTCTTGGGTAGGACTAACCAAGTTGCCCTCAAGCTTAATTTCCAATTGTCACAAAATTCATCTTGGGCTTAGAGATGAATTTTAAATACTTCGAAGAGTAAAATGCTCTGTTACCAGAGTGGATCAGTGGAGCTCAGCTACCATTGATCTACACTCTAACTCTCTTCCTCCATCAAACTTTACATCCTCTAATGGAGCAATGTCTCACGTATGAAATAGTGGCCACTCACCCAAATGTAATATTGGTACCAGACAAAGGGAAACTAAGCTCTAACCTCTCTCCCCACCAAAAGTTCACATTTCTTCAGTCATATCATCATGTGGACAGAAATTAATTTCTTCTCTATGCTGTTACTGAAGAAGAGGGAATATATAAAACTCATGTATAAAAATACAGAAGTAAATCTCTATGTTACGTGAGTCCTATGAAGAATAATTGATTTCCATTACTGGATATCTTCAATTAAATGATCAATGGTAATTTGATATCACAAAAGAGAAAGCAGTATTTTTTATATAAAAGCTTTATTGGCATAACTGAGGTATAATGATATTTTTTAAAAAGTTACACACTTAATGTATACAACCTTAATGAGTCTTGTTGTATACATTACAAACAGTCTTGTGATACTGTTACCACAACCAAGGTGTGAAACATATCCATCAAGATGACGTGTTTTTGTGTATGTGTGCACATTCATGACGGGATATGTGTTACAGAGCTAATTTCTTTATTTAAAAAAGCTTTATTCATTTGAATTTTATTCCTTAAGATTATATTCTTTATTCAACACTTATTTTTCCTTCTCATCTCTCCTGATTCTTCCCCGTGCTTTAAAAAATGTCAATGTCTTCTTGAGACTGTCAAAAGACAACATTACGATAAATTTCATTATAGATATAATTGGCTTTTATAGGTGATCCATGAATCAGGGCAGCCTTCATTCTACAAAACTGAAGGAGTGTTCTTCTGGGCAGGGGCAAAACACTGGATTTTGAAAGGTGAAAAGTAGGAAATAGAAAAATGGAAAACATCTAGTAAACATCAGATTACCTCAGGTTACTTTTTTTAAAGGGGTAAAGCAAAAGAGACTTCCTTATTAGGCTAACTGAGGTAAACTGGAATCTCTTGTTTTCAGGAAAGATTGTTTTGTTTGGGGATCTATCTGTTTTCTTAAATTTTCATTTTAATTATGTGGCATTTAGCATGAGTGACCCCATTTTGGTTTGGTCTGGTCATTTAGGGCCTAGTGCAGGAGTTCATTCTGAAACAATGGCCTTCCATAATTTTGTTTAACAATTCTAAAAGAAAGTCTTCCCTTCAACTCTATTCCTCTGTGCGGTTTCATCCCTCTCATTTACCTATAGATTCATGTTTACTTTTGTATCTTCTCAAAGGCAAGTTAAATAATACTGCATACTGAAGTCTGTTCAATGTCCCCACAATCATAATAAAATGCCCAAGACAGACTTATGAGCTTATCAAACTGTGTTGTAGATGTACTTTTAGGCTCATGTGAGATCATGAATATGGTGCATTCTCCTGAAGTATCAATTTTACTTGGTAGTAAAGTACTAAAAACATTATTCTATCATTAAAACAAACACAGATAGATTAGAGAGTATATTGCAAAATCTTCATGAACTTAATACTAAAATAAGAGTCTCAAAGCCGACTAGTACCCCAGATTGTCAATCAGCTCCTATTGGAAGCCTGTCAAGTCCACCATAAAGCAGCAGCCAAACCATTTCATGGGAGATAACGAGGACTCTGCAGTGAAGTCTGAAAGTGCTGCAGCCCTCTGGACCCTGTGGACTCTCTAAACTAATCAAATGTAATGTCCCTCTAAGGCAAAGCCCCAAACCAATGTGAAATTGTTGGGAGGAAACCAAAATTTATCAAATAGCTACAATAGAAGCAAAGGAAATAAAGTGGTAAAGAGAGAGAGGGAGAGGGAGACAAAGAAAAGGAGGGAAAAAAGCAGCACTACCACAATGAATGTGAATTTTAAAATTATTTTCTCATTTATTATTTTGCAAAAATGACAGGAGAGGGAGCCCTAGAGCCATAATGCTAGAAAACTATTCTGACCCTTCCTCCTTCCTAAAAGTACAAAGAAATTCCAAAGAAGAAAGGAGGAGAAAGATGAGGAGGAGAAGGAAGAGAACAGAGGAGTAGGGGTAAAAATAGATCTTGGTCAACTCTCATACAAACTTACTATAAATTCCTACAAGGGAAGGAGAATAAAAACAGAACGATGCAGACAAGGAAATTATGCCATAAAGCTGATCCTAAAACAAATGAAAACTACAACCTAATATTTTAAAAAAATAGCTAAAATAAGAAGTTATGAAAAAAAGAAAAGATATATATCAGAATTAGAAAAACTCTGAAAAGAGGCAATTAGAAAAATTAAGATCTGAAAAGAGAAGTAACAGGACAAATTTAGAAATGAAAATGAACCTTTTTAAAATTGGTCTTCATTTTTACTCCATTGCATTCGACACCGTTGTTCTGAAAGTCTTTCCTGCTCTGGACTCTGGAAGATGTTAGTCCTTCTAATTCTCCAGCAGCTACTGCTTCCTGCTCTAATGCATGGCTCTTCATCACTGCCATAGAAATGGGATGTTTCCTATGGCTCTCTCTGGGTCACATCTTTCAGTTAACTCGGCTCACTGGCTCCAACAACTTTTAAAGTTTATAAATAACCTTCAATGTGGCTCCATTTCAAATAGACCCCTTAATTCTTGACCTGCTCCATACTTGACTATCCAGGTGCCTTTGGGATGTCTCACTAGCATTTCAGATGTGTTATGTCTGAAGTCATCTACTACTCAGTGCTTAAATCTACCTCTCATATAAAATTTCATAATTTGGAAAATAATGTTTTCTTTCTGTCACTTACTCAGATTCAAAACTCCAGAAGCAACCATCACTGGTTTCTTCTTTATCATGTTCATTATATCAAATGTCCTTGTTTGCTCATGTTTGCCCCCAAAGTACCTCGAATCTGTTCTCTCCTTTAACTCTTCACTGTCACTCCCTCAACACCACTCACTACTTGCAATAAATAACTGTTTTTTGCCTTCTTTGACTTCATTTTGTCTCATCTGCTAGTGATGTTGTACAGCCTGATCTCAATTGGTAAGATTGGAGTTGTCTTCTAGGGGAGTTTATGAATGTAGACAATACTGAGAGTGTGGCCTCCTGAAGTTGCGTTTTTGACCTGGCTCTGTCTTCTTTAGGGCAATAGATTCTCAACCTGGTTTTGTTGTTAGTACAGTTGAAAGAATTAATTTTAAGGAAAACAAGTCAGAAGAAATTACAGTACAATAACTAGTAAAATAATCATGACTGCATTAAAATATTTTTAAATACCTCTAAAATGGTTCAAAGTATTACCCTCTAGAAGTGTATTGCTATTTATTGCCTTTTCAATACTCTTTTTTATACCTGAGGCAATGCCTTTGAGAACCTACTTGTAAAAAAGTGTAACACCGTTTTCCTCTTACTCACAGTACATTGTACCTGATATTTGTAACATCACAAAACCCACAGAGCTAGGTGCTGACCAAATATACACAGTAAGTTATAGCATTGGGCAAATGAAACAATACTGCAACAAAAGATTCCTCAGTTCCAATACAAGAGAAGAAAAGAAACACAATTTAATTTCGAGAAAGCATTACCAGGTTGACATGTATATAAGGTGGCACACAAGAAACTATAAACTCTGGACAGAATATTACACAAATCTATACAGCATTCAAAGAAAGAACAATGGAAACTTCTCTTATCTCCTTGAGAGATAAATGGATGTACCCTGTCATCTGCTCTACACTTGTGAGATAGCACAGACCTCATTTGTAGGTTTACAATTCCAAGGGGAAGAAGGCCAGAAAACTATACTTTAAAATCAAAAGGTCTATCTTTTTTGGGGGTTTATTAAGTTTACAAGGAAACACCCCAAAGGAGAAAAGGGTTAGTATGAAGCCACTTCTCTCCTCAAAGAAAATTTTATAATTTATTTTTACTGTTGCAACTACAATCACTTGTAACAACAACAAATCCCAGATTCCTTAGAAACTAGAAGCATGGTAATGAAGAGTTCTGGAAACATCTGCAAGCTACTGCATATAAATGGAAAATCACTGGGCTATAGAGATACAGTCAGAATTTTTGTGTGTGGAATTTTTAATGTATTTTATAATCTCACATCAACTTGATTTTTAGTCACATTTCCCACTCCCACATCCTTACCTTGGACTCCTTGGAATATAGAGAAAGACTGAGTGGTCTGGAGTCAGTTGGAATTCAGATAGTAGTAGGTCACACAGAGGCTCAGCAGATGACTGGGAGATACTCAAGGTTCATAGGATAATTGGATGTCAGTCATTATTCTGATAGTGGAATTCAATGAGATAGAAGAGGATTATTTAAACAATATGTAGTCAAGCAGTCTGCCAATAATTTATTGAGTACCTGCTATATGCCAGGGGCTAGATAATTTTCAAGAACAGAGAATATCAGCATGATAGAGTTCTAACAAAAGATGCTGAGACTTATTGGTGGGGTTGTATATTTGGAGAAGAGCTCTGGTGTCTGGAAAGTAAAAAGGGTAAAGAGATTTTACCCTAGGCTGGGTGCGGTGGCTCACACTTGTAATCCCAGCACTTTGAGAGGTCGAGGTGGGTGGATCACCTGAGGTCAGGAGTTCAAGACCAGCCTGGCCAATGTGGTGAAACCCCATCTCTACTAAAAATAAAAAACTAGCTGGGCATGGTGGCTGGCACCTGTAATCCCAGCTACTCAGGAGGCTGAGGCAGGAGAATCACTTGAACTGGAGAGTCAGAGGTTGTAGTGAGCTGAGATTGCACCATTGCACTCCAGCCTGGGTGACAAGAGCAACACTTCGTCTCAAAAAAAAAAAAAAAGACATTTCAGCCCAATGTAGAGGAAACCTTTCTACAAACTTAGAAACTGGAATATTATGTAAGAGATGGTCTTCTGAGAAATGCAGACAGAAGCTGTGTAGCACTTGTTGACAATACTGATGGGGGATCCGTGCACCAAGCCCAATGGTGAACTCTAGGATCTCTAGGTCTCTAGGGTTCCTTCTAATTCAATAAGCCAAGTGAGACATTGTAGCAGACAGTGTCTCCAGGCAGGGTACTGAGCGCAGGTACTGAGCAAAGAGGATAGAGACAAGGGCTGTGAAACATCGGCCTTTTCCACTGGCAACTTTGAGACTCACTGCCTACAATGCAAGTAGTCCTATTCCCTAGCAACAGTTCAACTCGAAGAGTGGTTTCTGTAAATCCCTTTGACTTTTTGTCTTGCCTTGGTCCTGGCTTCATGGAGGTCCAATGTCCAAGAATAGAAGAGCTAGACCCGCCATGATACACCCTTGGACATGTTGTTCATGTCTGGATAGGTCCCTTGACTTCAATGTCTTTCTTAAAGTTCCAGCCTTTGGTTCTCTCTGTTTCCTCTTTGGATTTCTAGCCAGTTTCTAACTCTCTTGTGCTTGAATCTTATTTCTCAGTTTTCTGTCCCTATCACCTTCTAGACTATTACTTATGATTTAAAAACTCTATTTGCTAGCTATTTGAAAATCAAGTTAACATTAGTAAAATGTTTTAGCAATGCTCTGGGTTTCTCTAGCTTTACTTTTCTGGGGAAGGTGAAAGACATCTTACATTCGATTAGGATATTTCTTAGTTTCCCTTGTGATTTTTGGTTTTAACAAATGAGCAAGCCCCAGGTTGATTATTGTAACAATTATTTTTACCTACGGGCAAGAAAGGGAAGCATATTCAACCACTAACATTGACTTAGCTTTATTTTTAAGCATCCCAATCATTAGCACCATTCATTCATCTAACAAATATTTAACTCTGTTTTACAGTAATTTACTGTGCTGAATGTTATGCGGAATGAGAGTGTGCATATTACATGTTAATGATATTGCCTGGCATTTAGTAGGTGCTTAATTAATGTTAGTATATCTGGCTGTTGATGATGACAAAAATGATGAAAGTGGCATACATAGCACTAATGAAGTCTATCTTCTGTGTTATAATATTTAGAAGTTATAGGAGATTAGCAAACAAGCTGCAAAGTACCAAATAAGATATATTAAAGCAAGAGTTCAGTCTCAAATGCTAGTGAAGGAGACATTTTAAAATGTGACTAGGAGTCTCCCAATTTGAATTTTCACTTCCCTTAAGGTGACCTGAGCAGAATCCAAATCCTTAGACTTGATGTGGGTGGACGGCTGATGCACAGAGGAGCTAGGGGCACAATTGAGCTGGAAAGGCTGTTAACTGAAGGATCCTAAGACTGCCTAACTAAGGGGAATAGATCTGGGGAGCTGGAAGGTGGGAAAGAATTGAATTATTCTTTACCAAAGGGCAAAGGCAGGGATGTGAAAGTAAGTGAGTATTTTGTTCAGAGAGAGAAATAGTGGTACGGTGAATGCAACAAAGGTATTTCAAATGACTGAGTCCTGGGATAAGGAGCATGTGATGGAACAGGCCTGTTATGCAGACTAGTGTGCTCTGCTAGAGAAAAGTTGCACTTCGAAGATGTGACCACTGTCTGGAGGTACATATTTTAAACCATTATATCCATATCAGTCCAACCACCATGTTTAATCTCAGGAATCTGTAGAAATTTATCCATGGTATCAGGATCAGTAAGCACTGGAAATTAAGAGCATAAGACTGAAATAACTATGAAAACTTGTAGTTGAAGTGGTCACTCCATCAGCTCCCTTACGTGCTGGCAAGATACTGTTAGAAAAACATCTTTGTTTTTCTTTCTGTCTTCAAAAAATGAGCTGACACATTCCAGATGGAATGTGTCATTAAGGCCGTTAGCAGATTGCCAAGCCCTCCAACAATGAATTACAACTGTCAAGCTGTGGCATTATAGAAGTAAGGGTTAATCATTGTGTCACTGGTATCCACAGACTTCATAATTTTGGACTTTCTACAAATGGAAAATTGTAATCTTCAGCTGCCTTTTGCCAGGCTGCAGAATGGCAGCAGAGTCTAATGTGACAGATATATTACTGGTAAAAAGCCTGTTTACCTGGTGCAAACAGGGCTTATCTTTCAAGACACTATTTGAAGAGTACACAGAATTTCTTGGTAGAAGAATATTCTGGAGGATGGATATGTTCACATGCCCCTGTGGCATTTGTTTTCTCCATGTAACGTCTGTGTGATGTGATGGTAAATTCAGATTATCTGTTCCAATAGACACATTCAATTTAACACTCCACATGATCCATTGCTATCCCATGCTTTGCTTTCTTCGGATTCCTTTAAATTGCCAGAGTCTCCTGTATGTGAGCTGCTTTGACTGATTTTCTTTTAGGAATGAGAGTAAAGCATCTCTTGCCAAAAAAAACAAAAAACAAAAAACCAGAAAAATTCCACCATTAGTTATACATTTACTTTGTTTCAAATAGCATGTGAAAAACAGCAGTCATCTAGGTAAAAGAATGGGCTGAATCCACTAGAGGTGCTTACTATGAGTTTTTTAACCAAATTCCTTTACTCTAGTACCTTTGTGAGATCAGATATATTTAAAGAATGTTTGATTACGTGCTAGGAAAGTGGGAGAAAACAGAGCTCATTCACAACAGAGAGAGGAGGCCCTCGTGTGTTGTCATAAATGAGTAGCATCTTGGATAAATGCAAATATCTCGAAGTCAGGAGAGGGTGGACATGAGCAGAAAATGAATGTGCAAAAGGGTTTGAAAATATTTCAAACTTTATAAATTAGCTTGAAGCTACTCTGCATGATCTCACTTCTTTGAAAACAAACATGCTCATCAAGGGGATCAAATTGGTAAGGTCAGGTTTAATGAACTAAAACTGAAAAACTAAAAATTACAGCAACTGTCCAGAACCTTGTGTATCCTTATCAATTTATGATACTTACTCAGATATACTGATTTCAAGACAAAAATATATCTTTCAAATTGTGTCTACGTAAAATATCAGGCTTAATGTAGAAGAACAGGACCACCCATGGAGTAGTACTATTCACCAGGCCCTTTATTCTTATTTTTTTTAAATATTTTGAGACAAGATCTCGCTCTGTCACCCAGGCTGGAGTGCAGTGGCACAATCACGGCTCACTGAAGCTTTGATCTCCTGGGCTCCAACCATCATCCCCACTCAGCCTCCTAAGTAGCTGGGACTACAGGCACGTGCCACCAAGCCCAGCTAATTTTCGGTTTTTGCTTATTTTTGTTTTGATTTTATGGTAGGGACAGGGCTTTGCCATTTTGCCCAGGCTGGTCTCGAAATCCTGGGCTCAAGTGGTTCACCTGTCTTGGTCTCCCAGAGTGTTGGGATTACAGATGTAAGCGTCACACCCAGCCTCACTAGGTTCTTTATTTTGTGATTATGTTGAATTTTTACTACAATCCTCTGAACTAACACAAACATTTTATGATGTAGAAAATTCTGGTTTAAAGAGTATCAAAGAAACTGTCTGAGGTCATATGACTCTTGAGTGAGGAATTTTGCATTCAGAACTCTGTGAGGACTCCAGACCCCTATACTTCCTGTAGATTATCCTGCCCTCCAGTAGAGACACCTGTGTTGAATGAATGCAGACCATTCAAGGGATTTGGTGGAAGCATGACAGGGGCGGTAGAAAACTTGATCTGTGGATGTGGGAGCTGGTTTTGAAGTTTATTTTGGAAAAGTATGGTCAATCTTCTTTTAAATTGTCTGTAAATGTTTCTGCACTTATTTGTATGGGACTCTAAATGACAGAATAGATCGGGAAATCTATGACCCATCTATCTCCTAATACATCATTGAAGACAATTGCATCGACAAAAGTATGTGTATTTCATCTTTGCTGAAGGGCACGTTTAACAAAATGTTAGTTCAATAATCTCATTTGTAAACCTCAGAAATCTTGTGATGTATAATTTTTCACCTTAAAGGGTTTTTTCTTCTTTCATTCATTCATCTTTTTGACTTTATGAGAGAATCAGAATCTCTTTGACATCATTTGCAGAACATTGCAGATGAATAAAAGGCTGGTGATTGAGTTATTCTGGTGTTGAGGAAAGAGTGTGGGCTTTCAAGTCAGACATGCCCATGATGAAGCATAAATATGTATTTTAAGCTATAAAACGAAGACAACAATACTTCTCACAGGGTTGTGGCAAAAAATAAATGAGGTATTGCGTACAAAAAATATTTAGCTCAAAATTTGAACACACTAAGTAGTCCCTCCTCATCCATGGCTTCACTTTACAGTTTTAGTTCCCCAAGGACAACCGTAGTCCAAAAATATTAAGTGGACAATTCCAAGCTTAAACAATTTATAAGTTTTAAATTGTGTACTGTTCTGAACAGTTGTGATGAAATTTCACACCATTATGCTTTGTCCCTTTGTCCAGCACATCCATGCCGTCCACACTACCAGCCCACCAGCCACTTAGTAGCCCTTTCAGTTATCAGATCAACCATCGCAGTAGCACAGTGCTAGTGTTCACGTAACCCTTGTTTTACTTAATGGCCCCAAAGTGCAAGAGTGGTGATGCTGTCCATTTGGACCTGCCAAAGAGAAACTGCAAAGTGCTTCCTTTAAGTGAAAAGGTGAAACTTCTGGACTTAATAAGGAAAGAAAAAATTATATGCTCACATTGCTATGATCTATGGTAAGAATGAACCTTCTAAGTGAAATTCTGAAGAAGGCAAAAGAAATTCATGCTAATTTTGCTGTCACACATCAAGTGGCAGAAGTTATGGCTACAATACATGATAAGGGCTTAATTAAGATGGAAAAGGCATTGCATTTGAGGATGGAAGACATGAACAGAAATGTATTTCAAATGACAGCAATCAGGTTCAGTACTGTTCGTGGTTTCTGGCATCCACAGGGGGCCGAGGATAAAAGGGGGCCACTATAGTAAGTGCTCAGTAAATGCTAGCCACAAAATCATTATCATTATTATTGCTATAATCACACATGAGAAAATCAGTTATCCTCTTCAGGTGTCAGATTCCAATCTTTAAAACTAAGGTTGAAATGAGAACACATGTGTGAAGCATTTGCCTTATAACACAAAGCCTTAATAAATGCAAATGACTCTTCTCCATCCATTTTCATCCAGACACCACTTTCTTGTGAACTAATTGCCCTTTGCTAGGCTTGGGAATGCAGATAGTCAAAACTGATGCTATTTTCAGAGCCCCAGAATTTCAACATAGCCTAGCTGGGAAGGTACACATTCTCAAAGTTACCTTCCCTGACTACAGAAGTTACCAAGTGTGGAAACTTTGACCCATACTTTATCTAATTAGATATCAATTAGCTTTCTGCTATAGGAAATGTACTACTGGGGGTTAGAGCATCCCAGTATATTGAAGTTAATCATGTAACTTTCATCAGCTTTTCTTGGAACTCATTTTTAGTCAGTGCTATTCAAATGTATGTGCACACAAATCCCCTGATGACCCTGTGAAAAAAGAAGGTTTAGTTTCAGGAGGTTGGGGAAGAGGCTGGAGGTTCTGAATTTCTAAGGTCTCAGTTGATGGCAATGCTGCAAAACCACCCTTTGAGTGGTTAGAGTCTTGGGTCCTTGCTAACATTGTGGTAGATAATGAGCCCTCACCCTAGTTAGACTGCAGCTTTGACCAGGAGATAACCTCAGACATTCCTTTGAAGTCATTTATCTTCCACTGTCAGCTTTGTGTCTCGTTTTTTCAGCATACTTTCATTTAAACGTGAATGCACTTAGAGTAAAAACACTCACTACTCCTCAAATTATTCCATTTAATCTTCTCTCTGCTGCTTTTGACCATCTGTTTCTTTCTCTTATTTAATTTTTTTTTAATTTTTATTTTAAGTACCCTTCCCCTTTGTCAGCTTTGCAAATTCCTACTCATCCTTCCAGACCCAGTTCAAATCTCTCCTCCTCCGTTCAGAAACTGGCTTGAAGGGGAGATGTGTCATTGCCAGATCATGAGACTCTTGGACGAAATCTGCTGAAGGGTGGGAAAGTGTATGGAGGATGGAAGCAGATATACCAGTTAAGAGGCTAATGTATTAGAGCATGAAAGAGTTGACGTGGTCTTGAATCTAGGATGATCTCCATGGAGATGTTCCTGATGAGCTTATGACTTGGGCAAATTGGCTAAGCAACCTGAGCCTCTGGGCCTTTGTCTGTAAAATTGCAGAAATTGTCCTATAGTCTCTAAATTATCCTTCAGATTAAATACTCTGAATTTGGTGGGCTGTAAGCAAATGGGCACAGGCCTGCTCCAAAGACTTCTTAGTTTGGATTAGTACATTTTAATACGTCACTTCTATTGCTAAAGATCTTTATTCTCAAATTTTTCTGTCAAAGATTTTTCTGAAGTATCAACTGAGAATGAGGGGAAAACATTGCTTTAGGATATTCTATCTGAACTTATTAATAGCAAATGTTACAGAGATTTCTTGTGAACATTTAAGAAATAGAACTTATGCATCATATTCTACTGCTAGAGAAGCATTTGTTTACATAGAGACTGGGTCCTTTCATATCAGAAGGCAAGTGACACCTCAGGGAAACATCAGCTGTGTCTTTAAGCAGATATGAGTGTCAACAAGGTTTGAGTTCCTCAGGTGCCTTATTGACACTTCTTGTTATAAATATGACTTACAGATATTTTCAACAATGACAATGACAATTGAGGCCTGGAATTATGCCCAACTGAACACTTAGATAATACAGCATTCTTTTCCTTTTTAAATTTTATTTAATTTATATGTTTTTAATTTTTTTTATTATACTTTAAGTTCTAGGGTACATGTGCACAACATGCAGGTTTGTTACATATGTATACATGTGCCATGTTGGTGTGCTGTACCCATTAACTCATCGTTTACATTAGGTGTATCTCCTAATGCTATCCCTCCCTGCTTCCCCAACCCCACGACAGGCCCCGTTGTGTGATGGTCCCCTTCCTGTGTCCAAGTGATCTCATTGTTCAATTTCCACCTATGAATGAGAACATATGGTGTTTGGTTTTCTGTTCTTGTGATAGTTGCTGAGAATGATGGTTTCCAGCTTCATCCATGTCTCTACAAAGGACATGAACTCATCCTTTTTTATGGCTGCATAGTATTCCGTGGTGTATATGTGCCACATTTTCTTAATCCAGTCTATCGTTGATGGACATTTGGGTTGGTTCCAAGTCTTTGCTATTGTGAATAGTGCCGCAATAAGCATACATGTGCATGAAGACAGCATGATTTTCTATATATTTTATTTGTGATCAAGTTCTAGGATTGTCTTTCGACTTAGTTTTTGCTGTTTCTATAAAAACATATACTAAAGACAAAAATCCTGACCTCATTCACACATCACATATTAGTAGAGCATGTATAAGGTATTGGGTAATGAGCGTGGCTTCTCCTCAGGTACCTACAATTAATGTGAGAAGTGAAGTGAAAGACCCAACCTGATGATTAGTTAAGACTTTTCAAGTATTTCTCTCTAGAAAAGAGATTGATTTGAGGATGTTGTTTCACATTTCTGAGATGCATCTATGAGTTGCCATGTACCATTAGTACATAAATCTGGAGTGGCTAATTAGGAGGAAAAAAGAGAATAATTTAGGAGTGACAACCAGATATGTAGAGAAGATGATGTAGATGACAGTCTGATGGGGGTACTGGAATTAGTGCCTAATATTTAGGTAAGTCTCATGTTCCTCTGCAGTTTGGATCATAAGGTTGTCTGATCATAAGGATATTGGATCATAAGGTTGTCTACAAGCCTGTTGTAGACATCAGATAGGTCCCATCTGCATGTAACACTTCCTATTTCTATTTGTTCTACTTGCAAATCATTTTATTTTTGAAGCACATCTATTCATTATCTAGACAGACTTTAAAGACTCACACTCTATTTTATTTCAACTGTTTCCTGCTTTAATGTGATGGAATTACAACTTTCCACACATTGTTTGCTGCCAAGACCCTAATTGGTTATTGGACATAAATGTCCTGGGAGAAAGTCACCATCCCAACATGAGTTTTAGCCTCTTGCTTTTCCAAATGTTTGCAATATCTTTCCAACAATTTCTTTCCCTCTAATCATGTTCCGCTTATAAATGAGACATCTGTCAAAGTACATAAAAAGACAAATGTTATAAAAATGAAATGACATCTAATTTTTGACTTATTTAGGGGACATTTTGACTTACATGTTTTCATTACACTTGAAATATAATAATTACTACATGTTCAGTAACATCAATTTGAGCAGGTAAACTTGCAAGGACTCAGTAAGAGGAACTGACAGACATGAATACCTACTTTGTGTCTGGGGATTTACTAACATTATTTCATTACCTTGCAACAGGGTGTGCAGAGTGTTACTACCCATGTCCACCTGCGCAAAGCTCAGCGGCCTCTATGAGTCCAGAATACATAATTACATGAATCAGAGTTAGGATGTGAACACACATCTATGGGACTACAATGTAATTTCCTTTCTCGTTGGAATTTAAAGTGTGATCCAAGGCCAGCAACATCAGCATCATCTGGGAGCCTGTTAGAGACACAGAATCTCATGTGCCACCCCAGAGCAAACTGCTTCAGAATCTTTATTTTATTAATAATAAGCTCCCTTGATGAATCCTATGCACATGAAAGAGTGAGAAATACTGATTTATACATCATGCCTCCAAAGCAAGCTTCTTTTTCCCTTTTTCCCTGTTTCCTGTCTTCTCTTATATGACTGCAAAGACAGTCATGTGGCATAGTTTTAAATAAATTTCTTTCTTTTATTTTTTCGTAAAACACATCTAATTTTCTTTGGACCAGTCCAGGGACTCACAGTACTATTCCTTGTTTACAAATCCTTTTTCTTTCTTTACCTAAATAGTCTCTTCTCCAGACAATTTCTTTCCTTCTTCATCTTTCTCAATATCTGCACGAATTTTCTCCAATAAATTGACTCCCATTGTCGTAAGGGGGCAGATGTATCTGGTGTTACCCTTTCTGTGTTGTGAATGAGGAACGTTTATGGTTAATTCATAGGTTCTCCACTTATTTTCATCTCATCTTTCATAAGTGCCCCTCAAACATAACTTCTACATACATAGTAAAAAAAAAAAAGCACAATATTCAAGTTGCTATTTTGAGTAAGCACCTGAGAGTTTCTCCTTTCATTTTGTTTATAGTTTATAAACACAGTTTCTACTTACACTGTGTATCACACAGTTAAATCTGAATGATACATTGAGATGATTTTACTAAATGTTCCAGAAAATAAATATTCAAATTCATTTGCATTCAATAAAGAACTTGACTAATTTCATTTTACTATTACAAATTACTTATAATTTTGGGTGATTAGTGAAATTACATAATTAAACATACACATTTTTCTTTTAATTTTGGGATATTCTTAGGATAATATAAATGTGTGAGATTTTTCATAGATGATTATATATGTGGTTTACTTTTTTAGATAGTCTTAGAATGAAAAAAATCTCTCACATTAAACTTCTATTTTTTAGAAATGCTTCATTAGCTTTTTCTGCAATGACAAAACTTTTACCTATTTGTGACTAGTAGAATTACCCATGCTTCATGTTTTAAATCCAACCCAGAATTTAGACAACTAAAGTAATCTCAAAATTATGAATTTATTTCTTATATAGCTATTGATTTATTGTTTTTTCACCTGTCCTGGGATAAGGTGATAAAACAATATATGGCCCCTGCCATAATATTATGATGAAACCCAAATATAAACACTAAAATTACATGAATTTTTACTAAAATTGCATGAATTACACGTATTGGGGTCAGTGCTACAGTGTTGTCTGTTCACAGTATAGGTGCTATTTGACTTGGGCCTTGAGGAATAACGGCAGATAAATGGGTTTAGTACTGAAGACAAAGAAATAAGGAATGCTGGCATGTGCTGTAGCAGTGACTGAGAGGAGGCGATGGTGAGACATGAAGCTGGACAAGGGCCAAGGCCAGTTCAAGACAACACATGCACCATGCAAAGAAGGGAACAGCCATGAGAAGTCATTAAAGAGCCCCCTCCCATATTATCCTATATATATATAGTACTTTCTATTTGCCAATGATTGTGCCAGTGACTGTGCATGTAATTCAGTTGTGTATTTAAAGGAGAAAAAAATGGTGACTCTCAGGGCATATTAAACAAAGTAGAAGATAAGGGATTTGAACCAAAGATCCACTGTTTTCAACACTCATTCTTCTTCTTTATAAACATAAAATATATCATTTATACAAAAACTATATATTTATAAAATGTGAAAAAAGCAATATTGGTATTCCCATCTACGCCATTTAAAAAATGTGAACATAACAACACCATTGAGACCAGTCCTGTGCTCCTCTGAGATGTAAATTACTTTCTTTAGCATTCCTAAGTTTGTCTATGTCCCCATAATATATGATACCTTATCATATGGAAACTTATTTAAATAGTTTAACACATAGTGTATATTTTGGTGATGTTTAAGAAATTCAATCTTATGTTTGTGACATTAGTCTCTGTTGATTAACATGGCTGTAGAGAACTTACTCTCAGGGTTCATTTGTGTTTCAACCACATTTCTTGTTTCTAGATTTTTGCTTTACTATCAATAACACTAGAGAATTTTTATGTAAGAAATGCTTTAAGTCGTTTTCCAATTTTTTTTCAGTGATTTACACCCCCATTCTCACAATCTGCTTCCCATGACCTTGTCAATAAATACTTCATTACTTTTTTTAAATTTAAGCTAACCTACTGGGCTGTAAAGGCATTTCAATAATCCAATTTCTAGACAGGTTATTTTTTTCTTATAACTTGTTGATTTTTATATTTCTGCTCTTGTGGAAGCCCACTCCTGATTTCAAAGTTATTTTTTCTTATTGATATTTATAGGATAGGTATTTTTTATATATTCTGGATACTAATTTCTTTGCCAATTATGTGTCTTGTAAATTAGTTTTACAAGTTTATGGCTTGCCCTGTGATTTTGATAGGCAGAGGTTCTTAATTGTAATACAGTTAAAGATATCAGCCCATCCTTATTCTTTGTGTGTTTCGTGTCTTGTTTTAAAGTAGCCCTACCCTAGGGTTATGGATATGTATTGGTCTATTTTCTTTGAAAAGTTTTAAAGGTCTGCTTTTTATAATTAAGTATCAAATCCATTTGGGATTGACATTTGTGAATGATTTAGCAGTGGATCTCCAATGCTGTTTTTTTCTATGTGAATGTTTTTGAAGAGTTTTAGGCTGAGATGTTGCACTGGGTTCATTTTTGCTTGAAAATGGACTTGATTAGTACGTGACTAAAGACAGAGAGACCAGTAAAGAAGCGACTGCAGGCCAGGCACAGTGGTTCACACCTGTAATCCCAACACTTTGGGAGGCCAAGGCAGGTGGATCCCCTGAGGTCAGGAGTTTGAGACCAGCCTTGCCAACGTGGTGAAACCCCGTCTCTACTAAAAATACAAAAATTAGCCGGGCGTGGTGGTGGGTGCCTGTAATCCCAGCTACTCAGGAGGCTGAGGCAGGAGAATTGCTTGAACCCGGGAGGCGGAAGTTGTGGTGAGCCAAGATCACACCACTGCACTCCAGCCAGGGCGACAAGACGGAAACTCCGTCACACACACACAAAAAAGAGACTGCAATAGTCCAAGCCAGTGATGCTGACGGTGTGAATTAGGACACTGGCAATAGGAAGAATGGGGAGACATACAAGATATTAATAGTTAAAAGCCACTAAAAACAGGACTTATTATCTAATTTTAATGGGTATGTCACACATTTTTATTTTTAATTTCTTATGAATTTTCAGAATAAAATATATTACTGCCCTACTGTGGAGAGGTGACCTTGTGTGTCCTTTACTTGCAATGTTCTTCCTTTAGTCATTTGCAGGGCCCCTTCCTTCACTTCCTTCAAATCTCCACTGAAATTCACTTTTTCACTGGGGACTTCTTTGAACCTCCTTTGCAAAATAGCCATATCTGCCTCCCAAGTGTATATACATACAAATACCTGGCAATGAATGCCTGCCTAGCTTCTTACCGTGATTTATATTGTTGCATATGACTTATAACCATCTTCACATGATTTGTTTTGTAGTGTTGATATTTTCACTAGATAACAAACTCTATGAAGGAAGAAGCTTCACCTGTGTGTTCACTGCCGTATCACCAGAGCCTACTTCTGTACCATTAAATATTCACTGAATAAACTAAAGGACAGAAAGAACTCGTATGTCAAAGATGTGCATTCCCTTTTTAGAAAGAGAGGCTTGTGGTAACCTTCTAAAGTTTTCGGAATTTTAACCAGCTTTTGTTTCTCCTGCAATGGTGAAATTCTGGGGAGATACCAGTGACCCATTTGGCTTAGAGCTACCTTCCTATTAGATTTTGTTGTAACACTTGCAGAACAAGTGAAGAATAAAGGTGACAGTAAGTAGGAACCATTGGGAATACACCAATATGGGCTACACATGCCGAGGTTAGCCCATTCATCATCTTTATTCCACATTGACAGTAAAAGCAATGACCTCTAAATTAATTATATCCTTAGAGATAAAGCAAAATAAAACTGTGAACATTAATAGGCCCATATTTCAACACGTGCCTGGATTGCAGCAAGCTCTTCCTGTTCAATTGCTTTCCTTCCCTGCCGTGGAGCTGCATTCACCAGCAGTCCTCCAGGGGGCGGGCTTTGAAATTTTCAGAGTTAAGAGTGCCGGGTCTGCCTTAATCCATACTTCAGGGAAGAAACCACGATAGTTGATTGAATAAACATGTAAAACACCTTGTAGACTGGATTCTACAATCTTTGGTCACATCAGAGCTTGGCAGACATGTTGTCTTCAAGCCATACTTTAGAGACAGAAACTTACAGAGATGTCAGCTGGCTTCAGTGTTAGTATGAAGCGTACTGTCTCAGCTGAGTTAAATGACTCCTGACAACCAAGTACATGGCTCCTCTAGACCAGGGTCTCTCAAATGTTAATGTGTCTATAATTCTGTGGAGATCTTGTTGCAATGTAGGTTCCAGTTCACTATGTCTGGGTGGGAATCTAAGATCCTCCATTTCTCCCAGGTTCCTGTCAGTTGATGCTGATATTCCTAGTCCCTGAATCATCCTTTGAGAAGCAACGCACCTAGATTTCTGGTCAAAGTGCTGAAAATTAACAACCCAAATTTGAAGATATGTGGTTTGTTTTGCCTTTTTGTTTTGCTTTTCCTTGAGGCAAATTACTGGAACCAACCAAACAATAAAGGTTCTTCGGCTCAGGAACAAAAAGTCTACTTTGAAATTTATATTTTGACATGAAACAAAATAAAATGTTAAGCCTAGTTATTTTTCTTTTAATCCTGGTTGAGAAAAGAAATAATAGTGTTTCTATTAAACAGGCATAATTATAGTAAAATGTGGGTGAAATAAACATAAGATCTTTATTGTATATGGAAAATGTAGAATCAACACTGCTGAAAACCACATCAATAAAACAAAAGATGAATTTAAAAAGCGTACTCAGGACACAAAAGCAACCTTTCAGAAGATAAAAATTAGCGTGAGCATTATAAATGACACAAAACTCAGGACCGTGGAAATATTGAGAAACCTGGCTTATCACACTCAAGTAAAACTACTCAGTACAAACTAACATGTAGACATTTTCTGATAAGTTTTGAAACCTCAAAGCAAAAGTTAGATGTTTTCTGCTACATAGTACAAAAAAAGGTTTATTTCAAAGAAGACAACCAGACAAAATTTGAATTTCTCCTCTGCAATAGTTAAAACCAGGAAGTAAAAAAAAAAAAGATCTATAAAAGTGTTAGAAAAATCAAATGTGAACCAAGATTTTACATCTTGACATGTTGTCCTTAAATGTAATAGCAACAGAAAGACATTTTCAGTCATGCAATAACTCAAGAAATTTATCAGCAGGCATCAGTCTTTGAAACCTGTGTTCATATCACTCAAGGCAGACCACAGCATGTCCTAGATCTGAAATGTATGAGTGTTTTGATGAGTCAATCAAGTTAAAGTAAAAAAGACACAAAGTACATTATTCATCATTATTCATACCTTCTTCTTTTTTTTTTTTTTTTAAGACAGGGTCTCACTCTGTTGCCCAGGCTGAAGTGTAGTGGCACAATCTCAGCTCACTGCAACCTCTTCCTCCCAGGCTCAAGTGATTCTCCTGCCTCAGCCTGCTGAGTAGCTGGGATTACAGGCATCCACCACCATGCCTGGCTAATTTTTGTACTTTTAATAGAGATGAGGTTTCACCATGTTGGCCAGGCTGGTCTCAAACTCCTGACCTCAAATGATCCACCCGCCTCAGCCTCCCAAAGTGGTGGGATTACAGACATGAGCCACTGTGCCCAGCCTATACCTTTTTAAATAAGTCTCAGTATGTTGCATTATAACATTGTAGCTGCTTCCATATGAGACTTTTCCTCGAGAGCACGGTAATCTTGAGGACAAAGATCTTTATTTACACTTTTACACCTTTATTTGCATTATCAACAATATGCTCGGAAAATGCTTATTAATTAAACAGGTTGTCTTTTGTGACACAATCTCATTTATATTCATTCTCTTAACTCCTAGATCTGATCACGTTTCAGACTTTTGTGGTAGGGACCATAAAAATCATTGACAAATCAAATTTAGAGATTGTATATTGAAATGATCTTTTCCAAACCCAATTTTAATTTTTAAAGTAACTGAGGGCCTAAAGCTATGTCTGAAGCATGACTTGGAATGTGTGTACACACAGGTCTTGAAAGAACTATGGGAAACAGCAGCTGGCCTGGCGGGTGACTCCTCAGTCCCAGATTCATGGAGCATCAGGGCTGCTACTTAGAAGTTACTCGTACTCTGTGCAGGTGGCATGCTTCACTCCCAGGAATGCTCTTCTTTTCATTGCTAATCATTGTTCACCATCATCTTTGCAGGCTTTATCAGGATCTCCTTTGATGTAATTTGTAGTATAATTGAATTGCAGCGGATGAAAGCATTTCCTCCCAAGCTCTATGACTCATAACCAAGTGGTTTTCAATTATGTCAGCATGTAGCTTTCCAAACAGGTCTTTTCATTGACCACTACTTGTATACACTATTGAGTTAACGTTGGCAAACATACCAATTCATGGACTACTATGGATTCTAATTAAACTGAAATGGAGAAAGATAAAATGATCATTAATTTACATTAAAGAGTAGAACAGGGCAAGTGTTTAGAGATTTGCCTAGGATTAATTTTATAAATATTAATCACTATCATTACTAGTAAATGCTAATGCACATTCTAAAACCCAGAGGCCACTTGGGGCTTCTCCCCTAAGACTACCACAGATTAGGAAGCCTGGGGAGCCAGGTTTATGATATGGGAAATTTGTTGATCCTTGTGCTAAATAATTTAGTGTTCTGTCATCCTCCCATGATGCCTCTGTAGTAGAAAGGCCGACAGCTACTTCTGACCCATGAGAAAACACTTCATCCTATAAAGCCTAAGAGAGAATTATTTTTTGAGTTTTAGAACCAGGAAGTCAGAATTTTACTCTTTTGTTTTCATTTTGTAATAACCAAAAATTTCACATGTATTTTCTGTATAATTTACAAAGCACTTCTATAAATATCATGTTACTTCACTTTCAGCACTAAGCCTGTTTGAGTCATAGTGAACACTTTTGCACACTATCATGTTTGGCAGTAGATTAAGCACTTTATGTGAGAGGCCTCCTTTAATCCTCACAACTCTGTGTTGTGCCACCTGAGACTATGTCCATTTTACAGAGGAGGAAAGTGCAGTACAGAAGGTTTGCATAGACTTCTGGAGATCACAAAGATACTCAGTGCTGGAGCAAAAGTCCAAACCCACCATGCTTATCTGCTTCTAGAAAAACGTTCTTATGATTGTTGCTCTGAGATTGCAGATTGCAGTCATCACTGTCCTCCTGGTTTAAAGAAGTATCTTCCAAAACCCATGTTAGTGAGAGCTTGGCTTGGGTCATATCGTCCTAGGAAATAATTTTTAAAAATTTGCTGTGGCATCCTGATGAAAGTTTGTTGTTCCTTCTCCAGAGTTTCTGTAAAATGCCCAGGCACTTTTTGCTTTCATGTTCTATTCCAGTTAAACTCAGGACCTCCCTTGCATCTCACCTGGAAAAATTGCTCCTTACTCTTTGGCCCAAATGTGGGACCTGGTTCCATTTTTTTGATTTCCCCACCATTTGTCAAAGACATAGCAAAGCTTTGGGGAGATATAGGAGGTGTTCACTTAAAAGCTTACAACAAACATCATGAGAGATTTGACACTTTTGTTTCTTTAAATTTTGTGTGTCTACTACCTAAATTTCTTCTGAAATTTTCTCTTCCTGATCTTTCTCTTGAGCTCTCTGCCTTCCCCCATGTGACTAGAACCCTTCTCTCTCCTCTCCTGATGTCATGAACTTATAAATTCCCTTTGGTCTAGAAATCTCAATATTCTCGTTGTAACATGTGGATACATCATGGGATCCTCCAAGTGTCACTTCACCAGCTGGAAACCTCTGTGTCCAGTTGTACCTTCTGCCTAAGTATTGCTCACACCTGCTGGGCTCATTCTGACCACTTGGACTGGCAGGCTGTGCTCAGCTCAAGCTACTGACCTGGATCCCACACCTGCTAAGGGTGAGCCAGGGGCACAGCAGTGAGGGGTGTGTGGGCAAGCAAGCACAGGGGCTGGCCACTGTGCACTGTCTAGGCATGCTGGCTGCTGTGGCAGGGCAGGCAGCTCCAGGAGGTAGCACAGGTCTCGACTCTGTGTGAAGCTGTGGCTGCAACAGATGTGGTCCATGTGGCATGGTTGAATGGTATAATTGGGCATCTGCATCTGGACGAAGGGAACATGGTGTTACCCAGAAGCTTGGAGACACCAGGAACCACAGAGCCCCAAAGAGGGTGTCACAGCCCTGGCTCGGGAATCCCCTAGGTCTGGGGTCCCTGAAGGGCCACAGATCTTCTCTCCTTCTTGTCACCCACAATGTAGCAAGTGGGAAGTGGGGTGTTTCAGCCATGTTTTTGTTACAGCTCTTTTAGTCCCACCATTTGGTGTATCCCGAGTTCTTGTCCCACATCCGGGACGAATGAGGTATGCAGACAACTGGAGGGTGAGCAAGGCAAAGAGGAGCTTCACTGAGCAACAAAACAGCTCTCAGGACACCCGAAGTGGGTAGCTCCTTTCCACAGGCAGGTCATCCCGATGAGTGTCCAGTTCTCAGTGGAGAGGAGACCCAGAGTGGGTAGCTCCTTTTCACAGACAGGTTGTCCTGATGTCTTTCTGTGAGTCTAGCTGAGTCCAGGGTTTTTCTGGGCTTCAGAAGGGAGGAAATGCATGCTGATTGGTCCATGGGTAGCCATGGGTGGGCCCAGAAAAAGCACCATAAGTTCTCACTCCTGGCAGTGGACTCCACATGGAATTCCACCTGAAGGTGGGGCTTTACCCCTTCCCACACAGGAGCCTGTCTGCCTCCCACTTCCTTAATTATGTTGTCCATGGTGCCCAGGCTGTTCAAGTGGAGGGGCGCCTGCAGGCCCACACTGAGCCACCCTCCGCACTCCCAACTCAGAAGGAGGTGAGGCTCCCATCTGTTCCAGGCTCCCACGGACTCCACAGGCTCCAGAGAGCATGCAGCCCCAGCCAAGCCTCTCCTGCTGCAGCTGGCATCCCTGCACCTAGCTCTGGACATTAGATACATGTAATATCTTTGTTGCAGTCCTCATTCTCCCAGACCATCCCTGAGAGTGTTCCAGTTTGTATGGAGGAATATGTGGGTATTTTCGTAAATGAGGACTCCTCTACTAGAAAGTAACAAAGTATTTTCCTGAACGAACTTGTACTTATCTATGAAGTAGAAGAAATTGTGTCAGTTTTGGTTTTAAATTCTCAATGATCTTGCCTTTTCCATGCTGCTGAAAAGATTGCCCCAGTTTCCAGTCTTTCATTGTGCATTTGTCTCTTCCCCTTTAATTCAGCAATTCTACTGATGGCTTTCCAAGTAACAGCCCCTTCTGTATCATTGTGGCCTTTGGAACATTTTGGTTCCTGGACTGCCTTCTTTCCAGGACCTCAATGAATCTCTCAAGCTACAGATTTCAATAGCAAAACTACCACTTAATAGCTGATAAAACTGAAGCCCACCAATATTAAATAAGTTACCAAAAGCCAAATGGTGCCCGAGCTAGGACTACAAACCTGATATGGTAGACTTTTTCTATATTTTAAGACTGAAAAATGAAAATTGCCATTTCATATAAATCTCACATTTCTCAGAGTTCGGTGGCCTGTTTCCAAGCACTTGTGTCTTGTTGGTTCTTTTTCTTTTTTGCATACACTGCTTTGTTTGCTTCTCTTACCTCTACTCCTGGTTATTTTGTCCAAATTTGTCCAAGTTTGATTCAGGTAAGCCTGGACTCTTGTCTCCGTGAATGAAAATATATGCCCCAAAACCCTGAATAAACATGGACTAAATGGATGAACAGGGCTACTCTTGGTAAGGAAGTTTGCCAGGATATTACACTAGAAGTTCAATGCAGCAGCCGTAAAAAGGTCTGTTTGCCTGGGGACTTCTCTACTGAAAAGACATTAGAGCCTTTCTCCCTTGTTTCTTTTTTGTATAGCAGCTTCCACATGGTGGCTGCTGAATGCACAGAATAACGTGACTGATCCGTTGAAGACCCAGCTTCCTCAGGTTAGGAAGACAGAGCTGCGTCACTAGGCAAACTGTAAGAACAATTTATGATGAGTAAGTGTGATGCAGGGAAGGTTCTTGGTTTCGCTCAAGCCTGCAATGGAAGAAAGCAGCTTTACTTAAGCAGCAGTGTTTATGCTTGGTGATTGGTTTATGCTCCTACTTTAGGAGCAGGGCTAGCCCAAAGGCAGTGCATAGTGAGAAGCCACGTACGGGCTGTTGTCTAGCTGCATTTAAACCCACTATTAATTGTATGCAGATTAGGCGGTGGGTTATTTAGAAATCAATAGAAAATGGGATGGTGACTACCAGGTGCTGCCATGTAAAGGGGTAGAAACTCAGTGTTGCCATGGCATTTGTAACTGTCATGGCACTGGTGGGAGAGTCTCATGCTGATGGGCAGTGAGGGCAACTAGAGGTTGCTTTCTGTGCCACTTGCTGGTTCTGGCCAGTGTCCTTTGGTCTGGGAAACAAGCCCTGCAAATCTCCTACTTCAGGAGGCTGTGGAAGAGGCAACTAACTTCTCAGGAGGGATCAGACCATTGCAGGACAGGAGGCCTATGGAAGGAAAAGCAGACAGGAGGAGATGGTTTTCCTGTTTTAGAAAGAAGAAAGGTTTTCTTCTTTTAGACACCTGGGCCATGACTCTTTCCTTGTTCCTTCTCAAGAACAGTCTGGACACTGAGACCGGAACCTGAGACTTTTAAATTTTAAGCATGTTTTTATGTATATGTTGTCCTGTCTGGCGGGGGGTGGAGGAGCCTTTCTTTTTTTTCTCTGCATAAAGCTGCAAATTAAAGTTCTCCAGCTATTGTTACACATAAAGTCCAGGCTGGACAGATCTATCCGAGTGTTTCCATCAAGTTTCTGATTCTAATGAAGGGAGGACTTTATAGCATCTTCCACTGTGTCCCAACACACTTCACCTCTTCCTGCCTTTCCCTGATCCACCTGCCATTTAGAAAAACATATTCTCTCAGCCCTGCTTTGTGCTCTAAATGTTAAATACATTTGATTGTCCACATGATTTTATTTGAAATTCAATTTCTGCTTTGGAGAGAAACTGTTATTGACCTGCTGCATCCAACACTATTTACTTTGAAAAGAAAAAAGTGGATGTATTTTAATGATTTTTAAAAAAATCCTAAGTAATTATGATAATGCCCTTAAGAAAGTTTTTAAAAACGTAATTAGGCATATTTTGTAATTGGGATCATTCAGACTGCCAAGTGTTCAAGCTTTCCCTTGTTTGAAGCAGACACTGCTTTTATTAAAATCATCATTAACAAAGAATTTACTTCTCTTAAAACTAGGTTAGCTATTGTTTTCTCTCTGTCTCAATTAATGAGTTTGATATTCACAATAATTAATTGTGAGATTTTGTAAAGCCAATGCTATGTCAACTATGCTGGACTAAGACTTTATGTGAAAAACATAAACATACATAAGCTGTCAAATAAATCATTCTGAATGATGTGGTAGAAAGCTTGGTGTTAGGAGACCTGCTAGGAATTTTAATTTACCCATTTACTTATTCATCAAACGAATATCAAGCACTGACCCTAAGAGAAGCAGCAAAGGCAGCTGCAATTTCCCAGCAGTGTAACCTTGTGCCAATGACTATATCCTCTCTGATCCTTTGTTACCCTAAATGTAACATGAAGGAAAAAATATCCACTACAGCATAATGTAATAATTACTGTAAACTATAATATTTATCCATGATTCTTATGAGTATTTGATGAGGTGACATACTAAAATAGATGAGACAACAGAAGTGGAAGCATTTTAGAAAACCTACAGTCATTAGTGTTGTTTGTGCTAGTAATGAAACATCTATTACTCTGGGTCCTTTGCTGAGTTCCATAAGAAGCAGAAGGCTTTTTAAGACCTTGTTGCAGGCTTTACATGCTTTGTCATCCAGTACAATGGAAAGAGTTAGAAAATAGAGGAGTATGGAAAGAGAATGCCCAAGGCTGGGTTTAGTACTGCAGTTTGCAAATGAGAGTGTTAGTGAAAAGCACCCTCCGTGGACTTGAAGCAGAACTTGCCGTAGGCAGCAGCGCTCTGGGAGGACATTTTAGAGGGGGATCCACAGCACTGAACCTTGAAAGATGGAGAAACTCAGTGAACACAGGTGGGTCCGGGAATGCACAAAGGACATCAGTCTACTTACAGGATGGTTTCCAAGAGTAATAAAGTGAGTGAAAAGGCTAACAGCTAAAAATGAGGAGAGATTTGAATAGCAGAGAAGAGTGGAATGATTCTTCCTTGAAGGGGAATTGACACTTAACATCAGATGAATGACTTAGAACGTAGATCTATCAGTGATACTTTCCACTGAAAAGCTACAAACTTTAACACATAGCTATCCCATCTGTGAATCTCTGTGTCTCATTATTGCTGTGAGGATCAGGTGAAATAAATACATCACAGTGTCTGGCATATATTAAATTCCTAATACACTTTCACTTTTATTTTTCTACTTTCCCTTTCCTTCTGTTTATATTGGCAGTGGAGTTTCTGGCCCTTAATTTAGAGTGGAACCACCCTGTGGTTTTTCCCTTATCACATTTTATGACTCAGATATCTTATATTTATATCATCTGCTCCTACATAGCCTGGGCCTGGAAATTATTATAGTCAGGGCATCTCTAACAAGGCAAATAGATAAGCAGATAAATGCAGCCCTCAAATTTTTTATTAATCAATTGAAATTGCTTTTTCATTTAAATCAAAGCCCTTTAAAACTTCTGAATTATATTAGCAACGTCCAGGAGAAGATAGGCCATCAGTTAAGTATCCTCTGCTACCTATTGGCTGCTGTCTACTTATTGTAAAAAAAACTAGCTATTTTTAAGTGTTGATGATTCCAGATTTGAGTTCATCTTGTTAAGTGGTTCAGAACATCAACTCTCAGTATACATTCCCTACTGCTAAATAAAAGGTGACCTTTCTTTTAATCCTTTTCGTGGTTTCTCATTAGAGCATAGATAAATGATGAAATAACTAGAGTCTTCCCTTGCTTTCATTCAGTTTTCTGTTGTTCTTTCATTCCAGTTCTTTGCAACTACAAGATCAAAAACATTTTTTGGGTGCATGTTAAAAAGACTAGAGAAATGCTTTAATGCTTTCAAAGACTGTGAATATCTTTAAAATGGCTCCAATTCTACTGTCTTATTTAAGCAAGACATTTACTTCTTATTTCTTTTCTATCCATTCCATGACCTTGTTTTGTTTCAAGCACCATCACAGAGTCAGATGGACCGAACTCACCTGAGCAAAGGCGACCTGGAGCCACATAGCTGAGCTGCCCTCTTTGTGGCATCACGTTGTCCTTCTGCCCCACAGAGTCACCTCCCCTCTTCCCTTTTCCAGCCCTACTGCCCTTTTATAAGTGTAAGACATCATTTCCTCTCAACTGCATAACAGAAATAACCTCCGAAAGGGCCTTTTTACTGCTGATTTCTTCTGTCCCCAAATTTATTGTCCACACTGCATCCAAAGTCATCTTGCCACTGCCTTCAAAATTTAAAGCTGATTCCTAAATTATGAATCCTTGTCAGTGGGAAGGCAAAGGACAGATGCATAGTCTGGTTAGTGAAGTTTTGCCCATACTTAATTGAAAAAAAAAAAAAAGATTCCTATGCCCCATCTGAGTCTTGCTGAATCAGATTTGAGGAAAAATCCTGGAAATCTATAAGCTTAGTAAGCATAATAGGTGACACTTATAAGTGGCCTCTTTAGAAAGCCAGCCCTGCAGAGTACACAGAATGAAAATCTAGATGTCTGAGAATCCCAGGTTAGAATTGCCATACTGCATTTAACATCTGCAGAGAGCTTCCAGGCAAGTCACTTAATTTCCCTGACTACATTTTCCCATTGAAAAATAGAGATATTACTAAATTATACTCATCATTACTCTGAGGCTCAAATATGACAACATACATAAAAAGACTGACACTCAATGTATAATTGAACCTTCAACTTCCCTTTCTGATCTAAACAGTTACTCTTCTGAATATGGTGAAAAGGTTGAATGGTACATTTCTCCCTGCTTCCCTGTTTCCCTGCCCACCACAGGCCAGCCGGGCTTGCAAAAGGCAGAACTGGATTCTAAAATTACAGCAGCAGCCAGCATGGTCTTCGGTTTCCCTGCAGACACATGAGTCAATGCAGACCCACGGGACCAAAACATAACGGGTTTATGTTTCCCTGAAAAGCAACAGAACTGGCAAAAACAGTTCTGTTTCTCAGAGATGAGTGCAAACTGGACTTATGATGAATAGTCACCAGGATGTGCCCAGAGAATTTTCCAGCAGGAACAACTGTCCAAAGTATAATGTGGGACCATGCTTCAGCACCATATTCCAGAAGTCTGAGTCCAAACAGACCCAGACTACAGGGAAGCTCCTGCAAGCTGAGCAGGACAGGTGTCTACGCACATCTGAGATGGGGAGTTCCTGGGCTCAGGAGCAGGGAAAGCTTCCTGAGCAGCAGCCCAGCAGGGAGAGAGGCGCTAGCCAATGGGTCCACATCCAAGAACTACCACAAAGGTCTAAATGCATGGTGCCAGCATTATACTCTGGGTTTTGCCCAGCTTGACTCCTCAGAGGATCTCTGGGGTCATAACTTGCTCTACACATTGTTCTGAAGGTGACTGCAGGTGTGATTTCTAGAGGTGGCCTGTGGCAGGCTCAAGTGGACTCCAGGTTATTGAGACCTAGAAATGCGAGGCACGCACTCTGGTTAGGTGAACAGATGTTTAATGTGGAATCCAGTATGGGGCATGGTTAGTAGGCAGCATTTTGCAGAAGATATGTCCAATATGCCCTGCCTGGGTTTGTGAGGCCAGTTCCAGTCCCCTCTCTAACCTGTCCTGGAGTCTGGGTGGCTTGATTAAGATTCTGGACCACAGAGAACCCAGACAACTGAAGCTACCTTTCCCTACAAGTGGCCACTATGGGGTCTTTCCTTTGATCTAAGCCCCAAAGTTTCAACATAGTGGTGTGAGATTGAATAAGCCATTTAATTTCCTCACTACTCTCAAGTATATGGCGGGGCTAACAGACTGACTGCGGCTAACTAGGATAACAATTCAAATGCCTAGTATACCCGCTGTAGAGTGCTAGCCTCATCATTGTTATTCCCCTTTTACTTTTCCTTCTTCTGCCGGAGAGATCATCTGGGTATTCATTTGTGTGCTCACCGTCTGACACTTGCATTTACATCATAATCTGCCACTCCAGGTTATTTTTCTCCTCTGAGAGCCAAGGATGACAAAATCTTCCTTAGGGTAATCCTACCTGTGGACAGAGGGCAAGCACAAATGGTGTTTCTCTAGTACTTGCAGGACTAATAGGCGTGGGAATGTAAGAGCACTGAAATGAAAAAGTGAACATCCTTAGAGACTGGCTGCTTTGAGAATAAGGCAGATATTCTAATGGTTTAGAGAAACTCTCAGAACAAAGCAGGGAAAGGCTTTGGGAACCAGGATATGGGATTCTGAAGTGGGAACAAATCCAAAGAAACATCATTCACTCATCTCACACATTTATCAAGACACTGGAATGTGATGGTGAACCTATCAGACTTGGTTCTAGGCTTATAGAGCTGAGAGAGTGGTGAGGGAGACTGTTGTTATGTGGTCAGAATGGCGCACCATCAACGTTCCCCACTCCCACTCAGGACTAAGGCACTGATTCTCCCAGCTACTGGGAGGCTTGGCTGCTGACAACTGAGAGCTCACAACTGTGTATCTCTTCCAGAATTGCCTTTGCGGAGGAGAGCTGACACAGGTGTCAGCTAGCATCTTGCAGCTGGTGGACACAGGGACCTAGCCCTCTTCCCTCACCTCAGAAAAATTTTACCTTCAGAGCAACCCCAGGGCTTGACTGAGGTCTCCGTTGCAACTACGTTACAGTTCATTTGTTCCCTAGACCCAGTTCTTTTTTTTAATTGACATATAATTCACACATTATAAAATACACCCATTTAAAGTATAAAATTTGGTAGTTTTTTAGTATATATGTAAAGTTGTGCAAATATCACCACTATCTAAAAAACAACAACAAAACAACAACAAAAATCCATACTCATTAGTAGTTGCCCCTCATTCATACCTACCCCCATTCCCTGGAAACCACTAATCTACTTTCTGTTTCTATGGCATTGCCTGTTCTGAACATTTTATTTTATATGTAATTATACTTATGTAGCCTTTTGTATCTGGCTTCTTTCACTCAGCATAAACTTTTCAAGGTTCATCTACATTGTAGCATGCAACACCATTTCATTATTTTTTATTGTCAAATAATATTGAATTGCATGGATATACCACAGTGTATCTTTTTATCAACTGATAGGCATCTTTCCTCTTTTTGATTATTATAAACAATGCTTCTTTGAATATTCATGTATAAGTTTTTGAATAGGCATGTGTTTTTAATTCTCTTCTCTATATACCCGGGGGTGGAATTGCTGAGTTATATGGTAGCTTTATGTTTAACATATGGAAGAGCTGTCAAATTGTTTTCTGAAGGAGTCACCCCATTTTTCATTCTCACCAGCAATGTGAGAATGAAAAATGCAGGGCTCCGATTTTTCCATGTCCTCCCCAGTACTTGCTATTATCTGTCTTTTTGATTCTAGTTATAGTAGTAGTGGGTGTACAGTGGTATTCCATTGTGATTTTTCTTTTCCTCTACCTCACAACTAGTAATATTGAGCATCTTCTTATGTGTTTACTGGCTATTTGTATATGTTTTTTTGAGAAATGTCTATACAAATGTTTTGTCCATTTTTAAATTGTAGACACCTTCTGTTTTTATTTATTTATTTATTTATTTATTTATTTAGGCAGGGTCTCACTCTGTCACCCAGGCTTTAATGCAGTGGCATGATCACGGCTCACTTCAGCCTTGACCTCCTGGGCTCAGGTCATCCTCCCATTTCAGCCTCCCAAGTAGTTGGGAATACAGGTGTGCGCCACCACGCCCAGCTAACTTAGTTTCGTAGAGACAGGGTCTCATTGTGTTGCCCAGGCTGGCCTTGACCTCCTGGACTCAAGACATCCTCCTTCCTCAGCCTCCCAAAGTGTTGAGATTACAGAGGTGAGCCACTGCACCCAGTCAGTTGGTCATTTTTTATTACTGAGTTGTCAGAGTTCTTTATGTGTTATGCATCCAAGTCCTTTATCAGTTATATGATTTACAAATATTTTCTCCCATTCTGTACGCTGTCTTTTCACTTTCATCATGGTGTTCTTTAAAGTACAAACGTTTGTCATTTTGATGAAATCAAGTCTATCTTTTTATTGGTTTGTTGCTTGTGCTTTTGGTGTTATTTCTAAAACATCATTGCCTAACCCAAGGTCATGAAGATTTACACCTATGGATTTATTTCTAAGAGTTTTATAATTTCAGCTCTTATATTTATGTCTTTGATACATCTTGAGTTAATTGTTTCCTTTGTGCGGTTCTGATCATCCCAATACTTACAGGTATTGTTCCCAAGTACACTACCCCATAAATCTCTTACACTAAAATATTTATCTCAAGTTTGTTTTTCTAGAATCAGACAGATTATTCATAGAAGTACAGATACAGTATCGTAATTGAGGAAGTGGTAGAAACTCTAAGCACAGCTGTCCAGGCAGCGTTCTGAGGGCTGGCATCCTTCCAAAGGGCAGGCAGTCTTGTAGAAGATCCTTATTTGTTTGGACTTCTTTTTTCCCAGTTTTGCTCTAAAATCTGAACTATTTTATGACAGTGTTTCAGTCATAGAGTTCAAAGCACAGGCAAATTGACATTCGAAGCATATTATCGGATCAAGTTACATATCTGTTTATATATTTCGACAAGGGAAAGCTAGTCAATATTCTGTAGCAATTGTTACCATGTAACATACAATTAAATATTATAAAAGTGAGCCTATTACATGAGAAATAAATATAATTATGTTTGGTCCAGGCTATAAGAATGCATACTTTGTATATATTATATGCTAATATGCAAGATGGAGTGGATTTCTGCTTATTTATTTGAAAAGAAAATTAAAGTAGTACATTTAGCATACATTATGTGGTCTAGATGTTTCCAGATTGATTGTCATTTTAGAGATATTTTAGCTTATTGTATTGTACCATGGAGTAAACTTTATGCTCAGAAGTTCTAAAGGCAAAAGTGTAAGAGATTACTGGAATTGAATATTTTTGCATTTATATGTTTAAATTAAATTTTGATTAGCTATTTTAAGCTTTGTCAAGCATTAGGAGCTCATAATCATAGACAGTTTGATATGAAGGATACCATAATCAGCTACTCTGTGCTTTCATTTAACATAAAAAGAATCTTCAACTCAAAGAAGAAGACTGGGGTAATTGGTCCCAGGTTGTGGATGAATCAGCTACAAGACTCCGTTTGGTATCCATATCTGACCATTCCTAGCCCCAGGGCTCAGTTCTTGCAACAGGCTGCCTGGATGTTTTCCAATGTGGCTCATTGCTGTTAATTTAAAATGTGCGTAAGTTTCTCTTAAGACATTTGTGAGTTGGGGCACAGGAATAAAAGGCATGCAGCTTTTTTCATCAAATGTGACCACACCTGGGTGTTAGGAAACACACGTAATCAACCTAGATGCTCATCAGTGGTGGGCTGGATAAAGAAAACATGGTACATATAAACCGGGGAATACTACACAGCCATTAAAAAGTGAAATCACATCCTTTTCAGCAGCATGGATGCAGCTGGAGTCCCTTACCTTAAGCAAAATAATACAGGAAGAGAAAGACAAATACTGCATGTTCTCACTTACAAGTGGGAGCTAAGTATTGAGTGCACATGGACGCAAAGATGGTAACAGTAGACACGGGGGCCTACTTGAGGTGGGAGGGTAGGAGGAGGGTGAGGATCAAAAACTACCTATCAGGTATTATGTTTACCACCTGGGAGATGACACATCTTGTACACCAGACCCCAGAGACATGCAATTTACCCACGTTACAAACCTGCACATGTACCCTCTGCACCTAAAATAAAAGTTGAAAAAAAAAAAAAAGCCACTAAAATAGTATTTCACATCCCTTTTTATTGCTAACAATTTGTTCTGTCAAAACACCATTATTGTTTGTTAGTATATAATAATGTGTGTAAATTCCCACAGATATGCCTGAGTTTTACACTTTTCATTTCATATCAGAGAATCAAGCTTGAAAAATAACTCGTGCTATTGGGAATTTTAACACTGAGATTTTATTATACTCAAATGAACAAGTTCTGATCTTCATAGCCCATTTGTGAGACTACCTTTTTGTTACCAAATTGTAAAAATAAATAAATAAAAATAAATAAATAAATAAAAATCATGCATTGTAGACTAAAAATCTAATTTCAAAGATTGGAACAACAACAAAAAGAAAGCAAAGGCAACAGCACACAGATGAGTGTGACTTGCCTTTGGCCCATCTGCAGATATTAAAGCCCTGGGGTCCAGAAGCAAGTCTTTCTCTTGCTGAGTGAGCACCTGCCCAGAGCAACTCCTAGGAAGGCTGAGCATGTAGTACTTCCGGGAGCAGCATGGGCCACTCTTGTCCTTTGGCTCCATTCAGAGGAATAGCCTCAGGGAGAGGTCCTGAAAGGTATTATAATGATTGCAGAAATGAAAGAAAAAACCCTTGTTCTGAAGCAAAGGGTGGACTTTTAATTTTAATAGTAGCTAATTATCCATGTCTTTAATAATTCTGCTGTTTTTGATGTTTTCAAAGATTAAAAACAAAATCTCAAAATAGCTTTCATAAATCAATTTGACCTTGCCATGAAACCAAAACAACAGTTAATTCACTTGAAGCAGAGATATAATAGGTTCAAATAGCAAAATATCTCCCAGAGTCAATTTCAACAAGATAAAAACAGAATAGAGTGGTTCATATTTTTATATTAAAAGTAATTTTCTAGGATTCCTTTTGTTGCACTGAATTTAAATAAATCATTATAAACCTAAAGATGCCTAATGCTGTCACCATGCTGTGGAAACCACTATTAATATTTCCATGTGTTTTCTTTGAACTTTTTTTTTAATTCTTTGCATGGGGTTTTAAAAGAGTGTGTTAGATTCTGTCACACCAGATAGAGAAACCTCTGCCCCTACTCTGAAGGGACATCCTCAAATGACATTCCTTGGAATTCTGTATCCCTTGAAAAAGGACGACTGGCTATCTTCTGCATGAGCTGTTCCTATACCCACTAAAATTGGCCAGGGTGACTGGTACAGTCATAGGAGGGTTCAGCCAAGTCATAGCATTGTCCTGAGCAAGGATGGCATAAAGAAGGCTTTTACAAAAAATATTTGATTATAAAAAAACTTCTGCTAGGAATGTACAAAGTTCATTGTCCATCCAGAAACCCAGGAATAAGTGAGAGATACCTACTCATTGGTATTTTCTAACATTGCTTACTTCTTCCCCCTGCCTCGTCACAGGCTGAGAGAAGAATGCAGCAGGAAGCATCTTAACTGGAGGTTCATTCTAAGTCCATTTTGAGAATGAGGAAACAGGCCAGGGAGGTTAAACTACATGTCCCAGGTACTGTGGCTGGGAGAGAGGCTATACTTTACCTACTCTCCTGGGTGCCCTTTTCTCTCTGTCTTTAGAGGAAGTGCATAGATTTTTCTCATTTGGCTCTTGAGACCTGGGATAAACATAATGTTACCCTAAGTCTTGCAATTACAAGATGAAAATATTCTGATATGAGTTATAGACATTTGTTTGAATTTTACCATTACACATTTTTTTAATCACAGATAAGATTTTTCACTTGAATGAAAAGTGAATATTATAAACCATGAAAGCTTATATGAGGCTACAAAACAAGTTGGGAGTGGCTATCTGAGAAAAAAAGGAAGATGCAAAATCTAACTGTCAAAGGAATAAAATAAAATCAGACACCAACATAACCCAGGTTCTTCCCCTTCCTTCAGATGACAGTCCTGCAGCTGCTATGCTGAACATCTGATGGGAAGTAAAAGGCATTAAGACTCTGTAAACCATGGCAAGGAATACATTTCTATAACAGTTCCCCTGCAGATGAAAATTTGCCCTGAGGTATAGTTCCTCAGAAAAAAATGAGATTTTTTTTCCTTTCAGTACATTTTATTAAAGCCTTTTTGTTTGTTTGTTTGAGAGTCTGTGTTGCAGTTCTAGGTTCTAAGTATATACACGTTATATTCCTGTTAATGGAATTTCAGACTCAATGTTTGCCTCGCCTTTTGTGTATAGTCCCTCAATGGCCTATATTGGATAGAAAGTCTTACATGGTTTTCACCCAACTCTAGTGATTAAAAAAAAAGAAAGATCTGATTGAAGCACAGTGCAGAAGGAGAGAGTGGCATCATTTTGGAGCTCTGCATTTCTGGATACCTACCTTGCCTTTGTCATTTGTCAAGTCTATGATTTTAAAGTAATAATTGAACTCCTTGGAGTCACCACTTTATCTGCAAATGAGTTCTGAAGTAGTCAGAGATGGTTTTCTGTAACAAGTGAGTTTCATTTGGGATTTGTATAATCTGAGAGAAGATAAGAGGGAAAACATAATCAAAGTCCCAAAGATGCTTAGCAATGAGAGCAACCATGCTGAGGCATAGGAAACTATGACACTGATCAGATAATCAAGGGGAGTCGCAAAGTCGGGTAGAAGTGCTCAGTGCTGAGGCAGTAAGGACTAGGGAACAAATAGAGGCTTTTGACTCATGGTCTGAGAAGATGAGGAACAGCCACTGGAAGACAGATCCAGCAGATGGACAAGAGGGATTGATTTGAATGATATTTTGGAGCCTGGGGAGTAACCTAGTGATGAATATTGCCAGGTCGTTCAGGTTTTTGTTTTTGTTTGGTTGTGTGATTACAACTAACAGAGACTATAATTTAAAACCTTGGTGGAACAGATTACTTACAAACTAATAAATTATCCCAATCTCAAGGCTTATCAAACCCATATTTTGGTTGATTTTTCTACAAGGTTGTGTCAAGGTTACAGGTATGGGGTGATCACTGAGCCCCACCCAATGAGATGCTTGCCCCTGGGTGGACAAGTGAGTACTAGTTGGCATAAATAAAATCAAGCACCTCTGCTACCAACATTTTTGCATTTCACATCAGAGAGCTGAGTTCTGTATCTTCTCACGGTGATCTTCATCAAAGTTAAAGGCCGACATTAATGTTAACAGTATTTTCTCTACTGTATATTGTGACTCGTTTTTCAGTTGCAGATGAGACAGAAACTAGAACTGCTCTTCTTTGCAGAGTCATAAGTCATGTTAAAATATTAAAAGCTTGGCCGGGCGCGGTGGCTCAAGCCTGTAATCCCAGCACTTTGGGAGGCCGAGACGGGCGGATCACGAGGTCAGGAGATGGAGACCATCCTGGCTAACACGGTGAAACCCCGTCTCTACTACAAAATACAAAAAAACTAGCCGGGCGAGGTGGCGGGTGCCTGTAGTCCCAGCTACTCGGGAGGCTGAGGCAGGAGAATGGCGTGAACCCGGGAGGCGGAGCTTGCAGTGAGCTGAGATCCGGCCACTGCACTCCAGCCTGGGCGACAGAGCAAGACTCCATCTCAAAAAAAAAAAAAAAAAAAAAAAAATTAAAAGCTCAGAATAGTCCTAATAGGTTTAACTTTGTATAAACACTCAGATATCTTGCATTTCTTTGTCTACAAGTTCATTCATCTTATAATTTCCATGAATATCCAATGGACCTAGAAATGTCCAAAACAATGTAGAAAAATGCTAGGTTTAAGATACTTGACTTTAACCAAAATTGTTAACAAAATATCTTTTCCTTCTAGGACAGTGGCTCAATATTTAATTTCAGTGGAAACCACAGGCTAAGCCTGAGTATATTTATGGGTTACATTTTCAGATACCTAGATGATTTACAACATGATAATTTAGAAGGAGTAGAAAACTTGGAGTTAAAATTTCTGAGTTAAAACCCATCTTGATCACAACCTAAGACTATACATGTTCAATGGATAGTGTTTTTATTTATTCAATGTACTTTCCTCATTTATCAATATGATAAAACCCACCTGTAGGCAATCATGAGGCTCAAAAACTACTGCACATGAGAATCTTTTGTAACAGCTAAGCCTCATCAGAAGCTGTATTCTGGTTTGAATGTGCTTGTGCCTACATGTTTGTGTTGCTGCAACTCTTACCCTGCTGAAAAGAGAAAAAGGGACCCATTTAGGGAAACTGTTTTGCTAAGGTTGAGTTCCTAAAGCCATGGTGTACTTCCAGTTAGGGAACAGGAGGAGTTGAAAAAGACCATCAAGGAAAAAGTGTATTATATGCAGATTTCTGGCACGATTTACAAATAGGCAGGTCCCTGGGCTGATTCTGTGTGCTGATACGTTCTGTATGTCTGGGACAGTATTTGCAAAAAAAAAATAGAAATTGAATGCCTTTATGTTAGTCATAGGACTCACTGCTAATTTATTAGTTTACATTTTGCTCAAGACTCATTTATGTCCCTGCTTGGTTCCCGGGAAAATTAGAGGTTGCTAACGTTGCTCTAAGCCTTGATCCTAATTAAGGTGACCATTGAGATGAATTGGTCCTTATCAGGGCCAGTGAGGCCATGAAGAGACTAGACCCAAGCAGTATGTTTTAACTGGCCTACACAGGTCTCCCTAAGCAGCCCTGAGCCAGGGGACTCAATAACATTTTAGGGAAACAAGAAGTCTACTTAACTGATAGGAGACAGATTTGTACCTGAGACTGCTGATCCAAAGCCTATAAGGAAAAACATAGCCAGAAAGAATCTGCTTTAAACTGATGTGAACTGACTATCCAGATCCATATAATTAGAAATAATATTAGAAGACACCTTAATGTATACAGTATCTTATGGAACACAGTTTTTTTGTGTGTATGTTTTAAGCAGAGTTTATGTACCAAATTAAGAAAATACTATTTTAGTGAATGAAGTCTTGGCTGGACGCAGTGGCTCACGCCTGTAATCCCAACACTTTGGGAGGCTGAGGTGGGTGGATTCCTGAAGTCAGGAGTTCGAAACCGGCTTGACCAACATGGTGAAACCTGTCTCTACTGAAAACACAAACATGAGCTTGGTACAGTGGCGGGCACCTGTAATCCCAGCTACTTGAGAGGCTGAGGGAGGAGGATTGCTTGAACCTGGGAGAAGCAGGTTGCAGTGAGCTAAGATTGTGCCATTGTACTCCAGCCTGACAGAGTGAGACTCTGTATCAAAAAAAAAAAAACAAACCTGATTTGCTCTAGGGCATGCAGATGGAAAGGGGTTGCAACAGGTACTGGAGTCAGCATTGCTGTCCAAAGCCTTGTATGCCGCCTGCACTACTTACTTCCCTGGGATAAGATTACAAATGACATTATTTTCCTTAGGAGCAGACCTCTGTCACACAGCAGTATACAAGTGTTTTGCTTTCTACCTGATGTTGAGAAAGGCCTGCCTCTTAGATGTTGCCTGATAGCTACTATTTTCTCACTTTGCGTCGCATTAGGGGAGCAGTTGCTGGAGAGTTTCATAAGGAACATTCTGTTAAGAATGTGTAAATTTAGATTACTACCACTGGGAATTTAAAACAATGAAGAGAAAAAATTCTGCTACAATATGGCTCTGACCATCTTTAAGACAGATGCTGTGACCCTTCTTTAGCTCATGGCCAATCTGAGGGAGCTAGTCTGTGGAGACAGGGGCTTCCTTAGCAATGCCTCAGATAAAAACTTGGGCCCAGTTCTCAAACTCCTAACTGAAGTATTTCAGACTAAATCCCTCCTTTTTATTGCTGATCAGTCCACGTACTGTTTTCCTTAAACCCGATTGAAAATTCTCTGTCCTCTAGGTGCCATCATTCCCTAGTGGTGGGAGTACAGATCGGCATAACCTTTCGGAAAGCAAACAGGCAATACAAAGCAATAATAATAATATATGGCAATATTAAGGGAGTCTATACTCATGATTGAGTAACCACCATGCTGGGAAATGAAAATGTGGTCAAAGATTTATATGCAAGAATGTAACAACATTGCACTGTTATTTATTATAGCAACTCTTTCAAAAGGGTGCAATGAGAGGGCATTATTTGTATAAATAACTGTGCAGTCATATGATGGAATATTATTCTGCCAAGATAAAATTATGTATTTGAGAAATATACTTACTGATGTGAAAAAGTGCTTAAGACATAATATGTTAAGAAAAGACAGACAGAAGAAGTATGCATGTAATTGTGTGTGTGTGTGTGTGTGTGTGTGTGTGTGTGTATGTGTGTTTCTGAACATCGCAGGCTTCATTAGCCCATGGATACAAAGAGATCACATCAAAGTCCACAGTACAATGGTCTTACAGCTTTACAATCTTCTCACAAAGCAAATACAAACCTGTGCTCAGCACCAAACCCAGGTAGACTGTTTTCTCCCTTCCCTGGCCTTCTTATCAAAGCTCTTTCCACGGACCTTGCTGTGGACATCTTTCATTGGAACGCTCTGGTAGCTGGATCGCTTAGAACTCAGGGATGCCATTCGATTAGAAAGGAGGTGCCCTTAATTCTCAAATTTTTCTTGGTCTTTAACATTGCATTGAGATAAGGGAATCAGAAAGAAAACAAAAATGCGTCTAATGACTTAAAATATATGGACTTTTGTTAGGCATTCCACTCCATTCATGTGATCTGTTAAGTGTCAGATATTGTCACTCTCTCTCTTTTTAATACAGAACTTCAACAGATCTTGAGAGCATTCTACTCAGTCATTTTAGATCTGAGGTGCTATTTTTCTCTCTAAGAAAATAGGGAATCTCAATCCTGACCCAGACTCAATTCCTGAGTGCAGTACTGTTGCCCACTTGCAGATGCCACTGACTTTGCCTGCCTGCCTGCCTGAGTCTAAATATTGCTGCTTCTAGCTGTATTCCATCTGCCCACCTGTTTGGACTTTCATGAGTCCAAGTGCTTTCCTGGCCTCCCACCAGTTGCCTAATAACATTCTACTTGATGGAATCCATGTTCCCTGCCCTTCTGCATACCAGCATCTGCAGCCAACCTTCTAACACCAAGCCCAGCATAGCAGGCCAATCTAGGTCCAAGACCAAGATCTTCTAGTCTAAGGATACACCACTGTGGTTAACCCTGCCCTGCCTGGACACAACACCTTGACAATTCTTGAAACGCTATGTGTCATGACACACACATTTGGATTTTTTTTTCCAGAATCTTCCAATTTTAAACTTTTGGCTGTTCCAGTTCCCCCAAATTAAATTGTCTGGAAAGAGTGAGCAGCTGAAATTTGAGTGTATTTTTGAAGTTTAAGAACCGAAAAAAGAAAGGAATATGGCCAATTTAATATTCCTGTCTCTTAATCCACTTCACATGGCAGAATGGAGGTGAAGTGAGGTTGTGGAAAATAATAAAGCCAATTACTTTGCCTGTCCCTTTGTTTGATATACTGCACCCTTTTTTCAATGTTTCCAAAAAGCAGAGATCAGCCAGTACAAAATAGTGGTTTTCCCATCCTGGGTATATCAGGCCCAGATCATCAATTATTATTGCAGCATTGTATATTTGCTCTCATAGACAGTGAGAGCTTTGCTATATTAATGAGGAGTTTTTGATTTCAGGCTGGGCCTCCTTTGCTGGTCTCAGCTCTTGGCTCTTCCTAAAAACTGTATTAAGCAGGAAACTGAGCCCACTGATTTTTTAATCTATCCTTAACCCTGCCCTGGAACACTTAGCAATTTAGGTATGTGGCAGAAAGCACTGAAATTTCTAACCCGTTCACTCCTGAGACTAATACCGAGTCCTCTTCATTTATCCTTGACCTTTTTAGTTTTCAGCCTTGCTCCCAAGGGGTACGTCCATGGAGACAGTTGCTTCCTGCCCCATATTAACAACCCTCAGTGAATGTCACAGTAGAGTAACAGCGAATTGCAAATAAAGACGGCCAAGAATCATTTGGCGTTTGAGGAAAGCCGTGGCATAAAACAGGGTCGCTGAGCTTAATAAAAAGGAAAAGTTATGAGAGTAAAGGAAATATCATGAATGGCCTAATCTTTCTGTCCTGGATGGTCTTTTCTCCTTAATACCATCAACCACTCAAGGTGCTGCTGCGTTCCTCTCAGAGGTCCATTCTCACTCCTCCTACCTGAAAAGAAACTCACTAGTTGCTCATTACCAATATCCACTTAGGGTGAGTTGGTTGGGACATGGTAATTCCTCCTGGCTGACTCTACTGTAGTATTCCTGTGATTGGCATGGTCATTTTTCCTTGGGTCCCACTTGCAGCAAGCTGCTTGGGGAGGAAACACTTGGAACCACTCCTGACATTATGAGATAAGATTCTCCTCTGGTTGTGTGAAGCTGTAATCTCCATTTTCAATCTGGTCCTCCTTCATTTCCAGATGTGTTGAGGAATTTTTTAAAAAATATCTATCTGTTATGTCATTAAGAAGGATTTGTGCAGGAAAACGAGGCTGGCACCTTTTCTCAAGAAGCTATCTTGAACTGAAACTTATATTCTTTCCTCATCATGCCATTTTCATCTGGTTTCCTGAGAGCTGCCTTTGGCAGGCACAGTTAGAAACAACATTTTATACAGGCTCTTATATCAGAGCAAAATATGGTCCTGATAAAAGGTTGTGTGAAAACGTTCAGCAAACACCTCTCAATCCCCTGTGCTTTGATGTCCTGCATGCTTTTATAATGGCCACACTCCAGGGCAACTGGAGACAGGAAATTTCATATACCTGGGTTGTGTCTGAACAGAATCAGCACACTCCAAGATGAGATTCACCATATTCATGTTTGGTATATTCCCTTTCCATTTCTTTCAAATTTCCATATTAAAAATGCAGAATTTACATTAGTGTAGAATACTAACCATCAACTATTATCAAAGGAAACAGAATGGGGAGATGAACAAAGAGAAAGAGATGACCCGGAATCAGAAACCCTGGGTTAGTCTCGGCTCTCAATGATGAAGCAATTTGTCCAGCATCACAGATCCACAATGATCTTACAGTCTCAGTCCCTGACTTTCTTCTTTCACAAAACCAGCGGTTGTCAGGGGCTGACTAGATTTCATGACCCTCCGTCTTGTTCATGTTCTGAGCTTTTATGAAGTTGATCTAATTGTCATCAGCCCATCATCAGCTTTGCGGGACAGCCAGATGAAAAAACACACTCCTCAGAATCCCTTTTTAAGTTTTTCAAAGACTTGCTTTGTCCAGACTTTGAACCATTATTGGGGGCGGTAGAATAGGTATTGAAGAAGAAAGAATGTCTCACTTAAGTTCAATTCAGTCCTGTACACTCAGAGGGATCTCTCTGATATGAGAAAGGGAGTTGTTGACCTTTGGATTAAGTGATTCCAGGAGAAAGGACAGTTTAGAGTGAGGGTTAGCAAACTACCACCTTCAGACCAAATCTGGTCCACCAACTCTGTTGTATGGCTGACAAGCTGAGAATGGTCTTCACATTTTTAAAAAATCAAAAGAATAATATTTTGTGACATGTGAAAATCATATGAAATTCAAATGTCAGTGTCTGTAAATAAAAAGTTGTGTTAGGGCCGGGCGCGGTGGCTCAAGCCTGTAATCCCAGCACTTTGGGAGGCCGAGGCGGGCGGATCACAAGGTCAGGAGATCGAGACCACAGTGAAACCCCGTCTCTACTAAAAATACAAAAAATTAGCCGGGCGCGGTGGCGGGTGCCTGTAGTCCCAGCTACTCAGGAGGCTGAGGCAGGAGAATGGCGGGAACCCGGGAGGTGGAGCTTGCAGTGAGTCGAGATCGCGCCACTGCACTCCAGCCTGGGCAACAGCGTGAGACTCCGTCTCAAAAAAAAAAAAAAAAAGTTGTGTTAGAATGTGACCATACTCAATTATTTACCTATTGTTTATGGTGGCTTTAGAGCTACAACAGAGTTGAACATTTGCAATGGCAACCTTCTGACCCCCATAGCCTAAAATATTTACTATCTGGCCTTTTATTAAAAAAAAAAAAAAAAATTGATGATCATTGGTTTACAGTGATGTATTCAGAGCTAACAATCTCCAGGACATGAGGGAAAAAAAATAGTAACTAATAGTTTAAAGACATCTTCATGGGAAAGATATTCTAGAACTTCAAGGACAAGATATTATTGATTATAAACATACACAGAGCACGAAGCATCAGTGGATACATACACTCACAAATGCACATGCAGATACCCCCCATGTATTAATTTTCAACTCAGCTGTCCTTTATGATAACATTTGGAAGAAAAACTTCAATAATTGAACACAATACCTTTAGTGTTGACCATTGTTATTTTCTTAGCCTATTACCCATTGACTGTATTTGTGCTGAGTTTTGAGGATTCCTTTTTGAACTGATGTTTAACTGTATTATATTCAGTGAGTACAAAAGAAGTGAGAACTTCAAAACTACTGATAAGAAAGGGCATATTATTATGAAAGATGGAAAAATAAAGAGGATGAAAAAATAAAGGGAAGATAACGATCACTACCTGATAAATATTTGGACGCGAATCATGATTTTGAAGGACAAAGAATGAAATGTGTGCAAAAGCAGTGTGGATGCAACCCAGACTCACCAGCTGGTGCAGAGGGTCACTGGTAAACTAGACAATCTTTTCGGTGTGTCTAGTATTTACAACAATGCAAATGCCCATTAGATTAATGCTGTTGAGGAAAAGAACAGGAGTTTTGGAATGAAAGGTTCATCATGGTTAAAATGCTGCTGACAAAATGCTTGTCGTGAGATGCAGGAGATTTCAGAGAAAAAAGGTCATTATTGTTTCAAAGAAAACGGAGCTCCTAGGGAGTCATAGGGTAAGGCACTTATGGGATCATCAACAAACCGTAGTACCTGCATGTACGCATTTTCAGAGTATGTGGAAATTGGCTTATTTCAAAAAACAAAACCACTAATAGGCTTAACAGAGTGTTATCATCAAGGAGGAGCAGGAGAGATGCCTAATTTGAAAGAGTTGGAGCATCTGCACACCATCATTGGCTGCTAATTTGTTTAGCACTAAGCTTAAAGTACTCTTTGGAGGAGTAACTTTGGTCTTTCAAAGAAAAGAACTTAAAACAAGTTTTTAGAAACAGACATTAGTAAATGCACGTGCTCTTGCTGATATATACAGAGGGAAGCAGTCAGAGAAAAGGATGAACAGATTATAAGTCAACTCTGAAAGGTGTCAGTAGAGGTCCAGTAATGGGCAGAGTCTAAAAAATATTATCAGTATATACAGAAATGTCGTGTATATTAAATTACAGGGAACCTCTGCAGAGACAAAAAGAAGAGAATTTGTACCATTCGTGATGACATTCGAAAAGAACATTTTTAAACATCTCATTATATGGTGACAATAGATGCCCATCTCTTTCACATAGAGAAGTTTAATTTGAAATAAAAGCAAGGGGTATTCTATTTATTTTATGATGACAGTCTCGTGCTCAACACAGATTTAGAGAAGTCAGTGCAATGTGGAAAATTGAGTTGTGGTGTAAAATGTATGACTTCTTACTGCATAGCAGATTGTGAATTTGTTCTTTATACGATTTTTTAAAAAGAAATAATTGAAGTTTATAAATAAAATATTTAAGAATACTGACTTCATTAAGACCAGGTTCCAGGTGTATCTTATTTCTGTTTTAATTATATAAGTATAAACACACACATATATATATGTATATTTTGTTTACATTCTACATATTCTGCCTTATAGCTGAGCTCATCTCTATAAGTCCATTTTCATGCTGCTGATAAAGACATACCCGAGACTGGGTAATTTATTTAAAAAATGGTTTAATGGACTCACAGTTCTACATGGCTAGGGAGGTCTCACAATCATGGCAGAAGGGGGAAGGCTTATCTTACATGGTGGCAGACAAGAGGATGAAAACCAAGCAAAAAGGGTTTCTGCTTATAAAACCATTACATCAGATCTCATGAGACTTACTCACTACCACAAGAACAGTATGGGGAAAATCGCTCCCATTATGTCCCACTGGATCCCTCCCACAACATGTGGGATTTATGGGAGCTACAATTCAAGATGAGATTTGGGTGGGGACATAGCCAAAGTATATCATCGTCATCCAAACTGAAAGTTGTAGTATGATTTGTATTAACAGATATTTGAAATCTGAGTTATAATTTGTCAAATCTATGATATACGTCTAAGAAGATTACCATTTTCTTAAAACGCTTATGAGATACTCTAATATTCAGCTAGTAGCAAGTGCTTGTTGGGTCCGGAAATCATTTTTTAACAAACTGACATTTATCAAATCTTAGAATTTTGATGTCATCGTATTGAACTTCTACTACAATTAAGTGAGAAGATAAATGCAGAGTAAAAGTTTTTAATAGCATTTTTTATTTATAATCTCAATATGTGTTCATTTCATAACATTTTAAAAATTAAGAGAAGTGTGAAAAGACTCTACAATACCATCACCAAGGGATAAGTAATAAGTATTTATTTTCTTTTATACTTTTTAAATCTACTATGTATGTATATAAAGATATAGATATTATTGAGTAATATTATTGCTTTCATTTTCCAAAACTCTCTTCTAAATAGTATTTCTGTTTTTAATTACAATTTTAAAATTTAAGTGGCTTTATTGTTTTCATAAAATATTATATGACTATTTTAAAATATAATGATATAGGTACACAAAATAAAAATACATGAATATATTTTATATGGAAACATATACATGTAAATAATAAAAGGCAAAAATAAATGTTACTCCAAATTCTACAACTCAGTACTAAATACATTAAAAATTTAGTGAATATCTTTCTAAACAATCACTCTGCTTATTTTTATCTATCTATATGTATTATATATCCCAAGAATGTACGGATTTCTGCAATTCCAATTCAGTACTAGAGTATTCATTCTAGCCTTCCCTCTTTCCTTATGCTACCTTCCTTCTTCAACAGTTAAAAGTATGGCTTTCATTATCTATAACATATATACTTATTTGTTCAATCCTAATAGGCTCATAAAGAATCCCACAATTTTCAACTTATATCCATATAAAAAAACAAGTTTACTAACTTAAGTGTAGCATTTGTACACAAAAAGTGTTTGACAAATTTTTTCTGGGCCAAAAATAGCAACTATAGGAAACTGGCTAACATAGGACAAAGACAAAGTTTTCCCTCAGATATCCACGTAGTTAACTCCTTCACTCCCATCAGGTGGTGCTCATGTGCCTGTCTTCCCCGCAGTACCTTGGTGGACTATTAATAGCATAATCTCACCCTCCACCCCACCTAGACCATCTTGATCCTTTTTACCCTACTTTGTTTCCCGTAGCACTTATCACATTGTAGTGTGCACGTTCAACATACACATTTTTTTTAAAAAGGTGTACTTTTACATCTCTGAAAGGTGGAATCTTATAATCAATGACATCATAATTCAGTTGGAGGCTTGCAATCTGTAGTATTTTAGATTTAATAAATCATGACACATAATTTGCTTATTTATCTTACTTTCTATTTAGTCCAGTTAGGATGGAAAAGTTACAAAGTCAAAGTTACTAAAGAGAATATTGTAACTGCAATAAGAAAGCCAACCTCAAATCTCAGTGAATTAAAAGAACAAGGGTTTATTTTTTCTTGTGTCATCACAGGCACTCTATTCCACACAGGGAACAGAGCACCCTCTGTTGGATTCTCTACCTCCAGCCAGCTTTAAATGGAGAGAGTTGAAAATTACTTAAAGTACTGTATTTAAGAGCAAGCCTGGAATTAGCATTTATCACTTCTGCCTCATATCTTTTTCTTTCCGTATTAATCAGAGTATTCTAACTGCTGTGATGTTGTAGGTTGAATCCTGTACCCCCAAAAAGACATGCTGAAGTTTTAAGCCCTAGTACCTGTATCTGTAATGTAATATTACTTGAAAACAGTCTGCAGATGTAATCAAGTTAAGGTGGGGTCATACAGGATTAATTGGACCCTGAATCCAATGCCTGATACCTTTATAAAGAGAGAGAAACTTGAAGACAGAGGACACACAGAGAAGAAGTTCATGGGATGACTGAGGCATGGATTGGAGTTACGCTGCCAAAAGTCCAGGAACACCGAGGATTGCTGCCAACAGCCAGAAACTGGAAGAGGCAAGGAAGGATTCTTTCCTAGAGCCGTTGGAAGGAGTATGGCCCTGCTAACCCCTTGATTTAGGACTTCCAGCCTCTAGAATTGTGAAAGAATGAAATTCTGTTGTTTTCAGCCATTCAGTTTATAGTAATTTGTTACACGTGCCTTGGGAAATTAGTACCCCACTGCTTGTACCAAAATGTGTATCAGGGTTCTCTAGAGAAACAGAAGAAATATGAATAGTGATGATTAATTAGTATAGTGATCTACATTATACTATACTAATCACATTATATAATCATATCCCATATGAAGAGATTTATTTTAGGGAGTTGGCTCACATGATTGTGGGGTCTAGTATGTCTGAGATCTGTAGGGCAAGTGAGCTGACTGGAAATTCAGGCAGGAGTTGGTACTGTGTATCCTTGAGGCAGAATTTCTTTTTTCTTTTTCCAGAAAATCTTCAGTTTTGCTCTTCAGGCCTTCAGCCAGTTGTGGGATGAGGCCCTCACAAACTATTGAGGGTAAATTTATCTTACTTAAAGTCAACCAAGTGTAGATGTTAACCATATCTCCAAAATTCTGTCATAGCAACATCTGAATTAGCGTTTAGTTAAATAACTGGGTACTATAGCCTAGTGAAGTTGACATATAAAGGTAAGCATCACATATGAAAAAGTAAACCAACCTTTTTGCTACTTGACCCAACAGAAGTTTCTTTCTTTCTCTCATCATGACCAAATATTGTGTCTACTGGTGTGGATGAAGAGGAGTTCTGGTCTCCATATAGCCACAGAAAAAATTGGGAATGAATTTAGGAATACAGAACCCATCTTGCACTTCATCCCTCTAGGGCTACAGGAGAATTTTAAAAATCACTTAAGGTCGGGAGTTTGAGACCAGCCTGGTCAACATGGTGAAACCCCATTTCTACTAAAAATACAAAAATGTTCTGGGCATAGTGGTGTGCGCTGTAATCCCAGCTACCTGGGAGGTTGAGGCAGGAGGAACACTTGAACCCGGGACACAGAGGTTGCAGTGAGCTGAGATCACACCACTGCACTCCAGCCTGAGCAACAAAGGGAGACTGCGTCTCAAAAAATAAAAAAATAAAAAATAAAAAATAAAGGGATTCAAGTGTTACATGCTTGTTTTGACTTTTATACGTGCCAGTGGTGGTGCCTCATACAGAACTTGGCTTACTGAATGATCAATACACATTAACTATCTTTTTTCCTTTCGTATCTGGGAATAAAGTTGATGAAGCTGCATCATCTAGCCCAGGAACTAGAATATATCCTTTTTCTTACATTGGTCAGAACTCAGAAACTTGGCTCTGCTTACCTGCAAGGGCATCTGGTAAATATAGTCTTCCTGTGTGGCTGAGAGGGAAATGAAATGTTTTGATAGACACATCAAAACCCTGTCTTTGCTGTGTAGGGCTTTTCTGCTTTGTTCAATGGTGTAGTCCAAGCATCTAGAATAGCTCATACAGTAGTTCCTGCTAATTCATGAGGGACATGTTCCAAAGCCACGGTGAATGCCTGAAACCATGGAAATTACTGAATCCTATGTTTTTATTTTTTAATTATTTTTTTAGAGATAGCCTCTCAATCTGTCACCCATACCAGAGTTGTAGTGGTGGTATTATATGTCACTGCTGCCTCAAACTTCTGGTCTTAGGTGATCCTCCTGCCTCAGCCTGTGGAGTAGGTGGGACTACAGGCACAAACCACCACACCCGGCTAAAACTATATTTTCTTCTATACATGCACACCTATGATAAAGTTAATTTATAAATTAGGCACAGTAAGAGATTAACAACAATAACATGATAAGATAGAATAATTATAACAATATACTGTACTGAACACTATGTGAAGATGATCTATCTCTCTCAAAATACTATAATATTTTTGGACCATAATTGACTATAGAAAACTGAAATCACAGAAGGTAAATTTGTGGATAAGATGGTGGACTACTATATTAGACTATGAAACATGCTTATTGCCTTAGTAATTGCTAGATTTGAATGTTTGTCCCCTCCAAAACTCATGTTGAAATTTGTCATTATAGCAGTTTTAAGAAGTGGGATATTTAAGAGGAATTATGTCATGAGGGCTCCACCCCCCTCATGGTTGGGACAGGTGTCATTCTCAAAGGACAAATTAGCCCCCTTTGCTCTCTCTGATCCTCTCTGCCCTTCCTTCCATCATGGACTGATGAGCAGGAAGCCCTTATCAGATATTGGCCGGCCCCCGATCCTAGAATTTCCAGTTTCCAGAAATGAGAGCCAATACATTTCTGTTCATTGTAAATTACACAGTCCGTGGTATGCTGTTTTAGCAGTACAAAACAGACTAATACAGTAATGAAAAAGGAAAATACCAATATAAAATCAATAATGAATATGAGGAATTCTGAAGGAATAAGCTTAAGCATATTCGTTATTAAAATAAATACAAATAACTGAATTCATCTAAAGATAGATGTTAGGTGAGCACAGCAAAGCACAGCTGTCTACTGTTTAAAAGAAACACACTTCAGTGATAAGATGGAAAATGAAGGGAAGGGAGAAGGGATACTAATCAAATGCATTTTAAAATATAGGAAAGCATAAAGTTAAAAAGTAGCAATATTAATGAGCGGCGACATGCACGGGAAGGTTAACGTAATGAATCAGGATAAAATGAGACATTAAGTAATGATAAAAGCACAATTTATCAAGGTGATATCCAGCCATTAACCAGTACAAACCGATCTACATAGCAACTAAATATATATGGCAAAACATATTAGATTTATAAAAGTTTGTTGCAAACATAATTGAAACCTCCAACATATCATTTGTCATAGTTAAATATATATATATATATATATATATGAACACAAATAAATTAACTTAGATTATAAATGCCATAAAGAGCTGGGAATTTAGATGAAATTCCTACATATTAGCAAAGTAAAATAAATCACAGACAATGGCAGAAATCATAAAAGAAAGCCAGCTAGCTAATATGTTCTGGTGAGTGACTCCTTTTATGGGCCTCGTTTATATGTTTCAAAAACATTTCCTTAAGTGTCTCCTTCTAATTAAATCCCATTATGCACGATGATGGACTCTGTATTTAGTCCTTATTGATACAATACTGCTGCACTCTCTATTAATCCAAATATAAAGAAGATTTTGGGAGTCAGAATGCAGTGCTGGGGAAAGGACTGTCCCCAGATGCCAAGACTGGGTTTGAGTCCTGCCCTTGCTATCACTGATGCAATTTAAAATCTCTGATAGTTGCAGTACATATCTTGAATCCCAAACTGGAGTTCAAGTTTGAAATATTACTTACTAGTTATCTGATCTTGGACAATTTGCTTTGCTTACCCTTATTGAGATTCAACATTCTCATCTAAAAAAATGGAGAAACAATCTCTCGGGATGCAATTCTGTCTACAACTTAACAATCTTTTACAGGATAGTACAAAATAGTTAATCTCCTAGGATCCAAAAGGCCTCTACAATATTTTTCCCCCCCAAATAAGAAGCTGCATTTGTGTTAGAATAACTAAAAGGCTGATGAAGACAGTGTTTGCAAAATAAAATAATTGTTTCCTCAAAGGAACAGCAAAGGGTTAATTAAATGAGTGTTGGAAAAAAATAACTCTTTTGCTTCTATTTCTCAAATTTCAAAAGATAGGGTGGAAATTTAAAGGGCTTCACAGGTCAGGAGTGGTGGCTCACGCCTGTAATCCCAGCACTTTGGGAGGCTGAGGCAGGCGGATCACTTGAGGTCAGGAGTTTGAGACTAGCCTGCTCAACGTGGTGAAACCCCATTTCTACTAAAAATACAAAAATTTTCCAGGTGTGGTGTTGTGTGCCTGTAATCCCAGCTACTTGGGAGTCTGAGGCAGGAGCAACGCTTGAACCCGAGAAACACAGGTTGCAGTGAGCTGAGATTATACCACTGCACTCCAGCCTGGGCGACAAAGCGAGACTGCATCTCAAAATAAATAAATAAACAAATGAATGATAAAGGGCTTCAAGTATTACATGCTTGTTTTGACTTCTATACGTGCCAGTAGTGGTGCCTCATACAGGACTCGGCTTACTGAATGATCAATATACATTAACTATCATTTTCCTTTCATATCTGGGAATAAAGTTGACGAAGTTACATCATTGCTCTTACTGTCATAACCACTGGGGTTATCCCTACTCAATAAGCCCTTCCTGAAGAGGCCAGATGATTTCCTATTTTACACATATACGAAAATGAGGAATTGGCGATCTACAAAATAAGTTGTCATACTGGAAGGAAAATGCCAATGTGTGCTTATACGTGTAAGGCACAAGGGGAATTAAAAACATGCCTGGGCAGGTAAAAAAAAAAGGCGGGGGGTATTGATGTTAAAAATCTTTGCAGGAGAAAGACAGAAGTTGTGGGAAATGAATAAACTCGGAATAGAAAAGAAAAAGAAAAAATAAGAAAAAAATAAGTCAATGGAACATTTGTCTCAAGCCTTTGCGATATGTGAGGGAGAAAAGTAGACATGGAAGAGGATAAATATTTTAACAAAAGGAAAAAAATAAATAAAATGAAAAGATACAACACAGTGGATAGTTTGTTTTATCTACCTTGAATATTTCTGTGAAATCCATTCACAAAAACAACTAAGAAGGAATGTTAATGCAACTTAACCTTTAAGCTACCATAAATACATACACACATATAGTACACTGAGAAGTGAGTAGACCTCAAACTTAAAGTGCTTAAGAGTAACCCTGGGAATTTATTAAACCTACAGCTCATAGAATTTGCATTTTTAGCATGCACTCTAGCTGGTTCTGATAGAGATTGTCAACAGTCTATAGTTGAGAAACACCGTCTGATTGAACCATACTTCATCATTACCCCTGAAGAGATGAATGTCCTCCTAGCATTTTCATCCTGTTTCATGGGTGGGATTATAGATTCAGGACAACTTAGAGAACTTTAAGTCATCTTTTTAGCTATGCAGCAGATACCACCATGCTCTAAATGAATACTCTGTATTGAGCAGAACACTCACGAGGCTTTTTTCTAACCAGCGGATTTTGGCTACGAGAGAAAAAGAGATAGCAAACAAGCTTGGCACAAGATTCAGAAGAAAAGAGACTTGAAGCCTCCCTGGAAGAGAAAATAATACAACCTGCAATGCTAAGGGAGTATTTAATTTCAGCATTCTGAAATTTGGGGAATTATAATAGCAGATGATGCTGCTGCTCCCCACAGACTTATTAAAATGCATTTTAAAAAATGCATTTGTATGAAACAAATAGAGCTTACTTTAAGGGATCCCTGAATGATGATTATTTTTCAGTATCAAATAGAATTCAAAGAAGAAAGCTGTTTAATGTTCATTTATGAAGGACTGCTAAAAATTCAAAGGTAGAAGATTCTCTGCTTGAAAAAGCAGAACAATCAGCACAAATGGAAGATTTTGAGAGTAATGGCAAGATGGTGTGTGTGTACAATATGAAGATAATAAAACAAATACATGATTGTAAGAATTGCATATAATGGGGTATAACAACTTCTAAATACTTCATTTCTAGGAAAAGGATATCCACTTATAAAAACAATGCACATCTAAAGTTCTCATTACATAAATTCTGCAGTAGTTTGGCTTTGGAGCTGTGATGCAAACAGAACCACATAGAATATACAAAATACATATCTACTATGAGCGACATTGTGCTTGTGCTTTTATCAATTAAGATAATATTGGGCTACAAGAGCCAGAAAACCCAATGAAACCATAGTTTGAGTAAATTGTGGGTTTTATTTTTCTGAAGTTGTGAGAAGTACAGAGGTGTAGGAGTCTGGGGCTGTTACAGCACTGCAGACTCATCAGAGATCCAGTTCCTTAAGTTCTTCTCATCTACAATTGTAGCAGGTGGCTTTTCAAACTCATGCAGCTGCCTTCAAATTGCAGGAAGGCTGCTCTGTCCATCCTCCAGGCTGAAGAAAGAGGGCACCCAGCAAATGGCATGTGGCAATTAAATCTGTCCCCTTAGAAAGAGCTTTGCTGAAAGCCCCATTAGGAAATTATCTCCTCCAGTCTTATAAAACAGTACTGTGTCACATGACCACCTTAAATGGCACAAGGAAGGCTGCAAAATTCAGAATTTTAGTTGGCTACATTGACACTTTGAATAGATGTGGTACAGTGGAGAGTAGATATCAAGTAGGCAAATAACAGTGTCTACAAAATTAGATATATTATCTAATTTAATTGTTTTATAAATCATATGCATTTCATTTCTGCAATAGATGGGGAACTGAAACATAGAAATATTAAGTAACTTACCTATGGTCAAACATGGTTATTGAAAGGTACAGTCGGGTATGAAAGCCCATATAATTAAATGCTAATATCTTTTATACAGTCTGGTATGAAACCTCATACAATTAAATGCTAGTATCTTTTCCCACTCTATCACATTCCTTTAGGTACCATCAAGCCAAATATTTTCAGATGGTAATTTTCAGAAAAATGTGTATGTCGTGAATACTTCAGTCAGATGGCTCTATACTTTTGATGATGGGCATTGCATTTCCTTATCCGAGACTGAAAACGTATTTAGGGCACCGACAATGTCTTCAATACTTTTGGATTCCCAGTGCTTAGTACAGGGTTGTATCAATAGAAACCTTGAGATGCTGGCTAAATTTGGATTTTGAAATTGTATTTTGAGCTCACAGAATTTGACAAGGTTTTAAAATTTTATTTATTCTAATATCCTCACAAGGGTTCACAGAGCATGTTATAGAGTAGTCATTGAGTAAATATTTGCTAAATTTAAATAACTAATTAAAATTTGATTTTATTTGGTGATAACAGATAAACATATATGCAGAGAAAAAAGCATGGCAGTAAAAGGAGTAGTTTGTATTAGAGTCGTGAGTTTGATACAAAGGTCACAGGGAGCTGGAAATGTATGAATGGATAAATTGGCCTTTGCTGCATTTCAATATGATGAATTTCATTGAGTCAGTAAAAAATATTTGTTGAGAACCTACTTTATACAAGACATTGTGTTGGATGTCATAGATACAATGAATAAAACAACACAAACACATCCTGGTGTCTTAAATTTTGTCTTCTAAAGATTTATATGTTACGTCCTGCCCAAGACCATGGGAACCCAACTCTTGCATCAAGGTGACCCAGATGTGAGACGGGTTCAAATGAGATCATTTTGGAGCTTTATGATTTGACTGCCCTTCTGGATTTTGGACTTGCGTGGGGCCTGTAGCCCCTTCATTTTGGTCAATTTCTCCCATTTGGAAGGGGTGTATTTACCCAATGCCTGTACCCACATTGTATCTAGGAAGTAACTAACTTGCTTTTGATTTTACAGGCTTATAGGTGGAAGGGACTTGCCTTGTCTCAGATGGGACTTTGGACTGTGCATTTTTGAGTTATTGCTGAAATGAGTAAAGACTTTGGGAGACTGTTGGAAGGGCATGGTTGTGTTATGAATTATGAGGACATGAGATTTGGGAAGGGTGGGAGGCAGAATGATATGGTTTGGCTGTCTCCCCACCCAAATTTCATCCTGAACTGTAGTTCCTATAATCCCCACATATCGTGGTGGGAGGGACCCAGTGAGTGACAATTGAATCATGGGGGTGGGTTTTCCCATGCTGTTCTCATGATAGTGAATAAGTCTCATGAGATCTGAGGATTTTATAAAGGGTGGTTCCCCTGCACATGTTCTCTTGCCTGCCGCTATGTAAGATGTGCCTTTGTTCCTCCTTTGCCTTCTGCCATGATTGTGAGGCCTTCCTAGCCATGTGGAACTGTGAGTCCATTAAGTCTCTTTTTCTTTATAAATTACCCATTCTCGGTTATATCTTTATTAGCAGTGTGAGGATGGACTAATACAAGTCCTAATACCGGTAACTCCAATTATCTTATTTGGAGATGGGGGTCTTTAAACAGGTAATCAAGTTACAATGGGATCTTTAGCATGGGTGCTAATCAAATATAACTGATATCCTTATCAAAAGGGGAAATTTGGACACAGACATGCAAACAGGGAGGACACCATGTAGAGATGAAGAGAGAGATCAGGGCAATGCTCCTGCAAGCCAAGGAACAGGAAAGATTGCAGCAAACCATCAGAAGCTAGGAGAGTGACATAGGACACATTCTGCCTCACAATCCTGAGATGAAACAAACACTGCTGACACCTTGATTTCAGACTTCTACCCTCTAGAACTGGGAGAGGATGTGTTACTTTTGTTTAAGCCCTCTACTTTCTGATGCTTTGTTATGGAAGCCCTAGATAATTAACACATGGTGAAGCCCCTGCCTCACAGAGCTTTACACTCTAGTGTGGAGCAGAAAAGGAAACAGAAAATTACCAGAGAGACATGGTTATTCTTTATATGGTAGTAAATTGTTAGGAGTAAAGAAAAGAAGGGTGAGGAGGATAGGAAGTGCTGCTTTATATGATATGACCTCTGAGAAGATGCCATCAGGAGTGAAAGAAGGTGAGAGGTTGAGCTTTGTAAATGTCTGAAGGAAGAGCATTACAGGCAGGTGCAGCAGCCAACCCATGTCTCTGAGGAAGAAGAATGCATTTTGGTTAGAAGAACTGCTAAGAGGTTAATGGGACTGAATTGGATGGAGTAAGGGAGAGGGGAATGGTAGGAGGAGTGTGGTCAGAGAGTTCATAGAGGCATAGATTGTACAGGTACATTTTAGATTCTGACAGTGACTTTGGCTTCTGTTCTGAACATGAGATGCCATGGGAGGGGATGTTCAAGCAAAGGGATAGTGTGATCTGATTTAAGTTTTAAAGGGATCTCTCTGGGCTGCGTGGAAAGAGACTGTAGGTAGGGAGCAAAGGTGGAAGCAGAGAAATCAGGGAGGAGGCTTCTGTAGTAAAACCATCCAGGTGAGAGAAGTGGTTGGCTTGAACCAGCTTGTTGGTGGAAGACATGAGGGGCTAAGTGAACAGTTAGACAGAGCATTGCATATACAAAGAAGTACTTGACAGAGGAATAGAGATTAGTTTTCTAGAGGATGCTTCAAGGAGTTTGCACTTAGGAGAAGAACCTTAGAGGGAGCATTGAATATTAGCACTGGAAGGAACAGATGAAGTTGGTACAGAAGAGAATTTGTCTTGCTGTAGCCGTGCAGTTATCCAGGGCAATGAGGTTATCAGTCATTACAAGATTCACTCCTCCCACTCACATCTTTGATTGACATTTCTGGTCCCCAGCGTGCTGCTGTCACCTTTGGTCCCTGCAATGAGCAAATGAATTTCGTTACCTCTAGCAAAAGCTCAATTTGAACAATGGGGGAAAGGTTTTATTTAAATCTCCTACAGCTTTGAACTCATCTTGGATTCACCATCCATCTATCAACCTGAAAAAAGAAAAATTACTTAAAACAAAAATTTGAACTGAATTGACACCAAATAAAATTGTTCGGTTTAATAATATCAAATGCTGGTAGCAAGAATGATCCAATAGTAAGTGCTTAACAGCATGAAAACTTAAAAATTGGTTGAAAAATTATTTGCACCTAGCTGTTTAAATATTTTGTTTAGTTGCCATACAAATTACCTTATTTTAGACTCCAAATTTTTTAAGAGCAACAAAAATGCCAATTTTAAAAAAGAGAAGTTTAAAATAAAGTAAAACGTAAAGATAACGAGAAAACATTGAGTTCAGTGAGATTGTATCTAATTTTGAAATACAGTAAGTGAATTAAATATCTTCCTAATTTTGCAGCAGGAACAAATCTCAGTCTACAAAATGTGGGGTGGATATGTGGTAATTGGCCATAGATGTACTGAATTCAAAGGGTAAAAACTTGAAACTTATCACCTGAGTTTGAATCCCAGCACTTTTTGTTACAAGTTGAATAAATTAGTTAACCCATGCTTCAGCTGCATCTCTAAAATGGTAATAAAAATAGAACGCACTTTAAAATGTTGCTGTAGGTTTTCCGTGAGTTAAGTCATGTAAAGTTAATAGAGTGAGTGCCTTGATTAAGCCTTAAAAACTTAAGCTGTATTATGATTTTTTATTATTTAAATTTTCTAAATTTCTATTTAAAGTTACATTTCACTGACTTAGAGAAAAGTGTAGATACAGTTCGTTTGTCTAATTCCAGCTTCCTGGGGTTTGCATCAAACTTTGGGAAGAGGCGTGACTTATGCGGGGCCTAAGCATTGGTGCTCTTTGAGGACACGGAGCTTGGGGGTTGGGCAGATTCTCTGTGGCTTTGACGATTCTTGTTTTATTTTCTCTCATTGGAGCAGGAGGCGGGGAAAGAAATGCATGGCTTAGCAGCAGCAGTGTGCATATTTATTTATGAAGGTCTTCTACCAGACGTTTTGGAATTTTTTCCATTTGTTACCTTCACCGAGAAAATCTTTAGTGTATTAATCTGCAGAGGACATCTGGTCCTTTGTCTATACCATGAAATCTATTATTCTGTACCTTTATTTCTTCTGGGCTAAGGATTGGATAACCTCAAATATTTTTCTCTCTCTTTTTATTGCCAAGATCTCCCTTCCCTAAGGCAATGGAAGAAGGGATACAGGAGAGAAGGAATTACAAATAAGAGAGATCACCTTGAACAAAGGTTCAAAAGTCCATGAAGCTATTTAGGGTTTTTTTTTTTCTTTTTTAATTTGTTCATATGCTTGATCTGTGCCAGGAATTGTCCTGAAATCTATGATATAAAGAAAAATTAAGCAAATCATTTAATTAAATTGCTTACAGTCACTTGGAGATGGGCAAGCAAACTAATGACTATAATAATTAGAGTGGAGGGTGATGAAACTCCGAGTATATAGATGTAAAACATTCCACAAAAGACCATTTGTAGTAGTGATCCTCTGTAGGAAAAGATATGCATTCCGGCACTGGTTTTACTTGAAGTGACTCGATACAAATGAAACTTACCAGACTGCATACGAGCACGGCGGGACTTTGGAATTGGAAAGGGAATATGTGGATAGCACTGGAGAAGCAGGATAGGGCTGCAGCATCACTGATCGACAGGGAACACTAAACAAGGTGGAAAGTTTTCTGTGGGTGAAGCCTGCGTGCTTTAACAAAGTAAGACACTTTGTATCTTAAGAAAATTAGCACTCATAAGTGGGAGTGGAACAATGAGAACACATGGACACAGGGAAGGGAACATCACACACCGGGGCCTGTCAGGGGCTTGGGGGGAAAGGAGAGGGAGAACAGTAGGACAAATACCTAATGCACATGGAGCTTAAAACCTAGATGACAGGTTGACAGGTGCAGCAAACCACCATGGTACATGTAAATCTATGCAACAAGCCTGCACATTCAGCACATGTATGCCAGAACTTAAAGTAAAATTTAAAAATTAATAATAATAAAATAAAATGCAGCTATTTAAGAAAAGAAAGAAAATTAGCTCACCTCTCGGAAATTCAGTTTTCTCATCTATAAAATACCATCACTAGCACGGATGCTATGAGGATAAGGGAGGAGGATGTCATTCAGATTCCCAAACCTATAATACGTAGATGGTAGTTTCAAGGAAGGATGTTGTAGATTCTATTCGTTTGCCTTGGTAATGGCTAAGTGATGTAAAATTAGAAATTTCTAAATTCATCCATACTTAGCTTCTGACTTCAGCAGACCGCATTGAAAAGGTTATCACACTAATAGGGTGCCAAGTGGAGTAATTATTTCCAGTCAAATATCTTGAAAATACATATAGAAAGTTATCAAGACTAGAAGAGAAGGTAGTGGGAGCATGAGGGTAAGACTTTAAAATGCCTGGATTCAACTGAATTTCCAACTAATTATTAGATAATAGTTTCCTCCATTGCAGTCAACCCTCCCTGATTTTTTTCTTTTTAAAAGAAGACATTTAAAATATCTTTTTATTGGAGTAGTCACTTGCATGGTGGCCTGGTTTGACTGAGGTGTTAGAATAGGGTAAGGAAGGATTTTTACCTTCCCCCACCCCACTGTAAGTGATTTGCAATTCAATGAGCAATAAATTATATAATTTGAAATATGGAGTGTGTGTATGTGTGTATGTTAATGGACATCTTTTGGAAATGCCCAGAAAATCTGGAAAATTATGGCGCCAAAGATGGCCTGAATGAAAGCATTAGTAGAAATTAGTATAAAGTTTTTGCTTAGTATTGCTTTGGCTATGTGGGCTCTTTTTTGGTTTCATATGAATTTTAGGATTGTTTTTTCTAGTTCTGTGAAGAATGATGGTGATATTGTGATGGGAATTGCGTTGTATTTGTAGATTGCTTTTGGCAGTATGGTCATTTTCACAATATTGATTCTACCCATCCATGAGCATGGGATGTGTTTCCATTTGTTTGTGTCATCTACAATTTCTTTCAGCAGTGTTTTGTAGTTTTCCTTGTAGAGGTCTTTCATCTCCTTGGTTAGGTATATTCCTAAGTATCTTATTTATTTATTTATTTTTATTTTTAATTATTTTAATTTTTTTATTTTTTGTGGCTCTTGTAAAAGGGGTTGAGTTTTTTATTTGATTGTCAGCTTGATTGCTGTTGGTGTATAGCAGTGCTACTGATTTGTGTACATTAATTTTGTATCCTGAAACTTTGCTAAATTCATTTATCAGTTCTAGGTGCTCTTTGGATGCATTTTTAGGGTTTTCTAGGTATACAGTCATATTATTGGCGAACAGCAACAGTTTGGCTTCCTCTTTGCTAATGTGGGTGCCCTTTATTTCTTTCTCTTGTCTGATTGCTCTGGTTAGGACTTCCCATACTTTGTTGAATAGAAGTGGTGAGAGTGTGCATCCTTGTCTTGTTCCAGTTCTCAGGGGGAATGCTTTCAACTTTTCCCCATTCAGTATGAAGCTGGCTGTGGGTTTGCCATAGATGGCTTTTATGACTTCGAGGAATGTCCCTTCTATGCCAATTTTGTTGAGATTTATACTTCCCAAAAGTATACCTACAATGAGACAGAAAATTGGTGGGATTATGCAAAAAGATTCAATAAGCATTCACTTGCCACATGCTATTGGAAAGGCACTAGAAGTGGAAGAAAATCACAGTTCACCTAATTAATTATGATATAGATCTATCACTACTAGTTATAATCCAAGGCATAATAATTCTGCATGCTAAATGGAGATCCCATCATCACTCATAGAAAAGTAGAGCACGTAACATTATTTCAGGAAATCAGAGATAGCTTCCAGAGGAATTAGGCCTCGAAAGATGGGAAGAGTTCTTTAGAGGAAGACTTGGGAGTTCATCAGGAAAGATATTTAAGATAATGGAATGGCAGGAACAAAAAGATGATGTGTGTTGTGTATAGGGGTCTATTTCGGGGAGTATGAGCAGAACAGGATGCTTGGAGTTTTGGTGGAAAGCGGAGTAAAGGCTGTGCTTTGTTTTTTGTTTTTTAATCATTCAGTGATTTCCTATGAGAGAACTTTAAATAGCCAGATACCTTCTGCATTTGAAGAATGATCTTTTCCACATAAGCAGACACCATCGTATAAAACAAAATACAGTAAACAAAGCCAACCAAGCTTTAACGATGGACAAGCCCGACTTCAGAAGCTACAGTGCCTTGCCACTAAATATGAGCCTAACTTGAAGAGTAGTTAACAAAATACTTTTTAAAAAAAATATGAGTTCATCTTGTCTTACCTCACACAATTTCTTGATGGTATCAGTTGCTGCCTAATTTCCTGAGTCCTAACCTAAGAGTACCTCCTCCTGGTTAGGGCCTCAATTTGCCTTATTAGAATGAATTATTTTCACTGCATTCTCGCCATGGACCTTCTCTTTTCTTAAGTCATCAGTAAAGAGACTTTCTACCATATCCACTACATTACAGTATTTGGCTGCTCTAGATAAATATCTTGAGTAGTTGGTCCAGGACTAAGAATACTCTACCTGGACCCCTTGGGTAGCCTTTCTGTTTGGTTCCTCTGTCTTAGACAGATGGGCAGCAGGGGGTTCCTCTTCTAGTATCTTCATGTCACAAGGTGTTATCCATGATGGGAAGTGGGGGTGAGTTGTCTTTGGTTTTTCTTTAGTGGAGTGCAGCTCAGAGCAATGTTTCTTAAAATATGTCCATCATTTTGTGAACTAGTGTTCATCATGACGATATTGCAATTTGAATTTAGAAGTGTGAATAAAAGCATGGTATTAAAACAATTTGTGACCCAAGGCGTCAATCATTAGTATGAAAACTGCAAACACACATGTGAACACATGGCGGTTGGCCATGTAATCCTTCTTTCTTTCCTTTCATTTCTTTCTCTTTTTTGAGTAGACTTTCCCCTATTTTATTCTAACCCTTCCATCTATTAATGGTAAACTCTTCTGTGTGTCTTTTTTTTTTTTTTAAAGAGACAGTGTCACTCTGTTGCCAGGCTGGAGGGCAGTGGCACTGTCTGGGCTCACTGCAACCTCCACTTCGCAGGCTCAAGCCATCCTTCCACCTCAGCCTTCCTGGTAGCTGGGACTTTAAGCACACACCACCATGCCCGGCTGATTTTTCTATTTTTGTAGAGATGGAGTTTATTTATGTTGTCCAGGCAGGTCTCAAACTCCTGGACTCAAGTGATTTGCCTTCCTCGGCCTCCCAAAGTGCTAAGATTACAGGTGTGAGCCACCATGTCCAGCCGTGTGCCTTCATTGATACTTATAAAGATTGAAGCTGAAAAGATAGAAAAAAAAAACAGAACATGTGGCAGCTATTACAAAGATTGATTAAATTGACATTGCTAAGGGGAACAAGTCTTAAATAGCATGTATAATAGCATTTTAGTCACCATGGAAAATTTAAATTTTTTCTGATGGTGGACCACTTACTCAAGTGAATCCTAAATTATATACAAAAATTACATAACAAAGACAGCCATCAGTTGGACCTTCTTGGATAATAATCTAGTGTTTTCTGGATTCCAGAATTATAGATTCAAGTGAGTAGCATTTGAATGTACTTTGATTCGGGGAAGTTTTCTGGAAACATTTATGGATATCGTTTTTCAATATTGAATGGGTTGCCACCAGAGGTGTCATGTTGCTTGGAATCATCAAAAACTCAGAAGTGACAGAGAACAGGCTGGATATGCTCTGAAAGACATATAGATGTCACATGCTGAGAGCTTAACCAGATGGCATTTTTACTCATGCAATAAATACATACTGAGTGTCCACAAAATGTCAGACTCTGTGATAGGGTGGAGTGATGAAAGAGTGAGAAAAAGAAACAACTACCGTTCAGTCCTGGGATTTCAGATTTTTTCCCATCCTAGGAATCTAGGAATCTACAAATATGCCCTTCAGTTTTTCACAGAAGCTTCTTTTTTTAATTGTTCAATGGGGCTCAGTTGCACTACTTTACAGTCTAATTTTAAAAATTAGATAAAAAAATATGTGGGCTGGGCACAGTGGCTCCCACCTGTAATCCCAGCACTTTGGGAGGCCAAGGCTGGCAGATCACTTAAGGCCAGGAGTTTGAGACCAGCCTGCCCAACATGACAAAATGCTGTCTCTACTAAAAATACAAACATTAGCTGGGCGTGGTGGCACGTGCCTGTAATCCCAGCTACTTGGGAGACTGAGGCAGGAGAATCCCCTAAACCTGGGAGGCAGAGAATGCAGTGAGTCGAGATTGTGCCATTGCACTTCAGCCTGGAAGACAGAGCGAGACTCTGTCTCAAAAAAAAAAAAAGAAAGAAAGAAAAGAAAAGGATATGTGTAGAAGTGCCCAGTGACAAAATATAAGAATTTTAGAAAGTTGATTAAACATGAGAAGATCCTGAGGGACACATGTGAGTCTCAAGAGCAGGAACTCTAGTGTATTTAACTGTACGCAGTTACTATCACTAGTGACAGAAGCAATAAAGAAGTGTTTTGTTTTTGAATGAAGAATTCTTCTCTAGAATGGTAATTCTTATTAAATCCTTTAATCAGTAATTGCAAAAATTGAGTAAGATTTCAGTCTAATGCTCCAAGATGTTTGCACTGCAAAATTCTACCCATTATTTAGTCAAAATCCATCTCTGAGGAGCAGCCTAAGCAAATGATCCCTCCTTAACCTCAGTTGAAACCTTGTCATGCTATTTCAGGTTGCAGAGCAGAGCGCTCATCTTGAGTTTGCTGTACATCATCATGGGGTGCAGTCTTCATGGCTGCCTGCTTCTCCCCATCCTTTGATACAAATCAACATTCTTATTTAGAGGATGATAAGAGATTATTAAATTCAGGTGTCAGCAGTGGAGCTTTGGGGAAGAAAAATAAAGAGATCATGCTCTGTAACACAGCCCTGAGAAAGGAGACTCGGGCTGTGTGCTTTTCTAGAAAAGTGGTTTTCCCTTCTGCATGACTGATGGCCTGTCTGGTGTGAGGCTGACCACAGTAATAATGTCGTGACCTACTCTCCACAGTGGAAAAAGCTGTCAGTTCTGATGTGATGGAAGTTGAATGTGGGAGATTGGGATTATAGAGCTGCAGTGGCCACAGATAGACTCCTGATTTAGGCACATAAAACAGGATGATTTTGTGTAAAATTGACATTTAGTGTATTTTACATATATGGAAGGAAGACTAGAAAGAACATAAAATAATTAGCAGGAATTACTTCTAAGAGATATTGAGAGCAGTATCAATTTCTTTTGATTAATATGATTTTTTACCTTCCACTTTTTATTTGTGAACATGTGAAAATCTAAAATTAAATATACATGCCCATAAAGATGAAATTATGTATTTAGTAACTTAGCATAATTTCATAAAGGAAGCATGAAGTTTAAAATCAACCCTGTAATTAACATCCTAAATCTTGCACTAAGGATAAAATGCTAGAAAAAGGATGAAGTGATAATATCCCTTTCCTTTTAAGACAGACGTTCTAAGATTGAACACAGCTCCTGGAAAGGACCTGTTCTGCCTCGCTCACCAGAAGTGTGCTCACACTCTTGACAGTTCCCTGTGCCCCTTTCCCACTGTGGCACTTAAGGCCAAAGGCATTCAGATCTGGCTGCCACATTCCTTCCTGCTGCCATATTCTCTTAGTGACCATCAAGTGTCACTTCCCTTGTTGACACAGCCCTATGCTCTGGAAGCCTTTGTCGAACCCTATTCCCCTGCCCTTTGACCCTTTAACTTTTTGAAATGTATATATTCTGTGGATCCCGTGTTTTGTTTTCTAGCCTGCAGCTTCTCTCAGCAACTACAGCCAGAGCCAGTCCCATTCCTTTCTCCCCTCCTAATCAGAAATCTTAAAGTCTACGCCAGCCTTTCCTAGCTTGCCTGTTTTGCTGTAATAAACTGGGACATGCAGGGCATTGTCTCAACATAGGACATCTCAGCATCTTGTCCATACTCTCATCTCAGAGCAAGAAGAATACACAGACCCACTGTTGATACCTGAGACAATTACATTGCTTTACAGTGATTTTAGAAACTACTAGAGCATGATGAGCTCAGGTGTTATGGTTAGCAAATGTTCAAGACCCAACTTGCCTTCCTCACCAAACCTATTTACTCTTCTCGTTTGCAATGGACTACCTCTACCTAGAGTGTCACCAGTGAAAAAGTTACTTGACAAGGATCTGTGGGTGGAATCTACAGAGTGACAGATTTCAGTTCAGTTATTAAGATAAAGCATTTATGACTGACACGTTTTGTAACTGAGTAGGTGGTTTGCTCCACACTCCTATGGCAAGTATTTCCCAGAGCAGGTACCTTATATCACTAGTTCCACTGGGCACTCCATCAGAACGTGACTGCTTTCATCAAGTTGGAAATGCTGTCACTGACCTACTGCCCGTAGACTCTCCACACACCCAGGAGGGTATTAAGGGATTCTTGCAGCAGAGAAGCCCATTTAACTTCAAGGCAGTAGCCTAATTTTTTTTGTTTGTTTGTTTTGGTTTTTTCTTTTTTTCTTTTTTTTTTTTTTTTTTGAGATGGAGTCTCCCTCTGTCGCCCAGGCTGGAGTGAAGTGGCAGGATCTCCACTCACTGCAAGCTCCGCCTCCCGGGTTCAAACCATTCTCCTGCCTCAGCCTCCTGAGTAGCTGGGACTACAGGCGCCCGCCACCACGCCCGGCTAATTTTTTGTATTTTTAGTAGAGACGGGGTTTCACGGTGTTAGCCAGGATGGTCTCGATCTCCTGACCTCGTGATCCACCCGCCTCGGCCTCCCAAAGTGCTGGGATCACAGGTGTGAGCCACCACACCCGGCCAGTAGTCTAACTTTTTAAAACACAGATTAATATTTTCCTGGAACATGCTTTTCCATATCCCATAGACCAGGGTTTAAATGATCACATTTGGGACTCTTGTATGATCAGAATCACCTCGCTCCGTTACTTTTAGCACAGGGCTGATGCTGAAACCCACATTGGGTTGCTTTGTCCCAGGGCTGCATTGCAGTGAGTTCCTGTTCATAGGCCGGGTAACAAGCTGAAGGTGGCATACCGAGATTGGAATCAAGTCAACAATGTTTTCGCTTGCTTTGTTGCAGCCTGCCCACCTGGGGGCAGCCCCTTTTGTGTCAGCATATGAACAAGAGGTTTTGAATTGTTGAGTCACACAGAATTGTGAATACTTTAGAAACACCCAGGCCTTAAACTTCAGTTAGTGGTTAGATAAGAAGAAAACATTCAAGAGAAATATTGTACAATGTGGCAACTATAGTTAATAACAATGTACTTGCTAACAGAGTCCATTTTAAATGTTCTCACCACATAAAGACAAGTATGTGAGTGCACATGTTAATTAACCTGATTTAGCCATTCCACAATGTATATGTATTTAAAAATATCTGGTTGTGCACCATAAATTTATATAATTTTTGTTAATTAAAAAATGTGGGCTTCAAATTTCCAAGTGTTTTCCAGGAATTTTTAGTGTTTTAAAAAAAAACAACAACACTCATTTTGTCTCACTAGGCAGGTACCTAGTCCTCAAATCTGAAGAATGTTTCAGCTCTGCAGCAGGGCTGCTGGCATTTATTAAGTATGTTGCCAGTTGTAAGATCATTTGGTTCACTGTTGGGCATATTTTCAGACTCAACATTTTATATATTGCTTGCTGTATGTGCAAGCAAGTAACTTCAACTAGGCCAGCCTCGTTGTGAAGAAATTTCCCTGGTAACCAATGAAGAAATATTAATGATTTCCCAGTTGGACTCCTTGGAGACAGATAACAGTTGTCTTTCTTTGTCCGCCCCGCTACCTAGCTTATATTTGGCACTTCATCAATAAACCAGGGGTGAGAAAGTAAGTAAGTGGTGCTTCTACTCTGCCTGAGGATACTTGAAAACAACTTGTTCTCTTAAGTGGATTAAATAATTCCTCCCTGAAGATCTCATTACCTGATAATTTTGTAAAAATTAGCTTTTTCTTCATAGGAAAGGGATAAGTAAACTTTGAGTATAACTGGTAGCTAAAAGCCAAGCTGGCCTAGGCTCCATCATGTTCCCAGCACTTACGGGCAAGCTGGTTTAGAGAAAGTTCCCCTCTCTGTGCTTCCGTTTTTTACCTGTAAAATGAGCATTACAACAATCTTATAAATTGCTGTGAGATAATATTTAAAGCAGTTCCTGGTATACAGTAGGTGCTCAGTAAATGTTACCCACTACTGTACACGCCAAAGGTGGGAGTGTTCCAAAACAGATGCTAATTTTACAAATAAAAGTTTTGAAGTGTTAAAAGGAAGGAAGTTATATGTTCAAATATATGTATGTCACAGATAAAATCAAACTGTTTTTGCTTAAGCTATGTGCCTCTTCTTCCACTCTAATATCTGTGCAGTACTTGACACATAGTTTGCTGAGTGAACGAATAAACTATTAATTAATTAATCTTCCCCTGTCTCACTTGATGTTTTCCCGCGAGCATCAATATCCCTGGGCACACTGTTTGCTTTGAGAAATAGCCAGTGAAGGGTTATGAGTAATAATGTGGTTTATGATCTGTGTATGACTCAAATGACAAAATTAATTGCTTTTTTGTCATCTGTTCTTCATGGATTTTCATTGATTCTTCCATATGAACCAAATCCTGTCTTAAACCCTGCAATAATGATCACAGTGTTTAACATTTTAATAAAACAATGGAAGCATGTGTGTGTGTGTGTCTGTGTGTGTATACGCATGAGAAAGAAAGTGAGAGAGAAAGAAAGAAAGGTAATTTACATTAGAGTTAACTTTTTATTTGTATGTTCAGTGGTGTCGGTTTCCATGAATAAGCTATTATAAAAAAATAAATAATTTCCCATTAAAATACAAAAATATAAATGCCATCTTGCTTGAGAGTATTTCTGAAAGTTAACAACTGTAATAATTGGATAACTTTTCTGTTATGTTAAAAGAGGACAGATTTTCTTTCCCTTAAGATGATTTCTACTTATCCTATTTGGTGTTTGAAAAATTTCCAAATTCTGATTTCTGTCTCTGCTACTGGTCATGAATGTACTGAGGTTTCAAAGCATTCAGATTGGCCCTCTATTAATCCAACATGCCACTCATTTCCTAGCACAATCTACAGATTCACAAAGCCCGATGCTCCATATCCCTTGTCACATCCAGAGGCAGAGCACTGAAGGTCATGGAAGAAGGAAGAAAGGGCACATCTGGGTTACGTCTGCCAGCAAAACAGATGACAGGCAGCCAATTCTGAGCCATCTCAGCTCCACCGGAAAGTTCTTGTTCAAACAGGCTGAATCTAAAGGCTTTCTAACTGCCCACTCATGACATGGAACGCCTGTGGTCCACTATTTGAGGTCCTCTGCTCCCTGATTTCTATACACTTGCCTCTCCTGGTTTACCTCCTCTTCTCTCTATATGAAAAAGTTTGGCTTTTATTCCCAGCCTTTAAAAAATACTATTTTTAGTATAATGATAAGTAATCCTTATTTTAAATGCCACAACTCTAGTCTCTCTGCAGTGTCCTAGATACTACAGCCATGAAGCTTCCTATTTGCATAAGAATGAAAACATGGTCTTGAGGCAGGATAAGTAAGGTTAGGACCCATACTAACTTGTCCTGTGTGTAAAGCCCAACGGGCCGCTTTTATAGCTGTCTCTTTCCCCTTGAACCGTCATGCATCAGCACCTAATGCTTTTGCAAAATAAGCGGTCCTACCGAATACCAACAGACTGCCAGATGGTTACAAGTTCCTGATACTCAGTATGGGCTTGGAAAAGAGAACAAAAGTCCCTTATTCCTGATGTAACTTCCCCAGTCTCCAATCAATCAGCACCAAAAGCACAAGAAGCTATTAGCTACAAATTTCTGCCTCCTGGGCATTGGGAGACGGGGAGAGACTCCTCCAGTGTCCCACGCGGGTAGCTAGACTCAAGGTTTAGCTTATAGTAATAGTTTTCTCATTTTAATATCAAAAAACACACCCTTAGAGGGAGATTTTATATGCTAATGATACCTGCGATATGTGTTAGAGCATGTAGATCCTGAGTGTATGTACTAACCACAGATCCACCTTTACATCCTTGACCTCACCAGTATTTTATGAATACGTCTGTACAGTTTCCATAAAGGAAATTCCCTTTAAGACACTAGGGGCTATCTCTCTCTTTGAGCAGCCCACTCTCCCTCTCAGATTTTGAGAGCGAATCCCAAGTAAGAGTAGACAAAGAAGTTTGTTGCACCTCATTTTGCAATACTTTCACTTTGACATAAACTTCTTTGTCTACTCTTTTTTTTTTAATTTATTTATTATTATTATACTTTAAGTTGTAGGGTACATGTGCATAACGTGCAGGTTTGTTACATATGTATACTTGTGCCATGTTGGTGTGCTGCACCCATCAACTCGTCATTTACATCAGGTATAACTCCCAATGCAATCCCTCCCCGCTCCCCCCTTCCCCCTCCCCATGATAGGCCCCGGTGTGTGATGTTCCCCTTCCTGAGTCCAAGTGATCTCATTGTTCAGTTCCCACCTATGAGTGAGAACATGCGGTGTTTGGTTTTCTGTTCTTGTGATAGTTTGCTAAGAATGATGGTTTCCAGCTGCATCCATGTCCCTACAAAGGACACAAACTCATCCTTTTTGATGGCTGCATAGTATTCCATGGTGTATATGTGCCACATTTTCTTAATCCAATCTGTCACTGATGGACATTTGGGTTGATTCCAAGTCTTTGCTATTGTGAATAGTGCTGCAGTAAACATACGTGTGCATGTGTCTTTATAGCAGCATAATTTATAATCCTTTGGGTATATACCCAGTAATGGGATGGCTGGGTCATATGGTACATCTAGTTCTAGATCCTTGAGGAATCGCCATACTGTTTTCCATAATGGTTGAACTAGTTTACAATCCCACCAACAGTGTAAAAGTGTTCCTATTTCTCCACATCCTCTCCAGCACCTGTTGTTTCCTGACTTTTTAATGATCGCCATTCTAACTGGTGTGAGATGGTATCTCATTGTGGTTTTGATTTGCATTTCTCTGATGGCCAGTGATGATGAGCATTTTTTCATGTGTCTGTTGGCTGTATGAATGTCTTCTTTTGAGAAATGTCTGTTCATATCCTTTGCCCACTTTTTGATGGGGTTGTTTGTTTTTTGCTTGTAAATTTGTTTGAGTTCTTTGTAGGTTCTGGATATTAGCCCTTTGTCAGATGAGTAGATTGCAAAAATTTTCTCCCATTCTGTAGGTTGCCTGTTCACTCTGATGGTAGTTTGTTTTGCTGTGCAGAAGCTCTTTAGTTTAATGAGATCCCATTTGTCAATTTTGGCTTTTGCTGCCGTTGCTTTTGGTGTTTTAGACATGAAGTCTTTGCCCGTGCCTATGTCCTGAATGGTACTACCTAGGTTTTCCTCTAGGATTTTTATGGTATTAGGTCTAACATTTAAGTCTCTAATCCATCTTGAATTAATTTTCATATAAGGAGTAAGGAAAGGATCCAGTTTCAGCTTTCTACTTATGGCTAGCCAATTTTCCCAGCACCATTTATTAAATAGGGAATCCTTTCCCCATTTCTTGTTTCTCTCAGGTTTGTCAAAGATCAGATGGCTGTAGATGTGTGGTATTATTTCTGAGGACTCTGTTCTGTTCCATTGGTCTATATCTCTGTTTTGGTACCAGTACCATGCTGTTTTGGTTACTGTAGCCTTGTAGTATAGTTTGAAGTCAGGTAGCGTGATGCCTCCAGCTTTGTTCTTTTGACTTAGGATTGTCTTGGAGATGCGGGCTCTTTTTTGGTTCCATATGAACTTTGAAGCAGTTTTTTCCAATTCTGTGAAGAAACTCATTGGTAGCTTGATGGGGATGGCATTGAATCTATAAATTACCTTGGGCAGTATGGCCATTTTCACGATCTTGATTCTTCCTATCCATGAGCATGGTATGTTCTTCCATTTGTTTGTGTCCTCTTTTATTTCACTGAGCAGTGGTTTGTAGTTCTCCTTGAAGAGGTCCTTTACATCCCTTGTAAGTTGGATTCCTAGGTATTTTATTCTCTTTGAAGCAATTGTGAATGGAAGTTCATTCCTGATTTGGCTCTCTGTTTGTCTGTTACTGGTGTATAAGAATGCTTGTGATTTTTGCACATTAATTTTGTATCCTGAGACTTTGCTGAAGTTGCTTATCAGCTTAAGGAGATTTTGGGCTGAGACAATGGGGTTTTCTAAATATACAATCATGTCATCTGCAAACAGGGACAATTTGACTTCTTCTTTTCCTAACTGAATACCCTTGATTTCTTTCTCTTGCCTAATTGCCCTAGCCAGAACTTCCAACACTATGTTGAATAGGAGTGGTGAGAGAGGGCATCCCTGTCTTGTGCCAGTTTTCAAAGGGAATTTTTCCAGTTTTTGCCCATTCAGTATGATATTGGCTGTGGGTTTGTCATAAATAGCTCTTATTATTTTGAGGTACGTTCCATCAATACCGAATTTATTGAGCGTTTTTAGCATGAAGGGCTGTTGAATTTTGTCAAAAGCCTTTTCTGCATCTATTGAGATAATCATGTGGTTCTTGTCTTTGGTTCTGTTTATATGCTGGATTATGTTTATTGATTTGCGAATGTTGAACCAGCCTTGCATCCCAGGGATGAAGCCCACTTGATCATGGTGGATAAGCTTTTTGATGTGTTGCTGAATCCGGTTTGCCAGTATTTTATTGAGGATTTTTGCATCGATGTTCATCAGGGATATTGGTCTAAAATTCTCTTTTTTTGTTGTGTCTCTGCCAGGCTTTGGTATCAGGATGATGTTGGCCTCATAAAATGAGTTAGGGAGGATTCCCTCTTTTTCTATTGATTGGAATAGTTTCAGAAGGAGTGGTACCAACTCCTCCTTGTACCTCTGGTAGAATTCAGCTGTGAATCCATCTGGTCCTGGACTTTTTTTGGTTGGTAGGCTATTAATTATTGCCTCAATTTCAGAGCCTGCTATTGGTCTATTCAGGGATTCAACTTCTTCCTGGTTTAGTCTTGGAAGAGTGGAAGTGTCCAGGAAATTATCCATTTCTTCTAGATTTTCCAGTTTATTTGCGTAGAGGTGTTTATAGTATTCTCTGATGGTAGTTTGTATTTCTGTGGGGTCGGTGGTGATATCCCCTTTATCACTTTTAATTGCGTCGATTTGATTCTTCTCTCTTTTCTTCTTTGTCTTGCTAGTGGTCTGTCAATTTTGTTGATCTTTTCAGAAAACCAACTCCTGGATTCATTGATTTTTTGGAGAGTTTTTTGTGTCTCTATCTCCTTCAGTTCTGCTTTGATCTTAGTTATTTCTTGCCTTCTGCTAGCTTTCGAATGTGTTTGCTCTTGCTTCTCTAGTTCTTTTAATTGTGATGTTAGAGTGTCAATTTTAGATCTTTCCTGCTTTCTCTTGTGGGCATTTAGTGCTATAAATTTCCCTCTACACACTGCTTTAAATGTGTCCCAGAGATTCTGGTATGTTGTATCTTTGTTCTCATTGGTTTCAAAGAACATCTTTATTTCTGCCTTCATTTCGTTATGTACCCAGTAGTCATTCAGGAGCAGGTTGTTCAGTTTCCATGTAGTTGAGCGGTTTTGATTGAGTTTCTTAGTCCTGAGTTGTAGTTTGATTGCACTGTGGTCTGAGAGACAGTTTGTTATAATTTCTGTTCTTGTACATTTGCTGAGGAGTGCTTTACTTCCAATTACGTGGTCGATTTTGGAGTAAGTACGATGTGGTGCTGAGAAGAATGTATATTCTGTTGATTTGGGGTGGAGAGTTCTATAGATGTCTATTAGGTCTGCTTGCTGCAGAGATGAGTTCAATTCCTGGATATCCTTGTTAACTTTCTGTCTCGTTGATCTGTCTAATGTTGACAGTGGAGTGTTGAAGTCTCCCATTATTATTGTATTGGAGTCTAAGTCTCTTTGTAAGTCTCTAAGGACTTGCTTTATGAATCTGGGTGCTCCTGTATTGGGTGCATATATATTTAGGATAGTTAGCTCTTCCTGTTGAATTGATCCCTTTACCATTATGTAATGGCCTTCTTTGTCTCTTTTGATCTTTGATGGTTTAAAGTCTGTTTTATCAGAGACTAGTATTGCAACCCCCACTTTTTTTTGTTCTCCATTTGCTTGGTAAATCTTCCTCCATCCCTTTATTTTGAGCCTATGTATGTCTCTGCGTGTGAGATGGGTCTCCTGAATACAGCAGACTGATGGGTCTTGACTCTTTATCCAGTTTGCCAGTCTGTGTCTTTTAATTGGAGCATTTAGTCCATTTACATTTAAGGTTAAGATTGTTATGTGTGAACTTGATCCTGCCATTATGATATTAACTGGTTATTTTGCTTGTTAGTTGATGCAGTTTCTTCCTAGCCTCGATGGTCTTTACATTTTGGCATGTTTTTGCAATGGCTGGTACCGGTTGTTCCTTTCCATGTTTAGTGCTTCCTTCAGGGTCTCTTGTAAGGCAGGCCTAGTGGTGACAAAATCTCTAAGCATTTGCTTATCTGTAAAGGATTTTATTTCTCCTTCACTTATGAAACTTAGTTTGGCTGGATATGAAATTCTGGGTTGAAAATTCTTTTCTTTAAGAATGTTGAATATTGGCCCCCACTCTCTTCTGGCTTGGAGAGTTTCTGCTGAGAGATCTGCTGTTAGTCTGACGGGCTTCCCTTTGTGGGTAACCCGACCTTTCTCTCTGGCTGCCCTTAAGATTTTTTCCTTCATTTCAACTTTGGTGAATCTGGCAATTATGTGTCTTGGAGTTGCTCTTCTCGAGGAGTATCTTTGTGGCGTTCTCTGTATTTCCTGAATTTGAATGTTGGCCTGCCCTACTAGGTTGGGGAAGTTCTCCTGGATGATATCCTGAAGAGTGTTTTCCAACTTGGTTCCATTTTCCCCCTCACTTTCAGGCACCCCAATCAGACGTAGATTTGGTCTTTTTACATAATCCCATACTTCTTGCAGGCTTTGTTCATTTCTTTTTCTTCTTTGTTCTTTTGGTTTCTCTTCTCGCTTCATTTCATTCATTTGATCCTCAATCTCAGATACTCTTTCTTCCAGTTGATCGAGTCGGTTACTGAAGCTTGTGCATTTGTCACGTATTTCTCGTGTCATGGTTTTCATCTCTTTCATTTCGTTTATGACCTTCTCTGCATTAATTACTCTAGCCATCAATTCTTCCACTTTTTTTTCAAGATTTTTAGTTTCTTTGCGCTGGGTACGTAATTCCTCCTTTAGCTCTGAGAAATTTGATGGACTGAAGCCTTCTTCTCTCATCTCGTCAAAGTCATTCTCCATCCAGCTTTGATCCGTTGCTGGCGATGAGCTGCGCTCCTTTGCCGGGGGAGATGCGCTCTTATTTTTGGAATTTCCAGCTTTTCTGCCCTGCTTTTTCCCCATCTTTGTGGTTTTATCTGCCTCTGGTCTTTGATGATGGTGATGTACTGATGGGGTTTTGGTGTAGGTGTCCTTCCTGTTTGATAGTTTTCCTTCTAACAGTCAGGACCCTCAGCTGTAGGTCTGTTGGAGATTGCTTGAGGTCCACTCCAGACCCTGTTTGCCTGGGTATCAGCAGCAGAGGCTGCAGAAGATAGAATATTTCTGAACAGCGAGTGTACCTGTCTGATTCTTGCTTTGGAAGCTTCCTCTCAGGGGTGTACTTCACCCTGTGAGGTTCTTTGTCTACTCTTACTTGGGATTCGCTCTCAAAACCTTTCGTGCAGAGAAGTCAATGACCTGAGCAAGTACTGACAATAGTCTTGCCAACTTTTCTACAGACTCCATTCTTTTTGATTTTATTTTATTTTACTTTAAGTTCTGGGATACATGTGCAGAACGTGCAGGTTTGTTACATAGGTATACATGTGCAATTGTGGTTTGGTGCACCTATCAACCTGTCATGTAGGTTTTAAGCCCCACATGCATTATGTATTTGTCCTAATGCTCTCCCTCCCTTTGCCCCTTACCCCTCAGAAGGCCCCAGTTTGTGATGTTCCCCTCCCTGTGTTCATGTGTTTTCATTGTTCAACTCCCACTTATGAGTGAGAACATGTGGTGTTCAGTTTTCTGTTCCTGTGTTAGTTTGCTGAGAATGATGGATTCCAGTTTCATCCATGTCCCTACAAAGGATATGAACTCATTCTTTTTTATGACTGCATAATATTCTATGGTGTATATGTGCCACATTTTCTTTATCCAGTCTATCATTGATTGGCATTTGGGTTGATTCCAAGTCTTTGCTATTGTAAATAGTGCTGAAATTAACATACCTGTGCATGTATCTTTATAGCAGAATGATTTATATTCCTTTGGGTATATACCCAATAATGAGATTGCTGAGTCAAATGGTATTTCTGGTTCTAGATCCCTGAGGAATCGCCACACTGCCTTCTACAATGGTTGAACTAATTACATTCCCAACAACAGTGTAAAAGTGTTCCTATTTCTCCACATTCTCTCCAGCATCTGTTGTTTCTTGACTTTTTAATGATCACCGTCCTAAATGGCATGAGATGGTATCTCATTGCGGTTTTGATTTGCATTTCTCTAATGACCAGTGATGATGAGCTTCTTCTCATATGTTTTTTGGCCACATAAATGTCTTCTTTTGAGAAGTGTCTATTCATAACCTTCGCCCACTCTTTGATGGGGTTGTACAAATTTTATTCTTTGTATTTCACATTCTCTCCCTCCTAGCAGCAAGTTTATGGGTCCATGGCCTCTTCATCCAGTGCACATTTTCTGCTTTTCCATTATAGCACTTATGACAAAGCATGACCATAGCTTTTTCTCCATGGTCTTTCATTCATTTCTGAGCTACCTGAGAACAAGAATCCTTTCTTTACATGAAAGTGTGCCTGATATCTATCACCATGTGTATGATGACCACAGAGTAAGCAGTCAAGAAATGCCGGGGAAAAAAATGAATGCACCTACTTTTTAGAAACATTGTCACCATCTTTCTTTATATAAGTAAATGTGAACAGTTCATAAGGCAAATTGATAGGGATAGAAAGTAGATTAGAAATTACCAAGGGCTGGGAGGAGGGATGATTGAGGAATTATGGATTAGGGGTCAAAGAGTTTCTGATTGGGATGATGGAAGAATTTGGGAAAAAAAGTGGTGGGGGTTGTACAACATTGTCAATATATCAGGTTAACAAAAGTAATGGCAAAAACCGCAATTACTTTTGCACCAACCTAATAATTAATTACATTGAGTTTAAACATGGTTTTAATGATAAATTTTATGCTGTGTATATTTTTTTTTCTAAATAAACTTTTTAAATGACCTATTTACAAACACAAAAGGCTTTGAAATCAAGGTAACTAGATGCATATTTTCTAAAAGGAAAAGCTTATTTGCTAAATAAAGAATTCATAAAAGGAAGCTCAGCAATTAGTCTTGGAAACAATTACAATGGCAGCCATAGATTTTTCCCTTATTCTCGCTTCAGACAAATATTATGGCAACAGAAAAAAATTATTAATGAATGCAATGAATTGTAAAAGTGAATGAGTGAATAACTGAATGATTAAAACAGAACCATTTAAATAGAGGAACATCTGAGGTTGCATGCTGGGGCCCAGCCCAGTACAGTTCATTGCTCTGCTGATCAGGCAGATGTTAGCTGGTCAAGATGGTCTGCATTCTATATGCACGTAGAACAGACATGGACACAGCTGCCATTTGTGTTTGGTAGGATGGGCTGTTAATTCAAATAGTCATGGGGCTTAACGGTCAGATCAACAAAATTTGTGCCCTGGAACTGTCTCAGACTTTGTAACCTATGTAAGAGTTTTAATCTCACTGAAGCACAGTTTTCTCCTCTAAAAAGTGAAAGAGAGAGAGAAAAAAGTCCAATATCATTGCTGTTTTGTGGAGGTAAAGTACACCTGATTAGGGCCTGTCATGCAGAAGTTCCTTGCTTATTCACTTTTATTTTTATTATGGAGGTTCAAATAAATTCATGATGAACAAATAGTTATTCCACACAAAATATTATGGGTTCTGAAAAGAATATTAGTGCCAGATGTTCATGGTATATAACAATTTTTCTTTTCTTTCTTCGCTAAATGTATACTTAGCATTGTTCATAATTTATGCAATATTAGTTCATCTAAAATCTAAGCTATAGCTCAGAGGCTTTGAGGAAATACCCATCAGTGTTCAGAGCAACTCTACTCTTGGTAATCTGTAATGTATCTTTTCTAAGCAAACATAGGGGTTAAAATTGAGGCACATTCCTTACCTTGGAGGGTTAGTGTTATAAGCACTGATTTTCATGTATAGAGTTTTTCTAACCTTTTTCTCTTTTTCTCTTCCCCTTCCTTCCATGCTGACTTTGGTGTAGCAGACCACTTGGGGATTGAATTCATGGGTAAGACTAAACAATTTGCTCGTTTAATATCCTGGAAATGCTAAGCTGTATAATGTACATAGTGCTTTCCTTCTCCATCTGATTATAATTGAAATGTCTCATTATCAGATGCTATTAGTAGGAAAAAAAATACTCTTGTCGAGTTTTCACTAAGTAATGGCTCAAAATGAAAAAATTAACTACTTATTGGAAAGGCAATTTAATGTTAAATGCAGTGTCTGGAATAATACAGAAGTTGTATTTGGCTCCTGGCTTTGATTATTTCCTCTAATTCTCAATTTTCATATCTGTAAAATCGGGATAATAATAGGTTCTATTTTCCTGCACATATAAATTGCTTAGCATAATGTCTGCAACATGGCAAACACTCAATAAAGGATAAAAAACAATGATTTTTATATGTCAATTTTTAATTTTTTTTCTAAATCCCCTTCCTTTTGTGAGATGATTCCTTTGGATACATTTTGGTGTCAATTTTAATTTGGAGTGTGGGCTATTAAATATTTCTATTCACAAAATTAAAATGTTTCCTTTAAAGTATTTGCAGTGAATGGTGCAGGTTTTAAAGCATTATAAGGCCTTCCATGGGCATTATTTTTATAGTCAAAGACAATTGCATTCAAAATTAGACCTAATTCTCATTTTGAGTCTATGGTTGTACATTAAATGAAGAAAGAACATTTCATAAGGTTCAATATGCATCGTAGCGTATGGATGGAAAGACACTCAGGATTTAGATTTAGGGAAACTGAGAAGATCTAAATTTGAATCAAAGTTCATCGGCTTCCTTGGATTCTGTTAAATTCAGATTTTTTCTCTTATATGATGTAGATATGAATACTTGCTTTATACGTGAATGTTTATGGTGATAATAATTATATACTTACTTGTATTAATTTATCCATTCACCCATTCATTCAGCAAATACTTATAAAAGTGTTGATTTGGGATGATTTTGACATATTTGAGAGATAGATGTTAAGTTGGTGGTTGTATTGTTGGAAGTATTGAGAGTTAATTAGAAATTTGTGAGACGTCTTTATGCTGGAATTGGCATTCGCAGTTGTATGGTATTACAAATTATTGCTCCATTCTCTGGTTATTACACCATAGAAAAGGCAGACAGCTCAATTCCTACAGGCTTGTGGCTTTATTGGATAGATGTGATGAAAACTCAGAAAACCAATGAAATTTAGGATGTTATTCAAATGAAGCACAATGGAATGTGAGATAGTTGTGGAAGGAAGTGAAAGAAGGATGATCGTCTCAATGAAATCAATTAATAGTCATCATGAGAGCACTTGAACAAGCTGGTGTGATGGAGAGATTATAGTCATATGGCAGATTGGTTGATTTTGATTTTGAAGATGGAAGAGTTACAGGAGATGACAATATTCAAAGCATTCCTATGAGTGTAAATAACCAAACTGAGGTTGAGGGGGGAATAATTTGATACTAGAGGTCAAGGACCTGAGAGGACATAGTTTCGGATAAGTTGTCTAATGGATATTCCAGTTACTCATGATAATGCTGGGGTTGGGATAGAGAGGAAAAAAATGTTTTATGCCAAAGTTTCCCATTAATAAGGTAAACTATACTGGAATTTAGTAGATGACAAGGAAGAGTATAGTTAAGGGTAATGCCAGCTACATCAAAAAATAGAGCCCACGTTATTATAATGGCTCAAAGACAGTAGCAGTTTCCTGATACTACTTTTTCTTGCCCAAGGTAGATGTATTTCCTGTTTAAGGTAGCAAATGACTAGCTTTATCCAAGTAGTGAATTTGAGATCCAGGCTTCTTCCATCTTATGGTTTCATTATTATACAGGTTTCTTTGTTATCTGCATCTAGCAAGCAGATTGGGAAACAGAACAGAGCCACTGCATACCCAATTCTTAAAAGACTGATCTACAAGAACTCATATCACTTTTTGATTAATATTCTATTAGCTAGAGCTAAATCACATGACCTCATTTTACTGTAAAACAGTCTGGGAAATGGAGCCCTGAGAGAACAGAGGAAATGCATTTTTAGAAATCTCTGCCACTGTGTGAATGGCATAAACATTGAAGGAACAGGATTTTTTCATAATAGACAAGAGAAAATGTACATTAGAAGCCAGGAGGACAGATTTCCAATGCTGAAAGTGAGAAAATAAAAACAGCTCTTGAGACAGGTAGAGGAAAATGAGACTTTTCAGGAAAGATTCAGGTTTTAGTTAAAATAGGAGGAAAAAAAGAAAGAGTCAAAGAAGAGATTGAGAATGCAGTGTGTGTTGCTGGATGTGGATGAGCAATTTCACTGAGCCAAATGCAGTGTTTAACTGGTGGAAGAGGAGTAGATAGCTGAGTCATGGGCCACAAATTATGGAAAATTATGGGCATATTTTTTCAGTAAGGATATGTTGTTGAGAAGGGCACACAATTTGTACCCTCCTCATTCGCTAATGATGGCAGGGATTCATAGCATGGAGGTGTGAGCATCAGTAATCATTTTGAATAAAATGGGCCCTGGGCCTCTTATCCAAGAGAAATTTGCCCCACTAGTCCGTGGTGATTGCAGGCTCAGTGAGGCTTTATAAGTTGTTCAGCAGAATGCCCTCAAATGCAGGAAACACTGCGTGGTTGGTGGTGGGACTGGGGTAGCTCCAGATTCCCAGTGTAGCCATGGCTGTAGCAAACTAAAATTGCCATGCAAATGTTAATTAGTGTTGAAAGAAATTGACCAGTCTCCATCCTGTTATGCTTCCTATTGTGTCTGAGGACTGCCAGTGGCACTGGTAATTTATAGAGTTACAATTTACTGTAGATGCAATCTATATATTAAGAGTTCTGTTTTAGAACTCATTTAAAGAAATGTAGCTACTGACACAGAAAAAAATAGTAGATTGTTGTGTACTTCATCTACATGAACCACAAGACTAAGGTAATAGTGAGTTTTGCAAAAGACAGATTTGAATCATAGCTATAAGACCCTATGGGGAATGAATTCTCAGTGGGTGACTATTTGACTCCAGCGGTAGAGATTTTTTCGGAGGGAAGGGGTTGGGGAACAACTCAGGGCTCAAGGGAGTGGCCGGTATGCATATAGATAATGGCAGCTAACAAAGGATTGTTTGCAATAGTTAATAGCTTTATAAATTTAGCGAACATACTGTTTTCACTGACCTCAATAATTCACCCCCACAGATTGTTCTAATTGAATATGTAAAATTTTGTTTGTTGCTTTGAAAACAATATTCTCAGATTTAACTTTTTTATTTTTATTTTTTGAGATGGAGTCTCACTCTATTGCCCAGGCTGGAGTGCAGTGGCACAATCTTGGCTCATTGCAACCTCCGCCTCCCGGGTTCAAGAGATTCTCCTGCCTCAGCCTCCCACGTAGCTGGGATTACAGGCGCCTGACACCACGCTCAACTAATTTTTGTAGTTTTAGTAGAAACAGGTTTCACCATGTTGGCCAGACTGTTCTCTAACTCCTGACCTCAAGTCATCTGCCCTCCTCAGTCTCCCAAAGTGCTGGGATTACAGGCATGAGCCACAATGCCAGACTAGATTTAATTTATGATTATAGAATCCATGTGGATAAAATTCCTTCCATTGAAAGTGCCATCATCCCAAGGAATATGGCATCTCTAAGTATAAATTCAGCTGGAAGCAGAAATGTAGGCATAATCTATATGTAAGTTTAATAATGTCAGTTTATTGTTGTGCCACCAATTAATCAATGCTAGTTCTATTTGTGTGTGTGTGTCAATTTCTTTAATAGACTTGATGTTCACAGTTTTAAGTTCATAGCAAAATTGAGAGCAAATAGCAGAGATTTCTTATGTATCCTCTGTCTTCAAACATGCACAGCTACCTCCATAATCAAGATCTCCCACAATAGGGTACATTTGTTACAACTGACAAACCTAAAGCTACATTGACTCATCATTAGCATTCAAAGTCCACAGTTTACATTATGGTTCATTCTTGATGCTATACTTTTTATAGATTCAGACAAACGTATAATGATATGTATCCATTGTTATATTATCATACAGAGTAGGTTTACTGCCCTAAAAATCATTTGTGTTCTTTCTAGTCGACCTTCCCTTTCCCCAACCACTGGTATTTTTTATTTTTATTTTTTAAATTTTTTATTTTATTTTATTTTATTTATTTTTTATTTTATTTTATTTTATTTTTGAGACGGAGTTTCGCTCTGTCCTCCAGGCTGGAGTGCAATGGCTCTATCTAGGCTGACTGCAAGCGACGCTGGGGTTCACGCCATTCTCCTGCCTCAGCCTCCCGAGTAGCTGGTACTACAGGCGCCCGCCACCACGCCCGGCTAATTTTTTGTATTTTTAGTAAAGACAGGGTCTCACCATGTTAGCCAGGATGGTCTTGATCTCCTGACCTCGTGATCCACCCACCTCGGCCTCCCAAAAGTGCTGGGATTACAGATGTGAGCCACCGCGCCCAGCCCCGCTGGTCTTTTTACTATTGTCATAGTTTTAACTTTTCTAGACTGTCATATATTTGGAATAATGCCTTTTGTACTGGCTTATTTCACTTAGTAATTTTCTCATGTGTTTTCATTGCTTGATAGCCCATTTCTTTCTAAAGCTGGATAATATTACATTGTCACATTTTGAAGGACATCTTAGTCATTTCCAACTTTTGACAATTATGGATATAATTGTTGTAAGCATCTTTGTGCAGGCTTTTGTATAGAAATACATTTTCAACTTGTTGGTGTAAACACCAAAAAGCATGGTTGATGGGTCATATGGGAAGGGTATGTTTAGTTTTCTTAGAAACTGCCAAACTGTATTCCAAAGTGGCTCTCCCATTTTGTATTCCCATCAACAATGAATGAGAGTTCCTGTTGCTCCACATGGTCTCCATCATTTGGTGCTGACAGTGTTCTGGATTTGCGCCGTTTCAATAGGTATGTAATAGTAACTCACTGTTTCAGTTTGGACTTCACTAATGACATTTAGTGTGGAGCAATTTTTCATATGCTTACTTGCCATCTGCATATTTTCTTTAGGGAGGTGTCTGCCAAGGTCTTTGGCCCATTTTTTAATCAGTTGGGTTTCTTATTGTTAAGAATTCTTTGTATATTTTGAAAAATGATCTTTTATCAGATATGTCTTTTGCAAATATTTTCTGTCATTCTGTGGCTTTTCCCTTTATTCTCTTGACAATATGCTTTGCAAAGCAGAATTTTTCAATTTTAATAAAGTCCAGATTATAAAATCTTCCTTTCATGTATTGTGCCTTTAATACTGTATCCAAAAAGTAATTGCCAAATCTAGTTTATCTAGATACTCTCATATGTGATCTTCTAGGAGTGTCATAGTTTTGCATTTTACATTTAGGTCTGTGGTTTATTTTGAGAAAATTTTTGGTGAAGAGTGTAAGGTCTGTGTCTAGGTTCATGTTTTATTGGATGTGGATGTCAAGTTCTTCTAGCACTATTTGTTGAAAAGTTTATCTTTTCTCCATTGTATTGTCTTTTCTCCTTTGTCAAAGATCAGTTGACTATATTAATGTGTGTCTATTCTGGGTTCTCTATTCTGTTCCATTAAACTATTTGTCTTTTTTTTTTTTTTTTTGCCAGTACCATACTGTTTTGATTACTATAGCTTCATAGTAAGTATTGAAGTAAAGTGGGGTCAGTCTTTCAACTTTGTCTTTTAATGTTGTGTTGACTTTTCTGGATCTACTGCCTCTCCCTATAAATTTTAGAATCAATTTATCAAGATATGCAATATAACTTCCTAGGATTTTTATTGGAATTGCAATAAATCAATAAATGAAGTTGAAAAGAGCTGACATCTTGGCAATATTGAGTATTCCTATTCATGAACATGGAATATCTCTTCACTTACTTAGATTTTATTTTTTAAGTCTTTCATTAGCGTTTTATTGTTTTATTTGTATACTTCTTTTATTTTGCTAGACTTATTCCTAGATATTTCATTTTGGGGGATGCTAATGTAAATGCTATTGTGTTTTTAATTTCGTATCGTATTTATTTATTACTTGTATGTAGGAAGATTATTGACTTTATATGTTAACCTTGTATCCTGTTACAGTGATATGATCATTTATTTGTTATAGGAATATTTTTAATTTTTAAATTTTTTTTTACCTAAGCAATCAGGTCATCTGCAAAGACAGTTTTACTTCTTCCCTTTCCAATCTGTGTACTTTTTGTTTCCTTTTCTTATCTTATTTAATTCACTACAACTTCCAGTATGATGTTGAAAAAGAACAATGAAAGGGGGCAACTTTGCCTTGTTCATAATCTTAATGAGAAAGCTACAAGTTTCTTATCATTATTTTGTAGATATTCTTTGTCAAGTTGAAAAAGTCCACCTCTATATCTAGTTAACTGAGAGTTTTTACCTTAAATGGGTGTTGGATTTTGTCAAACGCTTTCTTTAAATCTGTTGATATGATCATGTGATGTTTTTTAGTCTCTTGATGTGATGGATTACATTAATTGATTTTTAATATTGACCCAACTTTGCATACCTGAGATAAATGGATAAATGTCACTTGCTTGTGTTGTCCAGTTGTTCTATTTTAATTAGACACATAACACATTTTTTCTCTTATTTTTGTTATTCTTGCTTTGAGCAATATGAATTTCATTTATTCTTCAGGAACACCGGGTCACAGGGAGGTGATGATCTGAAGCACACATCTCTTCTTCCCAAATCTTTATACTCTCAATGACCAGCTCTATTTGTGAGCTTACTGATCAGTCTCAAAACCACAATACTTCATACAGTTTAACAAATTCCTATTTTATAGCAGGAAACTCCAAGTCATATGCTGCAAGAATCCTATATTTAATTGACACACATTTGTCACATTTACTGTATGCCAGATGTATAAGATATTGGATATGCAGATATATAATTCATATCCCTAGATGTCCAAAACTTCTAAAACTAAAAAGAGAAAGCTACACATAAGTGAGGTGTTATAATAAGTGCACTAAAAAAGGTTTAGTCAAGACACGATATTAAACAAAAAAAAAAAAGAAACCAATTGAATGGACTTGGAAAGTTCAGAAACAGCTTTCCAGGAGAGGAGACACTTAAGCTGAGTATCAGCCAAAGTGGATAAGCTATACTGAGAAATGCCATAGTGCAGATCTATACTGGCTCCATATTGCTCCCAAATTAAAGTGAGACTTGCTATTTCAGTCTTTCTTCCTGTATCTATCAGCTTCTGAGACTCACCACTTTAGGACTGGAAAGAGGATATCAACTCCAGGAAAAACAAGTAATCAAAAAGGTTTTTGAGTTGATCTATTAATTTTAAGGAGTGATTATCCTATTGAGGAAGCCATGCCAAACCTAATGTCTGTAAAACTGTCAACATTCAACAGGATTTTTCATTTATATTCATGAGTTTTTCTTAATGATGCTCCTGGGATTGGTACCATGGAAATTTCAACAGCAAATACTGATCTGGAATACGATGTCACTTAAAAAGTGAAGTTCTCTGACATAATTAGAGCAGAAATTTGGAAATGCACACAGAAGCAGAATTGTGTTTGTGAAGTTTTTGAAATAAAGAGAGTTGATAGAAAATCAGTAACCAGAAATATATATCTTAAATTCATGTCTTAACCTCATTCATTCATGCATGCATGAGGGAAAATAGAGATTTTTACAGTCAGATGTTCGAAATTTCCTTAACAGTTTGAATAGATCAAGAGACAGAATTGACAGACTTCCTCATAAGCTCAAATATTCATTGAGTGATGTGAGAAACAACCAAGCATTTAGTTTAGGCAGCTGGCCAAAGGGCATGTTAGACAGGCCATTTTGGAAGGTGCAGTAATCACGAAGGATTTCTTATCTAACAAATATCTAGCTACTCTGTGAGATGCCCAATCATGAAACATATCTCCTTATGTCCTTTTGAGCTATTTGTTAAGTAGTTATTTTTCTAACAATGCCTTGATGCATTCGATGTTCCAGGCATCAAAGATGTTTATATGAAAGCAGGTGCAATGACATTTGAAAATGTATTAGCAAGGGACAAGGAGAGTTGAAGATTATGTGGAAGATCTTTCATGCAAATTTCCTTCATTCTCATCTGTTAAACAAAATGACTGCTGTCAGTTAAATGTTTTGTTGATGATTTGACATTGTTTTTAGGATAGCATAATGTATTTATGGAAAGTATTGTTTGAGCAAATTCTGGTGTAATTTTTTTTAATCAAAAGATGTATAGAACATAGAAAAATAAGATTCTTAATTAAAATCATAAAATGTTATTCTAAGATAATCTTTGTATTTTTTTAAGTTAAAAAAGAAAGAAACAGTGTTTTCCATATGGAAGGCATAGAAATGTGTTATACTCAAAGTCTGTGATATAAAATATATTTATAGGTTTAGAATTGATAGAATATTACTTCAAACTTGATCATACATTGGGTATTCTTTCATCCCCTTGTGTAAAGAAAATAGACTTTAGTGCATTTTAGTGAGCACTGGGGATAATAGCCTAAGAAGTGACCAGTTTATGATCCTGTTTAGATGATAGGAAGTGTTTTTTTTTTTTTTTTCTTAGAGCTACCCTGCATATTGTAAATGAATTGGTGTTTTCCCTTTAAATCTAACAGGCTCATATGTCAATCAAATGAATTCATATTTCTGTTCTAGTTTGTGAATTGGCATTAGAGATAGAACTGAGGATTCTTTTTTCCTAAGTTGAAGTCTCTGAAGTAGACTTATTTGTTAAAATAAAAAGTGTTTTCATTCATTTGAATATATTATATTTGTGTATAGAATAAAATGGTAATTTATGGATATATATGCATAGATGTGTGTTTGTGGAGGAGTGCCATTAAAAGAGTTTAGTTTTGCTAGTGTGCCCTTTGCCATGTTAAACTATATGAGAAATCAGATATAGTGGAAAAACAAAAGTTACATGATTCTTTAAGCTCTCAAAATAAGTGCAGGAAGTAGTAACTATTTATATCTTTATCTTATAAATGACAAAACCTGACTACTAATTAGCTGAAATATCTTTCTAAAGAGCAGGAAAGTAGCAGATAGGAGTTGAATTCTTTCTTTCTTTCTCCAGAGCTCTTGAATTATTTAGGTGACTAACGGAGGGGCAAGCGGGCTCCATGGTTCCTCAAAGAGGTTATACTCTGGCAATGTTTCAAATGGCAAAGCAGTTCTGTGACTAGTCCTTAGTTTTTTGAAGGTGATGTTCTCTTAATCTCTTCATGTCATAAGGATCTTGGCTAGTAACTCACAATTATCCAAGCTACAAGCAAATGAAATATAAACCAGATCTTGTTTATAGCTGTATATTCAGAATTATAACTGCCAACAGTATAAAAAGGACCACTTAGCTGGTCATTGTGTTCTCTCATATGGGATAATCTACAGAAGTTATATTGTATTGAAAGTTTTGTGGTGAGTACAGACTGTGTTGAGTGAAGTCAGTTGGGTGGTTCTACTGTATATGCCATTGGGGTATAAAGACCTTACTCATCTATCTCCTCTGATAGAAAACATTTGCCAAATGAAATAGTGATTTGAACCATCTCTCCACTGGTTCCTAAAGATTCTGTTGAAGAAGTATTTAATACTTACATAATATTGTTTTCTCACTTATTTTATTTTAAGGAATATGACCATTCTCTATTTTTTATTTTTCAAGGCAGGGTCTTGCTCTGTCACCCAGGCTGGAGTGGAGTGGTGTAATCGTGGCTCATTGCAGTCTTGACCTCCCAGGCTCAAGTCTTCCTCCCATTTTATCCTCCTGTGTAGCTGGGACCAGAGGCATGTGTCACCATGTGTGGCTAATTTTTTTTTTTTTTTTTGGTAGAGATGGGGCTTCTCTATGTTGCCAAGGCTGGTATCAAACTCCTGGGCTCAAGAGATTCTCCTGCTTTGGTCTCTCAAAGTGGTAGGATTATAGGCGTGAGCCAGCGTGCCCGGCCCACTCTCTCCCTTTACACTTTGATTTTTTGTTTGTTTATTTTAACATAGACCTCAGTACGTGCACTGTTAATCACAAGCCCTCCAAGTATTTTGTTTTAACAAAGTTATCTTTATTTGACATGGATGTTCCAAAGACTACCAAGCCATACATGTAAGGATAATATTTTGGCTTAATTATTAAGAGTAGTCATTAGCCCATATTGGTGCCTCCTACTGGGAGAAGTAAAAGTGTTTACACAAAGTCGTGACAACTAAGTCAAATAAATTCAATTCTGAGATAATTTTCAGGTAAGATTAATAGTGTTCAGTGATCTTTGAAAATGATACAACCAAAAGATTTATTGAAGAAGTATGCAGGTCTATTAATCATGATTTCTACAAAGAACATGAGTATTTTTGTGAAGACGTTTTTGGACAAGATTTTAACATCAGCTAATCAAATTTGATTGGTAGACACCGAGGAAAGTATTAAACTATTGGAAAAAGCAGTGCTGTTCACTGAGGGATAACATAAGACCAATACATCTTTGCTAGATTAATAGTATGATATCTTCCATAAAGTTGTTAAATAACTAGATCGGAAGTTTCTATGTAGGTGTGAATATATGGATGTTAGCAAAATCTTGGGCAGACTTTCATGAATTTCTTATGTAATATGGTGAAACATTAATTATGTAATAATTATATCGTGATAGGTAGATTTGGGGCAATGAATTCTAGCTGAAAGATCAAGACCAGCCATGAGCAGAGCTTCTAGTTTCTTCTAGGGAAACATTTTTATGAACTGAAATAAGGGCATAGCTTGAACATTTACCAAATTATTGAACTTCTTGTAAAAAGTGAATGCTTCTTTGTCAGAGAGCAAGTCTAACAAAAAGGATTGGACATTGGACTTATCAAATCAGACTCAGAATAATCTGATCTTTTAATCAGTATCTAGTTGATTACTTACGTATGCCAAATATCTCAACTGCACGTGAGTTGGTAGTAGGTTCTGAAAATGTGAAATGTGTTAAAATAAAGGGAAATAACGAGCAACAATGATGTTCAGATTGTCATTAAAAAGTAATTCTCAGAGAGAGTCGGGCATGGTGGCTCACACCTGTAATCCCAGAAGTTGGGAGGCCAAGGCGGGTGGATCGCTTGAGGTCATGAGTTCAAGACCACCCTGACCAACATGGTGAAACCCCATCTCTAGTAAAAACACAAAATTAGGCAGGTGTGGTGGTGCGTGCCTGTAGTTCCAGCTACTTGGGATGCTGAGGCAGGAGAATCTCTTGAACCCTGGAGGCAGAGGTTGCATCGAGCCAAGATTGTGCCACCGTATTCCAGCCTGGGCAAAAAAATTCAAACTCTGCCAAGAAAAAAAGAAAGAAAGAAAGAAAGAAAGTAATTTTCAGAGTTATCAGAGAGGTTAAAAAATTGTTTTTTTATATCCAGTTCTGCCTTACAATTGCTTCAGGAGCTAGGATAAGTCAGTGGAATAGGAGAGGGAAGAAAGGACAATGATGGAACATCTGCAGATGCAGCAAAGTGAAGATGATACAGGTTCTTTTCAATAAGCAGAGTCTGTCTGCTTTATGAGCTCATGATGGTTCAGTCAGTCAGAATGTGTTGAGTCCCTGTGAGAGCTCAGGCCTTGTACTGGGCCAGCTACAGTAAGTCAAGAGAGACAGACTCTCAAGAAGTTCACAATTCAGTGCATAGGACACACTTTTTTTTTTTTTTTTTTTTTTTTTTTGAGGCTGAATTTCTCTCTTGTTGCCCAGGCTGGAGTGCAATGGTGCAATCTTGGCTTACTGCAACCTCTGCCTCCTGGGTTCAAGCAATTCTCCTGCCTCAGCCTCCTGAGTAGCTGGGATTACAGGTGCCTGCCACCAGGCCCGGCTATTTTTTTTTATTTTTTATTTTTTTTATTTTTAGTGGAGACAGAGTTTCACCATATTGACCAGGCTGGTCTTGAACTCCTGATCTCAGGTGATCCACCCGCCTTAGCCTCCCAAAATGCTGGGATTACAGGCATGAGTCACGGCGTCCAGCCACATGGGACAGACTTTTAAACCAATTATTGCAATTCTTGCAAAAAGGACTTAAATTGAAGTTTTGTTTTGTTTTACGAAAGGTCAGATGAAGATGTCCCAGACATATACAGGATGTTAATATATGTTTGACACACATGAACATAAATAGGATTTGAGTTCACATACATGTAGAAAACATTAGGTTCTGTACCTCTACTGCATTTTTTCACAGTCTTAGGTGTATTCTATTCATCTGTGAATCTCAGAGAGAAATCTATTGTAGGCAACCTTTTTTGAACTATTTGTCCAAAGGAGCATATATGCTAGAGCTACGGTTAAGGTAAATCCTGGAGTAAAGGGAGACAGAGGAAGGAGCACCCACATACATCAGAATAGTTCAGGCCATTTTTAAGTGAACGAATAAAAAATAATGTTTCTACAGTCGGCAGTTGGAGAAAGGAAACATGAGAGAGAGGGAAAAGGAAGAAGGAAATAAGAGATGGAAGAGCACATTTGGGAAATGGCAAGGAGTCCCAGAACTGGATAAACTTGATGTAGTTGGTGAAGGGGCCAGAGCAGATTATGACCATCCTGTCTGCCCTTTGAAATAAGTGTAACCTTATCTTGCTGCAGAAGAAAACCTTCTGAGGTTTCAAGCAGGAAATTGATGAGATTTTCTTAAACAGCTTACTCTGTCAGTAGCTGTGAGCAGAGTTTGCCTGAAGGCACTGATCACAGAATCCTAGCTAATGGAACGAGCTTGGGATTTTACTTCAAATATGCACCAAATGCTAGCCCTTTAAGCAACCCTGTGGACATTAGAAGGATAAATTTTCATTTAGTCTATGCCAGATTCAGAGAAAGCGGCAAGTGCAGAATGCCTGGGGAGGCAGTGAGATGAGTTGCAAAGTGGACCTTGAACTGGTCTTCGAGGGAAGAGCATTTGATTTTTATGGGCAGAGATGGAAACATCCTAATGAAGATGTCAGCGTAAACAGGATGAGGATGAGGCAATCTGTTTGGAAATATTGGCTCGCATCAACAAAGGGAATCACGTTATAATTTTATTTGGATTACATATAACTTTTTCCTTAAAACATACATAAAAGGATACCATTCCCCTGCATGAAACTTTCTAATGGATTTAGAAAGAAATCTAGGTACTATCAGCTGCCATGCCAAGTCTTCCGTGCTTTGGCTTTGCCTAGCACCCTGACCACTCCTACCACGTTATTATTCTCATTTCTCTACCTACCCCAGGGCCTTTGTCCTGCCTTTCCCTTAGCACTAGCTATTGTACTTATCTGCACATGGTTGATTCCTTCTCATAATAAATAATTCAATTCAATACATTCTGTAAGAGATTTGACTTAGCCTCTCTATTTTATGTACTGCCTATTTTATTCGTATTAGCTTCTTTTGTTTCCTCCATTGCATTTATTAAAGTCTAACTAATTTATGTGTTCACCTTTTTCTCATCAGCTTCTTCACTAGGAAATAAATTCTGTGATAGCAGAACTTGCTGGTTGTGGATGTCCAGCCCAATGCTTAGCATAATTATAAAAGTTCAAGGAATACTTATTGAAATAACACTTGTAAAAATAAATGTAAATGGTATTTTTCTTAACTCTAAAGTTGCTTAAATGCCTAAAACGTATAAGCAAAGCACCCATGAAACGCAAGAGCATGCAATTTAGTTCTAGATTAATTCTCAATCAGAGATCTTCTTTCTTGAGATTTCCTCTGTTTAATCAGTAGCATTAAAAAAATGGTATTAATTTAATGAAGTTTTTTTGTTTTTTGTTTTTTTTTTTGAGATGGAGTCTCCCTCTGTGGCCCAGGCTGGAGTGCAGTGGCGCGATCTCAGCTCACTGCAAGCTCCGCCTCCCGGGTTCACGCCATTCTCCTGCCTCAACGCCTGCGGAGTAGCTGGGACTACAGGCACCCGCCACCACGCCTGGCTAATTTTTTTTGCATTTTTTAGTAGAAATGGGGTTTCACCGTGTTAGCCAGGATGGTCTCGATCTCTTGACCTCGTGATCTGCCCGCCTCGGCCTCCCAAAGTGCTGGGATTACAGGTATGAGCCACTGCGCCCGACCTAAAGAAGACTTTAAATTTGAAGCTTCCAATTCACTTAGTAGTATGAATGCTAAAGTTGTTAAACATTAATGTTTCCAAGAGAATTGGAACTCAGCTTACGGAAGTCAAGTAAACTTGCTTATCCAGTGAGGTCGCCTCTCTGCACGTTGCATTCACTCTTCTGAGAAGGATTTCATCCCTTTTTTTTTTTTTTTGCATGAGAATTGAAGCAGAAGATTATGCTGTATTGAAAGTATATTGAATATGGGCTCCTTTTATTGATGAAGCTTTCAAGCACTCACCAGTTATGAGGCATAGAGGAAAGAGAATGAATGTTCACTATTATATAAGTTATGGGCATGGCTGGTGACTTCACAGGAGTTACCATATTTTGTCTTTTGAAGTTACCAAGAATCTTAAATACGTGATGTATGAAATCACTATAACCTGAGTGACCTGACCTTTGGTTTGGAGAAAATTGCTCCCCAAATACTGACGAGCAGCCCACACTGAGGCCTAGCTTCAGCCTTCCCTGCCGGTTCTAGTCCACAGGGGCCTCTCTTCCCCAACCTCCGACAGCATGGAGTCGTGGGAATAGCACTCACCCATCCCATTCACCGCCCTTCTCCGGCTGCCTGAAGTAAAGGATACTTCATTTTAGTATCCTTGGGAATACCGGATTTGGGGAGCTATGTAGTATGTATTCAAGAAAGTTGACCATATTTAGAGTGAGGGTGAGTGAGACTGCCATTTGTGACAAAGACAGACATAGAGATTCAGGACACAGAAAGTTAGTCTTTTTAAAAAGTCTAGTAAGGGAATTTTTTCCCATGATATACGTGAAGAAATAAGGCCGATGAAAGTAAAAGTAATATGCCCAACTGATAAATAGTAAAGATGAATAATAATCCAGATCCAAATGTCTCTAAAGCTTGAACTCTTCCCATAATCCTTCCCTAGCAGCATAATATAAAATGGTGTGTTTTCTCCAAATATGATGATATCCTAGTTTGTGCTGGGCTCCAAGCACACTGGGCCAGGGCCATAACTACATTCAACTAGGGCCTCAGCTATAGAAGGTACATCATGGGTAGGTTGGCCAGATTTAGTAAATAAAAATGCAGGACACCACATAAATTTAAATTTCAAAGACGTAACAAATACCTTTTTAGGCTCGATATGTTTCGTGTATTGCATGAGGTGTGTCTATAAACATCATATTTGTTGTTTACATGAAGTTCAAATTAACTCATTTTTGAGTATTTTATCTGGCAACCCATGCTGTAGGGCCATGAGCACCATAAGGAGTAGCCCCCCAGTGACCCATTTCTGTCTCACACTCCAGTTCCCAGGAAGGCTGAGTTAGAGTTAATATGAGCAGTGCAGGAAGATAAGCAGAATTAATGAGGAACCTTAGCAAAAGGGATTGAAATAAGAGAGAGCTTTGTGTCCCAAGGGGCAGCTCTGCTTGTTACACGATGAAAATTAGGCACAAAATGCTAAACTGTTCCCAAATTATCTCGGCAGCTATGGTTGTTTAACAAGGCAGACACAACCTGCAAGCTCATTGGTTCTGGGCAGGATGGATCCTGCTGTCAGAGCAATTGATGAACTGTTTTAAAGCCAAGTTCTTATTGTGAGTGAAATAGATTAACACCTCAGATATGGATGCTTCAAAAAGCAAATAGCAGCATGCGAACTTACTTAATGAGTTTTTGAGGAAGAAAGTACCATTTAACTTACCAAAAGATGCAGTTCAAGGCTTTATTAATGAAGTAATAACAGCTGTGTCTTTATCTGCTCACTACCCATTCATTTTCTCATTACATTCAGGCTGCTAACTTCAGTCACAAACATGCTTGTATGAGAATGTAGGGCCTTTTATTCCTACCAGAAGATAATCAAGATGTCTATCTTCTAGAGTTGTACTGTATCACAGTAGTGATTCAATGATTCTACTTTTCTATTGCTGTGAGAAAAAGGCCTGCTATGGGATTCAAGCACTGTATTAAACACACACACACACACACACACACACACACACACACACACACACACACTCACACACTCACACGCTGAAGCCAGGTGGACATTTATCAAATTTTGACTTCATCTCCTATATGCTGTGAGACATGGGCTATCTGCCTAGCTATATATCTACGTATTTTTGTATGTGTGTTTGTATCTATCTATATCAATGTCCACCTCTGATGGTTCATTAATATAAAGACTGATGATGTAACACACCACATATGCATGTGTCGACATATAGGCATTCAAACTATGTTCTTCCTTTCTTCGTTTCCTAATGTACTACACTGTGTTTTCCTGTTTTACTGAGTGTGCATGTGTGTCTGGAAACCCTCAAGAACTGGGCTGTGTGCTTTAGGAGTCTTCCTCATTTTTTTCCCCCTGGAACAGTGCCAAATACTACAGAATTTTAGATGCATCTTGCGTCACCACCTGGCTAACCTCATCTCATCTACTCATGCCTTTCTCAACCATTCAGAAGCATGTTCTCTTCTTTTAACATGCCATAATTGTCCATGCCCATCTTTTCTGCATGTAATTTCTATGTGCCATGACACTGAGAGTTACCACCCTTTCCTAGTACATCTTACATGCAGATCTGCATTTTTAGTGTGTAAGGCACTTATGTGTTCTACTGTAACTTTGCTAGATTATGGTGTTACCATGGTTTATGTCTCTATCCCCAAAATATTGTGAAAGACACAAAGGACATTATCATCTCATTCCAGTCTCTGCTCGAATTTCAAATCCCACTGTCTAAATCAAATCCAGGTGAAGATGAAGCTCTTCACATGTAGTTCCTTAAGCTTTGGCAACATGAGTAGAGTTCTTCTTGACTGTAGCTGTGTCAACTAGACAATTATCTGTCCCACGTACACCTAACATGCAACGGCAGACAAGCAAACAATGTTATAGACATTCCTGCTCAAAAAGGATGGTGAAGGGAATGGAAGGCACTAAAGAATCACTGGTCCGTAGCAAAAATGTCACCAAATAAGGTAAATGTTGTAAGTTCCTTGGTTAGGTCTCAGAAGTGATATCATACCACTTTTGCCATATCTTATTTGTCAGGAGTTAGTAGGTCTAGCTCACATTACAAGAAGATGGGGTCCTTGAGGGCATCTTAGAGATTGTCTACCACATACTTTCCCAGAGCCTTTGGCTAGTTTGTGTAGGACTTCCATATGCTACAAAGGTCTATGTCACACATTCTTTTGTGTTATCTTCTCAATACTGCCTGTTTAAGGTGGGTAACAGTTGCTACCAATGACTAGGACCCCAGGAAAAGCCCATGTTTAAACACCTGACAAACCAATGATTACATTAGCTGCCAGTGGCTACCTCTGTGTGGGTGATTAAGACTATTATTCACCTGTAAAATATTCATACCTCTCTCATAGGAATGTGGTTAGTATAAAACAAAATAATGTATGTGGAAGAAAGCAAGCATACCCTTTCTCTAAAAACATTTACTTTTATAAGTTTATGATGCTCTCAATGTGTAGAAGACCTTGTTTCAAATGTAGTTACATAATACGTTGACGTATGCGGAATATGCTGTATAAGAAGGCATGCCTTTTTTTTCTTGGAAAGTTATATTGTTATAAAAAGTCATATTTTTGTTATTAAAATCAAACACTATGTATTTACAGGTCTTTTTTTGCAGCAGTTGCCCAATCAAGCTCTTATTTCTGTGAATAAATGATATATTATGACTAATTATACATTTAGTAGAAGCCTCAGAGATCAGCAAGTTGAACCTGTCCCTTTTAGCTGATCAGTCTGTATATAGAGTTGAAATCTGTCTGCCTGTATAGCACAGGATCATAAAGTCATAGATTCTTGGAATTTAATCTTTGCTTTCTTAATTACTAGAATTTGGGTACATTAATTTTCCTGAGTCTCAGCACTCTTATCTGTAAGACAGGGCTAATAATAGTGCAGTGTATATTCTAACAACTCTTGGAATTGTTGAAAAGAGTTTCCCAAGTCAACTTATATTTGTTCTCTAATCTGCTCCTTCACCTCATAGTCTGTCTAGTACTTCAACATAATTATCCTGGCTTCTCTCTAAGTCTTATCTCCTTAGTCATACTTATATTATTTTCAACTCTTTCTTTTCCTGTGCACTATTTTCAGAAAAGCTGTGGTTTGTCATTAACTTTTCAGAAGTTAAAACCCATGTCCCATGGTATTTTGAACCTTAGTTGAGAGAATGTATGTCATACTTCCAGAGTAGCTCATATGCAGTAAATGATCCAAAGTATCCTGATTCATCTTTTCTATCATTTTTTTTCACACCAGAGTTGTGTCTCTATCCAGGAGATAGCTTTGTAAATATTTCACTATAGTTTCTTTTTCCCCTTCTCCAGACACACTTTACAGAGTGGAGATGATACCATGCAATTCTGTCTATTTGAAATGTATTTATATTAAGTTTTCTTGGTATGGTAATATTGCTTATATTTATCTTGTAATTTGTTTTGGCTTTATAGTTGTATAAGAGATATAAGCATAATGGGTCTATACCTTGTTTTACCTGTCTACCATTAAAAATTTCCCTTGAAAAAAGAAAGATGCTTGTCTTATATAACCGCAGTTGTTTTATATAGCCTTTAGTCAACAAAAATATCACTCTTAGTGGACTAGTCTAGAACTGCCTTTTAGCAACTTCTACTTATATATTATATTTACGATGATTTACTTGAGATATAACACTTTACATATTGTTCTAACTTTTGTCACCTTTGTTTTTTCTGTCCCACAGATAAAAAATACAGATATTTTTGCATATTGAGGAAATAAGATTTAAAAATTTGACATTCTTTCAGCCAAAAGAAATTTGGAAAATATTTTTCACCTTTCTGTTTTCCCTGATTAATGTTTAAATTCTCATCAAAACTAAAGTAACTTCTAAAATGCCATTGTAGGTAGGATCTAGCAGTTTGGCAATGCCCACAGTTATGACAAACACAGAAAACTTATGTTGCTGTAAAATGGATACTAAACTATTAAAACAATGTGACGTTATCCCCTGTCCTTCTTTAACCAGTAGCATAGTTGTGCTTTCTACTTCTAACTGATGTTTATTTTTCCAACATATATTTACCAAGTTTCACCTAGAATTGTAGAACCAAGTGGTTCTTACTCTTCATACTGCAAAGACCTGAATGATGTTTGATAACAGAAAAATATATGTTGCACTAAGGATTAGTGTTGTTGCTATTGCCACTAGTCTGACCAATGAAAAGATAGTAATGTGCACATTAAAGTTCTTTTCTCTCATATATACAAAAAATATTGATTCTATCTGATAACAGCTGGAACTTTTCCAGTCATTCTGTCCTTCAGATATACACACTGACAAGTGAGGACATACTGAGATAGGCGTGGATGTCCCTTATTTATTGTTTGCTGTAGAAATGGGATCAAAATCTCAGAACTACAGTTCCAGATTTCAAAACCTTCTTTTTTTAGCTTGATGTTATAATAAGAAAATATCTTCAATTTGGTAAAGTCAATCTTCTATCCAAGAAGAATAATCTTCTGCCCATAACTATAACTTTTCTAAATACTCTTTCTTTTTTGGAAAATGTATAGCTATGTATATATTTCACTACTGAGAACACAATGAGTTTTCTAACACAATTGTGACACTAGAAGGCAAAAGCATGATGCCTCTGTAGCTGAAACATGAGCATTAAAGAAACTGTCTTTGGGAAAGCTGGAGTTTTCTCTGAAGACTACAGTGTACCTGCTGGGTCACAGTGATTCCATGGTCCAGGGAGATTGCTTTATTACACCCGACATCTTAGGAAGCTGACATTTCTGTCAAGTTGCCATTGTTGAAACAGCAATAGGATATGAATACTATTATTTATTAACTATAATAAATTGTAATTTCTGCCAGTTTATAAAGCTACTTGAGTTTGTAAAGCTTCTGCTTATGTAAAAGTGAGACTGAAGTAATTAAGACCAAATGTAAATTGTGTCATATGCCAATACAGATCTTCAAAAAATATATATATAAACTATACATCGTAAGTCAATTGCAATGTAATCACTAAGGCTTTCAGGGTTTTAGGTATTGAAGAATTATAGGGCATCTTTGGGGGAAAGTTTACCAGATATCTGGAAATGAATCCCCTTTTGAAACTTTGAAAATGGTTAAGATCTGGTTCAGTCTGAGATTCTGTCCCATATACATGGTAACTCAGGTTCTCTTACAGGAAGAGGAATGTGTATTTGACAATTCTGAGCCTTTTTATAAAGTTTCAGATTGGATCAATACCTTTTGCAGCTTTTTTTGACTAAATGAAAACTACTTCAAATGCATTATTTTACCTATCCAACTGACTTAGTGAATTAATGGAATAATACGACCAATACACTTGGGCTTTGGGGCTTAGTATTGTCAGTGCTATTGATTTGTTCAGAATATTTCCATGAATAGTTTATGGGATCATAGCACATTGTGGCTGAAAGGACCTTTGGAGACCTTTCAGTCTGTAATCCAGATCTGCATACTTATTGTGAATTGAGGCTGAGAGATGCTACGAGATGTGCCTACATTTTCTCAAGTAAAGACAAAGTTAGGTTTCAACAGCACGCATTTCTTGGCTATCTGCTACTAGGTGTAGCTTATAATTTCACCATTACTGCTTTTGTCTTTAAATGACAACCAGTTCAGTTCCTCAATTCTTATAGCCCAATGTATTTACACGTAGATAGAAAGATAGACAGTTGTAGTCATTCTTCAATGAGGATTTCATACAATTAGCTTTGAGACTTGATGACACCCTTGTAAAATCGTTCTAATTAGCAAAGATGCAATATCACAGAAGCAGTTCTTACCCTTCAGAAATGTCTCGGGAAATGTCTCATGCAGTCATTATTTTGATCTGGCTAAAGATGCAGTGTAGCCAGAGTGGCTAGGTTCTACTCCCGGACGCTGTCATGGTGTTATTTTCAAAGGGTGTCTGTAAGCTCCTACTACTGTGCTGCATTCATCTGTGTGTCCCTCATGCCCAGCTCAGAGATTAGGATAGAGCAGGCTCTTAAATGTTGCTGGACAATTGGATTTTCATAAGTCACTTTTAATGATTTTATATATGCAAGCATCAGCTCCGATTACACTGGAAGTGTTATTCTACTCTTACCTAGATGACATTTAAACTCCCTTCACATTGAAAGACAAAATTAACTAAACAAAAAATATGGTTGAAAGAGTTTATGGCAAATAGAATTTGGCTGTGAATTATGTTTTCCAATCCCTGCTGTATAGTGCAAATTGTTAGAATCAGCATTTATAATTGAGCTTCAACTAAACGCTTTGTTTTATAATTTGCTGTAAAGTAATTAGAAAAATGTGCATGAAAGCATGACACGTATAAATCAGAGGTATATTCATCTGAAGTTTTTTGTGCAGTTTATATTTATAGCTCATTCTGTGTAGCCAAATCCACTGTATTGAAACAGACAATTAAAGGAAGGTAAAGGGATTATTTTCCCAGCAACTGCAATGTGAGGCACGATGCCAGGCACCGCACAAGCTCTATCTCCATTAATCTTCTCTAATGTAAATATTGCCACCACTTCACAAATAAAGAAACTGGACTATGTATAAAACTGAGCTTAAGGGAATCAATAAATATATTATCTGTTGTTGAACATGTGCAAGTCTAATTAAAGTAATTGCTGGTTATATCAAAAAAATTTGTGGTAGAGACAGAAGTTGAACCCAGTGCTGGCTGACACTCTAGTTATTGTGATAAAGGCAATTTGTGTTATTGAGTTACTTTGAATACACATTTTACATTTATTTAAATAACAATTTAATTTATAATAAGTTTACAGATTTTTAAAAATAGAAACATATTATGGCACCGTTGTGTATCAAACAAGGGCCATTTATAGGAGCTCCCTTTGTGTGCTCTTATTTTCCTTGTCTAAATGGAGCCAGATGACTAGAAATTGTGGAAAAGCATAGACCGGTTCAATAAAATTGAACCTGGAGACAAATCCAATTCTATACTCTAACGCAGCCCTTTTTAAAGTGTGTTCCCTAGTGATATTAAGAGGTGTTTGTACACACGCACTCACATAGCATACAAACATTCAAAATAAATAAATGATTACATATGTGCATGACAGAATTCCATGATCAAATATGTTGAGGGATTCCTGGGTTGAAGAAAATAAGCATTTGTTTTAAAATTATGTAAATGCTCATATCCAATGACCGAAAATGTGCCTTGTGAAACTCCAAGGGAGAAATGGAATTAGTGAAATCCCCAAACCTTTTCACACAAAAATCTCTTTTACAAGAAACGATTGTTAAATCTTGGAATGTAAGTAGATAGCATGACATATCTTGGGAAATGCTTATTCATTTACTTATTAACAAAAGAGTATGAGCAGTTACTATACGCCAATCATTTTATAGGTATTGGGAATGCAGAATGATTAAAACTGACAAAGATTTCTGCCCTTGTGGAGCTAATATTCTAGTAGGGGAGACTAAATATAAACAAGACAAATAAGTAAAATATGTATGACTGATTCTGATGATTCTTAAGAAAGAAAAAATAAAAACAAGCAGATAAAAGGCTGGAGAGTGTCAAGACAAGGAGTTGAATTTTTAAACAGTGAGCCAGGGAGGGGCTCACTGAGAACGTAGTATTTTAGTAGAAATTGAAGTTAAGGAACAAGCTCTGTGGATTTTTAAGGGGAAAAGCTTTCCAGGCAGAGGAAAGTTCAAATTCGAGCGCAAGGCAGCTGTGACTGGAGAGGAATGAGCAAGGGGAGGAGTTATAAGAGATGAGGTCAGAAAGGTTACCAGGACCCAGATCGGGAAGGTCCTTGAAGGTTATAGTAAGGAATTTGGTTATGAGTGAAGTGGGGAGCCCTTGGAGGACTTTGAACACAGGAATGACAAAACTCGGTATTAGAGCTGATTTTTTGAGAAAAGCCAGGTGTGGTTGAGAGGGAGGGTAAAACAGTGAGGTAGAAGGCTACTGTAAGGATCTAGAGGAGACATGAGGGCGATCTGAACAAAGATTTCAGCACTGGTGAACTCCAATCGGATTCTGGATCTATACTGAGAGGGAGTTTGCTGGATTTGTTGAAAGAACAGATACCGGGTTTGAGAGACAGCAATCACAGACGAGCCAGGATTTTGACCTCAGTAACTGAAAAGATGTTTTCAACTTCTTAGAATGAGGAAGACCTTGAGAGAAGGAGGTTTGGGGAGGGAAAGTTGAATATAAGGAGCTAATTTTTAGGCATAATAATATCAAGATGCATTTTAGGTATTCAGGTGCAGAGGTTGATTTGGCAGATGGAATACTAAAGTAGGCAGTAAATGTCACTCAATTTACATAGATGGATCACATGGAAATTGCAAAGTTAGAATCATCTAGATTTAAATAGCTAATTCTCATTTACAGAACCTTCAACGTGAACTACAATTCTATACGCTAACTTAGTGCAGCCCTGCTTCCAGAAGAAACAATGAAACAGAAAAAATCAAAAAGGAGGAAGCGTCACTGGCCCCAGTCTTAAGTGGTTCTCATTCGTTGCCTTTCTTGGGCTTGAAGGTGGAGTTATGCGTAAAACAGCAGCAGTGGTTGCTGGATGCTTTCTGATGGCTCAACACTTCCCCTGAAGGAATCTCAATAGGAGTGTTCCTTAAGAATCCTGCTGATGAGCAGCACTCCCCGCTCACCATCTTCAACTAAAACAACCTGAGAGGAATTTTTGCTGGTTTATAGATCTTCTGTTTTGACAAAGATAGCTCGTGGCATCACTCTGCCAGGCTGAAGGACTTCTATTCTGAGACTGGTGACAGCAAGCCAAGAAAGCCAATACTCTAAGTGAATTTAATAGACTCTATTCTCATGCTACTTGGGTTGCTATGGGAACCTTATTAGAAAATATAGGGACTATAGATGACCTGCCTTCTGAGTTTCTTTTTTTTTTTTAAAGTAATGTCAGTGGCTTTATGTTTAGGAAAAAAATAAGTTGTTTTTCTAAAATTGTGAACATTTAGAGAAAAATATGAAAAAACTAAATATGTTGCTTACACATTTGTTATAAACGAAAAATCCGTGTAACCAGACATATCAATAGTAAAACTGATTAGTTTTCAAGTGTTAAACCGATTGTGGATTCCTGGAATAAATTCAACTTGGTTGGCGTATATTATACCTTTTAAATATTGCTAGATATAAGTGTTCTATTTTTGAAGGAACAGTGCTGTATTGAAAAGAACAGTGCTGATTATTTAACAGACAGTCACTTGCCCCTTTCTACTCACAGTACTTCCGTTATCTCAAAACCAGAACCAAAACAAAAAACAACAAATGTCTTATTATGGTCTTTACTTTCATGTTTGTATTTAGCATTGTATCACCTGAACAAAACTGACTGATTCAGACTGATTTATTGCATATTATATATACATACATAATATACATTTATCATGTGAATATAATTTATACATTCCACTGTTCATGAACCTTTGGTTGTTTCTAGTTTTAGGATATTAGGAATAATTCTGCCTTTCTACATTTTATAACCACTTTTGTATAAATGTGCTCATTTCTATTTAGCATTGTTGGACCATAAGGTATGTGTCTCTTCAAATTTAATAGGTACTGCCAGACACGTTTGTGTTGTGGTTTTGTTGTTTTGTCCTTTGTTTTTTCAACATTGTTAAACCAATTTACATTTCAACTTGAATTACGTAAGATGCTCTGTTACTCCATACTCTTCTCTGCACCTTAAATTGTCCCTAGTTTGCCTATTTTGCCATTCTATTTTATGTGTAATGATATCTTATTTGTCTCTCCTAAATGAGAATTTGGACAATTTTCATCTTTATTTGACATTTGGATAGTCTGTTTGTGAAGTATCTGTTAGGTTTCTTACCTATTTTCTAATAGATGTTCTTATTTTCTTATTGATTTCTTAGAGGAATTACTTATGTAACATACAATTTGTAGCTTTACAGTAAGTTTGTATTTCTGGTAGATCAAGTAAACCAACATTATACTTTTTTCTACAAGGGTGTCCTAGTTATTCTTACCAATTTGTATTTCTGTATAAATTTTAGAATCAACTTTAGTTATTTTTAAAAAGTAAGAAAAAAATGAACTTGATCAATTTTTATGAAGATTACATTAAATCTATAGATGAGTTTGAAAAGTATTGATAAATATTTACATATTAAATCTTCTGATTGATCTGCTTAAAATATGTATTCTTTCTGTGCATGGCATGGTCTACCTCTTTTTCTGTTTGGGTCCTCTTTAATATTTTCCAATACAAATTTATAGTTTGAAAAATAAGAATGAAAATAAAATAAAAGAAAAAATGAAATATTCTAATCTATGCTTGTGATATAAATTTGTTTATATCTTCTTTCATTTGTTTGTATTTTCTTTCATTTCTCTCAACGTATTTTATAGACTTCCATCTAGAGGTCTTGCACATCCTTGTTAGATTTACCCTTTGACATTTAGTGTTTTTGATGTTATTGTAAATGACATGAAATTTAAACTTTCATTTTATGCTCATTATCGTTAAAGAGAAATTCAATTGATTTTTATATATTGAGTTTATACCTAGCAACCTTGTTACTCTTACTTATTACACATAATAATTCATCTGAAGATATTTTTGGATTGTCTATAAAATCATGTCATCTGAACATTAAAATTTTTTTCTCTCTCTTAAATTTAGATATTTTATTTTTTCTTAATGTCTCTCTGTCTGGGTAGACCATCTTTTACAATGTTAATTAAAAGTAGTCATAGTAGGTTTCATTTTCTTATTCCCAATCTCAGAATGAAAGCTTTTAACAATTTACCTTGAATTATGATTTTGCTTAAGCCTTGGAAGCTATCTGCTATCACAGTTAATAAGTTTCCCTTCTATTTCTAGTTATCAAAAAATTTTTTTAAATTATAAATACATAATTGTTTTGCCAGTTTTATTCACTCTGTTGATATCATATGATTTATCCTTTAGCTTGTTATTTTAATAGTAAAATTGATTAGTTTTCAAGTGTTAAACCAATTGTGGATTCCTGGAATAAATTCAACTTGGTTTATATTATACCTTTTAAATATTGCTAGATATAAGTGTTCTATTTTTGAAGGATTTTTTACTTCACGTTTATAATTATAATTTGGGCCTTATTTTACCATGAGGAAACAGAGACGTTGAGTACTTGCAAACACTTTTAGGCCTAAAGATGAAAAGTCTTCAATGTAGCCAAAAAAAAGGCAAGCGAGAAATGAAAGAGGCGAGAGAAAACAATATAAAGGGCACAAGAGATTCAAATAGAAAACACATAAAAGGATGTTAGAAATAGGCCAAGCATGGTGGCTCACGCCTGTAATCCCAACACTTTGGGAGGCCAAGTTGGGAGGATCGCTTGAAGCCCAGGAGCTCAAGACCAGTCTCTACTAAAACTGCAAAAATTTGCTGGGTGTGGTGGCATGTGCCTGTAATCCCAGCTACTCGGGAGGCTGAGGCAAGAGAATCATTTGAACCAGGGAGTTGGAGGTTGCAGTAAGCTGAGATCATGCCACTCCACTCCAGCCTGGCGACAGAAAAAAAAAAAAAAAAAAGGATGAATAGAAGTGATAATACAAATACTTCATATTGAAATGTCTAGGATGAAGCTAATGCCATGTTTAGAGGTAAATTTATGAACTTTTCTTATATTACAAAAGACAAATGGTGTGTAATGAACCAAAAACTCCACCAAAAAAGTTAGAAAAAACAAATCATGATAAACCAAAAAGATAGAAGCAACTGATAAAGAATACAAGTAAAAAATGAAATAAAAATTATCACATAAAGAGAGGATCAGAAAAGACAAAAATTGATTATTAAAATGTTACTCTAAACCAAAACAAAACAAACATCATGCTCACTTGATTTTGGAGATGAGTTCTATAAAATGTACCAGCAACACAGTTTCAACTTATACATCCTCTTTCAAAGAGAATTGCAAAGAGGAAAAATCCCAAAATTTATTTTAAATGCATGGCATAACCTTAAAGACAAAATCTGTCAAAAACAATACCAGTAAGGAAAGAGCAAATTGAACCCAGCAAAGTATAAGAAGACAATATCGCTTAATCATTATTTCTGTAATATAATATTTCTTTCATATTAGCAAATGTAAATCACCACATTAAATAGTAAAGGAGAAAAAAAACTGATCATTTCGATAGTAGCAAAAAATAATTAAATAAGCCTAGCATATATTTTTTTTAAATAAGGAAAAACTGTTGGGCAAATTTTTATACGATTCCTTTTAAATCAATGGGGCAAATAGTTTTAAAAGGGTAAGATGTAAGCTGCTATATAAATCTACATATAAACCAGTTTGTGTCAACATCTCCAACATCTCCCATTTTCTTTGTCGTCTGCAATATACTAATTTTGGTTCTCAGGTTAATATGTCATTTTTCCTGTTTGGGATGTTTCTTCTTTATGTTCTACTTAGAATCCTTTAACTTCTCCACTGCCTCTCACATCTTTTTCTATAAATTTGTATTTTTCCTATTCAGACTCAATTCATCTATTACCTTCTCTGAGAAATATTCCTGAGAACCCTTACCCTGAATTGGCACAACTATAAGGCTCCACGAGTTTTGCCTCTACAATATATATATATTTTTTAACTTTAAGTTCTGGGATGCATGTGTAGAATGTGCAGGTTTGTTACATTGGTATACATGGGCTATGGTGGTTTGCTGCACTCATCAACCCGTCATCTAGGTTTTAAGCCCCACATGCATTAGGTGTTTGTCCTAATGCTCTCCCTCCCTTTTCCTCTCCCTGCTGACAGGCCCTGGTGTGTGATGTTCCCCTGCCTGTGTCCATGTGTTCTCATTGTTCAACTCCCACTTATGAGTGAGAACATGCAGTGTTTGGTTTTCTGTTCCTGTGTTAGTTTGCTGAGAATGATGGTTTCCAGCTTCATCCATGTCCCTGCAAAGGACATGAACTCATTCTTTTTTATGGCTGCATAGTATTCCATGGTGTATATGTGCCACATTTTCTTAATCCAGTCTGTCATTGATGGGACTAGTTTTATGATTCATTTCTATCATGGCAATTTCTGTATGATATTGCGTTAATATGTGGATGTTATTCTCACTGGGCTGTGAACTACTCAAGGCAGGGGGTGTGTCACTCATTTCAGACCTCCAGCCCTTAGCACTGTTCCCCACATCCTGTGGACATCCAATACACCTTTGTTAAATGGATTGAAGAATTGAGCGTAGAAATTTACATTCTTTGTTCCTGGGAAGGCTAATCGTACAGAAGACATAAATATGAAACATTAAACAAGAGAGTTTAATAATATTTTAAGATCATCTGAGAAAGAAAATGAAAGACAATCCAGCACAATAACATTTTATTTCTCATTTTAATGCTGTAAAATTAAAACTGTATGAATTTTTAGAAGAGAAAGTGAGTGACAGCCGGTTTGAGTCACCAGTCTGTTATTTACTGGCTGGCTGAATGCCATTTCCTTGTTGGCAAATTACAGATAATTATTTTAGTGTAGCATTGTGTTGTTGATAGGATCAAATGAAACACCACTGCTTACGTACTTAATGCAGTGGCTGAGACATGGAAGTGCCTCTGTGGTCTATGAGTATTATCTTTCTAAGCTTGAGTGGTAGTAGAAGGCTACAAAGAGTTGGCGTTTGAGTGGTGTTGAAGAAATGGAGACAATTTGGATAGAAAGTGATTTGGGGGGTTGCAAGTACAGTTTACGTGATGGAAGGTAAGAAAGGAATGAGACTGGCATTTATTGAACCTCTTCAACATGTGAGTTGTTTGACCAGGCATCTTGCTGACATCCTACCAGTTAATGCTCACAACCAGCACCTGATGAGGTCCTACCACACCATTTACTCATGAAAAAACTGCACTCCGGAAGTTGTGAAGCGCATGCTGAAGATCGCATTTGGTGGAACCAGGCTCCAAGCCTGTCTTATTTTATAGCTACTGAACTTCTTCTGGAGATGGCTAGGGAAGGAGGAATCAAGGATCTGTAGACCTTTCCTGTGCCTGGCAAAGAAGGATGAGGCTGACTGTGAATGAATTTGCGAATGTAAACAAATAGCTATTTTCCATGAAATGCCTGTTTATTGTTGTAGGACATCTAAAAGCAGATTTTAATGAGAAGATAGATGTTTTGATTTTCTACATAAAAATACGTGTGAACATTGATATATGTAAAATATGTAAATGAAAACCTTTGCTTTTTGAAAAATTAAAGTCAGTACCTCAAATGTGGCTTATAAGTCAGCAAAACAACTGGAAACTAGATTTAATATTACATTTATTCAACAAATTATATGGCTAGTAAATAGTATTAAAGGTTGTTTCTTCCCAGTGGACTGTAGCAGAAACTAACCTCATTACGTTTGAGAGACCATTGTTGCTAGGGGCTAGTTGAAATGTCTGTCTCAGAATGGCAAATGGAATTGCATTTTAAAGAAACTTGGAGTCTTTATTCTTTTCATCACCAAATCCCATACTCATGATTAGCAGTAGTCATTTGTCAGCTGAAAGCATCCTGATTCTTCCATTTTAGTTTGATCCATTTCCATCCATCTGCTCATGAGAGAAGAAATTGACTTTGGTGAAGGATGTCTGGAAAATGCAAAGATCACCAACTTGGGAAACTTTTACCATCAGGATACACTCTGTACATCTCTGAACAACAACATGGTTTGAATGAAGCAAAGTAGAGACTTAAAATGTAACTAAATGTACAATTGTGTGAATATGTAAGTGCTATGGAAGAAGAAGCCTTTAGAAGTTCTCAATATTTACTGCAGAATTTTAAAATAGTCTTGGGTTAAATACCTTTTGAGAAACAAATAGATGTTCCTAAACCATAATCTAATGCTTGAGAGAACAGAATAATTTTCAGTACAACTAAGTTTAAATGCTAAATGAGATGAGATGGTTAAATGTCCAGACGAAAGGTAAAATATAGTGTTCCATCCCTGAATTCACAGTAATATGCAAAAGATCCATCTGGAATATAACCTGCCCAGTCACTGAAACAAACCCAAGGCTTCTTTATTTTTCTGATCTTGATTTCTTGAATGCATAGTGCTCTTAAAGAACTAACATGTCTTGTTTTGTTTTGTGATGCAGTCTCTTTCTGTCACCTAGGCTGAAGTGCAATGGTGTGATCTGGGCTCACTGCAACCTCCCAGGTTCAAGTGATTCTCCTGCCTCAGCCTCTCGAGTAGCTGGGATTATAGATGTGCGCCACAATGCCCGGCTAATTTTTGTATTTTTTAGTAGAGACAGGGTTTCACCATGTTGGCCAGGCTGGTCTCGAACTCCAGACCTCAGGTGATCCATCTGCCTCAGCCTCCCAAAGTGCTGGGATTACAGGCATGAGTCACTGCAAGCTAGAACTAACACGTGTTAATGTGTTAGGTAATAATAGAAATGTTTCGTTCTCTAATTAAATGATGAGGTGATTAAAAGTAGGTTAATTATATTGTAATTACATATTGAGTAGGATACTATTAATATATGTTCACTTAATATGTACTATAAAGAGGAAGACGTGACGTAGCCTTACAGCCCAGCAACTAGGGACCCTTCCAACTTCAGTTCCTCTAATCTTGTGCAGCAGACCTGCAGAGTCTTCTCAAAGGGAGGCCAGATGTGCGAGAGAATCAGTGCCCCTAGAGCAACCCTCAACCAATGAGAGACAGCAGTTGATAGGTAAGTTCCACACCTCTTACTCCACACTGGGACAACCCTGAGTCTGTCCACACCAGGGATGAGCCCTGGTTGCCTACAGTGGTGAGCCACTTCTTAATCCATCCTTTATTGTTCTCTCCCTTCCTTTTTTAACTCCCAAACCCCCTCACAGTGTTCCTTGGGATCAATTCCTAAATTCTTCTCTCAGAGTGCAACTGAAACATGGAGGCAAATGTGTACCAAATAGAGCTCATATTCTCCCTTCAAGATCACCCTTCAGGTGTCAGGAGTCTCACCTGGAGGCTCCCTACCCAGATGCCCTTAAGATGCTCACAGGGCCAGCTCAGGTCACCCTTTCCATGGGGTCTGACTTACCAAAAGTAGATGGTGTGCCACCGTGCATACCCCTAAGCCCAAAATTTGGAATGACCTTGGACGTCCAGATTGATTGCATACACATTTGCATGATGCTCTTGTCAAGAGGAAATCAGGGTGAGAAGGGAAAGGGAGCAGGCTCTGGGCCTGGGCCTCCATTTTTATTCTTGCCTTGGAATTCTCAGACATTAGGTGTGGGGCTGAATAGAAGGCCAGGAGTTTTACTTTTTTTTTTTTTTTTTTTTTTTTTTTGAGACAGAGTCTCGCTCTGTCTCCCAGGCTGGAGTGCAGTGGTGCGATCTCGGCTCACTGCAACCTCTGCCTCCCAGGTTCATGCCATTTTCTTGATTCAGTCTCCCTAGTAGTTGGGACTACAGGCACCCTGGCTAATTTGTTTGTATTTTTGGTAGAGATGGGGTTTCACCGTGTTAGCCAGGATGGTCTTGATTTCCTGACCTCGTGATCCACCCTCCTTGACCTCCCAAAGTGCTGGGATTACAGGCATGAGCCACCGCACCCAGCCAGGAGTTTTACTTTTTATTTCATCGGTTACATGCAGTGAATTATTGGCAGGTGACCTAATTGTTTTGGTCTTTAACGACTTCGTGTGTATAATGAGGGATGTATCCAGATTTATTTATAGGGTCCCTACAAGACCATAGGTTCTCAATGTCAAAGTCATAGATAGCCACTCTTCTGCACATAAGGGACACTAAAAAGTCCCCCCTTAATTTCTGGTTGGGATCTCTGAATGCTCACATTGTCTGAGTTGGGGCTTTCATGCAACCTGTTCTAGGCCTCTATCTACTCTTGGTTTAAAGAACCTAGAGTCCAAAGGTGCATGAATAACGCAAGTCATATTTTAGGTAAAATAATATAGATAACAACTGTACTTAATAGTATGAACAAAATCATGCAAACAAAACCAAAATTCCATATCTGACCAGAGAGAAAGGACTTAGGAAATATATCAGTATATAAATAGTGAATTTCCATTTGGATGTGTTGCAGGAATATGCATGGTATTTTTTTCTCTGTGTTTTAACTTTTTCCTACCTGTGCGTTTCTTAGAATCAGTAGCTTTGTCAGCATGCACTGAGAGAAACTGTGGAAGCATATTTAGTAATAAAATTGTTATTCTTATAGACAAATGTAATCGTTTAGGAACTAGCTTGGCCCTTTTATTCTTAAAACTAGTCTCAGTCATTGACAATGATTGCTATTTAAAGGTGTAGAGGGAAATGTTTGGGGAATTGTCTGCATATTTCAAAGTACCCTTAACAATTTAAATCAGACAAACTGGATCAATTAGACACCCTCAAATACTAATAGGCAGGTCTGCTCTAAGAATAATAGAAGGTAGCAGAAATTGATACGGTTACAAGAGGGGTGGAGGAAATTGAAGTTAATAACTAAAGATATTGTACTAGTTTGTTTTTGCATTGCTATAAAGAAACACCTGAGACTGGGTAATTTATAAAGAAAGAGGTTTTAATTAGTTCACCGCTCTGCAGGCTGAACAGAAAATGTAGTGGCATCCGCTTCTGGGGAGGCCCTAGGAAACTTCTAATTATGGCAGAAGGCAAAGGGGGAGCAGGCATCTCATGTGATGGGAGCAGGAGTAAGAGAGAGAGAGTGGTACCACACTTTTAAACAAGATCTCATGAGAAGTCACACAGTATAGTGAGGCCATCACTAAGGGAATGACGCTAAACAATTCATGAGGGATCCCCTGCCGTGGTCCAATCACTTCCCACCAAGCCCCACCTTCAGAATTGGGGATTACATTTCCACATGAGATTTAGGGGGGGACACGCATCCAATCTGGATTGCATATCCTTGTCTAAATGTCAATACTTTTACTTTGATAGTGTTACTATCATTAACTATGTACAGCATTTTATTGTTAACAATTTTTTCTCCAGTGTAATATCATTTAGTATGACATTACTATAAATTAAGTATTATAAATGTCTTAAAGATTATTAATTTCAGAATGTATGATGTATTGCCTTTGAAAATGAACATGGAATTTTTAAACTAATACTATATAGGTACAGGAAGAAATAAAATCTCATTTCCTGCCAAATACGAATAAAACTTATTATTGAGAATAAAATAAACAGCACTTGCATCAGATATTCTGCTAAGTCTTTTGCATGCATTATTTCATTTTTTTAAATCGCAGTGGCCTTATAGGGTTGGTATAATGATCCCCCATTTTACAAATCAAGAAAATAAGACCCAGAGACTATACAACTTCCCCAAGCTCAGTCAGAAAGTAAGTGGTAGAGCTGAAAATCTAGTCACATCTTAAAGGCTAAAGCCTTTATTGTGACAAAACTCTGTGAGATAACTTACATTTTGATGACTGCATTAGTTTAAAGTTAAAATTTTTTCATGGATTTTGCCTTCATTTTGCTTTGTTTTGCTAGTGAAGTTGGTCCTGCTAACTAGGTATAACACAAAATGAGACCTTAGGTCTGAAATTCAGAGAGCTCTAAAATCACCAAACTAATCTAATAAAGGAAAATATAGATTTTACCAACATTTAACAGGAGTTAATTAATATAAATATTTGAAATAATAAACATCCACAGAACTATCTAACAGCATGTGTTATAATGTCCATTTGAATTGATTTTAAATGAATAGAATGTTTTTCATTCCCTCCTACACTGAGATCACTTGTCTTTGAGTGTTTTTATATGTCAGGGATCATTTATATTCTCAAAAATATATTACATTTATTTGGTTTCATTCTTTGTCTTTCAACCATGTTTTAAATATTTACAATTTCAGCACATTTGAATGTTTTTTGTCTTTAAAATGCCTCTCCAAAGGTTTTGAAATCTGTGTGTGTTTGTGTGTGTGTATGTATGTGTGTATGTATGGCTTTATCTTGGCCACCGATCCAAGTTGCTCCAACCTCAGAGAGGTGGAAAAATGGTGAGAATGTGGATTATGAAGGGACAAAAGGATGGAAGCCAAAAAATACAATTCATAAAAGGTCCTGGAATCTTTCCTACACAAATGCCCAGAGGCCTCCTCTTTCTCAGAAATGCTGATACTGCTCTCTGCAGGATCAACCTTTCACCTCCACTCCCATCCAGCTCTGGGAGGGATCCTCCAGAAGAATAATTGGACTTTTAATGATTCCCTGTAGCTGATAGCCAAGCGGCAGCAGAATGGTACATACGGAACAGGTGAAGATTTCTTAAGGACCAGCAGTGATTAGAACACAGTGGGATAAGGTCAAACAGAGCAGCAGATGGCTAAAATTATACGTGAAAGTCATTTTATAATTGTGAAGGAACTGGGTGGTGGTGCACAAATCCACATTCTGTGTTATTCAGGTACCTAACGTCAATCCTCCTGGCTTGGAAGACTTCAGATTTCACAGTTTAGTAATCAACATGCTTTAACAATGGTACTTGCTTTGATTTAGAGGCACTGTAATAAAGATTACTCTTAATTTAAAGTATGCCCCTTATATACTAGCTTTTTTGTTTCATTTTAGGTCTTAATATATTTGTTACTGTAGCTAAATGCATAAATGAATAGGTGAATATATAGGTAGATGGATATAACCAACCAAAAGATACATGAGACCATTTTTAATAACATTATTCTATTATTGCATGTATTTCATACACTATGTACATCATGGACAACCTTAATGATGAGACTCAGGCAATCTGATTAAATATTGGGTTTATTCAAAGTTTGTAAATATTGGGTTTATTCAAAGTTGTGAACCCGGGAGGACACTGACTCCAAAACGAAAGGGTCAGTGCTCCAAAGAGGGAATGTCTGAAGATCATTTAAGCAGGAAAGTTCTGGGAAAGATTAACAAGATTACATTATTTTTCCATACAGGGTTAGTGAATAGTTACAACAATTTGCTTAGTTATACGCAGCATTTTTTTTTGAAAGGTATATTTAACATTCTATATTAAAGAAAGACATAATAGTCAAGGGGTCTTTTGTCTCAGTCAAGGGGTCTTTTTTTATGCCAGGGCCACCTGGTCTTAGCCATAAAAAAAGAAAATTAGGAAGGAAGTTAATCTATTTTTAAAAGATCAGTAATTAAAAGTTCAAGCTGTGTGACTCAGTTTCCAAAGTCAACCACCTTCAGGGCCTAATAACTTTTAGAAACTCCAAAGAGACACACTATCCATTGGCTTTCACATCATCAATTATGTATTAAAAAGAACTATGGTTCAGTGTACATTATTATATGTATAATATATATGCATATATACATGTACATATCTGTATACACGTATACAGTTGGCCCTTGTACAACATGGGTTTGAACTGCATCAGTCCATTTACATGCAGTTTTTTACAATAAATGTATTGGAAAATTTTTTGGAGATCTATGAGTTTTTGGGTTTGAACTGCATTGATCCATTTATATGCAGGTTTTTATAACATTGGAAAATATTTTTGGAGATCTATGGGTCTTTAAAAAGTCACAGGTGAACTATGTAGCCTAGAAATATCAAAAAAAAAGAAAAAGTTAGGCATGTCATAAATACATAAAATCTATGTAGATACTAGCCTATTTCATCATGAACTACCATAAAATATACACAAATTTATTATAAAAAGTTAAAATTTATCAAAACTTACACAAACACAGACCATATGTGGTATCATTTGCAGTTGAGAGAAACATAAACGAATATAAAGATGTAGTATTGTCTTAACTGCATACCATTAACTGTAGCACATACTGTAAAACTGTAATAAGTTTGTAGTTGCTTCTTGTTGCTATTGTGGTGAGCGCAAGTGTTGAGAGTATTCGCCTAAAATACATGTAGTACTAATCATCTCCACATAAGCATTTCGCCTCTCCAGTAAATTGTATATCCAGTAAAAGTGATCTCTCTCTTGCTGTTCTTGCATATTTTTCATTGTGTTTAGTGCAGTACCTTAAACCTTGCATAACACCATGGGACCCGTACAAAGTTCTGCTAGTGATGCTGGAAGTGCTCCCAAGAAGCAGAGAAAAGTCCTGACATTATAAGAAAAAGTTAAATTGCTTGATATATAGCGTGGATTGAGGCCTGAAGCTGCAGGTGCCTGCCATTTCAGACACAATTCATCTTGTAAACAGATGACATAAACTTCTGGTATCGATAAATACAATATAGAACTTTAAATATATTTTCTCTTCCTTACAATTTTCTTAATAACATTTGCTTTTCTCTAGTTTATTTTATTGTAAAAATACAGTATCTGATACGTATACAAAATATGTGTTAATCTACTGTTTATGTTATCTGTAAGGCTTCCGGTCAACAGTAGGCTGTTAGTAATTAAATTTGGTGGGAGTTAAAAGTTATACCTGAATTTTCAACTGCACGGGGGTCAGATTCCCTATTACTTCCACATTTTCCAAGGCTCAACTGTAAAGAATACACATATGTTGTAAAGACCAGCAAGATTTCAGACACAAGCAGTGAAGTCTGGACTTACAGATGTGTTGGCTCTGGTTACTGTACATGTCTTGTCATCCCTTTCCCATTCAATCATGTCACTTTACATTATCAGCTTGTATTTTAACATTCTTCTTTTTTTCAACAAATATGCAGAATAGATTTTCTAAAATTTCAGACATGGTACAAGACAAGCTTGTCCAACCCATGTCCCACAGGCCACATGTGGCCCAGGAGAGCTTCGAATGAAGCCCAACACAAATTCATAAACTTTCTTAAAACATCATGAGTCTTTTTGTGATTTTTTTTTTTCTCAACAGCTATGGTTAGTTTTAATGTATTTTATGTGTATCCCAAGACAATTCTTTTCCTTCCAATGTGTCCAAGGGAAGCCAAAAGATTGGACACCCCTGGTGTAAGAGATGGTGACATGGTAATCACAGTTTCTCTTTAATGCATCATGGATCCTCATTAATCATTCAACAACAGAAAATGGTTGGTCTCCTTTGCCCTCCTTGAAATGAGACATGGAGGATGAGCAGCATTTAAACAGGAAGAAAGGGTGCGTGGTGGGGAAGATATTTCACGCAAAATGCATCAAAGTGAAGTACTAGAGGCAGCAAAGTATGGTTTACGCACGTCTTTGTTGAAACAGTATTCCTCAATATTTTTCATGTCATGGGAAACAGAAAATGTTGTTTGTAAGGTTTGAAGGAATACAGAGAAGCATATCTTAGGCATATGAATGGGGTTTTATGGCAATATTCTTTATATGATCTTTACATTGTATACTTAAAATGAAATATTAGGATGATATTAATTTCTTAGCTTATGTAATACTTCTGTAGCTTCACCACACATTGCTCACACATTATTTTTAAAAATTGTAAAAAAGAATTTGAGCTTGCTTTCATTAAAAACATTTTTACACCAAATTTTATGTTTGACATGGCTACATGCAATTCCTGATTAATACTCCTTAAGAGTAATCTTTGCAAACTTTTGATTCCTACCATAGTCAAGAAAGTAATACAAAAATTAGAATATTTTTAAAACCATTAAAAAAGTTATAGTAGGTGAAATTATAGCAAGGAAAGATCCTTTCCTTTCTTTCATTCACAAATGTGATGTTGACATTTCCTGTGATAATGTAAATTGGTACCTAACTCAGCAAAAGTTTTCTCTATCAAGTATTCCAAAATAACGATGATAATCCAATCACTTCTATCGTTAGAGCCATAGTTAGCTTAGATTTAGATTTTTAGTGGACTCATACCCACTAAAAATGAGTATAAGCCACCGGAAGACACATTCCTAGTATGTGAATGGCTCATGAAGTCTGCCTCACCTTGCTTCACCAGCAATATCAGCTCTTAGAGCCTTTTGCTCACGATGAGCTAAGAGAACACCTCCTTGGCCAAGCTCAGACGCCACAATTTGCTCATCATGCAGCCTCTCACAGGGACCCTGGGACATAACCTCAGCCCCTACTCTGATCCAGCCTTTCTCTAAGGAGTCCATGGTTATTTTCCCCACCCCAAAGCTGGAGGGTTCAGACCTTGGAGCTTTTGACAAGCCTCTAATCTTGCTCAGACCCTCTTATGTCTTAGGTGATCAATATCTTTTAATTCAATTATTAATATAATACTGTTCTTTACTAGAGCTCTATGTTAGAGAATCAGATACTTGAACAAAAATATTAGGAAATCCAACAAGTAGATGGGGAAATGATTTCAGAGGGTTTCAATGGTGATAATGATGTCAGCAAAAATAGCATCGACTATTTTTCCCTGAGGCGCCCAAAGTATTTCTGATACATACTTCTAGTCATGGATGGAACTGATTGAGTACAAGCTTCCTTCTAACAGAAACAAAATGTGAGAACTTGAACTTTAAAATAACATTTTCTATCCTGTAGAAAGCATGATCTAAATTTATAGTATGCCTGACAAGTGTGGATTTTTCACAATTCCCTGAAATACAGAAAATGAATTTAATTAATTGTGCTCCAAGGCTGAGTTCATACTTTGGCTTGAATTCATTAGCAAGTAGCGTTTTAAAAAGGAAGTTTGGTTGTGGGTGTCTGTCCAAGTTGGAAATATTTACCCATGGTCTTTATATTTAAAATGTGTTTTTGATTTTCAAATTCTGTAGATTATCTGTATCCATATGCCTGTTCAGTTTGGTGTATTCATAACATGGATCACACTGGCCTTGTATCTTCTCAGTTCACTGTATTCATCAGTTTCTCTCTGAGTGTCTTAGTCCACCCAGTCGTCCATTCCATTTCCTAGGCATTTTCTCCAAAGCCTTAATTTCTTTGTCGTCTTCTATGTTGACAGTGATTACTGAAAGCTTTTTCTTCATTCCACCAGGTTACCTGCTCAAAAATTTGGCTTCTAAAATAAGACATTTAGCACCAAAATCTCTATTATTTGAATGACTGTTCCATGTTTTCACTGTTTTGTTGTTTCATTGTTTTTTGTTTATTTTGTTATATGTTTTTACTGAATTTTTATTTCTATGAAGTTCTTCTATAGTGCAAATATCTTGGGGAAAGTTTGCTTCCTTTTTTTTAAATGCACTTTCTTTCAGAATTGACTTTTACTTTCCTTGCTTTCTGAACCTTTATTTTCATTCATTCCTGCTAACCCCCGACCTCCCATTTCTTTCTTCCTTTCTCTGTAGAATTTAAATAGTTATCAAGTTGCTTCTTTTCATTTGCTCATATTTATTTAAAGGGCAGCTTTGTCTGAAACTTCTACTCATCTGGATGCACTGAGGGATTGCTCTCTTTGACCCTCTCCAAGACATTAATAATGTTTCTGTTTTTCCCTGGGCTTCATGTGGATGCTAATTTTGCTTCTAACCACATTCCTGTATCCTGAGGGCAATGGGATAGGTTAGAGGCTAGCTTAGCTGTGGCCGTGTCATATGTCTGGAGTCAAGGCTAGATTATCTTTGCCAAAATCTTATCAAAAATATCAAACATGGCCTTCTGCACCCAGCCACCTGCTATCCTGCTCCTACAGCTTCACCCAATTTCTGAAACTCAGCATACTGCTCTAGAACTTTCTGACTCCACTGAGCTCCCATAGTAGTATGTTGGGGCTTCTCTTCTTAAAACTATTCCCTCCAGTAGTCTCCTCAGCTCTAAAAATTGAGTGGGAAAACCAGTAAGAATCTTCAGGGCTTTATGCCCTTCTACTCCTCAATATTAACCCTATGGGGAAGACATGGGGTTTGAGGCTTCACACATCATATCATAATTTATACTACTTTTCATGACAGCAATGTTAAAATACATTGTGGCATAAGATCACACTGTATTCCTTTTTTGTTGCTGCAGTTGAACTTTGGGTTTTTATTAAAACATTAATTTCCATAGGTGTTGGGGAATAAGATTTGTAACCTGTCTTAATCATCTTTATCCAAAAAATTATTTTAAAATAGCAACAGTTTGACATAAATGTAGCCTCAGAATTTTCAATATTAGAAGAATAAATAAATTATAAATTTTGCATATTTCTATACTGCCAGATAGAATTTTAAGATCACAGGACACCATGAAATTTAAATTAAAACATGCCCAGTAGGAAAAAAGGTTTTGTCACTTAGATAACATGACTAACATCCTAATATGCTTTCTCGCATTTATTTTTTTTACATAAGGCAATCCATTGATCAAATAAAAGCAACATTTTTTTTTCATTATTCTTAAATGGCTCTCTTCTAGAAAGGGTGAAACATATAAAATTACCTTGGTATTAAAGGAGTTAAGGAAGAAGTCTGCAGAAATCAATTTGGAGGAATATTGAATCTAGTGTTTTGTTTTTTCATAGAAACTTTGGAAGGCATGATGGTGATTATACACATAAGGAAATAAAGAATGGCTGTATTGGGTCTTAATTGGTAATTATAATAGAGGCAAAATAACAGAAGTTGAATGGGTCTTTGCATCTCACTGCATAGAAAAGTATCAACTGCAGTCAATACAAACTGATCTGGCTTAGCAGTGCTATTATTCTCAGCTGTCCAGAGAATGAAGAAAACATTCTTTATCCCGTCGCTAAGAGCAGCTACAGTGAGGCATCCTCTCTTGGGGGCACAGTCTACCCTTCATTCCTCCAAGAGATTCTCGGACTCTTTGCTGTCTGCACTGAGTTTTAGTCCACTGGGGGAAAAATTCTTATAATTTCTTTCAAGGTTTAAAATAATGCCCGCCTATGTCTACTTGACATTATACAGAACAATGTTGGAAGATCTTCTTATGTAAAATTTATATTCTGTGGAGTTGAAGCTATATTATGATTTTATAATTTTCTGGAATATATCATTTTACCCCACTTTTAACAGTTTGCGAATCATGGATTCTATTGTAGTCTCCTCCTTTCTCAAGTCAGTTCACATCTTGACAAATTTTTTATTAATCAGGATTATACATTGTTGATCCAGTCTGTCTGGAGCCTATTAAGTAGCATTAATGGAATAAAAGAGATATTAATTTATCATCAATTATTTAAATGGTCTGTTTCTTAAACCAAAGTCTGTGTTTTAATATAACTTGGGCCTATGAAACCTTCGTAGTTGCTATTAAATAAGAAAATATGCGATATATGTTATAAAACATACAAGATATGTATTATTTAGAGCCTTTTCATTTATTTCAATACAGAAGGTTTTCCATTTAATTCCACAGGTATTTTTAAGCATTAACTATATGCATAAGTACTGTACATAAATACAGTGTAAGTAGAAGCTGTAGCCCATGTTTTGGGGATGTGGAGTCTACATGTGTAGAGAAAATGTGTGAAAATTATGAAACCATTTAAATATATGTTGATCAAAGCATGTAGGCAATGTTTTGCCTATCTCGAAAGCTTAGAACCTTAGCCTGACTTATGAAACTTACTAGATATTTACCCATGGGTAAACCATCGTTCCTCCTTGAGCCTGATTAAGCTCTTTTTATGAAGACATTGTAAATAAAGTGTCAAAATTGTGCCTGGTTTGGAGTAGTTTCTCAATAGCCATTACTTTTCTGCAACCCTGATGAAGTATCTTACATCACAAGAGAGTTTCAGATGTCTGTGTATTGTGCTGGAAAACCAATTCCCACTCTGTGCAAGGCCAGAAGCCAAAGCTGCCATGAGGAGGTGGTCTCAACATGGCTTGGCACATGTAAGCTGTTAACTCAAGTTACTCCAAGGAGGAACAAGTTGGCAAATGCTGCAGGAGAATGTCTCAGTGATGAGCAGGACTTCGGCAGTGAGTCCACAAGTATGTCTTTATGCCTGGAATTCATTATCAAGGAATTCAGAAATGTTTTCTGAGTAGAAATCCACATCGGTACCCTGCATATTTCGGTACACCTTGACCTGAACAGAAGATACACTGAGACCTGCCAAGTTCTGAGCATGAGAAGCTTTAATTCATTGTGTTAAATAGCCAAACCAAGCAACTGGTGATTTATGGCTGCAAATTATCATGTTGTTCATTAGTGGCAATTACTACTCAACCCTGAAATAAAATGGCAATCAGTATGCTAAAATGAGAACACCCACACTAACTCCTTGCTGTTCACCTGCAAACCTCTCTGTCACTCTCACTTTCCAAGGGAAGAGAAAAAAAGACAGAGAATCCAGGTGCATGTACTAAGGAGAGAGATGAGCTTCTGGCTATGCTAAACTGCTGCAGGGGCTCCTATCAGGCAAGGGAGCTTGACTCCAACCCTAGATGCTCTCTGTTCACAATGAGATAAGAGATTTGTGTTTGGACACACTCCCGGAATGCTCAGATTGCTTTCAGGGACTGGAGCTGTGGCAGTCAGGAGAGAGAGGAAGCCAATGGAGGTAGTGGAGTGAGTAGACACCACACCCCAGGTGACTGTAGCTCCCGTGAAGCCCATTAGCACTGTCCTCCAGCAGTCTTTTCAGGCCTGTGCCTGGCTGAGCATCAGGAAACTGAGGCCATATCTTGCATAGAAAGACTTAATTTCACTTTTGAACAGATGGTCAGAAACTGTGCAATTTCACCTGCTCTATCTGTTAATGTCACACTAAACAGCTATGAAGTAAAAACTGCCATGCAAACAGGTTTTCATTTTATTTCTGTCACAATTATTACCTGCTAGAGATGACCTTCAATGCAGAGAAATGGATTTTTGACTTTAACATAATGAATCTTGTGAGCAGTTCACACAGACATTATGAAGAACAATACCGTTTGAGCATCCCTAATCTGAAAATTCCAACTCCAAAATGCTCCAAAATCTAGGATTCTTGATCACTGACGTGATGCCACAACTGGAAAATTTTACACCTGACCTCATGTGACAGGTTGCAGTCAAAACACAAGCACACCACTCACAGTTTATTCAGTGACCCCAAGGAGATAAAAAAGACCCTCCAAGTACCATTCACCTGTGATATGTATTTTCTGTGCACACCTAGATACTCCCACACAAGTATGCCCACAATGATAATAAAATGACACATGTGCAGACCAGAAGCACTAGCAGTAGGTTCCTAATGATGTTCCACATGAAGCCAAGACCTATGTTCATTGCTCACTGAGGTTTTTGGCTTATGCTATGATCTGTGATGTCAAGGATGTGAGGACATTTGTTGAAAATGTCAAAAAAGCCTGTAGATACCTCTATGAGTAACAGTGATAAGAACAAGAAGGAGGATTTTTGTTAATTTAGAACACAGAAAGTCAAGCTGTTGGAGAAACTGAACAGCAGTGTAAGTGTGAACCATCTTACAGAAGTGTATGATGGTAGAATGGCTACCATATATGACTTGAAGAAACAGTAGGATAAACTGTTGAAGTTCAATGCTGAAAGTGATAAACAGAAGTTAATGAAAAATAGAAAAGCACTCTACAGCTAAAAATGAAGATCTTGGTTGCGTATTGAAAGACTGGATCCAGCAGTGTCACGGTAAACATACGACACTTAATCATATTCTGGTCATGAAACAAGAAAATATCAATCATAATGAGCTGAAAATTATAGAGAACTGTGAAGACTCAATACACTGTCTGCAGAAAAATTTTAAAAGACAAACTTGTAAAGACTTGTGATAAATCATCTGCTTATCATGAAGCAGAAGAGAAATTCATTGACACGTTTGCCAATGTCATCACTGCTGAAAATCTGACACCAGAACAAGTCTACAATGCTGATGTAACATAATGATTTTGGTGTTATTGACCCAGAAAGAAACTGACTACAGCTATTGAACAGCTACTAGAGGAATTAAGAATGCCAAGGACAGAATAACTGCACCAGGATGTGCTAATGCAGCAGGCACGCTTAAGTGTAAACTTGCTGTGTTAGGCATAAGCTTGAGTCCTCAATGTTTTCAAAAAGCTAACTTCTTACCAGTCTATTATTATGCTAGCAGGAAGGCATGAATCACCAGAGACATCTTCTCTATCTGGTTTTACAAACATTTGTACCAGTGGCTTATGCTCACTGCAAGGAAGCTGAACTGGATGAGGACTACAAGATTTTGTTATTCCTTAACAACCGTTCTGTTCATCCTCCAGCTGAAATTCTCCTCAAAAATAGTGTTTATGCCCATGTACTTTTGCCCAAATATGACTTCATTAATTCAGCGATGTGACCAGGGTATCCTTAGATCAATGAAGAGTAAATATAAAAACACTTTCTTACACAGAATGCTAACAGCAGTGAACAGCAATCTGGGTGTGGAACGTTTTCAAAAGGAATTTAGCATAAAGAATGCTGTATGTGCTGTTGCCAACACTTAGAACATAGCGACTTAAGACACAGTTGTGCGTGCATGCCACATCTGGTCTATGGCTATGCTCAGTGACTATGTTACAACCCTTCTTGTGCAGATGGACTGACTTTAAAATATCTATTAATGACAGCAGAACTAAATCCCTTTACAAAAATCATTGGCATTCTTTAACTAGGGTAGTGGGTTTACCTTTTGAATTTTCCATTTAGCATGGGTCAGAGGTCAATATATATGTATGCACTATCTTTGCAGTGAGCGAAATCAAACAAAATTAAGATCTCTTTATGCCTGCTAATTTAGAGTTGTGAATTTTTGAGTAGATCTAAAGAATGGGATATAGTTAAGTGTTTTATAAGTTTTTTTTAAAGTCTTTGGTTCATCTTTTCATTATCTTTAAGGGCAGATATTTTTAATTTTAATAAAGTCTAAAATTTTAATTTTTTCATTCATGGGTTGTGCTTTTGGCATGATATCTAAAAGCTCAAAACTAAACCCCAGGTAACATAGATTCTTTTTTTTTTTTTTTTGAGACGGAGTCTTGCTCTGTCGCCCAGGCTGGAGTGCTGTGGCACAATCTCGGCTCACTGCAAGCTCTGGTTCCCGGGTTCACACTATTCGCCCTCAGCCTCCCAAGAAGCTGGGACTACAGGCACCCGCCACCACACCCAGCTAATTTTTTGTATTTTTTTAGTAGAGACGGAGTTTCACCATGTTAGCCAGGATGGTCTCGATCTACTGACCTCGTGATCTACCCACCTCAGCCTCCCAAAGTGCGGGGTTTACAGGCGTGAGCCACCGTGCCCATCCTCATAGATTCTTTCTGGGAAGTTACAAGCTATTAATCTAATTCTTTTAATAAATGTAGACTTACTCAGATTATCTACTTCTGGTTTTTGTAGATTATGTCTTTTAAGGCATTGATCAATTTTATGTAAATTATCAAATTTGTGGGCATAGACTTGTTCATAATATTTATTATATTTTAATATTGATGAGATCAGTAGTAATGATCCTACTTTCATACTTTATATTGGTAGTTTTTGTCTTCTTTCATTTTTTTCTTAAACTGACTTTTAGAGGTTTACCAATTCTACTTATCTTTTCAAAGAAGTAGCTTTTCTTTTCATTAATTTTCTTTACTGATTTCCTGTTTTCAATTTCATTGATATTGCTCTAGTTTTTATTATTTTTCTTCTGATTACTGTAGATATTGATCTTCCTTTTCTTGTTTTTTAAGATAGAAACTTAGATTATTAATATTTAGATCTTTCTTCTTTTCTAACATATGCATTAAATGCTATAAATTTCCCTCTTAGTACTGCTTTTGTTGCATTGCACAAATTTTGATGAGTTATATTTTCATTTTCTTTTAAGTCATTTTTATTTCAAATTTCTTTGGCCTCATCTCCTTTGATTCATGTTTCTTATTTATATTTTAATCCCATAATGATCTGAGAGACTACTTTGTATAACTTATATAATTTTCATGTGTTAAGATATGTTTTGTGACCCAGAATTTGGTGAATATTTTATGTGAAATTCAGAAGAATGTATATTATGCTATGGTTAGATTAAGTCTTCTATAAATGTCAATTAGATCCAGTTGGTTGATAGTGCTATTCAGTCAACTATATCCTTACTGATAGCCTGCTTGCTGGGTAGAAGGGTTCAAGTCTAACTAAAATAGTGAATTAATCTATTTCCCCTTGTAGTTTTACTAGTTTTTGCCTTACATATTTTCTTGCTGTGTTTATAGGCACATACTTTTTAAAAATTGTTATGTTTTCTGGAAAGTTGGCTCCTTTATCATTATATAATGCTTCCTTTTTATCCCTGATATTTTTTTTTGCACTGACGTCTTCTTTACTGGAAATTAATATAGTCACACCATATTATTTTGGATAAGTGTCAGTATGGTATATCATACTCTACCATTTATGACACTCATGCCATTATATGTAAAGTGAGTTTCCTAAAGACAATATATACTTTCATCTTATTTTTTAAAATATACTTTGACAATTGTTTTTAATTGGTTTAAACTATATTTATAGTGATTTTTGATATTTCTGGATTAATACCTATTATATTTGTAAACGTTTTTTATTCATTGATGACCTGGGTTTTGGTTTGTTTTTCTTTGCCTTCCATTTTTTCTTCATTTTTGGATCTAATTAAGTATTTTATAGGACAGTATTTTATCTTCTCTGTTAGCATATCAATTATGTTTCCTAGATATATTTTATTAATGATTCCCTAGAGTGCACTGCACATTTACAACTAATCTATGCCTACTCTCAAATAATACTACTCTTGACTAGTATAGATAACTTATAAAAAGTACTTCCGGCTGGGCGCGGTGGCTCATGCCTGTAATCCCAGCACTCTGGGAGGCCGAGGCAGGTGGATCACTAGGTCAGGAGATCGAGACCATCCTGGCTAACACGGTGAAACCCCGTCTTTACTAAAAATACAAAAAATTAGCCGGGCGTGGTGGCAGGCGCCTGTAGTCCCAGCTACTCAGGAGACTGAGGCAGGAGAATGGCGTGAACCCTGGAGGCGGAGCTTGCAGTGAGCCGAGATAGCGCCACTGCACTCCAGCCTGGGTGACAAAGCAAGACTCGGTATCAAAAAAAAAAAAAAAAAAAAAAAAGTACTTCCCATTACTTATTTCCATCCCTTATAACATTGCTGTCATTCACTTCATTCATAAACTATAACCACCCAATACACTGTTGCTATTAGTTTTGAACAGTTATCTGTTAGCTCAAATAAAAATAAGAAAAATAAACATTTTATTTTACTTTTATTTATTTTTTTTCTGTATCTCTCTCCCTTTTCCTAAGTAGGTCTGAGTTTCTGACATATAATTTTCCTTGTTTCTGAAGAAGCCTTAACATTTTTTTCAAGGTACATGTACTGGTGACAAATTTCCTTGATGTTTGTTTGTCTGAGAAGGAATTTCTCCTTCACTTTTGTAGAATAAATTTCACTGGCTACAGAATTCTAAATTGGTGGTGGTGGGTTTTGTTTTTTCATTAACATTTGAAATATTTACTACCTTCTCTTGTTTTCATGGTTTCTGTGTGGAAGTCTGTAATACTTATATTTGAATCTCTATAAGTGAGGTATTTTCCCTTCCCGCCATTGCACACTCCCAGTCTCTTTTCAGGATTTTGTTTTGATTTTGTGCAGATTCAATATGACATGCATAATGTAGAGCATTTTCCATGGTTGGTATTCTCCAGCTTCTTGGATCTGTGGTTTTGCGTTCATCATTAATTTTGGAAAGTTCTCAGCTATTATCACTTCAAAACGTTTTCTATATTGTTTTCTCTTGATTTTCCTTCTCCTCTTCATATAATGTGTTACATCTTTTCTAATTTGTCTCCTAGTTCTTCAATGTTCTGTTCCACTGTGTTTTCCTTATTTTTCTCTTTGCTTTTCAGTTTTTAAGGTTTCTATTGATATATCTTTAAGCATACTGAGTCCTTCCTTGAGAATGTTAAGTCCACTGATGATCATCAAAGGCATTTTTTACTTTCATTTCAGTTTTTTTTCTAGTACTTCCTTTGGATTCTTTCTTAGAATTTTTATCTCTCTGCCTACATTACCCATCTGTTATTGCATATTGTGTACCTTTTCATTAGATCCTTTGGCCTAACAATTTGTTCAATTCATTTTCTGATAATTTAAAAATCTCTGCCATATCTGAGTTTGGTTCTGATTCTTCCTTTGTCTCTTCAGATTTAACTTTTTTTTTTTTTCCTTTTTAGCATACCTTGTAGTTTTCTTGTGAAAAGCTAGTCATGACATATTAGGTAAAAGGGATTGACATAAGTAAGCCTTTAGTGTGAATTTTTTAATGAGTTTTTTTCTCTAGCTGGCAGTCATTTTTTGTTTAATGTTAACTGTAGTTACAGGTGTCAGAGGCTAAAATTTCCTTCTGATGCCCTTGTTTTTGTCTTCCCTGTTGTCCTTGGGCTTCCCTAGAGACTTCCTTCTAAATAAATTCTGAAACATGTGGTTCTTTTATTTGTATTCTCCTGTTATGGTGTAGGATCCCTGTTTATGAGTGGTAAGGTGTTCAGGAAAGAAAGTATTTTATAACTTTATGATCAGACCTCAATCCTCTAGTGATCTTGAGCCCCAGAACTGGGTCCTTCCCAAGTGATTTTTAGCTGTTTTATTTTTTTCCACACCCCTCCCTTACATGAGACAGGGAAGCTAGAGAAGTTTCAAATTAGATATTTCCCTCCTATGTTGAGTGTTAGAGGAAGTTGTAATTGGGTGTTTCTCATGGTGGTTAGGTTCTGGTACAATAGTTTTCTCTGGGGAAAGGCCTTTGTTAAGGAGAAGAGAACATTCTGAGTATATTTTAAATGATAATTTTTCTTTTCCCCTGACAGATATATTAGGGGATTTTCCTCATCTTCACGATGAGAACCTGTAGAGGTTTCTGGAAGGAAAACTCATGAAGGATCCTTCTAAGGCTGGTTCTGCAGAAGTTTTTCTATTTCATGCTTGTCCACACCCAGTGTCCAACTGTTAGTCAAGTGATGTTGAAGTGTTTTAACTGGTTTCTGACAATGGCTTCTGCTCCCTATACTCTATGAATCTGTATTTATCTTTCTCTCCAGTTTTTAAGGTAGCAGTTTGCCCTGTGACTTCCATTCTCCAAAGGCGCTAAGAAGACCTGTTCATTTTGTTTCACTTTGTTCTTGCTGGGAGGATAAGAGCAATAACTTCCGAGCTCTTTACATGCCAAAAAAGAAACTAGGAGGTCTATGACCTGCTTTTGATAATCAAATATGACTTTGTAGAAATCAGGAACAAGCTCTTTGACAATAATTAAGCAAATGTCAGAGAATTTCAGATTTGAAATACAGTAAATTTTTAAAAAACAAAATGTGTATCTTTTTAAAATAAACAATATTCCTAGCACACAGTGATGTTACATTGGCATATTCCCTTAAGAATTTAAATATTGTGTAATTTTTCTATTTGCTGTGGCAGTAATACAATTGAGTGCATTCTTTTGCACTTCAAAGTAAAAAAAAATAATTAGACACAAAATGTTCCTAGTGAGATTTTGGCTAATCTGATAGAACCATATATAAATGTGCTATACGAAAGTCTGAATATTTTAAAACTGTTAATGCATGAAGTCCATTTTAGGTTGGTTCCACAACCTAAATGATACTCACTAAATCTAAAAAAAATCAGATGATAATTTTTATTATAAACATTGGGGAATATACAAATGCATTTTCAGTTTCTCTCATATTTCAATTTCTATGATCTTATAAATTCAACATTTATTTTTCTGAATTAAAGACATTTATAGTAAACAAAATACTGTACTATTGCAGATCTCCTGAATAAGGCTGTTTCTAGTGCTAGATCTCAGTAGCCTTTTATTTGCTCAGAGAATTGAGGAAGGCAAAAGAAATCCAAAAAATGTATCATGTTCTATTTGTATAAGACTTTACATTGGATAAAAGAACACTCTTAACATCTGAATAGATCTGTTATGACTTATTTGTTGTTCTTGTCATTGTTCTACTTCTTTAAGAATGCGGCAATGTCTCTGAGCACACTAGTTTACACCTGTGATTTCAGCACTTTGGGAGGCCAGGTTAGGAGGATTGCTTGAGCCCAGAAGTTCAAGACCAGCCTGGACAACACAGCAAGGCCCCATCTCTACAAAAATAAAATAAAATAAAATAAAATAGCTTGGCATGATGTCACATGCCTATGGTACCAGCTACTGAAAAGGCTGAGGTGGGAGGAATGCTTGAGCCGGGGAGGTCAAAGTTGTAGTGAACCATAATTCCATTACTGTACTTCAGCCCGGGTGACAGAGCAAGACCCTGTCTCAAAAAATGAAGAAGGTGGGGGAACAAAAATAAAAATTTCTATATAGCACGGTAGCAAAGTTCCAGTATACCTTATATAACGTTAGTCACCTTTGTGTGAGATTCTCCTCTATTCAGAGACGTGAGTAAATAGATGCATATTAAATCCAATTGTACAGTATAAAGATCCCAGCATTTACATTTTTAGTTTTTGGGTTCTTTTGGTTTTGTTTTTTTTTTTTTTTTTTTTTTTTTTTTTTTTTTGAGACACAGTCTTGCTTGGTCTCCCAGGCTGGAGTGCAGTGGCGCGATCTCAGCTCACTGCAACCTCCGCCTCCTGGGTTCAGGCGATTCTCCTACCTCAGCCTCCCCAGTAGCTGGGTCTACAGGCACGTGCCACCACACCTGGCTAATTTTTGTATTTTCAGTAGAGATGGGGGTTCACCATGTTGGCCAGGCTGGTCTTGAACTCCTGACCTCAAGTGATCCGCCAGCCTCAGCCTCCCAAAGTGCTGGGATTACAGACATGAGCCACTTTGCCTGGCCAGCATTTTTAAAAATGCCCTCTAAATCATAACAATGTCCAACACTATTTTAAATTTTTCCCCTTGAATCAGTCAGAATTTCTCCTGTATAGGGATGCATTCTGACTGTAACACGTATTGAGAACGTCTCCCTTTCTACACAGTGGTGGTGCTTATATGCTTCTCAGGGAATGTAATCATACTGCTGAATTAATTGAGCTTTAAAAGACTTTGTCAGTAAGGAATTTGATAAGGGGGAAGAAAATGAAACAGAGGCCTAATATTGGCCCACTGGAGGAGAACTGAAATAATTACCGTGCAGTTTCCAATTCCATAATATCATGCCAGAGTGCCTGAACAAGCTCACAGAACTATCATTCCCTAGCTCAGGTTATGGTTTTTGTAAATCTCCGGAGTGTAACATCTTGACCAAAGCCAGCACCAGTGACTATGAAAAAGCCTTCACAACGAAGTCACAGGGATGAAATAAAAGTGAGAGTCCAAGTTGAAATGCCATACAAGTCAGGCTTTCACTTAAGGATGGTGCTTTCCTGCCCTTGTGCAGAGCCTGGTGTGCATTAGAGATGGATGGCTGATTTCCTAGTTAACCTGTAACAGGTGGCGCAGCTGTATAACTGGGCCCTCCAGCCATAATCATTTTATTTTTCTGATACCAGCCCTTTCCCATTTCCCTATCCCTAACTCCTCTGATAGTTCAGTAACTTCATTTTCTTTTTTGGTGCTTGGAATCACGACTGGGCCATATTTCTGGTGTATTTTATAACATCTTGATTATCCTAGATTAAGTTCCTAAATAATGCTAATAATGAAGTCTCTTGCTGCCTAGAAGTCTTGGAGCTAGGAGCTTGGTTGCAAAACTCAAAGTAAAATTCATAAAATGGTGTTGTCTTGGACTGAATTTAACAGGAACAACTCCTGCTTATGACTGTAGACTAGACTGTTAACTGGGCCTTGACATGGGATTGGCTTAGCCCCTTTATATTGGATTAAAATTATATTTTTATACACACACACACACACACACACATTCTTACATATATGTATATTTTTTCCTGGGATTTTTCTTGAAACGTTCTAGCAAAGCAAGAAACTGAAAGTTGACATTTTCCCCCGAAATATGCTCTAATCACCAGTGACAGATTTAAAAATAAATGGCTGAGCTATTTAACTTGGCAAGATTACACACTCAAGAGCAGGTTTCATAAATATTTAACTTTTCATTTCCATATTTTATATATGGGAAACATTAACAGAGGCAGTGAGATCTGTGTGGAGAGAGAAAACACCGCATTCAGACAGCCCTGAGTTTGAGTCCCCATTCAATACCATCCTCAGTAGAAGACTGTCAGTAGGTACTTTCATCTTTCTCAGCCTTGTTTTCTGGTAAAATGTGCAACAAATTCACAAACCACAAGGTTATTTTGAAGGTTAAATAAAATATCGAACAAATACCATTGATGACAAGTACCTGACACATGAGAGTTGCTTGGGAAAGTAAGTTATCTTCTCTTTTACCAATATTCAAGATACTGTGGAGTTGCTTGGCACTGGCAGTATGAGTACATTCTGCCAATTCACTTGGCAAGTTGATTAATGGATGTGGCCATTATAACCCGGTCTTAGAGAGGGTTCAGCTAACCATTGAAGAGGCCCAGTTTCACTGTGCCTGAAGCCTTCCCTCCTGCTTTCTTGGCCCTAAGGAAAAGTCCTGATATCCATCAGTTATTTATTTTCAACTCCTGGGATTCCTTTCCGTGATTACAGTAATTTGATATCTCAATGTGGCAAGAAAAGCTGAATTATTGGAGAAAAAAAAATCCCAGTCCTTCAGGTGGAATTGTTTTAGATTAAAAGTAACCACATTTAGAATGCTTATGCTAAAATGTATCTATTGTTTAGTTGGAATTCAAATTAACTGGGTGTCCTGTAATTTGTCTAGTAATCCCACCTGTTCTAGGTTTCTGAAATCACTGCTTTAAGGCAGGCCCAATGCCGTTCAACCAATCACTGGGCCCCAGTAAGCCTTTTATCTGGTAGGCAAACCAAATAGGAGTGGAGTGTGTGTGTGTGTGTGTGTGTGTGTGTGTATGTGTGTGTGTTCCTATTACAAGTAATAAATGGAAAAGTCATCTCCATTTTCTTGAAGCAGCATTAACTTTAGAATGAGAAAGTTACATATTTGAGATGAGAACCTACCACTGTCTTTCTGACCTAGGTTATATACACTTAGCATTGTACATATGTGTGCACCCTTTACATCTAGACTGGCAATTGACTGAGATATGCTCCAAGAGAGCAAAGCAGTTTCTCCTTAAGCCTACTTCTAGTCTGGCCTGCTAACTGCCTATTAATGGTTTTCTGAACTTTAAAATTAAATGATACTAGAGTGAAATAAGCAAGCAGCAATTGAGTGTATAGGGAATAAAAGGTACTCTGAACACATGGGAGTGATGATAAAGTCTACGCATCCCAGGCACAAAGACTGATCTCCCACTATGCATGAATAAACCTTTTAAGACTCTCAGCAACTTTAAAATATTTTGCCTTTCCTAACCTTAAAATATTTTTTCAGATGATCCTTAGGAAAAAACAGTGTCTGGAACCACAAGCTATTATGAAATCCTTATTAAGTATCCATGTAGGAAAGGAAAGTCATCAATGCATTTCATGGCTAACCCAAATGTAGTTCGGAACGACTTTAGTAAAATCTCTGCAACTTTAACACACAGTGAGGAATAGCATAATTTGTATCAATATCCATGCCATTCATGTGACTGTCTTTCACCACTTGAGAATCGTGTGAAAATTTGCTCAGCTTGAAAAGAACATGACTTCTGAAGAATTTTAGAGTTGACCAAATGAAAACAAAAATTTCTCAAATTGCTGTCTTGTGATAGTGAGAATGAAAAAAAAAAAATTCACAGATAGGAACTAGAGCCAAAGATGGGTTAGAACAGAAAAAGTAAAAGATATTTGAAAGTGAAAATAGAAAAATTTCCAGTTTCTGATTCAACATGTAAGAAGATCAGAAGTTGTCATTCCCATACTTATGACATGTAAAAGTTGGACAGACTAAAAACTCAGGGACTTTTCTTGGCCTCACTAGACACCTGAGTTTTTGAAAATGAATTCTGTAAAACTAGAGACTGAAGGAACTGTACATAAGTACTGTACTCTAGTTGATAAAGTACTTATTTTCCATGGAGATATGGGTTAACATTTCTGAAATCATGTCATGTATAGTATAATTGAATGTTTTAAGAAACTGATGGTAGTTTGTGGAAGCCAGATTTGTTGAAGTGAGAGTTTAGAGATGAGTAAGGGGAGAAGACTAGAATGATCCATGTGGTAATTAATGGATTAGAGTTGGATACAACAGCATGAACTCTTATTTAGGTTGACATATATATCAATGTTTACATATGGAAATATTTATAGATATGCATACATACATGGAATAGCATATTACATGCAGATCTTTGCCCTGTCAGTTGAGAGAGCCTAGAAGCAATGACACCCCAGTAGCCATGAGCATACCTGTAACTCAGATCTTGGTTTCTAAAACTATTCTCCAATTTTTACTGGAGCCAGGGTCCCTTGAAAAAATAAATGGCTTATTCTAGAACTAGAGGAGGGAATATACAAGATGAACTGGAGCAGCTTGTAGTGCCAGGAAAAACAAAAAGTTCTTTAAAAAAATGACAATATTATGGGCATGTCAAAATATTCTAGAAGCCAACTGAAAGAGTTCCCAATTTTCAAACCCGGAACAATTTGAGCAACAAAATAAAGTTAGATTGGACTACAACCCAATGTATTAAATGGAAATCCATGTGTGTATGTTGGTATAAAAATGATTCAATAAGTAAATGAACAGGAAGAATAGACAAATCTCTCATGCAGAAAAATTTCAAATAATTTATTTTGCTGCTCCATCTACATAAATAATTGAGATGAAACATAACTTCTTACTCCTTAAATGTAGGATATATATGGTGACCTTTCTTCCAGAGAGCACTGTATGGAAACAGAAAAACAAGTAACATTACAGTTGAGAAACCTGACATGCACAGCTCAAGTAAGGTGATCAAGGTTAATATCGATAGTGATAAGTCATATTGATATGCTATTATAATGACACTTTATCACTCTCGTTTTCTCCCAGAAATAAATTACCCTAGGCTAGTCATGAGAAAATCATCTGCCAAGTCCTGATTGAGGAACATTCTACAAAATACCCAACCAGTAATTCTCAAAAGTGTCAAGGTCATTAAAAACAACAAATGTCTGACAAACCGTCATAACCAAGGAGAGCCTGAGGAAACTATTAAAAGTGATGTGGCATTCCAGATGAGGGATTTGAATAGAAAAGCAGCATTGTTTAAAAACTGAGGAAATCTGAATGAAGTATAGACTTTAGTCAATATTGCTTCGGTGTTGATCCATTCGTTGTGATAAATGTACTGTATGGAATGTAAGTGAAATTTCTCTACTATCTTCACAATAATTCTGTGAGCCTAAATATATCCTAAAATAAAGTATGTAAGCAATACAAATAGGATAAAGAGAAAATATGTAAACCATTCTTTATTTTATCAGTTTACTTGTTTTGAAAATAATTCTGTGCTGCTTCTATTTCCTGAATTTTATAATAAATAAATATGTGAGAAAATTCAGCAACCAGTACTCAGCCAAGTCGGGTGTGAAAATACTCACTTTTCATCTTCTTTGAGTCCCAACATAATTATTTCAGCTTTAGAAAATGTGGTTTTGTTGAGGCAAAAGGATATTTTGAATGCTGATGATGTAGGTTTGTGTGGAATTCCTCTTAAGGAATGATCAAATGATCTGGAAAGTAGCAACTGTTTTTGAGATTCTTATTTAAAGATTTAAATAGTTTCATGGACATTAAAGTATTTTGTAAACTATACGGATTTCAGTACAAATATAAATCATTGTTATCGTTGTTCTCATGTGTGAACTCATTAATTTATTTTTTCATTAAAAGATAAGCTTTTATATGTTGTCTTCCCCGCCCCCACCGCCTTCCACCTCTCTCTATATATAGAGACTGGGGGGGCGGAAGAGAACCGGAAGAGAATGTATAGTATAATATATATGTACATATTATTTAACCAAGCCCTATGCACTGAACAGAACTACAATTTCAATTTTGAAACTGTCCTTCTGAAGTACTTTACTCCTCATCAGGCAGCCCCATGGAGGTTTTACTGTTTAAGTTTTACTTGCTATTTCTCCTGAGAGTATAGAGTGGCACTGAAATGGCGGAGCCATTAAAACCATCTGAATTGATCCAATGTTTCAATTCTTCCAACTTTTTTGGTGCCTCTTAGGATAAGGCTATTTCTTTGTCTATGTCTGTCTTTCAGGAGCAGGTTCTTGCATCAGATCAATATTGTGAACTGGTTTGTTTCACCTGTGAATGAGTTACAGGTCCCATATATCATGGTCCTGCTAGGACCCACCCTCAGTTTGATAAACAGCTGCTGGAGGTTTAGATGCACTGCCGATGATAGAGGACACTCAATTTTGCAAACAGAATGTGTTGTCTGGAGGATGCTATCATAGACACTTGTGGTTCCACTTAGTATTTAGTGTTTTGAACAGATATTGAGAAGCAGGAGACCCTGAAACATCACCATAATGTGATTGTGCCAACCAGAGGGCACACTCTGGTTACTTCTTTTTTACATTCAGTTGTCTCACTAGCACCTCAAACTCAACATAGCCAAGTTGAAATGATCATCCTCCTTCCATATTGTGCCATCCCCCCATTCCTGATGAATGACATCACCATTCATCCATTGACCAAATAGCAATTCTGTAAGTTATCTTTGACTCCTCCTCCTCCTCTCTCTCATCTGACTTGGAATCCCCAAAACCAGTTGATTCAATTGTTCCTAAACATCTCTCAGAGTATTCAATGCCATTTGACTAGGCAGGGAAATGTGATAAGCAATAAAGCTACTGTAACAGCTTACTAATATTGACCGAAGGTCATCCCTTTCCAATCCATTCTCCACAGAACAAAGTCATTCTAAAATACAGAGATGATCATGCCACTTCCTACAATCTCTCAGCCATGCCCTTTGTATGACTCCTATGCTGAATGACTCTCCGTTTCTTTAATATTACATGCTCTTTTTCCCACTGTGGGCCTTGCAGATGCTGTTTGCTGTCTCTCAAACATCCTACTACTGTTCCTCTCTCCACTTACCAAGTAAGCCTTCATCTTTCATCCTCCACCTAATCTCTACTCTCCTTTCAGGATCATCAATGTATTACCTCTTACAAATATCTTTCCCTGTCTTCCAAATCCTGTCTCCAAAGGCTGGATTATGTGCTTATTATAGGTTCTCACATTGCACTAAGTACATTGTCTCCACCCTCTACTAGCTTGGAAAAATCTGTGAGAGCAAAAACTATGTCTGTTCATGTTATAGTTACCTCTAATGCCTGACTTGATACCTGACAACATAGTGTTGCTCAATCAATAATTGTAAATACATGAATTATTAATGCATGAATAAATAAACAATGGGATAAATATACAAATGAATGTATTAGAAATGAGAAAGAAAGAAATAGAAATATTTGTATATTCAGAATATCAGGCAATTAGCATTAGGAAAGCTGTTTTTTGTTGTTTAAGTAGGTTAAAACAGGTCTTAAGAGACAAAAAATGGTTGAACATTAAGATCTGTCTATCTCCTTTCCCCCCTCCTCCTTCTACCTGTGTGTGTGTCTGTGTGTGCGCAGGTGCATGTGTGCACTTGTTAAAGGTAGAGAGAGGGCTGGGCGCAGAGGTCAGGTGAGCAGATCGCTTGAGGTCAGGAGTTCAAGACCAGCCTGGCCAACATGGTGAAACCCTGTCTTTACTAAAAAATACAAAAATTAGCTGCGCATGGTTGCAGGCACCTGTAATCCCAGCTTCTTAAGAGGCTAAGACGTGAGAATTGCTTGAACCCAGGAGGCAGTGAGCCGAGATCATGCCAGTGTACTCCATACTGGGCAACAGAGTGAAACTCTGTCACAAAAATAAATAAATAAATAAATAAATAAATAAATAAATAAAGGTAGAGAGAGACGGTGAGAAAACATTGTTGGCAAGATTCCAGTTTCTTTCCACTAGAAGGCAGAAAGCACTAAACAAATGTCAAGGCAGGGACCTGGGTTACCTGAACCCAAAATGAACGTTGGGAGTTTGTCGCTGAGATCTCAGAGGCAGAGCGCAAGACCAGAACTGAACTATTAATATGCTGACTTGATGTTCAGTGAATCAATCACATAATTGTCCCTAAATACTCCACTCCCTTGTGCCTCTCTGCAAACTCCGTTATAATTCATTCCCAAACCATGATCAGAATTGGCTCAGCAGTTTGTGCGGTAGTGCTGAGGAAGGGGTAGGAGTTCGAGATTCAGTGGGTCTACCATAAGGCAGAAGGGGAAGCAAATCAGACACATTCCAATGATATTATCTGTTTGGTTTTGCCCATATCTGATTTTTGAAGTCTTCTATGTACTAAAATCAAATATCTCACAATTTTTTTTAAAAAAGCTCTTAAAAATTGTAGGTTGACACAGCGTAGGATATCCCTTCCTCCTTCTAGACCACTAGCATTCAAAGCTACCTGGTAGCATAATTAAGATTTTACATATTTCAGGCTTCTTCAATTTAACTCACAACAACTTGGTAGGTAGGAGTAGGCATCATGAGAATGATCTTCTGCATTTTCATGGGTACAAGCTGTTCTCTGATATCATGGGTACCCCAGCTTTTCAAAAGAGGATTCTTGACTGCTTAGCAGTTCAGCCAATGCATGCAATTGCTTTTTCCATGTTACATAAGGGTAAAAGTCTCCTATACTTATAGGGATAAAAGAGACTTGATACTTTCGCAGATCACCAGAGCAGGAAGAAAAGCATGACTTTTTGGAGTGATTACTTATCTTATGCCAGACACAATGCTGAAAACTTTGCATCCATCATTTTTTTATGACATGAAAACCCTGTACAGAAAACATAAGCACCCCCATTTTACAGACGAGGGTCCTGAGACTGGGGGAAGACAAAGGATTCCTCAAGGTTAGCTTACTTAATACAAATTAGAATTGGTCTGTAAACTCTGACTCCAAGGAGGATGGCGTTTTTTACTCTACCATATCTCCTCTCCAACACTATTGGTTTGATTTTCTGTTACAGAAGTATAGGAAGACAGTGTTTCTTTTCAATGTGTGCAATCACATGTGGTGGTTGAAAGCATGGCTTCTGGAGCCAGACTTCCTATGACCATTTACTTTTTCTTGAAATTGAATTTACAATTTAGTTTCTCTGTGCCCTAATCTTCTCAAGTGCAATTGGGGTTAATAATGGTCCCAGCACCATTGAAAGGACTAAATTACTTTGCACCTATAAAGAGCTTTGTATTTTAAGTGCTCTATAAATGTTCATGTTGTAGTTGTCATTGCTATTGTTGTTGTCTGTGAGACCTTTTCACAGAGGCATGGCCACACAGAATAGGGACAAGCATGCTTTAATGCTACTCCTGTCTTCCTAATTCCCAGTAGTAGAAAAACTGGAAGAGTCTTTAACCAAAAGTTGTTATTTTTTAATCAATCTACTTAGGGTTTATACATAGATGACAGAGAAAGGTAGGTACAGTTATTTACAACCTATGAGTAATTATGAAAATTCACTCTTTCTTTGTTTGGTCAGAGCAGTGGGAATGCATCTGTCTGCAACTCCACGTGTGTAGAACTAGCAGCTTAAACTGGAAAGATGACTTATTGCCTTAGTCTTTCCCAGAGAGAGGCTTGCCCTGCGCCCCCTTTTGCAGCCTGCCCAGGCTAATGCCAACTAGTGATGGCAAGGCAAGCATGGCAGGCTGCCATGCCAGGGATTTGAGCAGTCAGGCAGATCATTCAGGCAGAGATTGTTTTAAAGGTCTAGCTAAAAGTCATTTATCCACCTTCATGTCAAGCATAGTACTGGCTCCAAAGTACAATTGATCCTCTATATCCGTGGGTTCTTCATCCATGGATTCAATCAATTATGGATAGAAAATATTTGGAAAAGAAAACTCCACCAAGTTCCAAAAAACGAAACTTGAATTTGCCATATGCCAAATACATCAAATCCACACTAATGAAGTGATGTGTAGGCATTGTATTAGGGATTATAAGGAATAATGGAATACAAGAATAATGGAAAGTATATAGGAGGATGTGTGTAGGCTATAGGCAAATATCATACCTTGTTGTATAAGAGACTTGAGTACCCTTTGAGTTTGGTATCTACAGGGGGTCCTGGAATCAATCCCCAAGCATATCCAGGGACAACTGTGCTATATTATGATAAAGTTGCACCACCTAGCTTTATAGCTGAGGACTACAAGCTCCAACTATCTTAGGGAATATTCTGGTGACCAAATAAATAAAAACTGGCTAAAAAGCGATAGTCGCTTGATCATCCAAGAAGTATCTATCACATCCTTAAGTCATTCCATTTTCCTTTATATCTCTCTAGGTGAGCCATCTTGTCCTGAATACAATTTGTCATGCTGCCAATTCCTGACAGAAATTTCTTCCCATTTCATTCTCTCTGTGTTAAGCTCATTTGATTAAAGCAAACAAACAAAACAAAACAAAACAAAACAAAATTCAGGGACATTGATTAATGCAATAGGAGAAAAATAACTAATTAAAATTAACAAGACTTCTAACTTTGAGACCTGGCCTCTCTCACAGAGTCTGGGACAATATTAAAGTGTGGTTCTAGTAGAATAAGAACAGTTCTCATCTCCTGAATTGTGAATAATTCTCAATAGATCCACCTTTGGATTGGGCACCCATTGGACATGACTCAACTGCACTCTGTCTCTTTGTCTTTATTTTCTTTATCTTCAGATCTTTCCCCCAATTGTAACTGACCTTTGTTATCCTTCTGGTCTCCTGTTTAGTTTTCTGGGAGGGACTCTCCCTGGCTCAGTTCCTCAGTACCATCACTACTTGAGCAGAGCTTTTCCACCTGAAGAGCTCACAGGACTGCCCATCTGTCCTTGCTCCACACCCCCCAATACCAACTGCAAGGCTTTAGAAGTTGAATCCCCAGCACAGAGCTCTAATCGTAGATGCTGCAGAGGCCTTGTCTCCTTGTTGGTGCTGAAGGTGGTGGCTTCTATAGCCTGGCAGGCTCTTTATTTACTCAGCACAGGAAAGGAACTAAAATTATTCTTGCGACAATTCAACAGATTGTTTTAGAAATTTTCAAAACAATATTTAAAAATCAGTTTGGGACATTATTTAAATTTTTATTATACATCCCATGACAAAATAATTTTTATTTATGAATTTTTTTATTATACTTTATGTTCTGGGATACATGTGCAGAATGCTCAGGTGTGTTACATAGGTATACATATGCCATGGTTGTTTGCTGCACCCATTAAGACGTCATCATTATTTCTCCTAATGCCCCAGTGTGTGGTGTTCCCCTCCCTGTGTCCATGTGTTCTCACTGTTCAACTCCACTTATGAGTGAGAAAATGCACTGTTTGGTTTTCTGTTCCTGTGTTAATTTGCTGGGAATGATGGTTTCCAGCTTCATCCATGTCCCTGCAAAGGACATGAACTCATCTTTTTTTATGGCTGCATGGTGTATATATGCCACATTTTCTTTATCCAGTCTATCATTGATGAGCATTTGGGTTTGTTCCAAGTCTTTGCTATTGTGAACAGTGCTGCAATAAACATATGTGTGCATGTGTCTTTATAGTAGAGTGATTTATAATCCTTTGGGTATCTACCCAGTAATGGGATTGCTGGATGGGATTTCTGCTTCTAGATCCTTGAGGAATCACCACACTGTCATCCACAATGGTTAAACTAATTTACATTCCCACCAACGGTGTAAAAGCATTCCTGTGTCTCCACATCCTCTCCAGCATCTGGTGTTTCCTGACTTTTTAATGATCGCCATTCTAACTGGTATGAGATAGTATCTCATTGTAGTTTTGATTTGCATTTCTCTAATGACCAGTGATGATGAGCTTTTTTTCATATGTCTGTTGGTTGCATTCATGTACTCTTTTGAGAAGTGTCTGTTCATATCCTTTGCCTACTTTTTGATAGGGTTGGTTTTTTTCTTGTAAATTTGTTTAAGTTCTTTGTAGATTCTGCATATTAGCCCTTTGTCAGATGGACCGATTGCAAAAATTTTCTCCCATTCTGTAGGTTACCTCTTCACTCTGATGATAGTTTATTTTGCTGTGCAGAAGCTCTTTAGTTTAATTAGATCCCATTTGTCAATTTTGGCTTTTGCTGTCATTGCTTTTGGTGATTTAGTCATGAAGTCTTTGCCCATGCCTATGTCCTGAATGGTATTGCCTAGGTTTTCTTCTAGGATTTTTATGGTTTTAGGTCTTACGTTTAAGTCTTTAATCCATCTTGAGTTAATTTTTGTATAAGGTGTAAGGAAGGGGTCCAGTTTCAGTTTTTCTGCATATGGCTGGCCAGTTCTCCCAACACCATTTATTTTTGTCTATTCTAGGGATCAGCAGGGTTTTTTTTAAAAAAGTAAACATTAAACTTCTTCAAAGAGTAAATGTCTAGGCTTTGTTGACTTTTACTCAACTCTGCTATTAGAGTACAAAAGCAGTCATAGACAATACAAACAAATAGATGTGGCTGTACTCCAATAAAACTTTATTTACAAAAGCAGCTGTGTTTGTCCCCTGGACTGTAATCTGTGGAGCCTGATCTTTCCCAGTGCATGTATACCCATGCGGTGCTCACACCCCCTCATACCCCATACCCATTTTGTACATCTGTGTTCCTTTGTTGCCTATACTGCATATCTCACTAATCTGAGAAGGCTGGATTTCACCAAATTGCGTGGGAGTTCCACTGTTGTCAAGACATTCAAGGTCTGTTAAGTGGAGGCAAAACATGAACTATCTATAGGAGAACTGATGTCTCAGAATCATCAACAAATGCTTGCATTTGGGAGAAATTTCTAGCATTCAAAAATGGACTGTTTTATCCTAGAAATGATGAGAGTGTCACTCTCATCACACAAAGCACGCGTATCTGCTTAGGCACAGACATTTTGCTGAAAATCAGAATTATAATGTCCTCTTCTGCCAATCCTGTAAGATGCTCACATGCTAATGGTGGGGGTGGAAGAAGGGTATGAAACATGAAATATCTTCTGCTTTCAACTGTCTTAACTCTCTTGTTCTTTCCTAAAATGAAGTTGTGTTTTGAGCCATGCTATCTAAAACTAGGCTATCATTTCTATGTCCTAAGGGATGCAAGTACCGTTTTACCTTTCACAAAGCAAATTTTAAAACAATCCCCAGGTATAAGATTTATCTTTCCAAGTGGAGGATCTGCAAACAGTGCCTGCAGGCTTGTTTACTGGTTAAATTTTATTCCAACTGTGAGCTCCTAAGTCTTCCAACAATTTTTCTTTCTTAACAAGTTTGTCTTCCTTGGTGACTGATGATTTCTACTTGTTGTAAGTGATCAGTGTAGCATTTGATTCCAACAGAAATGTAAGTGGGGCTTAGTGGCTCATGCCTGTCATCCCAGCACCTTGGGAGGCCAAGGCAAGACGATCACTTGAGGTCAGGAGTTCAATACAAGCCTAGACAACATGATGAAACCCCATCTCTACTAAAAATACCCTTAGCCGGGCGTGGTGGTGGGCACCTGTAATCCCACCTAGGGTGGCTGAGGCAGGAGAATTGCTTGAACCTGGAAGGCAGAGGCTGCAGTGAGCTGAGATCATGCCACTGCACTCCAGCCTGGGAAACAGAGCGAGACTCCATCTCAAAAAAAAAAAAAAAAAAGAAAGAAGGAAAGAAAGAAAGTATAAGAAAAAAAGGAAAAAGAAATGAATCTTTATAATATACAAGACAAAGAGGGATTTTGATGGGCTTTTAGTTCTCATGGACCCCCTGCTGGGCTGCCTAAACTTGTAGTGGCAGTAGAGCATCCAGAACATCTGCCCATCTCTTCCTTGGGTACATGAGCTTTCCTGTAGCTTTAGATACTTCATAATTCTTGGGTTCATCCAGAAGTGTCACCTTGGGAACTTTTTCTGAAGGTAATAACATGCGTGAGGAGCAGGAGGCATTGAGAGATACTTCATAATTCTTGGGTTCATCCAGGAGTGTCACCTTGTGAACTTTTTCTGAAGGTAATAACATGTGTGAGTAGCAGGAGGCATTGAGAGAAAGAAGAGAGATCGGCATGTCCTTTAGATCTCCTTGGCACTGTTGTTAGAACCTGCACACCAGTTTTTTATTCAGTTTCCCCTTGTGTGACAATTTCTTTGCAGTGATCCTGGTAATATTTGTAACATAGACTATGTTATGCTATGACATACGTACTATGGTTAGCATAGTAGTGGAATTTAAGAAGGGGTATTTAATTAATAGAATTTATAAACAGGAGTGTCGATCTTCAGAGATACTTTAGGGATAATGATAAACCTCAGAGATACTGAGAATTGCAAGGGGATCTCAGTCTAACAACTTTTGAGTCTTTTCAGATGTGAACAAACCCAGCAATGGGGTGGATAATATGCCTTAACTGTATCCCCAAGACACTTGATTGTGTATGTTGTCTGGATGTTCAGGAACACATGGTCTTAATTTCTTAGATGTCTCTATTGTATGTGCCCACTTAGAGTTCAATCTGTGTACATTTACATTATATAGTTTTTTCCATATTTCCTTTTAGGGTATGGGAACAAAACAGTCAGCAAAACTTCCAATGTTCTTGCAGATCAAAGTGAAGATAAATAATGAGTGGAGTGATTGCAACACAAGGTGATACTTGATCCCATGGAGGTTACCTTCACTGACTTTCCTAGAAGCTCATACAATGGGAACCCCACCTATGGGACTCATGGTGGGTGGCAGGAGATGACAGAAAACTTCCTCTTCATGAAAATCTTGGGTCTAAATGACATGCTTCTAGTTTGGTGGATGGGTTGAGAGAAGCAAGGAGGCCTTTCCAGGTAGAAGGAACAAAAGGTACTGTCACTTGGAAGTGACAGGAGGATGCACTGACAGGAGCCTGGAGCAGAGTGTAGGAGGCGATGGCAAAAGGAAAGACTCACAGGTTAAGACAGGCCCAGAGCAGGAAGGACAAGCACCCACTCCGCACATCCCCTCCACTAACTACTTTGTTCTGCTCCCTCCTGCAATACCAATACTATCCAATTTTTATCTATACTAGAAATTTGGGAGCCATGCCTGATCCAATTTCCTTCATATCACCCATTTACTCCATCAGCAGGAATAGAAACCTTACCAACTTTCATTTACATATTCATCCATCCTTTATTGATAAAATAAATTTATTTTTGAGGTACTTTCCATCTGACTTCAAGGTTAAATAAATGTTAATGAAGGAGGTAATGAAGCGAGACATGCTTGAACTTTGGAGTCAGACACAATTTGGGTTGGAATCTTGCCTCTACCTTTCACCTTCTGACTATATAACCTTGGGAAGGTGTCTTGGGATCTTCAGACCTCAGAAAAGAACACAAAGAAGGTAATTATGTGTTCCTCAGGGTACCTGCCACAGAATTATTAAATAGTCAATAGTGGAAATTCCTACATCCTCACTTCTCATTCTAGTCTTCATTTCTCTCCTGAAACTTCTTTCATGGTACTTTGAAACCTACATTGACTCTTGTACTGGATTTTGAGGTCCCTGAGGGCCAAGGTTATTGTTAGGGCTTTTGTGTTTTGCTTTGTTGTTGTTTTTTAATAAAACACTTTCTGTGTTTATGTTTCTAGTTTTGCTTAGTTTTGGTTTGCACGGGAGTCCCCTGCAGTCTGCTTTCTGAGTGCAGAAGGGAGGATGAATGGTCTCCCTTTCAGCTTCCTCAGGAGTGGGGAAAAGAGTAGGAAAAGAACAAACATTTACGGCAATCTGAAGTTACAGTATGTGCTTGAGTCCCAGGCCTTTTCCTCATACATTGTTTAATTAACCTCTTTGAGCCTTTGTTTCTTCATTTGTGAAATGAAGATAAAATTCTTCTATGTTATCCTGCCTACAGGATCATCCCTGGATATTTGCCTTGAACAGTTTACAGTCTTAGCTCCCACCTGCCCATGGGAAGGACCACAGGGATCTTGTGCAGCATCCCCAAAGGTTCTGCAGCAGCACTCCAAGTTCCATCTCCTTCTCTCCATTCCTTCCTTCACCTGCTTTCCAACAGGTTTCATTCTGTGTCTAGTACTTTGTTTTCCTCTCTATGGTGGCTGTTTGAAATTGATGATTCCATAGGGCAGCCTTCTTACTTTGCAATTCTGACTTCACCCCTACACACCATAGTTAACATTCCCCTCACCTTCATTAAAGTCTCTAACAGCAACAATGCAAACTGAGTAAATTCAATTTAGGAAGATTGAGATGTCACCTGTTTTTATTCTTTCCATAAATTAAACAAGTTATGTCAACAATTGTCCTGATGTCATAATGTTATGCTAGAAGTTACTGGACTCTTTAATTGAATGTTCTCTTAATTTGGGCATTGGTAATGTACCAATTTGAGTATGCAGACTTGGCAGCTGAGTTTGCCACCACCCTGAGCTAGTAGTGTATGTGGGTGGCATAAAGAACATGTTGGGTCTTTGCATCTCTGACTGAGGCTCTCTGTGGCCAGCATCCAACTCAGAAGGACCAGATGATTCAGGAAACACTGGCTACTTCTGTCCTGCAAGCTCACAGTGGAGCGTCTGGCACTCCCTGAGATCCCGCCCTACGTGGCTTTTTACACAAACTGAACAAATCACATCCTCTCAATGGGAGAAGTGCAACTCTGTTACATTTCTAAGGAGGAGGAAGGGCACTAGTCAGAGACCTTGTGGTCATCAGCAAATAGGGTGATCCAGGATGAAGAGAGACAGGCATTAAATGATGGTTTCTTCCTCCTCTCCCTTCTCCTCCTTTCCCCTTCATACCCAGTCTTATCGTCTCCCTTCCTTTCTAACTCTCCTTTTCTAATCTGTTCTTCACTCGCTTCTCTTCTCTTCTTTCCCTTATTCTCTCCCTCTTTATTCTTCTTCTAGAAATCTTTAAGTGAGTCATGATTCAAATGGAAAAAGAATCTTAGCTAACTTACATACGGAAGCAGCAAATTTTCTCAGATTTTCAGCTCCTTGAAAGCTAAGCAGCATAGGAGCCTTCACGACACTGTAGCCCAGGCAGCGGTAGAGGCATTTCTATCCAGTTCCTGGGGCTCTCATCCCACAGTCAACTCGTGTTGACAGAGTGAGTAGGACTGTGTCTTTTTTTTTTTTTTTTTTTTGCATCTGGATCTTGGGACATAAGCATGTGGCATAAGCTAGGTTTCTTACATTGCCCTAAGTCATTGTCACGAATAGAAAGAAGTGTGGTTGTATCTCTACTGCACAACCACTCGGACGACTGCTCCTAATGTCTTCTCTGAGACCTTCTTTGTCACTTCCCAAGTTTCATGCATGGGCACATTATCCTCTATCCTACCCCATTATATTTTAATTGCAATTTGCTCATAATTCATTAACACCTACCACACTATTTCCTATTTATTTTGTGTCCATTCACCAGCTAGATTGCAGAAGTTGTGTAATTGTGCCTCATTCATCTTTATAGCCAAAGTATAATTCTAGAACAGTTTTTAATGTCAGATGCATCAAGGAACCCAATAAATGTAGATAGTAAGATTATGTTAATCTTACATTTTAATTCTGTTAGTGGTGAAATCTTTATGACTTAGTCCTGTGAGTTGCATTGAAAGATTGATCTAAGCACATCTTTCTTGCGTTGGAAAGGAGGTATATTTTCAAAAATTTTAAATATTAATACATTTTTAGCATGGCACATGATCATTTTGAAACACTTATTTCAATATTCCATGTTCTAACATAGAGTATATTAACAGAAAATTTGAGATGTGGTAAGGCCAACTGATCGTGAAATGGTTGCCATTGAAAAGATAATGGTCTTGAGTATGGAATCCCAAAAAAGGAGGTAAATGGGGGTCTGGACTGGTTGGTTTGTATTTGAAAAGCGTGTGCTCTGGCAATTTATTTTCTATCTCTAGGAACTGGTTAGTCCTGAGAAGGCAGTTCCTTCAGGGTCAGGAAGAACCAGATAGCAAAGAATCAGAAATAGAAAATAGAAGATAGACTTAATACACAGCCTATGATGCCAAAAGAGATTCCGTTTTCTCTAAACATGAACAGGCATGTGGAAAAAACAGCAATCTCTGCAGCTGTCTGGGTACGATTGCTGTCACAAGAACTATTGCCATAATGTGGTTAGGACATAAAGTAAACTTAAATACTCTACATACTTTTTATAATTGGAGGTTGTCTACATAGACACAGTAGAGACTTGAGAATTCCCCAGAGAACTTAAAATTCTATTCAGGTCAGCTGTAACCAGATTCTCCAATCGCCTTGTGGGTCATATATGGATTATCTTGCTTCTGCATTTATCTTCCAGATATTCACTGCTTTTACTAATTATTGGAGTAGCAAACACCCTCTATTGCTTCTGCCTTCCTTGAACTATGATTGTTCTTATCTCTGGGTACTAATTCCATCATCCTTAGATCCTGTAGAGCACTCGCTGCTGAGGCATGCTTATCACCAAACCCCTGTTGGTGTCACTACAGAGTAGGAAGCGAACTGCTTTCACTGCTGGAGGACAACTTGTTTCTCATCCAGCATTCTAACTTATCTGGTAAGGAAACGGATAACTGCAGTATGTAATTATTGTGTATCAGTAATTAACCCCTCCTGCCCTTTGTTTAGGTAAAAGAGATGAGGCTTAAAAGTCACACAATTTTTAAATGTCAAAAGTCTCACTTGATTCAAATCTTTCTGAACTTGGTACTTACAAACTTTTCAGGGGACCACAATGTCCAACATTAAATGCTGGAAATCACCACACCATGGGTTTGTAAAACAGACCAATTTTTTTTTTTTTTTATGGATACGTTTAAGGTCCATCCTAGAGGCCTGTTTATATTAACACTGCATGTCTTACTCTGGGAACTTATGACTAAGATTTTCTTCAAAGACCTGGTGAATCAGGATTTTCCATTCATATCTGTGAATTAGGGATACCTGGGGGTAATCTCTGTCACTGAATAAATCAATATGTTTATCAGTTAGACCTCTTCTTTGCTGGAAAATGCTGACTTGCACTTTTTGTATAGGTAAGGTTTATCAGCAAGATTTGTACAGGGTCAAGAGTGGGCGAGCTGTTAGTCTGAGAAATGCCAAATATCAGAATGGAGAAGAACGAGATCGTCTCTAGAACCCCTAGTTACCCAGAGACATTTTATTTCATTTCTTTCATGTGATTTTTTTCTTCCTTTCTTTGTTGTCTTTTCCACATACCTTACAGATGGTCAGTATTCTATTTGAAATGTAGTTACCACAAGTACACAAGGCTCTTTATCACAACAGTGATTATAGTTAGGCAATAGTAGAAATAAAATAAATGTCCATATGACTTTACCATATGATAGAATATTCTGCAGCCACTTAAAAGGATGAGATAGACCTATGAGCATGAACATAAACAATGCCCATGACTTATTAATAAGTTTTAGAAAACAGGTAATTTATTCTTCATAATAGCATAAAATGATAACAATAATTCTATATTATAATTTCTGTGGGTTTTTTTTTTTTTTTTTTTTTTTTTTTTTTTTAGACAGAGTCTCATTCTGTCACCCAGGCTGGAGTGCAGAGTGCAGTGGTGCAATCTCAGCTCACCGAAACCTCTGCCTCCCAGGTTCAAGCGATTCTCCTGTCTCAGCTTCCTGAGTAGCTGGGACTATAGGCATGGCTAATTTTTTTTGTATTTGTAATAGAAACAATGATAAATGAGCCATAGCTACCTTCTTACCTCTTTCTTTTCTTTCTTTCTTTTTCTTTCTTTCTTCTTTCTTTTTCTTTCTTTCTCTCTGTCTCTCTTTGTCTCTTCCTGTCTTTCTTTCTTTCTTTCTTTCTTTCTTTCTTTCTTTCTTTCTTTCTTTCTCTCTCTTTCTTTCTTTCTTCCTTTCCTTATTTATTTCTTTTCTTTCTTTCTTACCTTTCTTACCTTCTTACCTTTCAATTCAACATGATTGAATATTATAACATAATACTGAGCAAAAAAAAATCTAGACATATAAAGAACATATGGTATGATTCAATTTGCATAAAGTTCAAAAATGGACACAACTAGCTTTTGGTATTAGATGTCAGTTTAATGGTTACATTGGTAGAGAAGGTGGCTAGTAATTAAGAAGCAGTATATACAGGGGTACTGAACATATTCCATTTCTTGGTCTGAGCGTTGGGTACCTATGTGTGTTCATTTTGTAAAATTTTCTCACAGTGTAAATTTATGAATTATGCATTTTGTTATGTATAACCCTTCAAAGTTTATTGTAAAGGGCAGGAATTTGAATTTTGAAAAAATAAAAGACTGTGATGCTTCACAACCTGGACAGTAATGAAAGGATATTCTTAGATGAAGTAAGAGATGTGGTTCAGCAAGACCATGTGCAAGCCAGATTCCTGGGGAACTAGAAACCATGAGCATGGGTGAAACTGAAGACATTGTTAAGTAAAACAAGCCAGGCAAAGCAAGACAAATACCACATGATATGTGGAATCTAAAAAAAGCTGATCTCATGGAAATAGAGAATAGAATGATGGTTACCAGAGGACAGAGGGTTTAGGGGGAAGATGGGTGGGGGAGATGTTGGTCAAATAATACATATTTGCAGCTGGACAGAAGGAATAAGTTCAAGAGACCTATTGTGCAGCAGGGTGGCTATAGTCAGTGATCGTATTTTGTATTGTTGAAAAATGCCCATAGAGTGTATATTCAGTCTTCTCCCCACAAAAATGATAACCATGTGAGGTAATGCATTTGTTAATTAGCTCGATTTAACCATTCCACAATGTATATATACATCAAAACATTGTACACAATCCACACATTATAAATTCATATGTCAATTTAAAAATAAGTAAATATATTTGAAAAAAGTTAAAAAGGCACTATGAGCAAGTAGAGGAAGACAACTGTTAAACATAGAGGACAAAGCAGGCAGTGGAGGGGCAGGGATAACAAAATCTCCAAGAAGAGAGGTGAGCCATGCTATTGTATTTCCATCCATTGTTTACATAGATCCTTAAAATAAATCCTTCAAAAATTAAATTAAAATGAATTAAGTTGAATATTATCAGCACTGATATTTATAAAAGAGATTACATATTTATTATTGCTATGACTATCATTATTATAATTCATGGATCATCAGTATGACTCTATACCTGAAACTAATGAATTTGACTACAATACTGTTTTAATTCTTAATTTTTTTTTTTTTTTTTTTTTTTTTTTTGAGACGGAGTCTCGCTCTGTAGCCCAGGCTGGAGTGCAGTGGCCGGATCTCAGCTCACTGCAAGCTCCGCCTCCCGGGTTCACACCATTCTCCGGCCTCAGCCTCTCGAGTAGCTGGGACTACAGGCGCTGCCACCTCGCCCGGCTATTTTTTGTATTTCTTAGTAGAGATGGGGTTTCACCGTGTTAGCCAGGATGGTCTCGATCTCCTGACCTCGTGATCCACCCGCCTCGGCCTCCCAAAGTGCTGGGATTACAGGCTTGAGACACCGCGCCTGGCCATTCTTAATTTTTCTTACGCACTTAAGGACTTGGAAATTGTTTTCAAATAGTTTACATCTTACCTCTCAAATTCAGTTTTCACAATGGGTTCTACGATATATTAAAATAATGGTAATAATATAGTAGAAACCAATTATATTTTATTAGCACTGGAAGTGAGCCAGACACTGTGCTCAGTAAATGCGTAGTACAAAGCATCTCATTTAATCTTCCAATGACCCAGTAAGGCAGGTATTATGATCATCACCACATTTCACATCAAAAACTGCGTCATAGACAGGTTAAATAAAATTGCCGAAAGTCAGGTAAATAGAGCGAGACCCTTGGAACAGATCTGTGCTTTCTGACTGTCAGTCTGCACTGTTCAACATGGTAGCCACAAACATGTGCCAGTCATTAAAAGAAACACTGGAGACAAGTTAAATTTAATAGACTTTAATTGAGCAATTTGTGAAGCGGGTAGCCCTCTGAACCAAATTACATTCAGAGTGACTCTGGCACTGCTGGAAGGTGGAAGAGAATTTGTGGAAACAGGGAATTTATGGGAAAAGGGAAAGTGGCCTACAGAAAACACAAGTGAGGTACAGAAACAGCTGGTTATAGCCCTCGGCATTCATTGAACACAGTTAACTGACTGTGATTAGCTGAAACTCGGTGATTGGTACAGGAGTAGGTTACAGTCTATTTGGGCATGTTGTTAGGTTAAAATTCACTATGTACAGAGAAACCATTAGACCAAACTTAGAATCTGTAAGGAGGCAGTTTTAGGGTAAAATTAACACAGTTGAACACTTGAAACATGGCTAGCCTGAAATGAGCTGTAAGTCTCATATACCGTAAGTCTCATATAAAAAGCCCCACTGGATGTCAAAGACTTAGCACCAAAACAATATAAAAGATTTCATTAATATTTTAAAGCTATTCTGTATTGAAGTGATACTATTTTGTATATGTTGGGTCAAATAACATTTATAATTAAAGTGAATTTCTCTGTTGATTTATTGATTGGGTTGCTTCTACCATGCCTACTAGGAAGCTTTGGAAGCTTAAATTATACATGTGGCTTGCATTATATTTCTGTTGGATCATGCTGGTCCAGACTGGATGCTCTACTAGACCAGAGGTTTTCAACTTCAGCTGCCTTAGGTAGATTTGAACGTACACAGATCCAGCCTCCTAGTGCTGGAAATTCAGATCTGCTCTGGGCTGGAGTTCAGTTGTTGGTGTATTCAGGAAGCTCCAGAGGTGTTTCTAATGTGTAGCCAACGGAGAGAACTCCTACCTCTAGTCCAGATGCCTGCTCTATGCTGTCTGATACCCACCTGACTCAAGACAGCTCCTGATGGGATAGTTACAGCTTAAGCCTGGGAAGTCAAATAGCCACAGGGCTCTTAGCCTGCACGCCTATGCAAAGAGCTGACTGTGCTGATGATGTTTGTAGGTTTTCCAGGATCACTGCTAATACCTGACTGTGGTAAAGGAGTTAGATTCCTTTAGCTTACACCTCATCTGTCTGAGAGAAGTGAAGCCCCATTACACTAATATGGAGAAGGTTGTGTGTTACCTTGGTCCTGAATGTTCTGTGAGGCAAGGTTAAAAGGTCTTTAGTGGGTTAGAATGCCTACTCCATCTAAATAGGTCACAGCTAGAAGATTCCTTTAAACCACTAGGTCAGATTCTCCCTGTTGTCAAGAAAATGAAATTTTATTGTTCCAAGTCACATGTCTTGCTCCTAGAATGTGACTTTGCCAATGAACAGTGAATCCTAAGTGATAAAACGTAGAATTGAGGGTCAGGAGTGGGGGACAGTTATTATAGGTTCAGGAAAAATGGAGTTATCAGATCTTTTAAAAGTGAACTGACACACCACAGACTGGGCTTGCCTTAGTATTGAGAACTCACCAGGAGATATAATTTGATGCAGGTTGCTTTTTACTTACAATTTATTTGTGGAAGAAATAGCACTTGGAAAGCCAGTGCATGTTAGACATATTAATGAGAAGACCCAGGGCTTTTCATTTGCTTTTCAAAATATGTCTTATAACATTCACTTATCTATAGTCAGCCAGAGCTGCACTGTTTGTGAAACGAGGGAAGGAGATAAGCGGTTATTACAGGAAACGTTTATATTTGGTGGGGGGGCAGGGGAAGAAAGGAAAATGACAGGCTGAGAATACAGGTGTTTATGAATTTAAACTGTTATTTCCCTTTAGATATCAACTTTAACAGACAATGCACATCTAAAAGCATTTTGCCTAGAAATAAGATAGAGTATCAACATTATTATAAAGTAATTATTTTAGTTTTTCCTTTTTTTTTTTGAGATGGAGCCTCCTTCTGTTGCCCAGGCTGGGGTGCAGTGGTGCAATCTCCGCTCAATGCAAGCTCCGCCTCCCAGGTTCACGCCATTCTCCTGCCTCAGCCTCCCGAGTAGCTGGGACTACAGGAGCCCGCCGCCACACCCGGCTACTTTTTTGTATTTTTAGTAGGCAGGGTTTCACTGTGTTAGCCAGGATGGTCTTGATCTCCTGACCTTGTGATCCGCCCGCCTAGGTCTCTCAAAGTGCTGGGATTACAGGCGTGAGCCACCGTGCCCCGCCTTTCAATTTTTTTTAAGTGTACTCTTCCATAGTTGACTGCAAAGAGCAAGAAAATGAATCCCTGGAGTAAATGTAACTTTCAACCCCCTCCCCCACCTCAAGAAATTGCTGCCTTTTTATTGCCCCACCAAGCAGAAGACCACTGGTAAATGTCCTTGGACATCCAGCTCAGAAGCTAATGAGTCTACCAAAGGCTTTCTTGTAGTAACCCCCTAGTGCACAGCCAGCATTAGCCACATACAAAAACCCAGAAATAAAGATCATATCCTTGTCCTTGCGGGACTTTTGAGAAATGGATAGGTGCATTTTTGGTACAAGACCATGAAGTTATGAAAAAGGTGTAAAAGAGATGCAGAAGGGAAGCTTGGGAAGAATTTTCAGACTTCATAGTAGTTATTCTGAGTTTTTAGGGATCGGTGGGCAGATTAACTTGCTAGGGCTGCTGTAACAAAGCACTGCAAACTGGTGGCTCACACGATTCTTTTGTTTTCCAGTTCTGATCAAGGTATTAGCAGAGTCAGTTCCTTCTGAGGGCTGTGAAGGGATAACTCTTTCTTGCCTGTTTCCTAGCTTCTGGTAATTGGCTGTCACTCTTTGACGTTCCTAAGCTCGTAAAAGCATTGCCCTCATCTCTGACTTCTTCTTTACACGATGTTCTCCCTATGTGTGTATGTGTCTGTCTCTGTGTCCAAATTTCTCCTTTTACTAAGGGCACGGTAATACTGGATTAGAATCCATTTTCATGGCCTCATCTTAACTTGATCCTCTACAAAGACCCTTTCTTAGTCCATATGGGCTGCATAGCAAAGTACCCTACACTGCATAGCTTATAAACAACAGGCATTTATTTGTCAGTTCTGGAGGCTGGGAAGACCAAGGTCAAGATGCCAGTAAATTGGGTGTTTGGTGAAAGCTCAGTCTCTGCTCCATAGATGATGCCTTCTTGTTGTACCCTCACATGGTAGAAGGGGCAGGGAGCTTCCTTGAATTTATTTTATAAGAGTACTAATCCTATTCATGAGTGTGGATCCCTCATGACTTACCCACTTCCGAAAAGCCCCACCTCTTAATATGATTCCACAGGGCATTAGGTACTAACATATGCATTTTGGGGGCACACCAATATTCAGACCATAGCAGACTTTATATTCAAATAAGGTCATACGCATATAACTACTGGGGTCATTGCTTCAACATCTTTTGGAAGACAAAATCCAATCGGTAACAGTGGGAGTTTCAAGTAGAAAAAGGGAAGGTGCTTCTAGCCTGAATAACACAGTGTAAAAGACATGGAGCATTTTAGTACTTCCTGGTCATCTCAGCTTCTCTGCACATGGATGGTGGGACTGGAAGCACCCCCATCCCCAAGCAGCTTTCTCACGTTTGCTTGTAGCAAGGCTCAGGGAGCTGATTCTGTCTTCCTGATATTCGTATTATATGCCCCACCCTGCCAGGGGGCCACCCTCTGTCCCTGCCCCACCCTGCCAGTGTATGTTTGATCTCATTGGTCTCATGGTAAGGATTCCTTTTGTTTGCCTTCAGGCTCTCTTTTAACTAAATGAAATACTTATTTAAGGCATTTATAAGGCCATTGAACTCTTTGTTCATTTTTATCTGCAAGTTAAAAAAGGCATATCTTGATTTCCAAACATTCTAAATATTCTTCTCCTTTTCATTCTCTTTCCTGATCAAGGTTCATTTGCAATTGCTTATAAGCTCCTAATATTTTAATATATCCCAAGCATTTGTTGATTTTTAAAAATAAAATTCAGGAGACCTGCTTTATCTAACAATAATTAATACTGGATTAAATCCACTTAAACTTAATCCAGTTAAAATGAGGACATAAAAGTCAGAGTGCAACCATTCAGGGAGAGACTGACCTACACAGATGATGAGGTTGGTTTGATGGATAGAAATAAATACTAGAATTAGGCAGGGAGGAATGCTGGTGTGAAGACCCACTTCATAAATAGTGGGTTCGTTAATGAATATTGTTGTATTATGATGACTTTTTCTTCTCTAGGTAGACTCTTAACTTCAGGGCCTCAGATGATGAACAATTGGATAGAAAGGAGCCTCTGAGGTACCATTTGGTTGACTTTTAGAATGACTATAAGAGTAATCATGCTTCATTTTGATACCTAGTGGCAACACATAGGATCTGATTTGCATATCTTGAGTATGTGGTTTTCCAGGTAAAATTTTTGCTCATATATATGACATGCAGGTTGATGTCTGTGTGTTTGTGTGTGCTTAAACCTCACACTACTTGAAGATCAGCATATTTATGGACATCATAGTTGAGCTCTGTGTCTTTTAGGAAACCCTAAAAATGGCGGTACAAAGGAAATGTTCTCAAGAAGAACTAGAATCCTAGGTCCTTATACCTGGAGGGGATATGGAGGTGCCATTTAGAACATTTCCTGTTCCCTCACACATGTAGGGGATCATGCTCTATTGTGGTCACCCACGCTCTGTCCTCTACAGAGATGTCTCAGGGGAAATAGTGTGACAGGGACTATGGCTGTGATTTTCTTTCACTAGCATTCTTTTTTCTACGTAGTACAGCTTAACAAGTTTCTATGGAGAGACTTTGAGAATTTTATACTGTTGCAGTTTCCAAGAGAATTTCCATGAGGCTGTGTTACACATCTGGGTCTGAACTGTGGCTGCCCAGTTAAGCAGACATCATGTTAACCAATAAGTATTCCAAGGATTCTGTGTCTCCAAGGACAAAAAGCACAATTTATTTTCTTAAAGGGAGAAGTGACGGAGAGTATGAAACTGGAGAAGGTAACATTGTGGTGAAATTTCAGAATCCAGCATTAGAACAGTGGAGAGAATCTTTTTGGCAGGCAGCCTGACCTGAGTCTTGCCCTTGCCCTAGACTCACCTCACTCCGGGAGCAGCATGCATGGTTGTTGCCTGCGTCTGTTTCACCACCAGCTGTAACTGCTCTTATCCTCTCTTATCCATTGTCTTTACCAAGAAAATGGGGGAAATACTACACACTTCCTATTTGTTTATCTGTGAGGGGGAGTATGAAAGACAGAGCCCATTCCCCAAAAAGGTCTGCTTGTATTACATCCTTCAAATTTTCTGGGCAGGAAATTGAAAACCACAAGTTGAAAAATACAGTTACCAAGAGTGCAAGTACAAGTTAAAAAAATGAGTTTAAAAAAAAGACATAAAAATAAATTCTCTAAATGCCAGTTTCTGGACACAGACTTCTCCAGAGTTAGCAAGTCACTGACTGCCTGTGGCTAAGGCTAGTTCTGCATACGGGAGTAGAGTATTTTAAAGGTTCTTTTTGACCTAAATGCTGCTTCAGGAGAAAAAGGAAAAAGAAAAGAAACTGGCATTTTGTGCATCAATTATATGCCATGTATTATTCTAGGCACTTTGTTCGTGCTTATCTATTTAATCCCTAAATACGCAGCTATGCAATATTTTTCTATTTTATTGGTAAGGACAATGAGTAAGAGAAGAAGAACAGTTGCAGCTGATGGTAAAAGGTAGTCATGCACAACCACTGACCACACTGCTCCCTGAGTGGAGTGGGCTCAGGGGAAGGGGAGGTATCAGCCAGGCCACCCTAGTAGCATGGCTCAATCCAAGTTCAAAGGCCTCAGAACCAGGGAAGCCAATGATGTGATTCTGTCTGAGACCAAAGGCTTGAGAACCTAGGGTCACTGATTTAAGTTATAGGGTCCAAAGGCCAGGGAACCTGGAGTTTTTTGTCCAAGGACAGGAAAGGAGGAGTATAGCTTAGTTTCAACAAAGAGAAAAACATATTTGCATTTTCTCTCAGTTTATTCTCTTCAGGATCCCAGAAGATGGGATGGTGCCTGCCCATAATAAAGTCAGATTTTCCCCATGTAGTCCACTTATATGCACATGCTAAATGTCCTTTGAAAACACCCACACAGACATACCCCAAAATAATGCTTTATTCGGTCTCTAGGTATTCCATATTCCAGTCAAGTTGACACCTAAAATTAGCCATCACACAGAAGGAATAAATTTTAAAATATAGAAGGATGAAAAACTATAATTTATTTGAATTACTTACAATGTGCTATATGCTTAAGAAAAGTTATTTGATATCATTCTCATTATAAACATAAGTGATATCATTGCCTTTACTTAGCTGAGAAAATTGAAGTTTATAAAGGTAAAGTAATATACTTGCAGTCACTCATTTTAAAAGTGACCAAAATTAAAGTCAAATCCAAAATTACCAGACTCTCAGCCCCTTGATTTATGCTGGTTCTTGCATAATACCCTATGAATCAAATGCACTGATAATATACCATCATTGTAGCTACACCTGGGTCTATAAATTCACTTGTAGTCTTTGAGTTTTAATATCACTCTTGATTTAAACTCAGAATTGCTTTTTTATTTTTGCATGTCCCCAGGCTACATTCGACTAGCTTCAAGTAAAAAACAAAACAAAACAAAAAACATACTGCATATATGTTATGTGGAAATCATTCATTTTTGTAGGTACAGTCTTATATTTTTGTTTGTTTCATTGGATATTAGTCTCCATAATTTTCATAATTCATTTTATTTACAGAAGCAGGGTAGATAGATTATTATATGCAAGTCATGCTTATTCTATTTCAGTCATGAACTGACAATTAAGTAAAATGGAATTCTTTAGAGTTGGCACAACTATTTATTTGCTTCCAAGTTCAATTGGAAAATTTAATGAAGTTGCAAATGTGGGGGTGGAAAGGATGACATTTTTTAAGATGACGATATGCCTAAACAGGTCTTAACAATACATTTTTTATCCCTTTCATTTGAATCTTTCCACCTTTAAAATGTCAGCCCAAGCCTGCAGGGGCACATGATTTCCCCTCTCCACTTACCAAGAAATGTAGATAATGTGACTTTTTTAGGTTTACTTTCTGTTTTCTATTATGCCAGCCCAAATAAATGCATTAAAAACAAAAATAAACCCTAAGAAGAGATAAAATGTTTGAAAACATTGGTTCCCAACATAATTCCACAGGAAAAAGTACTAGAAAACATGCAATCATATCTTAAGAGAGGATATAGTGCATGGTCTCAGAAAATAGAAGAAATAAAGGAAAATAGGTCCTATAATGTGGGCTCTGTACATGTAGGTTTTGATACAGATTTGTTTCATCAGGGTTCCATTTGCTTATTAATGATAAAGTACTGCAAGTACCTTTACTGATAAGAGAAACAACACAAGTCCCCAAGGACTAATTTCAGCTGGCCCTGGAAGCTTCTGCAGCATTTCGGGAGCACCCCAGAAAGTCACAGTATGAAGAATTTTGTGTACCTGAACCACCCCTCAGCTTGCTTTTCTGTCTTTGAATTGCCATCAGCACCAAGTGAAGCTAGTCTAGAATATAAAACCAGGCATCATACCAGTGTCAGCATAGAGTATGTTGGTTGGAACAGCACACAAATCCAACACAGAGATAAACAATCAGAATACTTACATATCAGTTGATCATGCTGCTCATGCTCTGAGGCCAGGGGACAAGTGCTTTCACCATTTTCCTTATGGCACTCTGTGCTGTGAAAAGGACTTTGTGAGTGCAGAATCACAGTGAAGAGGCCAAGGTTGGATGAAAAAGCCCCTGTTTTAGCCTATAACAGAATACCACAAAATGGGTAATTTATTTTTAAAAAGAAATTTATTTGGTTCATGTTTCTAGAGGCTGGGAAGCCCAAAAGCATAGCACCAGCATCTGATGAGGGCAGTTCTATGGCAGAAGGGGGAAGGCAAGCGAGCTCAGGAGACAGAGAGAGGAAATTGAGCTGAATTCATCCTCTTATCAGGAGCCCACTCTTGTGATAACTAACCCACTCCTGTGATAACTAGTCTACTCTCATGATAACAGCATTAATCCCTTCCTGAGTGGAGTCTTCATTGCCTAATGACCTCATAAAGGCCCCACTTCTTGGTACTGTTACAATGACTATTAAATTTCCAACACAGGAACTTTGAGGAACATATTCAAACCATAGCAGCTCTAAATGGAGAAGCTGGGTGTAGAGTTTAGCAGCGGGTGGGGTCAGGAGCAGATGGTCAACTCAGGAAAGGAGGATGTGTTTAAGCCTAGGAGGACTTGATATGAACACAGACAGATTCTAAGCCTTAAGAACACTCTGGGCTGAGAATTGATGTAACATGAACAATTCTGTAAAGACAGAAATATGCATTTGTTAATTCAAGTAACAAGTCTGAGGTGTCAGTGATGTGAGAAGTGCTGCACTAGGTGCTGAGGAGACAGTGATGAGCCAAATGAATAAATTAATGAAGAATATGGTCCCCTGAACCAGTGGAACTTACAGTGCAAGGCTTTTTGATAGTGCAAGCCTTTTTGAACTAGTGACATTTAATTTGAGATTAAAAAAAAAAAAAAGAGTGGGCATTTAAAAGACAAGCAGAAGGCCTGGAGCATTGGCTCACACCTGTAATCCCAGCACTTTGGGAGGCCAAGGCAGGCAGATCACAAGGTCAGGAGATCGAGACCAGCCTGGCCAAGATGGTGAGACCCCGTCTCTACTAAAAATACAAAAATTAGCTGGGCATGGTGGTGCGCACCTGTAGGTACTTGGGAGGCTGAGGCAGGAAAATCACTTGAACCCAAGGCAGGGATGTTGCAGTGAGCAGAGACCATACCACTGCACTCCAGCCTGGTGACAGAGCAGGACTCTGTCTCAAAAACAAACAAATAAACAAAAAAAGCCAACGGAAGAATAAAGCAAACGGCATGTTTCAAGACTCTAAGGACTAAAATGGTAGACATAACAGAAAAAAAGGAGAGTGGTTGATATGGGTGAGCAGTGTCTATCAGGCAGGTCTTTCAGACCACACTAAGAGTTTTAGGTATTATAAGTCAAATAGGAACCCAATAACACACTAAAAATAGAAGACACACACATATTCATTCATATACATGTGTATATATGATTTAATTTGTATATTAAAAGGTTTATATAGCCTGCTACATGGAGAATGGTTTATGGGAGTATAATCATAAAAGAAGACTAAAAGATAAAAAGCTATGTATTATTTCATATTCTGCATATTCTACATATTCTTTGTGTATTCTTTTGTACCCTAGGATTAATATTTTTGCAGCTGTAGTTGACATAAGATAAACCACCTGTTTATAATGTATCACTAGATACATTTTTGACATAAGTATTCACCAGTGAAACAACCACTGTAATTGAGACAAGTAATATGTCTATAACACCCAAAAATTTCCCCACATTAATTTGTAATCTCCCCTATCAATCCCTACTCCTGACCCCAGGTATCTACATACATGTTTTATGTTATTATAGTTTCCATTGTCTAAAATTTTGAATAAGTGGAATTATACAACATGTACCCTGTTTGTTGTCTGATTTATTGCACTCAGCATATTTATTCTGATATTCTCTCATATTGTAGTTTATATCAATAGTTCATTTCTTTTTACTGCTGAGTACTATTTCATTATATAGAAATATAATAATTTGATTATCCCTTTACCTGTTGATGGATCCTTGGGTTATTTCCAGTTTGGGGGCTATTAAAAATAAAGTTTCTATGAACATTTGGGTACCTAATGAAATTGAACTCCCAATTGTTGTGGGTAATGGAATGGCTAGATCATAAGGTAGGTATATTTTTAACTTTCTGTGAAGCTATCATTGGAAATGGCCATATAATTTTACCTTTCCATCAGAAGTACATGAGAGTTCTAGTTGCTCACATCCTTTTCACATTTGGTATGGTGAATCTTCAATTTCACCTATTCTAGTGGGGGTGCCATATATCTCATTATAATTTAAATTGCAATTTCATAATAATGAACAATGTTGGGTATCTTTTTAGGTACTTATTTGTCATCCAGATATCTTTGGGGAAGTGTCTGTTCAACCTCGTTTTGCTCATATTTAAATTGGTTTGCTTATCTTATTATTGAGAAGTCATTCTTACAAATTAAAGATACAAGTCCATTATTGAATATATATTTTGCAATTTTTCAGACTATATCTTGCCTTTTGATTTTCATAATGGTGTCTGTGAAGAGCAAATGTTAATGTTGATTGATAAAGTCCATTTTGATTTTAAAATATTTTTTAGTTTGTAGCTTTCATATTTTAGTTAAGAAATCTTTGCCAAATCCATGGCACTAAGATTTTTTTGTATGTTTTCTTCTAATTTTGTAGTTTAAAATTTACATTTACATCTATCATCCTTTTTGAGTGTATATATGTATAGAGTATGAGATTGGGATCCAGGTTCATTTTTGTGGATATGGCTATGTATACTATTGATGCAATGTCATTTTTGGAAAATATTCTTTCACCAATGAATTATGTTGGCATCTTTGTCAAAACCAATTGGCCACATGAGTGTCGAATATTATATTTCCGAACTGTTTTATCTGTTGCAATTATTTGTTTGTCTGTAATTAGGCCAATACCATACTGCTTTGATTACTATAAATTTTATAAGAAATCTTAGAATAAAGTCATGTGATTCCACAACTTTGTTCTCTTGGCTACAGGAACATTGTTCTGGCTACTGTAGCTCTTTTGTATTTCCATAAAACATTTAGAATTGGCTTGTCAATTTCTATGACAAGAACAACAAAAACAAAAATGCTTCCTGAGATCTTAATAGCATTGCAATCAATCTGTCTATCATCTTGGGGAGAATTGACATCTTAATAATATCAAGCCTTCTAATCCATAAACATGTTATATCTATTTATTTAGATCTTCTTTTAAGCTTTTCAGTGTACAAGACTTGTGTGCCTTTTGTTAAATTGAGCTCTATGTATTTTATATGCTTTGATGCTATTGTAAATGACATTTTTGTTTCAAATTATCTTTGTTGTCATAAAATGATGTGCATTTATTTTTGTATCTCTCTCCTATAACCTTGTATCCTGAAATTTTCCTAAGCTTACTTGATAGTTATACTGGCTCTTTTGTAGATTCCATCAGTTCTTCTGTATAAATTGTCATGTCGTTTGCAAACAAAGACAACTTTTCTTCTACTTCCCCCAGCCGAATGATTTTTATTCCTATTTTTTCTTGTTACATTAACTAAACCTCTGGCACAGTGTTGACCGGAAGGTATGAGAGTGGATATTCTTGCTTTATTCCTGATCTTAGGGAAAAAACATTCAGTCTTTCACAGTTAGATATAGGTTTTTTTTATAGCTACTCTTTATTAGGTTGAGGAAGTGCCTTCTATTTCTAGGTTTTGAGAGTTTTAATCAAGAATGAATATTAAGTTTTGCTACGTTTTTGCCTCTAATCTAGTTGTTAGATTATCTGCTTAGATGTAAAAATGGTGAATCATATTGATTAATTTTAAAATATTAAACCAACCTTGCATTTTTGTGTATAAACCTTACTTATGATGCACTATACTTTTTATATATGGTTATATTTTATTTCCTAAAATTTATTAAGACTTTTTGCATCTGTGGCAATGAGGGAAATTTATCTGTAATTTTTTGTTAGGTCTTTGTCTTTTTTGGAATCATGATAATACTGGCATCATAAAATGAATTTGAATCTATTGTTTTTCTATAATTTTCAGTGATGAGAAGCCTCTGATAGGAAAAAATGAACACCAAAGGAATTATTATTTTCTTTAAAAAATAGTGCTTGCTATAATTGAATAATGTTCTAATTTTAGTATGCATGAGAAATACCTGAAAATTTTACTTAAATAGAGATCCTGGCTGGGTATGCTGGCTCACGCCTCTAATCCCAGCACTTTGGGAGGCCAAGGCAGGCAGATCAACTGAGGTCAGGACTTCGAGACCAGTCTGGCCAACATAGTGAAACCCCATCTCTACTAAAAATACAAAAATTAGCTGAGCATGGCGGCACATGCCTATAGTCCTAGCTACCTGGGAGGCTGAAGCAGGAGGATCACTTGAACCCAGGAGGAAGAGGTTGCAGTAAGCTGGGATCACGCCACTGCACTCCAGCCTGGATGACAGAGCAAGACTCTACGTAAAAAAAAAAAAAAAAAAAAAAAAAAAAAAAAAAAAAAAAAAAAAAAAAATCCTGATTTAGAAAGAAGGAAACCATAATTGGTATTAACAAAGAAAAACATATCTCCCCAGGTGATTTTTATGTAGATGATTCATGTTCTGAGAACTCTTAGTCTACTCAAAAGTTCTCAAAGTATGTTTCTCTGACCAGTAGCATCAGAATCACCTGGGAACTTTTAAAAAATGCCAATATTCTGTACTCACTCCAGATCTACTAAATTAGTAACTCTGGGGAAAGAAGTAGGTGCAATCTGTTTTTTAATAGGCTCCAAGGTGACTCCAATGCATTACAATTTGAGAACTATTGTTCTATGTTAATGACACAGCGAGAGAATGTATATGGATGCAATTAATTTTTTATATTTTTAGAATATATGTGTGTTAAAAAGTGGGAAATGTCCTCTAAATTGGCTTTTTCTTTCTTATGACCTGTGTAGAAGGTCTGAGAGTGAGAGAGGGAAAGGTGTGCCAGGTGTGTGAGTAGTGTCGAGATGATATGGATGATCATTAGGAAAACAGGAAGGCAGGCTGATGAGATTGTTAGTGACTATTAGATGACTATTTAAGCTCTGTGATGCTGTTCTTTATTGGTGTCCATTTGCCCAGTGGTACAGTTTTCTTCCCCAATTCTGAGCTGCCCATAGTAGAGGTATGGAGAAGGCAGTTTCTTGGATTTATGTATATTTATTTTGCCAAATCGGTGAAAGGAAGATGAAAGGGATAAAGTAAATAAGAGTATTTGCAAGAGAGTAAATGACTGTAGTCATGGACCATGGTCATTGTCCTGTGTCAACAGAAAGATGAAGACAAGAGGAGGATAATTAACAGAGAAAGTACTGGGATCTATGGATACAAAGTCTTGATGAGATGGAAGAATTGTTTAGGTAGATACAGGTTAGGAAAGGACCTAGGAGTATAAATGGTAGTGGCTACAGAGTGAAATGTTTGTTTCTGAATTATTGTCTTTTTTGTGATAAGCTACAAGGTATGACCTTGGTAATAGAGACTGAATTCTGTGCCAAATCATGGTATTGAGAAGGACAGAGACTGGGTGAATAAAATACTTACATGCCTATTGATTTTTTCTTCATGAATGCTGTCAATCATAGTGATAGTAGGATGAATGGGAGGCTGACAGTCAAGGACTAAATCAGAATCAGAAAACACAGGGGCATCCGCACCACGGAAGGTAAATTGGAAGGCATCAGTGGCACAGGAAAGCTCAGAAGCACCTGAGTTTGTTTCTCTAGCGGATTAATTTGGACCCTACCACAATTTCACAAACTTAGGTAACCAGTAAATCCTAGTCATAGAATGTCTGTGGATAATAAATTTGTAATCGCAGTATATGAGTATGAGTTCTGATGTAGCCATACAGATAAAAAAAATAGCACCCAGTTATCCTATAGAACTTTGCAAATAAATTGAATCATAATAATTTCCTCGTTTTATTCCCTGTTTATGACAGAAACAAAAAAGTTGGCTTTGACAGATTCCTACCAGCTCAGAAGTACATGGATGAAGATTGTTGCTGATGTGCCCTGCTGGCATCCATTCTAATTTTGTTTTTCAAATTCACAGAGAGTGAAGAAGTTTATCAAAGGCAGGTGCTGTCAATTTCATGTATCATCTTTGGAATTGTCATCGTGGGCATGTTCTGTGCAGCATTCTACTTCAAAAGCAAGTAAGACCATTTCTCTCAAGTATTTAAAGTTTACTTTTCGAGAAAGCACTTTCTGTTACTTTAAGTTCTCGGTCTGTGCGCCACACAGAGGGAACCTGTGGAAATGGGTCTAGCAACAATCTGCAAGTGCCTTAGGACCTTTTTGTAAATTGCGGTGAGTGTGTACAGGCATGTGCCTGCGTGTATGTGATGTGTGTGTGCACACATGTGTGCGCGGTTTATCTTTGATGCACATACTGATCATTCCTCTCAGTGATCACGAACATTCTATGTTCTTTGCACTGATTAACCACTTGCCGGTATTAAAGGCTTGGTGTCTGCCTGTCACTAAGGGCTAACTCTTCTGAAGAGAGGGGTCACTGCTATGAACCTACACATTATCAACCATTATCTATCTATTTATGAAAAAACAATTCAATTTTTCAATTTTTCATACAGATTTTAGGCAAATATGGAACATAAATACTAAAAAATATACTTCAGTTTACCAATTGATATGCATATGTTGAATATGCCCTAAAGTTATCTTGCTGAGAAATTAGACCTTCTTCAGATGAAGGTGTTTATGTTTACTAGAAATAGATATAGGCCAGGTGTGGTGGCTCAGCCTGTAATCCCAGCACGTTGAGAGGCCGAGGCAGGTGCATCACCTGAGGTCAGGAGTTCGAGACCAGCCTGACCAATATGGTGAAACCGCATCTCTACGAAAAATACAAAAATTAGTCGGCCATGGTGGTGTGCGACTGTACTCCCAGCTTCTCGGGAGGCTGAGTCGGGAGAATTGCCTGAACCTAGGCGGTGGAATTTGCAGTGAGCCCAGATCACGCTGCTGCACTCCAGCCTGGGGGACAGAGGGAGACTCCATCTCAAAAGAAAAAAAAAAGAAAGTAGATATAAACATATCTCTGTGTGCGTGTGTGTGTGTGTGTGTGTATGTGTGTGTGCGTGTGTGTATTTTCCCAAATGAACTCTGGTAGAGGTAGTTTATTTATTAAAAGGATATAATCTGCACTTAAAATAAGAAATGCGGATAAAAACATTAGCCCCACGGTTTCTTGAGCCTTAAGAATTTGGCAGATTTTATTTCTATAGCTTGTCTGAAATTCAAGCCAATGTGTAATTGTTTTTCTGAGTGGACCTATAAGTTTTTACCCATTCGCTCTTCTAATACGGGATTAATTTCCAGGTATAGTTTGTGATACCTGTCTGCATGTTTTCTGTGTTGATTCTCAAAGAGAACTGATTATGATTTTTTAACATAACATAAACTCAAGCATCAATTCAGAATTAGGAACCATTATTTTTCTCATAAACTATTTCAGAATGTTTTTAGATATTTAGAACTGTTGCCAAAATAGTACAAGAGTTTCCATATACTTAAACCAAAGTTCCTCTATTATTAATGGCTTACATTTGCATGGTACCTTTGTCAGAATTAATGGAACAATATTGATATTGTATTACTAACTAAAGTCTGTATTTTCAGATTTCCTTAGTATTTACCTAAGGTCCTTTTGTTAATGCCAGGGCCCCATCCTTACCATATGATATGAGCTGTTAATTCTCCTAGGCAACTCTTGGATGTGACAGTTGTAACTATCAATTTCTGAGCACTTACTCTTTGCCAGGCACACTGGGCTTTTAATGTATTAACTTCCAAACACCACAGCAGTCAGAGTTGTGCATTATTACTGCATTTTTCAAATAATGCCAGAATCTATTTTAAAATATTTATTTTTCAAAGTCATAAAGAAGAAAATTACAGATAGGTTCTTTAATCTTAGCAGTTCTAGGTTAAATCACATGCTCTAAGCCTCTATACCATATTGTTTCACATAGTCCTTTTGCTAGATGGTGGAGCTGCGCAGAGTGGGTTAGGAGTTACCCTCTTTTGTACAGCCCATAGCACTTTATGTTCTGTAAGGTTGCCATCGGGCATAACGGTCAGGGTTGTACACTAGTGAGTCATACTTGGATTCAAATCTTCAAGCTGTCATTGTTATATTTGATTAGGCAAATTATATTGTGTCTCTTAGCGTTGGTTCCCTTTGTGGTAAAATATGAACAAATATAATATCTACCTTTTAGAATTTTGTTAAGGATTAAATGCAACCATGGTCGGGTGCAATGGCTCATGCCTGTAATCCCAGCACTTTGGGAGGATGAGGCGGGAGGATCACTTGAGGTCGGGAGTTTGAGACCAGCCTGGCCAACATGGTGAAATTCCATGTCTGCTAAAATACAAAAATTAGCCAGGCATGGTGGCAGACACCTGTAATCCCAGCTACTCAGGAGACTGAGGCACGAGAATGACTTGAACCTGGGAGGTAGAGGTTTCAGTGAGCCACAATTGCACCACTGCACTCCAACCTGGGCAACAGAGTAGATTCAGTATCCAAAAAAAAAATACAATCACAATGTAAAGGGCATAACAAAGTGTTTAAAAGAGTAACTATCCAATAGAGCCTTGCTGTTGTTAACACCCATGGTTTTCCACACCAGGACTTGGTGGCTGGGTAGCTATAAAGTTAGCAGCCTCCCCTGGAGCACAAGAGTGGTAACCACACTCAGCAGGGTGGTAATTAGAAGGGTCTCCCTGCTAGAACTTTGTACAAAAAAGAAATTCCATACTTAACAATAACCAAATTATAATGAAGAAGCAGTTAATCACTTATTTTTACAGTATAATGTGTAGTTGTACCACATTTAAATGAAAGACAGGCCATGGTAATTATGAGAGCAAACAGCTGGATTACCAGGGGACTTCCATCTTTGGGGCTGTCAGTGTCTCACTCTGGGCTGCAAGTGGGCTTGGAGATCAACATCTCCTCCTGGGGCTCAGTGAGGGGTCAAAGTGTTTAATGAAAACAGTGTTCAACATCAGATTCATTAGGGTAGGCTCAGAGGACTGCACCGAAGCTGGAGAACCAAGCGGGGCATTGTTGTCTTTCTGTCTACCAGCCTGGGACACAGTTTTATTTAAAAAATGAATCAATTAATAACTAAAGGTAAAAATAATAAAGTGATATAAATGGAAGTATTTTCCAGCTGGAATTGGATGAGCTATATGTTCTTCATTAGAGACCTAGGGTGCATTTCTTCTTCTAGTACCATTTTCAGGCTTGGTCTCCCTTTAATTTTCTTTGCTTGAGAGAAATGCCACAACCTTACCAAGCACCTAATTTATATTGCTAAAAGCAATATCAATTTTCATAAAACCCTGGCACAAGTGTGTGTGTGTGTGTGTGTGTGTGTGTGTGTGTGTGTGTGTGTGTGAATTCGTGGATTTCTAATTCCTTTCCCAGAACCTTGGGGAGAACAGAATATCCAGATTCTACCTTGACCTTCCCTTACTTTAACTTATAAAGGAAAGTAGTTTATATGTATATACTTTTTTTACTTTAGCTTAGAAGCCCCAAGTCTTCCAGGATTCTAAGGCCTCTCTATCGTCGATATTCAAATAAATTCACCTGAACCTCCATTCGATATACTGGGATGTACAGTTTCTGCCCAGAGGGAGTTGAGACTTACCCCAAAGCTCTCTTGATCATTTATCTTCTACTTCAGATAATCACTTAGATGTTTCATTTATGATTCTTTTTCCATTCCCTTGTCACCTTTGGCATGGCATGACTTCATCAGAAGGAATATCACAGCAAATTGTATATCTGAGGAAAGGTGGAAGGTAGGTGACATGATGAGGAATAAATAAGAAACATATTGAATTTAGAGGATTTTTTGATGGAGTTAACTGAACCCCTAGTAACTCTAAAAAACAGTGAAAGAAATTCTCTTCACTCCCAATAAGCTCATATATTCCTATACATAGTTAATGGAACTATTAATTGAGCCTTTCAGGTCTGGCCAATGTGGCTCACGTAACGACTATAAATTATTCAAGGTTTTCTCTTTACTTTCAACTTACATAGTTAAGAATGATGGGGATGAGTATTAGAGTTCTTAGTAGAGCTTGGAAATACAAAACATGATTCAACTCTAAAACTACAATGAAATAGGAGTGGAGATGTTTCAGGAGGCAGAATCTGAGAGAGGTAATAACACAAATAGGAAAAAAGAGGAGGATAAAGAAGAAATTGGTGTTATCAGTAAAATGTAGACATGGTTACAACCTGCCCCTGACTATAGGTCATCAACCCCCTGAAATAAGAGATTTTAGATCCCAAGAAAAGCCTCTTAACAGCAGACACTCTGATGCAGTGCTACGATCTTCTTCAGATATGGAGGATTTAGTTCCCAGGTTTGCCAGCAAACACCCATGAAGAGTCACCTTTTTCAATCTCATGTTCCATTCTGGGATTGTTTATCTCCAATGATGCATCAATATGAGGCTCTGAAGACCTAGATCTTTTCCCTAATTTCAGGGGCAAGACCATGCCAGCTTCAGAGCTCCCTGTGGGGTTTGCTGAGGTTTTCTCTGAGACTACATCACATTCCAACTTCTTCCCAGCCCAATTCTGCTTCCATTTCTTCCCTTTGCTTCCACAGGTGTTGATACCCAGAGCTCTCCCTAACAAAAGTCCTCTATGCTGTCTTTATCCCGGGGTCTGCCTTCCCAGGAGCCCAATCTGCAACAAGACAAATAACGCCTAACAATGGATTCACGGTGTCTACTATTCTGCAACTTACATCTTATTTCTTTTTAATGCATTGCACCAAAGAAACTTGAAACTCAATGGACTGTAAAGTTTCCACACTGACACTCTTGGGCTGGTAGTATTCCCGTGTACAATGCATGCATCTAGTCTTCCCCAGAGCAATGCCTCTCATGAGAGAGCTAATGGTATTGCAATCAGCTGCTGATTGTTTACTCTGTTCCCATTTGCTGGGGGAAGGAGGAAGGAGCAAAAAAGCATGTGCTTGTGAGACAGGAGGGATGGTAGATAGGCAGAGGCAGGTTCAGAATGGAAGGACCACTTATCTTGGAATATTACTGAGTCAGGACTTGAGTGAAAAAAGACTAAAGGTAGGCAAATTATAAAAGGATTTAGGAAACGCAGTCTGATGTTGGATATTGTATAAAGAAAATTCCTTTACAAGTTTATACTTCCAGGGCTCTGAATTAGATTATTGAAAAAGTCATTAAGTGTTTCTGATTTTATCCCATTAGAGTAATGGAATCCTTGCTCTGCGATGTGCACTCTTACTTTTTCAGGATGATTTACCCGACTAGAACCTCCTGATTTCCCCTTTTTGTGTGTGTGAATGAATCCCTGATAAAATCTTGTGGCTGTAACATGCTCCTTAAAATGCCAATATGATAGACTTATTTTTAACAATAAGCCATAGATTAGCTGTTAGGAAGCAAATAGATTATTACAACAGGATTAAAGCAACTAAGAGTGCTAGAGATAAAAGTCTCCCAAATAATTGGAAAGATAAAAAGAAATATCTTTAAAAACAGAGCTACATCACATTGATATTATAAATTCAAAATGGGTAATGAAGCTCAAAGCCTCCAAAGCTTGTAGCAAGTGCTGGTGAATTGCTTGGGAAGACACAACTAGTGTAATCTTTTATCTTTGGGTCAGTGTTCTGATTCTTCTGCAGCTTCTGCCCACAAGACTGAGCTTGCTTGATGATATGGGGAAAGAGATGAACACTTTGTTTGTGCCCCTACATGCAGCCACCACAGTGTCCGTGGAAGATAAGCTTTTATGAACTTAATTTAAACAGGACGAAACGGAGGCTCAACAAGTGTAGGAAATTATTAGCGTAGCAAAACTAGTGGGTGGCAGAGTGGGATTCAAATCCCGGTCCCTATGATACAAGAAACCATGCTGTATAGTGTGCTACCTGACTGGAGAAGTTCATTGCCAAGACTGGCCATATACTCCACTGATGGCTGTATCTTTGTCAGAGACCTTGGAGGACAGGCAAAATTCAACGGCATGATTCTATTGGGAAAGTTGTCAGAATCAAAATGGAGTCATTTGTGTTAATAACCCTGAAAAATAGAGCCGGAGAAGGCCATGAAGGGAGCGGTCCAATGGGCAAATGCCTGATTACAAGAACTATCACAAAAGACTCTGCAAAAACCACAGCTTTGCATGAAGACATTTGCAGCCTTAGACACACATGAAAATACTTCTGCAAGGACATCTGCCCAGCAACTGCCTGTCCACCCTTGGACTGGCACCATCCTTTCTATTGATCCTTGTAGCCAGAGATAATTATCTCAAATCACTTGTGTACCTCATGTTTCCTGTCTTCCTAGTAATAAAAGCTAGTTTCCTGTATCGTGTGTATTCCCATTGCAACACTTATTTCCACATAAATGTTTTCTTTTACAGAGTCTCCATGTTTGTTTTTTAGGTCAACACTGCAAAGAGGTACACGTGTGTGTGCGTGTGTGTGTGTGTGTGTGGTGTGTTTAATGGGTACCAAGTCTATGCTGATAGATGATTTCTGGGAAGCTTCTGGGACAGAACTGCTGCTAAGGCAGTGGTTTGTCCCATCCTTCTGGTATAGGCACTGAGTGACCCAGACAACAGTCATTCCACATGTGCACACAGGAGCACTTTACTTGAAGTCGAGAACCCTCGAGCAGTTTCAGCCATTTCACTCAGAAATAGTGGGACCATGAACACATGTCTTGGCAGTTCTGAGTGGTTGTTGAAGAGTGTAAACTATGCAGGCAGGTTGGCTGAACTGAGATCCAATCTCTGCCACTCACTGACTATGTGACTTCAAACAAATGGCTTAACTTCTCTGTGCTTCAGTTCTCATCTACTGAATGAGTATGGCATTATGGCCTCATCCCATAGAATTATCATGAAAAATATGTGAAATGATACATGTAAAGCACTTAAAACCATGTGTGACACATTACTGTATAACTACTAGCTCTTTAAGAGTTAACTATTTTTAATATTTGGGTTCTTGGTAACAATAAATGAGCTATTTCTAAATTGTAAAAGAAAGAAAAATATACACATTATAGTATATAGTCAAGTCGTGCAATTAAGTTAAACATATTTGAATTGTACAAATCTAAATGTAACTCTACAAATACGTCATATGTACCTGTTAAGCCCAAGTCTTAATTGTTTTCCTCTAGTCACTTTCCCATAGTATGTCCAGTTCTTTGCAGCTAAAACTCAGGGTTAGAGACTCCTTGCATCTGTGAGGGCCAGGGCAATGCACTAAATGTTTGTCTGCTTTTGGGGTGCCACTGAATGTGAATTCCTAGAGAATATGGATGATATCAGGCTATCGCTAAACTGGAAGCATTTCTTGGTGGGGTTGGAAATGAGAGAAGGGTTCTCTTTGTTAGGTGAGTTTATTTAACTTTAGCAAATAACAAATATAGACATTGGGAGTGAATGAAGCCCTGAAAGTAGGAGTTGAATAAATTCATGCAAATATTTGTACACATGTTTATTTATGCCCGCAGGAAACAAGCTAAACAAATCCAAGAGCAGCTGAAAGTGCCACAAAATGGTAAAAGCTACAGTCTCAAAGCATCCAGCACAATGGCAAAGTCAGAGAACTTGGTGAAGAGCCATGTCCAGCTACAAAATGTAAGTGACATGTCTACACACCTCCTCCTGCAGCCTACCTCAGTGCTTCCAGTCCAGAGATGTTGGGAATCTGGGATCAGATTTGTATGTATTTTTCAGAGCTTTATAGGGTTTTGCTTAAATCGTCTTACAATTCTGGGCTGGGAGGTATGCACACATGCATGTATGTATGCATCAGATAAAAGACAAGTTAAATTTCAGCTCTTGATTACAATCTGTAATATAAACTAATCTCTGGTAAAAATAAGAGCTTCAGTTGTTTGTCCCGTGAACACTTGTCGAATCCTTAGTTTGTGCCAGAAGATGTGACACCAAGGATACAACGTCCCTTGCCATAAGGGAAGTTCTGTGTAGGAAGAAACACAGAAAACCCCTGAATCAGCAGAAGTGAGTTCTGAGATAGTTGTTGTTGCAGCAGAGGTTGGACAAGAGGAAGCCAGTGGGAGGTGGATGGGGGTAGACTTAGGGGCTGCCTCACAACAGAGTCAGGCTCGGACTTGGTTTGGAAGGACATGAAAAGTTTTATAGAGAGTCAAAGGGCTAAGAGCTAGACACCAGAACATACAGGAAGAATAAAGCCATAGAATCCCAAAAATGCATGTTATGTTCAGAGAACGCTGAGTTAAGGGTGTGAGAAGAATCAAAGATGAGAAGTAGAGTTTCAGAATCAATCCTTCTAATTCCAGGCCTTACAGAGATACCAGAACTTGAAGTTAAATGCGAACTCTTTGCCTCTTACACTTTTTGTAAGGCAGTTTTAATCATTACTGAGCTATATTGCGAAACACTAAATTAAAGACAAGAGAATACTGTGTAATACATAGAGATATATTCTTCTTAGGGTTGCAATTCTTTGACCCCACACAGCATTGCACTTTCAGAATCTGAGGCATAAAACAAAAGAACAAAGGTCACTGCATAAACCTAGCATTTGAGTATAAGAGGCAATCATCCAGGACACATTCACACCCCTCCAAATGCTTAAATCACTGAAAATTTATACATCACTGGTGATTCTAAGAAATCATTACCCAAAAAGTCACTATTATGATATCCATAACAGATGTACTCAAATGGTTTAACACGGAATTCATAAATCAGAATCTCTTCCCAGCCAAGTTTTGTTAAACTTTTATTCATGGCAATGTGCAGGAATTGTTCACTTCAGAAACACAGCGAATGGTTTTACTATGGATTTCTAATGGATATAATCCCACCACTGTAAAACAACCACAGTGATGGAGGGTTTCATTCCTTAGCAACTGGTTATGTCAAAGATAAACAAAGCCAGACACTAGGTAAAGTGATGAGGATAGATTCTAATCAGCACTATATTAGTGGAATAGTGGAATAGTTGAACTGAACTTCAATTTGTACAGAAGTGGCTGGGCATTTTTTTTTTCTTTTTTGAGACGGAGTCTCGCTCTGTCGCCCAGACTGGAGTGCAGTGGAGCGATCTCGGCTCACTGCAAGCTCCGCCTCCCGGATTTGTGCCATTCTCCTGCCTCAGCCTCCCGAGTAGCTGAGCCTACAGGTGCCCGCCACCATGCCTGGCTAATTTTTTTTTGTATTTTTAGTAGAGACGGGGTTTCACCGAGTTAGCCAGGATGGTCTCGATCTCCTGACCTTGTGATCCGCCCGCCTCGGCCTCCCAAAGTGCTGGGATTACAGGTGTGAGCCACTGCGCCCGGCCTTTTTTTTTTTTTTTTTTTTTTTTTGAGAAATAAAGAAGTGAAATTATATTTGTTTGTAGATGACATGATCTTCTGTGTAGAAAATCCAAAGAGTCAACCAAAATACTGCTGGAATTAATAAACACATTTAGTGGATTTGCAGAATACAATATCAGCACCAAAAATTAGTTGAATTTCCATACATTAACAATAAACAATTTTAAAAGAAAATTAAGAAAACACTTCCATTTGCTAGAGAACTTAAAGTAAGAAATGCTTAGGTATAAACGTAAAAAGGTGAGAAGTTTGTACCTTGAAATCTACAAACTTTGATCAAAATGATTAAAAACATATATAAATAGAGATACAACCCATAATGATGGATTGGAAAAAATAATATTGTTAAATGATTATATAACCCAATGTGGTTTAAATTCAACACAACACCCATAAAAATCCCTATCAGTTTTTGTTAAAGAAACAAATTAATATAAATGCATTGTCTCATTTAGTCCTAACAACAACTAATGTATACCCACAAATGTGCAGAAAATAGAAATGAGGTTTGGAGCTTGAGAAAGTTATGTCTGTCAGACAGCTAGTAAGTAACTGAAAGACAAACCAACATCCTTATAACTCAGTGGTTCTCAACAGAAGGCAATTTGCCCACCATCCCTTGACATTTGGCAAAGTCTGAAAACACTGTGTATTACACGCTGGGAGAAGAACGCTACAGGCATCTAGTGGGTAGCGGTCATTGGCGCTAATGAACATCCTTCAATGCACAATAACCTCCCTCAAGAAGATTATCCTTCCCAAAATGTCAAAAGTGGTAACGAAGTTCACAGTCCGTGCTCAAGTTTCAAATGGGACCATTGGGAAATTCTGAACACCAAGTTCCATCACCAAGCTTCCCACTGCAGGCGTTTATTTCCATTACACAGGGGGTGACAGGTTATTCAGGCATATTTCATCCTTAGAAGAGAAAATTTTCTACTTGCTTACCATATCAGACAAATCTGTCTTTGTTTTATCTTGAAGCTCATGTTAACTACTTGAAATTCTTTGCAAATTGCAGTGTTTAACAAATGAATTGTCTGGCTCTGGCATTCCCTTAAGTTCATTAAACATTCATGGAAATGGGTTTCACTTTATAGTCATCTAACAAGATGCAAAACACCTTGTCAAGTGAAGCAACACGATACTCTGGAAACACTTGACTCCGACGCTGCAGAACTGGAGTAGATTACCCTCCCTGAGAAGCATCTAGTCCCTACCATTTTTTTAAAAAGCAAATAAAGCATCTGTGAGTAAAGATGAACTCACCTCCTTTGCTGTGTCTCAAGTAAGAAAGAGCTAAGGATAGAATTATAACCTCTAGAACCTTGAAGGCAAAGGAGTGAAACTTCTCAGCCTGGTTTAGGAATCAGAAAATAAAGTCATCAAAAGAGAAAATCTGTTCTCTCTTGAAATCAAGAGAAAACATTCACAACTGAAAAATGAAAGAAGAAAATTATACACCCTTCACACCTTTTTTTTTTTTTTAATCAGTAACCATTTTAAGAAAGATAGGTTTATGGGGGAGGTAACATTAAATGAGAAAGAACTGGAAGATAATACTTGCATACTAAAGAGGAATAATAAGAATTTAATGCCTAGGCCAGGCACAGTGACTCATGACTGTAATCCCAGCACTTTGGGAGGCCAAAGTGGGTGGATCACCTGAGGTCGGGAGTTCAAGACCACCCTGGCCAACATGGTGAAACCCCATCTCTATTAAAAATACAGAAATTAGCCAGGCGTGGTGGTGGGTGCCTGTAATTCCAGCTACTCGGGAGGTTGAGGCAGGAGAATTGCTTGAACCCGGGAGGCAGAGGTTGCAGTGAGCCAAGACCATGCCACTGCACTCCAGCCTGGGTAACAAGAGTGAGACTCAGTCTCTAGAAAAAAAAAAAAAAAAAAGAGTTTAGTGCCTAACAGTCTCAAAAAAAAAAAGAGTTTAGTGTCTAACAAAGCCTTAAAAATCGGTGAAAAGGCCCTTATTTATCCAGTAATGTTTATTGAACTCTGGTAAAGCCCACACTTCTCTGTGTTGGGTACTGCAGGGATAGCTTTGAATACAAACAGAAATGATTCCTCACCTCAGGATGCTCAAAGGTTAGTGGAGAGAAAAATGTGCAGGCATATAATATCTTTATTATATAGATATATTAAATCAAAGTACCATCAGATAATGGAAAACGACTTCTGAATTTGACTAGAGGAATCTCAAATCTACCTAGAAGAGGTCACATGTGAATTGAGTTGTTGGCCTAAAGGAAAACAAACAAAGAAAACAAAAACTGAGGCAAACTTAATGTAAGTAGAGCATTTATTTTGGCCAGTTTTGAGGGCTGCAACCTGAGAGCATAGACTTAAGGTACCCTAAATACATGCTCCCATCAGAAGCAGTTACAAGTGGGTTTTTATAGGAAATGAAGACGCAGTTCCCAAATTGTTTATCAAGAATTTGCATTAAAATAGCATAAGCTATTCATTGGCTATCCATGGTTCTTTTCATCACAAATTCCAAAAACATGGAAATAAGTGATGAGGCAGTTAGGAACAAAATGTCTTTAAACAATCACCCCTGGGTTTGGTGGGAGTGACTGACTGTAATCCCACACTCTGTCTCTCCGGGCCTGATAAATTTTGCACACCTCATATAGCTCACACTGCTCTGAGCTATTTTTCTTAGAGTTTTGAGAGTGAATTGAAAATCATGGAATTGTTTGCAGGCAGTAGGTCAGAAGAGGTAATTTTGTTGTAACATTAATTAAAGTTAATTTTAAATAACTTTAAAAATTACTTCTGATTTCTTGTTTTAAATATCAAATTATAACTTATTGATTGAATGTAGATTCATGCATTCATTTGTCTATTTAAATGTAGACTAAATAGCCTACTAAGTACCAGACAATACCTATTAAGGAACAGGCATGTGATGAGGACCAAACATGAGAAAGCCACTTCTTTCCAGAAGTTTACTGATTACTGCGAGTGATCGATATAAATCAAATAATCTCACAAATGTGGGCTCTCATCTATGCCAAGGCCTACTGGAAATAGACAACGGTGCTATCAGAGCTTATAGTAGGCAGGTTGGGGAATTAATATCAGAACAAGAATAGCTCAGAGCTCTCTAAAAAGGTGCAGTAGCACATGAAGAATCCCCCTGGTGAAGTGGTAACTTGCTGGGGAGGAGGTGGGAAGGGGTATTGTGCTGGGCCTAGTGTCTGGAGAGGGTCCCTTGTCATATTATTTTGCTTTAAAGGAAATGTGTGGAGATTGCGATTGTTGAAGTTCTTGCTACTGTGGTGTCCATGCAAAAATTCTCAACAGCGGTCAAGTAGTTTTTAATTACCTGCATTAGAAATCCCAATGAAATAACTCTCGAAAACATATTGTAACTATCAATTTCCCTGTACTCCGGCTCATAAGTCAGAGTGACACTAAAGAAAATTCTGTCACAGACATATTTGAGCCAAGCAATGCAGAGAGAAAGACATTTAAAACTGCCTAAAAATATCCTCCTCCTGCCTTTATTGCCCAGGATTCCAGACCAAGTGATTATCAGCTCTGTCAACATTGCTGTCCAAAACTGACCCTACTTTCATTTAACCTTCTGACTCCTGCTGTGTGCATGTGGCAGACCTGGAAACAATGCTGTTATTCTACTGCCAACATGTGCCTGCTTCATTTGACCGGCCTATTGATTTTGGTGCACCCCCTACAATGTGCTAGGAGCAAAGCAGGTGGGCGGGCGAGAGGAGATGCCTTCAGCACCTGGGAGCATTTGCACTAGCCGGCACTTTCAGGGGAGCCAGTTGAACGAATGTTTCCCCAGGAAATAACAATATTAACCAGGGCCTATAAAGGAGTTTTTTAAAAAAAAAAAAAAAAAAAAAAACACTTGGGCTCATGCTGAGAGCACCAGTGAATGAACTGGGGCATCTCCTTATTCACCGCTAACACGATCTTTTGTATATTATACCAAATGAGCTCTTAACCACCTGCACACAATAAAGTCAGGATCTGTGTCAAGGAAATAACATAGAATCAACTGCCAATCTTTGTAACATTGTAGAGGATGCTAATAGGGAGGTCCAGACAGGCAGTTAACCTGAGCACTTACATTTCACTGAAGATACAATCTTAAGAATAAATTTGTCCATACCTCAGCTTGTCTCAGAGAGAGAACTGCATACATTTGGATGGAACCAAAGTAAATATTTTTGGGCTGGGCACTGTGGCTCACACGTATAATCCCAGCACTTTGGAAGGCCAAGGCAGATGGATCACTCGAGGTCAAGAGTTTCAGACCCGCCTGCCCAATATGGTGAAACCTTGACTCTAGTAAAAATCCAAAAATTAGCCAGACATGGTTGTGGGCGCCTGTAATACCAGCTATTCAGGAGGCTGAGACATGAGAATTGCTTGAACCCAGGAGACTGAGGTTGCAGTGAGCCAAGATCAAGACATTGCATTCCAGCCTGGACAACACAGTGAGACTCTGTCTCAAAACACATATATACACACACACACACACACGTATATATGTATACATATATATAAAGCATATATATACACACACATATATATGCTTTGTAACATTGTAGAGGATGCTAATAGGGAGGTCCAGACAGGCAACTAACCCGAGCACTTAAATTTCACTGAAGATACAATCTTGAGAATAAATTTGTCCAGACCTTATCTTGTCTCAGAGATAGAACTGCATACATTTGGATGGAACCAATCAGGTTGATATTATATATATTACATATAATACATTATATATAGCATAAAATATATATTATATATAATGTATATTATTATATATAATGTGTATTATATAACTATATGATATATAATATATTATATATGTATATATGTGTGTGTATGTGTGTGTGTGTGTATATATATATTAGCACAGAGCATAAAATGTCCAAAAGCTATGATTGTGGTCAGTCAAGTTAACTTTCCAGGAGGGTTGGTATAGGTGAACTGTTTTGCTGAGTGGAGTATGCACCCTGAGGGCCTACAGCTGAGCTACTCAGGCAATTAAAGGAAGACTGAATTCTGCCTTTAGTCTCTAAATTCTTTTTGTTTATTTTGATGCGTACTTTTTAAATCATTTATCTTATTTTCTATTTTTTATTTTCTTAAGTAGATCTGATATTTTAGGATAGCTTTCAATTTACAGGAAAGTTTAGCGGATACCACAGCAAGTCTCTATACTCTGTATTCAGTTGTCCCTATTATTAACCTTGTACATTAGTAGGGCACAATTTTGAAATTAATAAACTAATAAGAATGCATTATTATCCGTAACATCCCATATGTTAACAGTCTCACAATTTCTCTAGTTTATTTTGATTTTATGAGTGTTTACCCGATTGCTCCCTCTGTTCCAATCCCAGGTACCACATTACATCTAATGGCCATGTCTCCTTAGGTTCCCCTTACCTGTGACGATTTGTCGATTTTTTCTTTTTATGATGACCTTGACAGTTTTGATTAGTACTGGTAAAGAATTTTGTAGGATGCCCCTCTATTGGAATTTGATTATTTTCTTATGATTATGTGGGGGTTACTGGTTTTCTGTAGAAATTTTAAAAGTGCCATTTTTATTATGTCATATCAAGGATACACACTACAATATGATTTATTATTATTAATGTTTACCTTATCATCTGTCTGAGGTAATATTAGCCAAGCTTCTCCACTGTAAGGTTACCCTTTTCTTCTCTCTGCTTTTCCATAGAATACTCTTTGGAAGGAAGTGACTATGCATAGCCCACACTTAAGGAGTGGGGAGTTACAGTCTTCTTTCCGTATGGTCAAGTTTCTACATAAGTTATTTGGGATTCTATCACAAAGCGTTTGTCTATTCTCTCCCATTTACTTATTTATTCCATCACATATTTAAATCAGTATAAATAAACTCATGGATACTATTTTATAGTTTGATTTGTAATCCAAGTAGTTAAATACTACGTTACATTGTCATCCATTTTTGCTGGCTTTGGCCATTGATAGGTCTTTCAGCTGGCTCATGTCATTTTGACATTATCCATCAATTCACTGTAGGTTTTCAGGTTTTTTGTTGTTGTTGTTGAGCACTACAAGACACTCCTTCCTTATATTGTACATTTTCTGCCTGAATTCTAGAATCAGCCATTTCTCCATGGAAATAGCTAGTTTCTTTCTTTGCAGAATGTTGCTGGAGACCGGGATTTGGAAGCTAGGTGTGTATGTTACCATTGCTACTGGGATGTCTTTGCTTGACCTTCTCAACAGACAGATCAAAGATTTTATATATATATAATCTTATTATATATATATCTTATTATATATTATATATAAGAGCTATATCTAATGTATATATTAAATAATATGTTAAATATGTCTACTTAAGATTTATTTAAATAATATAATTAAATTATATTATATAATTTAATTATAAATAATATAATTAAATTATATTATTTAAATAATATATATTAAATTATATTATTTAACCAATGTATATTAAATTATATTAAATAATATATTAAAATATATATTATACATCTTATATATAAATATATATATTTATATATTAAAGGTTGTATATAGACTAACATAATCTGTAAATTTTTCTGTGTAAGCATCTGTGTCTATATTCTGCTGATCATGTGTCTACATTGATGTCTACCCCCAACTCTAATCCATAACTACATCAATAATTCTACGCTTCTCCCCTTGCTTATTTATAAATTTCCACTCCAACAGCAAAAAGTCTCCTTCCCACTGTCCATTATTCATTTACTTATTTTTTCGGTTACAGAATACACATACAGCATTCTCACAATGGTTACACCATACCTTTGCACTGTTCAACCTTAACGGCTAGGCGGTGCACTTGGGCGGTACTTTTTTTGCCTTTGTCTGCTAAACACTTGTGACCTTCACAAGTGTTTCTTCACTTTTTGTTCTCTTTTATGTGAGATGGAAAGGTTACAGAGAGCTGGAATTGGGGAAATGCCCTTCTTTCTAGTGAGATAAGACTCTGGTAAAATCTTTTTACTACAAGAGTAGGCAGTTGTTATTGAGAATGCCCTGTGTGCATTTCAAAATGGTTACTTTTCCCCTTCCACTGGCAGAGACAGTAGATGATTTTTGTTACTGTTGGGGTTCTTTCCTGTGAGAACCTGATGTGGTTCCTGGAGGCCAAACTCATGGAAGTATGGACATTCTATCTAAGACTACAGACCCCAACTCTTGTTCTAGTGCCCATACAAATTCCAGCCACCTGTCCAAATTACTTCTTAAACCTTCCTAACAATTTATGGTTCCAGCAGACTCAGTTGCAGAAAAGCTGATCTTAGCCATTATTCTCTGTATTCACCTGTTTCTCCAGATTTAAGGTGGTAGTGTGCCCTGCAACCTCAATTATCCAATGAACGCAAGAAGAAATTTTCAGTTTGTTCATTTATTTTTCTATTGCTAGGATAGGAATAGTGACTTCCAAACTCTTAGCTTGTCAAAACTGAAACCAGAAGCTACCTGAATTCATTTTCAGCCAAAATGTATGAAATATCATTTGGAAGTTGGTCAAATTATTAGACTTTTTATCATGCTTCCACAAGTTTCAAGCAACCTCTGGATAGGAATACCAGCAATTTAAACTTGAATTTCAGGTACAATGTAGTCACTAAAACAAAATGCTGTCAGAGAAAAAAATAAAAAGTTCTAAAATAATAAATTTTGGAAACATATTTATATTAATGGACCAAAACAATACAAATAAAAACAACTGTTTAATATCACAATAAGTCAAACATTTGAAATAACAGATTTAGGAAATATCTGTCATGAACACTATCAATAAACAGAACAGGTTAAGAGGTTGATTCTATTTGAGTGTTATCCAGAATTTTGGACAAGGCCCTCTATCTCTCAGATCCCAAGCAGAGACTATGAACTAATGGTACAAAAGATGAATTGGGTTTTTTGACAAGGAAGGAAGGGAGGAAGGGAAGAAGGGAGGGAGGGAGGGAGAGAGGGAGGGAATTACTGATTTTTTAATGATTTGGCAGTTTCTCTAGAAGGTCTGCATGCTCCAGAAATAGTTGGCTGATATTGTCCCCTGGCAGCCTGTATTAGTCTGTTTTCACACTGTTGATAAAGACATAACCGAGACTGTGTGATTTATGAAGAAAAAGAGGTTTAATGGACTCACAGTTTCATATGGCTGGGGAGGCCTCATAATCATGGTGGAAGGCAAAAGGCACCTCTTACATTGCAGCAGACAAGAGAGAAGAGAGAACCAAGTGAAATGGGTTTCCCTTATAAAACCATCAGATCTCATGAGACTTATTCACTACCATGAGAACAGTATGGAGGAAGCTGCCCCTATGATTCAATTATCTCCCACCAGGTCCCTCCCACAACACATGGGAGTTACGGGAGCTACAATTCAAGATGCGATTTGGGTGGGGACACAGCCAAACCATATCACAGCTCTCTGCAGTTGCTGAACATACTTGCTTTCTTCAGTTTGTCATGGATTTGCCCAGAGCATCTCACTTGTTTTTGTAGCTAGGCCTTCTAGGCACCCAGGTTTTTCTTGTAAACCAATTAATTAGATAAAAAAAGATAACAAATGCTCATATGTCTTTTATAGAGCTTAGAAGTCACACAGATATTCAGGATATCATTGCACTTTAGTAAACATGTCTATTCATCTGACTTTTTCCATGGATACTTTGCAATACACAATCAATAATAAAGCACACATAGAGGTATTTCCATTATGCATTGGATCTTTGTTATTTAAGGTTGTTGAAAACAATCACCTTTTCCAAATTATCTCTGTATCTTCTCTTTTCTCTGTCATTTTACTCTATTTTGCAAAAAAGACTGACCGGGCTTTATAGGTCCACTGTGAAAAATTCAGATTCTGGTTCAAGACATGGTCATTACTGCCACTATGTGGCTTATTTTGGCAGTTACTGAAAAGAAAACTAATTGGAGCTTTTGAACTTAAAGCTGCAAAACCTTGATGTGTTCCCTCGTCTCCATAGCTTATACTCATGGATATACTTTTTACCAAGCACAACACCTAATTAGGCAATTAATAATTTATTTTAATTTTAAAAATCTGCCTCCTAAGTAGTTGCATGAGAAACACACATGCAAATGCACACAGAAAAATATATGTATATGTACATAAAAAATCTGTATATATATATAAACACCAGGCTAATTGTATATATAATCATAAATATATATACAATCTATTTATATCTATTAATTGCATTTTCCTTATGTACACAAATGGATTTATATGCGTACTTTTTTGCACCTTCCTTTTATTCTTTTCAATGGTTGTGTAGTATTCATTTGTGGACATTTCTACTGTTTTTAATTTTTTTTTACTTTTGTGTTTATTTCCATTTCGTTATGGAAAATTGTACTGCTTATATACCCAGGAAATTATTATTTTGAACTTTTGCAATTGTGGAAATTTGCATGATAGAATTTCTAAAAGTAGTATTTTGGATCAAAGAGTAAGTATATTTAAAATTTTGAAACATATTGTCAATTCGCTCTTCAAGTTAGCACCATGGCTACTTTTCCAGGGCCTTTGTCTTTATCAGATATTCTTGAAATTTAAATTTCTCTATTTATTTTATTTATTTATTTATTTTTTTTGAGACGGAGTCTCACGCTGTTGCCCAGGCTGGAGTGCAGTGGCGCGATCTCGGCTCACTGCAAGCTCCGCCTCCCGGGTTCCCGCCATTCTCCTGCCTCAGTCTCCTGAGTAGCTGGGACTACAGGCGCCCGCCACCGCGCCCGGCTAATTTTTTGTATTTTTAGTAGAGACGGGGTTTCACTGTGGTCTCGATCTCCTGACCTTGTGATCCGCCCGCCTCGGCCTCCCAAAGTGCTGGGATTACAGGCTTGAGCCACCGCGCCCGGCCTCTCTATTTATTTTAAAGGCAGAGTTTTGTTATGTTGCCCAGCCTGGAGTGCAGTAGCTAATCACATAGCACACTAGAGTCTCTAACTCCTGGGCTCAAATGACCCTCCCACCTCCACTTCCCAAGTAGCTGGGACTACAGCTGTGCACCACTGCACTTAGCTTAATTTTCTCTATTCTGACTACCACCTCTTTATAATGAGTGCAGTTGCACTCTTTGCCATATGTACGTTGCCTGTCTTCATTTTTCTGTGAAATTCTTGTTCATCTGTTGCCTTTAATTTCTTTCCAGTTGATTTCTGTCTTTATATCTTAAGAATCATCTTTAACGTATGAATAGCCAATGTTTCCCCAGGCTTTTACTTATATTTTGATTTACTAATAATCACTTTTGTTACTTAAAATATTTAAATTAGTAGTAAGTCAAATTTTACATATTTTTTTCTTTATGGTCTCTAGGTGTTTTGTCCTGGTAACAAATGTCTTTCTCCCATAAGGTTATGAATACATCTCCCATATAGTTTTATAAAGGTTTTTAATATATTTCCATTAACCAAATAGTTCATTCATATCTTCTGTTTGCACTGCTATAAAGCAATACCGGAGGCTGGGTAATTTATAAAGAGATTTACTTGGCTCACAGTTCTGCAGGCTGTACAAGAAGCATGGTGCCAGCATCTGCTTCTGGTGAGAATTTCAGGAGGCTTTTGCTCATCGCGGAAGAGAAAGGGCAGCAGGTGCCACATGGTGAGAGAGAAAAAAGAGAAAGGGGGAAGGGTGCCATGCTCTTTTAAATAACTAGTTCTTCCATTAATTTATAGAATGAGAACTCACTCATTGCTACAGGGAGGACACAAACCATTCATGAGGAATCAACCCCCATGACCCAAACACCCCAAACACCTCCCACCAGGCCTCATCTCCAACACTGGGGATCAAATTTCAACATGACATTCGAAGGGGACAAATATCCAAACTGTATCACTTCTCTTTATCAAAATCTAAAAATATAAATTAAACTAAAATTACACTTTACTGTTATCCATAGTTACATTCCTTGCCACAATTCGTATGTAATTAAGTTATGACAATGTTAATGGTTTATAATTTTTGTGACTAGTTGAGTACAGTGGCACGATCTCAGCTCACTGCAACTTTCATCTCCCGGGTTCAAGCTATTCTCCTGCCTCAGCCTCCTAAGTAGCTGGGATTACAGGTGCACGCCACCATGCCCAGCTAATTTTTGTATTTTTGGTAGAAACAGGGTTTCACCATGTTGGCCAGGCTGGTCTCAAACTCCTGACCTCAGGTGATCTGCCCACCTCAGCTTCCCAAAATGCTGGGATTACAGGCATGAGCCACCGTGCCTGGCCTGAGAAAGCCTTTCATATTAAAGCTATGTTGTTAGGTAGATAAAAATTTATGAATATTTATCACTTGCTAGATTGCTCATTCTATTAATATGAAATATCCATCTTTGTTCCTTTTAAAATGTATTTTATACATAATTATGTTTTACTTGAAATTATTACTGTTAAAAACTTTTCCCCCTATACTTTGCAGAGTATATCCCTACCCATTCTGTCGAGTTTTTTCTCTGTTGTTTTTAAATTAGTTATTTCAGAACATAGAAGACTAGATGTTTAAAATCAGTGCGTGAATCTGTCTTTTAATAGTTAAATCTAACCATCCACAGTTTTTATCCTCACTGATAGTTTCACACTTATTCCTGTCTGTTTATTTCCGATTTACCATGCTCTCTTGTTACAGCCCCCTCTTATTAATTTTTGCTGAATTAATATTATTTTAATTTTTTCATGTCTTATATATAATTCTTATATTCTAGTGCTGTCTAATTTCTAATACTTAAATACATATGTTTTGTTCATCAGTGTCTAAAATTAATCAGCATGCATATGTTACATTGTCTTTATTCTCTACAATCCCAGCCTGGATTTTTTGTTTTTCAAATGTTCATTCTTCTGTCTTTTTATATTCTTTTTCTTGTCAATATCTTCCAGCCATGTTGAAAGTCTTTGGACTTTACTTTCAAGCGTTAATTTTAAAGCCGACATTTTAAGAAAGAAATTACAATAAAATATCTCCCACTCCTTCCTCCTGGATTCACTTTTCTGCTGGTTAGAACTCTTTCTTTCTCGATTTCTTACTTCATAAGTCATCTTTAGAATATATGTAAATGTAAGACTACAAGCAGCCACTACCAACTGATTAGAAATGGGACTTAGGGTGGAATTTATCTGTAGTTTCTTATAGTTCAGAGATAATATTTCTAAAAGGCTAGAAAACATCTTAGAGTATCATCTTCATTATTGTGTCTACCTTCTTTTTACCTGGATCAAATGCATTAAGTATTGTTTGTGAATTTTTTCAACAACCCTGTAAGAGACATTTTATTATCCCACCATATAGATGTGAGATTCAAAAAGGTTGATTAACTTGATTTTTTTCATCAATGCTTCTAATAGTGGCTTCTTTACTTTTGAAATGAAAAAAAAATAAAAAAGGTATACTGAGTTAGAGTTTTATAGTTACTCAGGATAACACTTAGAATCTTTAACTTGACACGTTGGGTACTGACTATCCAGACTCCAAACTCTCTTTTATTTTGATGAGCATCCTTAAACTTCTATTTCTAAAGAAAGTCTTCACCTGGAGTTTCTAGAAGAGAAATCTTCTACCCTTTGCTACCTCTTCCAGCGCCCAGTGTGCAAGGAGTATTAAAGTTGACGACTTATTGACTCTTGAGATGCCGTGTGATATTTCTTTTGGGGTAAAATTTTTCTGAAGTTGTCATCTATATAAGCCTTCTTTAGGCTTCTACACCTTACGAGTTATTATAGCCAAAGGAGAAACCAAGAGTTCCGAACTATAAGGAGTGAAATGCTCAAAATTTCTCTTGTTAAACATGGTAATTACCTGGTAACAAGCTGAAAGAGAAAAACAGTGGAGCGTGGCGGCCAGATGTTCTGAACCAATGTCTTTCATCACTCTCAGAATGTTATGAAATTTAATAAGTGTTTATTGAATCCTTATTAGTGGTAACCCAGCTACTAATTCAATTTTTTTGGTAAGATGTACATCAACTAAACCATACGTGTAAGCGCCTTTTGGCTGTCAATCACAGTGTGCCATGGGTGTACATTAATAAAAATGAGAGAGCAGGCTTGGGATTCTGACATGAAGAACCCTCTTCAATGGATCCTGTCTAGGCACAGAGATGGTTGGGGCAGGGGAGGTGAATACTCAACGTGTTGGAAATAGGACACAAATTATGTCTCATCTCCTGCTCCTCTAATCAGGTGACCAGGAGGAATTGGCATTCCAGTAACTTCTCAATGCCTAGCTCTGGTGTTCTAGGCCCTCCTCCCGTAACTTATCCTTCATCTCAACTCTGTACGTGTGATTTCCCACAGTATTCAAAGGTGGAAAGGCATCCTGTGACTGCATTGGAGAAAATGATGGAGTCAAGTTTTGTCGGCCCCCAGTCATTCCCTGAAGTCCCTTCTCCTGACAGAGGAAGCCAGTCTGTCAAACACCACAGGTACAAGTAGCTCATCATGGTGGGAGTGGGCACGTTCACACTGTGTGTATGCTGGGTGGCACATGCCAAGGACTGGCCGCGTGACCTAGGAGAGACAACTGTTCTTGCTTCTCCTATAGTTCTCTGTGGAGCAGATGCTCAAACACCTCACATCGGGTAAACCAAAGATACCGGTTTCCACAGCAGACAGCATTACCCCTGTAAGAAACTTGATGGAACTATAAATAACACCCATCAAAGCTACAGACCAGCTAAAAAAATAAATTGCATTCTGAAAAACTATTTTTAAAAATACGTTACCTGGCCTGCCTTTTCTAGATGACACAGTTAATGAGTAATTCTTCCCCGTGCAGCCTAATGTGACAGACTTCAGGTTTTCCAACACGGTTCTTACAAAATAAAATTTTCCACGGGGAAGAAGCCTGGTGAATCTTCTTCTTAGGTCTATAAAATCTTCTGTTATAAATGGGGTGGCAGTTTCTTACAAGCTCCCCAGAAATTGGCTTCTTTGGAGAAAAAGCCAAAAACGTAGTTATCTGACACATTTCATAGCATTCTAAAGCTAACCTTGTCCTTCAGCATCTTCTAGTCTCCACTTTTCTGTTTTATACATCAGGATTCTGAAACTCCAAATATTAAAGGTATTTGTTCTAAACCAAATGATGAAGTTTGGGACAAATGACAGATACACATCCTCAGTCTTTATGGAAGTTGTCCAAAGATGTAAGCTTCCTTTTCTTAGTGAGATAATACACTATTTTACAATTTGAAAAAATTATGAAAAATTAAACATTTTAACAATGAAAAAGTAAATAACAGTCGTTCCCAGCAATGAAAGTTGAATGTTGTTGCCCCTTTGTTGTCACATACTAGGCAATAGTTTGCACAACACCAAGCTGGACACATACATGATAGAAGAAAACTACTTTCTTCTTCACCTTTTAATGAGTTACATGAAATGGATTTTATTGTTTCTGGCCACATTTACTTTGAGATTTTTAGTCACTCTTGACACTAATCCTCAGCACTTGATGGTAATTTTTATTCTCATTCTACATGAGTAGAGATTAAAACACTGAGAGTTTGCCATTTTAAAAAATATGGTATGAATCTATGTTCAATTCAGGATTGAAATATCTTTGGCTCTTGGATAATTGCTTTAGCTATTCTTACTGCAAGTTTTGATTTATATCAATGTTGCATTTACAGAATATTTTCCTGTGAAAAGAGCGTTTCATTTCACTGGACCTAATGGAAGTTGTCTTAATTAGGGAAATAAGTTCAATATTACCAGTCTTTCAGAAGACCGATATTTTCCCCCAAATGGTATTTTCTCCTCCTGATTATAACACATGTTAAAGTAGTATTCCACCTAGTCAAGTAATTCAGTATAATATCATTCTAGTATTATATTAACTATATTCTGTCATAAATGCTTTAAAATTGATATATTTGTTTTAAAAGATCAGCTTTTAATATGTTTGAGCTGCAATATTACTATCCCCAGTTCTCATGTGCTTTTTTTTATGCTCCTTCCTAAACTTGGCTTCTGCTATGGTGTCTAGAAGTCACTCACAGATTAAATAAGGACATCTTTAAGAGACTTTCCTTTTTGTTTGGATCAATGACATTGCAGTATCTGTTAGCATACATTGTGTCCTGATAGATGGGCAAGGGTTGATTCACAAAATGCTTTTAGAACTTTGTAAATTATAGTTTAATATATCATAGCTTTTGTTTTGTAAAACATGCAATAGACTTAAACGTTTTCATGATTGATAACCCAGGCACTGATTTATACATCCTGGAAACTGCTCCCTAACTTTCTGAATGCCACTGAGTGAGAAGGCCTGAATAGCTGATTGATCAATAGGCATAAAACTCTTTTTAAGACAGGTCACTAGTTCATACTGATAGACTTTGTTGTTGTGACAGTTTAGTGAGCTATGAATAATTAATTTCTTTTATGAACTGCAAATATGACTCATTTGGATAACTCATGTACGAAACAAAGCTATTAATTCAGAGCCATTATTTCTAATGTTTAGTTCAAAAAAATCCCATCTGTTTAGAAAATAAATCTATTACGGCATGTCATATTTATTGCAGTATATTTTGGCAATGTAAGTCACTTATCTTTTTTTATTATTTTATTTTTTTGGAGATAGAATCTCGCTCTGTCGCCCAGGCTGGAGTGCAGTGGTGTGATCTCGGCTCACTGCAACCTCCAGCTCCTGAGTTCAAGGGATTCTCTTGCCTCAGCCTCCCAAGTAGCTGGGACTACAGGCGCGTGCTACCACACCTGGCTAATTTTTGTATTTTTAGTAGAGATGGGGTTTCACTATGTTGGCCAGGCTGGTCTTGAACTCCTGACTTCAGGTAATCCGCCAGCCTCAGCCTCCCAAAGTGCTGGGATTACAGGTGTGAGCCACTGTGCCTCGCCATGTCACTTATAAAAACCACATATGTAGGTTTTTTGCATTGAAGTAATTCCAGGGTTTTCAGTGACAGAGAAGACCCTTTGAATTGCCAGGTGCGGCAGGGGAGCTAGAGGAACTCATCGTGCGGAGCACCTACTGTGTGCCAGGCTCCATGCTCCATGCTTTGCATACTTCCTCTCTTTAAACCTCCACATCCCATAGCGAACCTGGGAAAATTCTTAAGTAGAACGCTGATATCTTCCTTTTGCCACTCCCTTTTCACACTGGCAACAATTTCTACCTTTTCTGTTTTCTGCCTTGCCCTGTACACCAAGACGGCTGCAGGTTCCCTTGTCCTCTGGTTTCTGTGGGTTCAGTGTGAGGCACAGGCATGAGATAGACGGCAGGGAGGAGAGTGAGGTCATGGCCCTTGTGTACCCTTCCTCCCTGCTTGGTTGCCTTCGGTATGTCCCTTTTCTGGGGCCATGGAGCCTGCAATGCGGCCCCCTCCTTACAACTCACTTTCTCTCTCCATTCTGGGAACTGCTCCCTCTCCTTGTCCCTTAAGTCAGAGGGATAATAATAGCTTCTCATAGTAGTCCTTAGGCACGGCAGCCTCCTTTATTGCTTTTTTTCCCCTCAAACACTGATCACACTTTTGTATATAGCAAAATCTCTAGCAATGAACCAAGTTAAACTGCCATCTATGTCTCTCCGGGACTCTGACTGCTACAAGTACCTCCGTCAGCATCATGCTTCCAGCAACTAGTTACCTGCAGACCCAAGACTTACACTCAGTTGCAGCTAATTAACTCTAGCATCTCATCCTTCATGCCCTGCAGATCCCATCATTGCCATTGGATGGTAGATGAAAGTAGGAAGGCAAGGAAGCAAATTAGCTGCTAGAGAGCTTCTCCAACTTGTGGGCTTAATGAGCTAACTAGACATTCCCTGTTAGGCATTTAGGGACACACCACACCAGAAGTATCATGATAAAGAATGAAGGTATAGGGGCTAGGGACAGTGGCTCACGCCTGTAATCCCAGCACTTTGGGAGGCCTAGGAGGTGGATCACCTGAGGTCAGGAGTTTGAGACCAGCCTGGCCAACATGGTGAAAGCTCGTCTCTACTAAAATTACAAAAATTAGCCTGCCATGGTGGGGGGCACCTGTAGTCCCAGCTACTTGGGAGGCTGGGGCAGGAGAATCATGGGAACCCAGGAGGTGGAGGTTGCAGTGAGCTGAGTTCGTGCCACTGTACTTCAGCCTGGGTGACTCTGTTTCAAAAAAAAAAAAAAAAAAAAAGAATAAAGGTATAATAAGGGATGTTACCAGATATGATCTTCTGCTTGCACAAATTTAGGAAGTTAATGTTGGCTTGAGGAATATAGAGATTGATCAGTCACCTTGCCACAACTAAGAAAGTGGCTGTTAACACTCAAATATCAGATTTTCAAACTCTGACCTTAAATAATGTTTGCAAAGTCCTGTTTTGTATTGACTAAGTAGAATTAATAGTAATATTGATGGAAGAAAAGTGACAAAACCCCAAATAATATAGTGATATGGGCAAAATGTCTTTGAGAGACTGGTTTCTTTAGAACCTTCATAAATTTATTAAAATTTCGAGAATGTTTTCATATTTCTTTCTATGGTTGTATTGATATTTACAGAGTTAAATGAGAATGCAGCACAAAATTCTCAGTTTCTTTATTATTTGAGCACCGCAGAACCAGTGTGACCACATAAACTAGCATCTCGTGGAATGTCTACACGTGAACAAAGTTCTCCTCACCAGTCTACAGTAGGGTTAATTAAGTGGGGTGGAGATGGGAATGGATAAGGAACAGGTAATAAGTCTCATCAGCAATGGATTTTTATAGAGTCTAGGTCTTTTCTGTACATAATCTATGTAAGAATTCTCACTTTGTTAAGGCCTGTGGTGTAACCCACTTAAATGTTGTGCTCATTGATGGCATCTATAAACATATAGTTATTTAGGCATTTGGATGTATGAGTCAAATAAACTATATAATCAGATGTTTATTAAAAGCAAACTCCGAAGAAAAATAATTTAGTTTGTCAAGATTGATTAAAATCTGAGGTAGTGTACAGGGGATTTAAACATATGTTAATGAGAAAATGCCAATTAAAATTTGTTAATTCTATCACTAATAAGTGAATATTTTCCCCCATAAATCCCTTCTGGGCTTACTGTGTTTAGTTTTCATCAGTATCTCATAAGAAGGCTATTTTTATTTCTATCAGAGAGACACCTACGATGCCTTGGATAATCAGGATGGATGGGAATGAGGAGCTTGAGAATTCCTTAAGTTCGCCTCTTACCCTGGCTGGAAAGTGGCAATGATTTTCATCAGTCACGCTCTAACCTAGAAAGCCAGAAATCCAGGAACTTCCCTTTTTCTCAGTGTCTCCAAAGGTAAAATGGATTGGGCTATTCCTGATCCCATTCTACCACATATACTATATTCATGGATGGCCCCTGGCCTAGAACTTTGAGGACTTGGGGTGCAGATTCAGTGTTTGCAAAGTTTGGACAGCCACCTGTGAGGTTATTGCTATGATGTCTTTTGTTTGTTTGTTTGTCTGTTTTCATTCCACCTCAGCAGGAGTTTATCCTCTTGCTGCAGCCCAGGGCAAAGGAGTGGCATGCTCCACAGGAATGCCTTCAGAAGGACACCCCCGTCACCCCGAAGTAGGCTAGGAGGAATTGTGGGACCAGCATATCAGCAACTCGAAGAATCAAGGATCCCAGACCAGGATACGATACCTTGCCAAGGGTAGGTCTCAAAACAGCAGTGGAATTTAGGGAAGGTGTCTTTAATGCCATAGCTTTAAATTAAGTTTTAAGTTCCTTGGGGTTTTATTCATTGGTTTATTCATTAACTAGCTATATATGCTTACTGCCATCTTTGTTCTACAAAATGTGAACCAACTTTAAAGTATAGGTGTGATGGAAATAGGTGTCGGGAAAACATTACATTAGAAAGAAATATAATTAGGAAGAAAGTAAGTGTAGATATCTAGGCAATATGTTATTAGATCATTTGCTAATACAACTGGAAATTTCTCTTTGATTTAAAAAATCAAAGGAGGATTACAGTGTTCCTTCATCTGCAGATTAGAAAAAGGACTTAATTCCTGATAAGTATTGTGAACAATACACTAAACAATAACTCATGGCATATATACAGTATCTGCTTCCCCTGAGCTTGAATGTAGAATCTGGGTCAATCTTGAGAGTGTAAAGTCAAAGTACAACTTACTAAACTCATATCTGCAAGTTATTCATGGTACAGGGGTAGAAGGATGGGCTTTGGACACCATCGCTGCTTCTCTTTACAGTGCAAAAGATGTCCCTTCCTCTGGTGGACACAAATCCATAGAGGCCTCAAAGCATGATGAGCTGAGTACAGGATGAATGTTAGCCATTATTCAGGTAGTTGGCATAAACTACCCAACTTAGCATGCGATCCTCACTTAAACTGACTGGACTTCAAATCCCATCTCTGCTCCTTACTACTAGTGTGACTTTGAGAATATTTTATGATGTGGTCTTAGATGCTCTTATCTATAAATTGAGAAAAATAGACCAGACACTGTGGCTACACCCATAGTCCCAGCACTTTGGGAGGCTGAGACATGAAGATCACTTGAGCTCGGAGTTTGAGACCAGCCTGGGCAACACGGCAAACACCATCTTTACCAAAAATACAAAAATTAGCTGGGCATGGTAGTATGTACCTGTGGTCCCAGCTGCTTGGGAGGCTGAGGTGGGAGGATCCCTTGAGCCTCAGAGATGGAGCCTATAGTGAGTGCAGATGGTGCTACTGGACTCCAACCTAGGTGACAGAGAGACCCTATCTCAAAAAAGAAAAGAAAAATACAAATAATTGAGCAAAATAATGTCAACCCCCTGAAGATTGTTGGGCAGGTTTAAAACAACCATGTGTGTAAAGAGTTTGTAGTAGACACATAGTAAGCAGAGAAATGGTACTGGTATTTATTGTTACAGTAATTGTTATAATTTTTTCAATAATTTCAAGAGCAATGCAATCGGAGTTTACTCTAGAAATTTCAGAAATCAGTTCCCTCACTCAAGCCAGGTTCTTGTGGCTCTGTTTTTATCTCTCTGAATGAGCCAGGCCTGGTTTCTATGCTGCTTTGACCTGGATGATTTTTCTAGACTGTCTCTATCAGGCTAAAGACCAAAACAGTGGGTAGGTCTAGCATAGAATCTCATGTTTCTCTTTTCATATGGGAATGGGATATATCGAGCAGTGTCCTGTCTAACAAAGTTCAGCAACAGATTTCTTTAGGAAAACTAGAAGATAGGAAATAAATGGCTGGTGGCTAGGTTTATAATTTTGAAGCAATTCCAAATGGACTGTAAAAGGCATTTGGTACAGATTTAGGGTGACAGTTGCAAAGCAAACATAACAGCCAAGGGGTTCAAAATGTATAATGCGAGTCAAGAAGCAGTTTGCATTTCTCTTGGTCTTATCTGTGGAGAAGCAGGCTTGCATTTAACCCATAATTATAATTGATCATGTTTCATAGTGCCTTTTCTATATAATTGACTAATGATGCCTCTTGCTAATGAATATGACTATATACATATACATAAAATCCCTGGGATGAATGTTACAAGAACAAATGAGGGAAAACCAACTTCAGAGATTTTGTGAGTGGACAAAAAACCCAGCCCATGCTGCTTTTTTTTTTTTTCTACTGGGCACTGTTATGACCATCATTCCATATGTTCGAGGAGTAAGGGTACTTGGAGCCTACGCCAGGCTCAAGCTTGAACCATGCACATATCATCAGGGGCTCAGAGATCACATTACATGTTCAGGCAATGCTTTGTTTTTTTAACTTCCTAGGAGACTCACACTTATTTTCTGCATGGTGGTGGTTTTGTTTTGGTTCAGTCACGATTGGGTTGGAATATTCTCTCCAGCTGCCTGGTCACAGGTATTTTCCCATGTGTGATATCTACCAGATGTTGATAAATGGTGACTCTAAGTGTAAGTCACTGTATGCCCAGCACAATGAATCTCAGGGAATAATCTCATTCTCAGTTCTTATAAACAGCTATTTTCCATTCCCAGGGGGCTGACTGTCTCTCTGGACTGGAAATGGGATTGGTAATAGAATTTCACAGCTAAAGGCCCTCTTTAAATTTGGCCCCAGCCTGGAGGAGGGGGAAATGAATTTGCAAGAGCCATCAGCTATCTGCTGCTTGTTTACCACGCAAGTGGGCACTGTCTATGACAGTTAGGCTCCCAACATATTTGGCTTCTTTCCTTGGCAAGAACTTCAGCCCAGCTTGAACCTAACGTCTATCTTATTGTGGCCTGGGGAAGGAGTGAGGTGAAGAGGAGATTCTTGAGGAAACTTTGTCATGACTCGAGCCCTGGTCAATGACAGCCATGGTAATGGCTCAGAGAGTTTTAATTGTATCATGTCAGGAAAATCAAGCTAATGTATTCATATGCCAGACAAAAAGAGATGGAATCACAAAAGTTGGATTCACATCTTAGAAGTAGATAAAATTCAAAATATACTAAATACCTACCACACCTAGCTAGCAACTTTATATACTTCCTTCAGTTATTCTTTAGAAATATTATGGATAAGCACACTAAGGATATCAGCATTTAGATGGTTAGCCCAATGTGACATACACAGTCCCATGTAAAAGAGCTGAGATTGAATACTGGCTTTTCTGACTAAATAAACCACTAAATCAACAAGGAATGTGAAGAAAACCACATTTATGGCTGATGATTTGTAAATGGAGTATGTAATTTTATGACTTCAGAGGAAAGTGTGGATTCCTTCAAAATAGTCTATTCATTCATTGTCATGTGCCCTAGGAACTGAAAGGGTTTGGAGTCTCCTAGAGAAACACAAATTCCTTAGCATGACTCATGAATGACTGGGAACCAAACCAAGTGACTAATACTTGGAATCTTTCTTCTTTAAAAGAATGCTTCGACTCACATAGTTACAGACAAGATGCATTTGTAATTTCTTTGTTGAGGATGAGAGGCAGACTGGCCCAAAACGAAATGACAAGCTTATGGACAGAACTTGTGGAAGCATCATTGGCCCTCAAGGGATACAGAACTTTGAATCCTCTGACTCAGAAATTACATCTAGAAATGTAGCTCTCACTTAAACTTCTGCTGGAATACCAGTGCTGGGACACTCATAGCATCTCTGGGGGGACGTGAGGCTTGCCACTGTGTCTCTAGTAGAACAGGGCAGAGACATTATTTCAATTAGTCCTCAGAAAAATTCCCCTTCCCTCTGAGCAATCAAGTTAGTGTTACTACCTGATTGTTTTAATTGATGGCAAAATTAAAGTGAGGCTGCCATTTGCCTGAGATTCCAGAGCATGTAGTAATTTTAGAACTTGAAATCATGTCTAATTCAAAACAAAATCACAGTTAGGAAAGTTCTCATTGTTTACAGCTCATCTTCATGTCATGGTAACATTTTAAATTTCCGTTGTTGCCAGGCATGTGTTCAAAGCCTGACTTGGAAAGTGACACATAATAGTCCACTGCAATTCCTCTTTCTCATCTAAATCCTTTAGTCAGACCTCTGGCAAATGAGAAGAATGCTCAAAGTTTGGCGTGAATTGCCTTTGATAATGTCTTAGTCATGTCACCTAGTTGACTTGTTGAATTTACAATTTAAAAACATTCTCTAAGATACTTGCACCTTTATCCAACTGTTTAGATCCAAGTGTAAGAATTTTTACCTATCACCATCGCGTATCAACTTACCAGATTCTACCTGCTGGTATACCTTGATGATATTTATGTGAAATGCTATCCTGGCTACATTTCTTGTCCCTGTTTCACTGGTGAACCTGACAGACAGACTTTCTATATTTTCATACATACAAATCATGCTAACAGGATGGTGCTGAGAGCAAAACAAAAGCCTGAATTTTGTTTCCTTACTTCTTGTTGAAAGTGATTTATTGATTTGAACTTTTAGGCTCATATTTTCAGTTATATAACACTAATGAGAATGGAGTAATATTCCCCAAGAATTTCCAAATATGTAGCTGTGCGGTTTGTATGAATAAAGATTACATATCCCTGAAAAGGTATTCTGGTTCACCTTAGGATATATTCATTCATTAGCAACCTCTAACATTGACCAGTAATAATTAGAATAAGACAACTTGGGTTTAAATTCTCTGTGTGACTCTTACTAAAGATATAATTTTGGGAAAATCATCTTAGTCTATTTTACTCATCCACTAAATATAATAATAAATAAACTACAAGGTTTTTAAAAAATAAAACAATTGGAGGTGAAAGTGATTTTTACAAGCACTGTACAGATATTAGCTGTTGTTATTAAGTTTGAAAACAGACATTAAGTAGGATATAAAGGGGGAGTTTACCTTGAAGACTTCTTTATGTATTCATGTGTTCACTTGGTTAAAGTGTATTGATTATCAATTCTGTATTAGGCACAGTAAGAGAGGATGGGACTACAGAGGCCTAAATCTCTTTCCTGTCTGCGTTCACTGTCTGGTGGAAAGACCTCTAATTTGCTCCCAATCATGTCCTTACAATAAAGATTTGTATTTAGTATGCAACACACTGCATTGCAATTATTATCTACATGTATAAACATGATTTTCATTTACATAATAATGGAAGTCAAGGAAATGAGATTTATTGTATGGAAGGTTGATATGTTTAAATTGTGTCAAAATTTGAATGTTTAACGTTTAAATTAGGGACAAATAACTAAGAAATAGAATCAAACACTACTGTTCAAGTTCCAAAACCCCATTTCTACAAATCTGCTATGTACCTGTCCCATTTTCTGTCCCTGAACAGCACAGAGGAGAAAGATTTACTAGCCCTGAAGAGGCAAGAAGGGAAGTTAGAAGATTCTGCTGTATTCAAATGACTTGCAATGGCATATTGGTGTTCTTGACAAGTCCTTGCCATGGACCAAAGAACTACCTTACTTGGTTTCTTGGTTACTTGGTTATAAGGAAAGATGCTAGATGCATAGAAGCCCTATGAAACCCACTTCATATTCAGCCCCAGGCTGGTAGAGGAATCGTTATCCTCCCATTCCCATCTGCTGGCTCGGCAGTCTGGCAGTGAGGTGGTTCCTTTAGAGCACAGTACCAGTGGAAATTGGATTTGGATCCCCTAAAATCAGTGTGAAGCAGAAAAACTCATGATTGTAGTACCTGGATGCTTAATATTGGGCTTCTTGATTGGCTTCAACTAGGGTGGCCACAACAAGTCTACTGGACTAACCCAGGGCTGAGAGGGTGGTCGAGTTGATGGAGTGGACTAATGCCATTATGGGTGTCCTGTTTGTCACAATGGAAAGGCCACACTTACCTGCTCAATCCCCATTTACTTTGTATTCTAGGATAGAGGTCAGGAAGACTATATCCCACCTGCCTATACAGCTGTGGTGTGTTGAAAGACCCCTGGACTTAAAGTAAGAAGATCTGGGTTTGAGTCTCAGTCTGTCACTTATTTTCTGTGTGACCTTGGGCAAGTCACTTCACCTATCTGAGCTTCAGTTTACTTCTCTGTTTAACTGGGAATCTATTATCCGTCTCATGGGGTTGCTGTGAGAATTCAGTGAGATGGTGCATGTGAAAAGTGCTTTGTGGATTGAGTATTGCTCTAACAAAGCCCAGCAGAAGGCAGAAGGAGTAACACTGTGTTTCTTTTTCAGGTATTCATCCAATGGTTTAAAAACTCAACGAAATACATCAATAAATATGCAACTGCCTTCAAGAGAGACAAACCCCTATTTTAATAGCTTGGAGCAAAAGGACCTGGTGGGCTATTCATCCACAAGGGCCAGTTCTGTGCCCATCATCCCTTCAGTGGGTTTAGAGGAAACCTGCCTGCAAATGCCAGGGATTTCTGAAGTCAAAAGCATCAAATGGTGCAAAAACTCCTATTCAGCTGACGTTGTCAATGTGAGTATTCCAGTCAGCGATTGTCTTATAGCAGAACAACATGAAGTGAAAATATTGCTAGAAACTGTCCAGGAGCAGATCCGAATTCTGACTGATGCCAGACGGTCAGAAGACTACGAACTGGCCAGCGTAGAAACCGAGGACAGTGCAAGCGAAAACACAGCCTTTCTCCCCCTGAGTCCCACGGCCAAATCAGAACGAGAGGCACAATTTGTCTTAAGAAATGAAATACAAAGAGACTCTGCATTGACCAAGTGACTGGAGATGTAGGAATCTGTGCATTCTATGCTTTGCTCAACAGGAAAGAGAGGAAATCAAATACGAATTATTTATATGCATTAATTTAAGAGCATCTCCTTAGAAGAAACCAAATAGTCTATCGCCCTCATATCATAGTGTTTTTTAACAAAATATTTTTTTAAGGGAAAGAAATGTTTCAGGAGGGATAAAGCTTACCATTAAAGCTTTGGGGTAGAATTCTGAATCCAATTTCAGTTAGTCCCAATACTGTCCTCTTTGGCTCTTAGAAGATGTGGGCAATTCAGACCCTTGGCCCCACAAGTGCCAGTGTCTCATTAAAACACACTGGTTTCAAAAAGAGGAGAGCTGCATCCTGCAGGTGGATGCGCCAGTGAGCAGGTGGCCCTTGCCATTTGGCTTGCCAGTCCCAAGCCCTAAATTTCTATTCACCCAATAGCCTCATCACAGGTTATGTCATGTCAAGAAATGTAGTGTTTTCTATTTGATTTTTGGAGAATGCCACAACAGACTCTGCAATGGGAAGGAGGACAGGAGATAGAAGGAGAAACCGGGGGCAATCTTAACTACTCTTGTGTGCCACCTTCCTCTGAGATTTGAATGCACAGATCTCAGCTGGAGGTATGAAATTATTACAGAAAAAGAGATAAACAAGTCACTATGTCGTGTCACTAAAATCATGCTAATAGAAATGTTTTTCCTTGAGATTGTTTAGAGGCTCTGGAGGAGCGTTTCTCAGTTTTTGTGTGCCTGTGTGCACATGTGTGTGCGAGCGTGTGTGTGTGTGGACTTGCTCACGCGGACACATATGCTGTAAGCACATGTGTTCATTGTGCGTATGTGTGTGCATGTGTGCGCGTATTACGCTTGCTAAAATTTGTTCTGAAACATCAGGGAATCTAATATTCAGAAAAAGTGTTTCCCTCTTAGATCTGTTCACTTTAAATTTTTCCATTAAGTATAAAGTTCAGTTAGTTCTTAAATCAAGGTCACTTGCATGGTGGGGTCGTATAAAACTCTTGACACTGTCTAGACCATTTTCTGATGTGAATACTTTTGAGAGGATCAACTATTGGCTCATTAATGATATCAGTATCATAAGGTGAGTTAATTGAGGGTGTGTGTTTATTTTGAATCATGCCTACTTAAATTATTAACACAAGACAGTTAACAAATTGACAGTTACCATTTGCTTTCTCATCATCCTCATTGCTATTTATTTTATAGCAAGTCTACTATGTGTGGACCAAGGCTTTGGCTTCTGTGGTTAGTATGGGAAGAATAAATTGTTGAAATAAAAAAACCCAGACTATTCAGTTCACAAGAAGCCCCCCAAGAGAACAGTGAATTGTGTTGTATGTTCATTTGGAATAAAGCAATATTTTTACCACTGCTAAGGTGAACTGAAACCTCTCCTGAAGATTTGTCTGTTTATTTACCCTCACTTTCATGGGACATATGAGGAAATTAGTGTTCACATACCCAGTCTTTTTCCAATTATTGGTGGTGTTGAGTTGTTATGTTTACACTGTTTTAAATAAAAAGGCACCGTATTTGAAAGCATAAAAGATTTCTTTTACTGCAGTTTGGGAAAACCTTGGTTAAAATCTCTTGGTGGAAGACACATTCCATGGAAAAGGAATATAACTATTTCTGAGTCAAGAAGTAAATATGTACAGTTCTTACTTCAGGTTAAGTTGTTTCTGTTGAAAATACATTGCAAATTGCTCTTCGGGAACATCCGTTATTAGTAGACATATTGTCATCCAGAAAAAAGAAAGAGCACTATGTATTTATCAGAACTACTTAATAGAAATTCAAAGTCTCAGATGTTGAAACACTGGTAAAAATGCACTTTACATTTAACAAAAGATTGTGTGATATTTATTATTTGTTCTGTTATAGTTCCATTGTTTTGAATATGGAGGTGATATTGGTAGAATTTCAAAATATTATTATAAATTTGTAATGTCTAGATCATCTAAGTTCTCATTTAAAAATACATCTATGGGAACATTTTAGAAAATGGTCTTAAAAACTAACAGGTCTATAAAAACCCAATAAGTTGGGCATCCAATATGTCATTGTGTTGAAATTTATCACAATTATCAAACAACTGGAAGGCCTCAAAACTTTGTTGAAGTCAACCTTGTTCTTGTTTTGTTTGTTTTGCTTTTGTTTCTAACTAAAATGTTGTACTTGCTTATCTGGAAGATTGGTTCTGAATTTACCATTAAGAAGTTATATGCTGTGCGACTCACTGCAGTTATTCTAACATATTGTTTACACTGAAAACATTAAGATTGTCAATGAAACTTATGTCTTGGTCCAACCCCTTTTTTAAAAATATGAAAAACTGTATTATGTGACTATAACCCCACCCCCATGTATTCTAAAAAAGCATTAATAATCTGGCAAATCTACTGGAAGTCTGATATAAAGTTCAGAGATACAATTACTCCCTTAATTAGTAGTCAAGATAAAATCCTCCATAAATAATCTGTATTAATGGTTACTTTTTAGTGGTCATTTGTCTCCTTTAGGAATATGAGGCTTTCCTGTGAAAAGTATCCAAGCTCAAAGTTTACATCCTTGGGCGCCAGCTGACAAGTGCTGATGGCATCAGTACTTTCAAAGTGAATCTAACATGAAAAACACTTGGAGCCATCAGTACTTGATCCTTCAAGCTCATGTGCTTATTTCAACAAAATACATTTGATTTTGCTTCATTTTCCTTGTCTTTATTATGTGAATATGTATTTGGAAATTTGTAATTAAATACACTACAGATTCATTATTTGCTGGAGAATGGATGGTACCTGTTATTTTTTTACTTTGACTCATTTTCTGATATCCCTTTTTGTTTTGTAAAGCATATGTTATTCTCATTTGCCTGTGACTACTGTGGGATGCAATTCAAAATATGTGAGTAATCTTATAATGATGAGAAATAGTAGAAATGACTTTGGAAAATTAGCATCAAAAATTTTTTTCCTAAATTTCCTGTGTATATTAAATGCTCTGTGTTTTACACTCTAGCCCAATATCTGCCTTGCTATGGGTTAAAAACTAAATATTTGTAAATTTATCACACCTCCAATGATTAACATTTCTAAGTAGCAATAGCAAGGTAATAGCAAGGTAGTCTGGAGGAGGAAGAGTGTTGTATATAGGACTTCACAAGTTAACCTGTATTGATCATAGTAACAAATCAGACCTACCAATAAAGAGAACAGAAGAGCCAAGCGGACTTCAAGAGAATGCCCATTGGCTTCTGGATTGAATGACAGCTATAATTTGAGTGGGGCCTCAGGTGCCCATGGCTAAGGCTATCCGTAACCAGATCTCTACCAGAATATGTCTGATGGATACCGCAGTCATTGTCATGCACACCTATCGTGCAGTATGGTGCTATAGGGAGCACTGACTTCCTAAGTCTGTGTGTTGGGGCACAGGGAATAGTGGTCCGTTTGATTCCAGCCCCACAAACCAGAAAATACTGCACTGAAACAAGTGCTATGAAGCATTTCTCAAGTAAGTATATAACCAACCTAGGAACACAGTAGGAGGGGTGGGATTTTTATTTGATCTTTTGGTACCTGGGAGACATTTTATAGATAAAGAATACTTTTTTATTATTATTCAAATGCATAGATTCGGTGTTTTCAATGGATAGCATGTCTATGCTGTGTTTGTACTTTTGTCTTCAGAAATTCAATCCTCATCTAGGCAAAACCAGCACAAGGTTTCAAGGCTGTTCTCAGTTTTAAATGCATCCCAATATGCCCTGGGAAATGAAGGCTTTAAATAAGCTTTATCTCATCCTAGTTTATTATTTCTTTCCCTTTTAAAGAAATAGTGAGGGTAAAAGGCGAAATTCACTCCTTTAGAACCACAACATTCTCTTATAATCTGTTTCCTACTGTAACCACACATACATGCGCGCACACACACACATAAAGGTATATTAAATTCGTGAGTCAAATACCTTAGTAGTTTTACTTTTGTTTAATTTGACGAACATCAAAGTGATTGCCTCATGGAATGCCAATGAAATCAAAGCATTTAAAGACAAGCCAACTTGGCAACATTTTGATCATACAGGCATTTTTCAGTTCCTTCTCTTTCTTAGGCAAGCAGAAATAATATTGGGTTAGAAAATTCCACAAGATCCTAGAATAACATCTCTGCTAGATTATCTCTTAGAAATGAACATCAAAAATGAGTGTAAATGATTGTTGTCCTTGTAGTGTATAATGTTCTCAAATATATTTTTTTATAAATTTAAGCATAACTTCTCCCAGAGGTGCCTAAATAGGTGCCTTTGCTTCTGGTACCCACTAAAACTTCAATAAGGACAGCGTGTGTGTTGGGGGAAAGGGGATGCTGAGGGATAATGCTGCATACTCCAGTGAAGATAATAGCAGGGGTAACCAGATGTAATCTTGATAAAATAGAGAACAGGTTTCTAGTACTTTCATAATTTTTTGTCATGGATACCTGTATTGATTGCACGTGTACTGTTGACTATGAAAGAATTAATCGTGTGATAGCAAACAATCTCTTATTGTTGGAAATGAATTAGAAAATATTTTCTGGCCGGGCGCGGTGGCTCACGCCTGTAATCCCAGCACTTTGGGAGGCCGAGGCGGGCGGATCACAAGGTCAGGAGATCGAGACCATGGTGAAACCCCGTCTCTACTAAAAAAAAATACAAAAAATGAGCCGGGCGCGGTGGCGGGCGCCTGTAGTTCCAGCTACTCGGGAGGCTGAGGCAGGAGAATGGCGTGAACCCAGGAGACGGAGCTTGCAGTGAGCCAGGATCGCGCCACTGCACTCCAGCTTGGGCGACAGAGCGAGACTCCGTCTCAAAAAAAAAAAAAAAAAAAAAAAGAAAATATTTTCTATTGAAAGTTGTCTTTGTGAAAACTTATACCTTATCTATACATAAGACTGGTTTCATGACCTCATCTGTCAAATAAGGTGGATGACCATTTATCCCTGATTTCCCTTCCAAATTGATGGCTTGCTATCCAGTCCTTCTAACCCAGACTTTATCTGGTCACCTGTCATCTTTGCACTTGAACACAACTCTTTAAAAAATTAATGGCTGTAAGTCTGTCTCACTAAGGCTCAAAAATAGTTAGAACCTGTATATCTATCAATGGATAATATTTACATTTATAATATCAGATTGAATTTCTATGGAGAAAAATACAGGATTGTTTTTGTGGTTGTTGTTAATGTAAATTTACCTCAGGTAATAAAATAACGGGATGGACAAGAAAATATCCAATTCTAAAGCTTGAAAACAAAGGCCAAAATTTGCCCCAGTTTTTTTTTTTAAGAAAATGTGATGAATTATCAAAGACAGAACAAAGGGCTCCCTAGAGAAGGCATGAGACATTGAAGATGTCCTTCTCTTACAGAGGCAGTGGACACACCCTCATTAGATATTCACAAATACAAGATACTTATTAATATTCTCAATTATTTGCATATCAAACTTAATATAAACTCTCCTACCAATAGTGAATAAATTATCAGGAAATACTTTCACATCATGGTTTAAAACAATCCTTGGGAGCAGGATAGACAAAAGCAATGCAGGGTTTACTTGCATATTTAATTTTGATTGTAATTGCTGTGTGTGACAAATTAATATTTATGTGCTTTTTCAACAGCATCCTGACTAGCACTAATTATTCCATATATAATGTGTCTTGGTCAAGAACCCAAAGTCTGAATTCCTTAGTCTTCAATAAAACAATATGAAATGTTAAAATACTTGACTCAAAGACAGTAAATTTGAGTTAATTTTTTTAAAATTATAAGAAGTCAATGTAGTAGTTTACCAAATTGATTTAGAAAAAATGCAGTTTTTACTCGTTTTTGATTATTTAGAGGTCTGATGAACCCTTCATGCAACTTTGTTATACACCACACTGATGCTTTCCTTGCTGAAATAAATTTAAATTTAAGGGCTCTGCAAATCACACACACACAGGGCACACAGCACACATGGTGTGTTGAAACTCGATGACATAGATGACCTTGGATTCACATATTTTTCATAGAAAGTCTATGCATGCAGCAAGAAAGTATAGCGGTTACTGTTTAAAGTTTATTCTTCACAGCCTGCTTTTGATTCTTGTCTTTAGCAATAGAAGTCTGGAGAATAGATAACACATTTATTGAAACTGATACAAATAGAACATGACAACTCACCTTATACATTACTACACACTTGCCGGTGGCCACTGTGTATATTTTAAAGATAGCTAGAGAGAAATGCCGTGTCTCTCTCTCTTTTTTTTTTTTTTTTTTGAAACTGAGTCTCCTTCTGTCGCCCAAGTTGGAGTGCAGTGGCGCCACCTCGGCTCACTGCAAGCTCTGCCGTGCAGGTTCACCCCATTCTGCTGCCTCAGCCTCCCGAGTAGCTGGGATGCTGTGGCTCTCTTTTACTTTTTTTTTTTTAATCATACAATTGTACACACTAAATCAAAATGAGTTCCCTAGTTCTTAATCATTAACAGACTTTATTAATCCATTTGGCCAGGTTTTAAATAAAGAATGTAAATCACACACAGAATACATGAAAAATGATAACCAGAATATTTTCAATTGTCATTTTAAAAACAATTTCTGGGAAACAGTATCTCATGCCTCTGATAACAAATTTGTTTAAAACAGTGTACAGGTAGCTCTATTTTCTTCGAAGAACCATTTCAAAATGGTATCTCCTGCACTGAGAGGATATGAAGGCTATGGAAAATATATTGGATGTATGGCCCTCAACAACTTTGTAGAGTTTACTTCTACTATGGCTGCATTTTGTTTTTGGGGAGATATATCATACTGCTTATTAAAAATTAGATGTGAATGTAATCATCGATTTGCATCTTGACTTTGTCAAGTAAGCTTTTATCTGTGGAGGGACTCCTTGGCCACCATTTCCCAATTTTATCTTCTCAGTAGTCTTTGCCGAAGCTGGACGCTCAGCTTAGGTTGTATTCTTACTGCATTCACCTCTTATGTCATTTCCTCTTTATTAAGCAGGGAACTTTCGGCTAAAATAAGAAGCTAATGTGATTTTGTACAGAAAGATAGCTTTGTTCTTTTGAGTTGTGTTAGTAGAGGGATAAATTAGGAACATTTCAAATGTAGATGATAATAAGGTTCGTGACTTTAGCCACTATCTTCTCATATGCAGACATAACCCTAGGGCCCCTTAATTTTCCTTATGTTGTTAACAGACTTTTTAACCTTCTTAGAATTGTTTCTTACAGCAATATTTTCCATTTTATAAGAGAAAGACAAAATCATCCATTTGCGTAAAAGAAAAAAAAATAAATAAGAAACACATAATCATTATTTAAACAATGAATAAAAAATAAACCAATAACAATGTGTGTAAGGGCTTCAAATTAAAATCATTAAAAATTAAATATAGTCTAAGGCTGAAAATATTGTAAGGAAATATGAGGCAAATGTTTTGCACAATAAAGTCTGTTTTTTAAAAATATCTCCTCCCTGTTACTACACTCTTCTTTCTATATTGATGTTTTATTTTTTAAGGAATTGTCTACTGGGCATTAAGTATGCCTGTTGAGCTCTAACATTTAAATATACTAAATGTCCACTTTTTCGTACCTTCAAATTTAACACAATATTTATGAAAATCTGAGTTTAAGTTGGAAAAAAAAACCCAAATCTGTAAAAAGAAATCATTAACTTTAATCCTGTCCTTATTTTCTCACTGACAACTTTCACTGAAGGCTTCCGTCTTTTAAGCTAAACATAGGAGAAGATCTGAATCAAATATAAGGGCAGATTTAAATATATTTTGAAAATTAAAATGTGTAGCACAGACACAAGGAGTTGCAATTTTTCTTGGGTCCAAATGACCTGATAGCTGAAAAACATGCAACAAAGTTTGAGAAATGGGGCATCCGTTTGTCAAAAAAAAAAAAAAAAAAAGCTTATCTAGCAGATTTCAGCTTAAAAAAAATGAAATGAATAAGCACTACTGTGAGCCCTTTCTCCAGGCAAAAAGAAGAGACAGGAACCTGATTGTATAAACATTTCTATAATATATAAAGTGAATCAATGATTTTCTTTTCACACTTTTAAAATCTTATTTAAAAATTGTCACCGAAAGTGTGAAAAAAGTCAACCATTAATTCACCATGCTAAAATCATAGTAACTTGTATCTTTGTATATTTTTTCTCATTTTCCACATATGGGCATACTTTTACAAAATTTCTTTCCTACTGTGTTGTATTATAATTTAACAAATTATATGTCATATTGTCCTATGGCACTACATTGTCTTTATAAATATTTTATTTAAGACTGCATAAATTCCAGTTTGCTTTTATATTATGACTTATGTAGACATTCTATTATTATTTGACACAAATTCACCCAATTTATTTACTACCATAACGAACCCCACAATTAATATTACAACACACATTACTTTTTTTTCTGGAAAGAAACTGCAGATCTATAAACACGTTTCATAAGATCTGTAAAGATCTGAAATTGTAATTCTTGTGTATAGATTAATGAATGCATTTTCTTCTTTTCTGTGAAGTGGAAAGTTCTATAACTAAAAATTACAAAAAGTTTTAAAAAAAATCGGTGAATCTCAATGGTTAAGAGTATTTTCTTTAAGTAATTTCCTAGTCATACTTTGCAAGAAGTGGTACAGCTGGGTCAAAAAGTATGACCATTTTTTAAATTCGTTTTAGATACTACTCAATTGTTTTCTGGAAGTGGCTGATATATACCGTTTTAACATTCATTGAGCCTTTTGTTTGTTTTGTATTTACTTTGCTTAACAGTATAACATGTTGTGGTTAAAATGTAATTGATTTGGAATAGTCAGAAATGTATTACTTTAATAAAGCTTAATTTTATTTTTTAATTAAAAATATTACATGTTTACATATAAAATATATGAGAAGAAACGTTTTAGAATGACCAAACTATAATCACCATTAATATTTGAGCACATTCCCTTTCAATATTTTTTATTGAATATATACTTACTGTGTGTCTCTTACAAAATTGCAGTCATCTAGTATTTAAAATATTTTATCCCACTTTATTAACTTTACATACAGTCCATGATAATTTTCTTCACTGGTAAAGTATCTTTATACATACACTTAATGGCTATGCAAGTCATTATATGCATACATTATATGCATAAGCACATTCATATTTCAAAGTGTTCTCTTAACATTGATCCTATAATATATTATTAAACTGATTTTAAACATTTACTACCTTTGACTTATGTCAGTATTTAATAATCTATGTACACACATATGCATTAATCTTTTCTGGACATAAACATAGATAGACAAAGGTATTTGGTTCTCCCACAGTATTAATTTTGTTTTTAAGCATCTTCCTTGATTGATTTAGATCACCAATTTTACAATATTTTGCTAAGATAGACAGACAGCTGTATTTTTAAAAAATCCCTAGAGAAGCCACTGCACCACTGACTAAATTTATACCTCCTAATTCAGACTGTAAGAAGAAGGAAGAGGAGAGGAGAAGAAGAGGGGAAGAAGAAGGTTTTTTAAATGCCATCTATCTTGGAATAAGGAAGAAGTGACATTATTATACAGGAAAACCATTTGAAAGAACTGTGAATATGCATGGCACTAGATGTTTTACATACATTAACTTAGTCATCATAACTCTATAAAGTATGCATTCACTTTATCCCCATTTAAAGATAAGAAAACTGAAGTACAGAGGCTTTAAAAAACATGCCTAAGCTTATACAGATAAAAAAATTGTAAGGGACTGCATTTCCACCCAGAATCCCTGTAGCCTTCCTTTATATTTTCTCTCATTATTATTATTTTTCTTGTAAATTTCTGATAGTGATCCTTTAAATGTTCAAGACAGGTTAGAATCCTCAGGGTTAAGCGAGGATGATTCTGACCCTAGTTCAACAATTCCATAGATGGGCTAGAATGAGAGCAGACCACACAAATAATAGATGGAACTGGATGCACCCAATTATGTGACTTACTGGAAGTTCTGACATACAAAACAGAACAATCAGAAATTTAGCAACATTGCTATTTCTTGTCCCAAATGTGACAGGCAGCAGTGCCAGAAAGAAAGCCAGAAGAGCCATATCCATGGCAGTCACTATACCCATTGCTCCCATCATGGGAAGAATAAATATAAAATGGCAGTGCTCAGGTCACCTGCTTCAGCTCTCTAAGAACCAATACCGTGGGTGGTTCCACTTCCCTGCTCATTCACTTCAAGGTGCCAAGTCACTGAAATACTGTTATAAATTTATACTAGTCATCCCTCAAACCTATGATCAGAAAAAAAGGAATTTGTGTGCAAGAATGTGGTCAATAGAAGAAATAAAGAAAATTCACTTGACCTCTTCCACAACCACCATTTTTAGACTTAAACCCTGGAGAAATATCTGCACAGACAAGGCAGGGAGATCATAAAATATCTCAGGGGGAAACTGTGAAGCCATTCGTAGGCATAAACAAGGCCAAACGTATCACTTTCAATATAAAGAGGTCATGACTCCTTTCAAAATGAGATTTGCTCTAGTGTTGCACCTTAGAAATTATCTCCTCTTCCACTAAAATATAAGAAAGTACGTACTCAAAAATGAGACAAAGGCTAAGGTCAGTGGCTGACAGTAAAAAAGAGAACATGTTATATAAGGAATAAAGTTAATATTTTAAAAAAAAAGCAGAAATGAAATTTGACAGAATTAGTAAAAAGGAAAATTGTCAATAGAATACCATGCCCCAGTAGAATGGAAGTTAAGAATCAGGAAGCTGTCTAATTTTCTACTCTTCTTCCCTATTGTTGATATACAATATTTGTCTCAAAATTTTAAAATAATAAAAAATAACTTAAAAATGTTAAAACAACAAACAAAAATAATTCAACTCTACTAAATAACAAATGTCAAAGGGGAAATAAAATTTCAGTTAAAGGAAATTTGAAAAATAAAAAGAAAGACAAAAAATGTTTAAAACCAGCTGAAGTGATACTCAGCGGAATTCTCAGAGTCTTAAACAATTGGACAGAAAATCGAATATAGAAATACAGGGCTGAATTATTTTGGGCACTAAGGCACCATGGTTCTGAGGGAATGAAGTAAGGAAAGCAAGGATGAAGAAACCTCAGAATTCAACATTTAGGCAGGAAAGGGCTGGGGAGATAGACTTTGGTACTTCTAGAATATACCATCAATAGTGCTATCAAAAAGGACAACTCTCCCCTCAGCGGCTGAATATCATCTAGCCTTGCCTACCTTAAATGTGCTCAGAACACTTACATTAGCCCATGGTAGGGCAAAATCGTGCAACACAAATCGTATTTTATAATGAAGTGTTGAATGTCTCATGTAATTTATTACATACTGTATGGAAAGTGAAAAACAGAATGGCCATATGGGTACTAAAAGTATGATTTCTACTGAGTTCATACTGCTTTCACACCATTATAAAGTCGTGAAATGCTACACTGAACCAATGTATATCAGGGACTGTATATCAATATGTTAAGTATATAGTATATGATTAATAATATACGTTTTATATTTGCATTATATATAACATATAATTATAACACAATATAATATATAATTAATATATACACACACACTTAAATATACACATACATACATAGGACTTAACAAATTTTACTCTTTCGCTCCAAATTTTGACTTAGGCCCAAAGGTTGGGAAAAATAGTTGGCACTTTGCGCCTCCACTTCCTAGAGCAAGCTTTAAGTATCCTCAGAGAGAGATGCCGAATGTTGTGTTAAAACTGTTTCTGCCAGCGTTAGCATTTACACACTCTAAAAATGTCAGCTTTGAAAGGGGAGCTAGTTACTTTTGAGAGAATTGTCAAAACTCAATGTTGTCCTGTTTTTTTGTTTTTTTGTTTTTTGTTTTTTGTTTTTTTTTTTTTTTTTTTTTTTTGAGATGGAGTCTCTTATTGCCTAGGCTGGAGTGGGCAGTGGCGCAATCTCAGCTCACTGCAACCTCCTCCCAGGTTCCAGCGATTCTCCTGTCTCAGCCTCCCAAGTAGCTGAAACTACAGGTGCATGCCACCACCCCCAGTTAATTTTTGTATTTTTAGTAGAGATGAGGTTTCACCATGTTGGCCTGGCTGGTCTCAAACTCTTAACCTCAAGTGATCTGCCCACCTGGGCTTCCCAAAGTGCTGGGTTACAGGCATGAGCCACCCTGCCCTGCCCGATGTTGTTCTGTTTTTCAGTTGAAGAAAAAATGTTTTTCTCTCCCATCACGCCAAGTGCTGTGGCATTCAGAGGACCTTTGGTAGGTCCTACGGTATCTGTTCTCTTGAAGAGATCCTGGGGAAAATGAAAGACCAAACATTATGGCTGAGCTTGCCTGAAACTGAAACTTAGTAGATTGAAGAGACCAAGACATAAGGAGTGGGGACCTATGTGTTTGTCTCGCGTAAGGATGTATAACCGCCTACCTCCATGAGTACCCGAGGCAAGAAAGACTACCTGGAAGAGCAATGTGACTACCAGGATGCTGAAGGAGCTACCTGCTGCATGGGTGCCAGCTACGGCAGATGAGAGGCATTCATAGCTTTCTCCAAGTAGAGCTTCCTCAACAACTCCAGAAAAGTGCTCCACAAGAAAAAGCTCAAGTATTTGTTCAACCACCTTACTAAAGCATGGAATCTATGCCTGACCATTTTAGTATTTATTTATTTATTTATTTATTCACTCATTTTGAGACAAAGTCTCTATCCGTTGCCAGGCTGAAATGCAGTGGTGCATTCTCGGCTTACTGCAACCTCCACATACCGGGTTCAAGCAATTATCCTGTCTCAGCCTCCTGAGTGGCTGGGACTACAGGCACACACCACCACACCTGGCTAATTTTTGTATTTTTAGTAGAGACGGAGTTTTACCCTATTGATCAGGCTGGTCTTGAACTCCTGACCTCAAGTGATCCACGCACCTTGGCCTCCCAAAGTGCTGGGATTACAGGCATGAGGCACTGTGCCTGGCCTCCATTTTATTCTTAATTCGTCACATGGGTCTACCTGTGGGGGCAGCTACCATGACCAGCAAGTGTGAAAGAAGAGAAGCAAGGTTGAGGGAAGTCAACCAGTCTCCCCCTTTAGACTTCCAGATAATTTCCCATAAACACTTGGATCATAAACTCTTTTTGTCTTCCTAAGAACATTTGGTATTTCATTATATTAATGTTTGACAGAATCTTCTTTTGGAAAATTGCTATTGTCCAATATTATTTATAAATATATATGCATACAACCTAAATAAAATACTTGCAAATGGATTACAGTCATGTAATAAAGAGGAAATCACTGTGACAGCATAAGATTTATTTTAATTATTTGAAGATATCTTGATATTAGTGCTTTTTGCAATATGATTTATCTCCAGAGATAGCAAAAATCAGATATGATTCAACTTCTATTTCTGAAAAATTATTTAGTTACTTGAAGGGGGTGTGTATCTAACAACACAAACTCAATGGTCAACATTAGTCATAGCAGTTAGACATTGCATTCATTTCCATTAGAATAAAGAACAAGGCCACTTTTCTACTATTATTACTGTTAACTAAGTTAACATAGATGAGCAAGATCTGGCAATAAGAAAGGAATAAGAAAAGAAAATAGATATAAATGTGGCAAAGGTGGAGTCACAATGATCCAAACGAAAATGCAAAAGTCAACAGAATGATATTATGATTTCAGTTATAAGTCTGTAAACCAAAGAGGATAAATGACTAGAAAATATAGGACAAATAAAATCCAATTTGCAATTTTAACATAAATATACATCCCTTTGAAATAAAACTAGTGAAACCACCAAAAAAAGAGAACATTAGTGAAGATTTAAATAAATGATAATACAATTTCCTCTTAATGGAAAAACTTCATATGATAAACTTGCCAAGAGTCTTCAATTTCATTCATAAATAAAACACATTTGAAGACAAGACACACTGAGAGTGTTTTGGAGAACATATAGATGAAAATACTCAAAATCATTTTGAAAAATTAAACTATATGGATAGAATGAGGGACAATTTAGTATATAATCAAAGATAATCTTATGCTACAACACTTACGCTTATTGTGGTGTTGCAAGTATAAGAAGTGAAATGTAAGCAACAACCCAGAAACATACTGATGAATTAAAAAAAAATAGAAATTAAGGGTATTCTAAATCAAATTAAGTTCACTTTATTCAAAAATGTTATTAGAGTATTGGCGACCTTAAAACAGTAAATATACATCCCTGCCACATACCATATATTATCATAAAATACAATGGTCTAAAGAGTGAAATGAAATCATACAAGAACAAATAAAAGTACAAAAGACCTAAATGAAATATAGGATTCTGGAGGACGTACCTGCTGCAGGGGTGTCAGCTATGTTAGATGAGATACACTAACAGATTCTGCAGGTAGAGGCTCCTCAACAACTCCAGAAAAGTGCAAGAAATTGGGCAAGGAATTTATAGGAATGAAGCTAATAGAAAAACCAAAAATGAATTAGATTTATGGGAATGCAATTTAAAATTAATATCTGCAAAAATTGAAAGAATATAATGAAATTAGAATAATATTTACAACACAACAAAAGTTTACTATCCGAAAGAGCTCTTAAAAATAAGAAAACAATGAACACTCAAATATCAATTAATTAATTTATTATTTTAACAAACAATTGCATACCTAATGTTGCTGAGTACTGTTCTAGAAGCTGAGGATATAGCAATGAACAGAATGATAAAGTTTGATGCCTCAGTGAAGACTACATATTAACGGAAATACGGGTTCATGGCAGGAACTGGAAAATGATCTGATACACACACACAGAGGACAGAGGGTCACAGGGCCAGTCATCAAGTATCAGAGACCACGTGACATGAGAAAACAAACTGCAGTGTTATGGGTTTTATCTTTTATTTGAAATATTTCATAACAGAAGTTATATATAAAGTTACATAATGATTTATGTATAAATATATTTACTATAGATTATTTATCATAGAAAAATAAAATAAATATTTAAATAAATCATATTTTAAATAATGATGAAAGCATATTAACCCCCTATAAAGTTGAAATATTCTTAGATATTGTTCCCAGTATTGTACCAAATTAAGGATGTAGAATAAAACTGAACTATAATTTTATAAAGTAAGCATCATATATCATATTCCTTCTTATCTGTTCTTTAGATGTACTTACACATGTGGGCAAAGCAAATCTAATAAAAGCAAATGATGGATACTTACAAATGCAGCTACAGATAAATGCCTAATTAAATTATGATACAACAGTAGGATGTAATAGTATTAAATTATTAAATCTCATGCATTAGAAAATATTCTCAAAATAAGCTATTGGAAGAAAACATTCAAATATAAACAATGATTATTTCTGTATGGTAAGATGTTGAGAATTTTATACAGTTTTCAACATGTTGTATTTTTATAATGATCATATTTTACTTTTATATTCAGAATATATGTTATATACAATTTTTAACAGTTCAATTTAGGGAAACCATTTCAATACTGCTTGACAAATAATCACTTTGTTTCCTATCTTTACAATCCTCATTAGTACATTGGATTATGGTGTTTTTTTATTTTTATTTTCTAAGGGAGGTGCCTTTTAGTCTTTGGCAAGCCTCTTTGGTTTGATTAACCGAGGCTTCTTTTCCACTCCTCTGCATTGCAGCTGTTTATTGTGGAGAAGGTGACAAGAGGCAGGACAATGTTCTAGCATTCTCCCCACAAGGTCTTCCATTTTCCAGAGATTAGAAATATTGTCTCAACAGCACTAAGTTGCTGTAACAATTTCCCTCTCATTTTGCTTACACCCAGAGGCAAATGACAATTTTCTTCTCAGTTGTTTTCCAACTCTGAAAACTGACACATCTTTTGTCTATTACTTAAGACTTTGCAGATAGTTCCCAGACTCAAACCATCCATGAAAACTTTTGGCCTCTGGTAAGCTGAAGCCAAGAATGGACTTGAGGAGTTTCAAAAAATGTCTTAAAATGTCAAAAAATGTCACATGGGGTACTGATCTGGTTCATAGAATTATATTTGCCCTTAATAAAATGAGATTAATTATTACTACTCCTTGAAGTCAAACTGAAATGTGCATTCATGCTCTTTGACAATGTGAAGTCTGAGGATGGAGAAGACAGAGAATCAGGGGGCCAGATATCAAGTATCAGAGCCCATGTGACAAGAGAGAAATAATACCATGCTACTGACCAAACATGGTGTTTCCAGTGTGGTAAGAAAGGGCTCTGGCCTCCCCTTGTGAGCTTACTGGCCTCTCTCTTAAAACCCATAATGGCCAACTGTTTCCTGTGCAGAGTGTTTGGGTAGGTAGAATGGGTGAAATAATTCTTCACACATATGTCCCCCTATGTAACAAGTCCACGTGTTTTCTCCCATCCTCCCTTCCGTAAGTATTAATATTTATTGAGTGCTTACTGCATGTGGGATCAAGGTCTAGAAACTGCAGATACAGTAGCAAACAAAACAGACAAATTCCTTACATTCATGGGGCTAGAATACTGTGGAGAAGGCAGACAATGGATGAGCAAATGAATAAAAATTTCAGCTTGTGATTAAAAAAAAAAACCTAGGCTAAGAGCAAGTGTTTGGGTAGGAATGGAAGTTTGGGGAGACGTTTTAGACCTCTGTGGAGATTCCATACATGTCAAAATGGGACTGAATAATTGAAGGAGTTGCCCAGTCAAAAACTTGGGCAAGGACAACCCAGGCAGAAGGAATGGCACGTGTGAGTCACTGATGTAGGAGGAAGGTTGCCATGTTGGAGTGGGGGCAATAGGCTGGAGTGCCATGTGGTAGAGTTAATTAGGATGAGTTGAGGGAGATGGCAATGTATGGCTGGCTGGCACAAGCCAGGTCATATAGGGCCTTAGACATAGCATGGAACTTTGATTTTAAGTGCAATGAAATGTCATTGGAGAGTTTTTAAAGAAAGAGGGGATCTATTCAGATTTTCTTCTAAAAGGTGACTCTACCTTCTGTGCAGAAAATGGCTTCAGGGGGGTAAGAGTGAAGGAAGGAGAAGCTGATGGAGTAACACAGGTGAGAAATGATGGTTCATTGGACTGGGTTGCACACAAGCAATTATACACAGTTAAAGAAAAAGTAACTTCTTTAGCCTTTTACGTTTGCAATGGAGTTTCTCATGCTTTATCTCGAATTATTTTTAAGGTCCCTTCTAAAAATCTGGCTGTTAGTCCCTTAGGACATTAGGTAGACTCAACAATAACTTTTTCTTTCTCCACAATCATTGTAATATATTCAATAGGATCCTTGCACCATCCATATCTATCCCAGTATATATTCACTTAAAAATGTTGTTTTCGAATTTTGAATTTTAGAGAATTTCTCGAATCATATTGCATATTTTTGCTGTTTCAGATGCTACACATCAATTTTTGGATTAAAATTTGATCCTTATAGTTCAATTTGTGCTTTCAATTCTATAGCCTGTGGAGCTGGACTACACGAGTGACTTCTCAGTCAGGAAGTGATAATGATACATGTACAATAGCTGATGTGTTGTGATATGGCTAACAAAGATAATATTGAGGAGCAGAATTTAAGAATTCCTCCCTTACTGTTCCAAACGATTCATGCTTTGCAAAAATTATATGATGATCTTTGAAATTGTGACCAACTTATTCATTCAACAACTTGATAACATATTGGTTAATAAAACAGAAATGGTCCCAATCTGCACCGCTTACAGTGTTTCTAAGACCACAGAATGAATGACAACAACAACAAAAACAAGCGTGGGTGTGTTTGTGAGTGCGTGTGTGTGTTGATAAGCGTCATGAATAACATGGATCGGCCACAATGACATAGAGAGGATGATATGGCATCCACTTTTTAAGAGAGTTGAGAAGGACCTCTCGCAGGAGGACATAATTAAGACCACTCATTCTTCACACATGTGAAGAGGACGGGGGACAGCATTCCAGCTAGCAGAAACTTCATACCTGGAATTTTCTAGTTAAGAAAGGACCTTAGTAGTTCAGAGATGGGAAAGAAGGCCAGTGGGGGCCTAGACAAAAAGACTAGTGACCCTGAAGAACAGGCAGAAGTTAGATCATAGTCCGGCTCTACTTTGGTGGTAAGGGTTTTGGATTTTAGTTCAAGGGCATGGGAAAGACACTAGAGAGCCTAAGGGGAGAAACACGGTGATCACCTTTATTTACTTATTTATTCATTCAGACTATTACTCTGGCTGCATATGAAGAATAAGGTCGAGAAAGACAAGAATTGCAAAGGTGTAGCCCAATAAAGAGATTATTTCATGGTTAGAGGAAAGATGATGGCTGCTTGATTTATATTAGAAAGGAAACACATGGGAGAAGTTGACAAATTAAAGTTACATGTGGGAGACAGACTTTATAAGACATGATTTTAGACTGATACGAGGTAAGAGAAAGAAAAGAAAAATGGATAACTCCTAGGCTACTGACTTTAGTAATGGTAGATGAAGATGTCACTTTACAGAAAAAGATGCCTGCAAGTAAAGGTTTGTTGAGAAAAATCAACTTGATTGTAAATAAATGACTTTGGACCAATAATTCCCAAGTGTCAGGAAATGCTTAAAGACCATTAAGACAAAGTCAACATCCTGTTGGTGTTAGCTAAAGAGGGTAAAAGGGGTTTCCAACCAGGGAGTTAAAAATAAAATAAAAGTTTAAAATCCAACATTAGAACCTTAAATGTAAAAGCAGCACTGGTTAAGAAAATGGATGAAGACTGCTATGACTAAAACAGGGAGAGGAGGCAACAGAGACTAAAAAGTAGAAAGAGGTTAGAGAAGGACGGCAGAAAAAGGGCTTAATGAGAAGGAGGAGGAGGAGGCCAATGAAAATGAGGATGAGTACTAAGACAACACTAGCTAATGTTTTCAACTATTTTGCACTAGTTACGTGGGCTAGGTTGCACAATAGTAACAAAGTGTCCAAACTTTTAGTGGTTTACAACAATCCTTGTATGGTTCTCACTCAAGCTTAATGTGTGTTTTTGATTAATTGAGTGTTCTGTTCCATACTAGCCTGCCTCTGAGACCCCTGATGACTGGGCAGACACCATTTGGGACATTGCCATTCATTGTGGAAGAAGAAAAGAAGGCATGGCAAATTACACTCTAGTTCTTAAAGCTTTTGACAAGAAGTTAACACATATGACTTCCATCGTATTGGTGCATGTCAGCCACATGGCCACACCTAATAACAAGAGGATGATGAAGAGCAATCCAATTATATTTTTGGGAGAGCTGAAGTGTTTAGTGGATCCCCCAAATTATATCTATCTGCCACACTTCAGTTGGATTATCTCATTTAACCTCATAATGCTCTGAGATTCTTTTCATTCTGACTTTATGAGAAAACTGAATTTAGAATAGGTAAGTAACATCTGGTTTAGAGAGGTTAGGATACAGACATGTTAATGATGGGCCACAGTCTGAACTCAGAGAATAAATGCTGAACTCTTAGTTACACCACCTGCACTGCCCGTATCTGGGATCGGAACTATGTTCCAAAGCAACAAGAAAGTATTTAAATGTTTAAAGAGAAGAGTGGGATTTCCATTTTAAGAAATAGTGGATATGAATTTCAATACAAAACTGAAATATTCTCAAAAGTTTCCTGTATTAATATTTCTGCCTTAGTAAACGTTGATCTTAATTTTCAGTCGGAGTCAGTATTCCAATGGTGTGTGAAAACTTAATCTCAGTCCATTTTGAGCTACTATTTTCATTCATGAAAGCATCGGGGTGCGGACAATGACAATTATTTGCTCAAAATGATTACTCTCTATTACTGTTTGTATCTGTTGAGATACTCTTAATTTTGTTCATTTGTCTCTGATCATATAGACAGGTTCTCAACATTGGTGTTTTGGCTCTGAGATTATCTCAGCTAACTTCAGAGCATCCACTGGCTCAGTGGAACAGATACGCTATCAGAAACCACTGTCTCAGGGAGCTCTCCATTTGCATTCGTGTACCAGTAAGGAATTGCATGTAGGTGTTAGAAATAGGGGGCGGGGCGCAGTGGCTCATGCCTGTAATTCCAGCACTTTGGGAGGCCAAGGCGGGTGGATCACGAGGTCAGGCATTAGAGACCAGCCTGGCAAAGGTAGTGAAACCCCATCTCTATTAAAATACAAAAAATTAGGCAGGCACAGTGGCGGGCATATGTAATCCCAGCTACTCAGGAGGTTGAGGCAGGAGAAACACTTGAACCTGGGAGGCAGAGGTTGCAGTGAGCCGAAATCACGCCACTGCACTCCAGTCCAGGCAACAGTGTGAGACTCCGTTTCAAAAAAACCCCAAAAAACAGAAATGAGAACGATGCACCCATACCACCACTAAACATTGTCTAGGTCAAGGCTGTTATGGAGGCTTTAAAATTATATCAAAAATTAGATGCCTTAGAGATCTCTTCTCCATCGTTAGGGTGAGAATCCTATCTTCATGCCTCTTAATCTGTGAAATTAAAAAGAAACAGTCCTTATTGGTTGAATCTTTTTTATTTGGGTATTATGCTGTGGAAGTCAAAAGTATCTTAACTAATTTAGTTCTTGTGCTTTTGTAAGAATTATCTAAACATTTTTACTAGTTGAATAAGATTATAAAGGCTGACAGGAGCCTATGAGATGAGAGAAGTTTGAAGATAAAGAAAATAAAGATGAAGATCGCTACAGTAAAGTTCTAGAAAAAGTGAGAAAAACCAGGCTCACTGGGAAGAGTGGAATCCTAGCCTGCAGTGGGACAATGGGCACATCATTCCTCATGGTTGATGAAAAGAAGAGAGAGTAGATGTGACTGCAGATATATGAATGTGATGTGGTGCTAAAATTATGCTTGCAGTGAATCTAAATGCATTGGTTTGTTGAAAATAAGATAACTAGACTGGGCACGGTGGCTCATGCCTGTAATCCCAGCACTTTGGGAGGCCAAGGTGGGAGGATCACCTGAGGTCAGGAGCTTCAGACCAGCCTGGCCAACATGGTGAAACCCTGTCTCTACTAAAAATATAAAAATTAGCCTGGTGTAGTGGCAGGCATCTGTAATCCCAGCTACTCGGGGAGGCTGAGGCAGGAGAATTGCTGAACCTGGGAGGTGGAGGTTGCAGTGAGCTGAGCATTGCACTCCAGCCTAGGTGACAAGAGTGAGACTCCATCTAGAAAGAGGGAAGGGGAGGGGAGGGGAGGAGAGGGGAGGGGAGGGGAGGGGAGGGGAGGGGAGGGGAGGGAAGGGGAGGGGAGGGAAGGGAAGGGAAGGGAAGGGAAGGGAAGGGAAGGGGAAGGGGAAGGGAGAGAAGAGGAGAGGAGAGAAGAAAAGAAAGAAAAAAGAAGAAAAGAAAGAAAGAAAACTAGCTTGGTAGAAGCCTGAAGGAATGTGGTAATCATATCACATAGAAATTGATAGAAATGATGGGGGAAGCTAATCAAATAAATGGATTTAAAGTCATTCTTGGGACCAAGCTGAGTTTAGAAACCTTGGACATGGAGTGGTTATCAATCTGAATCTCTGGCGGGAGGACAGTAGAAAGGGAGAAGATAGATTGGAAAATGTATCCAGGGTTTGGATTTCCTCTGATAATTAGGACAGAAGGGCTGGACTACAGAAGAGTTGATGTTAAGGATATGGGTTATCCAGATTATTTGCGCACCCACGAGTGGCCAGAGAAGGAAGAAAAATTAGGAGCCTTTTGATAAACTAAAGGGGAAATGAAAAGAGTAATAACAGTATGAGAATTACACAGATAGCATCGATTGTCTCCTGTGTGCCAGGTGCTACGTTGCATAAGCAACGACCTCAGAGACTGATATTACTCCCTTTGTTCAGCTGAATCATTTTAGCCTCAGAAAGATAAATAATTTTCCTTGCAAAAATCATTTGATTTACAAGTAGGATTAAATTCCAGGTCTGTCTGACTCTGGTGTCTAAGTTTCTAACCTCTGAAGGCCTGGAGTTTACTAAGAAATCAAAAGCGATAGAAATGAGTGTGAAGCACATGGAAGGGTGGGAGGCTGTGGTCTGAGTTGGGGAATGTTTAAGGTCAAGTTTCATCATTTAAGTCATTAGTGCTAATGCCTAGATTAAGGATGTGTGCGACTAAAGTTGAAGAGGGGTGAAGATCACTCGATAATGGGCTCCTAGAAATTGCAGTGACTGTCTTCTTAGAAGGGTTATATATAGAACACTGACATTTGCTAGAATTATAGCAAGCATTAAAATGGAAGGATGGGGAAAGAGAATGAGAGAAAGGAAGGCAGTAGTTGCATAGTTATGGAAACTAAAATTAGAGATTGAGGAATAAGAATTTATTGTAATCATGCAGGAATGTCTCACAAACCCAAGGGCGTTAATGCAACTGGGCCTCAAGAAAGGCGAATGAGGAACAGGAGGGATGTAGGCAAAATCAATCGTGCTATCAAACCATCTTCTTTTATTTGAGCAACTTTCTCTGCTCTGTAGTGTACACAGTTGAAAATGACCTGCCTCAGTTCCCGAAATTTTACATCTACCCCATTTCATATGCTCACCTATCTTGAGACAAAGTTTTTCAAATTCCTGGACAAAGGAACACTTGAGAGGCAGATGCTCACCCTAAGATCATACTGTACAAAGTGAATGCTAAGTTAAAGGAGGCAGTGGTGATGACAGGCAGTTTCCTGAGAAGGGGAAATATCCTTCTTAGAGGGGTCTATGCCTGCTGTCTTGGAAATACATAGTTACAATTTATAAGATTTTATTTCAGTAAGAATTTGCCTACGACCCTCAACCTACCTCTTCTTGTATTTTGTGCTAAAGTTCTTGCCAAAGAGCTTAAAGGCAATAAATTAGAAAATAAACTGGTGTCTACTAGGAAGCCAAAATGAACATACTCAAGAGTCCCAAACAAGTTAGAATTTATATGTAAACTTTCTAGAGACTATATTTGTCCCTACTTTTCCTTTGGTAGTTCTCAATTCTAGCAACATCTTAACTATCTAGAAAATGAAAAGCATTAGGAAGTCAATATTCTCCTTTGAGTATTTACACTAAGATAGATTCCCAAACAAGAAAACTCTTTATACACCATGTTAGAACGAGTGGTAAATTTAAATAGAATTGATGTCTTTTAAGTAAAGAACTACCTCAAGTGGTTTCATTAATTATTGCCATCAGTACTATTAAAAACATGTTTACACTAACGGATATGTAGAAAGCATTTTTCCCTTCTTAAGAATATTTTCATTAGTTAGTTCTCAGAAGAGGCAGACATGGCTTCAGATGTGCTTTGTGTACAAGAGTCGAGAAGAATAAGCTACTGAAGTTTTATTAAATATCTACTATATAAAAGTACTAAAACTAGGAGTTAAATTATTCATTATTTAATGGATACCATTTTAGGGGTGCTGATAAAAGCACATAATCAAACTACAATTTTATTTTTAATATATATCATAAATATATATATAATATTATAAATATAATTATAAAATGTAAAATTCCACTGCCAAGGGATCATTGTACATTTTATCCTTGAGCTCTTGGCTCTTTTCATTTAGAATTTTTAGAATCCTGGCCCCTAAAGGGGTTTGAACCTGGTTTTCGGAAGTGGATGGGCAGGTGTTGCATGCCTTGCTGGAAAAAGAAGGGCTATTCTGGGAAAAGGCTCTCTGAAACCAGAGAGGAGGGCAGAATTTTGTGGGTGCCATAAGAAGCAATGGTGCATCTCTCCACCACAGAGTGCCACAGAAGAGGAATCTTCTCAGCTGGGTGACCGCTGCTTGGATGTCTATGAAGGTAACTCAGTTTCTCAGCTTGAATTGAGTGCTTTGTCTAAGTCCAATAGAGAGGACCTTAGTGAGGGCCACAGCTCTGAAAGCTTTTAGAAGATGATCTGGACCAACATGTTACAGAGCATCATTTAGCAAGAAGCAATGGTAACTTCAGAGGACCAGAGGCTAAGCCTTTCTCACAATTTCATGGCTTTGATACATGGCAGGTTTCATGTATAATCCTAACAAGGGAAAGAAAGCACTGAAGAATTTCTGTGTATAGACTTTTCTCTGACCTAGACAAGAGATAATATGCAGTTGGAGTTAGTATGTTTTTAATAAAGCACTTTAAAAACATAAAAAATATTTCTAAATTTATAATTATGTTATAATTATATAATGAATAAATTATGCTACTGATAAGTATCAAAATTAAGACTATAACACACTACTGTCTCTCCCTTCTAATCATTTCTACATTTCTACATATACATAGAGAGCTACATGTGTAAACATATATCTTTTCAGACATACATACATACATACATACAAACATGTACAAAGATCTGTAGTTTTTTTTTTTTTTTTTTTTGAGATGGAGTTTCGCTCTTGTCGCCCAGGCTGGAGTGCACTGGCCTGATCTCAGCTGCAACTGCTGCCTTCCGGGCTCAAGTGATTCTCCTGTCTCAGCCTCCCTAGTAGCTGGGATTACAGGTGCCTGCCACCATGCCCAGCTAATTTCTGTATTTTTAGCAGAGATGGGGTTTCACCACGTTGGCCAGGCTGGTCACGAACTCCTGATCTCAGATGATCCACTCACCTTGGCCTCCGAAAGTGCTGGGATTACAGGGGTGAGCCACCACACCCAGCCAAAGATCTGTAGTCTTTACATGGGTGAATCTTCCCCTTCCTTCCTGTAACGCTCAATCATCGTTCCCTTTCTCTTTCTCAATATATTCCTCTATTTATTTATCTTTATTCAGGTATAAGTACAGATATCTTTAATATTCTCTTCAGGTAAATAAATTTTGCTTAAAGGTTACACTTGTATTAGTCAGGGTTCTCTAGAGGCACAGAACTAATAGGACAAATGTATATATAAAGTGGAGTTTATTAAGAAGTGTTGACTTACACGATCACGATGGGAAGTCCCACAGAAGGCCATCTGTTGAAGAGCAAGGAAGCCAATCTGAGTCCCAAAACCTCAAAAGTAGGAAAGCCGACAATGCAGCCTTCTTTCTGTGGTCAAAGGCCTGAGAAGCCCTGGCAAACCACTGGTGTAAGTCCAAGAGTCCAAAAGCTGAAAAACTTGGAATCTGATGTTCGAGGGCAGGAAGCATTCGGCCTGGGAGAATGATGAAGGCTGGAAGGCTCAGTCAGTCTAGCCAGCTTTTATTTAAGCCATGATGGCAGCTGATTAGATGGTGCCCATCCAGATTGAGGGTGGGTTTACCTCTCCCAGTCCACTGACTCAAATTTTAATCTCCTTTGGCAATGCCCTCACAGACGTACTCAGGAACAATACTTTGCATCCTTCAATCCAATCAAGCTGGCATTCAATATTAACCATCACAACACTGTCCCGGCAATCAAGATTCCTGATTTGCTCATGACTGTCTCAGTTTTAGAACTAAAGTCTCATGTCCCAAGAAGCTGCTCAGTCCCAGGCAGATTGGTACTGTTGGTCATATGAATTCAATGAAACTTTCAAACAAAGAAGTTAAAAAACAAAAAGTCAGGAAGTTGTAATGTAAAAATGGATCTGATAATTCATAACACATGATGAGTATAGAGTTACATGTAAATAATTCCAACCTTAGACAAAAAAAAATTAAAAAATAAAAAAATACCCTAAGAAATGAAGATGTGCTACTTTAAAAAGATTTTCCTCAGGTCAGGAAAAAGTCAAAATATACTACTTTATTCTTAAAATTGAACTATTTGTAAATGTCGTATAATAACTGTATATTTATAAAGATTAAGGTTACCATTAGGAGAATAAAAATGGACTTTATAAAGCATTTATGTATGTGATACACACATACATGTACATGTACATAAATTATATGCCAATCTGCTTTGTTATTTCTGGTTTCTCATGAACACCTTTGTATTTCAAGAAATACACATTTACATCATAATTTGCAAAGGCTGCACAGCATTATATTTTATAGAATTGTAGTCTGACAGCTAAGAGCAGTCTGGAACCAAATAGTCCTTTTGATTTTGCACAGACTAGTGAATATCTCTACGCCTCGGATGGGAGAATTAAATTCTTGAATACTAGTAAGCATTTATAAAAGCATATGGTGCAAGAATGTTATTGTTATTATTAAGGCACTATAATATATTTAACATATGCAATTCATATAGGTCCAACTTTTTCCTGTAAAATAACTTCAATTCAATCCTGAGTAAAAAACTATGTGTATTTCACATTATTTTCTTCATAGACGTCTATATTTTAGCAATCAATAAAAACCATTAAAATCCAAGTTCTTTCAGAAATTCCCAGGTTCCCAAATGTTGCTTAGAGTAAAACCTGTGCCTTTCCAAATTTCACGTACTGACATCTATCTGAAATAATATAAGCATATGTATAAAGTCTCATAATATTCATGAAGATCCCCAGATCAATCATATAAGAATAGTATCTGTCACATAAAATTTGCATATAATCCCAACTCTGCAAATGTATAACCTGAGTAGTTCTTAAAAATAAAATTCCAAGGAATAATTCAGAAGAACATATATTTTTTTATTTTCTTAGTCCACAGAAGGAAAAATTAGTTTGTATTGGGTTAATACCAGAAATTTTACTTCATCTAATTGGATCTATCTTGTCTAAGCCCTCATTTTAAAGGTTGGGCTGCAAAAATGGTTTCTCCAAGATCGAGTAACTACAGAATAGCTCCACATTCTCAAGCCTTTTGGGAGCGTCTCTCTTGTATTTTACGCTTCCAGAAGTATAGAACCCTTCCCAGATCCTCTGAGGTTTCAGTGGGAAAGCAGTGAATGATTTGTTAGAAGCAAACCCACCCCTAGTCAATGTCTCCAGTATTATTCTCTTCCTTACGTTTGATTTTGATTCCTGTGTTTCCCAGTGTGGCTTACTCCTGCTACTACATTCTCCAGGCACATTTCCAATATAAGGGTGTTGGCAATGGCTCATTTCTACTGAAAAATGTGAGCGTAACAATGAGCAATTGCAACAAAGAGGAGGAAGTAAGTTAGCATTTAATATCAGGTATCACTATTCTAAAAAAATTTAGCCATTTACTGCCATGGAAATGTTCCCAAGTGACTATGGCTCTTTCAAGGATTCCATCTCCCACCACACATTGAATCTTTCACCTGCTCTTCCACTTGTTCTGTCTCTCTCTCCACTTGCCCTTGCCCACAGTTCTCCTGTATTGCTTCTCTTTAGGATAAAATTTTCCTCTCTTTCATCTTAGACTATCCCTTAAAAACTCAGAGTTTTTATTTATTTAATATGTATCCCTCTTCTGGAAATTTTACATTTTTCACTTAAAGATAATACGCATTTTTTTCAAAGATAATAAAGCCTCCTGGCTTCTTACAAGCATTATTATATTTTCCTAAAAGACCAAACTTTGACAGTCAGTGTTTATCTTAGGTAGGTTTTTCCCACAACATTTTTGAAACAATATATTGATTCTAGAGGATATTTCTCGGGTCATATTGAAAGACACAAAAAAACATTGTTTCCCAGCAGGAGACTATGGCTTCATGAAGATGCAGGTTCTCCTAGGAAACAGCTTTTTAAGAACAAGATCTGTGTACTTGCTACACTTTAGTAGGTTTCCAAAACAGTAAGTTGAAGAGCCTGAGGGACGTTCTCCAATTCTGTCACATTTCTACAGTGGACCTGAAAGCGTCTCTAGCCTCTCTTACAGGGAGAGAGGATCTCTGCCTATTTGTGAGTCATACTAAATGCACACCAGAGCAATCGGGGAGGGAACAAGGCACGCATGTCCTCTCCTGCATTTCTATGTCCTCCCTCTCCCTGACTCCAACCCGTTAGGTCGCAGGAATGTTTTGAGATGCCAGATGCAGAGCCACACATGGAGGCACACTTTGAGGTTCAGGGGTATGGAGCCCAGTAGGCACATGTGTCTTCATTTCCTTTTACATACACTCATAGCCCATTTTTTAAAAAACTTTCCCCCAAACTCAGTTTACTCCTTTGTCTTTTTCTCAGGCATCACGATTCCTGGCATTTACTCTATACCTGGCCTCCCCTCATTCGGAACGTCACCTTTGGTGACTTGCTCTGTCCTTGGTCAACTTTGATTTGGATTTATTTCTTGTTTTTAACTTCACTCTGCCTTTGTCCCTTTGACTGCTCTACCTCAAAGAGCACCTCGGGCAGATGGCGCTCCACCATGAAGCTACCGAACTTGCAGCTTCAAGGTCATTCATATGCACGGTCCCCTTTGAGGGCTGCCAGTTCCGAAAAAAAGTGTAGAGAATTTTGGGGAGAAGTTAGGTTGTATTTCTATGTAAGTATTTCTGACAAATTGCCTAAAAGAATCTCAAAAGAAATAAACCTGGGTATCCAGGACTTCAATAAATGTTTGCAATATTTTCTTATTCTAAATAAATATTCTGGTTGGGCATGGTAGGTGGTTCATGCCTGTAATCCCATCACTTCGGGAGGCTGAGTCAGGCAGGTGGATCACTTGAGCCCAGGAGTTGGAGATCAGTCTGGGCAACATGGCAAAGCCCTATCTCTATTTAAAAATTAATTAATTAATTAATATTATATTTAATACTTAATTGTGTACTTGTGATTTTGTGTTATCTTTCCTAAAGAGGCAACCTCAAATTGCATGAGCTTGAGGCCCCTTGCAGCCTGGATCAGACCTTGACTATCAGATAGAGATTATATTCATGATGGCTTCCAAACAGCATCCAGACAAAGTTGAAGCATTCTCAGTGTTTGAGAAAATAAAGTGACCCTGAAGAGCAAAATTAGAAAATTTGGCAAATTTATTTAAAATATTCACTACCCAGAGAAGTGCTACCTAAGGATTAGAATATATACCAGGTATAAAGTGCAAATATTAAGTGCTGGGATCTTATTCAGTTCTTCTCTTTAAGAGAACAGAGGCCACATGTGACTTTATCATGGATTATATCCCAGTTTCTATATGAGTCCTGGCACAATTGGTGCTTAATAAATATTTGTATAATACATAAATTAATAGGTGAGTACAAAATAAGTCATGGCCTTATAAAATCTCTGATTAAAAGGCTTTAATTATCTAGAGAGATAATGCAAGAACTGGAATGTGTCGATATTTTCAACACTGATTAAAAGGTTTTAATTAAGAAAGAAAGCAAGAACTAGAATGTATTGATATTTTCAGTACTGTCTAAGGAAGACTGTATCCTGGCATCCAAAGACACTAGGTGTCCTTGACGGCCCTCTGTGTGCTGTGGAGTTTTCACTGTGGTACAGCAGAACTCCAGGGCACTGTAATTAAGACTGTACACTGTCTCCCCTCACTTGGATTTTCATCCTTGCCAGCCACCTGCTGGTTGGTAACGCAGTGTCTTGTGCAGAATATCCTTGAAGGAGAGATGATGTTGACCAGAAAAGTAAGTTCTAGTCATTTAAGTTCACATAAAGTTTCTATTTCTCATTGTAATGTAATATTTTTTCTTATCATAAGAGGTAATGGAATAGAGATATCATTAGTAATTCTTTGGAAAAATTAGAAGATCCTTAAAGGGTGAAACTAGCAAAAGGTATTCTCAGCTACCTGGAGAACTGCTGTGTACATACATAAGGCTTTGGACTGTGGAAATTAGTGCCCCTGTCTGGCTGTCCCTTTAAAATTCAGTTGCATACCACGGTCACTGCACTGGGCTACTGCTTCTCTCTTCTGCAAAGGGTCAGTTAGAGTATCAAGTGGCTCCAACAAAGACACCACTATATCACTCCTTAACGTTACCACATTAGAGAGACCCAACTCTATGCTGTTCTCAACCAGAATCCCAAGAACATGATCAGTGGTATTTTACTTCCTAGAAGAAACGCTGGCCATTACAGATTGGAACATCTAGAATTAAGTAGGCAAAAGGATGGGAGGGTTGTGGCATTCAGAAAAGACTCATGCAATTCTGGCTGCTGACAACAAATCCAGAATGATCTCCCTCGTTTTTTAAATACCGTCACCAAATAGAATAAAAAAAAGGTGGAGTGTTAAGGAGATATAAGATATTTGCATAGCTACGAAATCCCTGTCCTATAATATTTATTCATTACTGGGTGGCTTTACCATATGTTCATACCTGATTTGACACTGCTCCCTCTGGAAGATGAAGAATAATGTTCTTACCTTGTTTTTGAGCTGGACTCAGTGACCTGTTTCTAGAGAATAGATTATGGAGAGGGAAAAATAGTTGACAGTGGAGAAACTGGCAGACACCACTTTCAACAAGTGATGTTGAGGGATCCACATGTTTAAAATCAAGTCCAGGGTCTTCATCTACAATGGTTTCCTTTCTCATTGGAGAGATCAATCCTCTATTGAGACAGGCTTACCACTCTGTGTTTCAGACTAACCTGATTCATCACCTAGACCCACCACGCTGAACTCTCAAATGTTTCTCTTCCTCAAGTATCTCTTCTTTTTCACTGCTACCACCCTGAGAATGAGAATGATAATTGGAGAGTTATACCCTATAATCCATGAAGCTCATACAGCACATTGAGCCTCATGTTGTGAACTCCTGTTGTATGAGAAAACTAACAACGGCCTTATAGTTCTGTTCTGACACAGGGATTTCCATTGCATTGTGGTTAAAGAAAAGCCCCCCATATCCTTCACTGGGCCTATGAGAGCATTCACAGACTGTTTTTACTGTTCAAGCTTTGTCGTGGGACAGGCTTGCTGGGTTTCTGCATCACAATACAGACTCAATTGATATGTGTTGAATGAATGAAGGAATGAAAAATTCTTAAAAATTATTGGAATAGACAATTTAAATTTATACCAGAATCTAGTGAGATAGACAAGTGACACATTATTAGTGACACATATTACAACATTGGAAGAGCTGCCAAAAGAACGTGAAGAGAGCAGAGTACATGGCTTGACTGTGGAGGTCAGGTAAGGAATTCAGAGCTGGCGACTTTATGGCTGAGTTTTGAAGGCTATTTGGGAGCTCATTCTTCATTCAAGGGAAGAATGACATTTCAGACTGGGGTGCGGCATACAGAGATGGCCAAAGCTTTAAGACAAACGAGTACTTTTAGATATATGTGAATCCTTCCCTTATTTGAAATATTCCTTCCCCTTTTTCGCACTTGTGTGAATCCTTAGCTTATATGAGCTAATCACACTTAGAATTTGTGGGCTAACTCAGTATACTTACTTGAATCTACTGTTATTTATACACAATGTCTGTGTGCTTCAAACATAAATAGTCTTCTTTACATGGCCCTGGATAATGAGAAGCTTGGAATATACTTCAGTTTTAGGTAGACAAAAAAAAAAAAAAAAAAAAAAAAAAGTCAATCAAATTGAGTCAGCATTTGTCTGCCAATACAAAATTTTAAATTCAGGAGATGCTTGTCCTTTAACAGAAATAAGGTTGTGAAAATCTGTAGCCACAACTGAATATAAACAAAGCAAATTATTTTTGAACTTGAGTCCTAGGAAGAGATGGATAAAAAGTCATGTACTTAACTGTGAACACACTGATAAGACGTTTTTGCTGAAGAATAAAAAGAGAACATGCATATAGTGTATTACTTCAAAAAAATATCGAAATAGCTTTAAAAATATCTACTAGAAGACATTCATGAGACTCAATAAAGTCCTGAACTCATGCTACAGGGGTAAAAAAGTAAAATTGTTTTCATATTTCTATTAAATAGTGCAAGTTGTCAATAATTGCCATAATCTAAATGTCCAACTGGCAAGTGTGGTCCATAAAAAAGAATGGAAGTCGTAAATGGTTCAGAATTTTTCTGTGGTCCTAGGTTGATAACCACTCATTTCCGTAAATAATGCCATGTTTCACATTGTCTGAATTCTGGACATTAGTAATCCTGGTGAACCCTCACATAGCATTCTGTTTTGTGGAAACCCTTCTAAAAGATGCCTTACAAGAATACATCATTATATATGACTCCAGCCTCTTCATGTAGGGAGGAAATAAATCAGTATTGAGTTCATTAAAGAAGCGGACTCTGGGGAATTAATTCAGAACTTGAAATATGCAGGCTGAAGAAATCCGGGACTAACAGGCATAGAATAATGTAAAGAGCAAGACCTTTGTTATCAGGCTACCTGTCTGTCAATCAAAGTTCTGCCACTATACACTGTAAGACCTGGGGGCACCATTTGTCACTTTCCTCAGTTATAAAATTAATCTTACAATTACTGTCTCCTAGGGTTGATATAAAGAGACATAAAAAGTGTGTGGCAAATAATATCTTTAAACATTTGCGGTCACTTCCTCATTTCCCCATTTCCCCCCACCCTGCCTTCAATATTTTATTTTATCCCCTGCCTTTCTATTGCAGATAACTAGGTCATTCTAACTCCTAATGAGTCAGAAAAGCAATGAAAAAGCAGTGCATGAAAAAGATACAAATAAAGCTTTAGCTTTTTGTCTTGAAAGCATTCTCTCTGAGGGCATTTCAGGCATGGGGGAATACAGGTGGTATAAGGGGAGAGTTCCCTTCACTGAGGTTAAAGAATTTTAACCTGAGAGGCCGAGATCACGCCACTGCACTCCAAGCCTGGAGGACAGAGTGAGACTCTGACTCAAAAAATAAATAAATAAATAAATAAAAGAATCATTCTCTTTACTGGGACTAGGAATAAAGGTTAGGAGAAGTAAAGGTAAGTAGACACAAAGGGTTTATTTTATTTTATTTCCGAAAGAAAACTTGAGACTTAAATGTCTAAGTCTACAGTACAGCATTTCTAAGTACAGTATTTTACAGCTCTCTAGAACTTACTCATCTTGCTTAACTGAAACTTTATACCCATTGATTAACAACTCCCCATTTTCTCCCCAACCCCTGGCAACCACTGTTGTTCTCTTTGATTCTACGAGTTCAACTGTTTCAGATCCCTCATAGAAGTGGAATCATGCAGTATTAGTCTTCCTGGGACTGGCTCATTTCACCTCCCATAATGTTCTCCAGGTTTATTCATCTTGCTGCATATTGCAGAATTTCTTTCTTTTCAGGGATGAATAATATTCCATTGTATGTATATACCACATTTTCTTTATCCATTAAGACGCATAGAGTTTCTTAAAGGAATTCCGTGCCCTCCTCCTTAGCTGGCCTCCTGAGGCTTAACTCTAGGAGCAAGGGTATTAGGGCCTGAGTGAGGTAAGTAGGGCCCTGCTTGGGGCATCAGAGGTGGCAGCCCAGAGTTGGGGGTTAGAGCCCAAGAAGGGGAAGAAGAGCAATCCTTGGCCTTGGTGGCAATAACCCAGATTAGTATGTTGGAACTCTAGCAAGTTTTAAAGGATGTATGTGAGAGAAGAACCGTAGTTGCTAAACAGGAAACTCATTACATGCAATAAGGACTGATTAAATAAGCACAGATTTCAGGATAATGGGAATAGGTTTCTCACTGTTTGAGAGAGGTACAAATATGAAAAGAAACAAAACAAGTATGAGGTTCCTGCTATTGCAGTAGAATAGAAGTATCTGTGTGAACTTAGAGTTTTTAATATAAATAGAAATGAAAATAAATTGAGGGGTGTGTGTGTGTGTGTGTGTGTGCACATGCATATGCACACATGTGTATAGATTCATGCTTTTCCTAGCTGGATTCCTTACAGAAATTGACTGATGATAGGATCCAGAAAGTCCAAGATGAGCCTGGAACATTTTACCGTTCCAGGAAATAAGGAAGGGCCCAAAGAATGGTGGGATCCTATCAAAAGAACAAAAAAGACAACATAGAAAGGTCCCTATTAGACAACTCTGGAAAATATTGAGCATTCAAATAAATAATGATTGACACAAATTATGTTCCACTGTATAAAGTAGAAATCCCCAAGTCCCTACTGATATAAATGATACGAGTGAGTAATTAGATGGAAGAGAAAGTTTTCTTTACAGAAGAAGGCCGATTAATCAAAGCCGTAGAAAGGGCGGGGTGAGCAAATCGCCTTTTGGTGAGTGGAATAGTGAAATAATAAGACAAAGAAACATTAATAATTCTAATACGGAAAGGTAATATTTATCAAGAAATGAAATATTTACAGAGTCTCAAAGTACTTCTGCAAACATACTGATAAAATTACCAGAACAAAAGGAATAAACCAACAGTGAAAAAATTTTGCAGACACCATTTTAATCAAAATACCAAACAGAACCATTAATGAGACAATCCAACATTTTACACTAGCTGAAAAAAATGCAATGAGAAGAACACACTATCATTTTTGTGATATCCCTGCCCAAATGAAACTGAATTTAATTATGAACAAACATCATATATTCCCAGATTCTGGGATGTTACACCAAATGACTGGGCTGTAATTTTTGAAGGAATAAAGTTTGTGAAAATTGGCCAGGCGCGGTGGCTCACAATGGTGGCTCACAATTGTAATCCTAGCACTTTGGGAGGCCGAGGTGGGTGAATCACCTGAGATCAGGAGTTCGATACTAACCTGGCCAACATGGTGAAACCCTATCTCTACTAAAAATACAAAAACTTTAGCCAGTCGTGATGGCAGGCACTGTAATCCCAGCTACTCGGGAGGCTGAGGCAGAAGAATCACTTGTACCTGAGAGGTGAAGGTTGCAGTCAGCTGAGAGTGCACCATTGACTGCAGTCTGGGCAACAAGAGCAAAACTACATCTCAAAAAAAAAAAAAAAAAAGAAAAGAAAGAAAGAAGAAAACAAAACAAAACAAAACAAAAAACGTTTGTGAAAGTCAATAAGGACTGAGGGACTATTTCATATTGAAGAAATATGACAACTAAAATGTCATTGCAATGCATCAGAGATAATCAATGGCAGCAATATATCAATATTAATTTCATATTTTACTCTTTTCCCAGGGCATTAGAATCTACATTTGTTGGGAATTACAATAGTTACATTTTTCTGAGTTGAGACACTTTAGGATTCTAGAATGGGGGTTACTGAAAAAGAAGACAATTGTTAGGAAGATATAACTGTGTGCTAAGTTGCTATGTTCTTCTAGAGTAACTTTTTGCCAGTTGGAAAGAGAAAAAAATCTTCTCTCAGTTTTCTCAGCGACACAACTGGCCACTGAGCACTGGGCTTTGCCTCCCAGAAGTGGTTTACAGCATAGTATACAGGCATATCACTGCTGATTTCCAACTCCGCCAATGCTTTGGCATGGTACGACAAAGGGATATTATGTTTATGGGCCCATATTTCTTCCTTACTCAGCCTCAGAATTCAAATCCAAGCGTGGGAGATGAATCAGTAAAGATATTGACAGATGGTTTAATGTTTTAATGCACATTATAAAACTTTAATGTTGAATGAATCAGCAAATAAGTTAATGGAAGAATGCAAAGATGAACAAACATTGTATCAAGAGTATCAACACCTCACTCCTCCTCTTCAAGGAATGATTTCTAATTAAGTTCATGTATATTCTAGATGGGCTCCAAATTAACCAGCTATCTTCACTCATAATTTTTTTAACCAGAAATGTCAGTACGAAAAACACAATATTATAAAATAAAAGCACTGATTTAGACAATGTGGTATATTTCATTGAATAGTAGGTATTAATTTACTTTCTACCTAACCCTAAATTTTAAAAAGGTGTGAACATGCAAAATCTAAAAATTCCAGTTAGTTTCTAAGGGAACAAAAATTTTAGCGTCTGAATTTTGGCGACTTTCTACCAGTTGTTTCATTTTAAAGAAGAGCTGGTGATGTAAGTACTACTTTCACTCTGAGCTTTACACCACATGATTAATGAAATTATTTTCTTCAAACTTATGTAAAGGAGCTTCCAACACAGACGTCATTTGTGTGTACATGTGTGTGTGTGTGTTTGTGTGTCACTGTTTAAAGGTACAAGACAATGTGATTTCTATTATTTGAAAAGCCTATATTAAATTCACCTGGAGACTGAGTCCTGCCAATCTTGTTGTTTCTTGAGCTATTTTCTCTCTCTTTTCTATCTTTTACTTTCTGCCTCAGATTGCTATTCAGATTTTATGAGATTTCATTTTTATGTTTTTTATTTGCAAGATTGCCAGTGAGCATTTCTGTGTACTAATCAAAATTCTTGTATTATGAATGAAATAACCTCAATTATATTTCAAAGAATTTCATTCCCCTCCTTGTGTCTATGTGTTCTCATTGTTCAACTCCCATTTATGAGTGAGGACATGCAGTGTCTGGTTTTCTGATCTTGTGATAGTTTGCTGATACTGATGGTTTCCAGCCTCATCCATGTCCCTGCAAAAGACATGGACTCATCCTTTTTCATGGCTGCATAGTATTCCATGGTGTATATATGCCACATTTTCCTAATCCAGTCTATCATTGATGGACATTTGGGTTGGTTCCAAGTCTTTGATATTGTGAATAGTGCCTCAATAAGCATACTTGTGCATGTGTCTTTATAGTAGAATGATTTATAATCCTTTGGGTATATACCCAATAATGAGATTGCTGGGTCAAATGGTACTTCTAGTTCTAGATCCTTGAGGAATCATCACACTGTCTTCCACAATGGTTGCACTAATTTACACTTCCACCAACAGTGTAAAAGCTTTCCTATTTTTCCACAACCTCTCCAGGGGCCTGTTGAGGGGTTGGGGGCTGGGAGAGAGATAACATTAGGAGAAATACCTAATGTGGATAATGGGGTGATGGGTTGATGGGTGCAGCAAACCACCATGGTACGTGTATACCTATGTAACAAAACTGCACCTTCTGTACATGTACCCAAGAACTTAAAGTATAATAAAAAAAATTAAAGCCATCATTATTAAAAAAAATTTCGTTGATCATAGTTCTGAAGTACGTTTTTGTCTGTTGGGTTAGCTCTGTTTCTTTGGGTGATGTTTCTTAATCATATTAACACTACCCATTTTTCCTGTAATTTTTATGTGTGAACTCATGTTTGAATTTAAATTTTCCTGAAATCCTTCAGTTGACTTTATAAGTTTACCTTAATGCATTAATTTCTTCAAAACCACACCCCCTTTCACTACCTTAAGGTCTAATTTCTGTGCTGTTACTTCTATCTTCCCTGTTTAACAATGTCTAGCAGTTTTCTGAAAAGGCATTAGTATGTCATTTTCCTCTTCAATAAATTCCAACTTTGCCCTCCACCTCTCCTGGCTACTTGATAGACTCTTTCCACCAAAATTTACCTTTTTCACACTTAAACACAACGATGCTTATACTCATTGCCCCTCAGTATTTGCAGAATTTGGTACAGTATGCATTATCCTTAAGTTCTAATTATTTAAAATAATTATGTCATGCTTTTGTCTGAGTAAATTCATAATGAGAAAAATATATTGTGAGTAAAAAAGTTGGACCAAAGCCAATGGATATTTTGTGCCCAGCTATTTTTATGCAACAGATGCCCTAAGGGCTGCATGGGAGCAGCAGAAATAACATGACTCCTACAGTAGTTTGCACATTTTAACAATTTTCCAACTGCTTCATTTTGGTTTTGATGCTTAAAATGTCCCTGTTTAGTGGATAGAACAAGCATTACTTTATTCAATTTACAGTTGAGAAAACAATGAATTACTTCTCTATCATAACAGAAAAATCATGAATTATTCTCAGACTTATTGATTCTAAATTCAGTAAATTTCATTTACTCTATGATATTATTTCTCTTAATAGTAACACCATGTATTAAATAAATACATAAATATATTTATGTGTGTGTACTGTGTGTATAAATCTGTGTGGATGTGTGTATTTATGGGTTGGGATACATATATACACACACGTATGTATACACAGATAAATGTGTGTGTGTGCGTATTTGTTTGTGTTTGTTGAGATGAAGTCTTCCTCTGTCTCCCAGGCTGCAGTGTAGTAGCGTGATCTTGGCTCACTGCAACCTCTGCCACCAAGGCTCAAGCAATTCTCCCTCTCCCACCTTAGCCTTCTGAGTAGCTGGGACTACAGGTGGGTGCAACCATGACAAGCTATTTTTTGTATTTTCTGTAGAGATGGGGATCCACCAGGTTAGCCAGACTGGACTCAAACTCCTGCCTCAGCCTCCCAGTGTTGGGATTACAGGTGTGAGCCACTGTGCCCGGTTATTTAAGGACAAACAGTAACAAGCAATGAAATTCAAAATCAGCTTCTTATCCAGAAATTGGCCTCCCTAAAAAAGTGTAACACAATTGTCTGATTAACTTAGAAGAATGACATATTTCAAGAGGTAGGTAAGATGTATTACAAAGAATACATTTTCAGTGACAAAGAAACTTACTATTTAATGTTATCCTAGGAAGTTAAAATGTAAAAAAAAATTGCTTCAGCTTTACAGCACAAAAGGTATGCAAACATAGAATATTACTTTACTTTCTGCTGACACCTCCTGGATAAGCAGAGAGAGAATGGAAAAAAATTGTTAAATTCATTACCTATAATATATATAAAAAATTCTAAAATCAAGAGAGATTAATTGATTTGTTAAGGTAATAAAAATTTTTATTATGAGGCCTAGACTAGGACTTGTCTCTAAAATACAAATAGGTTATATTTTCACTACCACATAATTCCTTGACCCAGGGGAAAAGTTAATATCTTTAACCAGTCAATGAGCTCTTACGTTGCACAAAACAAAGACAATAAATCATCAGGCAAGGAGTGGTACCATTAACTGGAATGGCAAAATCTGGAAGAGAAACAAGTATGAGAGCAAAAATAGATGAGTTTTTTTGGTAGACATTTGGGCAAATATAAATATATCTAAGGACTTGTACAATCTTATTAGTAATATTCCTCTGTGCAGTATGCTTTTTGGCTGGGCACGGTGGCTCACACCTGTAATCCCAGCACTTCGGGAGGCCGAGGCAGGTGCATCACAAGGTCAAGAGATGGAGCCCATGCTGGCCAACATGGTGAAATCCTGTCTCTACCAAAAATACAAAAATTTGCTGAGCGTGGTGGCGCGTGCCTGTAGTCCCAGGTACCTGGGAGGCTGAGGCAGGAGAATCACTTGAACCCAGGAGGCGGAGGGTTGCAATTAGCTGAGATCATGCCACTGCACTCCAGCCTGTTGAGAGAGCAAGACTCCATCTCAAAAAAAAGAGAAAAGAAAAGCGAAAAAAAAAAAAAAGATATTTTTCCTGTATGAACACAAACAAACCCATATTTCTTACTCTTTATAATATTTGCATGGTATTCTATTGCAACAATGTACCATATTAAATTTAAACAATTTCCTATTGATTGACAGATTTTCTTTAGATTTTTATTACTATAAATAATACTGAATATCTATATTCACATAACTCAGCATACTTTTGTAAATATATTTGGAGCATTAATTCTGGCAGCTTTATTTACATACAGTAAAATTCAGCCATGTAAAGAATACACATTGGAAGAATTTTCACTGATTATATTGCCATGTAACCACCACCACAGTCTCAGTGTGGATATGTTCACACCCAGACAGTTTCTGTGTAGTACTTTGCAGTCTCTTCTCATTTATCCTAGAATTGGGTAACTGTTGATCTCACCTCTGTCACTGTAATTTTGTCTTTTCCATAATTTTATATGAATGGGGTCATAACTTGTACTCTTTGATATTTCTTTTATTTAGCATTCTGCTGCTGAGATTAAATTTTCGTTTTGTGTATATTGGTAGTTGTTCTTTGGATTGCTGACAACAATATTGAGCCTTCCAATTCAACATGGTTTATTGCTTCATTTGTCTATGTCTTTATTTACCAATATTTTGTAGGTTCAATATAAAGGTTTATATATGAATACATACATATGTCATGTGCTATATATGTGTGTGTACATTCACATGTATATGTATACTTGCCATATATACATGTGATTTTGTGTTTACATTTAAGTAGCATAGTTGATGGAGCTAGTTTAAAATAATTTTCTCTCTCTCTCTCTCTCTCTTTTTTTTTTAGATGGAGTCTCACTCTGTCTCCAGGCTGGAGTACAGTGGCGTGGTCTTGGTTCACTGCAACCTCCGACTCCCTGGTTCAAGCTATTCTGCTGCCTCAGCCTCCTGAGTAGCTTGGATTACAGGCACATGCCACCACACCCAGCTAATTTTTGTATTTTTATTAGAGACAGGATTTCACCGTGTTGGCCAGGATGGTCTTGATCTTCTGACCTCGTGATCCATCTGCCTTGGCTTCCCAAAGTGTTCAGATTACAGGCGTGAGCCACCACACCTGGCCTCACTGCAATTTCTAATTCCCTGTGCTAGTATGTAGAAATGCAATTGATCTTTGTATATTGACTTTGTACTCTTTGACCTTGTTAAACTCACACGGAAGTTGAAATAGCTTACTTGTAGATTGCTGAGAATTTTCTACTTTTATGATGATGATCATGTTGTTAATCTTATTTTTCAATCAATACACACTTACTTATTTATTACCATGGCTAGGATCATCAGTACAATATTGGGTAGAAAGGGTGAGAGTCGAAACTCTTGCCTTGCTTCTGATATTAATGGAGAAAAAACTCTATTTTCTATTATCAATATATTTCTGAGTCTTTGCTTATCTGAGAATGTCTTTATTTTGCCTTAACTTTTGAAAAAATAATTGTTTTGGGTATAGAATTATTGTTTGAAGATTCAGACCCCGCCTCCAGCATTTTGGATACCATCCCATTTTTCTGGCCATTGTAGTGTCATTGTTCCCCTGTACATGATGAGTCCATGTTTTTCCTGCTGCTTGTAAGATTTTCTTTTTGGCCTTGGATTCATCAGTTTGGTGATAATGTGTCTATGTGTAGATCACTTTGTATTTAACCTATTGTGAGCTTCTTGGGCCTGAAGATCCATGTTTTTCAATCAATTTAAAACTTTAGCTTTCATTACTTCTTCATGTATTTATTTCTGCCTCTTTCTCTAAAGATCTCTTGTCCTTCTGGGTCATCCATTTTATAATTATTGGTACATTAAAGGGAAAAAAATACCCAGGAATACAACTTACAAAGGATGTGAAGAACCTCTTCAAGTAGAACTACAAACCACTGCTCAAGGAAATAACAGAATACACAAACAAATGGAAAAGCATGCCATGCTCATGGATAAGAAGAATCAATATCATGAAAATGGCCATATTGCCCAAAGTAATTTATCGATTCAATGCTATCCCCATCAAGCTACCATTGACTTTCTTCACAGAATTGGAAAAAACTACTTTAAATTTCATATATTCAAAAAAAAGCCTGCAAAGCCGAGACAATCCTAAGCATAAACAAACAAACAAACAATGGAAAAAAAAAAAAAAAAAAAAAAAAACAAAGCTGGAGGCATCATGCTACCTGACTTCAAACTATATTATAAGGCTACAGTAACAAAAACAGCATGGTACTGGTACCAAAACAGATATATAGACCAATGGAACAGAATAGAGGCCTCAGAAATAACACCACACATCTGCAACCATCTGATCTTTCACAAACCTGACAAAAGCTAGCAATGGGGAAAGGATTCCCTATTGAATAAATGGTGTTGGGAAAACTGGCTAGCCATATGCAGAAATCTAAGACTGGACTTCTTCCTTACACCTTATACAAAAATTAACTCAAGATAGATTAAAGACTTAAATGTAAGACCTAAAACCACAAAAACCCTAGAAGAAAACCTAGGCAATACCATTCAGAATATAGGCATAGGCAAAGACTTCAGGACTAATTCACCAAAAGCAATGGCAACAAAAACCAAAATAGACAAATGGGATCTAATTAAAATAAAGAGCTTCTGCAGAGCAAAACAAACTATCATCAAAGTGAACAGGTAACCTACAGAATGGGAGAAAAGTTTTGCAATCTATCCATCTGACAAATGGCTAATACCCAGAATCTACAAAGAACTTACAAATTTACACATAAAATAACAATCACATCAAAAAGAGGGCAAAGGATATGAACAGACACTTCTCAGAAGAAGACATTTATGCAGCCAACAAACATATGAAAAAATGCTCATCATCACTGGTCATTAGAGAAATACAAATCAAAACCGCAATGAGATACCATCTCATGCCTGTTAGAATGGTGATCATTAAAAAGTCAGGAAACAACAGATGCTGGAGAAGATGTGGAGAAATAGGAACACTTTTACACTGCTGGTGGGAGTGTAAATTAGTTCAACCATTGTGGAAGACAGTGTGGCAATTCCTCAAGGATCTAGAACTAGAAATACCATTTGACCCAGCAATCTCATTATTGGGTATATACCCAAAGGATTATAAATCTTTCTACTATAAAGACACGTGCACATGTATGCTTATTGCGGCACTGTTCACAATAGCAAAGACTTGGAACCAACCCAAATGTCCATCAATGATAGACTGGATAAAGAAACTGTGGCACATATACACCATGGAATACTATGCAGCCATAAAAAGGGATGAGTTCATGTCCTTTGCAGGGATATAGATGAAGCTGGAAACCATCATTCTCAGCAAATTGACACAGGGGCAGCAAACCAAACACTGTATGTCCTCACTCATAAATGGAAGATGAATAATGAGAACACATGGACACAGGGAGGGGAACATCACACACTGTGGCCTGTCTGGGGCAGGTGTGGGGGTTAGGGTGGGATAGCATTAGGAGAAATACCAAATGTAGATGATGGGTTGATGGGTGCAGCAAACCAACATGGCACATGTATACCTATGTAACAAACCTGCATGTTCTGCACATGTACCCCAGAATTTATAGTATACAAAAAAAGAACACTTATAAAAGGAAATACAGTTATTACTAATAAAGCATTTCTGAATATATTATGTAACATGATTTATAAATAAGTCACAATTATGCATATGAAATATATATCATATGTAGTAATTAAAAAACAATGTTTCACAAGTTGTTGAATTTCTGTTCTTCAGTATTCTTTCTGTTTCTTGATAATTGGATAACTTCTCTTAATCTGTCTTCAAGTTTATTGATTCTTCTGATATTTCAAATCTGCTATTCAGCCCCTGTAATGAATTTTTCATGTCAGTTATTATAGTGCAACTTTCACCTTGAGAATTCCATTTATAATTTTTTCTCTATATTATCATTAAACACGGTCTGCTTTAGTTCTCTGAACCTCTTTATAATAGTTGCAATGGAATTTTGTCATCTAAATCCAACATCTGGAAACACTCAGAGTCAGTCTCTGTTGATAACTATTGTGTATGGGTGCTCTATGGGTGCTGGTGATGATTTCCTTTTCATGTCTCATTTTTTATTGAATACTGGATATTTTAGCTAATTTATTGTGATACTCGGAATTCTGACATTCTCCCCTCTGTGGGTTGCTATTGTTTTGTGATTTAATAACTTGCCTAGACTTAATCTATAAAGTCTGTCTTCCACAGACTGGAATTTAGTTCTAAATATCCATGGTCTCTGGTGTGTGTGTGTGTATCTGTGTGTGTGTGTGTGTGTGTGTGTGTCTGTGTGTGTGTACTTTTAAGCTTTAAGTCTACTTTTACAAAGGTCAGCATAAGTTTTGATCAATCCAAAATTTTGTGAAGGTTGCGCTGAAACACCTTGAGCTAATAAGATTCCCAGTATGCTTACAGATCTACGTGTTAGCTGGGGAGCAAATGTAAGCATAATGACTGTTTTAAAGTCTCCTGCAGCTTCTACGTTCCATCACTCTCTCTCATATGTTGTCCACACATGCAGTGTTTGTTATCAAGGATGTGTGGCTGGCCTCATCCCTTTCTATGAACTGCTGCACCAGCACACTGCCTTCAGTCAACACAGGGTGCCATGGAGATTAGGAGGCCCCCTTCAACTGTCTCACCACTCAGAACTCCCAGCTGAACTCCCGGCTAGTCCACTATCTGTTGCTTTCCACTAATTAGATACTCCTTGTCCACTTGCCCCATTATCGCCGGCATTGTTACAATATTATATTATTCTTGTTTCTTTAAAAGAGACAGAAAGAGTGAGGGAAAATGAGAGCAAAAGGAAGAGAGACTTTCCAATTAAGTTTTCTTATGATCTGTAGCATGTTAAAATTTTCTTCCTATGGATCCTGTGCATTTCTGTAAGTAAATTCCTAATTGTTTCATAGTTTTAGTTGCCATATAAATGGGAATTTTTTTATTATAAGCATCATACTATTTTAATGATTCAAGAAAAATTTTAGTATAAAATCATAGCATTTCTAACAATGAAAAGATTATTTTCATCATATTACTGCTTGCTCATAAAATACTATAATTGTCATCCTAAATTCAAACACAACTTCAGAATAAGGGTAATATAAACTCTATTCAAATATCATAAATATTTTATTATGCAGTTAATATCTCATTTATATTTTTATAACAGCTTCAGAGATTTGAGCATCTGGACTTGCCTTGAAAAGGGAATTATTGTGTGTGTGTGTGTGTGTGTGTGTGTGTGCATATACTGAAGGCTGTCAGTGCACACTAATAAGGGAGCTTTACCCAAATTTGAATCCTTGCATTTTACAGATGAGAATTTTAAATATTGACAAAGGGAAGAGTGTATTATACTGTTGCAATTATAGCATTTTAGATACAAATGAATTTAAATGCTACAAATTCTTCTACTTATTAAAGCACAGTAGGTTTTATTCATTTTCATAGAATATGGGAAACAAAATTAAGAAACAGGCAATTTCTAAATTTCTTAAAGGCCAAAGCTGAAATGGAACTATAAGCAATTATAAACTCAATCACACATTCATTTTCTACTTAACAACTAGGAATGTTCTCTGTTCTCTTCTATACTTTTGTGTGTGTTTCAGAGATTGGGCTTAAATTCTGAAGAACACATTTCCCAGAATTTTTACTAGTAAATTCTAATTTACATTCCATCAGTCAGAGTGACTACCATAAGATATGAAAGTAGGAGGATGGCAGAATTCTTACTACGCCTGTAGCATCTTTGCCCAGCACAGGACTTTGGCACCTGCACACAGAAGGCCTTTCAACAGCTTTCCTAAATCTTCCCAGGAATCACTTGCTTTAGTACTATAAGGTCTGATATTCCTGCAGTGATTCATATGACTTCATACTTCCTCAAGATTCTTTTTCTGACCTCTACAATGTTATTCCTCACAAGCATATTGTAAGTACCTAATTTCTTGTTTTGAATTCTTGAGATATTTTCCAGAGCAAATTCCTGATACAGCATTTAGAGATTCACAAAATAGTTGGAATCTAAGATTGAATATACAGCAGATGCATTTACTGTTCAACTACTATTCATGTGCTCACTCACATTGCCCAGATTATTTTCAATTACGTGGGTTCTGATGTTTAGTTTTGCCATGGACTCTAGGAGGAAGTTCTTGACATAGCCTCTGGTATAAAAACCAGAATATTAAATAATTTGTTCTCCAGTGGCCTACGTGTTCTTATAGGCAAAATAGGGTTTTGTCCTGAAGGATCAGGTATCTACCTGTTCTGGCCCTTTGAACAGCGTTGCACTAAGGCCCTAAGTTAGATGTCAATGAATACCAAGGGCAATCTTTTACTCATTTTATTTTACTTGTAATTCCAATGCAATAGAAATGATTTCATACTGTGTTTATTATTCATAATTACACAAACATAGTTCACACTCACAAAAATAAATGTGTACAGTTTATAAAATAGTATAAAAAGCATTTATTATGTTTATGGATTTATTATAGAAAATAATCTATATTATTATAATATTGTTGTTTATAGATAATAAGTATGTCCTTGAGATAGAAGTTAAGACTTCTATGGCTCTACTAGTATTGTAAAAATTCTCTGCAATTTTTCTTTCATTCAGCAAATATCTTTTAAGCACCATCTCTGTACTAGACATTGTTCTAAGTACATTGATGTATGACCATATATGGTAGTCAGCTTGGTCTGCCATAACATGATACCACAGACTGGGTGGCTTAAACAACAAAAGTTTATATTTTCACAGTTCTGGAGTCTGGAAGTTCAAGATCAAGGTGTCAACAGAGTTGCTTTCATTCCAAGGACTCTCTTCCTGACTAACAGATGGTGCCTTCTTGCTGTATCCTCGCATGGCCTTTTCTTTGCACACTCACAGAAAGAGAAAGGGCCCTGGTGTCTCTTCTTCTCATAAGGACAGAAACCCCATCAGATCATAGCTCCATTCTCATGACCTTAATTACCTCCATAAAGGCTCTATCTCCAAAAACGGTCACATTGGGGGTTAGGGCTTCAATGTGTGAACTTAGCGGAGACATAATTTGGTTCACAATATCACAAAAGAAAATTATTTTCTCAGAAGGAGTCTACATTAAGGAAGTTGTAAAATATTTGGTTTCCAAAATGAAGCAAGACTTAGGAAGAACACAAGTTTCTGTCATTTAAAATACCTAATGCTACAGAAAGAATTTCAAATGAAAGTCTCCTAATTTTTATTATTAAAAATGCATTTACACAAATTATATAAAAGTAGTTTCGTGAACTTAATGATGCAAGTTTTTCTAGTTTTTACTTTCCAACACTTGACTAACTTTATTGCCAGTATTTTTCTCCTAGTTTCAAGATTTTAAAATGTGCCTACAAAACTATCGTCTTTAAAACATAAAAATTATTCAGTGTATGCCAAAATAAAAATCAGCACTTAAAAGTTACTTGAGGGGTCATGTACTTTTAATCTTTGATATTAAGCAACTACTGAAACAAAGTGAATCTGACATTTTGTTGGACTAGCCTGTGTGGAAGAAGTATCTACTCTTTTGACTTTACATATTGTATCAGTTGGATTCATTAATTATGCCTGCATTTTGGGAAGTTTCCAATTGCTTGTTATTCTGGCACATGTCAAAGAATATAGCGTGATTTAACTATGGTGTCAAATAAAAAAAGCAGCAGAAGAAAAATTTCAGGGCCCAAGAGAACTGTGATACTTTAAAACAGAAAGGTTTATTATAAAATAAAATGCCTTTTATTCCCTATACTGATAAGAAGGAAAAATGGTTGTTTTATATATTATCTCATTATTTTATGGCCATATGTTAAAACAAAGTGAAATTCAATAATTTTGATATTCATTTTTTCCTGCTTCAATTAAAAATCCATTCTCTTTACTTCTTACATAACATTTTTGATATGCTTATATTTTCTATGTTGTACCTAATGAACACTCATTCTTTTCTTTTTTATGTTATAACAAGAGATAAATTAATAAAAAGAAGACAATTTTTGGTAACTCATCACTTAAGGCAAAATGTGTTCCTTTCACCTTAGTCTTTATTAGTGGTTCTCAAACTCTAGTGTGCATCAAAATTGGCTGCAGGACTTGGGAAAGCACAGACTGCTGTGGTCCATCCCCCGAGTTTCTGCTTCATAGGTCTGGAGTGAGAGGTGTCTTTTTATCTTTCTTCTATATTTTCCATCATTTTCTCTTTCTCTGCCTCGTTCTGGGCAATTTCTTCATATCTCTCTTATAGTTCACTTATTCACTCATCAGTTATGTCATCAGTAAATATTTCTGAGCAAATGAGTAATTGTTCAGCTCATTTTAGGGCTTGCTTTGCTCATGTATTAATCCAGACCCATGTGTTGTTGTGCCCTAGGGCAGGTAACACAAGTCCTACATTGTTCCTGAGTCATTTATTCATACACTCTCCAGCAGCCCAGTCCTTCCAGGAAAGAAGTCCCCTCTTGGGCCATCTTTTTGTCATGTTACCCTGGTACAGTGGCCTGGCCTCTGTTGTGCCAACTGCTTCACCAGTTTTACTAGTTTTCCATTGCTGTGTAATCACCACAGACTTGGTGCCTTCCAACAATCTAAATCTATGATCTCACGACTTCCTTGGGTCTGGAATCTAGGTATAGCATAGCTCGATTCTCTGATGAAGATCTTACAAGGTTGCAATGAAGGTGTGGGCCGGGTTTTGTTCTCATCTGGAGGAATGACTGGGGGGAAGTATCCGCTTCCAGTCTAATTCAGGTTGTAGGCAGAATGTATTTCCTTGTAACTATAGCACAAGGCTCACTGATCCTAGAAGCCACCTGCAGTTACCTGCCACATGGCCCTCACATAGGCAGTTCAGAGCATAGCAGCTGGCTTCTTTGCAGCCAGCAGGAGAGTCTCTTGCTCTAGTCTGTTAAGATGGAATCTTATATAACATAGCATACTCATGAGACTGATATCCCCTCAGCTTTTTTATGTGATGTAACCTAACCAAGGCAGTGACACTTACACATCATTGCTATATCCTATTGGCTAGAAGCAAATGACAGATTCTGCCCAGATGCAAGGGGAATAAATTACCCAGCAGGAAACACCAAAGGGTGAAGATCGTGATGGCCATCTTAGAACTTTTCCTGCCATATTAGATTTCTTGCAATAGCATCTTCCGTATATTTGGCTCTGCTAGATAAAATCTTCTTCCTCACAGCACGAATGGCTGATCTCCTTGTTCCTGCTTCACCTCAGAGTGCAGTTCTAATTTTTAGTCCCTGCCTCATCCAAAAAGTGTCAGTCTAACATTAAGTCTTAGCAATGTATCACAATCTCTCTACTATATGGAAATTCTGATATAGGGGAAAGAATACAGACTTTAAAGTAAATGACATTGTCCTCTCATTTCAGCTTGAAAATTATAAGATGTAGAAAAATTTGGCAGTTTTTTCATCTCTCAATCTCAGTGTAATAATCTATAATGTGAGGATGTGAACAACAAACTAGGAAAAATGTGTTAATCCAAAAAGAAAAGCATTTAGCATATGGCATGCACCTAATAATTGATAATTATCATCTCTTTTATTAATTCCCATGTTTCACAGATGATGTCTTACATGGGTCTAAAGCAAAGCTAGAAAAAATAATCACATGAATGCTTAGAGCTGTTTCACACCAGTAACTTGATATTATGTGCTTTGCTGTTTATAGGAAGAAGTCAAAATTTGAATCACCAGTGTTGTATGCCCATCATTTATTTTTACTTTTTTAATTATATGTTAAGTTCTAGGGTACATGTGCACAATGTGCAGGTTTGTTACATATGTATACATGTGCCATGTTGGTGTGCTGCACCCTTTAACTTGTCATTTACACTAGGTATATATCCTAATGCTATCCCTCCCCCCTTCCCCCACCTCACAACAGGCCCTAGTGTGTGATGTTCTCAAACCCTGTGTCCATGTGTTCTCATTGTTCAGTTCTCACCTATGGGTCAGAATATGTGGTGTTTGGTTTTCTGTCTTTGTGATAGTTTGCTGAGAATGATGATTTCTAGCTTCATCCGTGTCCCTACAAAGGGCATGAACTCATCCTTTTTTATGGCTGCATTGTATTCCATGGTGTATAGGAGCTACATTTTCTTAATCCAGTCTGTAATTGATGGACATTTCCAAGTCTTTGATATTGTGAATAGTGCTGTAATAAACATACGTGTGCATGTGTCTTTATAGCAGCATGATTTATAATCCTTTGGGTACATACCCAGTAATGGGATGACTGGGTCATACGGTATTTCTAGTTCTAGATCCTTGAGGAATTGCCACACTGTCTTCCACAATGGTTGAACTAGTATACAGTCCCACCAACAGTGTAAAAGTGTTCCTATTTCTCCACATCCTCTCCAGCACCTGTTGTTTCCTGATTTTTTTAATGATCCCCATTCTAACTGGTGTGAGATGGTATCTCATTGTGGTTTTAATTTGCATTTCTCTGATGGCCAGTGATGATGAGCACTTTTTCAAGTGTCTGTTGGCTGTATAAATGTCTTCTTCTGAGAAGTGTCTGTTCATATCCTTTGCCCACTTTTTGATGCGGCTGTTTATTTTTTTCTTATAAATTTGTTTGAGTTCTTTGTATATTCTGGATATTAACCCTTTGTCACATGAGTAGATTGTAAAAATTTTCTCCCATTCTGTAGGTTGCCTGTTCACTCTGGTAGTAGCTTCTTTTGCTCTGCAGAAACTCTTTGGTTTAATTAGATCCCATTTGTCAATTTTGGCTTTTGTTGCCATTGCTTTTGCTGTTTTAGACATGAAGTCCTTGCCCATGCCTATGTCCTGAATGGTATTGCCTAGGTTTTCTTCTAGGGATTTTATGGTTTTAGGTCTAACATTTAAATCTTTAGTCCATCTAGAATTAATTTTTGTATAATGTGTAAGGAAGGGATTCAGTTTCAGCTTTCTACATATGGCTAGCCAGTTTTCCCAGCATGATTTATTAAATAGGGAATCCTTTCCTTGTTTCTTGTTTTTGTCAGGTTTATCAAAGATCAGATGGTTGTAGATGTGTGATATTATTTCTGAGGGCTCTGTTATGTTCCATTGGTCTATATGTCTGTTTTGATACCATTACCATGCTGTTTTGGTTACTGTAGCCTTGTAGTATAGTTTGAAGTCAGACGGTGTGATGCCTCCAGCTTTGTTCTTTTGGCTTAGGTTTGTTTTGGCAATGCGGACTCTTTTTTAGTTCCATATGAACCTTAAAGTAATTTTTTCCAATTATGTGAAGAAAGTCAGTGGTAGCTTGATGGGGATAGCATTGAAATTATAAATTATCTTGGGCAATATGGCCATTTTCATGCTATTGATTCTTCCTATCCATGAGCATGGAACTTTCTTCCATTTTTTTGTGTCCTGTTTCATTTAGTTGGGCAGAGGTTTGTAGTTCTCCTTGAAGAGTTCCTTCATATCCCTTGTAAGTTGGATTCCTAGGTATTTTATTCTCTTTGCAGCAATTGTGAATGGGAGTTCACTCATGATTTGGTTCTCTGTTTGTCTGTTATTGGTGTTTAAGAATGCTTGTGATTTTTGCACATTGATTTTGTATCTCGAGGCTTTGCTGAAGTTGCTTATCAGCTTAAGGAGATTTTGGGCTGAGACGATGGGGTTTTCTATATTTACAGTCATGTCATCTGCAAACAGGGACAATTTGACTTCCTCTTTTCCTAATCAAATACCCTTTATTTCTTTCTCCTGCCTGATTGCCCTGGCCAGAACTTCCAACGCTATGTTGAATAGGAGTGGTGAGAGAGGGCATCTCTGTCTTGTGCCCGTTTTCAAAGGGAATGCTTCCAGTTTTTGCCCATTCAGTATGATATTGGCTGCGTGTTTGTCATAAATAACTCTCATTATTTTGAGATATATCCCATCACTGCCTAACTTATTGAGAGTTTTTAGCATGAAGGGTGGTTGAATTTTGTCAAAGGCCTTTTCTGCATCTATGAAATATCATGTGGTTTTTTTCTTTGGTTCTGTTTATATGCTGGATTACATTTATTGATTTGCGTATGTTGAACCAGCCTTGCATACCAGGGATGAAGCCCACTTGATCATAGCGGATAAGCTTTTTGATGTGCTGCTGGATTTGGTTTGCCTGTATTTTATTGAGGATTTCTGCATCCATATTCATCAGGGATATTGGTCTAAAATTGTCTTTTCTTGTTGTGTCTCTGCCAGGCTTTGGTATCAGGATGAGGCTGGCCTCATAAAATGAGTTAGGGAGGATTCCCTCTTTTTCTGTTGATTGGAATAGTTTCAGAAGGAATGGTACCAGCTCCTCCTTGTACCTCTGGTAGAATTCAGCTGTGAATCCTTCTGGTCTTGGACTTTTTTTTGGTTGGTAGGTTATTAATTATTGGCTCAATTTCAGAACCTGTTATTGGTCTATTCAGGGATTCAACTTCTTCCTGGTTTAGTCTTAGGAGGGTGTATGTGTCCAGGAATTTATCTATTTCTTCTAGATTTTCTAGTTTATTTGCATAGAGGTGTTTATAGTATTTTCTGACGATAGTTTGTATTTCTGTGGGATCGATGGTGATATCCTGTTTATCATTTTTTATTGCATCTATTTGATTCTCCTCTAGTCTTGCTAGCAGTCTGTCAATTTTGTTGATCCCTTCAAAAACCAGCTCCTGGATTCACTGATTTTTGAAGCGTTTTTTGTACCTCTATCTCCTTCAGTTCTGCTCTGATCTTCGTTATATTGCCTTCTGCTAGCTTTTGAATGTGTTTGCTCTTGCTTCTCTAGTTCTTTTAATTGTGATGTTAGGGTGTCAATTTTAGATCTTTCCTGCTTTCTCTTGTGGGCATTTAGTGCTATAAATTTCCCTCTACACACTGCTTTAAATGTGTCCCAGAGATTCTGGTATATTGTGTCTTTGTTCTCATTGGTTTCAAAGAACATCTTTATTTGTACCTTCATTTCATTATTTACCCAGTAGTCATTCAGGAGCAGGTTGTTCAGTTTCCATGTCGTTGAGCAGTTTTGAGTGAGTTTGTTAATCCTGAGTTCTAATTTGACTGCACTGTGGTCTGAGAGGCAGTTTGTTGTGATTTCTGTTCTTGTACATTTGCTGAGGAGTGCTTTACTTCCAACTATGTGGTCAATTTTGGAATAAGTGTGATGTGGAATAGGTGCTAAGAAGAATGTATATTCTGTTGATTTGAGGTGGAGAATTATGTAGATGTCTATTAGGTCCGCTTGGTGCAGAGCTGAGTTCAATTCCTGGATATCCTTGTTAACTTTCTGTCTTGTTTATCTGTCTAAAATTGACAGTGGGGTGTTGAAGTCTCCCATTATTATTGTGTTGGAGTCTAAGTCTCTTTGTAGGTCTCCAAGGACTTGTTTTACGAATCTTGGTGCTCCTGTGTTGGGTGCATATATATTTAGGATAGTTAGCTCTTCTTGTTGAATTGATCCCTTTACCATTATGTAATGGCCTTCTTTGTCTCTTTTGATCTTTGTTGGTTTAAAATCTGTTTTATCCGAGACTAGGATTGCAACCCCTGCCTTTGTTTTGTTTTCCATTTGCTTGGTAGATCTTCCTCCATCCCTTTATTTTAAGCCTATGAGTGTCTCTGCACGTGAGATGGGTCTCCTGAATACAGCACACTGATGGGTCTTGACTGTTTATCCAATTTGCCAGTCTGTGTCTTTTAATTGGAGCATTTAGCCTATTTATATTTAAGGTTAATATTGCTATGTGTGAATTTGATCCTGTCATTATGATGTATGTACATCATTTTACCCAACCAAATTCACCTACTATTTCACTCCTCTATTTTAAGTAGACACAAATTCACATCTTTACATGATTAATAACTTAATAGATTAATTGGCATACTTTTGGCAATGCTTATAAAAGTAAGAACAGATATATGTCTGGATTTTAAATCAGAAAGTTAAAATGTATAACTGCACAGGTCACTGTGATCATTAAGTTCTTAATTTCATGTATTCATGAGTACAGTTGAATATGGAAACTTGCTATATCTTAAAAGAAGACCAAAGATAGGGTCAATATCAGCAAGAAAGTAGTTGCAGTTGCTGGTAACAAAAAGGAAGTTAAAGGTGGCTTATTTTATCCTAACATAAAAAATTGTCTGAGGTGGGGCAGCCCCATGAAAGGAAAGATGGATTTGTGGTCATCAGGGATCAGAGGTTTCATTAACAAGGTATGAGGAAAGAATAAATCGTAGACTGCTCATCTTGGCCATGGTCTATTCCTTTGGGCAAATATTTTTTTCAATATGTGCACAACCTCAAAATTTAATCTCCTCCATATCTGTGCAGTCCTCTTCATTACTTCTAGACAGTGTTTCTTTTGAATCAGTTACCTATAAGTTAATAGAAAAATGTCTAACATATTCAATAAACACTGATGAGAGAGGAAGACAGAATTACCATATTTGCAACTACATTCAGAAAGGGAGAGATTGGGAAACGTTCCCAGTCCCTGGGCATGGCACTATTCATAGACTTCTGTAGGACAGTGTAGATCCTTCCTGGGCTGCAGGGGTTTCTTCCTCGCTGAAAGTGTGTCATCATGATCACATGGATAAACTCTCTTGTTTGTTGTCCTTTGCATTCTGTGTTTGTCTTCTAGAAGTCTGTGTGTGTATATATCATGCATCTCTATTATCTGCCAAGAACAAAAGCAGCCCTTCTCAGTTTCTCTTTCCACTTACGAAATCTTTCAGGTGTTAGAACCTTTCTCTATCCTTTTATATCTCAGTGAACAGAATTTAGGCACATGGTTATGCCTAACTACAATGAGGACTAGAAAATGCAGTCTTTTTCTTGAGCACATCATTGCCTTTAATAAATCATGGCCCTCCTATGAAGAAATGAGAGGAGACTAGATATTAGGAAAATAGCTAACAATCATAACCCTATAGGTTATCATCAGAAGCCCTTCATAATTATGGATGAAATATGATGGAATGCTGTGACTAGGATTAGAAATTGATTTAGATGATCATTGTTTCCAATTATTCTCCCTGCTCCAACAAAAATTAGCTTTATTTAAAAGGATTATAAAGCAACCTTGATAGTACACAATTTTATTCAGTATTATCACTCCTTAGCACTCTAGAGGGTGTGGACAATAATAAGACTTCACGAACATTCTGACGGAGAGTAGATAATTAGGCCAGGGATGGGTAATGGGTGCTCAAGTGAAGATCCAAGTTGTGAAACCAGCATGGATCAAATTATACATCTATTATACAATGATAAATTTGAAGTCAATTCAGGTGAGGTCAATTCAAAGTTTCCACAAATCTTGTGATCTTCATGCATTTTTATGACTATGTTCCTTCGATTCATAGCAGAGCTCACAGTGAGACAAATGGGGCAACCAATGTCTAGGTGATTCTAGACGTTTGTCAATGAGATCATCCAGAGGTTCAGGAATGTTGAGTGACGTGTGACAAAGGTTGGATGGGGGTTAGCACCCAGATCAATCAGGCAGTCTGCTGTCACTGCAGATAAACTAGAATAAGCTCAGAAAATCAAAGCTAAATCTAAGCTATGAGAACACACAAAGCGAGAGTGACAGTAGGCCTGTAGCTCAGTGGTATTAAGAATTCCTAGGGATGTACCACTGAAAGACCAGATATTAAATTTATGATACTAAAAAAATTCAAGTTATCTATTTTCCATCCCCCCTCCAAAGCCATTTCATAAAGGTAAGTTTTTAAATATTATTTACTTGCTCCAGAAGTATAGATATGGTCTATTCTTGCCTCCAGCATTTGTAAGTAGCTTTAACACTCACCTTGACAGGGAAAATACTATAACACAATGATAAGAAAGAAAGTGAAATAAATATACAGCAGATTAGGAGACCTAGGTTCTTCTCCTGACCATTAGCTACTGTGTGATTTATGTGACTACTTTCTCTCATTCAATGCTTCATTGTTCATTTGTGAAATGAAGACATTTGAATTGATGACCTCTACGATCTCTTGCCACTCAAAGCTTCCATAAACCTAGGGATTCAGAAAACAAAAATTATTTTCAGTTCCTTTTCAAAAATGTGATCCCTTTGTGCTGTGATATTTGTACTCTACTCCCATATGTGGTGGAAGTGCATTTCTGAGTGTGTATGAACAAATCCTATGTGTAATCATTGCCCCCAGGTAACAGCCCCAGAGACCACTTCTGCAATTACCTAACTGTGGTCTCATATGAAGTGTCAGTGACTGTGGGATGGAGCTCTCCACCACAGAGAACCTGAAGCCAATATAGCCAGGCAGAAAGCAATATTATACCTGCCCCTTGCATGCTCTCACTTTCATATAAATGTTGCCCTCTACAATAGGCAACGTGCCTTCCTCACTTCTGAGAAGATAATGACGAAGCCATTTGGGAATGCCATTTATGTTTCTCTTTTGATTCTGTTACTTACAAATTAATGGAATTCTGCCTAAGCTTCTCTCATTCCATGGCCTTTCCCCTTTTCTCATTTGAGTGAACAGAAGTAAAGGTAAGCACTAATCACAGTTCAACAGTCATTAATTTGGCCACAAGCTTTGCATTTATCTCTCTAAGTACAAAAGAATAAAGAACAGCCTGCAAATGGATGGTTTCTTTTAATCTTCATAACAACAGTGAGGTAGGAATTTCCTTCCACAAATTTAAATATGAAGTAAAATTATATTTATTAAGTCAACATTGAATCAAATTCAAATTTTCTGATTCCATACTCACAGAATGAAATGAAATGAGGTGATGAGGTAAAAAAGAAATGGAGTTAGTTATCTGATGACATTGCGGATTTCCAAGCTGTCATGGAACAAAAAGTAAATTTTAAATGAAAAGCATTGTCTCATCCTGTGAACTATGTTTAATGTGAAGATCAACACATAATAAGAGGTCTCTCTAAGAGCTTTTTCATTTCCCGAACTTGTCAGGATTGAAATCCCACAAAGATGCCATACAGAGGGAACTGTGTGGATTAAGTACTGCGTAAAGATGTTGAAATACAGAATGAAGGAAATCACTGCTTCATTTGCAAGTGTGTCTTTTATTATCGACACCTGAATTATCTTGACAGGTTTTGAATAATCACATGGGTTTATTGAGAATTTGTATCTATAACACTTTGAAATTTACTTAAGCTTCTGAAACATTAACTGGGATGGTTGAAGCCATTTGAGTAGGACTCTATGATTTAGGAATGCTGCCAGCTGGATGCAAGAAAGTGTAAGATGGCCATAGGGGCTTGCTTGTCTTAAATGATAAGCCTAGAGCTTCATGGCTGATGGCATTATTCCAGTAGTTTCTATATATCAACACTAGTGCTCATTTTAAACTCTTGGACTTTATTAATTCTCTGTTTCTTTATGATCACAGAACAGACCTGCTTCTATAAGGATCATATCTACACTATAGGAAGAGGGAAAGACAGGAACAAAGATGCTTTACAGGTAGTGTGTTTCATTCCGTCAGGAAAGCAAAATGTTTTCTGCAATTCTTACCCGGAAGATTTATTTTGTTTTGTTTTTAACATATTCTTGGTCAGAGTTATTAACATGGACGCTTCTTGCTGCAAGGTGCTTAGGCAGCAGAAGGTCGAAGATGATGAGGTAACAGGAAACATTATGTTGTCAAATCAGACACATATGAATAAGAAATCTTACCCTACAGAAAGCTTGTTAGTAATTTTAAGAATGCAGGCAATCAAGGGGCTCAAAAGAAGCAGATAGAGGTCTAAAAAATCAAGATAACTCCTCAGGTCATTTTTTTGTTTTTCTTTTCCTGCACTGTACACATACTTTCTGACCAAGAATAGTTAAGGTTTCTAAGGTAGATAGTTAGAGGGGTTATTACCTGATACAGAAGAAAGAATTCAGCCTATGAATCATCTCCATTTTATACCTGAGCTTATCTGACATTGTTCAGGGAGATAGGCTTCATAAATCCATAAATGATGATTCTCTGTTTCTACTTGCTCTCCTTTAATTCCTTCTCTACTCCTTTCTCCCTCTGCTTGCCTGTTCCTTCTCCTCATCTTCCTTCTTTTTCTTCTCTTTCTTTTTCTATTACCAAGAATCTTTAACCAGAGACGCCCTTATTTAGTAGATGAAAACTCTTTTCCTAACAAGTATTATTAGTCTGTTTGCTCATAGGTGCAGTTACTGTGCTGTCAAGTGTGTTAGATTGGGTCACCTGCCTTTCTTTTCCTTCTCCTGGGATTCTTCCCCTAGTAAAGACAGCAAATAGATTGTCAGCTAGCTGCTTTGACTCCTTCATCCTTAGATGCTGTTCCAGACACAGAGATGATAAAATAATTGCATTGATTGATATGAAGCACGCTATAAGCTTTTCTTTTATTTTTGTTTATTTTTTTAGACGGAGTTTCACTCTGTTGCCCAGGCTGGAGTGTGGTGGCGCAATCTTGGCTCACTGCAACCTCCACCTCCCGGGTTCAAGCGATTCTTCTGCCTCATATACACAAAGAAATGTGCTAGATGCTAAAATCACATCAACAGTTATTTGGCTAAATGGCTTCCACTACATTAACAGATGTGATCTTTGCCCCTCATAGACCTTATAGTCTTGTAAGACAAAAATCAAAACATGAAGAAATCATAATATTATGTAACTATGAAGTTTGAGCAGGGCTATAAGAAAAACATATGGTGTAATACTCAGGCCTAATAGTGACATTCTCTTAGGAAAAGGATCAGGAAAATTTTTTTAGGGGTTTCTTTGAAGCCAAAATATAAAGGAGGAAAAGAATTAGCTATGAGAAAAGTAAGCTGAGAGAAAAGCAAGCTGAGGGAAGAGAGTAGAAAAAATATTGGTTTATTATCCCAGATGCTTTTAAAATTTCATCCCATAATGACTTTCCAAACCAGGTATAATTATTCCATTTTGCAGGTGAAAAATCAGAGTTTAAATAACTGGCCAATGTTAATTGATTAGTTCTTCAAGGCTGGATGCAATTCAGCCCACCCATATATTTAAATCCAGAACTCTTTCCATTTCCACAGGAAATGTTTCTAGAGTCCACTGTCAGCAAGATCTCAGTTTCTACTGATCTCTGAACTCAGTAGCTTTCAAAGTTTTCTCCTTTTTGGTGTCCCTTGCTTGTATCATGCAGCCTTTGGACATCTATGTCTAAAGATCCTTAACACTAATGTTTGGGACTTTAATGTGGTTTAGGCTGTATGAATTTTTGATTTATATTTCTGTGAAATTTCAGCTCACTTTACTGTCTTCAAAAGGCTGCTGACTGAAATTAATATTTCAAGGATTTTTGTGACAGTTTCCAAACTCAGCACCTGTGTAAGCAGCAACAATGGAGGCAGTGAAATGAGCAGTATTGGATATCTTACTACATGAAACATACCTTCTTAATATATGCATCCCAGGAGCTTCATGAAGTTCCAGACACAGAATAGATATTTATTTCTATAATATGGAACACTTTTATTTTTTTAGACTATTCAGACACAATGTGTCATTCTAGGGTAATATTCTATTAAAACATCATATTTCTTCACTTATGTATCATTAAACAAGTATTTATTGTGATCTAATATGATGAATTCATTCTATGTGATGTACAATTCATTATAAGAACATTAACAAGTATTTGTTCAAATGAAAATGTTGAGATAATTAAGGCACAGTCTCTGCTCACTTCCTACACTTAGAGTAAAACTCTGCATATTTAACCCTAGTGGCAGAAGATGGGCCTTCACCAATCATTACCTGTTTTCCTTTGGAGAGTTTAGAATTAGAATCAGCCCTACATTCTTTACTTGTAAACTGGGAAGTGAATACTAATAGTTACTTGGCTAAATGGCTGCCATTTTCGACACAACGTCATTTACTGTCCCTGTTGCCCTAGGTCCTAGAGCTACCACCTATGATGTGTGAATATTCATGAGGATAGAATTAAATATGTGTTTGGGCTTTCCTTAATAATTGATTGGCTTGAGATTATCTAATTTAACTGCTACGGATGTTTCCCCATCTATAAATAATCATGATAAGCAGAAGTAATATTTTTTATTACTTATCTTGTGTTCAGTAATCAATAAACAACATTCCTCTGGGCCTCACAACAAACTTAAATTATGCATTATTATTTCACAGATGAGAAATAATTGAATCAGGATTTTTGACTTTTATCCATCTGCCTTAACCATTATATTATATTACCTCTCTATGAGAGAGGCAATATCTGGGTAAGGAAAACAACCTGGATTAATGGAATCTGTTGTTTTGGATCCTGGAAATCCTTTTCTTTTTTCCATGTTAAAGAAGTCTAACACTTGAATGGAATAAATGGGGATCAGATGAATGGAAAGCATCATCATTCAAGTTCTGAGCCCATGCCAAGGCATCAGATCTCCCTGCTTTTAGCTAACAGAGCTCATAAAGATTTCCAGCTTCCCTCCTGGGTAAAGGCAAGAGCAGAGAAATGTGCAAATACTCTGAGAGGCAGTCATAAGTCCAGCATCCCAATTCTGAATTATATACAATTGTCCTGTAATTCTAAATTCAATGTTTTAACCAGGCACTACCTCCATTTTAACAGAGCATATGAGAAGAGATGTGACTGATTGAAAAACAAGTAGTCCTTTTGCCCAAAGTAGTCTGTTTACTACTTTTTTTTTCTACTAGTACAACGTCACTCTTTGTTGTGGGAAGTCAGGGACCCCAAATGGAGGGACCGGCTGGAGCCATGGCAGAGGTACATAAATTGTGAAGATTTCATTTTAATATGGACATATATCAGTTCCCAAAATTAATACTTTGATAATTTCTTATGCCTGTCTTTATTGCAATCTCTGAACATAAATTGTGAAGATTTCATTTTAATATGGGCATTTATCAGTTCCTCAAGTCAATACTTTTATAATTTCTTATGCCTTTCTTTACTTACATCTCTTAATCTTGTTATCTTCATAAGCTGAGAATGTACGTCACCTCAGGACCACTGTGATAATTGTATCTAACTGTACAAATTGATTGTAAAACGTGTGTTTGAACAATATGAGATCAGTGCACCTTGAACAAGAACAGAATAACAGCAATTTTCAGGAAACAAGGGAAGACAAACATAAGGTCTGACTGCCTGCGTGTTGAGCAGAATAGAGCCATATTTTTCTTCTAGCAGACAGCCTATGAATGGATGTGCAAGTAGGGAAGATATCACTGAATTCTTTTCCTAGCAAGGAATATTAATAATTAAGACCCTGGGAAAGGAATGCATTCCTGGGGGGAAGTCTATAAATGGTCGCTCTGGGAGTGTCTGTCTTACACAGTTGCGATAAGGACTGAAATACACCCTGGTCTCCTGCAGTACCCTCAGGCTTATTAGGGTGGGGAAGAAACCCCACACTGGTAAATTTGAGGTCAGACCAGTTCTCTGCTCTTGAACCCTGTTTTCTGTTAAGATGTTTATCAAGACAATACATGCACAGCTGAACATAGACCTTTATCAGTAGTTCTGTTTTGCCTTTTGTCCTGTTTCCTCAGAAGCTTGTGATCTCTGTTCTCCTTTTTGCCCTTTGAACCATGTGATCTTTGTGATCTACTCACTGTTCTTGCACCCCCTGCCCTTTTGAAATCCTTAATAAAACTTGCTGGCTTTAAGGCTCAGGCAGGCATCATGGTCCTACCAATATGTGATGTCACCCCCGGAGGCTCAGCTGTAAAATTCCTCTCTTCGTACACTTTACCTTTATTTCTCAGACTGGCCGACACTTAGGGAAAATAGAAAGAACCTATGTTGAAATATTGGGGGCTGGTTCCCCTGATAACTCTTCACTTTTAACAATAAAAATTGATTAATTCAGAGCGCTGGTGAAATATACATTTTGGGTCATACATTTCAAAGCCAAATATGTTGGCCAGATTTCCAAAGCAAAATTGTAAAAGTTTTTGTGTTACATTCTGAGCATGGAAATAAGAGTTTAAGGAAAAATAACAACTACATTCAATTAAATAATAACATATTTATGGTAAAATGAAGCAAAGGAACAGAGTAAATTTGGCATAGTATTAGAAATTAATTTCATATTATAGTGGTTATCTCTATAAGCTACTAAATATTATTTGTCTTTTTATGAAATACTCTAAGTTACTAAATATTATTTATCTATATGTTCAATACTATTATATGTCTATACAGTCATGCATTGCTTAATGGTGGGGATACATTCTGAGAAATGTGTCTACTGTTAGGTGATGTAATTGTTGTGCAAACAGCATAGAGTATACTTACACAAACCTACATGGCATAGCCTACACTCCTAGCCTAAATGATATAACCTATTCCTCCTAGGCTACAAGCCTGAACAGCATACAGTACTGACTCCTGTGGGTAATTGTGACTTAATGATATTTGTGTACCTAAACATATCTAAACATAGGGTACAGTAAAAATATAATATTACTATCTTATGGGGCTATCATTGTGTAGGTGGTCCTTTGTTGACAGAAATGTCATTATGCAACACATGACCATAATTCTACAATAGACTCTGTTCTTTCCATGGTCTAGCTATAATTAGCGACCTAGCACATAGTTGCCCAAAAGATAAACTTATGTTCAAAGATCAAGTGGTCCTACAAGATGATTTCTCTAGAAGTGTCAGAACAGAAGAGAGAAATGTAGAGATAGAAAGAAACCAAAATGACACTTTAGACCTTTTCCTTTATAGGACAGTGTTGTTTTTTTGTTTTTGTTTTTGTTTTTGTTTTTTTTCTGTATTACTGGATGGCTCAGCCTTCTAAACAATGGAAATTGACAGGGTATAAAGATAGGGAATATCTAAACATGGAGAATACCTTTTCCCTAAGAACCATTTACTCACATAGTAAGCGTAGTGGAGTCTAGAACTGTCTGTCTTATTTTCCCTGAGATAATTGCCTACATTCCAAGGTAGAGATCTCTTTTTCTTCTCCTCAAGAGAGGATTTGTTTATGTTTCAGGGTAAAATATAAGTAAAATTTTAATTTACACACTTCTCATTGCATATATTTACTGTATTAGTCCATTTTCATGCTGCTGATACAGACATATCTGAGGCTAGGCAATTTACAAAAGAAAGAGATTTAAATGGACTTGCAATTGCACATGGTTGGGGAGGCCTCACAATCATGGTGGAAGGCAACAAGGAGTCACGCCGTAAGTGGATGGCAGCAGGCAAAGAGAGAGAACTTGTGCAGGAGAGCTCCTCTTTATAAACCATCAGATATCAGGAGACTTATTCACTATCACGAGAACAGCACGGGAAAGACTTACCCTCATGATTCAATCACTTCCCACCTGGTCCTTCCCACAACATGTGGGAATTCAAGATGAGATTTGGGTAGGGACACAGCCAAACCATACCAGTTGAGCAGTTATATTTCCTCTTATAGTTAATGTCTCTAACACAAAAATTGATAAGTGTTTGATCTGATGGATATGCTATTTACCCTTATTTGATCACTACACATTATTTGTATCAAAACATCGCTATGTATCCCAAGAATGTGTATAATTATTATTTATCAATTAAAAATACATAAATAAAGGTGAAAAAAAGAATTACTCAAAGTCAAGGCTGTAAAATAAAATGATTGGCAAATTTGGGGGAAAAAGCCTGTTCATATTCCTTTCTTATTTTTCTTAATAAGCTGTAATGGTTCTTTGCATATTCTGCACCCTTACCCTTTATTTACATGCATGTGTTGCAAGCATTTTTTCTTACTCTAACAGCTTGTCCTTTAACTTTGTTCATGGAGTTCTTTTCCTTGAGGTTATTAAAAGAAACATTTGAAAACTTCTGGCCTAACTGTTATCTGCATGGGGTGTTTTTGTACCCTCAAAGAGCCTGGGTGATAACATACACCGCTTTCTTCACTGTGTGCTCCTTTCAGCAGGACATGGCTTCTGAGTCATGAGCACATGTTCTTTGTAGAGTACCAACACTGCTCTATGTGACAGGAATGCCTGGTTCCTAAAATACTTCTAATGGAGCTTGAAACTTAAACCCAACTCATAACTCTTCACGTCTGCTGCAGTGACACTTTACATAAGTATCTCTTTAGGATTTTATAGCGTGCTTGTTTTTTTGAAAAATAAATTTTGTTGGGTATATTTAAAGTTTGCAACATGATATTATGGGATACATGTAGATAGTAAAATGATTAATATAGTAAAGCAGGTTAACATATCTATTATTCCAGCAGCTTGTATATACTCTAAATTTTTAAAAATTTTGGAGTTTTCTCCTGTAGTGTGAATCCCACTGCATTTTCAGGTGAGATGTGGCTTTCAGAGCATTTTGCTTTAGGAAGTTGAAGCATTCAATAGTTATTTTACTTTGTAGTATTTAGTAGGTGCTTAAACATAAAGATCTGTTCTTTAATCAAGAGATTTCATGTGTGTGTATATTGATAGAGAATATATAAAACTGTGATAGTCTAGCTTATGAGCATGCACATGGGGTATCTCAGACCCTTAGGTTTGGGTGTTGAAAACCTGATGACATTCTTTTTTATAGTTTTATTTTTTGTGTGTGGTAGAATACACATAAAATGTACCATTTAAGTCATTTTATAGTGTCCAATTGAGAGATATTTAGCATGTTTACAATGTCATGTAATCATCACTGTTATGTAATTCCAGACCATTTCCATCACCCCAGAAGAAAATCCCATACCTCTCAACAGTCACTCATTTATAAGGGGTGATATGGAGGCAGAAAACTCACAGAATTAAATACAATGCCCAGGGATTGGCCAGCAATTTGAGAAAGGATTACCCTGTCAATGCCATTTCATATCCTTTCCAGAGGAAACGCAAGTGAAATTGACTATGTAATTGGCCCTTGTTTGACTCCTATGGCCTTCTTCTTTAGTTGGCATATTGCTATGCTATGCGGCCTTCTCTTCTCCCTTGGATACCTAAGAACTAGAACACAGTTTTATTTCTGGACAGACTATCGTTATACTTGTTGCCTTTTCCTGCCTCTCCTCTCTGAGGAGCTAGAATAGAAAATCCTGAAGGAAATTAAGAGATCCTGTTACGTGCTCTGGTGCTAGGCCTTTGCATTTTCACCCCTGAACTCCCCTCTGGTTTCTCAAGAATTACTGAATTAAAAGCGCTTGTGGAAACTATGGCATATCACTGCCCTGACCTTGAATAATGAAGAAAGTAGAGCTATAAACCTTGCATGCTTAAAAGATTATAGGTCAAAATGCTCCCACTCCACCACCTCCATACACAAACGCAAAGAAATCCAATAAAAAGTAGTACTTGGATTCCATTTATTCATTAATTCACTTATTCATTCAATTTTCCCTTTATTTATTCCTTCAATTAGCAGATAGAGCCACTTAACTGTTCTATTAGCCTTGACTTTGATCCCTGTCAATCTGTTTATGCTGCTGCCAGAATGGTCTTTTCCAAATACAAATTGAATCATAGTCATTATGTCCCACCCACATTTCCTATTTCCTTGATGAAAAATACCCAATGGTTATCTTCTTACCATCTACACTTCCTTACAGATCTTAACATGATTTACAAGACCTGATAATCTATACCTTCATCCTGATACTTCCAAGTAGATTGATATGAGAACTTTTATCACATTGTGTATTCATTGATAACTTGCAGTACAGTGTGTTTGCAGAGGACACGTGCGAAGAGTCATTCTCTTTGTCATCGATATCCATATCTGAATAATTGACATCATGTTCTATATTGAACCCATTCAAAGTAAATTAAATTAATTCTAAATGAAGAACTATTCAAATGCTATGTATATACGTGTGTGTGTGTATATATATGTATGTGTGTGTGTGTATGTATGTGTGTAATATAATGTGAGGTATATTGTTTCAAGAATATCAACCAAAATTTTCTTGTGTCACAGTGACACCTTTTATCTGTATCTCAAACTGCTTTATATCCCAAACCACTTATATATATTCTATATATAATTTATATTCTATATATAATTTATATTCTATATTATAGTAAATAAAAATATTTGTTAATATTTTTCTTAATGCAAGTGATGGCTCATATAAAATATTAACTGAATTCTGTTAAATGAGTATCGCTTCCCTGAAGTACTTTATTGGGAAGGATTATGATGATAATGTATTTAGGAGGAAACATCATGAGTGCTGGGGAATGACAGCTCATGTATTTTTTATCCCTAGCTATGTTTTATACTGCAAATTATTTGAAATTATAAAGTCTCCCATTTATTTCTCATTCTAAGCATCTGGAGACTACATAGTATAGGGACTAAGTGCTTAGTAAATTCTGTTGAATGAATTAGTAAATGAATAATTCAAGCTCCTGATCTTAGGCCAGTCACATGTCCCACCTCCTCCAGCCAACCTACCCAAGATTATGAAACTTTTCCCTTCCCATTTTATTTGACCATGAGTCCATCTGTGTTTTCTTCTGAGATCCTAAAGGATCCTCAGAGGAATAATGACGAAAGTAGTCAACCTCCTGAACTGAATAGTTATTATTTACCAGAGGCTAGTTTAATCCATATATATATATACACACACACACACACACATATATATATATACACACATCTTTTATCTTCCCAACAACCACATATGGTGGTTATTATTATTGTTAATATTTAGTTTTTATTTTTTTATTTAGATGAGATCTCACTCTGTTGCCCAGGCTGGAGTGCAGTGGCATGATCATAGCTCACTGCAGTCTCCAACTCCTGGGCTCACTTAACCCTCCTGCCTCAGCCTTCTGAGTCGCTGAGATGACAGCTGTGAGCCACTGCACCTGGCTCTGGTTATTATTATTAGCCTCATTTTATGGTGAGGAAAGTTAGACTTGGAGAAATTATATAATGGTACATAATTGGAAGAATTATATGGTCAAGGCCATGATGTTTATATTTGAGTCTATATACTTCACTGTGGTATTATACAACCTCCCAAATAGGCTTCTGGTGGCTATAGTAATTGAGGAAGGCTAAACTGCCCTGACAGACAGCACCGCAAATGTATAGTGACTAAGAACACATAAGATCTTTTTCGGTTTTTTTTCATGGAATCAAGGTGAGGTTCAAGGAAGTGTGGGAAATATAGCCTAGATGGGCACCTGGAAGGAGGGGACAGCTAGTAGTCCCTAGTACAGCAACACCTGAGAGTCCATATTTTCCCAAATGAGTATGAAAAATCGAGCCCCACTAATTTATTAAAAAGTGAAAATCAAACCTCTAAAGGGACCACAACCTCTAAAGGGAATACAGTGCAGTGCATATCACACAGGTTGATTATTAAATATCGGATGAATGAAGAAGAATGCAGCCCTCTCCTCTTATATCTAAATGTATACAGAATCATACATTATTTCCAGGTTTGCTCTATTTTTGTTTATAATTTCTAAACTAGTAACATGCTAATATGTATAATCAGACAATGTGTACATGGTCTTAACAAGTACAAATTCGGTATATTCATACATCGTGATTCCCATAAGTGACATATTAAGCTAGTTAAAATAATATCCAAATGCCCCCTTTTTATTTTTTATTTTTTATTTTTTATTTTTTTTTGAGACGGAGTCTAGCTCTGTCGCCCAGACTGGAGTGCAGTGGCGCGATCTCGGCTCACTGCAAGCTCCGCCTCCCGGGTTCACGCCATTCTCCTGCCTCAGCCTCCGGAGTAGCTGGGACTACAGGCGCCCGCCACCACGCCCGGCTAATTTCTTTTTGTATTTTTAGTAGAGACGGGGTTTCACCGTGTTAGCCAGGATGTATGCCCAAAGGATAAAAACACAATTTGTGAGGGTTATCTGTTTCTTCATTAAGAAGTATATTATGTGGCAAAATGTAACAATTTGATTTAAATGCTACAATGTTACATAAATTAAGCACACAATATGTAGCTTTTTTTTTTTTTTTCTGTGCAATGGCTTTTCTCTTTAAATAGCTCTTAGTTTGCTGTAATAAAGGAATGTTATGATTTCACAGGCACTGCCTAAGAAAGAAATTTAATTAACGTGAGTAATTTTGAAATTCATTTAAAATCTTGCAGTGAAATATTTTATGGACAGTGAAGGTAGTAAATTATTGATTGGCTAATCAAATTCTCAATTACTGACTAACTGATGAGTTGTCATCTCTTCAGTAACAGATATTCTCTGGGTGCAATGACTAAGGTTGACTCCCTCAACAGCTGTCACACTCCCTTACAAACTAGGGATTTCTTAAAACTCTGCCATTCATTTCTAGTCACAGGATCTCTGAAGTTATGAATTTAAGATTATGAAATCTTAAATCTTATAAGTTTCTGTTCACAATCACACCCACCTTAGGTCAGTTCCCCTTTTGTGGGTGTCTAACATGTCTGGTGTTCAACAGGACACCATCAACAACTGCAAAGACTCAGACTCATTATCAACACAGTGGCTGCCTTTCTATGTCAGTCCCAACCACATGTATAAGAGAATGACAGAACTCCTGCTAAGTCAGTTCCAATCAAAGCTAGAACTGGTATTAAATAAAATCTCAGACTGATAATCTATTGCTAATGCCATCCCCCTTCTATATGGCGGTTAAACTCTGGTATTAGCTGCTGTTTTTATGTTCATTGTCCAGGGGGTCTAGAATTACAAACTTTTTACCTTGTGATTGATTGGAGATTTTTCTTTTTTTAAGATGAAGAAAACCAAGGCTTGAAAAACAAAAACAAAAACAAAAGAGCAACAATTCAAGTTCATGTTTTATAAAACCAAATCATCATAATTATGGTCTTTTAACGGTCCCAATGCTTGTTCATCCAAGTTCCAGATTTATTGACTTAACAAGTACTTACTTATTACATGACATTTTGGATGACGTCTGTCTTTACAGAGTTTTATACAGGGCATTAAGAGAAGTAAATAGACATCTTTAATAAAAGAGGATAAATCTTTTGATAGAAGGATTGAGGAAGATAGAGACAAAAAAAGAGGCAATAGGATGAGGTCCAAGGCGGCCTTAAAGATGTTTTTCTCATAAATGTGACATTTCAAATGAGGACTGAAGAAAAAGAACGTTGGGGAGAATTTTCTAGGTCAGGATTTCTAAAACTTTACTTACATGCCAATCAAGTTTGTGACTTCTTTCAAATTTATCTTCATTCAGTATTATTATTTACTGACTAGTTATTTTTGATCAAATAACTTTTTAAATTAAAATTATTCTGAAAGACAATTTTATGTCATTTCCATAAGAAGAAAATCAAAACCATGTATTGTGAGCAGAAGGTATTTTGTGATAATAAGTATGTTAACACAAACATGTAATTAAATCTTAGTTAATTACTGCCGTCTGCAGATGGCTGTGAGTCTAAGACCTCCTCTTGCACACTAAAAGAAAATATTAGTAATCATAGTGTTAAGCAAACAAATTCACTTAATATGAAAGTGAGACTTTCTCACTGACGTAATCTGGCTGATTAGAAGATGAACCTTTCTAACATTATGAGAGGATTTTCAAAGCTCTGTCTGAGCATCAGTTTAACATTGTTCTTATACCACTTGTGGTACAGATCTCAAATCTATGGAGACTCACATGGATGAGGCATAGAAGAGAACAGCAATTAGGATCCAGAGGCAAGAAAGAAGAGTTGATAACCTAGGAATTGTTATTGTTATTATTATTATTATTGTTATTATTGAGAAGGGGTCTTGCTCTGCCACCCAGGCTGGAGTGCAGTGGTACAACCTCGACTCACTGCAACCTCCACCTCCGGGGTTCAAGCAATTCTCCTGCCTCAGCCTCCTGGGTAGCTGGGATTACAGGTGCGTGCCACCACACCTAGCTATTTTTGTATTTTTCGTAGAAATGGGGTTTCAGCATGTTGTTCAGTCTGCTCTCGAACTCCTGACCTTGTGATCCGCCTGCCTTTGCCTCCCAAAATGCTGGGATTACAGGCGTGAGCCACCGCTCCCAGCCCTAAGAATTATTTATTTATAAGTTAAATATGATTTTAGGGGAACAAAATTGAAACCAACTTCGCAAAAATTATAACTGAGGAAATTATGACAGTGAAAGACGTCAGACCTAATGGACTCCATCTTGCTTCTAACATTCAAGCTGTCCTTGTTCATTCCTGGGCACAGGCGGAACTAAATTTGGGCAGGAATTCAGTTCATTGTTGGACTCTGAAAAAAACTGATAATAGCCCTTTCCTGAAAAGACCCCCTGTTGCCTGGGGTCCAGTCTGCCTTTGCAGGACTAACACATTAGCTACAAGATTAGAAATTAAGGTTTAGGGGTCATGCAGCCTCTGGCTCCAGGTGTCTGAATCTCCCCAAATTGCTCCTGGGGATAACATCACTATTGTAAAGCCTAAGATCAGTGCTTGAAAGATTTTGCAGACTCTGCATTGGATGGATCAGCTGACACCACCCAGATTGGTAATCTGGCTCAACCTGCTCTGCCATCCTGCCCAGAACGGAAAACAGCAAGAAAACCTCACTTCAACCCCGTAAGATTCCATCTGCAACCTGACCAATCAGCACTCCCCACTTCCCAAGCCCCTACCTGCTAAATTATCTTTAAAAACTGATCCCTGAATGCTCCCAGAGACTGATTTGAATAATAATAAAATTCCAGTCTCCCACACTGCCAGCTCTGCATGAATTACTCTTTCTCCATTGCAGTTTCCGTCTTGAGAAATCGCCTCTCTCCAGGCAGTGGGCAAGGTGAACGCATTGAGTAGTTACAAATTTTTAGAACTGGAGATAGCAATGTAAAAAGTGGTCTGATCATGCAGGACTTTCAAAGCTATATTCAGATGCTCCTCGAGGGTTAGTGGTGCAGAGAGCAGCACACTTCTGGTTGAGAAGATGACCTGGTGTGAAATAATGAGCATTTTTCCAGTGCTTCCTAATGTACCAATCATCACTATCCCTGCTTTGGTCATGCCACAGGCCTTTGATTAATGAGCATAACTTTTGTAATTCATCTATCATCTGATGGATGCTCAAAGTATGCAGAATTAATATATTTTAAGCTTGTTTTTAGGCAAAGAAGCATTATTAAGCATCAAATCATTGAAAAATGAAGGCTCTTACTTAAATCCAAATTAGGAATATCAATAGGAAGACATATCCTTTTCAAGGTCAAAATGCTTATAGTAGTTACTCCTAAATTGATTAAGAATGAGTTTTTCAAGTGTAGGATTTAAAAGGAAAAAGTTGAGATCTGGGAATAATTCTCTTGAGAATATGGAATAGTTATGATATATATATATTTAAACATCTTGAGGAAAATACTGATATTTTATCCTTCTTTGAGCTATGAATTTCTTTCTAGCATAAAACTGAAAGCTCTGGACTTCATTGACGATAATTCTGCTACATTGTATCTTGTGAATAGTTGTGTTCTAACTGTAGGTTTTTGGTACCAAAGAGACTGGCCAGCTTCAATTTGTCACCATAAGCAGATGAATATTATGGAGCATACAAGTTAGCCTCATAAGCCCTACTAAGTGAAAAACAAGACTCAATAAATAGAAGCTAGCTTTGTCACAGGTATGTGGTAGAGCCCTAAATTTAAAAGGGATCATCTGTTTGTAGGAGCAGTGGACAGTTCTGAAACCTGTGGAAGAGGTTTGTAACACAAATCAGAAAGCATATTTTCATCTAAAAAGCCTTATGTTCCTTTATTATAATATGAGTGCAAATACATATTTGTGTAATAATCATACTTTCAAAAATATGTATTGTATACTTACTTTATGTCAAGTATTAAACAAAGCTGTCTAGTTGTATTAGCAAATCTAATTCTACAAATAATCTATATCAATGATTTTCAAACTCTTTTTGACCACAGCTTACATTGTATATCTATGTGCTATTAAGGAGACACACACACACACACACACACACGTCTGTTCTATTGTGGTTGACAAAAGGTTGATCTTGACCCTCTGAATTTATTATACAAACCACTCAAAGATTAGGAAACACAGATGGAAAATCATTACTTTAGGTAGTAAATACTGGCATTTAAAAGTTAGACATTGTATTAGGGTTCTCCAGAGGGACAGAACTGATAGGATATATGTATATATGAAACGGAGTTTATTAGGGAGAACTGGCTCACGGCGATAGGTTGTCTGAAAGCTGGAGAAAAAAGAAGCCAGTAGGAGCTCAGTAAGAGTCTGAAAGCCTGAAAACCAGGGAAGCTGACAGTGCAGCCTTCAGTCTGTGGCCAAAGGCCTGGAAGACCCCAGCAAACCACTGGTGTAAGTCCAAGAGTCCAAAAGCCGAAGAACGTGGAGTCTGATGTCCAAGGGCAGGAGGAGCAGAAGGAAGCATACAGCACAGAGAGAAAGAAGGAAGCCAGAAGACCGAGCAAGCAGTTATTCCACCCTCTTCCTCCTGTTTTGTCTGCCGTTCTGGCAGCCAGTTGGATGGTGCCCACTCACATTGAGGTTGGGTCTGTCTCTCCCAGTCCATTGACTCAAATGTCATTCTCTTCTGGCAACACTTTCATAGCCATACCCAGAAACAATACTTTACCAGCCATTGAGCCATCCTTTAATCCAATCAAGTTGACACCTAATATAATATTAACAATCACAGGCATCTACCTACTTGATTTTCCAAGTAGTGATTTGAAATATGTGTATATTTGTGTGTGTTTCTTCAGTGCTTAGGAAGTAATATATGTGTTGTGTATGTGTGCCCATATTTCTGTGCATATACCATACTATGTTAATTGTTGTTATTTTAAGCTCAGCTAGTTTAATCAGCAATTGCTAGGAAGACAACTGGCTACATTTTTGGCAAAAGAAAAGCTGTTAAACAATTTCATAACTTACTGTGAAATACAAATTAAAATAACAATGGAATAATTTTTTTTGTACTATCACTCAGCCTCTGCTGGAGTGAATTTAAATGTGTATAAACTATCTGCAGGCAAAATTGATAATGTATATCAAAAGTCTTAACAATATGTATAAACAACAAACCAAAAATTCAATTACTAGAAATTTATCCTAAGGAAATAATTAAGCATATGGTCAAACTTTTAGCATAATTAACTTCAAGGCTGTTTGTTTCATAGTTGTTTGTAGTGGTGAAAAATTTGAAACAATCAAAATTTTCAACAATTAAGAATTAGATGTAGCAGTAAGCATCTGTACAATGGAAGGTTATTATGCCACTAACACATCATGTAAGAGATGGTTACATACTGACAGAGAAATATGTTTACAATTTTAATACAAAAATAAAGATAATATAAATAGGTATTTGGTGAAAAGAAATAGGCTATTGTATTTCTCATCAGAATTGGGGGTTGAAATTTGGCCAAACAGAAGGGGAGGGATTGCTAATTCTATGAACAGGTGCTATTGGATCAAGAGATGTGGGGAGCCTAATTATGCCAGGTAAAAAGTATATAATGGGGAGAAGGAATGAAGGTGAGGGAGCTGGAGAAGAAAAATGGGCTGGGAGGAGGGGAGGGGACAATGGAGAGACAACATTTAAAATGTCATTTATTGTATTTTGCTCTTTAATGTCCCTACAGACCTCAAGAAAAGCTACAGGGAGAAAGACATTCTTTGCCAAAGCTTTATGGGACACATTGCTCTTTATTTGACTAAATCTCTGGGCATAGCCTGATTCAAGAGGTGCGTGCCAGGCCTCTGAGCCCAAGCCTGCATGTATACATCCAGATGGCCTGAGACAACTGAAGAACTACAAAAGAAGTGAAAATAGCTGGTTCCTGCCTTACCTGATGACATTACCTTGTGACATTCCTTCTCCTGGACAATAAGTCTCTAGAGCTCCCCACCGAGCACCTTGTGACCCCCACCCCTGCCCTCAAGAGAACACCCCCCTTTAACTGGAATCTTTGAATACGTACTCAACTCACATAAAACTGCCCCACCCCTATCTCCCTTTGGTGACTCTCTTTTTGGACTCAGCCCACTTGAACCCAAATGAAATAAACAGCCTTGCTGTTCACACAAAGCCTGTTGGTGGTCTCCTCACACGGACGCATGTGATATTTGGTGCTGAAGACCTGGGACAGGAGGACTCCTTCAGTAGACCAGTCCCCTGTCCTCACCCTCACTCTGTGAGAAGATCCACCTATGACCTTGGGTCCTCAGACAAACCAGCCCAAGGAACATCTCACCAATTTCAAACTGGGTAAGTGGTCTTTTCACTCTCTTCTCCAACCTCTCTCGCTATTCCTCCCCTCTTCAATCTCTCCCTTCCTTAATTTCAGTTCCTTTCCCTTTCTGGTAGAGACAGAGGAGACACGTTTTATCCAAGAACTTAAAACTCTGGCACCAGTCACGGACTGGGGAAGACAGTCATCCCTTGGTGTGTAAATCACTGCGGGGACACCTGCCTGATTCTTCACCTACATTTCAGAGGTGTCTTATCAACATGGAGATGCCTGTCTTGATCCTTCACCTTGGTGGCAAGTACCACCTCCCTTTGGTGGCAAGTACCATCTCCTCTGTGTGGCAAGTACCACCCTCCATGCCTCTACCATCTGTTTCCTCTGGGCTTGCCTCCTTCACTATGGGCAACCTTCCACCCTCCATTCCCCCTTCTCCCTTAGCCTGTGTTCTTAAAAACGAAAAACCCCTTCGATTAACACATGACCTAAAATCTGAACATCTTATTTTCTTCTGCAATACTGCTAGGCCCCAATACAAACTTGACAATGGTTCTAAATAGCCCAAAAAATGACACTTTTGATTTCTCCATCCTACAAGATCTAGATAATTTTGTCAGAAAATGGGCAAATGGACTGAAGTGCCTGACATCAAGGCATTCTTTTACACGTCAGTCCCTCCCTAGTCTCTGCTCTCAATGCAACTTGTCCCAAATCTTTTTTCTTTCTCTCCTGTCTGTTCCTTCAGTCTCCATCCCAAGCTCTGAGTCCTTTGAATCCTCCTTTTCTATGAATGTATCTGACCTCTCCCCTCCTCCCCAGGCTGCTCCTCGCCAGGCCAAGGCAGGTCCCAATTCTTCCACAGCCTCCGCTCCCCGACCCTATAATCCTTCTATCACCTCCCCTCCTCACACCTGGTCCAGCTTACAGTTTTATTCCACGACTAGCCCTCTCCCACATGCCCAACAATTTCCTCTTAGAGAGGTGGCTGGAGCTGAAGGCATAGTCAAGGTTAATGCCCCTTTTTGTTTAGCTGACCTCTCTGAAATCAGTTAGCATTTAGGCTTTTTTTCATCAAATGTAAAAATCCAGCCCAGTTCATGGCTCATTTGGCAACAACCCTTAGACACCTTACAGCCCTAGACACAGAGGGTTCAGAAAGCCATCTTATTCTCAGTATGCATTTTATTACCCAATCTGCTCCCAACATTAAATAAAGCTCTAAAATTAGATTCTGGCCCTCAAACCCCACAACAGGACTTAATTAACCTCACCTTCAAGGTGTACAATAATAGAGAAGAGGCAGCCAAGTGGCAACGTATTTCTGAGTTGCAATTACTTGCCTCCACTGTAAGAAAAACTGCAGCCACATCTCCAGCATGCAAGAACTTCAAAATGCCTAAACTGCAGTGGCCAGGCCTTCCTCCAGGATCTCCCCCCACAGGATCTTGCTTCAAGTGCTGGAAATCTGGCCACTGGGCCAAGGAATGCCCACAGCCCAGAATTCCTCCTAAGCCATGTCCCATCTGTGCAGGACCCCACTGGAAATTGGACTGTCCAACTCATCTGGCAGCCACTCACAGAGTCCCTGGAACTCTGGCCCAAGGCTCTCTGACTGACTCCTTCCCAGATCTTCTTGGCTTAGTGGTTGATGACTGACACTACCCAATCACCTTGGAAGCCTTCAGGACCATCACAGATGCTTTGGGTAACTCTTGCAGTGGAAGGTGAGTCCGTCCCCTTCTTAATCAATATGGAGGCTACACCCTCCACATTACCTTCCATTCAAGGGCCTGTTTCTCTTAACTCCATAACTTTTGTGGGTATTTACGGCCAGACTTCTAAACTTCCTAAAACTACCCAACTTTGGTGCCAACTTAGACAAGATTCTTTTATGCACTCCTTTTTAGTTATACCCACCTGCCCAGTTCCCTTATTAGGTCAAGACAATTTAACAAAATTATCCACTACCCTGACTGTTACTGGACTACAGTCACATCTCATTGCCACTCTTCTCCCCAGCCCAAAGCCTCCTTTGTGTCTTCCTCTTGTATCCCCCAAATTTATCCCACAAGTATGGGACAACTCTACTCCCTCCCTGGCAACCAATCATATGCCCATTACTATCACATTAAAACCTAATCACCCTTACCCTGCTTAATGCCAGTATCCCATCCCACAATAGGCTTGAAGGGGACTAAAGCCTGTTATCTCTCACCTGCTACAGCATGAGCTTCTAAAGCCTATAAACTCTCCTTACAATTCCCACATTTACCTGTCCAAAAACTGGGCAAGTGTTACAGGTTAGTTCAGGATCTGCGCCTTATCAACCAAATTGTTTTGCCTATCCACCCTGTGATGTCCAATCTGTACACTCTTTTGTCCTTAATACCTTCCTCCACAGCTCACTATTCCATTCTTGATTTCAAAGATGCTTTTTTCATTATTCCCTTGCACCCCTCATCCCAGCCTCTCTTTACTTTTACCTGGACTGACCCTGACACCCTTCAGTCCTAGCAGCTTACCTGGGCTGTACTGCTGCAAGGCTCCAGGGACAACCCTCATTACTTCAGCCAAGCTCTTTCTCATGATTTACTTTCTTTCTATCCATCTGTTTCTCACCTTATTCAATATTTTGATGACCTTCTACTTTAGAGCCCTTCCTACAAATCTTCCCAACAGGACACCTGCCTGCTCCTCCAACATCTATTCTCAAAGGGATATCACGTATCCCCCTCCAAAGACCAAATTTCTTCCTCATCTGTAACCTATCTCAGCATAATTCTTCATAAAAAGGTATGTGCTCTCCCTGCTGATCATGTCCAGCTAATCTCCCAAACCCCAACCCCTTCTACATAGCAACGATTCCTTTCCTTCCTACGCATGGTTAGGTACTTTCGCCTTTGGATACCTGGTTTGGCCATCCTGACTAAACCATTATGTAAACTCACAAAAGGAAACCTAGCTGACCCCATAGATCCTAAATCATTTCCCCACTCCTCTTCCCATCCCGTAAAAACAGCCCTAGAAGCTGCTCCCACACTAGCTTTCCCTAACTCATCCCAACCCTTTTTCATTACACACAGCCAAAGTGCAGGGTTGTGCAGTCGGAATTGTTATGCAAGAGCTGGGACCGCACCTTGTAGCCTTTCTGTCCAAACAACTTGACCTTACTATTTTAGGCTGACCCCCACATTTTTCCTGATACCACACCTGACTCCCATGACTATATCTCTCTGATCCACCTGGCATTCACTTCATTTCCCCATATTTCCTTCTTTCCTGTCCCTCAACCTGATCACACTTGGTTTATTGATAGCAGTTCCACCAGGCCTAACTGACACTTACCAGCAAAGGCAGGCTATACTAAAGTATCTTCAATATCTATCATTGAGGCTACTGTTCTGTACCACTGCACTACCTCCCAGCAAGTCGAACTCAGTGCCTTAACTCAAGCCCTCACTCTTGCCAAAGGACTGCATGTCAATATATATACTGACTTTAAATATGCATTCCATATCCTGTACCAACGTGCTGTTATATGGGCTGAAAGAGGTTTCCTCACTACACAAGAGTCCTCCATCATTAATGCCTCTTTAACAAAAACTCTTCTCAAGGCTGCCTTACTTCCAAAGGAAGTTGGAGTCATTCACTGCAAAGGCCATCAAAGAGCTTCAGACCCCATTGCTCAAAGCAACAATTATGCTGATAAGACAGCTAAAGAAGTAGCCAGTATCCTTACTTCTGTCCCTCATGACCAGTTTTTCTCCTTCTCATCAGTCACTCCTACTTACTGTCCCGGTGAGGTTTCCACCTATCAATCCCTCCCCACTCAATGCAAATGGTTCTTAGACCAAGGAAAGTTCGTCCTTCCAGCCTCACAGGCTCATTCCATTCTATCATCCTTTCATAACCTCTTCCACGTGGGTTACAAGCCTCTAGCCTGCCTCCTAGAACCTCTCATTTCCTTTAAGACATTTGCCCTGCATTTCACTCCATCCTTGGTACCTTCCCCTTGTTCTTCAGACTCTCCTCCCAGCCCCTTCTCTTGCTTGCTTATACCCAGCCCCATGAATAGCAGTAAAAGGTTACTCATAGACACTATATACTTTCTCATACACCATAAAAATCAAACCTCCCCCTCTACTCAGTTGCCCCATCAATCCCCATCGCAACCTCTAATGGCTGCTACCCTCGCTAAATACCTAAGAGTCTGGGTGCAAGACACCTCTTTTGGTGATCTCTGTCATCTTTTCACTTTACATTTCCAGTTTTGCCTCAAAAAGTTCTCTTCTTCCTCTGTGGCTCCTCCACATACATGTTTCTACCTATTAATTGGACATGCACATGTACACTAGTTTTCCTTACCCCTCAAAATCAATTTGCAAATAAGACCAAACCGCTTCCTTTTTCCCCTCATGACATCAACTCTTCACTACTATTTTTTTTAATTATTATTAATATACGAAGACAGAAATAGGCCTCAACTTACTGCTGAAAAAGGAAGACTCTGTCCATTTTTAAATGAAGAGTGTTGTTTTTACCTAAATCAATCTGGCCTGGTATATAATAACATCAACAAACTCAAAGATAGAGCCCAAAGACTTGCCAAACAAGCAAATAATTATGCTGAACCCCCTTGGGCACTCTCTAATTGGATGTCCTAGGTCCTCCCATTTCTTAGTCCTCTAATACCTGTTTTTCTCCTTCTCTTGTTCAGACCTTGTGTCTTTGGTTTAGTTTCTCAATCCATACAAAAACACATCCAGGCCATCACCAAGCATTCTATATGACAAATGCTCCCTCTAACAACCCCACAATATCACTCCTCACCCCAAAATCTTTCTTCAGTTTAATCTCTCCAACTGTAGGCTCCCATGCCGCCCCTAATCCCGCTAGAAGCAGCCCTGAGAGACATTGCCCATTACCTCTCCATACCAACCTCCACAATTTTCACTGCCCCAACACTTCACCACTATTTTGTTTTGTTTTTCTTATTAATGTAAGAAGACAGGAATGTCAGGCCTCTGAGCCCAAGCCTACATCCAAATGGCCTGAGGCAACTGAAGAACCACAAAAGAAGTGAAAATGGCTGATTCCTGCCTTAAAAGATGACATTAGCTTGTGACATTCCGTCTCCTGGACAATAAGTCTCCAGAGCTCCCCACTGAGCACCTTGTGACCCCTGCCCCTGCCCGCAAGAGAAAAACCCCCTTTAACAGTAATTTTCCACTACCTACCCAAATCCTATAAAATTGTCCCACCCCTATCTCCCTTTGCTGACTCTCTTTTTGGACTCAGCCCACTTGCACCCAAGTGAAATAAATAGCCTTGCTGCTCACACAAAGCCTGTTGGTGGTCTCTTCACACAAACATGCATGACAGTGCCCACTTTTATTTGTATTACTTTTAAAATATTTCAAAAAAAAGTACAAAGTTTAATATGTAATTGAAGTCTACTATTTTATACTTAAAATACTTCCTTGTTTTTTTTAAGGCACAGCTACTAAAAAGTTATGTAATGCCCCTGTTTCTTTCTCCTATGTTATAATCTGTGAAATGAGATAACAATCAATTACTTGCCTTGTTAGGTTAATGCATACTTGATAAAAGCCTCCTGCAATATATGTCATGCATCGAGCCTTAAACCTGTGGTACTTGTAATTACTATTATTTTAATGGATATTTTTAGAAAGGTTCAGGATTATATTTCTGTTAATGCTTCTAATATCTTACTGCTTTACCTAACTTTGCATTTAATAACTCATGTATGATGGACATACCTGGCTGTATACTCCAGATTATCTTTACTATTCATACTTGTCTTTAATTTATTTTATTGTTTAAGTTATTTTAATTCCAAGAAAAATCCTTTTGAGTTTAGATTATTAGTGTTAGTATAAGATTTGAGCTTTGTTTGCAAAATATTTAAATTTTCAGGTTTTACCCACAATAGAAATAACTGACATGTTCACAGATTATTCACACTCACTATAGCCTAGGAGTATTTAATACATTCAAACCTTATACAACCTTGTGAGTTAGGTATTATTAAAATCTAGAATTCATAATGAAGAAAGCTCAGGGACATGTAATTTGTCCAAATTCACAGAGCTGGTAACTGGGAGGGTGGGGATTTAAGCTCAAGCAATATGGTGCTATGCCCATACTCTTATTCACTATACCTTTGCTATCCTACTTTCATGATACTAATTGACTATCTTTGTGCAGCTACATGGGTTTTTATTTTTGGATAATACTTGTTTTAAGAAAAATAAACTGTAAAAATTTAAAGAGATTTATTCTGAGCCAATATGAGTGCTGATGGCCCAGAGAAGAGTCTCAAGAGGTTTGAGAAAATGTGCCTGAGGCATAGTACGGTTATAGTTTGGTTTTCTTTATTTTAGGGAGACAGGAGTTACAGGTAAAGACATAAATCAATACATGGAAGGTAGACATTGGTCCAGCACAAAAAGGCAGGCCATCTCAAAGTGGGGGCATACAAGTCATAGGTGGATTCAGATTTTCTCATTGATAACTGGTTGAAAGAGTTAACCTTTGTCTGAAGACTTGAAGTCAGTAGGAGGAAATCTTGAGTTAAGATGAGGGGAGTTGTGGAGGCCAACGTTCTTGTTATGTGAATGAAGCCTCAAAGGTAGCAGCCTTCAGAGGGAACAGATGGTAAGTATCTCTTTTCAGGCCTTACCAGGTGTCAGACTCTTAATCTCTTCTTGATCTGGGAAAGGCCTCCAAAGAGAAGTCCTGGCTGCATTAATGGAGCTTCTCTACAGATGCAAGTTTGCCCCATGAAAGCTTTGCAAAGCCATTTCAAAATATGTCAAAACATACATTTTGGGGTAAATTATTTTGATTTTCTTCAGGGTCTGCTATCTGTTATGTAATGCTATATCAGAGTCAGGCTGGAATTTGGTATCTTATTGCCACTAAGAGTCTGTTTGGTCATTTTTATGATCTCCATTTTAATGTTAATGTTTGTCAGTTGTGCCAAAACTTAAGAGAGAATTCAAGACAGAGAGAGTATAAAGAGATGTGTCCAACCTCCCATCCTGTCAGGGGCAAGAATTCAGTTTTACAGGTTTCTCCAGTATCTCCTTAACCAAAAGGGGGTCTGTTAGTTGATTGGGGGCTTGGGATTTCATTTTTGGTTTACGTACCCATCTTGCAGTATGTGTATTTTACAAAATGATTAGTTAGTGTTACGGACATTATAATTTCTTTCACTAAGTGCCATTTATATTCTACCTGGTTATTGCAGGAACATATATTAAACAATTATTTTTTCCATATTTATCTTGTAACTAGACAGTAAATACTTTTAATATTATGATGCTCTTCAATAATTCATTTAGTTTTTTTAGGTACATATGCATATGATTAATAAAATTGTTGGTCTTTTTAATATAATATACAAATAATAAATTTATTTGATATTTAGCTATAATTTTGTTTCCTTTTGATCTAATTGATTAAGCAATTTTTAAATATTAAAGGTTGTACTAATTTTGAAAGTTTTTAAAAAATTTCTTTTTTTGATTTTTTTTTCTTCAACTTTAAGTTTTGGGGTACATGTGCAGGATATGCAGATTTGTTACATAGGTAAATGTGGACCATGGTGGTTTGCTGCACACATCAACCCATCACCTAGGTATTAAGTCCAGCGTCCATTAGCTATTCTTCCTGATACTCTCCCTCCCTTTACCTCATCCCCAACAGGTCCCAGTGTCTGTCCATGTGTTCTCATCATTCAGCTCCCACTTATAAGTGAGAACTTGTGCCTTTTGGTTTTCTGTTCCTGCTTTAGTTTGCTGAGGATAATGGTTTCCAGCTCCACCCATGTCCCCACAAAGGACATGATCTTGTTCCTTTTTTTGGCTTCATAGTATTCTATGGTGTATATGTATCACATTTTCTTTATCCAGTCTGTCACTGATGGGCATTTGGGTTGATTCCATGTCTTTGCTATTGTGAATAGTGCTGCAATGAACATGTGTATATTTATAATATAATAATTTATATTGCTTTGGGTGTATATACCCAGTAATGGGATTGCTGGGTCAAATGATGTTTCTGCTTCTAATTCTTTGAGAAATTATCCTCTTTCTTCCACAATGTTTGAACTAATTTACACTTCCACCAAAAGTTTATAAATGTTCCCTTTTCTTCACAACCTTGCCAGCATTTGTTGTTTTTGGGCCTTTTAAGTAATTGCCATTCTGACAGGCATGAGGTGGCATCTCACTGTGGTTTTGATTTGCATTTCTCTAATGATCGATGATGTTGAACTTTTTTTCATATGTTTGTTAGCCACATGAATGTATTCTTTTGAAAAGTGTCTGATCATGTTCTTTTCCCACTTTTAAATGAGGCTGATTGTTTTATCATTGTAAATTTGTTTAAGTTCCTTGTAGACTCTAGATATTAGACATTTGTCAGATGGATAGATTGCAAAAATATCCTTGCATTCTGTAGGTTGTCTGTTCACTCTAATGATAGTTTGTTTGCTGTACAGAAGCTTTTTAGATTAATAAGATCCCATTTGTCAATTTTGGCTTTTGTTGCAATTGCATTCAGTTTTTTTTTTTTTTTTTCTTATCATGAAATCTGTGCCGGTCCCTATGTCCTTAATGGTATTGCCTCGATTTTATTCTAGGATTTTTATAGTTTTGGGTTTTACATTTAAGTTTTTAATCCATTTTGAGTTAATGTTTGTATAAGGTGTAAGGAAGGTGTACAGTTTCAATTTTCTGCATATGGCTAGCTAGTTCTTCCAGAACTACTTATTAAATAGGGAATCCTTTCCTTGTTGCTTGTTTTTGTCAGATTTGTCAAAGATTAGATAGTTGTAGGTGTGCGGTCTTATTTCTGAGTTTTCTATTCTGTTCCATTGGTCTATGTGTCTGTTTTTGTACTAGTATCATGCTGTTTTTGTTACTGTTGCCTTGTAGTATAGTTTAAAGTCAGGTAGTGTGATCTTTCCAACTTTGTTCTTTTTGTTTAGGATTGCCTTGGCTATATGGGCTCTGTTTTGATTTCATATGTATTTTAAAATATTTTTTTTTTCTAATTCTGAAGAGTGTCAATGGTAGTTTAATGGAAATAGCATTGAATCTATAAATTGTTTTGGACATTATGGCCATTTTAATGATAGTGATTCTTCCCCTCCATGAGCTTGACATGTTTTTCCATTTGTTTGTGACCTCTCTTATTTCCTTGAGCAGTGGTTTGTAGTTCTTGAAGAGGTCCTTCACTTCCCTTGTTAGCTGTATTCCTAGGTATTTTATTCTCTTTATAACAATTTTTAATGGGGGTTCATTCATGGTTTGGCTCTCTGCTTGCCTGTTGTTGGTGTATAAGAATGCTAGTGATTTTTGCACATTGATTTTGTATCCTGAGACTTTGCTGAAGTTGCTTATCAGCTTAAGAAGCTTTTGGGCTGAGACGATGGGTTTTTCTAGAATATAGGATCATATCGTCTGCAAACAAAGACAATTTGACTTCCTCTCTTCACGTTTGAATATGCTTTATTTCTTTCTCTTGCCTGATTGCCCTGGCCAGAACTTCCAATACTATGTTGGACAGGAGTGGTGAGAGAGGGCATCCTTGTTGTTATGGGGAGTCAGGGACCCCGAATGGAGAGACTGGCTGAAGCCATGGCAGAAGAACATAAATCGTGAAGATTTCATGGACATTTATTAGTTCCCCAAATTAATACTTTTATAATTTCTTATGCCTATCTGTACTGCAATCTCTGAACATAAATTGTGAAGATTTCATGGACACTTATCACTTCCACAGTCAATACCCTTGTGATTTCCTATGCCTGTCTTTACTTTAATCTCTTAATCCTGTCATCTTCGTAAGCTGAGGAGGATGTATGTCACCTCAGGACCCTGTGATGATTGCATTAATTGCACAAATTGTTCGTAGAGCATGTGTGTTTGAACAATATGAAATCTGGGCACATTGAAAAAAGAACAGGATAACAGCAATGTTCAGGGAACAAGGGAGATAACCTTAAACTCTGACTGCCGGTGAGCCAGGTGGAACAGAGCCAGATTTCTCTTCTTTCAAAAGTAAATAGGAGAACTATTGCTGAATTCTTTTTCTTAGCAAGGAACATCCCTGAGAAAGAGAATAGCTCCTGAGGGTAGGCCTCTGAAATGGCCCCTTGGGGAGCAGCTGTCTTTTATGGTCGAAGGCAAAGGGTTGAAATAAGCACTGGTCTCCTGTAGCACTCCCAGGCTTATTAGGATGAGGAAACTCCCGCCTAATAAACTTTGGTCAGACCAGTTGTCTGCTCTCAAACCCTGTCTCCTGATAAGATGTTATCAATGACAATGCATGCCCGAAACTTCATTAGCAATTTTAATTTCGCCCTGTCCTGTGGTGCTGTGATCTCGCCCTGCCTCCATTTGCTTTGTAATATTTTATTACCTTGTGAAGCATGTGATCTCTGTGACCCACACCCTATTCATACACTCCCTCCCCTTTTGAAAATCGCTAATAAAAACTTGCTGGTTTTATGACTCAGGGAGCATCATGGAACCTGCCAACATATGATGTCTCCCCTGGACACCCAGCTTTAAAATTTATCTCTTTTGTACTCTTTCCCTTTATTTCTCAGACCAGCCAATGCTTAGGGAAATAGAAAAGAACCCACAATGAATATTGGGTGTGGGGTTTCCCCTGATATCTTTGTCTTGTGCCAGTTTTCAAAGAGAATGCTTCCAGCTTTCACCCATTCATTATGCTACAGGCTGTGTGCTTGTCATATATGGCTCTTATTATTTTGAGGTGTGTTCCTTCAGTACCTAGTTTATTGAGAGTTTTTAACATAAAGGGATGGTGAATTTTATTGAAGGCCTTTTCTATGTCTCTTGAGATAATAATGTGGTTTTTATCTTTAGTTATGTTTATGTGATGAATTATGTTTATTGATTTGCATATGTTGAACCAATCTTGCATCCCAGGGATGAAGCCAACTTGATTGTGATGGATAAGCTTTTTGATGTGCTGCTGGATTTGGTTTGTCAGTATTTTACTGAAGATTTTTGCATCAAAAAATATGGAATTCTTCATGAATTTCCATGTCATCCTTGTGAAGAAGCCATGCTAATCTTCTCTGTATCATATCCCATTTTAGTGTATGTGATGCCAAAGCAAGCATGATAATTCATTATATTACTAATTTTAATGAGGATTCCTTGGTGTTTTTTCCTAAATTTTAGTGTAAAATATACTACTGATTGTTGATTTTGAAAAAAAAATATTTTTTTCTTGTGGTATATTACATTTTCTTTTTTTTTTTTTTTTGAGACAGAGTCTTGCTTTGTCGCCCAGGCTGAAGTGCAGTGACATGATCTTGGCTCACTGCAACTTCCACCTCCCAGGTTCAAGTGATTCTCCTGCCTGAGTTTCCCAAGTAGTTGGACTACAGGCATATGCTACCATGCCTGGATAATTTTTTTATATTTTTAATAGAGATGTGGTTTCACCATGTTGGCCAAGCTGGTCGAACTCCTGACCTCAAGTGATCTACCTGCCTCAGCCTCTCAAAGTGCTCGGATCACAGGCATGAGCCACAATGCCTGGCCAGTGTATTTCTTTTTAATACCATTTATATTCTTTTTTGAAATGTTATATTTTTTGTGATATCAAATAAGTGTAATTATGTCCCCAGGAGTGACTTTTTCCTTCTTTTGTAAACTTTCTATGATATTATTTTCCAATTACAATGAGTACAAATAAATAAAATTAGGAAAAACCTGATCATAATTACTAGATAATTTCATATTTATTATTTAGTGACATATCAATTTGTATCATGACAAAAACCTTTCTGTTAGTACCCACCCTATTTGTGAAGTCATTATTTAGAGTTAGTGAATACACACTAAAGTTTATTTACAGTGGTCAATGAGACTTTTTAAATCAAATGTTTGGGCTTGAGAATTATTAAGGGAAAATTTATTTATTATAATTAAGATAAAATTAAACTTTAAATGAATGCATCACAGTGTGGAGAGTTTAGTCAGTAAAAAGAGTTATAAGAAAATCACCATAAGTTGAAATGTGCTTCTTAGATATAACATAGAAAATAGTTATTATTTTTTAGATAATTGGTAATTTTCCATATGAACTTATTTCTTCTCAGACATGTATATCACTAAGGTAATTAATTTAATCTAAACAAAGTTAAACTAAACTTCAGAGTGATGACATATGAATTAGATGTTCAGCTGATTTTCTTTTTTAGGAGATAAATTTAGAAGGCAAAATATTGGTTCATCCAATATACCCAAGGTTTATGTAGCAATTGCATTTTGCAGATTAGGGAGAAAGATGGTAATAAATCATAAATCAATACTCACGGCTTTCTTTTACAATATTCAAGGAGTAAACAAAGCAAAAAGAAGCATGATATATGAAGAGTAAATTACACATTATATACAATCACTACTATTCATGGACTCTGTATTTGCAAATTCGTCTTCTTACTAAAATGTATTTCTAACTCTACCCCGAAATCAATACTCTCAGGCTTCCCAGATCTCCTTCATTCATGGACATATAAGGGGATTAGGGAGAGTGGGCAGGAGGTCTAAGGGAGAGAAAGTGGGAAAGGAAGAGAGAGGGAGAGAAAGACAGTAAGAGGCAGGGAGAGAAATGGGGACAGAGAGAGAGAATGAATAAGAAGAGAATTAGAGAAGGCAAAGCAGATGTTTTGGCTCCTTTTCTATTCCCAGTTCTTGATTCTAGTTCCTGTGGAGGTCTATAATACATGCTAATCCCTTGAGTTCCATTACACACCCTAGCATTCTTGCAATATATGTCATTTTTTTGTTGTTGTTGTTTGGTTTTTGCTTAGGTTAGGTGTGCTTTTGTTACTTGTAAGCAATCTGCTCTCACAACAGATGCAAAAAACAAAACAAAACAAAACAAAAAACACCAAAAAACTCCAAGGTTTCTAAAAGATAACTATTTATCTTCAAATTTGCAAGTTCTTCTTCACTCTTACTGGTTTTCAACATTATTGAGAAGTTTCATGTATAGGTAGGAAATCCTTTTTCCTGTGATTGCTTTGGAAGAGTTTTATTTTTCTTTAGAGTTCTATAGTTTATTCTAATAGATCCATTCACCTATTTATTTTTACATGCTTATTTTCACTTATTCCACTTAGTACTTGAATTCTGAATTGGTGACTTTCATTAATGATAATTTTCATTCATTTTATTTTCAAATAGTTATATCTCGGCTATTCTGTCTATATTCTCCTTCTAAAAATCAAATTAAAACTTTGAATTTATCATCCTTTCATTTATATATCCTCATTTTTATTTCATATTCATAAGCTTTTCTCTTTGTTGGGTTGTGAGTAGTTTGTGCACTCTTCTGAATTTCTGATTTCTTTTTCTCAGAATTTAATCTGCTGTAAAAATATGAGTCTATAATTAAACCCTTAAGCTATTTTCTTATTCAAGTATATATTTTTTGATAAATGTACATTTTTCAAATTTGCTAGGGTCTTATTAGTTATAATTGTGCTTATATATATTAAACATAATTGTTTTATTATATATTTCATAGTTGATAATACCAATTTTTCAAGATTTTGCAGGCTTAATTCAGCAAGATGTGATTTTTGCTGATTCTTGCCCATGGTGACATGTTTCCCCAGAGGGCTTGGGTTTTTTTTTTCTTCTTTTGTTTTATGTTTAGCTCATTTCCATTGGCACTTACTGAAACTCAAAGAGGCCCTGAGTCTAAAGTCTGTGCCTCCATACAGGTTTTGTTTGGGTTTCTGTCAGGTTCATTGAGTCATCACAATTTTTGACCTAGATATTTTTTCCTCACTTACCCACAGCTAAGGATAGAATAAATATTTTTCAAGTGTTTCACTCTGATAGAAGATGTACAATTTAAAATGCTACTCTGCATAGACTTAGCACATTTGTCTGCTGTCCCTCTGTGCATGTTATAACCTGATTAAATCATCACTTATTAGAAAATATCAGGAGAGCTAGTCACAGCATAAGAGTTACTCACTTCTCCAAACTCAAACTCTACTTATTTCCTGATGTTGAGGAATTTTTCTCTCTATATTTGGACTTCTATATATACATATAGATATTGAAATGTATATTTAAATAAATGTTTTTCTGTTTCACAAAGAATTTTATATGCTCTCTAGTGGGAATATTTCTCTGGATATCTATTAACCAGTATTTCCAGAAACAGAAACATAACTTGATATTAAGAATAAACTATCTTATGCATGAGGAAACTATTAAATTCACCACCTTTGCTCTTCATGTAGCTGTGGTTAAAATATATATATTGCAGTTGATTGACACACAATGAACAAATGTATATATATAACATATACATTTAAAAATAGATTTATTTAATTGAAATTAAAATATTTAATATAAATATATGGCTCATGGAATATATTTAATTATATATAAGTATATATAATATGAATATAATAATTAAATATTACATATGTATTATTAAATATATTTCATGGTCCAAAGAATATAAATACAATGTTATCAAAGCATTTATGATATTGGATTTAATTCTAAAATTAATCCTCTTTTTATAAGTTCCTAAAATTTATCAGAATATAGATAGGTAGATATATCTCTATGTCTGTATATACTTCTTTAAATATTTAAAAACTAATAAATCCATGAAATCACAGAAAATAAAATATAGCATCAGCCAATATAAAAAAGTAGGAAAATTCCTGGAATACAAAATCATCTAATGTTATTTGTTGGAAAAAATGAAAACCAAAAATACAGGTATATTAAGAGCACTTTGAAAGGTGAGTTATGTAATAATCTATAATAATTATAATTGGGTTTTATATTTCTTCCTTCAATTATGTTAATGTTTGCTTCAGATGTTTTGGGGCTCCATCGTTCAGTGTGTATTCATTTATAATTGCTATATCTTGTTAATAGATTGACCCTTTTATCATAACAAAATGTTTTTCTTTGTCTATAGTAACTTTTTTTCTTAAAGTATATTTTACCTAATATTAAAGTTGCTACTTTTAGATCTCTTTGAGTACTTTTTGCATGGAAATCTGTTTCCATCTTCGATTGTCAACATATCAGTGTCTTTTAAAATGAACCTCTTATAGATAGCATATAGTTGGATCATATTTCTTACATCCATTCCACCAATATGTGCCTTTTAATTAAAAAGTTTTTTTATTTTTATTTTTATTTTTTGAGATGGAGTCTCGCTCTGTCGCCCAGGCCGGAGGGCGGTGGCCGGATCTCAGCTCACTGCAAGCTCCGCCTCCCGGGTTTACACCATTCTCCTGCCTCAGCCTGCTGAGTAGCTGGGACTACAGGCACCCCCCACCTCGCCCGGCCAGTTTTTTGTATTTTTTAGTAGAGACGGGGTTTCACCGTGTTAGCCAGGATGGTCTCGATCTCCTGACCTCATGATCCGCCCGTCTTGGCCTCCCAAAGTGCTGGGATTACAGGCTTGAGACACCGTGCCCGGCCTTTAATTAAAAAGTTTAATCAATTTATATTTAACCTAATTACTGATAATGATGGGCTCACTTCTGCTATTTTGCTATTTTTCTTTTATATATCTTACAAAGTTTGAATTACAAATACTTTACTGCTTTCTTTAGTATTAAACAGATATTTTACTTTATAACATTTTATTACAGTCATTTTTTTCATAAATACACATACATATATGTATATGTGCATATATATATATGTATGTAATTTTCTTAATGGTTGTCCTATAGACAACATCCTAATTTATAGCAATCTAGTTTAAATTAAAATTAATAATTTTCATAATATAAAATATTGTGCTCCTATGTATTTTTGTCCTCCTCCACCTTTATGATGTACGGTCACAAATTACACCTTTGTTCATTGTGTGCCAAGCAACTTCAATTTATAATTATTGCTTTAAACAAATTTTAAAATATCAGATGGAAAATGAGTTACAAACAAAAAGTACCTTTAGAGTATAAATGTACAAAAAGTACTTTTTGTATTTGAAATCCAAAGTGTATAATTACTTTTACCAGTAATCTTGGATAAAAATAATATAAGAAAATACAATTATAGGCCTATTTTGCTAACGATCATATATGCAAAAATCTTAAACAGTGGTAAATAAAATTAATTCAATATAGACTAGAGAAATATCTACTGACACAAAGGAATTCAGTAAATGACAATACTAACAGTTCAATTCTATGGGGCGAAATGCTCTAGCTAAATATTATTGGGAAAATTTTCCAGTCATATTATTTTCACTCATAGCATTTAAAAAAATTAAAATTAAGAAGTGGCCAATAGGCATAAAAAGAAATTTCATATAAAACATTAATATATCCAAATATGCTCTATGATCAATTTTATTAGTTACCAGTGATAAATAAAAGTGAGATATTAAGCCCACCAACTGACTAAACAGCCTTCTCCTGACCAAAGGGACCACAGGGAAACCTTAAAAACTGAGTTCCTGTCCATGACAGGCTGTGAAGTCAGACTGCCTCCTTATACCCTGTCCATCATTAACTACCATTAGGCTTTCTTCCCTAAGGACTAAACAGAAATCAGCCCTTTCAAAAGACTCCACCACTCCTATTAACCAACCATCTGACACTGCTTCTCCTTTATTGTCCGATAAGAGATCACTGACCATGGAATGGTTCTGGCCAGCCTACTGAGAACATGCAGTGAGGGTTTTCATGTCCTCTACATTACCTTTTGACATCAGAGGGCTGAATACTCCACCCTCGGATCATGCTAATGCTGCCATTGTTTGTACATGGGACCCGTGAGGAAGCATGGAGCTAATTACAAATGTGCATGTTTCTCCTCTCATAAATACTCATGACTCCTCCTGTAGCTTATTCAATATGTATTCAGTCACCCTGCTCAGCTTAAATTTCTTTTCCCTTTGATCCTACCTCCAACTGTCTTGTTTCTGGCTTCTGGCCAAAGGTTATTCTTCCTAGCCTGTCAGAATGGCCACCCTGCAGGCTTCAACCATTTATGAAAAATAAAGTTCTCCTTTCTAAATTTATGAACATCATAATTCTACAGATGACACCAGGTAAATGTAAAAAAAGATGTGTGTGTGTTTTCCCATCAGGTTGGAAAAAAATATAACATGGTGCCAGTTAGTGTGGATATCAAAGGATACTCCAATACATAGTTGGTAGGAGTATAAATTATCTTCACTTTACGTGTATGAAGAATAAAATCATGATAACAGGCCGGGCACGGTGGCTTACGCCTGTAATCCCAACACTTTGGGAGGCCAAGGTGGGCAGATCACGAAGTCAGGAGATTGAGACCACCCTGCCTAACACGGTGAAACCCCGTCTCTACGAAAAATACAAAAAAATTAGCCGGGGGTGGTGGCGGGTGCCTGTAGTCCCAGCTACTCGGGATGCAGAGGCAGGAGAATGGCGTGATCCTGGGAAGCAGAGCTTGCAGTGAGCCGAGATCGTGCCACTGCACTCCAGCCTGGACCACAAAGCGAGACTCCGTCTCAAAAAAAAAAAAGGAAAAAAAAAAAATCATGATAACGTGAAAGTATATACAGCCAGTCCTCTTTATTCATGAGTTCTGTTTGCATGGAGTCAACCAATCACACACTGAAGAAATTTGGAAAAAAATAAAAATTACATCTGTACTGAACATGTACAGAATTGTCATTATTTCCCAAATATTATAGTACAAGTTATTTGCATAGCACTTACATTATATTAAATATTATAAGTAATCTAGAAATGAGTTAAATATACAGGAGAATGTGTATAGGTTACATGCAAATACTACATCATTTTATATCAGAAACTTGAGTATTCATTCATGAATTTTGGTATCTGTATGAGGTCCTGAAATGATTCTTCATGGATACAGAGAGAAAACTGTATGTCCATATGTAAAATCATGATAACATGAAAGTATATACAGCCAGTCCTATTTATTCATGAGATCTGTTTCCATGGAGTCAACCAATCACACATGTATATATGTACATAGATATCTTATGTATATGTGAGATATGAACATACAAATGGTATGAAAAATGCTTGACAAAAGACATATTTCATGCAGAAACACATGCACCTTATGCCACACAATGTAAATTTAAAGTAAGGTTATTGGGGAAAGCTGATAGGCAGAGGGTCCCAAAGAGCAGTGTTTCTAGTTCTGTCACTGATATCTGATGGGCAGGGACCTAGGAGAGGCAACTTGTCCCCTAAACTTCTCTATTTTTTAAAAAGTTGAAAGGGGTTGCTTGATGTATCTAGTAAAATAATAGAACACAATGAAAGTTCCCCAGTGGAATAACTGGTCTCATTAGAAACAGGGAATTTCTGGAGCTCATTGGTTGATGTAAACATCAACTGTGGGGGCTGGCCAAGACCTCCTGAGCTGAATAAACACCATGAAGATGGTGGAAACGAGCCTTTAGGGCTACTCAGGCCTGTCTCTACTCACACCAAGTGAAAACAGACATTTTTGGAGAAAAGTGAGGGATAACTTGTGTGGAAGTATTTGAAAATGAACTTTCACTTGGTACATTGTGTATTCTCTGTGGTTGAATTTGTTTACCAGAAGAAAGAAATCAATCTGTCACTGTGTCGTTCCAAATTAATACAAAATAAGACATTGCTCTTGCCTTAGAGTGGTGGGAGTGATGAAAGCATGCTGTTCTTTCTAATGAGAAATGGCATGAGTTTAAATGTGTTCAAAATTTCTGGATAAATAAGCCATGTTTACATCTGAGGAAATGCATAAAAAATAAATAAAACACTTTTCTCTGGGTACAATACATGGGTTTTTTGGTGCTGTCAGCTAAAATTTAGCAAAAATCCTACAAAACCCCAGTTTAGTTCTTAAGAGTGCAATCATAGTCATTGTGTTAATAGGCCAGGCCTTTTGTAGCTGTTTTGTCCTACGAATAACTTTATGCTGTATTGTTGACTTCTTGCCAATGGAAACTCACAGCAGCTGGAAGAAGATGACAGAAAATAGCCCCTAAGCAGATAAGCAAGCCAATGCTTTCTTCCATCTGACCACAAACACTAGACAGAAGCGTTTATTAAATCTGGCAGGATGTAATGCCTTTACTGGCTTTTATTGAAAGTTGCATGTAAAGCGAAATATTTGCAAACACAGATCCATTTTTTCATACCTGTGGTTCAACAAACTAGGCACCTCCTGTTGTGTTCCTGCCACATTAGTATCCTGGTGAAGAAAAGCAATTTTTTTCTAACTTTTATCTTCTGAAAGAGAATCTAATTAATTTGTGATTGTAGCATTCATTTTACAGATATATTATCTGTGTTGCTTCATGAGCTCAGCAGTTGTGACAATGGACCTGCCATCCTGCTCAGTAATTGGAGCATCTCAGGAATACAAGGCCCAACAAAAACCCCATAACAAGTGCTGTTTTGCTGGAAGTGTTCAGACATACAAATTATTCCCCAACCTTTTCCTGGATCTCTGATCACTGTGTCAACTTCTTGTTCCCTTGTGTCCTACTGTGCTCTTTCTTTCCCTTTTACAGATGTTGATTTGCAAATAAACCATTTATGAAACAGAGGGGGATAGTACTGGAGCGAGTGCAAGAGAGTGTCCCTTAATGATTCCATTTGCTGAAGCTCAAGCTTTGAAAATAACAATTACATAACAGATGGGACATGGTTGATTGTTGAAAAACTGACACTTAACCTATTTCATCAATAAGTGGTTTAGCAATAAACAAAAATAGTAATGATGTGTTGTGGTAAATGCTATTGCTAATTGCTCTGCTCTGCTCTAATTACCCAGATAGAGCTACAATAAATAATTTGGTTTCTTTATTTTTTTCTGTAACTTTTCCAGCTGCTCTCTCTCTAGAAATTGTCTTCTCCCTCATTATTATTTATAGACATCTTACCTAACTTCCAAGTAATAGCTCAAGAAAGCCAGCAGAATTCTCAATCCCTGAGATGCATTCACTGGCCTTTGGTGTCGTGTACACACTATGACTACCACCATCACATCAGAAAATACAGCTGGGATGACTAATTCCTTATCTTTCACCAGATCTGCTATCTATTCATCTCCACCATGCTTTCTGCTCCAGAAGGCTAACTTGTATAAATTACAACCAGGAACTTTCATAACTGTGCTTTCTGGAAATCTTTGATGAATTGGAAGCCATGCAGGAGATCAGAGAGAGAAAGGAGAATAAGGTCTGATTCTTTTTTTTTTTTTTTTTTTTCCTTTTTTTGAGACGGAGTCTTGCTCTGTCACCCAGGCTGGAGTACAGTGGTGCAATCTTGGCTCACTGCAACCTCCACCTCCCAGATTGAAGCGATTTTCCTGCCTCAGCCTACCGAGTCACTGGAATAAGAGCTGCCCGCTACCACATTTGGCTAATTTTTCTATTTTTAGTAGAGACGGGGTTTTACCATGTTGGCCAAGCAGGTCTTGAACTCCTGACCTCAAGTGATCCACCCACCTCAGTCTGCCAAAGTGCTGGGATTACAGGCATGATCCATTGCACTCATACTAGGTTTTTATTCCAATGATTTCCTCCATGGATTGACCGTGTTCCTTAACCTCCATATCAGAGCTTCTTTCAAGCTGGTCTCCTATAAGCAACTACCTAAATGGTTATAGTAACTCTGCCTTCCCTCATCTCTTCTGCATAGTGGTTTTACAAATCTGTGATTCACTAGTTTCAACTGTGACTTTACTCGTTGTTATCCCACCACTCTCAAATTTCTGTAAATAACCCCTTTCAAAGTAGTCATTCTGTATAAGAAACTTCTCCCAAATTTAGTGACTTTATCAAAAACTATTTTATTTTTTCTCGTAATATTTTGGGTTAGGAATTCTAGCAGAACATGACTGGCCACTTCTTCTGCTCCATGTAGCATTGACCGGTGTTATTTGGTGGCATTTAGCTGGAGGCTGAACTTGAGTGTCCAAGAAGGCTTCACTGCTATCACTGGGACATTGGTAGGCACACCTGGAAAGCTGGACTCAGATAGGTTCTTCCCCTTTTCATGTAGCCTCAGGGCATCTCCACTTTGTCTTCTCAGCATAGTAGTCAGACTTTTACATGATGGATCTTACATGGCAGGAGATCCTCTCTTTTTGGGCTCTAGTAGAGCAAGAGGAAAGTCTCTAGTCCTTTTAAAAACTAGGCTGGTATCTGGCTGTATTCATTTTCATTGCAACATAACAAATCCCAACATATTCATTCACAAGTCCAGTCACACTCAAGGGGATGAAATCATACAGAGTTTGTACACAAGGAGGCAGGAACCATGGGGTCCACCTTGGCAATTTGATGATCAGTCTTCCCATGGCCCCCAATCATTCATATCCTCCCCAAATGAGAAATACATTCACCCACCCCTCTCTAAAGATTCTCAAGAGTATTAGACCATTAGAGTGTCATCCCAGCATTTTAGAACTCATCATTCAAGTGTTCTAAATCAGGTGAAGATGAAACTCCTAGATCGAATCCATTAAGCTCAGGTTCTGGGGAATATTTTCTCTCCATCTGTAGACCTGGGAGACTAAAGAAACAAGTTATCATCCCCTAATGCCTCAAACATACAATTGCAAAACCAGTATAGGATAACTGTCATAGATATTCAAGTTCAAAGGGGGGAAAATGGAAAGTTAAAAGGAGTAACAGTTCCTAGAAGTTCTGTAATACAGCTGGACAAATATTGATATTTTTCTTGACTAGGCTTTAGAGATTAGGAAGAAACCCCTGGGTCTTTGGGCTTTGCCCTCAGGGCTTTTGTTCTCATTTTCTGAGTCATCCTTCCTTTTTCACGAAAAGTAGCAAGTGTTTGAAACTAAATAGTTTTATCAACCTGTTTGCTGACAATAGAATTTTAATAGCCCGAAAGTCTCCTTTTGTTTCACATTCTCTTTCACTCAAGCTAGCAGTATTTCTGTTGGGGGGGGGGGGGGGAAACTCAAGAACACTAGGTATCTTTAATGGATTTTACTGGGTTTTACTCTACTAGGCAAAAGATACATCCATGAATTTTTCTGGTCTTTCTAAGGTTTTAGCTTTTGTTTGCAGAATTGGTTGTAGCCTTTGGTTATAGAGTTATGCCTTCATTGTAGCATTTATATTAATTTTCTGCTTATTATGATGTTTTGACATATTAACCTTTCTGGCTGGGGAGAAACTTCTAGCCCCAGGGCTAGTCATTCAGAGACAGCAAAGGGCTCAGCTAGGATCATGTCTTCACTATGCAAACTAACCAACCCAGAACCAGGTTTCCTCTTCCCGGCCAGTACAACCCAGAAGGCTATATTCCTTAGCATTCAACATCTGAGGGCCAGGTATCAGGCAAGTTGAGACCCCTCTTATACCCCAAAGCTTACAGCAATTATTCAGACTAGCCAATCCTGTATTATTTACTCTTTCTCACCTTGCCTTTCCCACAGAAACCCTAATAGAGACTGGTGGAGACTTTCCCTTGCTCCTATCTTCTCCACCTGACCGAAATCTGCTGTTCCCCATGTACCCCTGCTTGGCATACAACGACCCCCTCTCTAGGATCAATGAGTATAATACACTTATGTTTTTCTGAGCCTCTCCTGTCTCCTCTCTGGCTGCACCTAACTGACCATTAGCTAAAAGAACACAGACCATTCAGCCTTTTTAAAATGCCATTCTTTGAGCGATATTTTTCTTTTTTTTTTTTTTACTTCTAGCATTTTTATTATCTAGAGAGCCTTAGAATTTTCAAAATGATCAATCCCTGTTTTCTTTTTGTTTAATAATTATTTCCTCAATTTGTGCCTCTCCTCTCACATTTTACCATAAGAGGCAATAAAATAAATCAGGTAGAACTTTCCACACTTTACTTGGAAATCTCTTCAGCTGTATACTTAAATTTATCACTTTTGACTTCTGCTGTCAACTGCAGGACAAAATTTTACCAAGCTTTCTGAAATTATGTAAGAAGGGGCCCTGTTTTCGGGCGCGGTGGCTCAAGCCTGTAATCCCAGCACTTTGGGAGGCCGAGACGGGTGGATCACGAGGTCAGGAGATCGAGACCATCCTGGCTAACACAATGAAACCCCGTCTCTACTAAAAAATACAAAAAACTAGCTGGGCGAGGTGGCGGGTGCCTGTAGTCCCAGCTACTCGGGAGGCTGAGGCAGGAGAATGGCGTGAATCCGGGAGGCGGAGCTTGCAGTGAGCTGAGATCCGGCCACTGCACTCCAGCCTGGGCCACAGAGCGAGACTCCGTCTCAAAAAAAAAAAAAAAAAAAAAAAAAGAAGGGGCCCTGTTTCCTTCACTTTCCAATAATATGCCCCTCATTTCCTTCTGAGCAGTTACTCACAGCATGTTCAATGTCCGTTTTTATTAGGAGTCTGTTCAAGGCAATTGAGAATTTCTCTCAGGCACCTGGATATTTGTCCAGCCTCTGCCTACTGCACACCTGCAAAGCTGCTGATGTACTTCAGGTATTTTGATATTAAAGCCTGTATTAGTTTTCTATTGCTGTGTAACAAATTACTACAAATATAAAAGCCTAAGCAACACAAATGTGTCTTTCAGATCTGTAGGTCAGACATTGGGGCACAGAAGGGTGGTTCTCTGCTCAGAGTATCATAGGGCTGAAATCAATGTGCTGGCCAGGCTGAGGTCTTATTTGAGGCTCAAGATCCACTTCCAAGCATAATAGGAATTTTGAGGGTGTAGGACCAAGTTTCCTGTTTTCTTGTTGATTACTTTTTGAGGGCTACTTGTAATAACTAGAGCCTCACAGTTCTTTGCCACATATTTCATACCATAAGCCTCTTGCATCTTCAAGGTTAGCAGGAGAATTTCTCCAATGTTTTGAGTCTCTTTCTTCATGAAAGACTCAGTCTCCTTTGTGACTTATCTGATTAGTTCAGGTTCCCCCAGGATATTTTCTGCACATGCAAAATATACTCACCCCTTACCAAGAGCTTCAGAGGCTTATCCCCATTCTGATATTGACTCAAAGTTCAGAATGTCATCATCCAAATTAGGTCCAGGTAAATGAGGCTCTCAGAGTGCAGCTTAAAATACGCTCCTCTTGATATGAAAAAATAAAATGCTTTCTACTCCCCACAAAATTTACAATGGGGTAACACAGATTGGATAATTATAATAGACAAATCTATTTAAAAAGGGAGAAAAGCAGTTACTGATCCATAAAATTCTAAAGCTCAGTTAGGCATAATCTGGTTACCTCTTCTCCAGGGCATAGTTCTGATCACTGGATATCATTCTCTGTGGATTTTGTCCCCATCCTGTGAGTCAGCCATCTTTTTTCACAAAAAGTGGCTGAAACTTGCAGCTGAGTAGACCTCTTGGCTTACTTGCCCATGGTATTCCAGGGGTACCTTCTTTTTGTTTGTTCTGTCTCTAACCCTTTCATTCTAAGTAATATTTTTAAAAAAGTTATTGGGCTGGGAACGGTGGCTCATGCCTGTAATCCCAGCACTTTGGGGGGCTGAGGCGGGTGGATCACCTGAGGTCAGGAGTTCAAGACCAGCTTGGCCAACATGGTAAAACCCCATCTCTACCAAAAATACAAAAATTAGCCAGGCATGGTGGTGCATGCCTGTAATCCCAGCTACTCAGGAGGCTGAGGCAGGAGAGTTGCATGAACCTGGGAGGCGGAGGTTGTAGTGAGCCAAGACTGCGCCACTGCAATCCAGACTGGGTGACAGAGCGAGACTCCATCTCAAAAAAAAAGAAAAAAAAAATTGGCTTCCTTTTTGTCAAATTATACTTTACTCCAAAACCATACTCACAAATCTCTCAGATAGCGTTTCCTATTCCTAGGGTCCCTGTGAGGCCGATATCAATTTTCTGGGGCTGCCTTGGCAAAGTACCACAAACTGGGTGGCTTAGAAAACAGAAACTTACCTCACAGTTCTGGAGGCCAGAAACCTGAGATCAAAGTGTCAGCAGACTTAGTTCCTTATGAGGGCTGAGAGGAAGAGTCTGTTCCTTGCCTTTCCCTGGTTTCCGGTAGTTTGCAGGCAATCTTTGGCTTCCTTGGCTTGTAGTTGCCTCACCCCCATCACTGCTCTGATGCTCACATGGTCTTTTTCCTGTGTATCTATCTCCAAATTTCTCCTTTAATAAGGATGCTAATCGTAATGAATTAGGGCCTACCCTAATGATGTTGTTTTAACTTGGTGAAGCACTTATCTCAAAATAAAGTCACTTACTGAGGTACCAGGGTTTAGGACATCTACATATGAATTTGGGGGGAGGAATACAATTAAACCCATAACAGGGACATTTTGCATAATATTCTTAGAAGCCCTCGTTATAACTGACACTATCTTCAAGGCATATAACATGGTTCAGATTTGTGTCCCCCTACAAATCTCAAGTCAAATTATAATATCCATTGTTGGGGGTGGGGCCTGGTGGGAAGTGATTGGATTATCAGGGCAGATTTCCCTGTTTGATGCTGTTCTTGTGGTAGAGTTCGCATGAGATCTGGTTTTTGTGGTTGTTGTTGTTTAAGATGAAGTCTTGCTCTGTCACCCAAGCTGGAGTGTAGTCACACTGCAACCTCTGCTTCCCGGGTTCAAGAAATTCTCCTGCCTCAGCCTTCCCAGTAGCTGGGATTACAGGTTCCCACCACCATGCCTGACTAATTCTTATATTTTTAGTAGAGACGGGGTTTCACCATGTTGGCCAGGCTGGTCTCGAACTCCTGATGTCAGGTGATCTGCCCACCTCGGCTTCCCAAAGTGCTGGGATTACAGGCATGAGCCACCGTACCTGGCTGAGTTCTGGTTGTTTAAATGTGTGTGGCTCCCCCACCTCACTGTCCTCCTCCTGCTCTGGCCATGTAAGATTTCCTGTTTCCTCTTTGCCTTCCACCATGATTGTAAGTTTCCTGAGACCTCCCCAGCCATGCTTCCTGTACAGCCTGCAGAACCATGAGCCAATTAAACTTCTTTTCTTTATAAATTGCCCAGTCTCAGGTATTTCTTTACAGCAGAGTGAGAATGGATTAGTACAGCATATTCTTAATATTCTTAGAAAGCTGAATCTTTCTTAGGTCTTAATAAAGGTCTCTTAGCCATGCCTCTGACTTTACTTTTACCCTGAGATCAAATTTTATTGAGCTTGATTTGAACTTTGCCTTGAGACCAATCCTCCCTTGAGAACCTTTTGCAAGTTAGACCATCCTGGGCTTTCTATAATCTTTCTAAATTCTGTTGAAAAACGAAAAGTTCTTCTTTATCTCTCTGCTCATAGGTAGCTAGAAAAAAGTGAGTTAAAACTTTCTGTATATTGCCTAGAAAAATTTTTCCATCAACTTCAGAAGTATATGAAGCATCTTTTATATGTTCCATGTTCCCATAGGCAATGGTGTTGCTTCTGTCACAACATAAAAATAGCCCTATTTTTTTTCTCCAGCCTCCAATAACATTGTCCTTATGTTCTTCAAGCCTTTCCCAGCAGTCTCCATAAGGCCCTTCCAATTTGCACTAAGTCTCTTTGAGTGTCTTCCAGCTCTCATTCTGCAACTTGTCTCAAAGCCAGTGTCACATAGTCTTGTTTTCCTGTTAGAACAGCATCCCATTTCCTGGTACCAAATTCTGCCCTTGTTATTTGTTGCTGCATAACAATCTACCCACAGAATTAGTAGATGAAAACAACTGTGGTGCTATGCCTCACAATTTTATGTGTCAGGAATTAGCACAAGGTTGCCCAGTTCTTCTGCCTCATGTTGCTTTATCCAGTGGTATTAATCTGGTAGTGGGTCTGGTCTGGAAAACACGATGCTTTGGTGGGGATTGCTGGAACCCTAGGCTAACTGACCCCTTCTTCCTTTCAGTGTATTCTCAGGGCATATCTATGTGGTCTTTCCTGAAGCCTAGTCTTAATTCTTACATGGTGGCTTCAGGTTTACATAGGCCAAGGTAGAAACTGCTAGTCATCTTAAAGGTATAATTTTGGTTTCAATGAAAAAGAAAAAGAAATATGTTTACACAAAAGAGACAACAGCCTACCATTTTTATCTTGTTCCAGAACTATTTCAAAGTTCCAGTATCTATGTCATAATCTAATCTGAAATGGCCTTAATTTTCTTGATATCCCATAGAATTTAATGTTATTCTATGACATTGAGATGTATCTGGATCCTTATAGTAGATTTCATTACTGTCCCAAAGCTTTACTCCTTCCTTTATCTAAGCCTTTTATCATGTTACTTTGGTTTCCCCCACAGCGGTGAACTATTTGGAGAAGAGATAAAGGTGGCTGACTAGACACAGGTAGTACATACCTCCAATATGGAGAAGAGTCAGAATAACAAGTAGATACTCATATCCTGAACAGATCTTCTAGGAAAGAATGTTTGCTTTCATCAGAGAACAGATAGGAAGTGCCAAATGTAAGTACGGATAGGGTTCAAGGCAGTTTGTCCAGTCAGGAACCAACTGAGAGCTGAGAGGAGCTCCTGGATATGGAGAAATGGTAAAAGAGAAATCTCCAGAGCTCCAAAACAGGCTTTAACAATTTGGGCTATAGGATAAACCCTTGACCCACTAGGGCATTGGGCCTGACATACGGAGCTGCCACGTATTTATAGTTGGATATTGCTCCAGAAAGGCACAATCTCTGCTCACTGCAACTTCCACTTCTTGGGTTCAAGTGATTCTTGTGCCTCAATCTCCTGAACAGCTGGGACAACAGGCATGTGCTACTCTGCACCTAGCTAATTTTTATTTTTCTTTCTTCTACTTTTTTTTTTTTTTGTATTTTTAGTAGAGATGGGGCTTTGCCATGTTCCCCAGGCTGGTCTCGAACTCTTGGCTCATGCAATCTGCTTGCCTTGGCTTCACAAAGTGCTAGGATTACAGGCATGGGCCGCCATGCCTGGCCCATCTCCACTTTTTATCTGAACTATTTACAACCTATAATGGAGTCTAACACTGGTCTCACCTAAGATATGAAGAGAGAAATGCCTTAAGTTGGTGTGTAGGAAATGAAAGTTTAATGATAGGAGCCATGTGTGGCTCCTCTTCCCCCTTTCTTCTGGTTGTTTGTTAACTGGTTTGTTTTGCCTAAAAGCAAGATGGCAATCTTAATCAAAAAGGGAAGCTAGATTTTTAAAATAACTTAAAAAAAACATTTTTATATAAAGCAGCAAAAACATATCTTCCTCTCTGCAGAAAGAAAAATGTTAACAAGGAAACACAGCTATGTGAACGGACCGTCCGTCAACTCCTGTTCCACTGGATCCCCCATCCAGCTTCACCTCGAGCTACTCCTTAACTTCAGCAGTGCTGTCTGAAGAAGATCCTTTGGGGCCTTCAACTGCTCTTTTACTTTCTTCTTGATTGAGATTTTCATTTTCGGACCTGGTCCCACTAGGGATAGAGTTTTCACCGTTTACAAGCCTGTTTTCTTTCTATGACCTTTGCTTTGCTGATGGCCTCTCTGATGTTCAAGGCATCCTGCACTCCAGCCTCCTCTTCGGTTATATACATTCATGAGTGAGATCATATTAAAAGTTAGCCCTAAATAATGTTTAGAAACTTTTTACAGATCATCACAAGTGTAATATAAGGCATGGAAAAAGCTCAGATAATCACAGTGCTTGGAATGTGTAATGGAAAACTTTGTAATTTGAAGTCAAATGTCCGCTTGGCAAAGACTTTAACCTCTAGCCACAAAGTAACTGGTACCAAACTTGCAGTTCTGTCACAAACACTATAAAATGGAAGAAAACATGAAACAACTATTTTCATGCATTGAGAAGCAGGCAGTCTATATGTATAATTCTTGAGAAAGAAGAAACTCAAGAGTTAAACCTCTATTTGCCCTGTTCTCTGATTGGCTGCACTTCCCCCACTGTGGTGCAAGATGGAGAAACCCTAGGAGAGGGAAACTTTTGCTAAGTGGAGGAGGACAAAGAAGACCCTCACCGTGTTAACATAAAACAAAAAAAAAACTTTGAGGACCAAAAGAATCGACCAGGGATACAACTGTCTGCCAGAATATAACAACATAATGCTCTTTAAAGGAAATAGGATAATCCAGAACTTCTAACAAAGTATTTCAACACTTCGCATAAAATAAATCATTAGACACATACAGATAGAAATGAGATGCAGAAAAAGATGCTTCATAATCAAGAAAAAAAACATCAAATGAAAGGAACCAATCTCTAAAACATTCAAAAGTTAAATTTAGCAGGAAAAAGAGAAACACTTTAAGCAACCATCATGAATATGTTATAGAACTTACAGGAAAATGTGGTCATAAAGGGTGAAAGTTAGAAAATCACAAAGAAATGAAAACTAAAATAAAAACAAACCTCTAGAGTGGAAAAATATAAAATTTGAAGTGGAATTTCATTGTATGACAAAACAGAGAGTCAGTGAACTTGGAGAGAGATCAATGTAAATAATGTGTAATCTGAAGAGACATTAAGTAAATTTAAAAAATAAGAAAACCTAAATTACCACTGGAACAATATTAAGCAGACTGACATATATGCAACTTGAGTCCCAGAAGGAAAGTGGTATTATACGACTTATATTGATTACAGTAGAATTAAATCATAAATAATAACATATGTAGAAATCTTATATATTAATTTTAAAAAATTAATGTTTCCAAATAAATAAATCATGAGTTAGAGAAATAGCAAAAGAAAAATTTAAAAATGCACTAAACTGAATAAAAATACAACATATTCAAATTTGTAGTATTTAAAGGTTACCTAATAGCTTTTAATACCTATATTAGAAAATAAAATGTTAAAATAAAGAATATAAGTATCTGCTTTAAGAAGCTAGAAAACATAATTTTAATCTGATGTAGAAGGAAAGAAAAGTGACAGATAAGAGCAATTTACATAATAGAAAACAATAATGAACATTAAGAACCTAAGACTTGTTCTTTGTAAAGATCAATAGAATTTTTGATAAGATAAATAAAATTTTTACCACATTGATCAAGGAAAAAGAGAGCACACTAATTATCCAGATCAAGAGTTAAAGAGGGTATGTCACCAAAAAGCTACAGGTATTTGAAGAACTATCCACTTTATATAAATAAATTCAGCAATTTTGATTCACTGTTCAAATATTTTAAAAACTACAATTTGCAAACATCAAAGAAATAGAGAATCTGAATAAGCAAATATTTAAAATTTTTAAAGTTGTTTGTGCAATTTTTATGTGAGGAAAATTATAAGATTAACTGGTAAATTTTATCAACTCTTTAAGGAAGAAATAATACCAAAGTTCTACAAATAGGTTCAGAAAATAGAAAATATGAAAATATCTCCAAACTCATTTAATGAGGCCAGTATAAAAACTGTAATATAAAACTTGACAAAGATCCTACAAGAAGAAAAATATGACAACTATCCCTTATAAAGTTACATAAACACTTGTCAAAATATAAGCAAATCAAAGCCAAATTATATATACATATATACACATATATATGGTACATATGTGTCCTCTTGTGTCTAGATATACATTGACACATGGAGTATATTCTAGAATACACACGTACACACAAGCCCCAGAGTGGTAAATTCTAGAAATGCAAAGAAAAAAATAATTCTTGAACTAAAAATGGAAAGTAACTCTCAATCTAATTTAAGGTATCATTAAACATCTACAGATAACATAACACTTTGCTTCTATATTTTTAACTAGGAGTTTCAAGTAGTCCAATAGGCAGCAAAAGGTTTTAAAAATTATAGAACGTTTTTAAAACAAACTAAAGCTTTATGATTTGCAGAATGCATTGTTGTAATGTTGGCTATACTAAGGAACCTGCGAAACAATTGTTAAAACTAATGAGGGAGCTTAGCAAGATATCAGGGTATACGTTCAATTTCATTTATATATATATAAGCCACAAACAATTGAAAATAAAATTTATAAAATACTCTTTACAATAGCATAAAAACATTATAAAACACAGGAATAAATTTATTGAAAAATCTTTACACTTAAACCATAAAATATTGCAGAGTGATATTAAAGAAGATCTAAATAAATGAAATAATGTAAAATGTTCTTGGATTAGGAGACTGAGTATTGTTAAGATGTCATTTCTTTTCAAATTTAACAATTTGAAAGAGTTTTTTAAAAGAAATTGATAAAGTTATAGTGTACAGTAATGTAAAAGATCAAGAGCCAAAACAAAATGGTGGAGACACACATCTAAATTAAAGGTGTAGTCTCTGTTTATAGTAATCAAGTCCAAATTGGACTTGGACTTGGTACTGGGATAAGGATAGAAAAATTAGATCAAAACAGCAAAATAATTCTGCATATAAATGAGCAATTGATTTTTAGAAATATACAAAGGTAATTCAATAAATAGAGAATAGTCTTTTCAACAAATAGTGCTAAAACGGCTGACTGTAATAAAAATTAAACTTTGACCCACTAACTTTATTACACAAAATTAAGTTCAAGATAGGCCATCAACTTATGCATACAAGCACCAACTCTGAACACTGCTCTATAGAACAATACTATGCAATAGAATTTTCCGTGATAATTGAAATGTTCTATATCTGCACTGTCCAAAATGGTAGCTACTAGCCAACTTGTGGATGCTGAGCTCTTGAAATGTGGCTAATATTACTGAGAAAGTGAATTTTAATATCATTTAAATGTAATGAATTAATGCTAAAATTTAAACAGTCATATGTGGCTAGTGACTATCATATTGGACAACATAGTTCTAGAAGAAAGCTTAGGCCAATATATTTATAACATTAAAGTAGGCAAAGTTGGGGGTTGCTGGCAAGATGGCTGAATAGGAACAGCTCCGGTTTGCAGCTCCCAGTGAGTTCAACACAGAAGGCAGGTGATTTCTACATTTCCAGCTGAGGTACCCAGTTCCTCTCATTGGGACTGATTGGACAGTGGGCGCAGCCCAAGGAGGGTGAGCCAAAGCAGGGTGGGGAGTCACTTCACCTGGGAAGTACATGGGGTCGGGGAACTCCCTCTCCCAGTCAAAGGAAGCCATTAGGGACTGTACCTTGCACTCTGGCCCAGATATTGCACTTTCCCCACAGTCTTCACTACCCTCAGACCAGGAGATTGCTTCTGGTGTCTACATCACCAGGGCCCTGGGTTTCCAGCACAAAACTGGGTAGCTGTTTGGACAAACACTGAGCTAGCTGCAGGAGTTTTTTTTTTCATACCACAGTGGTGCATGGAATGCCAGTGAGACAGAACCGTTCACTCCCCTGCAAAGGGGGCTGAAGTCAGGGAACCAAGTATGCTGGCTTGGCAAGTACCACCCCCATGGAGCCCAGCAAGCTAAGATCCACTGGCTTGAAATTCTCACTGCCAGCACAGCAGCAGTCTGAGCTTGACCTGGGACATTTGAGCTTGGTGAGAGGAGGGACGTCTGCCATTGCTGAGGCTTAAGTAGGCTGTTTTACCCTCACAATGTAAACAAAGTCACCGGAAGTTCAAACTGGGTAAAGCCTACCCCAGTTCACCAAGGCCACTGTGGCCAGAATGTCTCCTCTCTGGGCAGGGCATCTCTGAAAAAAAGGCAGCAGCCCCAGTCAGGGACTTATAGATATAACCTTCACCTCCCTGGAACAGAGCACCTGGGGGAAGGGCTGGTTGTGGGCACAGCTTCAGCAGACTTAAACATCCTTACCGGGCAGCTGTAAAGAGAGCAGCAGATCTACCAGCACAGCATTTGAGCTCTGATAAGGGACAGAGTGCCTCCTCAAGTGGGTCCCTGACCCCCATATATCCTGACTAGGAGACACCTCCAAGTAGGGGCTGACAGACACCTCATACAGGAGAGCTCTGGTTGGCATCTGGTGAGTGCCTCTCTGGGATGAAGCTTCCAGAAGAAGGAACAGCAGCAATCTTTGCTGGTCTGCAGCCTCTGCCAGTGACACCCAGACAAACATGGTCTGGAGTGGACCTCCGGCAGACTCCAGCAGACCTGCAGCAGAGGGGCCTGACTGTTAGAATGAAAACTAACAAACTGAAAGGAATAGTATTAACATCAACAAAAAGGACGTCCACTCAGAGACCCCATCTGAAGGTCACCGACTTCAAAGACCAAAAGCAGATAAATCCATGAAGATGGGGAGAAACCATTGCAAAAAGGCTGAGAATTCCAAAAACCAGGATGCCTCTTCTCCTCCAAAGGATCACAACTCCTTGCCAGCAAGAGGACAAAACTGGATGGAAAATGAGTTTGACAAATTGACATAAGTAGACTTCAGAAGGGGGGTAATAACAAACTCCTTTGAGCTAAAGGAGCATGTCCTAACCCAATGCAAGGAAGCTAAGAACCTTGAAAAAAGGTTAGAAGAATTGCTAACTAGAATAACCAGTTTAGAGAAGAACATAAATGTCCTGATGGAGCTGAAACACACAGCACAAGAACTTTGTGAAGCATACACAAGTATCAATAGCTGAATCGATCAAGCAGAAGAAAGGATATCAGAGATTGAAGATCAACTCAATGAAATAAAGTGAGGAAACAAGATTAGAGGAAAAAGAGTGAAAAGAAATGAACAAAGCCTGCAAGAAGTATGGGACTATGTGAAAAGACCAAATCTACATTCGATTGGTGTACCTGAAAGTGATGGGGAGAATGGAACCAAGTTGGAAAACGTGCTTCAGGATATTACCCAAGAGAAATTCCCCAACCTAGCAAGGCAGACGAACATTCTAATTCAGGAAATACAGAGAACACCACAAAGATACTCCTTGAGAAGAGCAAACACAGAACACATAATTATCAGATTCACCAAGGTTTAAATGAAGGAAAAAATGTTAAAGGCAGCCAGAGAGAAAGGTCGGGCTACCCACAAAGGGAAACCCATCAGACTAACAGCGGATCTCTCAGCAGAAACCCTATAAGCCAGAAGAGAGTGGGGACCGATATTCAACATTCTTAAAGAAAAGCATTTTCAACCCAGAATTTCATATCCAGCCAAACTAAGCTTCATAAGTGAAGAAGAAATAAAATCCTTTACAGAGAAGCAAATGCTGAGACATTTTGTCAGCACCAAGCCTGCCCTACAAGAGCTCCTGAAGGAAGCACTAAACATGGAAAGGAACAACTGGTACCAGCCACTGCAAAAATGTGTTAAATTGTAAAGACCATTGAAGCTATGAAGAAACTGCATAAACTAACGGGCAAAATAACCAGGTAGCATCATAATGGCAGGAAGAAATTCACACGTAACAATATTAACCTTACATGCAAACAGGCTAAATGCCCCAATTAAAAGACACAGACTGGCAATTGGATAAAGAGTCAAGACCCAATGGTGTGCTGTATTCAGGAAACCATTTTCATGTGCAAAGACACACATAGGCTCAAAATAAAGGGATGGAGGAAGATCTACCGAGCAAATGGAAAGAAAGAGAGAAAAGGAAGCAGGGGTTTCAGTCCCAGTCTCTGATAAAACAGACTTTAAACCAACAAAGATCAAAATAGACAAAGAAGGCCATTACATAATGTTAAAGGGATCAATTCAACAAGAAGAGCTAACTGTCCTAAATACATATGCACCAAATACAGGAGCACTCAGATTCATAAAGCAAACACTTAGAGACCTACAAAGAGACTTAGACTCCCATACAGTAATAGTGGGAGACTTTAACACCCACTGTCAATATTAGACAAATCAATGAGACAGAAGGTTAACAAGGATATCCAGGACTTGAACTCAACTCTGGACTGAGTGGACCTAATAGACATCTACAGAACTATCCATCCCAAACCAACAGAATATACATTATTCTCAGCACTACATCACACTTATTCTAAAATTGACCACATAATTGGAAGTAAAACATTCCTCAGCAAATTCAAAAGAAAGAAAATCATAGCAAACTCTCTCTCAGACCACAGTGCAATCAAATTAGAACTCAGGATTAAGAAGCTCATTCAAAAAAGCACAACTACATGGAAACTGAACAACCTGCTCCTGAATGACTACTGGGTAAATAATGAAATGAAGGCAGAATTAAAGATGTTCTTTGAAACCAATGAGAACAAAGATAAAACATACCAGAATCTCTGGGACACATTTAAAGCAGTGTGTAGAGGGAAATTTATAGCACTAAATGCCCACAAGAGAAAGCAGGAAAGATCTAAAATTGACACTCTAACATCAAAATTATAAGAACTAGAGAAGCAAGAGCAAACACATTCAAAACCTAGCAGAAGGCAAGAAATAACTAAGATCAGAGCAGAACTGAAGGAGATAGAGACACAAAAAACCCTCCAAAAAAATCAATGAATCCAGGAGCTGGTTTTTTGAAAAGATCAACAAAATAGATAGACCATTAACAAGACTAATAAAGAAGAAAAGAGATAAGAATCAAATAGATGCAATAAAAAATGATAAAGGGGATATCACCACTGATCCCACAGAAATACCATCAGAGAATAATATAAACATCTCTATACAAATAAACTAGAAAATCTAGAAGAAATTGATACCTTCCTGGACACATAAACCCTCCTATGACTAAACCAGAAAAAGGTGAAACCCTGAATAGACCAATAACAGGTTCTGAAATTGAGGTAGCAGTTAATAGCCTACCAACCAAAAATAGTCCAGGACCAGATGGATTCACAGTCGAATTCTACCAGAGGTACAAAGAGGAGCTGGCACCATTCATTCTGAAACTATTCCAAACAATAGAAAAAGAGGGAATCCTCCCTAACTCATTTTATGAGGCCAGCATCACCCTGATACCAAAACCTGCAGAAACACAACAAAAAAAGAAAATTTCATACCAATATTCCGGAAGAACAGTGATGCAAAAATCTTCAATAAAATACAGGCAAACTGAATCCAGCAGCACAAAAAAAAAGCTTATCCACCACACGATCGAATTGGTGTCATCCCTGGATGAAAGGCTGGTTCAACATATGTGAAGCAATACTTGTAATCCATCACATAAACAGAACCAATGATAAAAACCACAATATTATCTAGATGCAGAAAAGGCCTTCGACAAAATTCAACAGCCCTCATGCTAAAAATTCTCGATAAACTAAGTATTGATGGAACATATCTCAAAATAATAAGAGCTATTTATGACAAACCCACAGCCAATATCATACCGAATGAGCAAAAACTGGAAGCATTCCCTTTGAAAACCAGTACAAGACAAGGATGTCCTCTCTCACCACTCCTATTCAACATAGTATTGAAAGTTCTGGCCAGGGCAATCAGGCAGGAGAAGGAAATCAAGGGTATTCAATTAGGAAAAGAAGAAGTCAAATTTTCTCGGTCTGCAGATGACATGATTGTTTATTTAGAAAACCCCATCATCTCAGCCCAAAATCTGCTTAAGCTGATAAGCAACTTCAGCAAAGTCGCAGGATAGAAAATCAATGTGCAAAAATCACAAGCATTCCTATACACCAAGAACAGACAAACAGAGAGCCAAATCATGAGTGAACTCCCATCTGCAATTGCTACAAAGAGAATAAAATACCTAAGAATCCAACTTACAACGGATGTGAAGGACCTCTTTAAGGAGAAGTACAAACCACTGCCCAAGGAAATAAGAGATGAAACAAACAAATGGAAAAACATTCCATGCTTGTGGATAGGAAAAATTAATATTGTCAAAATGGTTATACTGCCCAAAGTAATTTATAGATTTAATGCCATCTCAATCAAGCTACCATTGACTTTCTTCAAAGCATTGAAAAAAAAAAATTAAATTTCACATGGACCCAAAAAAGAGCCTGCATAGCCAAGACAATCCTAAGCAAAAAGAGCAAACCATACTACAAGGGTACAGTAACAAAAACAGCATGGTACTGGTACCAAAACAGAGATATAGACCAATGGAGCAGAACAGAGGCCTCAGAAATAACACCACTCATCTACAACCATCTAATCTTTGCCAAACCTGACAAAAACAAGCAACGGGGAAAGGATTCCCTATTTAATAAATGGTGTTGGGAAAACTGGCTAGCCATATGCAGAAAGCTGAAACTAGATCCCTCCCTTACACCTTCTACAAAAACTAACTCAAGATGGATTAAATACTTAAATATAAGACCTAAAACCATAAAAACCCTAGAAGAAAACCTAAGCAATACCATTCAGGACATTGGCATGAGCAAAGACTTCATGTCTAAAATACCAAAAGCAATGGCAACAAAAGCAAAAATTGACAAGTGGGATCTGATTAAACTAAAGAGCTTACGCACAGGAAAAGAAAATATAATCAGGCAAACAGGCAACCTACAGAATGGGAGAAAATTTTTGCAATCTATCCCTCTGACAAATATCAAGAATTGTATATTCTAATATCAAGAACCTACAAAGAACTTAAACAAATTTACAAGAAGAAAAACAAACAACCCCATAGAAAAGTGGGCCAAGGATATGAACAGACACTTCTCAAAAGAGACATTTATGCAGCCAACAAACATATGAAGAAAAGCTCATCATCACTGCTCATCAGAGAAATGCAAATCAAAACCAAAATGCAAAAATGCAATGAGATACCATCTCATGCCAGTTAGAATGGCAATCATTAAAAATTCAGGAAACAACAGATGCTGGAGAAGATGTGGAGAAATAACGCTTTTACACGTTGGTGGGAGTGTAAATTAGTTCAACCATTGTGGAAGATGGTGTGGCTATTCCTCAAGGATCTAGAAGTAGAAATACCATTTGACCCAGCAATCCCATTACTGGGTATATACCCAAGGATTAAAAATCATTCTAGTATAAAGACAAATGCACAAGTATGTTTATTGTGGCACTATTCACTATAGCAAAGACTTGGAAACAACCCAAATGCCCATCAATGATAGACTGGATAAAGAAAATGTGGCACATATACACCATGGAATACTATGCAGCCATAAAAAAGGATGAGTTCATGTCCTTTGCAGGGACATGGATGAAGCTGGAAATCTTCATTCTCAGGAAACTAACACAAGAACAGAAAAACAAACATTGCATGTTCTCACTCATAAATGGGAGTCGAACAATGAGGACGCATGGACACAGGGAGGGGACCATCAGACATCGGGGCATCTCGGTGGGTGGGGGACTAGTGGAGGGATAGCATTAGGAGAAATACCTAATGTAGATGATGGGTTGATGGGTGCAGCAAACCACCATGTCACATGTATACCTATGCAACAAACATGCACAATCTGCACACGTACCCCAGAACTTGAAGTATAATAATAAAAAGAAAAAGTGGGCCATCGTCTCATAGGATGGAAAAGATAATAATAGTATCAGAAAATAAATATGTATAATTTGTTAAAATCTCTATATATATACACACACACAAACACACACACGTTAAACATCATCAAAATTGGCAACTCTTCATCAAATAACACCATAAAACCACACTAGGGCAAAATAGCAAAATACATATATCTGATTATCTGATGATGGACCCTGATGAAGAGTTATGAACTCGTACAATTCAATAATGATTCAAATCCACAGAATCTAATATATAATGGAATAATTTGAATAATTTGAAGGCTAAATCAAAACCAAAGACTAAACTTAGTCTACCTCCAGACTTTGTGTATGTTCTTTACACTCCACACTCACAATCTAACTAAGGAGGCAAGCTCTTTTTTGAATGTAAATATCTCTTGTTTTATTCTCTGCAAACAATGCTCAGTAGTATTCAATTTAAAAAATAGAACACATGTAAAGGCAAGATAACAATGCACAGAATGCTACATACTTTGGAATTATCAGAGTGGCTTTTAGCTAACCATGATCAAATGTCAAAAGATTTTATGGAAAATAAACAGAATATAGAAGAATTTTAGCAGAGAGATACAAGGGCCAAATGAAAGAAGTAGAAGTGAAATACGATAAGGAATTTTCATTACAAGTTAATCGAGAGACTAGATACAGCAGAAGAAAGATGTTGAGCCCTCAGTTAAACTGGGGTTGCAGTACCAAAGTAGTTAGCAAACTTGCCCTAACAGGAAGTAAAGGGGAGTTCAATAGGGGTGTTTACAGTGTGCCTTTCACGGAACACTTCTTTTATACCTGGTGGACAACCTACTATGACCAGAGGGTTACTCACACAGAAAACTTATTTATTTTGTCAGAGACCCCTGTGGCTCTTGTCTGACCCACATCCAGTTTATGGCTGCCTGATCATTCTTCTGGCACTGGGAACCTGATTTCATGGTCTCCCTGGCATCCCACAAAAAACCCAGCCTGAGACAGCCCCTAGTTCTTCAGATGGAAGGCACAATTTTTTTTTTTTTTGTAAGTTCTGGGATACATGTGCTGAACATACAGGTTTGTTACATAGGTATACACGTGCCATGGTGGTTTGCTGCATCTATCAAACCATCATCTAGGTTTTAAGCTCTGCATGCATTAAGTATTTGTCCTAATGCTCTCCCTCCCTTTTCCCCCCACTCCCTGACAGGCCCCAGTGTGTGATGTACCCCTCCCTGTGTCCACATGTTCTCATTCTTCAGCTCCCATTTATGAGTGAGAGCTTGTGGTGTTCAGTTTTCTGTTCCTGTGTTAGTTTGCTGAGGATGATCATTTCCAGCTTCATTCATGTCCCCAAAAGGCAAAATTTAATACATCACCACAATAGGAAATGAGTTCAACGATTTTTACTTACAGCTCCTGGGAAAGAAGGGCATGAGCCAGAAAATCAGTCCTTTGTTTCAAGGTCACATGAGGCAGGAATGAAGAGTCAGGCAGAGAGAGAGAAAAGCACAGGGCAATTGGCGATATATATATGTCAATAGGGTGTGGGTCATTTTAAGTTTATGGGCAAATGCCTGAATGGTCCATTTAAATGAATCCTTGGAAAAGTGGGATCGCAGTCTGCTAGGTCCTGGAGATGCCTTTTAAATGTTTACCTCTGGTGACCAGGTTGAGCAACCTAGGTGTGGTGCAGAATTGGAAACTGTGTCAAGGGTGACTGAACCCTACTTCTAGTAAAAATGAAACTCATATTCAAAATGGATGACAAGGCAACATGAAGTTATTATAATAGCATTCACTATAAAAGAATTAGTGAAATTGAATGCAGGTCAATAGAAATTATCAAAACTGAAATATGGAAAAAAAGTAGAAGAAATAAAGTTTCCCAGATCTGTGGGAAATATCCAATTTTATTACGCTATTACTAAATTCTGAGGAGGAGAAAAAGAGAAAAGAATAGTAAAATATTCAAAGAGATAGTGGCAATGCATAATTAATGTAAAACATCAGTTTAGAGGTCCAAGAAGCTCAGTAGATTTCAAGTAGAATAGATGCAAAGAAAAGAAAATTATACTTAGGTTAGGTATCACAGATAAAGAGAAAAATCTTGATAGAGGCCATAGATAAAATATATTTTATACGGAGGAACAATAATAAGAATGAGTGCTAATGTTTCATTAGAAACATGGAGACTAGAAAGTAATAGAACACCAGATTTAAGTGATAAGATAAAAAATTCTCAACCTATAATTTAATATCCAGTGAAATGTTGATCAAGAATGAAGACAACAGTATTTTTAGATTGGAAAAAATAAAATCTGAAAACAAATATGACTTTGGAAGACCTGCATTACAGGAAATAATACAGATGTTCTTGAGAGCCTTTTATCTGAGTACAGATAAAAACTTCTTTATCGACAAAGAAATGAAGGCAACTGAAGAATTAAAAAAATTCAATGAATATAAACGTATTTTACGCATATTTTACTGAAAGTCTTTAAGATATTGTTGATGGTTAGAAGTAAAAAGAAAACAATATCTTGTTTGGTTTATAGTGTAGGTAGAAGTGAAATGCATGAAAAATGCAAAAAGGGCAGGAGGGGAATAATTGGAAGTACGCTGTAAATTTCTTATATTGTTTATGAAGTAGTAGAGTATTTTTGAAGTGATATCATGAAAATTAAAACTATATATTATGTATAACCATAAAAGCAACAAAGGACATAAAGGAGAGTAAATAAAATACTTGATACACCCAGACAAGCAAGAAAGTGAGAAATAGATAAACAAAGGGCAAGTTGAAATAAACCAGGTTGGCTACTCTCCCCCTCCAGAGATGCTTAATTGCAGATTCAAGTTCATTTTGTCATGCAAGGTAAGGTACTCACAGGTTCTGGGAATCTTCGTGGACATATTTAGAGGGCTATTTTCTAAAGTCTATCATAACCAAATACAGATTGTTTACAAGAAACACACCTTAAATACAATACAAAGATACTGGCAAGTTGAAAGTAAGTACAATGATGTGTTGCTTCATGATGAGGATATGTTCTAAGAAATGCATTTTTAGGTGATCTTAGGTGATTTTTTTATTGTGCGAACATCATAGAGTGAATTTATACAAACCTAGATGGTATAGCCTACTACATACCTAGGCTACAAAACTGTACGTCATGTTCCTATACTGAATATTGTAGGCAATTGTGGCACAATGGTATTTGTGTACCTAAACATAGAAAAGATATGGTAAAAATGCCGTATTATAATCTAATGTGACCATTTTCATTTATGCAGTCTGTTATTGATGGAAATGTCATTATGTGATGTATGACTATACTATATAAAAACTAAATAAGACAAAGCTTGTAAGGCTATATTAATATCAGAAAATGCAGACTTCAAATGAAGAGTATTACTAAAGTCCAACATAATAATAAAAGCATCATTTAATCAAGAAGATAGAAAAATCTTATATGTCTGTGAAACTATTTGAAACCCCCAAATATATGAAACAAAAAGAACAGAACTATAGGGAAATATATGCACAATAATATTGAATATTTAACATTACTCTCTGTAATTGATAGGACAAGTATATAAGAAATCAGTAAGTATGTAGATGTCTTAACCAACACTCTAAGTCACTTGACTCATTCTAACTTAATAAGTACAGTGCCCAACAAAAACACAGATTGTTTTGGTGTCCTAGATTTTAGCCTGTGCCATAAAACAATTCCTAATAGATTTCAAATTAAAAATCGCGCAAGAATATATTCCATGATCATGGATTTACTGCATTCATGAAATGAGTTGGCCAGTGTGCTTCCTCCTCTATTTTCTGAAACAGTGTGTGTAGGGTGGGCATTATTTCTTCATTACTGTTTAACACAATTCCCCAGTGAAACCACCTGGCTCTGAATATTTTCTTTTTTCCTGCATATGTTGGAAGTTATTTTAATTGAAAATTCAATTTCTTCAATAGATTATACAGCTATTTCTATTTCCTACTTCTAGTCATGTCAGTTTTGATAAGTTGTTTTAAAAAATTCTGTCCATTTCATATAACATTTGAACTTATTATCAAAGACTGTTTATAATATCCAGTTATCCAATTATAATATCCAAATATCCAATTATAATATCCAAATATCCAATTATAATATCCAATGAAGGCCATGATCTAAATGACCTTAAATTGAAAACATATAACCAATAAGATTTTATAAAACTTCAAATATCTGGACATTAGCAGCACACTTGTAAGTAAACCATGAGTCAAAGAAGAAGGAGTTAAAAATATTATGTTAAAATATGCAAAGGGAGTTAAAATATTACAAACCAACTGATGATTAAAATGCAGTATATCAAAAGTTGAAGGCTGCAACTAGGGTGATACTCAGAGGGAACATTGCTGTTTTAAATAACATTACTGTTCAAAAAGCAGAAAGATATAAATTCAGTGATTTATGCTGCCATCTAAAGAAGGTATAAAAAGAAGAGCAAAGTAAAATTACAGTAAATAAATGAATGGAAATAACAATGGAAAACAAGAGCAGAAATCAACAAAGTAGGAGAAACATAGAAACAGTAGAGATAAAGGACTGAAGTTTGTTCTTGAAAATAATTTAAAGCTGATAGACGAAGGAAAAAAGAGATAATAAATTACCAATATTGGAAATAAAAGATATTACTGTTTCTCAGGAATAAAAGGGAAAATAATTGGATATTATAAACAGTCTTTGATAATAAGTTCAAATGTTATATGAAATGGACAGAATTTTTTAAAACAACTTATCAAAACTGACATGACTAGAAGTAGGAAATAGAAATAGCTGTATAATCTATTGAAGAAATTGAATTTTCAATTAAAATAACTTCCAACATATGCAGAAAAAAATATTTTTTCAGGACCAGGTGGTTTCACTAGGGAATTGTGTTAAACAGTAATGAAGAAATAATGCCCACCCTATACACACTGTTTCAGAAAATAGAGGAGGAAGCACACTGGCCAACTCATTTTATGAATGCAGTAAATCCATGGTACAAAAACCAGACAAAGACATTACTGGAAATGAGAATTACAGACATATAACCCTTATGACTACACCTAAAAGAAAACAAAAGCTGGCTGGGTGAGGTGGCTCACTCCTGTAATCCTAGCATTTTGGGAGGCTGAGGAAGATGGATTGTTTGAGTCCAGGAGTTCAAGGCCAGTCTGGGCAACATGGCAAAACCCTGGCTCCACTAAAAATAGAAAAAACTAGCTGGGCATGGTGACATGCACCTATAGTCCCAGCTACTCAGGAGACTGAGGTAGGAGAATCACCTGAGACCAAAAGGTTGAGGTTGCAGTGAGCTGAGATCATGCCACTCCACTCCAGCTTGGGCAACAGAGTGAGATCCTGTCTCAAAAAAAAAAAAAAAAAAAGACTTAAAATAATTGATTATTGATTATACAATATATAAAAAATGCAAAGTATGTAATCAAAAAGGATATAATCAAATGGTTTTTATCCCAGAAATGCAATTAACATCAAAAAATCATTTAGTGTAGTTAACCATATTAATAGGTTTTAAAAAGTCACATGACAATTGAACTATATGCATAAAAAATCTGACAAAATCACGACTCCTTCAAAATAAAATCTCTCAAGAGGCTAGGAGCTGAAGTACAGTTCCTTCAATCTGAAACAGTATTATGTAAAGCCTACAGCTAACACAATGATAACATATGGGAGCCTTTCCTTGTAAGATCAATAATAAGAAAACAGGAACTTAGGCAACATTGTACCAGAAGTTGTATCCAGTTCAATAAGGCAGGAAAGAAAACTAAAGGTATTTAAGTCTGAGAGGAAGACATAATATTGTTTTTATTTGTAGGTGACATGACTGTGCATGTAGAAATCCCAGGAAATCTAAAAGAAAAAAAACTACAAAAATTAATAATAGCATTTAGTAATATTGTAGGGCAAAGTGTCAATATGCAAAAATTAATTGTATATAAAAATCAATTTTATTTGTATATATTAGGAATAAATAATATGAATCAAGAAATTTGAAACTACAATGATGTTCTAAAACATCAAATACAAATTTAACAAAATGGGTCTAAGAACACTACACTGAAAGTATAGAACAGTTATGAGAAAAATGAAACAAAACCCAACTTAATAACAAGGTACTCCATGTTTACGGATTGGATGGTCTAATAGTATAAATATGTCAATTATCTTAAAATAGATCTTTAAATTAAGTGAAATACAAATCAAAATCCCAGCAGGGTTTAAGTTTTAGAAATGATCAAGCTGATTCCAAAATTTATGTGGAATTACAAATCATCTAAAATAGACAAAACGTCTTCATGGAAAAATCAAACAGACATGTTACCTGACTTCAAAATTTATTATAAAGCTATACCAACCAAAATGACAAAGTGTATTATACACATCAAAGCTCATTATATGTACTCTTAGGGCATGTGTAGTTAACAATGAGACAGATTTTTGTCTCAATAAGAAAAATATCAAAACTCATTACAAGTAAATTACAAAAAACAGATAAAGGGCTATGTCTGAATCTTCTTGTTTAATTTACAGACTTGGGAAGTCGCCCAAATTTCCAGAGATTTCTTAATCCAGGATAAAAATGCATACTACCAAAAAAAATCATTGAATTTTATTCACAGAATTAAAGTTGCGAAACCTCTTCCAGTCCTCCTTTACCTGGCATGTTATTAGATGACAGTGTTTTCTGTTAGTCTGACCCAGGATGTGGCATCACAGGCATGACCACTAGACTCCCAAACTATACCTTCCACTAAGTCACATTAAAAATGGAACTTCTGGGTCTGCATTTCTTAGACTTGGATGTCTTCTTTATGTGGCTTTATTTAAATTGAGCCTATGCTCTAGGAACTGTGCCTTAGAGACTAATTTTATTGCTGGCTTAGAGAGGCAGAAATGGGAAATATATGAAATATATATATTAATATATACTTCCAATATCCTAAGTGAGCTTCTGCTAATAAAGACCACCCTCTTCTTGAAACTCTCTTCTCATTCTCCCCACTGCTCTCTCCTAATTCTCCTTTCTCACAAATATTTCTGTGTCTTTTTCATTGTTTCTACTCCTTCTTCCCCTATTCAACACTGGTGTTCTTATTCTTATCTTTCTTTCAAAATTTATGCACTGTTTCCTTCATTCCATGTTTTCTGTGATCATATATATATCTGATATCGTTTGGCTCTGTGTCCCCACCCAAATCTCATTTCCAGTTGTAATCCTCATGTGTTGAGGGAGGGACCTGCAGGGAGGTAATTGGATCATGAAGGCAGTTTCCCCCATGCTGTTCTCATGAAAGTGAGGGAGCTCTCATGAGATCTGATGGTTTTTAACTCTGTGAGTTCCCTCCCACCTGCCGCCATGTAAGACTTGTCTTGCTTCCCCTTCACCTTCTGCCATGAGTATGAGTTTGCTGAGGTTTCCTCAGCCATAAAGAACTGTGAGTAAATTAAACCTCCTATCTTTATAAATTACTCAGTCTCAGGTAGTATCTTTATAGCAGTGTGAGAACAGACTAATACAATATAGATTTTAACTTCAGCTCTGTTCTTTTGCCAAAGTTTCAGATCCAAATTTCTAACGGATTATTTTGCACATTCTGTTTTCCAGGCTCAGGCACTTTACTTTTGGCCCATCTCAAAGGAGGCTCACAACCACCTCCCAAAACATTTATCTTTTTTGTTTTCTCATCTAAATAAATAGCATCAGCATTGCCTAGCTGTCTGAGATCTCAACATTCATCCCTCTTTGTCACCTCTCATAGTTCAGGTTCTTATCTGTTTCACTTCTAAAATCATTTACTTAATCCTTGATATTGACAAAGTCAAAATAGCTTTTTAACTGATCTTTGTTTCATAGGCTTAGCAATTCCCACAGTATGCTCTCTGAACCAGCTGCATCGCCTTCTCTGGGGACTTCTTGGAGACCTACTGAATCAGAAACTCAGAAGGTCAAGCCCAGTACTCTGTGATCATATTAGTAAGTTCTCCAGGTGATTCTGATTCATGCCACTCTCAAGCACACGCAAAGCAATGATTAGCAGCATGGTATTCCATTGTCCTTGGTTAAGATTCAGGAGACCTGGGTTCAGGTGAGTGTGTGTAAGACATTTCACCTAACTGCATTTTAATTTCTTCATTTGTTCATCAAATGAGTTTCATTAGATTCTTTTTATGATAGCTAAAAGAAGATTTCTCAATGTTTTTTAGGTGATAAGCCCTGTGCTAAAGGTTGGCATGTATTAACTCATTTAATATTAAACAAGAAAATTTTTGAAGCAGTTATTTTTATTACCATTGTAAACATTAACAAACTGAAGTATAGAGAGATTACTTCCCCAAATCACACAGCCACAAAATGAAGGCATGATTAAAATGAAGCTAATGCCAGTGAACATCCTCTTCAACTCTGCCCTCTCCTACCTCTATAGCACTCTTTGCTGGACAAACAGAGTGGCGAAAGCAAGCCAAGTATCTGAGGCAAATAAGACATTGTATATGACATAGGTATTACATACACATGGTATTAGAATTCAAGCCAAGTGAAATAGTCTCATGTTTTGATAGAGCACTGAACCGTTCAACTCAGAAAATTGGACCATGGATGATGAACAGCACCAGGGAGTTGATTCCCATTACATTTCCTACAGGTAAAGGTGCTTGGGGGGAATTTCTCTGAATAAATATGCCATTCTGCATATTTTAAAAGTACGTTTAATCTCTTCTAGTAATTAGTCTGCAGATGTGTATTTCAGGATTGAGTGAGTAAATTAGTTTAAAGAGTTTGCTAATTTTTGTAGAGAACCAAGGGCAAATCTGTTATTTTCCGAGGTTGAAATATAACACAGGCATTGGAACATTTTTGTAGTTCAAAATAAAGAATGTTGGGTGAATAGTTCAGAAGTATGCTTGCAAAGATAAACTGATAAATTTTTTTTTCCACGAGGACAGCACTTCTTTGACTATATTACAGTTAGGGGAAGACAGTTCCTTCCCAGCTTGTTTCCCCTAGAGTGTTCCCTTCTCTTTGACCGAAAAGAGCAATCCCTTGTTTCCTAAGCCTGACACCTAAGACTAATTGTGGACATGACATTTTTGCTCTCCTTGAATTTCTACTCCATTACATGCCTAGATCTTAATTCCTAATGTTCAAATTCAATCACTTTTCTATTAATATATCTTTACTGCCACTACCCTAAATCAAAATCCCACTACCATTGGCCTAAGCTTCTGTATTCCCGAATGTGTCCCCCATTGAGAATCCCATGTTTTTAAAACACAAGTTGAACAGTGTAGTGCCATATGTAAAACCTGACGGTAGTGTACTACTACTTTATTGATGTTGTAATGAATTACCACAAATTTAATGACTTAAAACTACACATGTTTATTATCTCAGTTTTTGTAGGTCAGAAGTCTGGAAGAGCTCAGCTAAGTTCTTTTTGCAGGGTTTCTCCAGATTGAAATTAACATGTTGATAGAGTTAGAAGATGCTTACAGTTATCTGGATAAAAAGTAATAATGGTTTGAGCTAGTGTAGGAACAGTGGTATAAAGGAAAGTTGAGGATTATTTTACAGGAGAATATAGAACTCTCTGGGACTTGTAACAAGAAGAGTATGCATTACAGGTAAACTAGGCAACCAAACAATTTGCTTGGTAAGTATAATTTGACAAGAATCAAACATGTCTTGTTTCCTATGGAATGTGATATGATCTTTTCACTTTGCAAATGTCCTAGCACCTTTCTGATTTCTCTGTATACAGTGTACAATCCAGTCAGTCTGAACCTTTCACCATTCCTTGAAGAAATGGATAAAGTGAATGATCCATAATTTGTGCCTGGTGTTTCCAGTGCCTAGAGTGTGAACTTCTCTGCATGGAAAAATCATGAAAAAGCCAGCTTAAATGTCACCTCTTCCATTAATCTTTCCCTTACTGGTCCCACAAATAATGCATTTATTTCCATTTAAGGGCCCCCAAGGCACTCTGCTCATATTTCTATCATGTGACTTGTAATTTACAGTTGATATAGGGTTGAGTTGTGTTGCTTACTTCTGTGCTTCTCCCTTGTAATAGTCAAGGTTATTTTGAGACACAGACCAGTAGGATGGATGGATAGATAGAAAGAAACATAAATAAGGAAATTTAATACAAGGAATTGGGTAGCACAATTATGGAGGGTGAGTCCATGTTCTGACATCTGCAAGTTGGAGCCCCAGAAAAGCTGATGGTATATTTTCAGTCTGAGTGTAAGAGAAGATCAATATTCCAGTGAAAAGGTAGGCAAGGGAGAGATAATTCTTTTTTACCCAGACTTTTGTTCTATTCAGGCCTCCAACACATTGAATGAGGCTCACCCACATTGGAAGGGCAATCTGGTGTACTCAGTTCACCAATTCAAATACTATGGTCTTCCAAAGGCTTTCTCACAGACATACTTAGAATAACATTTAAGCAAGTATCTGGGCATCCCACATCCGAGACACATAATTGAAGTCCACTGACACCATGATTTTCACATTAGGAATAATGTTCTACATATTTTTCTATTCCCTGACAGTGCCAGATACATAGGAGGTGCTCAGGAAATGCTTGTTAAATAAACCAAAACATTTTCTTAATATTATAAACACCCCAGCCTTTTGGGTAAGACAAAAAGTACCATAAAAACCAAATACAGTAAGAAAATTATTCTAGCACTGATCCACTTGTTAGTTTGATGACTGTGCGTGCACCACACACAACTGACAAACTTAAAGATAAGCAAAGAGACCAGCTATTTCATTGTACAGCATTCATTTGTGGAGTAATAAATGAAATGTTGGTTAAGCAAAGATATATTAACATGCATGGTAACCATATATGGGTTGAATGTCAGCTATTTCAACAGTCTAGCCTTGTTTTGTTTTATCTAGAATGGTAAGATCCTGGTAGGCAGAATCCCTTCAAAGGCTCCTAGAATCCCTCACCATTTTAGTTAAGCTCTCTTTTAGTTGGCTCTTTAAAAGGAACTCCTGGCTTTTCAAAGGAAACTTTTGTATTCTTGTTCTTGTTCTTATTCTTCTTCTTCTCTTCTTCCTTCTCCTTCTTCTTCTGGTTCTTCTCCTCTCTTCCTGTCCTTCTCTGTCTCTTGTTTATAGAGATGATTATTATAGAGTGTTATGCAACTAAGTAAATCATAGCAGAAAAAATTCAAAACCCTTTAGAAACTAACCATTACCCAGTGTTCCATTTTGTGCAGTCTAAATACTCTAAGGAAGGTGTTTTCCAACCTACAATAACCCTGTTTACCTATAACTGGCATTTCTAGGTTTGATGTACAGTGGAGCAATTGGTATGCATTATGATCCTAAGATTTAGGGGCATAATTATAATACATAGTAGACATTGATAGTATAAATAAAGTGGAAAGAGAGAGCTAAAATCTATGAACTGTATATTAATATGTTAAGTTAATACACTGCTATATAAAGAGAACTACCAGCCAAAACTGTATTGAGCCCTAAACAATGAGTTCCTGCATCTTCCTACAGACTTCTGGAACAAAAATGTTATAATACTCTCATGAGGCCACATCAAAGTATTATAGCTACAAAAGAGTCTTTGCTTGAACATAAAGCATCAAGGTTTGTTATACAGAGCAAATAATACTAATGAAACTTAAGAATAAATTGAATCTTGAAAAATTGATGGTTTTGCAGAAATATGTTTACCATGTAGTGTGGGGAGGGAAATTAGGTATCTACAACATCCTTACAATGTACTAAGCTAGATGAAAATTTATTTCCTGATTGCCAAATAAAACTAATACTTTACCATAATGCATAGAACCATAGAACTGGAAGCTAGAAGGTGATTGGTAATAAATCAATCCAAGTCCCACATTTCATACATCAGGGCTCTCAGGGCTAGGTTTGGAATAGTAGTCATTCTTTTTTAGGAAAAATATCTAGTAAACTACAATAAGAATTAGTTCTATATCAAAAATCCAACATTTTTATTCCTATCCTTTAAAATCACTTAAATTCTATATTTATTTTGCTCTTCTAGGAAAACAATGGCCATTGTAACAAATCCAGGAACAAAATGTTGGTATACAGGCACACAAAAGATCCAAGACTCTATGCCTGACAGATTGTAGCATATTAAGTTTCATAGAATGGCTGGTGCAGAGGTTGTAGGTATTGGTCCATTTGGGGCTGGATGATAGGTCAGAGAAATATGGTCAATTGTCTGTTTTGACCATCAAGACAAACAACTGGTCTATCAATAGGCTGAATATGTATTGTAGTTTTTATGCAATAGAAGAAATATATATAACAGCTGAAAAAAGTCACAAAGCGTACTCCTGTCTTTTGTTCTTAAGGTGAAACTCTCTCCCTCCCAATACCTTAGTCAGACTTACCAAAGAAATCCGATTCCTTTGACTTTTTCTTATGGTTTTACATCTGAATGCATGAGATGATGGCAGGCAAGAATTCATATTTAAACAAGTAATATTTAAGACCACAGAAGGCAAAAAAACAGATTATCTGTAATTGATCTGCCTTTAACTCATTTATACCTATGTGGGGATTCCCATCAGTTAGTCCCCTGAAGACACTTTAGGGGCTTATATATCTCTCACTACCCACCCTTTCAGAATGTTATTACTGATGTAGATCAGTGAATCCTTTCTTACTGTCTCCAAGTCCAGCATACTTATCTCTTCTCTCTTCCTTCATCCCAGGTCTTTGCCAGGTATTTTTTCATTATTCAAGAATTTGAGAGAATGAATATTCTGTAATATTTGTGGTGGGAGAAGACAAGAAATAATTATAAGCCCAAGCAGTTGAACTTTTAAAGCTACCAAGAAAATTGCTTTAGCATGGGGCAGAGAACTGTGCAGCCACAATGTCCATTTATAGGAGTATTAACTGATGCCACATTTTCACACAATGTTGCTTCACTGCAGACACTTGCCCATCAGAAGCTACATGAAGAAGGCCCTTCTCATGGAGATAAAGCACAATGTAGTGCAATCATCCCCTAAATTGGTGAGGCTGAATTAGCCTTGGGGTGGGAAGGAGACCATCTAGGTTGTCACATAAACACAATGAGAGAAAAATTTTTAAAATCCCTTGTTCCAAAAGAAAGATAAAGACTAGCTCAAACTCCTAAAAATAATCAATATCAATTTATAAAAACAAGAATTAAAAGAAAGCAAGATAATGAAATCAGTATAGAATCTTGTCCCTTCTGTCATCATTTGACTAAATGCCAGTAATGGATATGTAATAAAAGATATACAGGGGAGATTCAAGCAAGATGACTGACTAGATGCAGCCAAGTAGAACATCTGCCACTGAGGGACTGAGGGCTGGTGTATCCCTAACAGATCTTCAGAGGAAAAGCACTGAGAGTGGAGAGAAGGAAAACACAGAAGCTAGGCTGAAGCAGGAGGAAGCTGGGAACCCTGCATGAGGCTACCATGCACCAGGACTCATTCGTGACCCAAAATGATTCCAGGGGAATGGGTGAGTTGAACTGCTAAGGGGGAGGGATAGCATTAGGAGATACACCTAATGTAAATGACGAGTTAATAGGTGCAGCACATCAACATGGCATATGTATACATATGCAACAAATCTGCACGTTGTGCACATGTACCCTAGAACTTAAAGTATAATAAAAGTAAATAAATAAATAAATAAATAAATAAATAGCTCTCGTCACAGGCCTCTGGAATGCAGGCAGGAGGATACCACTCAACCACTATAGACACTTGAGTTGGCAGGGAGAGCTGCTTAGAGAAGTGTTCAGTTAGCAGACCAGCAGGTGTGGAGCCCATAGGTGTTTAGTGCAGGAGTGTTAGTAACAGAGCATGGCCAGCAATGCCCATCCCTCTAGGCTCAACGTGACCCAAGAAGAGGAGATTTACCCTTAGGGAACTGTAGGACCTGAACTCTGCAGGGTGGTCTTGCCCATCAGACAGGGCCAGTCCCACCTGAGCACCTTTTGGTCTGCTGGCCTCTCTTTGAGCCCCAGCCTGGCTATACCTGCTTGCTGTGTAGCTTTATGTGCCCTGGGTGCCCACATTATAGTTCCTGCTGTACTACTGACTGTATCTGACTGGCAGAGAGCTCCAGCACCAGTCCACCCACTCTCTGACACCCCCTATAGTTTCCCTCCACCCCATAGCCACCCCCAACATCACTTTTCTGGTCTGTGAGTGCATGGGCAGATTTTGCCTTCTCTGCCTGCCAGTACACAGATGTGTATGCACCCTGCCCTACCTCTCCTGCTGGCTGAGTGCACTCCACCTACCCTTCTCTTCCCTATTGGCATTGCATTCTAAACCTTATCAGGCACAGAACCCACCAGCACCCAGTTCCTGTGCAAACACTGCCAGAGGAGTGAAACTAAGCATGGAGAACAGTGGACCTTCTCTCACCCTGAGCAACCACAAAGGGCTCACACAGACGTGTGCCCATCAGCACCCTGCCCCTGTGTTAGCAACACCACCAGCATGACTGCATGCACAGTTGCCAATGCTGACCCCTGTAACCATGCTTAGTCCACCGCTGCTGTGAATGCCTGCACAGAGGCAGGCACCCTAGCACAGTCAATGAGCATGCACCCTACTGTGCTGCCACTGCTGCTGCTACTGGGAGTGAAAACAAGAATGGATGCTGCCACTGCTCTATGAAGTGCTTTGGTTGACACCACCATCAGAGTGTAGTGACCAGCAGTCCCAGAGCACCTTGTCCCCCTCAGTGCAGTGGGTTTCTAACCATAAGGAGTCAAAGAACAAATTTGGGGTCCAATACAACTCCCCTAGAGTTAGAGCACACAGTCCAAGAGTTAGGAGTTGAGTCTTGGGCCCCTAAAATCTTCGAGAAATGAAGACAGTTGACTGAATCTACCCAGTACCATAATCAAACCCTCAAGATCATTTAATAGGATAGAAGAAAAAGAATCCAAAGGACAGCAACTTGAAACATAGAAGGAATATCAGCCCACAAAGATGAGAAAGAACCAGCACAAGAACTCTGACAACTCAAAAAGTCAGAGTGCCTTCTCTCCTCCAAATGACTGCACTACCTTTTCAGCAGCCACAAAGGGCTCACACAGACCTGTATCCATCAGCACCCTGCCCCTGTGTTAACACCACCACCATCATGACGGCATGCACAGTTGTCAATGCTGACCCCTGTAGCCATGCTGAGTCCACTGCTGCTGTGAACGCCTGCACAGAGGCAGGTGTTCTGAACCATGGCAGAAATGACAAAAATAGAATTCACAATATGGTTAGAAATGAAGATCATCAAGATGCAGGAGTACATTGAAACCCAATGCAAGAAAGTTAAGAATCATGATAAAAAAATAAAGGCACTGACGGAAAAAATAGCCAGTATAGAAAAGAACATAACCAACCTGATAGAGCTAAAAAAATATACAGAAATTCATACTGCAATCACTAGTATTACTAGCAGAACAGATGAAGTGGAAGAATGAATCTCAGAGCTTGAAGACTGGCTTTCCAAAATAAGATAGCCAGCCAGGAGTAGAGGAAAAAGAATAAAAAGGAACAAATGAAAACTCCAAGAAATATGGGATTGTGTAATGAGATGAAATCTACACTCATTGATGTCTCTGGAAGAGGTGGGGAGAATGAAAGAAACTCAGAAAACATATTTTAGGATATCATCCAGGAGAACTTCCCCAATGTAGCTAGGGAGGCCAACATTCAAATTCGGGAAATGCAGATAACCTAAGTAAGATACCTCACAAGAAGATAATCTCCAAGACATGTAATCATCAGATTCTCCAAGGTCGAAATGAAATAAAAAATATAAAAGGTAACTAGAGGGAAAGGTCAGGTCACCTACAAAGGCAACCTGTCAGACTAACAGCAGACTTCTCAGCAGAAACGCTACAAGCCATAAGAGATTGGGGATAATATTTGACACTCTTAAAGGAAATAAATTCCAATATTTTTATATCCAGACAAAGTAAGCTTTATAAGCAAAAAATAAATAAGATCCTTTTTAGCCAAGCAAATGCTAAAGGGATTTATTATAACCAGATCTACCTTACGAGTGCTCCTGAAGAAAGCACTAAATATGGAAAAGAAAGACTATTACTAGTTACTACAAAAATACACTAAAGTAAACAGAAAAATGACACTATAAAGTAACCACGTAAACAAGTTTCCAAAATAGCCAGCTAACATCATGATGTCAGGATAAAATCCACACATATCAATACTAACCTTGAATGTAAATGGGCTAAATGCCCCAATTAAAGGGGACAGAGTGGCAATATGGATAAAGAACCATTGGTATGCTGTCTTCAAGGGACCCATCTCACATGCAATGATACCCATGGGCTCAAGGAAATGGAGAAAAATGTACCAAGTAAATGGAAAATGGAAAAAAGGAGGGGTTGCAATCCTAATTGCAGACAGAATAGACTTTAAATCAACAAAGATCATAGAAAGACAAAGAAAGGTATTACATAATGGTAAAGGGTTTATTTCAAGAAGAAGACATAACTATCATAAATATATATGCACCCAACACTGGAGCAGACAGATTCATAAAGTACATTCTTAGAGACTTTCAAGGAGACTTAGACTGCCATACAATAAGAATGGGAGCATTCAACACCCCACTGGGAGTATTAGGCAGACCATCAAGGCAGACAATTAACAAAGACATTCAGGACTTCAACCCAGCACTGGATCAAATGGACCCGAAAGACATCTACAGAACTTCACCCCAAATCAACAGAATATACAGTCTTCTCATCGTTACATGGTACATATTTAAAAAGTGACCACACAATCTGATATAAAACACTTCTCAGCAAATGCAAAAGAACTGAAATAACAACCACTCTCTTGGACTACAGTGCAATAAACTTAGAAATCAGGACTAGAAAACTGCACAAAAATATACAGTTACATGTAAATTCAATAACCTGCTCCAGAATGAGTTTTGGATAAATAATGAAATTAAAGTAGAGAACAAGAAGTTTTTTTAATACTAAGAACAAAGATACAACATACCAGAGTCTCTGGGTCACTGGTAAGGCCAAGTTAAGACCGAAATTTACAGCAGTAAACACCCACATCAAAACATAGGAAAGATCTCAATTTAACAACCTAATCTCACAACTAAAAGAACTAGAGAACCATGAACCAAGAGCAAACCAATGTCAAAGGTATTAGAAGACAAGAAATAACCAGAATCAGAGCTGAAACGAAGGAGATTGAGACATGAAAATCCATTCAAAAGATCAGTGAATCCAGGAGTTGGTTTATTGAAAAAAATTAATAAAAAAGGTAGGTTACTAGCTAAATGAATAAAGAAGAAAAGAAAGAAAATCCAAATAAACACAATTGGAAATGACAAAGGGTATATTACCACTGACCCCACAGAATGGCAAATAACCATGTGAACACCTCTGTGCACACAAACTAGAACACCTAGAAGAAATGGATAAATTCCTGGAAACATAGACTCTCCCAGGACCAAACAAAGAAGAAACTGAATCCCTGTACAGCTCAATAATGAGTTCTGAAATTGAATCGGTAAATAATACTCTATAAACAAAAAAAAAGCCCAGGACCAGAAAGATTCAGGGCCAAATTCTACCAGATGGTACCAAAGCAGGTACCATTCCCACTATAACTATTCTAAAAATTTAAGGAGGAAGGACTCCTCCCTAATTCATTCTACAAGGCCAGCATCATCCCGATACCAAAACCTGCCAGAGATAAAATAAAAAAAGAAAACTTCAGGCCAATATCCTTAAAGAACATCAGTGTAAAGACCCTCAACAAAATACTGGCAAACTGAATCCAGCAGCACATCCAAAAGCTAATCCATCACAATCAAGTAGGCTTTATCCCTGGAATGCAAAACTGGTTTAACATACACAGATTAATGCATATGATTCATCACATAAACAGAACTAAAGACAGAAGCCACATGATTATCTTTATAGAGGCAGAAGAGACTTTCAATAAAATTCAACACCCCTTCATGTTACAAACTTTCAATAAACTAAATATTAAAGAAACATACATCAAAATAAGAGCCATCTATGACAAAATCACAACCAACATTATATGGAATGTGCAAAAGCTAGAGGCATTCCCTTTGAAAATCAACAGAAGACAAGGATGTCCTGTGTCACCACTCCTACTCAATGTATTATTGGAGGTCTTGGTCAGAGCAATCAGGCAAGAGAAAGAAATAAAGGGCATCCAAATAGCAAAAGAGGATGTCAAACTATCCCTGTTTGCAGATGACATGATTCTACATTTAGACAACCCTATAATCTAGGCCCAAAAACTCCTTAAGCTGATAAACAACTTCAGTAAAATTCCAGGGTGTAAAATCAATGTGCAAAAATCACTAGCATCCCTATTCACCAACAATAGTCAAGCTGAGAGCCAAATCAGGAACACTATCTCATTCATAATTGTTACAATAAGAATAAAATATCTAGGAATACATTTAACCAGGGAAGTGAACGATTTTTACAAGGAGAACTACAAAACATTGCTCAAAGAATCAGAGATAACATAAACAAATATAAAAATATTCCACACTTACAAATAAGAAGAATCAGTATCATTAGAATGGCCATATTGCCTAAAGCAATTTATAGATTCAAGGCTATTTCTATCAAACTACCAATGACATTCATCAAAGAACTGGAAAAAGCTATTTCAAAATTTATATGAAAGCCAAAAAGAGCCCAAATAGCCAAGACAATTTTAAGTAAAAAGAACAAAGTTAGAGGCATCATGCTACCTAACGTGAAACTATACTACAGGGTTACAGTAACCAAAACAGCATGGTACTGGTATAAAAACAGACACATAAACCATTGGAACAGAACAGAGAGCCCACAAATAAGGCTGCACACCCATGGCCATCTGATCTTTGACAAACCTCACTAAAACAAACAATGTGGAAAGGACTTCCTATTCAATAAATGGTGCTGGGATAGTTAGCTAGCCATATGCAGAAGATTTAAGCTGGATCACTTCCTTGTACCATATAAAAAGTCAACTAAAGAAGGAGTAAAGAGTTGAATGTAAAACCCAATACTATGAAGGCCCCGAAATACAACCTAGGCAATACCATTCTGGGTATGGGCAAAGATTTCATGACAAAAATGCCAAAAGCAATTGCGACAAAAGCAAAAATTGATAAATGGGATCTAGTTAAACTAAAGTGCTTCTATACAACAAAGTAAACTATCAACAGAGTAAACAGACAATCTATAGAATGGGAGAAAATATTTGCAAACTATGCATCTGAAAAAAGCCTAATATCCAGCATCTGTAAGGAACTTAAATAATTTTACAAGAAAACAAACAACCTTATTACAAAGTGGGCAAAGGATGTGAACACTTTTCAAAGTGTTCAAAGGAACACATACATGTGGCCAGCAATCGAATGAAAAAAAACTCAACATCACTGAACATTAGAAAAATGCAAATCAAAATCACAAAGAGATACCATCTCACACCAATGAGAATAGTTATTAAAAAGTCACAAAATAGGTGCTGGCAAGGTTGTGGAGGAAAATGGAACCCTCATACACTGTTGGTGGGAGTGTGAATTAGTTCACCCATGTAAAAAAATAATGTGGTGATTCCTCAGAAGCCTAAGATCAGAACTACCATTTGACTCAGCAATCTCATTACTGGGTATATACCCAAAGGAATATAAATCACTCTATCATAAAAACACATGCCTACACATGTTTATTGCAGTACTAGTCACAATAGCAAAGACATGGAATCAACCTAAATGCCTGTCAATGACTGGATAAAGAAAATATGGTACATATATACCATGGTATACTATGTAGCCAATAAAAAGAACCAGATCATGTCCTTTGCAGGAACATGAATGGAGCTGGAGGTCATTTTCCTTAGTAAACTAACCCAGGGGCAGAAAACCAAATACCTCCTGCTCTCACTTATGTGAGAGCTAAATAATGAGAACACATTGACACATAGAAGGGAGCAACAAACACCAGGGCCTATTGGAGGGTGAAGCATGGTGGGAGGGAGAAGATCAGGAAAAATAACTAATGGGTATTAAGCTTAATATCTGGATGACAAAATAATCTGTACAACAAACTCCATGATGTGAGTTTACTTGTTTAACAAACCTGCACATGTACTCCTGAAGTTAAAATAAAAGTTAATAAAAATAAAAAAAGAAAACATTCCTCATCTAAGAAAAAGGAATAGAGGAGAGATCCATTAAAGTTTGGAGGTATACATGTGTATGGGAGGGTCTGCATTATTGGTTACCAGAGGAAGTATGAGGTCAATAGTTTTACATATACTGCCTACCCCTTTGGGTGAGGGTAACATATAAGTAACAACAGCAGCTTTCACTTACCTAGAATGTACTATACTATGTGCTGTTCTAACTCCTATATATATATATTTTATATATATATCAACTAGTTCAATCATCAAGACATTTGGGTAGAATTACTATTCTGACCATACTAATAATGGAATGGAGAGACAGAGAGTTTGTGTAACTCCCTCAAGGCCACAAAGCTAGTAAATGGAGAAGTTGGAATTTGACAGAAATGGTATGCTGTAATTGCCCTATGTTTGCATCTCTTAGACCACCATTCAGACCATGTCCCCTGTTATCTACAGTACTATGTAAGGGAACACCAAAAGTTCCCATGGGTTTTTCAGTTGTGAATGTTTGCTGAGACTGAGGATCTATAGTCTTTCCAAATACCACTGGAGTATTGGCAGGATGAAAACCTATCCAGTATGCCTCAGCATGACTTTACCTGTTGAAACAGAAATCCTGGTTATTGACAGGAAAGTGGCAGCTGCTCTAGCCTCTGAGTGCCTTCCACTTCCCAGTCCCCACCCTTGCAGCACTCTGATAGGATTTCCCACAATGCATGAAATAGTGTGCTAACACTGACATAACCAGGGCCTCTAAGACCTTATTCCACTTTTCTGGACAGCGTCTGTTCTGATTGCCAGTAGTAGCTGCACCATACCAGTTGGAATAAATTTTTGAATATGCATCTGGATATGAGACAAACCGAGGTTCTTGGGAAGAGTCCTGTGATGGACATCCTATATTGGGCCATAATGAACTGTCATCTCAATTTCTCAGAAGATCCCCAAAGTGGAGACAGCTGTTTAGGAAATATATCTGCTCTTGAGGATCCCGCTATTATTCATTCATCTCCACCACTACCAAGGATTTCATGTGAGGTGAAAACATTAGTTGTAAGTTAACATGGTATATAGTATCAGCTCTCAGTCAATAACTTTCTCCAGTGTACCCAGCCCCAGAAACTAACCCTCTAGCCCTAGTTCTCACTGTTGTTACTGGCAGCAATGGCCACTTGATGGCTGGGGGAGATCCTTGGTCAGTTAGAAGGAAGGATCAGGTATGGAGAAGCACTGAACTGACACTGATTTATACTTTCTTAAGTTGATGGAGAGCCACCGGATTAGACCATATAACCTTATAGTTTTAAGAGTAAATTGTTTGACAGAAGGCATAGTGCTAATAGAAAGAAATAAAAATAGAGAAATTACATTTGTTTCATGTTCAAGAGTGTAATTATTGAAATAGTATTTCTCCACTCATATTACAATATGTTAAGACATATCAGAGGTGGAAGAAATCATGAAAATGATTTAGGCTGACCTCTGACTCTCTAAAGCATTCTTAAAATGTGCCATCTAGTTGCATTAGGTAATTTCATGAAGAGGAAATCAACATTTTACAAAGAAACACTAATTTTTAGAGATGGTTCAACACTGAATGGTCTTTCTTATATTTGCACAGTGCAGTGTAATTTGTAAAATACTTGTATCCACATTATCTCATTGTTTCATCGTTACTGCCCTGCAAGGACTGAGGGTCATCTTTTAGGACATCTATTTCGATTGTCAGAACCTGGAAAATAATAGAAAATGTAGGCAATTAAATGAAGTTATTCTGACCTCAGTAGAGCACTCTGAAAAACATAAAATGGAGCTTCTTCGCAATATTTTGTCTTCTTAAATCTCTCACATTTTAATAAAAGCAAGATACAGCAAAACTTACGACTTACCACTACAAATCTAGTTAATCAAAGACTCAATTAAGATTTTTCTTTGTTACCAGCCATTATTGGTCTATGCCATCTCCCCTTCTCTTAATTCTATTTCTATTCATGCTTTGGAGATTGATAATGACAAAAAAGAAACATTTGTCTTCCTAGCAAGCATGCCCCCACCACACACACATGCACACACACAAACACACACTCCTCCACCTCATCTAACTGTTTGAAAACTATCAATTCCAACTACTTGAAATTTTAAAATATAGACGTGTATTTGGTTTAACACTTGCCTTTTGAAAACTAAAATACTTCCAAGTATGTCATTAACCTTGGTGTGAGCTATTTAATCAATTTTTTTAACATTTTGGTAGCAATTAATATTTTTTTGCAGAAATTATTGAACATTCTTTTTTGCTTTTATTATTTTTAATTGACATATAATTGCACATATTAATGGGGTACAGTGTGATATCTTGATACATGTATACGATGTGTAATGGTCAAATCAGATTAATGAACAATTAAATATTTAAACAGAAATTTGGGTTAGAGAATAGAGCAGAGAAAAGAAAGGAGTAGAGAGGTGAGTTTTCAGCATATAGTCCTTGACGAGTGGACATCCAGGCCCGGTTTGAGATATGTGTTAAGTAAGGAAAAAGAGGAGGAGCAAGAATCAGAAGACAGCATGGGAGAGGAAGAATCAAAGACCATCTGCTATTTTGACACTGTCTGGGCAACTTCTGGGGTAAGGATCTAAATACTTTGCCCAGCACTCACTGTAAACACGTCCTTCTAGAGGCTTAAAGTCTAGATGGGTGGCTATAAGTATCATCAAAATATGTATTTACATAAACACAGCCTAGATAATACATATAAACATTTGTCACAGTAAATTTGTTAAATATTACATGATAGAACTAAAATATGTCAGAGATGTTCTGGTCAAAAAGATGTGCTTATATACAGAGGAAAAGGGAGCATGCTATGTGTAGAGAGGAAATCCAATATAAACTTGACTCCATTTATTTTTCCATTCAATATTTGTTTATGCCATGCCTACTATGTGCAAAACATAGTGCTGGTAGTGTCTGAAGAACAGTTGCTGACCTATGAGGCAGAAATGGAGAATGTTTCCAGGCAGATCCTAAAGAGACTTTGGGATGCTTATTTTTAGACTACTTCAAGAGGCCTTTGAAAGACACACTAAACATATTGGGTTTCATCTTGTAGGCATTAGCAAGGCATTATACAGCAGGTCCTTGAATAACATTGTTACCTTCATCATTGTTTCATTATAAGGCTTATGAAGAAATGAATAAATAAATGAATACAAATTGTTGTCAAATAAAACATCAAGTTTCCCACAATCATACAAATGAATGACTGTAAATAATGCAGTACAAAGCGCTCAGTGAGCCCAACACATTCATGATTGCGTTTGAACTGCATGGTGGTGGGAGATGCTCCTGACAATGTGGTCTTTGCAAACATTAATTCCTTGATTTAACTCACTATGCTGAGACTGCCATCACTCACTAATTCATGAAAAATTGAGCAAATAATTATCTGGCTTGGTTTTAATTAATCCTTCTTAAATGTACTAATAGCTCATATTTATTACAGTGTTTAATAATGGAAAAGTTTAGGGTCTTATTTAGGAGATGGGGATGTTTTGTGGCCAGAAGTAGGCCATAGGGGGCTGTGCATGGTGCTGCATACCTGTAGTCCCAGCTGTTTGAGAGTCGGAGGCAGTGGATCATTTGAGAGCAAGAGTTTGGGGCTATAGAGTGCTGTAATGGCGCCTGTAAATTGCAACTGCACTCCAACCCAGGTAACATAGCAAGATCTCATCTCTTAAAAAGAAGGAAAGAAATATGCCCTGGAAACTTAAATCTTGTTGATATTAATGAGACTATGTGTTAAAATTAGTTTTGTTATATGGCATTGCACTTGAAGTCACAGTTTCTAAGAATCTATTGACAACATTACGTGAAGACTTACAGTGAATACATTTCTGAAGAAAACACATTATTTCCATTTAAAACTTTAATGCTCCATTATTGAAATGGCAATTTTAAGAGAAGATTTCAGTAAAATGAATGCTGTTAAAAGGAACCTATAATTCCCTAAGGGAGCAATATTAATTAGAGAAATATGTGCCTATGTATTAATACAATTTGCATTTCATTTTATGGTTTATATTTTGCAAACAGTTTACCAAATGATTGCAGTTGCAGATGGTTAAATTTTTACCGTCAGATGGCTGCCATGGCTGATATTACAGAAATAGGATAGAATCTGGTTCTTTATAAATAATAGAAAATCAGTGTTAAGCCTAAAAAAAAGCATGACTTTCTACTATGGCTGGCCCTTGCTGTAAATGAGCCCAAGAGAAGGTAACAAGAAATCAATCTGTGGGAATGTCCATATTAGCTAGGAAAGACTGGTAAGTCAAATGTCCTCTTTCTGTCTAGACAGGAGCTATCCCTGCTCTCATGACTTTCTTTAACAGAACTGGTCAGTAAAAGTTTTGGAGCAAGGTGGCTGTGAAAAGAAGATGCTAGAAGATGGCCAAATAGGAAGAGCTCCAGTCTCCAGCTCCCAGCACGAGCGACACAAAGGACAGGTGATTTCTGCATTTTCAACTGAGGTACTGGGTTCATCTCACTAGGGAGTGCCGGACAATTGGTGCTGGTCAGCTGCTGCAGCACGACCAGCGAGAGCTGAAGCAGGGCAAGGCATCGCCTCACCTGGGAAGCGCAAGGGGGAAGGGAATCCCTTTTCCTAGCCAGGGGAACCGAGACACACAACGCTTGGAAAATCGGGTAACTCCCACCCCAATACTGTGCTTTACCAAGGGTCTTAGCAAACGGACACCCCAGGAGATTATATCCCACACCTGGCCAGGAGGGTCCCATGCCCACAGAGCCTCCCTAACTGCTAGCACAGCAGTCTGCAATCTAAGGGCAAGGCAGCAGCGAGGCTGGGGGAGGGGCGCCCGCCATTACTGAGGCTTAAGTAGGTAAACAAAGCCGCTGGGAAGCTCAAAGTGGGTGGAGTTCACAGCAGCTCAAAGAGACCTACCTGTCTCTGTAGACTCCACCTCTGGGGACAGGGCACAGCTAAACAACAACAACAACAACAACAACAACAAAAAGGAGCAGAAACCTCTGCAGATGCAAACGACTCTATCTGACAGCTTTGAAGAGAGCAGTGGAACTCCCAACACGGAGGTTGAGATCTGAGAAGGGACAGACTCCCTGCTCAAGTGGGTCCCTGACCCCTGAGTAGCCTAACTGGGAGACATTCCCCACTAGGGGCAGACCGACACCCCACACCTCACAGGGTGGAGTACACCCCTGAGAGGAAGCTTCCAAAGCAAGAATCAGACAGGTACACTCGCTGTTCAGAAATATTCTATCTTCTGCAGCCTCTGCTGCTGATACCCAGGCAAACAGGGTCTGGAGTGGACCTCAAGCAATCTCCAACAGACCTATAGCTGAGGGTCCTGACTATTAGAAGGAAAACTAACAAACAGGAAGGACACCCACATCAAAACCCCATCAGTACGTCACCATCATCAAAGACCAGAGGCAGATAAAACCACAAAGATGGGGAAAAAGCAGGGCAGAAAAGCTGGAAATTCAAAAAATAAGAGCGCATCTCCCCCTCCAAAGGAACGCAGCTAATCACCAGCAATGGATCAAAGCTGGATGGAGAATGACTTTGACGAGATGAGAGAAGAAGGCTTCAGTCCATCAAACTTCTCAGAGCTAAAGGAGGAACTACGTACCCAGCGCAAAGAAACTAAAAATCTTGAAAAAAGAGTGGAAGAATTGATAACTAGAATAATTAATGCAGAGAAGGCCATAAACGAACTGACAGAGATGAAAACCATGACACGAGAAATACGTGACAAATGCATAAGCTTCAGTAACCGACTCGATCAACTGGAAGAAAGAGTACAGGCTTGAGCCACCGCACCCGGCCCAAAATAGGCAGTTTCTTATGAAGAAAGTCATAGTACCAATCAATCTGAAGTCAAGAAAAATGAAAACATTTGACCACATAAAACCTCTACTGGAAAGTTTATAATAGCTTTGTTCATAATAGCCCAAAACTAAAAACAGCTCAAATGTCCATCTACTGGCTAATGGATAAACAGATGGTGGTACACCAATGTAATAAAACATGGTTCAAAAAATCACAGACTACTAACACATGCATAAATATGGATAAATCCCAAAATCAAAAACTTTATACAAAATATTATATAATTGCATTTAGATGACATTCTGGAAAAGACCAAACTATTAGAACAGACATTAGAACTGTGGTTGCTAAGAACCAAGGGGCAAGGAAGTGAATTCACCACAAAACGGAAGAGAAGATTTTTTGGAGTGATAGAAATATTCTATATATTACTTTGATAAAAGTCTTTATATGACTAGATATGCTTGTCAACACTCATCAAATTAAAATCGAGCACAAATTTAGATTTTATTCTATAAATTATAATAAATCTTGCCAAGAAGAAAGAAAAGATGTGGTCATCCCTACTTGTTGATGAGATCTTTTTTCCTTAAAATTTGAATATTTCAAAGAAAGGACTAATACATCTTACGAAAGTGACAATCAGAGCACAGCAAAAGAGAGTGGTTAAAGGCACACGTTAATTCTGCTTGTCTGCCTCCTGGAGCATAGACAGACAGTCTTTCTTCCAGGTTCTAAGGAAGCTTGTGCTCCTAGAGCCAGCAATTCCACATCATTTGGCAATGGAGGACTTACAAGGGCCTGGTGCCCATTAAGCTGTCTTATTAGTCAAATTTTACACAACTTCAAGGGTTGTAGGAAAGGTTTATTAAAGTCAAGAATACTTTCTATTCAGCTTTTGATCCTATTGTCGGATAAAAGTTGCAAAAGTTTCCCCCATCCCTGAACATTTCTATCCCCGCTACTCCACTGAGAACACTGAGAAAAATCATATTTCTGAATTTCAGTGACAAAAGTCCTGGAGAAGCTGGACTTGATTTAATATTTGTTAACTATTAAATATTTTTAATAGTTAAGAAATATTTAACATATTTAATATTTTTAATATTTAACAAATATTTAATCAAGTATGGAGCAGTGCTCAAATGTACCTACTGCATTCCAATTTGGTTCATCTTTTAACAAATATTAAATCAAAAATAAAAAATGATCTCCCAGGTTAGTGGGACCTCAACTTCTGCCTGCTACTTTTTCTATTCTAGGGGCCATGCCCACAGATGAATAATGATGTGGTAATTTGAAGTTTTAAAGTCAAATGACACTTATAAGGCATCATGTAGTGATGGAATTCTGAATGTTTTTGATAAAAGAAAGAAAAAAGGTTAAAGTGAATGGGAGTAAAGTAAAATGTGATTGATTTGAGATATGAAAGCTTCTGAATGGTAAAGATTGCAAACTATTGATGTAGTGCAGTGATGGCAATGGAGAGAAACTACAGGCTTATTGGTCTTATAGAAGAGTTAGTGCCTACAAAATTGGAGGGAAATCTTTTTGTGGTAAATTTAAGTCTATTTTAACTCAGGAAAATTACATACTGTAGTAACTAAGAGTTTGTGTTTTAGAGAATGACAGACCTTGCTTGAAATCTTAATTCTGCCACTTTCCAGGTAAGTGACCTCAAACAAGTCACATAAGCTCTCCAAATCTCTATCGAATCATCTGAAAATGAGGAAGATGAACATTATCTAATAAGGTAAGTTGAAGAAAGCATAAGAAAATATATGCAAAGCACTTAACATGGTATTGGTTAATACTAAAGCTTAAGAAATAGAAATCAAATTGTTCTCATTATCATTATCATCATTAAATTTTACCTACAAATCAGGAAGGATGCAGATACCCAGTTTTCAGACATACACCTGGTGGCACTGAATATTTTTGTTTTTTAATGAGTATGTATAAGTATGTTTGTGGATGTTTGCATTTATAGGTAAATGTTCATCTACATCACTAAATTAAAAATAAAAACTATTTCTAAGAACAAACAAACATTTGAATATTGAGATTACAGAAAACGAAATGCCTGGACTATAAATACTTTATTCATGGTATATTAAAATCAATATAAATGAGCATGAATGAGTTGTTTGTCACACCAATAAATTAAAGAAACACAAAATACGAATATGAACTGTTAAAATAGCTACGAGCAACACTGAATCACAAGAAAATACATTTTCTCTTTATTTCTCACAGTCCTCCATATAGTCAAACTATTAACCCACAAACTGGTTTTCAAAAAAGAGATCACCATACATTATCAGTAGAAATTAGAGAAAGTCTCTAAAATGTCACGCACGCCTGTGTGAAGAGACCACCAAACAGGCTTTGTGTGAGCAATTAAGCTTTTTAATCACCTGGGTGCAGGTGGGCTGAGTCCGAAAAAGGAGTCAAAAGCGAAGGGAGATAGGGGTGGGGCAGTTTTATAGGATTTGGGTAGCTAGTGGAAAATTGTAGTCAAAGGGGTTTTTTCTCTTGCGGACAGGGGCGGGGGTTACAAAGTGCTTGGTGGGGAGCTTCTGATACTCATTTTCCAGGAGAAGGAATGTCCCAAGGTCAGTTGATCAGTTAGTGTGGGGCAGGAACAAATCACAATGGTGGAATGTCATCAGTCAAGGCAGGAACTGGCTATTTTCACCTCTCCTGCAGTTCCTCAGTTGCTCCAGGCTATCTGGATGCATACGTGCAGTCTTGGGCTCAGAGGCCTGACATAAAAGACCATTTTTTATTTTGTATTTTTTTTTCCTTTCACAAAATTTAAATTGTATTTAAATTTGTATTCCCATTTGAGATTATGCTTTGAAAATTACTGGGCTTCCATAATAGATAGAAGGGGAAACTTTTCAATTAAAAACTATATTGTAGAATGGAAACATAAGTGAAGCATCTAATTAGATGCCTCCCTAACCCACCACCACTAAACTCCACATATATTCAAAAGGAAATTTTTATATCATCACTAGACGTTTGATGTGAAAACATCAAACATTTGCTCCACATATAACAGAGAGCTATTAGAGGGATAACTTTAACCAGGGTCTCATTTACACCTCCAACTTGCCAGGAATTAATAGAGGAGATGTGTGGAGAATCTCGGTACAGTTTTTAGTCTTGAGAGGCAAGAGTTAAAGGAGAGGGCAGATGGAAAGAAGAGCACTTGAAGTCCCGACAGCACTGCTGTGCAGTCACTCAGGTGAATACCTCCTTTGGGGCAGCTCCTGTGCACGGTTGGAACTGCCACTTCAGTCACTGGAAGCAGCCCTAAGCTGGGCATTTCTCTCAGGTTGTGGCAGCAGTCAGCCAGAAGGGACGCTATGATCCTAGTCAAACAAAAGAGTTAACTGCAGAAATCAGCAGGCTCAGAGGCTTTTGAACAAGAAAAACCAGAGTGGAGAAGCTGCTCACGTAGCCTGGTCCCTCAGTATACCATTTCTGGATGCCAGAACTAGCCGTGTAAATTTGCATCAGTCTGTCGTTGAGCTTCATACCTGATCGAAGTATACTATCAGAAACCAAGCAGTGCTAAAAGAAAGAGAAAAGGAAATGAAGGCACCCAATTTGTGGACAAACACCTAGCTAATCCGGATGGATGTTCCCTCACTACAGTAATCATTTAGACAAAAACTGGCTTAAGAAATATATATAATTTTATATATGTATGTATCTCTGTGCCTGTATTATATCTACATTTATGTGTATATTTTCATGTAGATATTTATCTCACTATACCTATATACCTAATTGTAAAAATTGAGAGCCTTATTCAGCTTTCGTGTGCTTAATGAGATTTCTGAAACTAAATTTTATTGGAAAAGAATATGAAACACAATTTTAAGATTACTAATAATAGATACATAGACAAACACACATCAGCATTAGACAAGATGCTCCTGGTTGGATCCCAGTGATCCATATCCTTCCAGAAGGCAAGCAGCCAGTTCATACAACGTAAGTAATGCCATGTGTGTTTACGGGTTTGTGTGTGTGCGTGTATACATACAGAGACCACGATTATTTATAGCCCAAATCAGTAATTTATGATTACCTGCAAATTGTATTCGCATACCTTAACACTGTTTTCTTCTTGAATTATTCCCTGTTGTAGTTCAGAAATTTTTAGGGCAAGAAATGGTTTCACAGTAGGAATTCTTGCATTTAGAATTATTCTTGTAGACATACAAGACAGCATTGCCATTACAGCTGGCTTTAGTACATTGTTTCGTTTCTATTTGAAAAACAGTAAAGGGCAAGTGGCCAAACACGTTAGCCCCTCTCCACTGCTGTGTCCGCCATGTATGGATTTTCCAAAAGCAAAATGTAAATATGATCAATCCTTTAAAGCAGGGCTGGCAAAACTTTTTTCCTGTGAAGGGCCAGATAGTAAATGCTTTGGGCTCTGTATGCCATATGGCTTCTGTCACAACTATCAACTCTGCCACTTTGGGGCAAACACTGCCACAGACAGCTTGAGTAAGCAAGAATAAGCATGAATCAGCATGACTATGTGACAAAATCAGGCGGCAGTCCAGATTCATCTCTTGGGCAGTAATTTACCGACCCTGAGTTAAGAGAATGTATAGTCCTCATGGTACAAATTAATTTCAAATGAGGACATAAGCATATCTGGTAAATAATTTCCTGTGCTTTTCTTTATGTTGCACACTTCAGGATTAAAGAGTTTGCAGAAGTAAACCAGTTTAATTCAAAGAAGATTAATAATACAGAAATCTGTTGTGCCTTTCCACCTTGCCAGTCTAGTCAACAGAGCCCAAATTATTTTGCCCAAAAGCCTTTTGCTGTGTGACTCAAATACACCTATACAGCTATCTACATACTAGTTTAGTCTCTTAACCTGGCCCAGTGTTTTTGAAGGTATATTCCATAGAAGAAATTTCTGAAAGACATTCAAAACAAAGGTATCCTCTGGTTATAAAATTAATTAAAAGTGCAAGCTATAGATCTCTCTTGGATGTGCATTTTTTTTTGTCATATTAAAGGCAGTGAGAAATTCTGCAGTAAGTAAATCTATTTAATCTATTATATGGCACTTTGTGTGTCACATAATAGATGCTCAAGAAATACTATCTGATATTCTGGGAATAAAAGTGAAAAAATGTAGACAAGGCAAAAAAATCAATGAGGAAATCAAGCTTGAAATATTCTCCCAAGAGTATAATAGGGGAGGAAATGAAAAGCGTCTGGTTAGTACCATTAGCCTCTTTCAAAGTAAATGTGTGTGAATCATCTTTAACTCTGTCATGCAATTTTCTTCTTCACATATTGCCCTCATGTTTATCTAAAGAGACTAGCACTTAAAGATAAGTTAATCAGGAGTTCAAGTATCAAGGGTCAGAAGAATCTTTATGAAAAACACAGAGCTTTTACAACTTATAAGCAGTTTCCAAGGTTTGAAACATGACTGGCCTAGCACCAGGATGAAACTCCCTTAGAGGCACCTACTATTCAGGCCATGGGTGAATGCTTCCAGAGAGGTGAAAGTCCTACTTAGGAAATCTGAAATTAGCTAAGCTGTAATTGTTCAGTACTTTATTATTCTTGTTTGCCAGCCCTAGTCAAAAGTATATTGATTCAAATATTCTCTCCAGTTACCTCAGCCTAAACTTACTTTGTAATTCCTTTTTCTCACCCAACAGTTTCACCCATTACTTTTAAACTACTGTGTGACAAATACATTCTCTTTTTCTTTTTTGAGAGTCTTGCTCTGTCAGCCAGGTAGGAGTACAGTGGCACGATCATAGCTCACTACAACTTCTGCCTGCAAAGTTCAAGCTTTGCCAAGTATCTGGGACTGCAGGTGCATGCCACCACACCTGGCTATTTTTAAAATGTTTTTGTGGAGACAAAGTTTATCAGTGTTACCCAGGCTGGTTTCGAACTGATGGGCTCAAGAGGTTCTCCTGACTTGGCCTCCCAACGTGCTAGGATTCTAGGTATGAGCCACCGTGCCAGGCCATTTTCTTATATTTTCAATCTCTTCATACAATTTTTCCTCCAACTCTAAGCTTTTAGAAAAGATCTTCCATGGCATTGCTTTTCCTCTCCTGTCCTCTCAAGTAGATTATGTGCATATCACACACCAGAAATCACTCAGGGTGGAGAGGTGAGTTTGGTGTTATGCCATTTTCCTGGCCCTTTCTTTCTTCACACTACATTGTACTCTCTATAGCTGGTGGTTCATGCCAGACTACTAGAGCAGCTGCGGCCTCTCTCTACTGTGGCCATCTATTCACTTCCAATTCATGTCTCTTGATCTTTTCACCCTTTGTCCCTGCCCCTCTCAGAGGCTGGAGTAGGTTTACTTCCAGCTTACTCTCACTGAATCATATAATTTTCCAAAACTAAATCAACATATGATTCTGGGTCTACTGGTGTGTATTTGCTAGTAGAGTGTGGCTCCTTGAGAGTAATTATTGTCTTTTTAATGTCATTATTGTGCCCTAATATTTGGCACTATGCCCACAAGTTTTGCTCTATTAAATATTTGTTGAAGAACAGAATGATTGTAGGATGCTGCAGGACAAGAAGATCCCAGGCTTCATCTCAAACACATCATTAGTGATGTTGATGTTTTTTACCATGATCTTCAGGTCTCCATAAGTTCCTCTAATTGCCAGTAGCTGCTGGGTTTGCTGGGTTTTTGCTCATTTATATATCTCAGAGAGCTCATTATAATCATTTTTTTTTCACTAATTCTCTGGCTTCTGGTTCAAGTTCTATGCTCTATCTAAGGTGAATTATCAGTAATCAGAAGTTAGGATAAGGAAGAATATTTAGGTGGATAACTATCCATTCAGCCTAAGCAGGATATGGAACCAAGTAATCTAGAAATTTTTGCTGCCTCTCATTACTATGGAGAAACCTTCAAATTTGCTGCCTACTAACCCCACTTATTTAGAATCATATCATCACATTCCAACCTCAATACCCGAGCTCTGATACCATCAGTACACTAGGTCACTTCACCTTGAATTTATGGGGTGTTTGAGTTTCTATTTTGGTGCTGGATGAATAATCGATGAATGGTCCCATATTAAGAACTTTGGTTCATAAAGACTGTTTGGTGTCTTCCTCGACCTATTATTGCTGGATAGTCCTCCTAAATCTACATAAGCTCTAGGATCACCCAGGCTACTTTCTAGAAACTTCAAACTCTAATGCTATTTTAATTTGCCCCTGCTCTGACCCCTACATCTGCCTCTTCAATGCTAAGTAATCTGAGTTCCTACCAAAGCTTACTGTTGATGAAGGCAGCCCATTGAAACATCATTTCTTCCTAAAGGACCAGAGATTTCAAACTATTTTCTTTTTACTTGAATCTTACCTTGATTCTAATGACCCTGGATTTGGCTGAATTTCAGTTAAAATTCTACGGTTGAAAATTGACTCATTTATAATTTTTTCCTAAGCTGCTGTAAGTCAATTTAAATTAATCAAATTAAATCAATTCAAACACTCTTAAACTAAATCTGTTCAAATAAAGAATCATTATAAAATGGCACAAAAAGCCTAAATTACCCTATAGTCCTATCTCCCCAAATGAAATTTATGTACTAGGAGCACTTACCCTCTCTAAATATATGGCAATACATGTTTCAATTCCCTTGGCCCATCCTTGACCACACTGGGTGTATCCAGTCATTTTTCCTAGAGAACAGTAAGGAAGAAAGTAATGTCTCAGGTTTTGTATTTTTTGTTTGTTTGTTTGTTTGTTTTTCAAATGAGAAATTTTCACACACACACCCATTCTTACAGATTTACTCAGCAAATTGTTTGCCACCCACCCATTCCTAATTTAATTTTTGTCATCATTTGATTGAAATATTCTGTTTACAATGCCGTCTGCATATGGTACTTTTTTGCTCATTACACAGTGTTTGTTGTGCATAATGTGGAAGCATATATTTTTCTAGCCATATCACATGAGAAACCAATGGGTATACTGAGAAACCATACTTGCTGATGAAATTGTCCCTTTGCACCCCCTGAGCTACAGATCAGATTTTCCCTCAATCTCTTTATGAATCATTTGTCTCTAACTTATTACATTCGGATGGACTCTCCTCTGGAATTCAATGAACTCAGTCAAACATTCACACTCTGTGCTACCCCACATATACCTGTTGTTCGATAAAGTTCCCCCCGAAAAATTTGTTCTCTTATTCCACAACAGCCAACACACTTACATTCCAGAACTGGCTAGGACATAAATACGCACCACTTATATTCTTAAAGAGCACCACTTGTGAAATAAGGGCTTTAAATCATTGTCAAGAGGAAGAAGCTTCTATTTTAAAGCCAAACATTTAACTGCTTACTGTATATAAGCATTCTATGTAGCTTACATGATGACAAAAGCTTTTATAGCAGTATGTAGAGTTTGGTGTATTTAAAAATCTATTCACTAAAAATGTCCCTGGACAAGTCATAAGAGAGACAGAACAAAACAAAACAAAAAATCTGATAGGAAGACCTTGGACATATATGGAATGTGGTAAATCTTATACATTGCATCCCAACACAGGGGCAAGGTCAGTGTTTTATATACATAAAGCCACTTTAACTTGAAATTAGGTCTGGTATTGAATTGTAGCTGTAGCTAATTAATTGTGACTTTGGGGAGGTAATTTAACTGCTTTGACCTGTAAAAGAAGGAGAGATAAGTCTGCAAAAAGTGTGTAACAGACTTGGTGCAGCTACCAAAAAAAAATTCTGTGACCGAATCTAGCTGAGTAGTTGATACATATCAGATGATCAATCACCACAGGCTTTTCATAGGATATTAACTGCAAGAAGAAAATCCTTGAATATATCTCTTAGAAGACATCCTTATTTGGGAAAGAGTCATTAAAAATGGATAAAATAAGTGTATGAGAAACATAAGCAGAGAAACATGAATTTATGAAAATGATGCCTACATATATTTTTCTTAAGCCAGTGCAAACGGAGATAAATTTCCAGTTCTCCCTACAAAATAATCATCAGCTCAGAAACTGTGGGATAGTAGATACAGCAAAACACATGGAACAAGGAAGCTTGACTATGTCCTACATGTAATCTGAACCTCCATTTCCTTATCTGTAATATATCTAACTCCCTGTTGTTTTGACTAGGAGTTAAAGGTATTGAATAATAGGTGATAATGGTTCCAAACCATCAAGTGCTGAACTATGCAAGTTATCACTTAGTCAGTCCATCAACAAAGCACTTAGCAACTGCCTCTTCAGAATTTAATTTAAATTCCAGGCTTAGTTCTTTTGAGGATTTAGGAGCAAGTGCCACCAAGATAAAGATTCTGTAATTTTAGCATACATTTTCCATTGGGATATATGATTAGTCAAAAGTAATATAAAATGTAAAGCATGTATTAGTCTAGCTAGAACCAGGCCAAACAGCTGACACGTAAGGCGAGTAGTCACTCAAGGCTGAAGTGGGTTGATGTGTCCTCATGCCTATCAGATGCTTAAATATGAACTGCTCATTGTGGGTTACGAATACAATATTTTTTCATATCAATTTTTCCCTGAAGAATTCACACTTTGCCACCTCAATTTTGTGTCTAATCCACACCTCAACCACACTGATCATAATTTTGTATAAACAGCTTCAACTGTCTCAAAATACTTTAACGTTTTTTCTTTTTCCAAATAAAATGAATGCTATTCAGAAGTTCCACACAATCACCTCTATAAAGGGCTAGTGACATTTCTTTCCTAACAAAGTCAGCTATTTGCTGTCGATTTGAGTGACAGCAAAAGAACATCAAGGAATGAGGTAATTTTTGGTCACATTTGCCTCCTTTATAGATCCTAGAGCCAGTTTTGTAAGCCTAAGCTAAACATTTGTTTCAATGCTTTGTAAAAGACCTTACACACTTTCTTCTAATGGCATCAGGACCTTGAAAGAATTTTTAATCATCTCCTTGAATTCCTACATAAAACTCGACAGCAACTTCTAAGGAAATCAAAAACACACAGACAATATTTAAAACAAAACTAGATATCAAGGTATCCCCATGCCCTGCAAAACACACCAATAGCCACAAAAATAGACATTATAGCCATTCTATGTGGCAAGACAAAGAAAGCAATGAGAGTGGCCTCTATTGGAACTGAGAACAGAAAAAACTCCAAAGAACCAGCAGATGTTCTCTGTGAAACTTAAAGGCGAACTGGAGAACAGCAGCTGAAACTGGAAATAAGTTTCAACTCCATAGAACCAGTGAGTGTGAGGGGCCCAGAGGAAGACAAACTAAACAATTGGAGCAGCCCATGTCCTAAGAACTCCCCAGAGACACTCTCCAGTGCTCCCTTTTAGTACGGCTCCCTCACTGAGCAGAAACCTTTGGGAGCTGAATCAAAACGGAGCAGGAGAGGACAAGAGAAAGGAAAACATGAGGTCTACACAAAAGTGGGAAAAGGAAACACAACCAAGAAATTCCAAAAATTCAAGGCACAGAAGAGGGAGTTCTGCGAAGTTAGAAAAGCTTTCTTGAAACTTGCCTCATTCTAAAAAGGTAGATCAGAAAAGTTAATTTCACAGAAAAACACACAAGTCTCGCATTATAGACGGAAGTTTATTTCTCTCTCTTGTAAAAGAACAAAGATAACAACAACAGAAAACATACTTATATTTGAAGCAACAAAAAAGCATCAAGGTTAAATCTGAATCAAAGTTATTATAAGAAAAAACATGAGAACCAGGCGCTTGAGAGGTGCCCTCTAGCCAATGAGTGCACACTGCAAGATGAGCCCACCAAACAAAGCAAAAATGTAACCTACTCTTTCAAAATAAGCTAAAAGACATTGAGAAGATATAAGGCATGAAATAAAAATATGAATCAAAATGAACAAAACTCAGAAATAAGATTACCAAATGCCGGAAAGTATAATAAATAAATATCAGAAATTAGGGCTAAACCTGAAAGAATAAAACACATTTTTTTTGAAAAAGATAATGTCTTAAGAAATGGAAGATGAAAGAGAAAAAATAAATTAAAAAATATGAAGAGATTAAAAAGGAATTGAGACAGTGACAGATGTTGACAATAAGCAAAAGAGGCTGCCATAGGAAGGGTATGTGTCTCTGAACACAAAACCAAAGCAAGGGAAAAATAACCTTGGCTTAAATTTTTAAAAAAGAAAAAGGAAAGAAATAGAGAAAAAAAAATCATCTGAAATCGCACATTAAAAAACTAGCACATACTTGAGACACCTGAGGATATCCACCTAGAAATACGCAATATCAAGGCATGTGCTAATAAGATTACTGGATTTTTGAAAAATTTCATTTGGACATATAGGAAACAAAGCCTCTGAAATATAAATGAAGTAAAATTAGAGATACAATAACATTTTCAACAACATTTTATACCAGAAGGAAATAAAGTGACATATTTAAGATATGTAAAATTATAAAGATGACTTTTAATTTACAAAGAGAACAAACTGGCAGCGTTATGCAAAAACTCTGAGAATATTGTCGCTATGAGTCCTTCCTCCAGAATCTTCTGGAAAACAAACTTCAAATGACCATATTGACTAAAGACGTTATCATCTCAAAAAAAAAAAAAATGGTGGTAAGTGTTAGATATAGTTTCCCATAAAATTAAGAACAAAACCAAATACCTTGAGAGGGCACATTTATAATATATAAATATTAAAAATCACTCTCAACTCTCTTCCCCACCGGATACCCTCAAAATCTTAATCTTTCAAAAAACTTCCATTCACCTTCTGTTCCTCCATATCCACATCAGCAGTGTCTTCCTATAGAGATGTCAACCTTCGTAGTCACCTGTTACAGCTCCCCAGGCTTCAGGATGTAAAAAGAAATCTAACTAAACAAAACAAAATAAAAAACAAACAAAGCTACAGCTGGCTGAAACTGCAACCAAAATTCCTTTACTCAAGGTCTTCCCATTACAAAGGGAGTATGAGATCAGATTCATTTAGCCTCTTGCTTCCTGGATCATACTAGAGCAATCCACTGGCATGGTTTTCTATGGCAGCTGTACTTCAGAAATGAAAACCATCAATTTTGCCATCTTAGCATTTACCTAGGCCTTTCGGGTAATAGCACAGCTCAGATACAAATACTCACAGCCTGGTGAGTTTTCTGCTCTCAACTTTTTAGTATTAAGGAAGACTAATAAGTAAAAATCCATAAACCAGAGGTTAAAATTTATCAACAGTGCTAGTCATGGCAACCTAGACATAAAATAGAAAAATATGTGAAGTGAAGGCTGGGATTAGTGGCTCACACCTGCAATCCTAGCACTTTGGGCGGCTGAGGTGGAAGGATTCCTTGAACCCAGGAGATGGAGACCAGCCTGGACAAAATAGTGACACTCCGTATACAGACCCTCTCTCTACAAAAAAAATTTTTAAAATAAGTTGGGCATGGTGGCGTGTGCCTGTAGTCCCAGCTACTCCAGGGGCTGAGGTGGGAGGATCACCCACCTAGGGTGATCGAGCCCAGGAAGTCAAAGCTACCGTCAGCCATGACTTCCCCACTGCACTCTAGTCTGGGTGACAAAGCAAGACCTTGTCTCTAAAAAATAAAATAAAATAAAAAAGTAAAGTAAAATAGGACTAAAAATATCACCAGCTCAGAGTTGGCTTCAGTGTTAATTAAGTTAATATCTTTTAGTGCTGGAGCAGCACATGTCTTATAATAAGCCAAATAGTGGTGTGTTTTCTATCACTGTTGTCTGTATTTTACATGAGAGAAATAAATTTCTGTCTCGCTCAGTGTGATAGGAGGCTTTTCTCTTATGTTCAACCAAATTTGAACTTAAAAGTTGCCTGATTGCTTCAAGTCTCAGCTCTAGCATTATCTTCTGTGTGAAATGCTTCAACAGAGTGAATTAAACCTCTACTCCAGAAAGTCTCAAGAGTATACTGAAATATCTCCCTGAGAGGCTTTAGCATAAGTAGACTTTTTGCTTCTTTGTTTCCTTGCTTTTATTTAATTTGTTTTATTTGACCCTTGCTCCGTGTACATCATCATTCCTTTGTTACAAATTATCAGCTTATTTTTTTGTAATCCTGCATTAATCACAGTGCTTATCACAGATATTTGATAAATGTTGATTAAATGAATGAGTGAGTCCATGAAAATATAAATGAAGCTATCTCTAATCATCAAAGGCAATATGTCACTTGAGATATATCAAGGAGCATTTTTTTTCTTTCTTTGTCTGTCTTATTCTTTTTTACCTTATGCTTGGAGGGGAGATTCATTGTTGAGTAAGCACCTCATACACTGAGATGTGTCTGTGGCAGGCAAAGCTCACCAGGGGCAGAAGATGGCTCCACACAGAGCAAGTCCAGGATGGCTCACTGCTTCCTGGGGAGATGGAATGGTGTTGGCTGTGGCCTTCTGGAGGCTCATACAGTGAGAACCACTGAGAATGAATTTCTGAAAACTCATCATAGCTCTCTGCAGCCTCAAACTCCTGGACTCAAGTGATCCTCCCGCCTCAGCTTCCCAAAGTGATGGGATTACAAGCATGAGTAAGCATTGCTTACACAACAATGAGTCTCCCCTGCAAGCATAAGGTAAAAAAGAAAGAAAACAGGCAAAGAAAGAAAAAAATGCCCCTAAATGTATCTCAAGTGATATATTGCCTTTTATGATTAGAGATATCTTCATTTATATTTTCATGGACTCACTCATTCATTCATTTAATCAACATTTATCAAATATCTGTGATAAAACAAGCACTGTGACTAATGCAGGATTACAAAAAAAAATAAGCTGGTAATTTGTAACAAAGGAATGATGATGTAAGGGTCAAATAAAACAAATTAAATAAAAGCAAGGAAACAAAGAAGCAAAAAGTCTACTTATGCTAAAGCCTCTCAGGGAGATATTTCAGTAAACTCTTGAGACTTTCTGGAGTAGAGGTTTAATTCACTCTGTTGAAGCATTTCACACAGAAGATAATGCTAGAGCTGAGACTTGAAGCAATCAGGCAACTTTTAAGTTTAAATTTGGTTGAACATAAGGAAAAAGCCTCATATCACATACGACAGTGCCTGGTCATAGTCCCATTTTAAAGGTGAGGAAATTACCGGCACAGAAAGCTAAGTAACTTGCCAATGGTCACACAATAAATAGTGGATATGGAACATGATCCCTTCCAGTCCGGTTCCAGAGTTAGGAGCTGGACCTCCCAATTCCTCTGCAAAATGTGGTTTTGAGGGAATGAAAGAGACAAACGTGTGACATTTTTATTGAAATCTCATAAACTCTGCTGCAATATGTGGACATCCTCAGAAATGTGTAATTGAGATCACTGCTCACAGAAAGTAAAGACCACATTTTCTGAGGGTGTGGAACATAATAAAACAGAGGTGGGGGCTTATGTTTGTCATATATGGTATGAAAGGGAAAACGAAATACTTCCGTAAAAGGAACACAGTGACCCTGTTGGGAAATGTGTACTCTGCCACTAGCCCTGATGACATAGAAAATAAAGATATTTGAAGTTCTATGAAATTGGAAAATTTGACAGAAATTTTAGGAGTTTCAATACAAAAAATAGCAAGTTAATTGAAAGGGGAGAGGGAAGAGGGAGACAGGGAATTCTCTCCTTCCAAATTCCCACAGTTCAGAAAACAATTGAAGCATCTTTAGAGGAAGTTGCAGGTGCAAATCTGGAAGGTTAACAAGAAGAACAAAGCTACCCCAATAGGAGGTAGTTCAAAATTGGAGTTGAATTTGCAGAGGAGAGTCCTGAGTAACAGTCATGCACATGATAAAGACTGTAAATGAAAGAAAGGCAGGGGAAAGAGGAAACAGGAAGCAAGGAAGGAGATTTTTATTTTCTATCTTCTCAAATGAGACCCCAGCAAACTAAATTCCTTTAAATGTGCACGCTTAAACGTGAAAGCCATTCAACATCCACACAGAGAAGCACAGATTTGCTCAGCAAATTGTTTGCCACCCACCCATCCCTAATTTAATTTTCTTTCTAGTGCTGATCTTATTAGCTTCGTGAAAGTGCACATGAGAACATGACACTTTTTCATTAAATGGAGTTTCATAGCACTTAATAAAAATACCTTCTGGCAGAAAATGAAATGGCAAGCTCTATATTTATGTGCTAATGTCACTTAAATAAGTCAAAAAGAGTACACGCATACTCAAAGATGATGTTTTTGCACAAGTAAAGGATCTTGATGGTATTTTCTACATTTTATATTTTCTTCTGCAAAACGTAAGTAAATCTAAGCAAGTTTTCTTTAGTGGAAGACATAGCTGACCTTCAACAACTAAGGCAGCAGTAAGAAGAGACAGAGAAAAATCCTACATACCAGTTCATGCTACAAAGGTTTAAATGCAGATTACTGTGGTGTACAGATTTCTTCAAGGCTAGATCCCTTGAGATGGGCAAAGATTGCATACCTGCTACTTCCTTCACCTTATGCTTGTGGAAGCTTTTGAGAACCGAGGATGGAGTGCTTGGTGTGCAGCAATTCAGAACACTGAGATAAAGATGTAAAGAAGGGAGATTTCCATTCGTGGTCTGGAAAGGGACCTGTCAGCCTACCTGGTTCAAATTGTTTTTTAGGTGAGAAAACTAGGCCTAGAGAAATTAACATATGGAGGCTTACATAGAAAATGGCAAGTTCCTCTGGTTGTTTTATGGTGGTGTAGATGCATATTTATTAACACAGAAATAATTCCAACAAGAGATTAAGGGGTATGTTCGTGATAATTCTGGAAAGAGATAAATCAAAATGTGTCTCCAAGCCCCTTTGTAGTTTTTAGGTGAATATTTTATCATTTATTGTTCGATTTTGTTTGTTGTTATTTTCTGAAGGTTAGAAACAAATATGCATTACTGTGTAATGAAAGAAGAAAAAACATATTTGGATATGGTGTTCTTCATCGCTTATGAAATTAGTGAAGTTGGAAATGAGTTTAGACTGGCCAACCTGATGAGGCTGCAGTATAAAATATGTGAGAAGTAGTTTGCACAATGGGCATTTCATAAGGCTTTTGCTTAGAGCTGGAATGTTCCACAGGGAGAAGACTAGGTATTAGTGCTTTGTACTAAAAGCATGGTCCCTGGAGTACATGCGGGGCATTTACCTAGGAGTCTGACTAGAAATGCAGATCTGAAGTGGGCCCTACCCAATGAGAAACTTCATTTTAGCAAACTCTCTACATAATTCCTAAGCACAGTACAGCTTCAGAATCACTATTCTAGACTACAGTATAAACCTTTGAAACAGAAAGAGTTCCCTTATCCCCCTCAGAGGGCGTGCGACAGGGGAGTGGCTCCCTTCTTTGGAGCATGCAGATGGGCAGGTCGTGGGGAGCATCTTTGGGCTCCTACTCCAGACTCCACGGCAGCGTCTGGGATTGAGTGTTTACAGCTCCCAAAGCCCCAGTGGGCATGCGTTTCAGTGCGCTCTTTCAGCTTTGCTGTCTGCAGGCGGCTTGTGATAATAGCTCAATCAGATCCTCTGCCTTATCTCAAGAACAGAGGGCTTTCTGTATTCCGGGGTTCTTGCCCTAATGTACCAGAAAAATTGGATCACACGTGGGCTTGGAGGATGGGTGCAAGATTTTACTGAGTGGAGGAGGCAGTTCTCAGTGAGTTGGATGAGGAGGTCAGCAGGGGGATGGAGTGGGAAGATGGTCATCCCCTGGAGCTGGGCCGCCCAGCCGCCAGACTCTCCTCTGACTACCCCCTACTGAATTCCACATCCTCCCGCTGCCGATGGCCTGCAGGTGTTCGCTGGTGTCTGTGATTTTCTGCTCCTCTCCACGTCCAGCTGCTTGTGTGTGTTCCTGCTAGGGACTCTCGGGTTTATATGGGCACAGGATGGGGGGCATGGTGGGCCAGAGTAGTCTTGGAAAATGCAACATTTGGGGATGAAAACAGGAGTGCCTGTCCTCACTTAGGTCCATGTGCACAGGCCTGAGGGTGGAGCCTTGGCCAGGGACCCCACCCTTCTCTACCCAGCACTTCCCTGCCCCTCCCCCATATCACCTTCACTGCATCTAATCACTGACTGAGTTTTGGGAGGAGGCATACAGAGCAGAGGCGTAGAAAAAAACTGTCTGATGCAGAACTGGGAAAGAATAAATGCAGTCGTAGGGGATATGGGTTAGATTTCTATCCTAGCTCAATCTAGATGACTTCTTTAACAGGTTTCTTTCTTTATTTGTAAAAGGGACTAACAGCTTCTCCACTTTATGAATATTTTGAGCATTAAATGAAGTATTGTATACGAAACATACGGCAATATACATGACATGTGAAAGATAAGGTTTCATTCATGCCATTTTCATTTTTCTTACTGTAAAATTTTAGGGTCACGTTTGGTGGTTTTATAGTCCTACTGCAAGTAGATGATATTAAAATACAACTAAGAAGACATATTATGTGGCTTCAGGCTGCAGCTCCAAATTTATTAAGTGTCTGTAATAGTCTGATACAAAGTCTTGTAGAACTCAGACCTTGACAAGAAGGGCTTGGACACTTTCCCTTCGTAAAAAAAGGACGTAATGATGAGGTTTAATTGCAATACAATTAGAGCTTTTGATATCAAATTAATTTTCATTGATAGTGTTGGTCTTGGCAGAGAATGTAGAATTTATGAAATTAAAGCCCCATGAGCGTATGTACAGTCGCTTATAGCTTTTTATGCAAATTGAAATTCTGGCTTCATTTTCCATTGCTGGAATCAAAGATTAAGGATAAGAAAGCTTTTTAACTTAGCTAAATTAGTTAAAGGCATTTTATTGTATCAAACCATATTTGATCGAAGGCCATACTTGACAAAGTATCTCCACTTTAAATAATTATTCACAATAAATTTACAAAATTTGTTTGTGTAGAAAGATAATCTGGAGGTATGGTTCTCTTACAGTTTTAAAAAATTATTGGCCGGGCGCGGTGGCTCACGCCTGTAATCCCAGCACTTTGGGAGGCCGAGACGGGCGGATCATGAGGTCAGGAGATCGAGACCATCCTGGCTAACACAGTGAAACCCCGTCTCTACTAAAAAATACAAAAAACTAGCCGGGCGAGGTGGCGGGCGCCTATAGTCCCAGCTACTCGGGAGACTGAGGCGGGAGAATGGCATGAACCCGGGAGGCGGAGCTTGCAGTGAGCTGAGATACGGCCACCGCACTCCAGCCTGGGTGACAGAGCGAGACTCCGTCTCAAAAAAAAAAAAAAAAAAAAATTATTGTGCCTATATCTTACCTGGTACCGTTAATGTACTTACTAATCCCACATGGTTTAACTAGCATGAATACTGAAACAAAATCTTATTTTTAATGGTTAATAAAAATATTTTGTATTTAGGCCAATAAAAGCAAGTCTTTTGAAATATAACACTAGCTGCAGAAAAAAAAAAAAAGAAGCAATGCATGTTTTGAACCAATAGAATCAGTGCATGTCGCATTGTTTCGGGGGGCGGAGCAAGATGGCTGAATAGGAAAGGCTCCAGTCTCCAACTCCCAGCATGAGCGACACAGAAGACCAGTGATTTCTGCATTTTCAACTGAGGTACTGGGTTCATCTCACTGGGGAGTGCCGGACGATCGGTGCTGGTCAGCTGCTGCAGCCCGACCAGCGAAGGCTGAAGCAGGGCGAGGCATTGCCTCACCTGGGAAGCGCAAGGGGGAAGGGAATCCCTTTTCCTAGCCAGGGGAACTGAGACACACAACACCTGGAAAATCGGGTAACTCCCACCCCAATACTGCACTTTAAGCAAACAGGCACACCAGGAGATCATATCCCACACCTGGCCGGGAGGGTCCTACACCCACAGAGCCTCCCTCATTGCTAGCACAGCAGTCTGTGACCTACCGGCAAGGCAGCAGCGAGGCTGGGGGAGGGGCGCCCGCCATTGCTGAGGCTTAAGTAGGTAAACAAAGCTGCTGGGAAGCTCGAACTGGGTGGAGCTCACAGCAGCTCAAGGAAACCTGCCTGTCTCTGTAGACTCCACCTCTGGGGACAGGGCACAGTAAACAATAACAAACACAGCCCAAACCTCTGCAGACGCAAACGACTCTGTCTGACAGCTTTGAAGAGAGCAGTGGATCTCCCAACACGGAGGTTGAGATCTGAGAAGGGACAGACTCCCTGCTCAAGTGGGTCCCTGACCCCTGAGCAGCCTAACTGGGAGACATCCCCCACTAGGGGCAGTCTGACACCCCACACCTCACAGGGTGGAGTACACCCCTGAGAGGAAGCTTCCAAAGCAAGAATCAGACAGGTACACTCGCTGTTCAGAAATATTCTATCTTCTGCAGCCTCTGCTGCTGATACCCAGGCAAACAGGGTCTGGAGTGGACCTCAAGCAATCTCCAACAGACCTACAGCTGAGGGTCCTGACTATTAGAAGGAAAACTATCAAACAGGAAGGACACCTACACCAAAACCCCATCAGTACATCACCATCATCAAACACCAGAGGCAGATAAAACCACAAAGATGGGGAAAAAGCAGGGCAGAAAAGCTGGAAATTCAAAAAATAAGAGCGCATCTCCCCCGGCAAAGGAGCGCAGCTCATCGCCAGCAACGGATCAAAGCTGGACGGAGAATGACTTTGACGAGATGAGAGAAGAAGGCTTCAGTCCGTCAAATTTCTCAGAGCTAAAGGAGGAATTACGTACCCAGCGCAAAGAAACTAAAAATCTTGAAAAAAAATTGGAAGAATTGATGGCTAGAGTAATTAATGCAGAGAAGGTCATAAACGAAATGAAAGAGATGAAAACCATGACACGAGAAATACGTGACAAATGCACAAGCTTCAGTAACCGACTCGATCAACTGGAAGAAAGAGTATCTGCGATTGAGGATCAAATGAATGAAATGAAGCGAGAAGAGAAACCAAAAGAAAAAAGAAGAAAAAGAAATGAACAAAGCCTGCAAGAAGTATGGGATTATGTAAAAAGACCAAATCTACGTCTGATTGGGGTGCCTGAAAGTGAGGGGGAAAATGGAACCAAGTTGGAAAACACTCTTCAGGATATCATCCAGGAGAACTTCCCCAACCTAGTAGGGCAGGCCAACATTCAAATCCAGGAAATACAGAGAACGCCACAAAGATACTCCTCGAGAAGAGCAACTCCAAGACACATAATTGCCAGATTTACCAAAGTTGAAATGAAGGAAAAAATCTTAAGGGCAGCCAGAGAGAAAGGTCGGGTTACCCACAAAGGGAAGCCCATCAGACTAACAGCAGATCTCTCGGCAGAAACTCTCCAAGCCAGAAGAGAGTGGGGGCCAATATTCAACATTCTTAAAGAAAAGAATTTTCAACCCAGAATTTCATATCCAGCCAAACTAAGTTTCATAAGTGAAGGAGAAATAAAATCCTTTACAGATAAGCAAATGCTTAGAGATTTTGTCACCACTAGGCCTGCCTTACAAGAGACCCTGAAGGAAGCACTCAACATGGAAAGGAACAACCGGTACCAGCCATTGCAAAAACATGCCAAAATGTAAAGACCATCGAGGCTAGGAAGAAACTGCAGCAACTAACGAGCAAAATAACCAGTTAATATCATAATGGCAGGATCAAGTTCACACATAACAATATTAACCTTAAATGTAAATGGACTAAATGCTCCATTTAAAAGACACAGACTGGCAAACTGGATAAAGAGTCAAGACCCATCAGTCTGCTGTATTCAGGAGACCCATCTCACACGCAGAGACATACATAGGCTCAAAATAAAGGGATGGAGGAAGATCTACCAAGCAAATGGAGAACAAAAAAAGCGGGGGTTGCAATACTAGTCTCTGATAAAACAGACTTTAAACCATCAAAGATCAAAAGAGAAAAAGAAGGCCATTACATAATGGTAAAGGGATCAATTCAACAGGAAGAGCTAACTATCCTAAATATATATGCACCCAATACAGGAGCACACAGATTCATAAAGCAAGTCCTTAGAGACTTACAAAGAGACTTAGACTCCCAAACATTAATAATGGGAGACTTCAACACTCCACTGTCAACATTAGACAGATCAATGAGACAGAAAGTTAACAAGGATATCCAGGAATTGAACTCATCTCTGCAGCAAGCAGACCTAATAGACATCTATAGAACTCTCCACCCCAAATCAACAGAATATACATTCTTCTCAGCACCACATCGTACTTACTCCAATATCGACCACGTAATTGGAAGTAAAGCACTCCTCAGCAAATGTGCAAGAACAGAAATTATAACAAACTGTCTCTCAGACCACAGTGCAATCAAACTAGAACTCAGGACTAAGAAACTCAATCAAAACCGCTCAACTACATGGAAACTGAACAACCTGCTCCTGAATGACTACTGGGTACATAACGAAATGAAGGCAGAAATAAAGATGTTCTTTGAAACCAATGAGAACAATGATACAACATACCAGAATCTCTGGGACACATTTAAAGCAGTGTGTAGAGGGAAATTTATAGCACTAAATGCCCATAAGAGAAAGCAGGAAAGATCTAAAATTGACACTCTAACATCGCAATTAAAAGAACTAGAGAAGCAAGAGCAAACACATTCGAAAGCTAGCAGAAGGCAAGAAATAACTAAGATCAGAGCAGAACTGAAGGAGATAGAGATATAAAAAACCGTCCAAAAAATCAATGAATCCAGGAGTTGGTTTTTTGAAAAGATCAACAAAATTGACAGACCGCTAGTAAGACTAATAAAGAAGAAAAGAGAGAAGAATCAAATCGACGCAATTAAAAATGATAAAGGGGATATCACCACCGACCCCACAGAAATACAAACTACCATCAGAGAATACTATAAACACCTCTATGCAAATAAACTGGAAAATCTAGAAGAAATGGATAATTTCCTGGACACTTACACTCTTCCAAGACTAAACCAGGAAGAAGTTGAATCCCTGAATAGACCAATAGCAGGCTCTGAAATTGAGGCAATAATTAATAGCCTACCAACCAAAAAAAGTCCAGGACCAGATGGATTCACAGCTGAATTCTACCAGAGGTACAAGGAGGAGTTGGTACCATTCCTTCTGAAACTATTCCAATCAATAGAAAAAGAGGGAATCCTCCCTAACTCATTTTATGAGGCCAACATCATCCTGATATCAAAGCCTGGCAGAGACACAACAAAAAAAGAGAATTTTAGACCAATATCCCTGATGAACATCGATGCAAAAATCCTCAATAAAATACTGGCAAACCGGATTCAGCAACACATCAAAAAGCTTATCCACCATGATCAAGTGGGCTTCATCCCTGGGATGCAAGGCTGGTTCAACATTCGCAAATCAATAAACATAATCCAGCATATAAACAGAACCAAAGACAAGAACCACATGATTATCTCAATAGATGCAGAAAAGGCTTTTGACAAAATTCAACAGCCCTTCATGCTAAAAACGCTCAATAAATTCGGTATTGATGGAACGTACCTCAAAATAATAAGAGCTATTTATGACAAACCCACAGCCAATATCATACTGAATGGGCAAAAACTGGAAAAATTCCCTTTGAAAACTGGCACAAGACAGGGATGCCCTCTCTCACCACTCCTATTCAACATAGTGTTGGAAGTTCTGGCTAGGGCAATTAGGCAAGAGAAAGAAATCAAGGGTATTCAGTTAGGAAAAGAAGTCAAACTGTCCCTGTTTGCAGATGACATGATTGTATATTTAGAAAACCCCATTGTCTCAGCCCAAAATCTCCTTAAGCTGATAAGCAACTTCAGCAAAGTCTCAGGATACAAAATTAATGTGCAAAAATCACAAGCATTCTTATACACCAGTAACAGACAAACAGAGAGCCAAATCAGGAATGAACTTCCATTCACAATTGCTTCAAAGAGAATAAAATACCTAGGAATCTAACTTACAAGGGATGTAAAGGACCTCTTGAAGGAGAACTACAAACCACTGCTCAGTGAAATAAAAGAGAACACAAACAAATGGAAGAACATACCATGCTCATGGATAGGAAGAATCAATATCGTGAAAATGGCCATACTGCCCAAGGTAATTTATAGATTCAATGCCATCCCCATCAAGCTACCAATGACTTTCTTCACAGAATTGGAAAAAACTGCTTTAAAGTTCATATGGAACCAAAAAAGAGCCTGCATCTCCAAGACAATCCTAAGTCAAAAGAACAAAGCTGCAGGCATCACGCTACCTGACTTCAAACTATACTAGAAGGCTACAGTAACCAAAACAGCATGGTACTGGTACCAAAACAGAGATATAGACCAATGGAACAGAACAGAGTCCTCAGAAATAATACCACACATCTACAGCCATCTGATCTTTGACAAACCTGAGAGAAACAAGAAATGGGGAAAGGATTCCCTATTTCATAAATGGTGCTGGGAAAATTGGCTAGCCATAAGTAGAAAGCTGAAACTGGATCCTTTCCTTACTCCTTATACGAAAATTAATTCAAGATGGATTAGAGACTTAAATGTTAGACCTAATACCATAAAAATCCTAGAGGAAAACCTAGGTAGTACCATTCAGGACACAGGCATGGGCAAAGACTTCATGTCTAAAACACCAAAAGCAACGGCAGCAAAAGCCAAAATTGACAAATGGGATCTCATTAAATTAAAGAGCTTCTGCACAGCAAAAGAAACTACCATCAGAGTGAACAGGCAACCTACAGAATGGGAGAAAATTTTTGCAATCTACTCATCTGACAAAGGGCTAATATCCAGAACCTACAAAGAACTCCAACAAATTTACAAGAAAAAAACAAACAACCCCATCAAAAAGTGGGCAAAGGATATGAACAGACATTTCTCAAAAGAAGACATTCATACAACCAACAGACACATGAAAAAATGCTCATCATCACTGTCCATCAGAGAAATGCAAATCAAAAGCACAATGAGATCCCATCTCACACCAGTTAGAATGGCAATCATTAAAAGTCAGGAAACAACAGGTGCTGGAGAGGATGTGGAGAAATAGGAACACTTTTACACTGTTGGTGGGATTGTAAACTAGTTCAACCATTATGGAAAACAGTATGGCGATTCCTCAAAGATCTAGAACTAGATGTACCATATGACCCAGCCATCCCATTACTGGGTATATACCCAAAGGATTATAAATTATGCTGCTATAAAGACACATGCAAACGTATGTTTATTGCGGCACTATTCACAATAGCAAAGACTTGGAATCAACCCAAATGTCCATCAGTGACAGATTGGATTAAGAAAATGTGGCACATATACACCATGGAATACTATGCAGCCATCAAAAAGGATGAGTTTGTGTCCTTTGTAGGGACATGGATGCAGCTGGAAACCATCATTCTTAGCAAACTATCACAAGAACAGAAAACCAAACACCGCATGTTCTCACTCATAGGTGGGAACTGAACAATGAGATCACTTGCACTCAGGAAGGGGAACATCACACACCGGGGCCTATCATGGGGAGGGGGGAGGGGGGAGGGATTGCACTGGGAGTTATACCTGATGTAAATGACGAGTTGATGGGTGCAGCACACCAACATGGCACAAGTATACATATGTAACAAACCTGCACGTTATGCACATGTACCCTACAACTTAAAGTATAATAATAATAAATAAATTAAAAAAAATAAAAATAAAAAATAAAATAAAATAAAATTAAATTAAATTAAAAAAAAAATCAGTGCATGTCCAAAATTCAGATCATTTAATTAAGACATAATATTGTCAGAATAAATATGATTATACATAAAGCCAATAATTAAAATGATAAATATGGACAGCAATAATTCAGTATAATATTGAGATATAAATCTCTCTCCAGTAGAATAGATATTTGTAATGAGGTTCCCAATGGGACACTATTTGATGGGAAGTATGAGGACTTTGAGATTTTTTTCTCCTTATAGAATAAGATTTTATATAGATAAAATTTTATTTTTTCATTTGATTTCATTTTTCTCTTCTATATTTAAATAGCTAACACAGTCCACACAGCTCAAAATCCAAAATGTGCAAATGTATACAGTAAATGATTTTGTTCCTACCCTGGCAACACACTAACAAAGGTCTTCTTAAAAGCGTGTTAAGAATAGTGTTTGTGGAATTTTTAAGTGTGAGGCAGTTCTAAGTTCTAAGCATTTCAAATCAACTAACTCAGTTAATCCTCAGTACAGCCCTTTAGCTAGCAACTGTAATCTCCCCATTTTACAGATGAGGAAACTGAGGATCTCTCGGATTAAGTAATTTACTCCTGTCATTACAACTATTAGTGACAGAGTTGAGATTGGAACTCAGGAAATCACAGAGCAATGTCTATGCTCTTGACTACTTAGCTGCTAACTAACTATTAACAGTTTCCTTCCTTTCCTTTCAAACCAATATATGTAAAAGTTAAAAGGCGTACACTTTTATAAACACTGTCATTTCCATGTAACTACATATCCTAAGGTATTCAAAAGCATTGTATAAAGTGCTTCTTTATTCTTTTATGATTCAAGTATTCATTTAAATACTGTTATTTTATTTTATTTATTGTTACTGTTAGAGGACTGTTGACTCAACCAGTCCTCTTTGGATAAAAATAAATGTCTTTGGCCTTTTCCTATTAAAATTGATGCTGCAATGACTATCCCTGTACATGTGCCGTTTTGCACACATGCAAGTGTAATGGGAGGATAATATTCCATTTGTAGAAAGGCTAAGTCAAGTGGTTTTAAGTTTCAATTTAAGGCTTATATATTAATGGACCTCATAGAAATTTTACCAGTTTTTACCCTCCACCAACAATGTATTAAGGTTTCTGTTTTCTCATACACTAACCAGAATTATTATAAAACTATTGGTTTCTTGCTGGGATTATAAGTGAAAAAATATATTTTCTAGTATTTTTAACTTTTAAACTTTAACTTTTCATTTGCAAAATATTTAAGATGTAAAAAGTGTTGCAAAAAAAATACTAGACATTCTGGTATTCCCATCACCAATATTCCTCAAATAGTAACATTTTTATAAACACAGAACATTTATAAAAATCAGGAAATTAACATTAGTAAAAGACTGTGACTTACATACCTTATCAAAATTTCACAAATTACTCTACAAATGTCCTTTACTGATCTAGGATTAAATTCAAGTTCATACATTCTACTTAGTTGTCCCGATACCTTGGGTTTTTTTTTAATTTAACTTTTATTTTTATTTATCTTTTATTTCAGGGGTACATGTGCAGATTTGTTATATAAGTAAAATTCTGTCATGATGGTTTGCTGTACAGATTATTTCATCAACCAGGTTTTAAGTCTCATTCCCATTAGTTATTTTTCCTGATCCTCTTCCTCCTCCATACTGCACCTTCCAATAGCCCCAGTGTATGTTGTTCCCATCTATGTGTCTATGTGTTCTCACCATTTAGCTCCCACATAAGTGAGAACATGCGGTATTCGGTTTTCTGTTTCTGTGTTAGTTTGCTAAGGATAATGGACTCTAGCTCCATCCATGTTCTTGCAAAGTTCATAATCTCATTCTTTTTATGGCTACATAGTATTCCTTCGTGTATATTTACATTGTTTTAAATCCAGTCCACCATTGGTGGGCATGTAGGTTGATCCATATCTTTGCTATTGTGAATAGTGCTGCAATGAACATACATGTGCATGTGTCTTTATAATAGAACGATTTATATTTGTTTGGGTATATGTCTAGCAACGGGATTGTTAATTAGAATGTTTTTTCTGTTTTCAGGTCTTTGAAAAATTGCCACATGGTTTTTCACAATAGTTGAACTAATTTGCACTCCGACCAACAGTGTATAAGTGTTCCTTTTTCTCCACAACCTCGCCAACATCTGTTATTTATTGACTTTTTAATAATAGCCATTCTGAATGGTGTGAGATCGTACGCATCTCACTGTGATTTTGATTTGCATTTCTCTAGTGATCCATGATGTTGAGCTTTTTTTTTTTTTTTTTTCTTTTTTCTTTTTTCTTTTGAGACAGAGTTTCACTCTGTTATCCAGGCTGGAGTACAGTGGCATGATCTTGGCTCACTGCAACTTCTGGGTTCAAGCAATTCTCCTGCCTCAGCCTCCTGAGTAGCTGGGATTACAGGCACCCGCCACTACGCACAGCTAATTTTTGTGTTTTTAGTGAAGACGGGGTTTCACCATGTTGACCAGACTGGTCTCGAACTCCTGAACTCAAGTAATCAACCCAACTTGCCTCCCAAAGTGGTGGGATAACAGTCATGAGCCGCTGTGTACAGCCTTGAGCTTTTTAAAATATGATTGATGGCCACACATGTATGTCTTCTTTTTCTGTTCATGTCCTTTGCCCACTTTTTAATGTGGTTCTTTGTTTCTTGTAAATTTAAGTTCCTTATAGATGCTTGATAGTAGACCTTTGTCAAATGCATAGTTTGCAAAAATATTCTCCCATTCTGTGGGTTGTCTGTTCACTCTGTTGATAGTTTACTTTGCTGTGTAGAAGCTCTTTAGATTAATTAGATCCCATTTGTCAATTTTTGCTTTTGTTGCAATTGTTTTTGGTGTCTTCGTCATGAAATCTTTGCTTGTTCCTATGTTCAGAATGGTATTGCTTAGGTTGTCTTCCAGAGTTTTTAGAGTTTGTGGTTTTACATTTAAGTCTTTAATTCACCTTGAGTTAATTTTTGTATATGGTATAAGAAAGAATTCCAGCTTCAAACTTCTGCAAATGGTTAGCCATTTATCCCAGCACCATTTATTGAATAGGGAATGCTTTCCCCATTGTTTGTTTCAGCTGCGCTTCTTGAAGATCAGATAGTAGTAGGTGTGTGGTCTTATTCCTGTGTTCTCTATTCTGTTCCATTGGTCTGTGTGTCTGTTTTTGTACTGGTACCATGATGTTTTAGTTACCGAAGCCATGTCATATAGTTTGAAATCAGGAAGTGTGATGCCTCCAGCTTTGCTCTTTTTACTAAGGATTGTCTTGGCTATTTGGGCTCTTTTTTGGTTCCATATAAATTTTTAAATAGTTTTTTTTTTTTTTCTAATTCTGTGAAGAATGTCAATGGTAGTTTAATAGGAATAGCATTGAATCTATCAATTGCTTTGGGCAGTATGTCCATTTTAACAATATGGACTCTTCCTATCCATGAGATTGGAATGCTTTTCCGTATGTTAGTGTCATCTCTGATTTCTTTGAGCAGTATTTTGCAGTTCTCCTTGTAAAGATCTTTTAACTTTCCTGGTTAGCTATATTCCTAGGTATTTTGTTCTTTTTGTGGTATTTGTGAATGGGATTGCACTCCTGATTTGGCTCTCAGTTTGACTGTTGTTGGTATATATAAACGTTACTGATTTTTGCACATTGATTTTTTATCCTAGGACTTTGCTGAAGTTGTGTTTGGGGTTTGGGGGCTGAGACTACGGGGTTTTCTAGATATAGGATCATGTCAACTACAAACAGGGATAGTTTGACTTCCTCTCTTCCTATCTGGATGCCTTTACTTCTTTCTCTTGCTTGATTGCCTTGGCCAAGACAATAGGAGTGGTAAGAGAGGGCATCCTTATCCTGTGCCAGTTTTCAAGGGAATGCTTCCGTCTTTTCCCTCCACCTCTTTTATTACATTAACATTTTTAGAAAGGACTGGCCAGGTATTTTCTATAATGTCTCTAATTTTGACTTTCCTAATATTTTTTTCATGACTAAATTTCATGGTAAGAATACCACAGAAGTAATGATGTGCTCTTCAGAGTATCACAGGCATATGATGTGGATTTGTTCCATTTCTGATGATGTCAAATTTAATTACTGGCTTCATCTGGTACCTGACAGGATTTTCAACTGTATTGCAGTTTTTCCTTTGTAATTATTGAGTCTCTTCTGAAATACACTTCCAGGCTATGCAAATATTTTTCATCATCTAATCACCCACCACTTTTAGTACATATCGGTGAAGGTAAGTGGTGATTTACTATTTTCATCATTCCTTTGACATCGATTGGATAGAATTATCTTCTAAGGAAGAGTTTCTCCTGCCATCCTATTTATTTATTTATTGCTAACTGATTGATTGACTTATTCATTTATATGGCTCATTCATATGTATATTATTTATTTCGTTGTTCAAATAGTTTCACATTTGACATCTGGGGCCTTCTTCCCAATAGTCTGGGTGGCCTTTTAACAAAGCCACATTGGTTTCGAGTATTTTTTTTGCTTATCTTGTATTATCAGTGTGATTAAACCACTTAAATTTTACTTTTAGTGAAACCTTTTAATTTTTGCCCATTTTCCATTTAGGTGTTTATGTTTTAGTTCATTTTTTAGTTGTTCACTGACTAGTGGATGCTTTTGTAATGATAAAGCAATGAATTATTTGCAATATGATTTGTAAAATGTTTTGCAGTTGATCATTTACATTTTGATCTTCAATTTTTTATGTGTGTTTATAAATGTTTTCAATGTAATAAGATTTGTCACAATTTTAGTTTTGCTTGATTTTGTGTCATAATTGCACAAGACTTCCCACTTTTATATTTTAAAACATTTTTACTATACAGTATTTTTCTTTTAAGTATCCTTAAAGATGACTTTTTATATTCACATCTTTGATCCATTTGAAGTTTAACTTAGTGTGAGATGTAAGGTATGCATAATTTTGTTTTCTTTAGATGACTACTTTGTAGTCAAAAAAGCAACATTTACTGTATAATTCCTCAATTCACTATTTATTTGAAACTCTATTGTTCTCTAATAATAACATTTTCATGTACTTGGTTGTATCTCTTCCATTTATTTGTGTCTATTTATGACTTTATATTATACTTTTTTATTTTGTCTAGTGTTATGATGCATTTAATATGCTGATAGGCTCCCTTCCCTTTACTTATTATTTTTTCAGATTTATTCCCATTATTTTTTGATTTAGTTTTCCTTATGAAATGTAGCTTATATTTATTCAGTTAATAAAAATCAAGTATTACTAATTGCATCACATTTAGTTAGAGGGAATTGACATTTGGGCTGGGTGCGGTGGCTCACGCCTGTAATCCCATCACTTTGGGAGGCCGAGGTGGGTGGATCACCTGAAGTCAGGAGTTCAAGACCAGCCTGGGCAACATGGTGAAATCCCATCTCTACTAAAAATACAAAAATTAGCCAGGCATGGTGGTGCGTGCCTATAATCTCAGCTACCCGGGAGGCTGAGGCAGGAGAATCCCTTGAACCCAAGGAGGCGGAGGTTGCGGTGAGCTGAGATCACGTCACTTTACTACAGCCTGGGTGAAAGAGCAAGACTCTGTCTCAAAAACAAACAAACAGAATAGACATTTGGACAAATATGAGTTTTTCTATTTCAGATCACAGCATTACTTTCCATATGTTCAAGTCTCTGAAGTACTTCAAGTATGTTTAAAATCATCTTCACATACAGATAGTTGTGTTTTGTTAAGTTTATTTAGAGGTATTTTATCACATTATTTTAACACTGAATCTGTCAGAGGCTGTTTATCACTTTTTAGATTATTTCAAATGGGATATTTTCCTAATATGTAAATGTTGTTGTTGTTTACAAATAGGAAAACTATTGATTTCTGGACACAATTTTTTTGTCTAGAAACCTGTTTGACTTTCCTCATTGTAACTGATTTTATCAGTTGAATCTGATTTCCAAGTATACATTGACATCGGCAGCAAATAGTGAAAATGAGTACTCTCTCTTATTTTTATGACTAATTTCTTTCACACGATTAACTACAGTGAAACGAGAAAACATCTGAATTTTGTCATTTAGAAGTAGGGATAACATTCTCACAAGTCGATTTTTCCCAGAGTAAGTAGTCTACAAATATTCTGTTTGCCTTTACGTCAATTTAATATAGTGAGATTTAGAAAACTTTCTTTTTCCCCGTCACTCTGGGTTGTTAACTGTTTTGCAGAGTCCAACAACGTAGTCGTTCCTCCAACAATGGTGATTTATCCTTCATTATGTATTACTTTCTGTATTTGTGCTTTCTACTTCTGCATTATCTAGTTTATAGGTTTGCTTGAACATTCAGTGTTTGGTTTATTTATTACTTCAGCCATTTTTCTTATTTCTAATTTTTACATTGTGTTTTTATCTTTATTAAATCCATCCTTCTACTTTCCCATGCCATTTGTTGTTTTCCTTTTATTCTATCTTCAATTAAAGCTTCAAGGGTTTACCACATAGCTTCTGATACAAATGGCTTTCATCATTGACACTTTTAGGAAGACTACAATTTGGACTTAAATATTTTTTAATTGTCTTAAAATGTTTTTGTTTTTTGTTTTGTTTTTTTGTAATATCCAGGTGTTAGAGACTCTTTAATATTTTATTTTGTTATTATGTTCTTGTCCCAGTTCAGTGTTATCAGAGAATACTTACTCTCTCTACTACTTCTACTTTGGAATACACCGAGACTTTATTTGAAGTTTAGTATTTGGTCACATTTATGAATACTCCATACATACTTTTTTTTTTTTTTTTTGAGATGGAGTCTCGCTCTGTCACCCAGGCTGGAATGCAGTGGCACGATCTTGGCTCACTGCAACCTCTGCCTCCCAGGTTCAAGCGATTCTTCTGCCTCAGCCTCCAGTAGCTGGGGTTACAGGTGCTTGCCACCACACTTAGCTAATTTTTTTGTATTTTTAGTGGAGATGGGGTTTCACCATGTTGGCCAGGCTGGTCTTGAACTCCTGACTTAAGGTGATCCTCTTGCCTCGCCCTCCCAAAGTGCTGGGATTACAGGCATGAGCCACCGCACCTGGCCAATACACACTTTTTTAAAAGGTATATTCATTGTTCAGGAACAACATTTAAGTATTTATATTAGTTTAAGATCTTAAAGGAAATTTTGACTTACTTTGTTAAATTCCCAAAACACATTTATCATAATTTTTTGGAGAGATTACACAGCAGAGAACTGCAAGATCAATTGGCAGGTAATTAATTTTTTCCCAAGTTTAATTTTTAAAACCCAGGAATGTTATCTATCTCATTTTATTCAAAATATGTTTCATGTTTACTAGTAAAAGTACCTTTTGTTTGACTTAGGTGTTTTCATTGAGTCTCCATTTATTTTCTTTTAGATCTTAGCTATTAATACCATAAATATTATTTAAAAATTAAGAAAATTTTAAATAAAAAAATTAGATTCCAAACTATAATCATGACATAATAATTTTGTTTTATTTCTTTGAGACAGAGTTGCAAATAAAAAAATTAAATTCCAAACTATAATCATAATAATTTTGTTTTGTTTAGTTTTTTGCAACAGAGTCTCACTCTGTCACCCAAGATGGAGTGCTGTGGCCCCATCTCAGCTCACTGCAGCCTCCGCCTCCCAGGTTCAAATGATTCTCCTGCATCAGTCACGCTAGCTGGGATTACAGGCACCCACCCCCATGCCCAGATAATTTTTTTATTTTTAGTAGAGACAGGGTTTCACCATGTTGGCCATGTTGGCCTCAAACTCCCGGTCTCAAGTGATCCACCTATTTTATCCTCTCAAAGTGCTAGAATTACGGCATGAGCCCCCACGTCCTGCCAATCATAACATCATAATACATTTCATCACTTCACACGCACAGATGCACATACATATGTATAATTGTTTTTATTTGTTACAAATAATTCTTTTATATGATTTTACAATAAATTTGTTAAATTGATTCCTAGTTAATTACCATTAGGTTCTTTATAATATTTTGTTATTATGAACAATGTAGCCAGACAGAAATGTTTGTTCATGTGTGTGTATGTAAATGTACATCCATACACATAAACATGTATGTGTGTATGTATTTTTTATATATATGTATATGTGTGTGTGTATATATATATACACTTATATATAAGTTGGCATTGGGTATATATATAATATATATAATATAATATATAATATATATAATATAATAAAATATAATAATTTCAAAGACTCATTTCTACAAGAAAAATGCTACTTCTCTAGGTGCACTTTTCAGCTTCAATCCCATTTTGAATGTCAATAAATAGTGCCACATTGTCCTCCAGGAACATTCTATTTTGAAGAAGTGTACAAAACAGATCTGTTTATAGTGGGCCTGTTTTGTTTTTGTTTTTTTTTGCCATATCTCAGTTTAATCCATTGGAATGAGGGTGGGTGAGGAAACGGAGTAGAACGGTGGTAAAGATCATGCCTCCATATGGTACTATCTGCAGTACACATGGCTTCTACATTTTAAGGTAGCCATTTTTGTGAGGTCTTAGCAAAGTATTTGCAACCATTTGCAACAGGAGGACTTCTTCACAATGCCTCCTGCAATGGAAATGGCCTGCCAAAAATGACTGCATCAAATCAGCTGCATCAAAATGACTTAATTTGTCGATATAAGCAGTCGTTATTTTTTGTATTGTTATTATGATTACGGATTTTCTTTCCTCTGTGATGCACTGTGTTTTGCATTTTTCTTCTTTCATCATATATTATTATTATAGTTAGAAAAATGTACAATAGAAAGATTGTAGAGCTTAGAAACACAGGTGAGTAGCCACTGCTCTGCTCTGACCTCTGCATCCTGCTCTCCACCAGTATTCTGAAGGATGAGCTGCTTAATAAACTGGGGGAAAATCTGGCTCTGCTTGTCCTAAATAACTCTGTAAGGTATGTTCTGTGGAGACTTCAAGTTGACTAAGCCTTTGGAGGAATTGTAAAGACTTCAGGTTGATTAAACTGGTACGTAGGTTAGTATTTGTTACTCCCAATTCCCAATGTCTGCAAGCCAGTTGAAATATAATATTTATAATTTGGTCTGATCTATAACTCAAAAGCTCATTGTCTCAATCACAGAATTTCCCTGCCAGCTCTCAATCTGGACAGAAAGACATTGCTTCGAACTGAGAAGAGGGTCACAGTTCAGCTTCTCTTATAATTGTTCACTCAGGCTCCACAGAGAGCTTCCAGGATGAAGAGTTTTGAGAAGTGGATGTACGCAACACACATGAAATTTCACTGTGTGGGGAATATTGTAGGTAACATGGAAGTTCAAGGCTGGGCAAGGTGGCTCACGCCTGTAATCTCGGCACTTTGTGAGGCTGAGATGGGAAGATCACTTGAATCCAGGAGTTTGAGGCCAGCCTGGGCAACATAGTGAGACCTCATCTCTACAGAAAAATTAAAATATTAGCCAGGCATTGTGGTGCATGCCTGCGGTTCTAACTGCTCAGGAGGCTGGGTTAGCAAGTGGGACGAGTGCTTGAGCCTGGGAGGTTGATCACACCACTTCACTCCAGACTGGGCAACAGAGCGACACTTCATCTCAAAGAGAAAAAGAGAGGGGGAGAGAGAAACAGAAACAAAGAAAAAAGAAAAAAAAAAAGAAAGTTCAAGACATTTTAGGAGATTGTTCAGTGAGAGTCAGAGGGTGTCTTGGGTATTTGTGGGGCTTGTAATTTACATCCTAGACAACAACTCGCCTCTCCTGTCTTATATTTACATCCAGCACTGCAGATTAATTTCATGGATGTGCATGTTCCCATCAGGCACAGCCAGAAAAATAACCCGGGCAAATGCTGAGGGAGAGGGATTTACTGGTTCTAAGTTGTGCAAACCGAAGAATGCAAAAGGCTCCTTATGCCTTAGAGTGTCATAATGTCAGGCTGTAACATCTGTGACTGCTGCAATTACTCACCAAAACCCACACATGAAGGAGGGAAAGGCACAAGAATCACAGAGGAGGGAGAATTTAGCCTTGATAGAGGGTATTTGAATTTGCTTCAACCCTGGCTGCCAGCACAGGCCCCTGTGGTAATCCAGGGATGGTGACATATACATGGCCCCTGCAAGCTGACAGGAACCCACCTTTATAGTCTTACTTCTCATCAGAAACCTACTCCCTCCACTTTATATGTTTTACCCAACACTTTTCTGAGCATGACAGATTTAGGTTTTAGGATTTTTGGTTGGTTGTTTTTTCATGATTATTTTGAGAAATTGACATATACTAATTGTACATATTTTGGGGGTGCATGTGATATTTTGATACATTATACAATGTGTAATGATAAAATCAGGGTAGTTGGGATATCCTTCATGTCAAACATCTATATTTTCTTCATATTGAGAATAGCAGACATCTTTTCTTCTAGCTATTTTGAAATATCCAATAAATCATTATGAATTAGCATTTCCTTACTGTACTATCAACATCTTGAATATATTACTTCTACCTAATTGTATTTTTCTACCCTTTAACCAACTATTTTGCTTCTCAGTTGAGGCATATGTGGTTCCTCTACCAAAAATGTCTTTCCCCACCTTGTTATTCTTGAAATACCTCCTCATCTGGGACATACAGCATGACAACTGTGATTCCCTAGAACCAGAGCCAGAGGAAAGGAGTGGGTGCATATTCTTTACTAAACGGGCGTACTCTTTTCAAGAAAATCTGTAAGAGAGTGAGGAAAGTGGGAGTGTAGGAAATACTTGAGTAAGGCTGTGGTCTTAGGCAGTCTAGCACATCCTGACCTTCTGGGATCTCTGGATAAGTGGTCTTCACCTGGCACAAGACATTTGGTGTTTTGTATTCTCAGAGCAGTCAGCCTTTATCTGTAGGATGCCTCATGGGCAAGTTGGAGTTCATAGGCTGAGGGAAGTGCTCCAGAGAAAGGGGATAGTTCCAAACCCTGAGCAAAAAATGTTGAAAGCAGATGGCAGATGGGTGCACCAGCCTGGTCCCCAGGCTCTCAGGGGATACCAAAAGCATTTTCTATGTTTTCTCTGATCTGTCACTTGTGTGGTGCCACAACAAGCAGATACAAGAAAAAAGTTAATGCATAAGAGAAAATAAAATCAATCTTGGAAGCAGCTGAGTTTTCTTATTGTCGTGTATAAAGATTTTCATTACAAGAAAAAAACAAACAACCCCATCAAAAAGTGGGCAAAGGATATGAACAGACATTTCTCAAAAGAAGACATTCATACAGCCAACAGACACATGAAAAAATGCTCATCATCACTGGCCATCAGAGAAATGCAAATCAAAACCACAATGAGATACCATCTCACACCAGTTAGAATGGCGATCATTCAAAAGTCAGGAAACAACAGGTGCTGGAGAGGATGTGGAGAAATAGGAACACTTTTACACTGTTGGTGGGATTGTAAACTAGTTCAACCATTATGGAAAACAGTATGGCGATTCCTCAAGGATCTAGAACTAGATGTACCATATGACCCAGCCATCCCATTACTGGGTATATACCCAAAGGATTATAAATTATGCTGCTATAAAGACACATGCACACGTATGTTTATTGCAGCACTATTCACAATAGCAAAGACTTGGAATCAACCCAAATGTCCATCAGTGACAGATTGGATTAAGAAAATGTGGCACATATACACCATGGAATACTATGCAGCCATCAAAAAGGATGAGTTTGTGTCCTTTGTAGGGACATGGATGCAGCTGGAAACCATCATTCTTAGCAAACTATCACAAGAACAGAAAACCAAACACCACATGTTCTCACTCATAGGTGGGAACTGAACAATGAGATCACTTGGACTCAGGAAGGGGAACATCACACACCAGGGCCTATAATGGGGAGGGGGGAGGGGGGAGGGATTGCACTGGGAGTTATACCTGATGTAAATGACGAGTTTATGGGTGCAGCACACCAACATGGCACAAGTATACATATGTAACAAACCTGCATGTTATGCACATGTACCCTACAACTTAAAGTATAATAATAATAAGTAAATAAATAAATAAATAAAAAGATTTTCAAAGACAGCTACTTGGCCATTACTTGAAAGTACAGATTTACTCACAGAAAAGCTGATTTTTTATTTGTGAAAAAATTTAGAATCATGCATATTGTCTTAATTAATATCCCCTGACTAAATGCAATTCTGCCTTGTGTAGTGCTTGAGAGACACCTTGGTTACAAAGTCAAAATAAATAATCCATTCACAACATTTTTCAAGAGCCAAATAGTTGTGTTTTCACCAGATATCTCAAAGCAGTTACTGATAAAATTCAACCAAGATAGAATAGGACAAAAGTAATTCCAATTTTGCTAGATAGTATGCTTTTTAAAAATGGACCTAAGGCATTAGACTAAGAGGAGATGAAATATCTTCCTCAAATATGAAAACAAAATTCAGATTGATTTTCCTGGAATCTGTCCTTGGGTTTCGTAATCATATTAACTGCTGAATTGTTTAGAGAAATGGTTCAATATCTACTCATGCAGTATCTTCCTCCACATTTTCAAGAAAATCTTTATGAGCTTGGTGAATACTCTCTGTGGTAATAAAGGAACAATATCCTAAAGCAAAGAAAGATCTTAACTCTGTCACTGTCCCAATAGGACAAAGCTTATGTGCTGAGAGCAAACACAGCTCGAATCACATAGATAAAAGGAAGCAATGTCAGAATCAGAAAACAAGATTCTTAAGGTGTTATTCATTTAAGTTTTCAATCTCTGAACATCATTTCCAAATACGCCTTTTCTCACCAGTCTATAATTAATGGATACTAGGAACAGTGATTTCTTCACTAGATGTACATGCACGGTCTTTTGTTTGCAGAAAATCCCCAGAGCCACTGGAAGAAAAATGAGGAAGGGTGGTAACAGCTGCTTTTAGTGAGTTTTTCACCTTTTAAGACTGAAATAGCTTCACATTACATACTTTAAGTATGACTCTGACCATCACTCACACACACACAAACACACACCCACACTCCACTAAATAAATGAAAAGTAATTTTTTTGTCACTTTTGGAACTCAACGTCTTCTCAAATTTGGAAAATGCCCTGCGGTCCAACATTTTGGAGAATTCCCTGTGATAGGTAGTTACCAATTCTCACTGAAAACTCTTGAGTCAGATGTTGTTCCAATCTATATGTCATATCCACACTTCTGGATGGGCCGTTTTCAAACCAGGTTTGTGTCATAGGCTCCTTTGAAGTGGCCGCTCTCTTCTGAACCTCAGGTCCTCCTTCCGTTGATCATTGTGTATTTCTTGCCTCTGAAATCTTGCCACTTTATCAAGGAGCTGCCACCAAGAAGCATGTGGCTGTTCCCCACCAGTTTGTACACCCAAGGATACTCCCCTCTCACTGCAACTGGAGAATCACTTTCTCCTTGTTTTCTCAAAAGGGCTAATGGATTCGTGATAAATATCTATCTCTTCAGCTAGCATAGATGTTTACAAAAGTAGGAATGCATATTGACTTCAAAGTGCTCTTTCTTCTGCCCCCTAAAATATATACTGAAGTTAAGAATAATTAAAAAATAAAATTGCTGCTTTAAAGAGTGTGCATATAATGAATGAATAGGAAATGGGGTGGTTAGACTGGGAAGAAAACCTACAGGGGAAAGATACAAATTGATCCTTCACATATCTTACCTCGATAGAATATAAAATGTAACAGGCAATTTTGAAAAATAAAAATCACCCATTATCCAATTACCAAACGAAGAAAGCGTAACAGTCATTTTGTTTTATATCCTTTCAGCCTTTTTTTTTCCTTTTCCCTGCTGGTTTGAGTACACATTGATGCAACCCCAAATGGAAGCAATTTAGCAAATATCTGTTTTAAATTACGAATGTTCATGCTCTTTACCCCAAAATTCTATTACGGCACATTTATTCTGTATTTCAAATAAGTGGAAAGAGAAGTACTACAAGCATCTCCATTGCAATACTTTTTAAAATAAGAACACTTAGAAATAACAATAGATAACCAGTTTCATAAATCATGGTACATCTATACAACACAGTACTTTGTAGCCATAGAAAACGAGGAAATTCTTTATGCTCTAAGGAGTGATATTAAGACATAAAAGTATCATTTTTATAAACTTGGATTTTAAAGGTGGAGATTGAAGAAGGAGAATGTAACCTCTCTGCACATCATTTATCTATCTAAAAATGAAGATGACCATGTTGCCTCCCTCTTAGGATTGTTGCAAGGATTCCATGAATAAATATTTTTAAAGTGCTTAGACTAGGGCATGACACAGAGGCTAGTGCTATGTTAGTATTAGTTACCATCACTATGAGACATGTCGTTAAGTAGCGGGAAAGTTCAAAACAGGGTACATAGTGGGCTTTCGTTTATATAAAAATGAGAAGTACAGGTGCACATTTTTACTTATGCTTACGTGTAATACATCTAAAAGGTTTTACAGGAGACTATTAACCCTGGTTATATACGGAGAGGAGAACTGGGCTGGGTACAAAAGAAAAATAAACTTTTCACTGTATATCCTTCCATGCATTTTAAAATCAGGAAGAAGGTTAAATTATTTATTCAAAATTAAATAAGATAAAAATATACAAGAAGGCCTTCCCTGCAGCAAGATTTTTAAAGAGATTTCTATCTATGCCTCTAGTTCTTTTGCTGCTATGTTTTTACATTACTATGTCTGGAATTTAATTCTATATATGGTATATATTAGGGAATTTTTTATTTTTCTTAATCTCATCAAATGTTTTTGTTCTAATTGTGAGTCTCTGTTTTATTAAATACCAGTTTGTATCTATCTATCTTATTTAAACATATTCACACATAACTCAATATCTAAACACTTTCTCTTTCAATTTTTTTATTCCTATTCTATTGCCACACTTGTTCTATTATCATAAGTTTAAAACATATATTAGTATTCTTCCACTAATACTGTTTATTCCAGTTAAAGCCTTTGTTTAATGTTTAAATGATTTTCTCAATTAAAATAACTTTTGAATTAATGTTTTTTGCTATTAGATTTAAAGTTTTTTAAAATAAATATGTATGTGAAAACCAACCTTTTTCTAATAGCAAGACATTATATCAAGGAAAAATATTACATGAACTAATACCTCGATGATAGATGAATTAATATGCATATTGTATGTGTGTGTATATATTAACATATATATACATATATACTACATATATGTATTTTGTGTGTGTGTGTGTGTGTGTGTCTGTTTTTGAGGTAAGGTCTCACTCTGTTGCCCAGACTGGAGTGCAGTGGCTTAATCATGGCTCACTTCAACTTTGACCTTCCCAGGCTCAAGTGATCCTCCAACCTCAGCCACTCAGGTAGCTGGGGCTACAAGTGCATGCCACCATGCCCCACCAATTTTGTGTGTGTGTGTGTTTCTGTAAAGAGGGAGTTTCACCATATTTCCCAGGCTGGTCTCGAACTCCTGGGCTCAAGCAATCCACCCCCGTTGGCTTCTCAAAGTGTTAGGATTACAGGTGTGAGACACCGCGCCTATCCAGGTATTGTATATTTTAAGTTGAACATTTTAATTAAACTTTTTATTAATTTGAAATAATCATACATTCAGATGTAATTGGGAAGAAAAGATTGATACATTCAGGTTACAGAACATTTCCATCAGCCCAATCATCCCAAGGATGCCTCATGTTGCATTTTTATACCTGTTGCACACCTACTGCCCTCGCAATCTCATTCCTCCTTAAACTTTGGAAACCACAAATTTGTTCTAAATTTCTATAAATTTCTTGTTCCAAGAATGTCATGGAAATGAAACCATATACTATTAACTTTTAAGCATTTCCTTTTTTTCTTTTTAATTTTTGTGGTAACATAGCTGATGTATGTATTTATGGGATACATTAGATATTTTGATACAGGCATGCAAAATGCACAATAAGCACATTATAAAGAAAGGGGTATCGATTCCCTCAAGCGTTGATCCATTGAGTTGCAAAAAATCCAATTAAACTCTTCAAGTTATTTTAAAATGTACAGTTATTATTGACAATAGTCAACCTGGTGTGCTACCAAATATAGTAGGCCTTATTCATTCTATTTTTCATACCCGTTGACGATCCTTACAACCCCCTAGAGATTTGTCCAGGCTGTCGTGTGCATCAATAATTAACTCATTTTTATTAAGTAATGTTCCATGATTCAGTAGTTAATTCCTTTTTGTTAAGTAATGTTATATGATAAGGATGTACTACAGCTTGTTTAACCATTCACCTGCAGAAGAACATCTCAGTTGTTTCTAGTGCTTGGCTATTGCAAATAAAGCTGCTAAACATCTTCATTTACAGGCTTTTGTGTGAATAAAAGTCTTCATTTCTCTGGGAGAAATGCCCAGGAGTATAATTTCTGGATCAGATTGTAGTTATAGGTTTAATTATCTTTTAAGAAACTGTCAAGTCAAATATCTTTTTATACTGCAACCCTGCTGGACTCACTTATTAGTTCTGAGATTATTTTTTCTTTGGCTTTTGTTCTATTTGTTTAAGATTATTTGTGCTTTTCTTTTCTTTTCTTTTTTGAGATGGAGTTTCACTCTTGTCACCCAGGCTGGAGTGCAGTGGCTTGTTCTCAGCTCACTGCAACCTCCACCTCTCAGGTTCAATCGATTCTCTTGCCTCAGCCTCCCGAGTAGCTGGGATTACAGGCACCCACCATCACGTCCAGCTATTTTTTTTAATATTTTTAATAGAGAGAGAGTTTCACCATGTTGTCTAAGCTGGTCTCAAACTCATGACCTCAGGTGATCTGCCCGCCTAGGTCTCCCAAAGTGCTGGGATTACAGGTGTGAGCCACAGTGCCCAGCCTATTTGTGGTTTTCTACATAGACAATTATTTTATCTGCAGGTAGGAAAACTTATTTCTTCCTTTCTAAACGGTACACCTTTATTTCATTTTCTTGCCTTGTTGCATGGGCTAGAACTATCAGCACTATAAAGATAAGCATGGTAAGAGCAGACATTCTTGCTTTATTCCAAGTCTTAGGTGAAAAGTGTTCATTTTTTCACCATTAACTATAATTTTAGCTGTTTTCTGTACTTTGTCTCAATTAAGTTGAAAAAAGTCTCTTCATTCCTGTATTACCGAGAGGTTTTTTTAAAATCATAAATGAATGCTGAATGTTGCCAAATGCTTTTTCAGCATCAATATGATCATGTGATTTTAGTGATTCTAACCTGTTAAAATGGTGGATTACATTATTGATTTTTTTTTTTTTTTGAGAGAAGCCTTGCTCTTATCCCCCAGGTTTGCATAAATGGCTCGATCTCAGTTCACTGCAACCCCTGCCTCCAGGGTTTAAATGATTCTCCTGCCTCTGCTTCCCAAGTAGCTGGGTTTAAGCCACCTATCACCACACCCATCTAATTTTTGTATATTTTAGTAGAGATGGGGTTTCATTATGCTGATCAGGCTGGTTTTGAACTCCTGACTTCAAGTGATCTGCCTGCCTCGGCCTCCCAAAGTGCTGGGATTACAGGCGTGAGCCACTGCACCTGGCCACAATAATTGATTTTTGAATACCAGCCTTGCACAACTAGAGTAGACCCTACTTGGTCCTCATGTATAATTCTTTTTGTATATTGATAAATTCTATTTGTCAATATTTTGTTCAAGATTTGTGTATCTATACTCATTAAGAAAATGGATTTCTTTTTTTGTACTGAGCTGATCTGGTTTTAGTATAGAGCAATACTACCTTCAGGAAATAAGTTAGAAAGTGTCCCTCTTCCTCTATTTTGTGAAAGAGATTATATTATTGCCATTCATTGAATGTTTGGCAAAAATTTTCCTGTGAAACCATATGTTACTAAAGATTTGTTTCCTTGCAAATTTAAGAATTACCAATTCAAATTAAGTAACAGTAATTTGGGTATTCTAATTATGCATTTTATTTTGGGTGTGTTATGATTGTATTTTTTGAGGATTTGGTACATTTGGTTTATGTTTTCAAGCTTACGTTTTCAGGGTCGATTTAGTATCCCTTTATTAATTATTTTTATGTAGTCAGGTACTATATTAATATTCTGGTTCCTTTATGATATTAGTAATTTATGTCATTTTCAGCTATCTTTCTAGAGGATTGTAGACTTTATTCATCTTTAAAAAACATCCTTTGTTTGCAAGCACAGAAGAAAGGCCATGTGAGGAGCCATAAAACTATGGCTGTCAGCCTGGGGTGGTGGCACACACCTGTAATCTCAGTACTTTGGGACACCAAGGTGGGCGGATCACTTGAGGTTGCTTCTAAGATGGCCAAATGGGAACAGCTTCAGTCTGCACCTCCCAGCGAGATTGATGCAGAAGACGGGTGATTTCTGCATTTCCAACTGAGCTCTGAAGAGAGCAGTGGTTCTCTCAGCATGGTGTTCAAGCTCTGAGAATGAACAGACTGCCTCCTCAAATGGATCCCTGACCTCCGGGTAGCCTGACTGGGAGACACCTACCAGTAGGTGATGATAGATACCTCAAATAGGTGGGTGCCCCTCTTGGACAAAGCTTCCAGAGGAAGAATCAGGCAGCAATATTTGCTGTTCTGCAACCTCCTCTGGTGATACCCAGGCAAACAGGGTCTGGAGTGGACCTCCAGTAAACTCCAACAGACCTGCAGCTGAGGGGCTTGACTGTTAGAAGGAAAACTAACAAACAGAAAGGAGTAATATCAACACCAACAAAAAGGACATCCACACCAAAACCCCACCTGTAGGTCAACAACATCAAAGACCAAAGGTAGATAAAAACCACAAAGATGGGGAGAAACCAGAGGAAAAATGCTGAAAATTCCAAGAACCAGAGCACCCCTTCTCCTCCAAAGGATCACAGCTACTTGCCAACAAGGGAATAAAACTGGATGGAGAATGAATTTGAGAAGTTGACAGAAATAGGCTTCAGAAGGTCGGTAATAACAAACTTCTCTGAGCTAAAGGAGCATGTTCTAACCCATCGCAAGGAAGCTAAAACCTTGAAAACAGGTTAGCCAATTAGCTAACTAGAATAAACAGTGTACAGAAGACCTTAAATGACCTGAGGGAGCTGAAAACTGTGGCACGAGAACTATGTGACACATGCACAAGCTTCAATAACCGATCTGATCAAGTGGAAGAAAGGATATCAGTGATTGAAGATCAAATTAATGAAATAAAGTGAGAAGACAAGATTAGAGAAAAAAGAGTAAAAAGAAGTGAACAAACCTGCAAGAAATATGGGACTATGTGAAAAGACCCAATATACATTTGATTGGTATACCAGAAACTTACAGGGAGAATGGAACCAAGTTAGAAAACACTCTTCAGGATACTATGCAGGAGAACTTCCCCGACCCAGCAAGGCAGGCCAACATTCAAATTCAGGAAATACAGAGAACACCACAAAGATACTCCTTAAGAAGAGCAACCCAAGACACATAATTGTCAGATTCACCAAGGTTTAAATGAAGGAAAAAATGTTAAGGGCAGCCAGAGAGAAAGGTTGGGTTACCCACAAAGGGAAGCTCATCAGGCTAACAGAGGATCTCTTGGCAGAAACTCTACAAGCCAGAAGATAGTGGGGGGCCAATATTCAGCATTCTTAAAAGAAATAATTTTCAAACCAGAATCTCATATCCAGCCAAACTAAGCTTCATAAGTGAAGGAGAAATAAAATCCTTTACAGACAAGCAAATGCTGAGAGATTTTGTCACCACCAGGCCTGCCTTACAAGAGCTCCTGAAGGAAGAACTAAACATGGAAAGGAACAATCAGTACGAGCCACTAGAAAAACATGCCAAATTGTAAAGATCATCGATGCTATGAAGAAACTGCATCACTTAACTGGTAAAATAAACAGATAAATCATAATGACAGGATCAAATTCAAACATAACAATATTAACTTTAAATGTAAATGGGATAAATGCCCCAATAAAAAGACACACACTGGCAAATTGGATAAAGAATCAAGACCCATCAATGTGCTGTATTCAGGAGACTCATCTACATGCAAAGACGCACATAGGCTCAAAATAAAGGGATGGAGGAAGATATACCAACGAAATGGAAAGAAAAAAAAAAAAAGCAGAGGTTGCAATCCTAGTCTCTGATAAAAGAGACTTTAGACTGACAAAGATCAAAAGAGACAAAGAAGGCCACTACATAATGGTAAAAGGATCAATTTACCAAGAAGAGCTAACTCTCCTAAATATATATGCACCCAGTACAGGAGAGTCCACACTCATGAAGCAAGTCCTTAGAGACCTACAAAGAGACTTAGACTCCCACACAATAATAATGGGAGACTTTAACACTCCACCGTCAACATTAGACAGATCAATGAGACGGAAGGTTAACAAGGATATCCAGGATTTGAACTCAGCTCTGCACCAAGCTGACCTAATAAACATCTACAGAACTCTCCAACCCAAATCAATAGGATATACATTCTTCTGAGCACCACATCACACTTATTGGAAAATTAACTATATAATTGGAAGGAAAACACTCCTCAGCAAATTCAAAAGAAAGGAAATCATAACAAATAGTCTCTTAGACCACAGTGCAATCAAACTAGAACTCAGGATTAAGCAGCTCACTGAAAATTGCAAAACTACATGGAAACTGAACAACCCGCTCTTGAATGACTACTGGGTAAATAATGAAATTACGGCAGAAATAAAGATGCTTTTTGAAACCAATGAGAACAAAGACACAATGTACCAGAATCTCAGGGACTCATTTAAAGCAGTGTGTAGAGGGAAATTTATAGCACTAAATGCACACAAGAGAAAGCAAGAAAGATCTAAAATTGACACCCTAACATCAAAATTAAAAGAACTGGAGAAGCAAGAGCAAACACATTCACAAGCTAGCAGAAGGCAATAAATAACAAAGATCAGAGCAGAACTGAAGGAGACAGATACACAAAAAATCTTTCAAAAAATCAGTGAACTCAGGAGCTGGTTTTTTGAAAAGATAACAAAATATATAGACTGCTAACAAGACTAAAAAAGAAGAAAAGAGAGAAGAATCACATAGATGCAATAAAAAAAAATGATAAAGGGGTTATTACCTCCGATCCCACAGAAATACAAACTACCATCAGAGAATACTGTAAACACCTCTACGTAAATAAACTAGAAAATCTAGAAGAAATGGATAAACTCCTGGACACGTACACCCTCCCAAGACTAAATCAGGAAGAAGATGAATCTCTGAATAGACCAGTAACAGGTTCTGAAATTGAGCCAATAATTAATAGCCTACCAACCAAAAAAAGTCCAGGACCAGATGGATTCACAGCTGAATTCTACCAGAAGTACAAAGAGGAGCTGGTGCCATTCCTTCTGAAACTATTCCAATCAATAGAAAAAGAAGGAATCCTCCCTAACTCATTTTATGAGGCCAGCATCATCCTGATACCAAAGCCTGGCAGAGACACAACAACAAAAAAAGAGAATTTTAGGCTAATATCCCTGATGAACATCAATGCAATAATCCTCAGTAAAATACTGGCAAACCGAATCCAACAGCACATCAAAAAGCTTATCCACCATGATCAGGTGGGCTTCATCCCTGGGATGCAAGGCTGGTTCAACATATGCAAAGTAATAAATGTAATCCATCACATAAATAGAACCAACAACAAAAACCACATGATTATCTCAATAGACGCAGAAAAGGCCTTCGACAAAATTCAACAGCCCTTCATGCTAAAAACTCTCAATAAACTAGGTATTGATGGAACACATCTCATAATAATAAGAGCTATTTATGACAAATTCACAGCCAATATCATACTGAATAGGCAAAAGCAGGAAGCATTCCCTTTGAAAACTGGCACAAGACAAGTATGCCTTCTCTCACCACTCCTATTCAACATAGTATTGGAGTTCTGGGCAGGACAATCAGGCAAGAGAAAGAAATAAAGGGTATTCAATTAGGAAAAGAGGGAGTCAAATTGTCTCTCTTTGCAGATGACATGATTGTATATTTTGAAAACTCCATCATCTCAGCCCAAAATCTGCTTAAGCTGATAAGCAAATTCAGCAAAGTCTCAGGATACAAAATCATTGTGCAAAAATCACAAGCATTCCTATACACCAATAATAAATACAGAGTCAAATCCTGAGTGAACTCCCATTCACAATTACTATAAAGAGAATAAAATACCTAAGAATCCAGCTTACAAGAGATGTGAAGGATCTCTTCAACAAGAACTACAAACCACTGTTCAACGAAATAAAAGAGGACACAAACAAATGGAAGAACATTTGTGAAAGGAATCAATATTGTGAAAATGGTCATACTGCCCAAGATAATTTATAATTTCAATGCTATCCCCATCAAGCTACAACTGACTTTCATCACAGAATTGGAAAAAACTACTTTAAACTTCATATGAAACCAAAAAGAGCCCACATAGCCAAGACAATCCTGGGCAAGAAGAACAAAGCTGGAGGCATCACGCTACCTGACTTCAAACTGTACTACAAGACTACCATAACCAAAACAGTATGGTACTGGTACCAACACAGATACATAGACCAACGGAACAGAACGGAGGCCTCAGAAATAACACCACACGTCTTCAACCATCTGATCTTTGACAAACCTGACAAAAACAAGCAAGGGGGAACAGATTCCCTATTTCATAAATGGTGCTGGGAAAACTGGCTAGCCATATGTAGAAAGGTGAAACTGGATCCCTTCCTTACATTGTATACAGAAATTAACTCAAGATGGATTAAAGACTTAAATGTAAGGCCTAACACCATAAAAACCCTAGAAGAAAAACTAGGCAATACCATTCAGGACATAGGCATGAGCAAAGACTTCATGACTAAAACACCAAAAGCAGTGGCAAAAGAAGCCAAAGTAGACAAATGAGATTTAATTAAACTAAAGAGCTTCTGCCCAGCAAAAGAAACTTTCACCAGAGTCAACAGGCAATCTACAGAATGGGAGAAAATTTTTGCAATCTACCCATCTGACAAAGAGCTAATACCCAGAATCTACAAAGAACTTAAACAAATTTACAAGGAAAAAAACAAACAACCCCATCAAAAAGTGGGCAAAAGGATATGAACAGACACTTCTCAGAAGAAGACATTTATGCAGCCAACAAACATATGAAAAAGAAGCTAACTATCACTGTTCATCAGAGAAATGCAAATCAAAACCACAATGAGATATCATCTCATGACAATTAGAATGACAATCATTAAAAAGTCAGGAAACAACAGATGGTGGAGAGGATGTAGAGAAACAGGAATGCTTTTACACTGTTGGTGGGAGTGTAAATTAGTTCAACCATTGTGGAAGACGGTGTGGCAATTCTTCAAGGATCTAGAACTAGAAATACCATTTGACCCAGCAATCCCATTATTGGGTATATACCCAAAGGATAATAAATCATGCTACTACAAAGACACATGCACACATATGTTTATTGCAGCACTATTCACATTATCAAAGACTTAGAACCAACCCAAATGTCCATCAATGATAGACTGGATTAAGAAAATGTGGCACATATACACCATGGAATACTCTGCAGCCATAAAAAAGGATGAGTTCATGTCCTTTGCAGGGATATGGATGAAGCTGGAAACCATAATTCTAAGCAAGCTATCAGAAGGACAGAAAACCAAACACCACATGTTCTCACTCATAGGTGGGAGTTGAACAATCAGAACACATGGACACAGGGCAGAGAACATCACACACCAGGGACTGTCAGGGGGTAGGGGGCTGCGGGAGGGATAGCATTAGGGGAAATACCTAATGTAAATGACAAGTTGATGGGTGCAGCAAGCCAACATAGCACATGTATACCTATGTAACAAACCTGCACATTGTGTACATGTACCCTAGAACTTAAAGTATAATTAAAAAAAAAATCTGTTGTTTTACTAATTTCTCTATTGTTTTACTTTTCAAATTTCCTTTATTTCTGTCTTACATTTTTTGTTATTTCCCACCTCTGCTTGCTTTGTTTTTGTTTTCTTTTTCAGGTTCTTAATGTACAAGCTTTAAGACTGAAGCTTGTACATCAAGCTTAATTTAACACTTTTCTGCACATCAAATGTCTGAATTTAGTGCTGTAAATTACACTATCATCATTGCTTTATTTGTGCCCCACAAATCTTTATATGTTGTATTTTTATTTTTTCATAATGAAATAATACATTTTTATTTTAAGTAATAAAATATTAAGTTGTAATATTTTAAGTAATAAAAATAAAGTAAAATTTCATTTTAAAATTTCTTTGAAACTTCTTCCTTAACCCATGGAATTTTAAAAACTGTTTTGTTTTTGCTTTTGTTTTCAAGCATTTGAAGATTTTTCTGTTATCTTTTGTTATTTATTTCTAGTCTAATTTCATTGTGTTCGAATAAAATACTCTGCATGATTTCAATTCTTAAAATTATGTCAAAGTTCACTGTATTGCTTAGGATATTATCTACCTTGGCATATTTTCCAAAGACACTAGAAAATAAAGTCATTTTTGCTACAGTTTAACAGTGTTTAATAAATATTGATTAGAGAATTTTTGTCAAAAGTATTGATTAATTTCAGTTTCTTTTGATTTTTTGGTCTAGCCATTCTATAGTCATTGAGAGGAGTGTGATAAAGTTTCCATCTATAATTATATACTTTTCTATTTCTTTTTTCCAATAATATCAGTTTTTACTTCACATATTTGCAGTTCTATTGTTTGGTGAAAACACTTAAGATTGTTATATCTTCTGGGTGAATTGACCCTTTAATTATTACATAATATCCCACTCTGTCTGATAAATATCAGAGTCTACTTTATCTGATATTAATATAAATAATTAATTTTCTTTAAGGCTTGTATAATATATATTTTTTCATTATTCTATTTTAAACCTACCTATATTGTTATATTTCTGAGTTTCTTCAAGATAGCATGTATTTAAGTAATAATTTTTATCCCACTCTGGGAATCTTTGTCTTTTAATTTTTATATTTAGACTCTTTACATTTAATGTAATTATCAATATTATTTATGTTTTTTTTGGGTTTTGTTTGTTCTTTAATCTTGTTTTTACTTTTTTTATTATTCCTGACTCCTTGAGTGTTTTTGAGTGTATGTCTTTGTATAACTAGTTTGCTGTTTGCTCTAGATATTACAATACAGAAGCATAACTTATCACCATCTATTATATTGTCATTTTATCAGTTGAAAGAAAGTAGTTGAAAGAAAGTATAGAAAATTTATCATCCTTCACACTCAATGGGCTAAAATGAACTTTATCCTTGCTTACTTATAATCTTACTGCCTTGCAAAAGTCCTTTTACATACATGTAGAACTGCATCAGATAGTATTTCTTTAACTGTCAAACATAATTTAGAAACTCAAAAAAAGAAACCTATTTTATTTGCCCATATTTTTGCTTATCACATTATTTTCTCCTTTCTAATGTTCCAACGTTTCTTCTTTTATGATTTTTGTTTTCTATTGCGAACTTCCCTTAGGTATATAGGTTTGCTGGCAATACATTTTCTTATTTTTGTTTCAACCAAGAATGTTTTGATTTCCTTCCATTCTTAAATAATATTTTTGATGGACATAAGTGTCTGCATTGATATGTTTTCTTTGTTCTTAAAAATATTATTCGGTGAAACCCCGTCTCTACTAAAAAATACACAAAAAAACAACTAGCCCGGCGAGGTGGCGGGCGCCTGTGGTCCCAGCTACTCCGGAGGCTGAGGCAGGAGAATGGCGTGGACCCGGCAGGCGGAGCTTGCAGTGAGCTGAGATCCGGCCACCGCACTCCAGCCTGGGCGACAGAGCGAGACTCCGTCTCAAAAAAAAAAAAAAAAAAAAAAAAAAAAAAAAAAAAAAAAAAAAAAATTATTATAGTTTCTCTGGGCCCTGTGATTTCTAAAGATGAATATGCTATTATTTGAATTATTTTGTCTATATAGGTAAGGTACCATTTTCTCACTGTTTTTAAGACTGTGCATGTATGTGTTTAAATTTTAGAAAAGTAATTAGGATTGTCAGGAATGTATTTCTTTGGGTTTATCCTGCTTATATTTTGTAAGCTTCTTGATTCTGTGTGCTTAAATTTCTTGCCTAATTTGGAAAGTTTTCTGGTATTTTTCCCAATATTTTTTCAGTCCTAACCTTTTTCTCTCTTCTTCCAGAACTCAGAAGTGAATTTTAGATATTCTGTTATAATCTCAAGGTCTGTGAGGTGCTCTTGTTTTTTCCAGTCTGTCTTCTTACTGTTAGTCAAATTTGGACATTTTTACTGTACTGTCTTCAGTCCACTGATCCTTTACACTTTTCTCTCTCTCTCTCTCTCGTTCTGTCTCTCTCACACACACACACACACACACACACATTCTGTTGTGTCACGCCCATCCACTCAGTTTTTTATTCTGGTTATTGTATTTCTTAGTTTAAAAATTTCCATTTGTGTCTTCATCTCTTTTATTTCATTACTAAGGCTTGAAATTTTGCTGAGACATTTTACTTGTTTCAAGCATGCATGAAATATTTCTCATTGAAATATTTTTATCACAGCTACTTTAAAATATTTGTAATATACTTTTAACATCTCTACAATTTCGCCGTTGGCATCTATTGATAGTTCTTTTTATTGAGTTTGATTTCTAATGAAAGTTGGAAATTTTTGTATTACAAGACTCTGCATATTATTTAAATATTTTATTTTAGTGGTGTGTGTGTGTGTATGTGTGTGTGCGTGTGTGTGTGTGTGTGTTTTCTGGCACCATTATGGTAGAGGAAGAAATTGTGCCGACTCATTACTGCCAGCTGAAAGCAAAAGCTTAGGATCCCTCAGTCAGGCATAGTGGCCCACACCTATAGACACCTATAGGTACTCGAGATACTGAGGCAGAGGGATTATTTGAGCCCAGGGGTTAAGGCTATAGTATGTTGTGACCATGCCTGTGAATATGTAGTATGTTATGACCATGCCTGCACTCCAGCACAGGCAACACAGAGGGACCTCATCTCTAAAAAATAATAAAATGAATAAAGTCTAGAGTCCCCACTCTGACTCCACTGACTCTTGGGGGTTCAGGTGTTCCAGTTCGATATGTAGTTTTTGCTGAGACCACAATGAGGGTGGGCTTGTTATCACAGAATGTTGGTGAAATTTCTGACTCTGCATCTCTGATACCATCCCTGTTTGCAGGGACAGAGAGAGGGACACCTTGCTACTGCCAGGTGTGTTGGTAATCTATTATCCCTATGTAGTCTCCATGGACACTATGGGGGAGCAGTTATTACTGGCTGGTGGAGATGAAAGTCCCAGATTTCCATTTGACCTTTTTAAACACCATCCTGGTGGGGTTCTTGGATCCCTCATTAGAGCTTCATCATGGTGAAAGTCTCCCCACTTGGTTTTTGCTGGCATGGGTGTGGAGGGGCCACAGGTCTTCACAATTTTTACTAGAGTAGACCAATTATGGTCTAAGAAGAGCTAGGCTGTCACTTTCCTGTTTCTCTGTGTTTTTTTCCCCCTCTTTTGTGCATTGACATTTCTGAGTTGCTGTCTTTTTCAGCTCCAATTCTGGGATATCTGAGACAAAAAAGAAACAGTGAATGCTCAACTGCTCAAAAACAGTCAACTGCTGTATTTAGACAGTGAAAAAAGAAACACTGTCATGTCATTTCTGAGGTCCCAAGGTCTTTAGCTGATCTTTCTTCTTCTCCTGAGTTTTCTGATTCTTTTGATATTTGATTTACATATAACGTCTAGGGTTTTAACTGTACTTATCGGCAAAGATGTGGAAATGTATGTCTATACCATCTTGTTGAAAACAAAACTCTCCTATTTTATATTTCTTAAATGTTTTCATTGGTCTGTTTCCTATGGCAAATCTTGAGTGATTCATATTTACATTGCTATTTTGATTCCCACTGTATTACACAACGAATTATCCTGGCCAATAGGAAAAGTATTGACATACAAATTTAAAGGATGTATATTTGCCCAACTTACTCAACTTGGACAGTTGTAGTAGGATTTCTTTAATTTTTTCAGATATTCTAGGTAGTTCATCACATTTTCTGTTGATAGAGACATTTACTTTTCTTTGTGACCAATCAATAGTCATGCTTTTTATTTTTGTTTTATTTCATTGCAGTGGAGAAACTGCAGCAGAATGTTCAATTGTTTTAGTAATTAAAAAATTGTTCCATTGATTTAATCAAACTTTGTGTCAGTTTCCCATCTCCCTTTTATTCCCCAGTGCACATCAATTAGCAGTCAACTGTTGTATTTAGAAAACCAGGCATCCTAATATTTGCACATGCAATGGAATGTTTTTGGTCCTACATTATTGGTTCTCCGTCCTTCAATACACACATTCTCAATCACTCTTTTATTCTTGACAACTCTGTAGTCTAGTCCATGAGTCCCCTCTAGTAACTTAAATAGCCTGTTGAGTGTACTCTTTTTTTATTATACAAATTTTACAAACTGGTTTTCATCAGGTTTCTGCCGATGCACCCATCCCCACCCCCAACCAGACCAATATGTTTTCCCTTACTTTGCAGATTCTTTTTGTGGAACATGGTTAATCTATCATTGGTATGCTGAAATATATATACAAGTACATAGATGTGTGTGTATGTGTGTGTATGTGTGTGTAACTGGTGACATTTTATATAAAATAAAATTTTAAAAATGTACTATAATAGCAGCAACATTGAAAATGAGCGTAATAAAACGGGGAGGGTAAGGGTTAAAAATTACCTATTGGGTATAATGTTCAATATTTGAGTGATGGATATGCTAGAAGCCCAATCCCCATCTTTGTGCAATGTATTCATGTAACAAACAATAACATGTATTCCCCGAATCTAAAATAAAAAGAAGATGAAGAAGAGAAATACACAGAGTATTCCAGTGTCACCAGTAGTAATTCCTATGGCTTATAGCTCTCTACCCCCTGAGCTAATTGAAGAGAAGAGATTTGACCAGATACAGGCACGTGCCCTGAATTTCATTTTAAATTCTGATGAAAAAGGGAAACTTTAGGCTTCTCTCTTCTCACCTGGAGAAAGTACCAGTTTAGCAGGTGGATACCAACTCACTGCAATAGAAACATACATAAAAACATGTATCATGGCTGTTGTACAGAGTTGTCGAGGCTGTTGGGAAGGATTGGTGTTTGTATCACAGCCCAGAAGCTTGTAGAGCACTAGTGTCTCCATGCCAGACGCCTCAGCCTTAGCAAATTGGACCTTCATGCCCTCTCAGTGGTGAAAATCAGCAGCAAGCAAGAGAGGTGGAAGGCTGTGCCAGAGGCTTGCCTGGAGTGTGTGTGGGGTTGAAGAGGGGGTTGAGACTTAGCTAGGCCTTTCAAGTTGGAACTCTAGGTAGAATAGTGCAGTTATTAAAAGCATGGCCTCTGGAACCCAGATTGAAACCACATTGCCTATGTGTGACTAATGCTTTTTCTGTGTGATTTCTGGCAAGCTAACTAACCTCCTAGCTTTAATTTCTCGTCTGTAAATGTAGATAGAGTTCCTGTAGGGATTAAATGAATTACTCTCTGGAAAGCATGTACAATAGTGTCTAGGCATGTTCAGCAGTTACAGGCACTGACTCTCATTTCTGTGGCATCAGGGCTACCTGACCTAAGGAAATTTTGAACTTTCCCAGGTAATCAGTTTATTTGCATCTTTTCTTTCCATTTCAATTTATGCTTTTCAGGAGACTCGAGCTCATTTTGCTCTCCTCCTTTCCCTCTCTCCCTGCTCAGACTCCTCATTTTTCCATCCATGCATCCTGCCAATGTTATTTCCTCAATCAGTCTCCCCTCTCTTTACCTTCTGCCGTTGCTCTACTTAAGAGTCATCCTTGGTCATCTGAATTACTCCTGTCACTTTCTTTAATCCCGTCTTGTTCAAATGTTCAAATCCTTCGTCCACTGAGCTGCAATTCTGACAGAACCCTCCCCCTTTAAATCTTTTCACTGGGTCCCCATCAGCTCTGTGATAAAGTCCACACTCCTTTACACAGCACACAAGGCTTCTATCTCCTCTCACCTGACTTGTCTCACTCTCTGTGTCCCAGCAACACTGAGATGCTTGTAGTTCCTTGCAAATACCGGACTGTCTTTTGCATCTATATTTTTCTCAGGCATCAGTGGCAAAAATAAAATAGATTGTTTGTGTGTGTTCATAGACAAGGATATGTATATAGAATTAAGTTGAGGGTACTTTCTTTTTTATTATACTTTAAGTTCTGGGATACATGTGCAGAAAGTGCGGTTTTGTTACATAGGTATACATGTGCCATGGTGGTTTGCTGCACCCATCAACCTGTCACCTACATTAGTTATTTCTCCTAATGTTACCCCTCCTCTAGCCCCTCAACTCCCGACAGGCCCCAGTGTGTGATGTCCTATGTCCGTGTGTTCTCATTGTTCAAATCCCACTTATGAGTGAGAACATGAGGTGTTTGGTCATCTGTTCTTGTGATAGTTTTCTGAGAATGATGGTTTCCAGCATCGTCCACGTCCCTGCAAAGGACATGAACTCATCCTTTTTTATGGCTACATAGTATTCCACGGTGTGTCTGTGCCACATTTTCTTTGTCCAATCTGTCATTGATGGGCATTTGGGTTGGCTCCAAGTCTTTGATATTGTGAATAGTGCTGCAATAAACATATGTGTGCATGTGTCTTTATAGTAGCATGATTTATAATCCTTTGGGTATATACCAAGTAATGGGATTGCTGGGTCAAGTGGTATTTCTAGTTCTAAATCCTTGAAGATTCACCACACTGTCTTCCACAATGGTTGAACTAATTCACACTCCCACCAACTGCATAAAAGCGTTCTTATTTCTCCACATCCTCTCCAGCACCTGTTGTTTCCTGACATTTTATTGATTGCCATTTTAACTGGCATGAGATGGTATCTCATTTTGGTTTTGATTTGCATTTCTCTAATGATTGGTGATGTTGAACATTTTTTCATGTTTGTTGGCTGCATAAATGTCTTCTTTTGAGATGTGTCTGTTCATATACTTTGCCCACATTTTGATGGGGTTGTTTTTTCTTGTAAATTCGTTTAAGTTCTTTGTAGCTTCTGGATATTAGCCCTGTGTCAGATGGATAGATTGCAAAAATGTTCTCTCATTCTGTAGGTTGCCTGTTCGCTCTGATGATAGTTTATTTTGCTGTGCAGATGCTCTTTAGTTTAATTAAATCCCATTTGTCAATTTTGGCCTTTGTTGTCATTGCTTTTGGTGTTTTAGACATGAAGTCTTTGCCCATGGCTACATCCTGAATGGTATTGCCTAGGTTTTTTTCTAGGATTTTTACGGTCCTAGATCTTACATTTAAGTCTTTGATCCATCTTGAGTCGATTTTTGTGTAAGGTGTAAGGAAGGAGTCCAGTTTCTGTTTTCCGCCTATGGCTAGCCAGTTTTCCCAGCAACATTTATTAAACAGGGAATCATTCCCCCATTGCTTGTTTTTGTCAGGTTTGTCAAATATCAGATGGTTGAAGATGTGGTGTGTTATTTCTGAGGGCTCTGTTCTGTTCCATCGGTCTATATATCTGTTTTGGTACTAGTGCCATGCTGTTTTTGTTACTATAGCCTTGTTATATAGTTTGAAGTCAGGTAGTGTGATGCCTCCAGCTTTGTTCTTCTTGCCCAGGATTGTTTTGGCTATGTGGGCTCTTTTTTGGTTCCATATGAAGTTTAAAGTAGTTTTTTTCCAATTCTGTGAAGAAAGTCAGTGGTAGCTTGATGGGGATAGCATTGAATCTATAAATTATTTTGGGCAGTATGGCCATTTTCATGATATAGATTATTCCCATCCATGAACATGGCATTTTTTTATTCATTTGTGTCCTCTCTTATTTCCTTGAGTAGTGGTTTGTAGTTCTCCTGGAAGAGGTCCTTAAGAAGTGACCAAATGAAGCATCATCCTCTCCAGAGTACTCAAATCACAGTGTCCCAGCTGGGTTAGTTGGCTCAGCTTGTGGTTCACGAATCTTTGTTTATATCATTGGACTCTAATAATGCCAGACTGAACAATTTTACATCATGGGCTTTCCTATACTTTATGCAAGGTCTAGAGTAGACCTTCACTTAGGAGTTAAGCAATAAATGAAACTCAAATGAATAAAGAATCTTAGCCACAACAATGACCAGAATGATATTAGGATACCTCCTTATCCATGAAATACCCATTTGTTTTTCTTTATTTTCTATTTTAATTTCCCAACTCAAAAAAGGAGATTTACTTTTATTCTATAATTTCCCTACCAAGACTCTCTTAGGTATTGATTGTTCAAAAATAAGCTATTGATATTTAGCATATGAACAAATGTTCCCACTTCATCAATGTGTTGAATGAAAATGATGTACATGGCATAAAATAGGTTACATTTTAAAATACTGAAGGCTTAAGGAGAAATCCTATTACAAATCATAGGAAGATATTTGAATTTATACATGATTAGAAAAATGAACATGTAAATGTAATGAGATATTATTTTACTCTAGATAGTTTGACAAAAATTACAGTGCTGGATACTGCCATATGTTGGCAGGTATATAGGGACATAGAACCCTCATGCATGCTCGGTGATCATAAAGTCTAATGCATCCATTCCGAGCATAATCAGGTTATGTATTTTACTCAAAGTAAATGACTTCTGGATATATATATCTCTCTATATATCTTTCTCTATATTCTATCTATATTCTATAGATATGAATATTTTAATGAATATGGATAGGGATATTTAATGCACCTTTATTTTTGACAGCAGAAATTTGGAGGTCATCTAGGGGTCCATGTGGAGGATGTGCCCGAGAGAATAACATGCCGTAAGCAATGAAATCTGTGCACAGGCCCCACTGTGGTTAGAGCTAAAAGTCAAAGTGCTGGGCGAAAAAGGTAATAAGCAGAATGACATCTATAGTCCAATATCATTTATACACCTCTCTGTGCCTCATTTTCCTCATTCATGAAACTTGGAAAACAACAGTGCCTATCTTACAGGATTGTTGTGAGAATTACATGAGTCGATGTATGAAAGGCACTTGGTAAATGCCTGGGATATAGTAAGTGATCCATAATACTGGTTATTATGCATCTTATTTTTTATTATATAAATTAGCAATATATGCAAACAAAATGCCATTCAAGGTTTAACATAATTACATGCTAATAACAAGGTACACATCAAAACCTTCAGATTTATTCCTAGTGGGAAATATAGGTAAAAAGAAATGAAGATACTTATAACCAGAGAAGGTTATGTGTCATGAATCAAGGAGTATGATTAAGTCAATAGTCTGCATCTGAGTTCCCTAAAAAGGTTAAAATAAGAAATCTCTAAAATAGTTGCTTCTTTGGAGCATGCAGGTTAAAATGACATCAGTTGCAAATTAAATAATGCCAAAGTAACAGTGCCTTAATCAATAGGAAGTTTTATTGTCTCTCAAAATAGATGTTTGCAGGAGGTAGTCCCAGGGTCTGTTAGGCTCTCAAGGATCTCACCCTTCTTCTCCTAGTCTTCAAAACCCTGACTTTCATACCATGACTTTGCTGTGGTATTCACAATAGATGCCATATCTTGGAATCTAAATGGTACAGAAAGGAGAAGCCTCGCTTAGCACATCTCTCTCTTTTATCTAAGAGAAAAAAATTGCAAGAATGTCCCCCACCAGCAGCCATAATATCACCACAAGTCAAACCCATTAGTCATGATGGATTAGTGGATTATGGCACTGATATATGGAAAGGGAAATCAAATCTCTGACATCAGAAGCCCCTCTGATGGAAGGATACCTCTTCCTACAAGGCAGAAGGGATTGGAAGTGGTTCCTGGATAGTTCACCAAGAGTGTCTAACATGAGAAAATGTGGAGTGTATAAAAAATGCGTTGACCTCATACTATCTGAGTTTAAGTCACCACCTTACCACTTCTGGGCCTTCAACCTTAGAGAAATGATTTAACCTTGGTGTGCCTCACTTTCCCTATAGCCAAATAATAATAATAACAGTATTTACTTCATATGCATACACTAAATAAATATTAGCTATAATTACTATTTCTTAATAATTATTTAAGTGACCAAAGGATTTGCAGTCTTCAGGATCTCCATTAGCATCCCGGAATTGTTGCTTGCTTGCAGTGGTTATCCTTTTGCATTACTGCTTTCACATGGGAGTGATTTTGCCCCTTAGGAGATATCTGGAAATGTTTAGAGTTTTTGTTAGTTTGTCTCCACAATTGTTTGGAGTGGGGATATATATACCTTGTGCCTATAGTAGCATGAAAAGGCCAGGAATACTAATTAATATCCTACAATGCACAGGATAGACCCCCACAACAAAGATAGCCCCCTACAACAAAAAGTTAGTCCAAAATGTTAATAGTGTCAAATAGAGAAACCCTTTTATATATGTAACTAAGACTCAAAGAGGTCAAAAATGTACATTTTAAAACACTCCTATCAAGCACCATTTCATCCACAAAATGGAGATAATGATCTCTTCATATAGTATTGTTGAAAAGATGAAAAACTCAGCGTGTGTACAACATGGCAGGTACAGAGGTAGCAAACTGTTGACATCACCTTAGCTCCATTTCTTCAACTCTAAAATGTAATAATAATGCTTCCTTGTAATGTCGCTGTAAGGATTAAATAAAATTTGCTTAAGTTTCCCAGTACACAGTAGATGACGTATAAGTTGCATTCTTTCTTCCCTTCTCATTAATCTTCAAAAGATAGAACTTTGATCCTTTCAGGTGATTAGGTAATGAAGGAGCTACTGAGAAAAAAAAAATATATATATATATATACACACACACACGCATATATATATACACACACACACACGCATATATATATATATATATATATATATATATATATATATATATGCAATTTCTAACAAAGCTTGGCTCCCCAGAGTTGGGAAGTTCTTTCATACAATTCCCACACAGTATCTCTCATGAATTGCATTAGACCAACCAGGCTATAGTAAAAATTTGTACATCCAGTTCCAGAGTTACAAGCATGAATTACGAGAAGAAAAAACAGTACTTATCCTTTTTTCCATTTGATTTTTACAAGGTCATTACTTCTGTCATGGCATTTAAGACAATTTGTAGCATGGAAGTTTCACAAGCTTACTGGCCAACTCATTGTAAACACCATTGTGCATATTTACTATAAAACCCCGTATTATTTATGTAATGAGCCTTGGTGATAAAACAGCAACCAATGATTCATTTCTTTTGTATTACTTCATGCAGTGCACTTCTGAGGTTTGAAATATGGAAAGCATCTTCTTTCCAAAGGAAATATCACCAAGAAGAAAGGCACCATCAGTGTGTAGCCTGAAACCAAATGAGATCCAAGGCTAATAAAAGCTCTGAAGCCTGACCTTGCAGACGTCTCTACACCTTGCACAGCATTCAACCCAGACAAGGCATAATAGCCAACATAAACCATGCCCAAATCCCGTTACCTCTTACAGATTTCAAAATTGCCAGCTAATAAAATGGAAGAGAACCTGTGCATCCACATGTAGGAAATAAAGATAAAAATCGGGTGAAAAATATAGTGGTTAGCATTGGGAGGAGGGGATAGGGGATGGGAGACTCAGGACAAAACACTGGACACCAGCAGTAAAATGGAAGAGAAAAGCTCACTGCGGCCATTCTAATTACCATGGAATCAAGCCAATAGGAGTAATGAAAGCAGCCTGGGCTTTTAGTGTTTTGTCTTTTTCTGTTTGCACTATGTTTTCTTTGCTTTTTATCTTCTGTAAGGATTATAAAGCCAGGCATCCAGTAAAATGAGAAACATGGAAAACACAGTGAAGTTCCTGGCTCATACTAATTGACAAAATAAATATTAATGGAGTTCTTCTTCCTGTTTGGTATTATCTCCTGTGTTAGAGAATTTGCAGATACTGTGGCTATCATCTCCACTAAATAATTAGGCATACTTTTCCCTTAGGGATTTTGTTGTTGTTTTGTGATTTGTTTTACTCATTGTTCTGCTTTTTAACACTTGAGTTAAATGACAGACTGAGAAATTTGAAAAGCTGTTTTTATTGTATGCTAGCCTATTTCTTGGCTAAACATTTCCTTGTGATGTGTCAAATTTCCTCAACATTCTGATTATACTCCTTTCAAATTTTTTCAGGTGGTTCGGATTTTCTTAAGAGACAAGTTCAGAAGCAAAAGTAGGATGGTATGGGTAGCCTCAAGCTCACTTTGTAAATTTAATGTGCAGTCCCATCTCTTGGAGGTTTTTTGTTGTTGTTTATTTGTTTGTTTGTTTTGAGACGGAGTCCCGCTTTGTCGCCCAGGCTGGAGTGCAGTGGTGCGATCTCGGCTCACTGCAAGCTCCGCCTCCTGGATTCACGCCATTCTCCTGCCTCAGCCTCCTGAGTAGCTGGGACTGGAGGCGCCCGCCACCACGCCTGGCTAATTTTTGTATTTTTAGCAGAGACGCCGTTTCACTGTGTTAGCCAGGATGGTCTCAATCTCCTGACCTCGTGATCTGCCCGAGGTCTTCTAAGGTTCAGATTCTGGTTCTGCAGGTACGAGGAGGCCCTAGATTCTTTGCTTCTATCAAAATTTTTGTCATGCCAAAGCTACTGGTTAGTCAGCAACTCTGAGTAGCAAGGATCTAAAAATGCAGAATAGAACATGTTATTAAATTCATTATTCTGAGTACTATCCACCTGTCAATGCAGTTTAACACATGATTGTGTTTATTTGCTCAAAACAAACCCATCACCTTTCCTAGACTGAGAGGACAACTGGCTCCATGTCCTGTTGTTAGGAATATAAACCTTTCTGCACAAATATCTAGATCTTGCCGCCTTTCACTGCAGAAGACAATCCTTGAACCTTTTGCCGGTAGTTTGTGGCCCCCCATGTAACTGTTTCCCTTGCCATTGGGTCAATTAGTTTTTATTTTAAACCTAAGTTCACTGTCTTTCTGCACCGACCTGCTATCTCTAAGCAATGAGAATAGCATGCAGTGAGGTGCCCTAGAAAGAAACTTAGAAATTACTTGTATTAGTTCGTTTTTGCATTGCTATGAATACCTGAGATTGGGTAACTTATAAAGAAAAGAGGCTTGATTGGCTCACGATTCCACAGGCTGTACAGGAAACATGATGCTGGCTCTGCTTAGCTTCTGTGGAGGCCTCAGGAAGTTCAGAATCATGTTGGAAGGCAAAGGGGGAGCCAGCACTTCACATGACCATCAAAGGGAAGAAGAAAGAGAAGGGGAAAGGCTACACATTTTTAAACAACCATATTTTATGAGAACTCACTCACTATCCCGAGAATAGCACCAAAGTTTATGTTGCTAAACCATTCAGGAGAAAAAATTCCCATGATTAAATCACCTCTTACCAGGCTCCACCTCCCACTAGAGAATTAGGGATTACAATTTGACACGAGATTTAATCCGGGACGCAGACCCAAACCATATCGCTTGTTTTCTTCAACACTCTATACCTTGTCAATGAATGTATTGCCAAGACTGGATGATGATATCTCCTAAATAACTTGAGGTATTATACATGCTACAGATCTTAGTTTAAACATTGCTTTCTCTAGGAAGCCTTCCATTTCTTTCCTACACACACACGTCTGTAACCACATCTATGCCCAACGAGTTCGCTCCTGTGCTCAATTCCTTCCATACTTCTCCACTTTTAATCTTAGCATCTTTATGATTATAGAGGCTTTTATGTTTTATTTCCCATTATTACCCCTAAGCCCAGTAGAGAGAACAGAGAAAAGGCCTAACAAGAATCTATCAAATGTTTAATAAATATTGAAGAAAACCCTGTGCTTGATTTAGCACTGTCTGCCTGACTGTCTGCATCTAGGTGAGTTGCACTGATACGAATTTGGAATGAAGCCCTACTTTAGTTGATAATCACTATAACTTTAGTTTGCAATTCGAAATTCTTTTTATATAAGTGGAGATTATTAGAAATGACTTTAGTTAATATGCAAAATCGTTTTTGAAATGGTGCTTTATCCTGAACAGTGTTAGTAAACAGCATTCATACACAACTTGTTTCACTTATTCCTAACTACAAAAATGAAACAATAATCCACAGCTCAGCATGTTCTAGACTTAAAAAGATTGCACTGATGCCCAGATTTTACTGACAGATGGAGGATGACCTACATCACTCTGGAACCCCTTTATATTCATTCTCACAAAAAAATGCTGTACTTAATGCTAGCACTGGCTGTCACCAGGATAGTCTTGGGCAGACTGGACAGTTGGTCACAACACACAATGTTGGCTGAAACTGAGATCTAACATCTTCTTTTCTTTTTTTTATTTCTTTTTTTTCTTTTATTATTATACTTTAAGTTCTAGGGTACATGTGCATAACGTGCAGGTTTGTTATATATGTATACTTGTGCGATGTTGGTGTGCTGCACCCATCAACTCGTCAGAACCCATCAACTCGTCATTTACATCAGGTATAACTCCCAATGCAATCCCTTCCCCGTCCCCTTCCCAATGATAGGCCCCGGTGTGTGATGTTCCCCTTCCTGAGTCCAAGTGATCTCATTGTTCAGTTCCCACCTATGAGTGAGAACATGTGGTGTTTGGTTTTCTGTTCTTGCGATAGTTTGCTGAGAATGATGGTTTCCAGCTGCATCCATGTCCCTACAAAGGACACAAACTCATCCTTTTTGATGGCTGCATAGTATTCCATGGTGTATATGTGCCACATTTTCTTAATCCAATCTGTCACTGATGGACATTTGGGTTGATTCCAAGTCTTTGCTATTGTGAATAGTGCCGCAATAAACATATGTGTGCATGTGTCTTTATAGCAGCATGATTTCTAATCCTTTGGGTATATACCCAGTAATGGGATGGCTGGGTCATATGGTACATCTAGTTCTAGATCCTTGAGGAATCACCATACTGTTTTCCATAGTGGTTGAACTAGTTTACAATCCCACCAACAGTGTAAAAGTGTTCCTATTTCTCCACATCCTCTCCAGCACCTGTTGTTTCCTGACTTTTTAATGATTGCCATTCTAACTGGTGTGAGATGGTATCTCATTGTGGTTTTGATTTGCATTTCTCTGATGGCCAGTGATGATGAGCATTTTTTCATGTGTCTGTTGGCTATATGAATGTCTTCTTTTGAGAAATGTCTGTTCATATCCTTTGCCCACTTTTTGATGGGGTTGTTTGTTTTTTTCTTGTAAATTTGTTTGAGTTCTTTGTAGGTTCTGGATATTAGCCCTTTGTCAGATGAGTAGATTGCAAAAATTTTCTCCCATTCTGTAGGTTGCCTGTTCACTCTGATGGTAGTATCTTTTGCTGTGCAGAAGCTCTTTAGTTTAATTAGATCTCATTTGTCAATTTTGGCTTTTGTTGCTGTTGCTTTTGGTGTTTTGGACATGAAGTCCTTGCCCATGCCTATGTCCTGAATGGTATTACCTAGGTTTTCTTCTAGGGTTTTTATGATATTACATCTAACATTTAAGTCTCTAATCCATCTTGAATTAATTTTCGTATAAGGAGTAAGGAAAGGATCCAGTTTCAGCTTTCTACTTATGGCTAGCCAATTTTCCCAGCACCATTTATTAAATAGGAAATCCTTTCCCCATTTCTTGTTTTTCTCAGGTTTGTCAAAGATCAGATGGCTGTAGATGTGTGGTATTATTTCTGAGGACTCTGTTCTGTTCCATTGGTCTATATCTCTGTTTTGGTACCAGTACCATGCTGTTTTGGTTACTGTAGCCTTGTAGTATAGTTTGAAGTCAGGTAGCGTGATGCCTGCAGCTTTGTTCTTTTGACTTAGGATTGTCTTGGCAATGCAGGCTCTTTTTCGGTTCCATATGAACTTTAAAGCAGTTTTTCCACTTCTGTGAAGAAACTCATTGGTAGCTTGATGGGGATGGCATTGAATCTATAAACTACCTTGGGCAGTATCGCCATTTTCACAATATTGATTCTTCCTATCCATGAGCATGGTATGTTCTTCCATTTGTTTCTGTCCTCTTTGATTTCACTGAGCAGTGGTTTGTAGTTCTCCTTGAAGAGGTCCTTTACATCCCTTGTAAGTTGGATTCCTAGGTATTTTATTCTCTTTGAAGCAATTGTGAACGGAAGTTCATTCCTGATTTGGCTCTCTGTTTGTTTGTTACTGGTGTATAAGAATGCTTGTGATTTTTGCACATTGATTTTGTATCCTGAGACTTTGCTGAAGTTGCTTATCAGCTTAAGGAGATTTTGGGCTGAGACAATGGGGTTTTCTAAATATACAATCATGTCATCTGTAAAAAGGGACAATTTGACTTCTTCTTTTCCTAACTGAATACCCTTTATTTCTTTCTCTTGCCTGATTGCCCTAGCCAGAACTTCCAACACTATGTTGAATAGGAGTGGTGAGAGAGGGCATCCCGGTCTTGTGCCAGTTTTCAAAGGGAATTTTTCCAGTTTTTGCCCATTCAGTATGATATTGGCTGTGGGTTTGTCATAAATAGCTCTTGTTATTTTGAGATACATTCCATCAATACCGAATTTATTGACCGTTTTTAGCATGAAGGGCTGTTCAATTTTGTTGAAGGCCTTTTCTGCATCTATTGAGATAATCATGTGGTTTTTGTCTTTGGTTCTGTTTATATGCTGGATTACAATTATTGATTTGCATATGTTGAACCAGCCTTGCATCCCAGGGATGAAGCCCACTTGATCATGGTGGATAAGCTTTTTGATGTGCTGCTGGATCTGGTTTGCCAGTATTTTACTGAGGATTGTTGCGTCAATGTTGATCAGGGATATTGATCTAAAATTCTCTTTTTTGTTGTGTCTCTGCCAGGCTTTGGTATCAGAATGATGTTGGCCTCATAAAATGAGTTAGGGAGGATTCCCTCTTTTTCTATTGACTGGAATAGTTTCAGAAGGAATAGTACCAGCTCCTCATTGTACCTCTGGTAGAATTCAGCTGTGAATCCATCTGGTCCTGGACTTTTTTTGGTTGGTAGGCTATTAATTATTGTCTCAATTTCAGAGCCTGCTATTGGTCTATTCAGGGATTCAGCTTCTTCCTGGTTTAGTCATGGGAGAGTGTAAGTGTCCAAGAAATTATCCATTTCTTCTAGATTTTCTAGTTTATTTGCATAGAGGTGTTTATAGTATTCTCTGATGGTAGTTTGTATTTCTGTGGTGTCGGTGGTGATATCCCCATTATCATTTTTTATTGCGTCTATTTGATTCTTCTCTCTTTTCTTCTTTATTAGTCTTGCTAGCGGTCTGTCAATTTTCTTGATCTTTTCAAAAAACCAACTCCTGGATTCATTGATTTTTTGGAGGGTTTTTTGTGTCTCTATCTCCTTCAGTTCTGCTCTGATCTTAGTTATTTCTTGCCTTCTGCTAGGTTTTGAATGTGTTTGCTCTTGCTTCTCTGTTCTTGTACATTTGCTGAGGAGTGCTTTACTTCCAATTACGTGGTCGATTTTGGAGTAAGTACGATGTGGTGCTGAGAAGAATGTATATTCTGTTGATTTGGGGTGGAGAGTTCTATAGATGTCTATTAGGTCTGCTTGCTGCAGAGATGAGTTCAATTCCTGGATATCCTTGTTAACTTTCTGTCTCGTTGATCTGTCTAATGTTGACAGTGGAGTGTTGAAGTCTCCCATTATTATTGTATGGGAGTCTAAGTCTCTAAGGACTTGCTTGATGAATCTGGGTGCTCCTGTATTGGGTGCATATATATTTAGGATAGTTAGCTCTTCCTGTTGAATTGATCCCTTTACCATTATGTAATGGCCTTCTTGGTCTCTTTTGATCTTTGATGGTTTAAAGTCTGTTTTATCAGAGACTAGTATTGCAACCCCCGCTTTTTTTTGTTCTCCATTTGCTTGGTAAATCTTCCTCCATCCCTTTATTTTGAGCCTATGTATGTCTCTGCGTGTGAGATGGGTCTCCTGAATACAGCAGACTGATGGGTCTTGACTCTTTATCCAGTTTGCCAGTCTGTGTCTTTTAATTGGAGCATTTAGTCCATTTACATTTAAGGTTAAGATTGTTATGTGTGAACTTGATCCTGCCATTATGATATTAACTGGTTATTTTGCTCGTTAGTTGATGCAGTTTCTTCCTAGCCTCGATGGTCTTTACATTTTGGCATGTTTTTGCAATGGCTGGTACCGGTTGTTCCTTTCCATGTTGAGTGCTTCCTTCAGGGTCTCTTGTAAGGCAGGCCTAGTGGTGACAAAATCTCTAAGCATTTGCTTATCTGTAAAGGATTTTATTTCTCCTTCACTTATGAAACTTAGTTTGGCTGGATATGAAATTCTGGGTTGAAAATTCTTTTCTTTAAGAATGTTGAATAGTGGCCCCCACTCTCTTCTGGCTTGGAGAGTTTCTGCCGAGAGATCTGCTGTTAGTCTGATGGGCTTCCCTTTGTGGGTAACCCGACCTTTCTCTCTGGCTGCCCTTAAGATTTTTTCCTTCATTTCAACTTTGGTGAATCTGGCAATTATGTGTCTTGGAGTTGCTCTTCTCGAGGAGTATCTTTGTGGCGTTCTCTGTATTTCCTGGATTTGAATGTTGGCCTGCCCTACTAGGTTGGGGAAGTTCTCCTGGATGATATCCTGAAGAGTGTTTTCCAACTTGGTTCCATTTTCCCCCTCACTTTCAGGCACCCCAATCAGACGTAGATTTGGTCTTTTTACATAATCCCATACTTCTTGCAGGCTTTGTTCATGTCTTTTTCTTCTTTTTTCTTTTGGTTTCTCTTCTCGCTTCATTTCATTCAGTTGATCCTCAATCGCAGATACTCTTTCTTCCAGTTGATCGAGTCGGTTACTGAAGCTTGTGCATTTGTCACGTATTTCTCGTGTCATGGTTTTCATCTCTTTCATTTCGTTTAGGACCTTCTCTGTATTAATTACTCTAGCCATCAATTCTTCCATTTTTTTTTCAAGATTTTTAGTTTGTTTGCGCTGGGTACGTAATTCCTCCTTTAGCTCTGAGAAATTTGATGGACTGAAGCCTTCTTCTCTCATCTCGTCAAAGTAATTCTCCGTCCAGCTTTGATCCGTTGCTGGCGATGAGCTGCGCTCCTTTGCCGGGGGAGATGCGCTCTTATTTTTTGAATTTCCAGCTTTTCTGCCCTACTTTTTCCCCATCTTTGTGGTTTTATCTGCCTCTGGTGTTTGATGATGGTGATGTACTGATGGGGTTTTGGTGTAGGTGTCCTTCCTGTTTGATAGTTTTCCTCCTAACAGTCAGGACCCTCAGCTGTAGGTCTGTTGGAGATTGCTTGAGGTCCACTCCAGACCCTGTTTGCCTGGGTATCAGCAGCAGAGGCTGCAGAAGATAGAATATTTCTGAACAGCGAGTGTACCTGTCTGATTCTTGCTTTGGAAGCTTCCTCTCAGGGGTGTACTCCACCCTGTGAGGTGTGGGGTGTCAGACTGCCCCTAGTGGGGGATGTCTCCCAGTTAGGCTACTCAGGGGTCAGGGACCCACTTGAGCAGGGAGTCTGTCCCTTCTCAGATCTCAACCTCCGTGTTGGGAGATCCACTGCTCTCTTCAAAGCTGTCAGACAGAGTTGTTTGCGTCTGCAGAGGTTTGGGCTGTGTTTGCTATTGTTTACTGTGCCCTGTCCCCAGAGGTGGAGTCTACAGAGACAGGCAGGTTTCCTTGAGCTGCTGTGAGCTCCACCCACTTCGAGCTTCCCAGCAGCTTTGTTTACCTACTTAAGCCTCAGCAATGGCGGGCGCCCCTCCCCCAGCCTCGCTGCTGCCTTGCCGGTAGATCACAGACTGCTGTGCTAGCAATGAGGGAGGCTCCGTGGGTGTGGGACCCTCCCGGCCAGGTGTGGGATATGATCTCCTGGTGTGCCTGTTTGCTTAAAGCGCAGTATTGGGGTGGGAGTTACCCGATTTTCCAGGTGTTGTGTGTCTCAGTTCCCCTGGCTAGGAAAAGGGATTCCCTTCCCCCTTGGCTTCCCAGGTGAGGCAATGCCTCGCCCTGCTTCAGCTCTCGCTGGTCGGGCTGCAGCAGCTGACCAGCACCCATCATCCGGCACTCCCCAGTGAGATGAACCCAGTACCTCAGTTGAAAATGCAGAAATCACCGGTCTTCTGTGTCGCTCGTGCTGGGAGTTGGAGACTGGAGCTGTTCCTATTCGGCCATTTTGCTCCGCCCCCTGAAACAATGCGACATGCACTGATTCTATTGGTTCAAAACATGCATTGCTTCTTTTTTTTTTTTTCTGCAGCTAGTGTTATATTTCAAAAGACTTGCTTTTATTGGCCTAAATACAAAATATTTTTATTAACCATTAAAAATAAGATTTTGTTTCAGTATTCATGCTAGTTAAACCATGTGGGATTAGTAAGTACATTAATGGTACCAGGTAAGATATAGGCACAATAATTTTTTTTTTTTTTTTTTTTTTTGAGACGGAGTCTGGCTCTGTCACCCAGGCTGGAGTGCGGTGGCCGGATCTCAGCTCACTGCAAGCTCCGCCTCCCGGGTTCACGCCATTCTCCCGCCTCAGCCTCCCGAGTAGCTGGGACTATAGGCGCCCGCCACCTCGCCCGGCTAGTTTTTTGTATTTTTTAGTAGAGACGGGGTTTCACCGTGTTAGCCAGGATGGTCTCGATCTCCTGACCTCGTGATCCGCCCGTCTCGGCCTACCAAAGTGCTGGGATTACAGGCGTGAGCCACCGCGCCCGGCCAATAATTTTTTAAAACTGTAAGAGAACCATACCTCCAGATTATCTTTCTACACAAACAAATTTTGTAAATTTATTGTGAATAATTATTTAAAGTGGAGATACTTTGTCAAGTATGGCCTTCGATCAAATATGGTTTGATACAATAAAATGCCTTTAACTAATTTAGCTAAGTTAAAAAGCTTTATTATCCTTAATCTTTGATTCCAGCAATGGAAAATGAAGCCAGAATTTCAATTTGCATAAAAAGCTATAAGCGACTGTACATACGCTCATGGGGCTTTAATTTCATAAATTCTACATTCTCTGCCAAGACCAACACTATCATTGAAAATTAATTTGATATCAAAAGCTCTAATTGTATTGCAATTAAACCTCATCATTACGTCCTTTTTTTACAAAGGGAAAGTGTCCAAGCCCTTCTTGTCAAGGTCTGAGTTCTACAAGACTTTGTATCAGACTATTACAGACACTTAATAAATTTGGAGCTGCAGCCTGAAGCCACATAATATGTCTTCTTAGTTGTATTTTAATATCATCTACTTGCAGTAGGACTATAAAACCACCAAACGTGACCCTAAAATTTTACAGTAAGAAAAATGAAAATGGCATGAATGAAACCTTATCTTTCACATGTCATGTATATTGCCGTATGTTTCGTATACAATACTTCATTTAATGCTCAAAATATTCATAAAGTGGAGAAGCTGTTAGTCCCTTTTACAAATAAAGAAAGAAACCTGTTAAAGAAGTCATCTAGATTGAGCTAGGATAGAAATCTAACCCATATCCCCTACGACTGCATTTATTCTTTCCCAGTTCTGCATCAGACAGTTTTTTTCTACGCCTCTGCTCTGTATGCCTCCTCCCAAAACTCAATCAGTGATTAGATGCAGTGAAGGTGATATGGGGGAGGGGCAGGGAAGTGCTGGGTAGAGAAGGGTGGGGTCCCTGGCCAAGGCTCCACCCTCAGGCCTGTGCACATGGACCTAAGTGAGGACAGGCACTCCTGTTTTCATCCCCAAATGTTGCATTTTCCAAGACTACTCTGGCCCACCATGCCCCCCATCCTGTGCCCATATAAACCCGAGAGTCCCTAGCAGGAACACACACAAGCAGCTGGACGTGGAGAGGAGCAGAAAATCACAGACACCAGCGAACACCTGCAGGCCATCGGCAGCGGGAGGATGTGGAATTCAGTAGGGGGTAGTCAGAGGAGAGTCTGGCGGCTGGGCGGCCCAGCTCCAGGGGATGACCATCTTCCCACTCCATCCCCCTGCTGACCTCCTCATCCAACTCACTGAGAACTGCCTCCTCCACTCCGTAAAATCTTGCACCCATCCTCCAAGCCCACGTGTGATCCAATTTTTCTGGTACATTAGGGCAAGAACCCCGGGATACAGAAAGCCCTCTGTTCTTGAGATAAGGCAGAGGATCTGATTGAGCTATTATCACAAGCCGCCTGCAGACAGCAAAGCTGAAAGAGCGCACTGAAACGCATGCCCACTGGGGCTTTGGGAGCTGTAAACACTCAATCCCAGACGCTGCCGTGGAGTCTGGAGTAGGAGCCCAAAGATGCTCCCCACGACCTGCCCATCTGCATGCTCCAAAGAAGGGAGCCACTCCCCTGTCGCACGCCCTCTGAGGGGGATAAGGGAACTCTTTCTGTTTCAAAGGTTTATACTGTAGTCTAGAATAGTGATTCTGAAGCTGTACTGTGCTTAGGAATTATGTAGAGAGTTTGCTAAAATGAAGTTTCTCATTGGGTAGGGCCCACTTCAGATCTGCATTTCTAGTCAGACTCCTAGGTAAATGCCCCGCATGTACTCCAGGGACCATGCTTTTAGTACAAAGCACTAATACCTCATCTTCTCCCTGTGGAACATTCCAGCTCTAAGCAAAAGCCTTATGAAATGCCCATTGTGCAAACTACTTCTCACATATTTTATACTGCAGCCTCATCAGGTTGGCCAGTCTAAACTCATTTCCAACTTCACTAATTTCATAAGCGATGAAGAACACCATATCCAAATATGTTTTTTCTTCTTTCATTACACAGTAATGCATATTTGTTTCTAACCTTCAGAAAATAACAACAAACAAAATCGAACAATAAATGATAAAATATTCACCTAAAAACTACAAAGGGGCTTGGAGACACATTTTGATTTATCTCTTTCCAGAATTATCACGAACATACCCCTTAATCTCTTGTTGGAATTATTTCTGTGTTAATAAATATGCATCTACACCACCATAAAACAACCAGAGGAACTTGCCATTTTCTATGTAAGCCTCCATATGTTAATTTCTCTAGGCCTAGTTTTCTCACCTAAAAAACAATTTGAACCAGGTAGGCTGACAGGTCCCTTTCCAGACCACGAATGGAAATCTCCCTTCTTTACATCTTTATCTCAGTGTTCTGAATTGCTGCACACCAAGCACTCCATCCTCGGTTCTCAAAAGCTTCCACAAGCATAAGGTGAAGGAAGTAGCAGGTATGCAATCTTTGCCCATCTCAAGGGATCTAGCCTTGAAGAAATCTGTACACCACAGTAATCTGCATTTAAGCCTTTGTAGCATGAACTGGTATGTAGGATTTTTCTCTGTCTCTTCTCACTGCTGCCTTAGTTGTTGAAGGTCAGCTATGCCTTCCACTAAAGAAAACTTGCTTAGATTTACTTACGTTTTGCAGAAGAAAATATAAAATGTAGAAAATACCATCACGATCCTTTACTTGTGCAAAAACATCATCTTTGAGTATGCGTGTACTCTTTTTGACTTATTTAAGTGACATTAGCACATAAATATAGAGCTTGCCATTTCATTTTCTGCCAGAAGGTATTTTTATTAAGTGCTATGAAACTCCATTTAATGAAAAAGTGTCATGTTCTCATGTGCACTTTCACGAAGCTAATAAGATCAGCACTAGAAAGAAAATTAAATTAGGGATGGGTGGGTGGCAAACAATTTGCTGAGCAGATCTGTGCTTCTCTGTGTGGATGTTGAATGGCTTTCACGTTTAAGCGTGCACATTTAAAGGAATTTAGTTTGCTGGGGTCTCATTTGAGAAGGTAGAAAATAAAAATCTCCTTCCTTGCTTCCTGTTTCCTCTTTCCCCTGCCTTTCTTTCATTTACAGTCTTTATCATGTGCATGACTGTTACTCAGGACTCTCCTCTGCAAATTCAACTCCAATTTTGAACTACCTCCTATTGGGGTAGCTTTGTTCTTCTTGTTAACCTTCCAGATTTGCACCTGCAACTTCCTCTAAAGATGCTTCAATTGTTTTCTGAACTGTGGGAATTTGGAAGGAGAGAATTCCCTGTCTCCCTCTTCCCTCTCCCCTTTCAATTAACTTGCTATTTTTTGTATTGAAACTCCTAAAATTTCTGTCAAATTTTCCAATTTCATAGAACCTCAAATCTCTTTATTTTCTATGTCATCAGTGCTAGTGGCAGAGTACACATTTCCCAACAGGGTCACTGTGTTCCTTTTACGGAAGTATTTCGTTTTCCCTTTCATACCATATATGACAAACATAAGCCCCCACCTCTGTTTTATTATGTTCCACACCCTCAGAAAATGTGGTCTTTACTTTCTGTGAGCAGTGATCTCAATTACACATTTCTGAGGATGTCCACATATTGCAGCAGAGTTTATGAGATTTCAATAAAAATGTCACACGTTTGTCTCTTTCATTCCCTCAAAACCACATTTTGCAGAGGAATTGGGAGGTCCAGCTCCTAACTCTGGAACCGGACTGGGAGGGATCATGTTCCATATCCACTATTTATTGCGTGACCATTGGCAAGTTACTTAGCTTTCTGTGCCGGTAATTTCCTCACCTTTAAAATGGGACTATGACCAGGCACTGTCGTATGTGATATGAGGCTTTTTCCTTATGTTCAACCAAATTTAAACTTAAAAGTTGCCTGATTGCTTCAAGTCTCAGCTCTAGCATTATCTTCTGTGTGAAATGTTTCAACAGAGTGAATTAAACCTCTACTCCAGAAAGTCTCAAGAGTTTACTGAAATATCTCCCTGAGAGGCTTTAGCATAAGTAGACTTTTTGCTTCTTTGTTTCCTTGCTTTTATTTAATTTGTTTTATTTGACCCTTACATCATCATTCCTTTGTTACAAATTACCAGCTTATTTTTTTTTGTAATCCTGCATTAATCACAGTGCTTGTTTTATCACAGATATTTGATAAATGTTGATTAAATGAATGAATGAGTGAGTCCATGAAAATATAAATGAAGATATCTCTAATCATAAAAGGCAATATATCACTTGAGATACATTTAGGGGCATTTTTTTCTTTCTTTGCCTGTTTTCTTTCTTTTTTCCCTTATGCTTGCAGGGGAGACTCATTGTTGTGTAAGCAATGCTTACTCATGCTTGTAATCCCATCACTTTGGGAAGCTGAGGCGGGAGGATCACTTGAGTCCAGGAGTTTGAGGCTGCAGAGAGCTATGATGAGTTTTCAGAAATTCATTCTCAGTGGTTCTCACAGTATGAGCCTCCAGAAGGCCACAGCCAACACCATTCCATCTCCCCAGGAAGCAGTGAGCCATCCTGGACTTGCTCTGTGTGGAGCCATCTTCTGCCCCTGGTGAGCTTTGCCTGCCACAGACACATCTCAGTGTATGAGGTGCTTACTCAACAATGAATCTCCCCTCCAAGCATAAGGTAAAAAAGAATAAGACAGACAAAGAAAGAAAAAAAATGCTCCTTGATATATCTCAAGTGACATATTGCCTTTGATGATTAGAGATAGCTTCATTTATATTTTCATGGACTCACTCATTCATTTAATCAACATTTATCAAATATCTGTGATAAGCACTGTGATTAATGCAGGATTACAAAAAAATAAGCTGATAATTTGTAACAAAGGAATGATGATGTACACGGAGCAAGGGTCAAATAAAACAAATTAAATAAAAGCAAGGAAACAAAGAAGCAAAAAGTCTACTTATGCTAAAGCCTCTCAGGGAGATATTTCAGTATACTCTTGAGACTTTCTGGAGTAGAGGTTTAATTCACTCTGTTGAAGCATTTCACACAGAAGATAATGCTAGAGCTGAGACTTGAAGCAATCAGGCAACTTTTAAGTTCAAATTTGGTTGAACATAAGAGAAAAGCCTCCTATCACACTGAGCGAGACAGAAATTTATTTCTCTCATGTAAAATACAGACAACAGTGATAGAAAACACACCACTATTTGGCTTATTATAAGACATGTGCTGCTCCAGCACTAAAAGATATTAACTTAATTAACACTGAAGCCAACTCTGAGCTGGTGATATTTTTAGTCCTATTTTACTTTACTTTTTTATTTTATTTTATTTTTTAGAGACAAGGTCTTGCTTTGTCACCCAGACTAGAGTGCAGTGGGGAAGTCATGGCTGACGGTAGCTTTGACTTCCTGGGCTCGATCACCCTAGGTGGGTGATCCTCCCACCTCAGCCCCTGGAGTAGCTGGGACTACAGGCACACGCCACCATGCCCAACTTATTTTAAAAATTTTTTTTGTAGAGAGAGGGTCTGTATACGGAGTGTCACTATTTTGTCCAGGCTGGTCTCCATCTCCTGGGTTCAAGGAATCCTTCCACCTCAGCCGCCCAAAGTGCTAGGATTGCAGGTGTGAGCCACTAATCCCAGCCTTCACTTCACATATTTTTCTATTTTATGTCTAGGTTGCCATGACTAGCACTGTTGATAAATTTTAACCTCTGGATTATGGATTTTTACTTATTAGTCTTCCTTAATACTAAAAAGTTGAGAGCAGAAAACTCACCAGTCTGTGAGTATTTGTATCTGAGCTGTGCTATTACCCGAAAGGCCTAGGTAAATGCTAAGATGGCAAAATTGATGGTTTTCATTTCTGAAGTACAGCTGCCATAGAAAACCATGCCAGTGGATTGCTCTAGTATGATCCAGGAAGCAAGAGGCTAAATGAATCTGATCTCATACTCCCTTTGTAATGGGAAGACCTTGAGTAAAGGAATTTTGGTTGCAGTTTCAGCCAGCTGTAGCTTTGTTTGTTTTTTATTTTGTTTTGTTTAGTTAGATTTCTTTTTACATCCTGAAGCCTGGGGAGCTGTAACAGGTGACTACGAAGGTTGACATCTCTATAGGAAGACACTGCTGATGTGGATATGGAGGAACAGAAGGTGAATGGAAGTTTTTTGAAAGATTAAGATTTTGAGGGTATCCGGTGGGGAAGAGAGTTGAGAGTGATTTTTAATATTTATATATTATAAATGTGCCCTCTCAAGGTATTTGGTTTTGTTCTTAATTTTATGGGAAACTATATCTAACACTTACCACCATTTTTTTTTTTTTTTTTTTGAGATGATAACGTCTTTAGTCAATATGGTCATTTGAAGTTTGTTTTCCAGAAGATTCTGGAGGAAGGACTCATAGCGACAATATTCTCAGAGTTTTTGCATAACGCTGCCAGTTTGTTCTCTTTGTAAATTAAAAGTCATCTTTATAATTTTACATATCTTAAATATGTCACTTTATTTCCTTCTGGTATAAAATGTTGTTGAAAATGTTATTGTATCTCTAATTTTACTTCATTTATATTTCAGAGGCTTTGTTTCCTATATGTCCAAATGAAATTTTTCAAAAATCCAGTAATCTTATTAGCACATGCCTTGATATTGCGTATTTCTAGGTGGATATCCTCAGGTGTCTCAAGTATGTGCTAGTTTTTTAATGTGCGATTTCAGATGATTTTTTTTTCTCTATTTCTTTCCTTTTTCTTTTTTAAAAATTTAAGCCAAGGTTATTTTTCCCTTGCTTTGGTTTTGTGTTCAGAGACACATACCCTTCCTATGGCAGCCTCTTTTGCTTATTGTCAACATCTGTCACTGTCTCAATTCCTTTTTAATCTCTTCATATTTTTTAATTTATTTTTTCTCTTTCATCTTCCATTTCTTAAGACATTATCTTTTTCAAAAAAAATGTGTTTTATTCTTTCAGATTTAGCCCTAATTTCTGATATTTATTTATTATACTTTCCGGCATTTGGTGATCTTATTTCTGAGTTTTGTTCATTTTGATTCATATTTTTATTTCATGCCTTATATCTTCTCAATGTCTTTTAGCTTATTTTGAAAGAGTAGGTTACATTTTTGCTTTGTTTGGTGGGCTCATCTTGCAGTGTGCACTCATTGGCTAGAGGGCACCTCTCAAGCTCCTGGTTCTCACGTTTTTTCTTATAATAACTTTGATTCAGATTTAACCTTGATGCTTTTTTGTTGCTTCAAATATAAGTATGTTTTCTGTTGTTGTTATCTTTGTTCTTTTACAAGAGAGAGAAATAAACTTCCGTCTATAATGCGAGACTTGTGTGTTTTTCTGTGAAATTAACTTTTCTGATCTACCTTTCTAGAATGAGGCAAGTTTCAAGAAAGCTTTTCTAACTTCGCAGAACTCCCTCTTCTGTGCCTTGAATTTTTGGAATTTCTTGGTTGTGTTTCCTTTTCCCACTTTTGTGTAGACCTCATGTTTTCCTTTCTCTTGTCCTCTCCTGCTCCGTTTTGATTCAGCTCCCAAAGGTTTCTGCTCAGTGAGGGAGCCGTACTAAAAGGGAGCACTGGAGAGTGTCTCTGGGGAGTTCTTAGGACATGGGCTGCTCCAATTGTTTAGTTTGTCTTCCTCTGGGCCCCTCACACTCACTGGTTCTATGGAGTTAAAACTTATTTCCAGTTTCAGCTGCTGTTCTCCAGTTCGCCTTTAAGTTTCACAGAGAACATCTGCTGGTTCTTTGGAGTTTTTTCTGTTCTCAGTTCCAATAGAGGCCACTCTCATTGCTTTCTTTGTCTTGCCACATAGAATGGCTATAATGTCTATTTTTGTGGCTATTGGTGTGTTTTGCAGGGCATGGGGATACCTTGATATCTAGTTTTGTTTTAAATATTGTCTGTGTGTTTTTGATTTCCTTAGAAGTTGCTGTCGAGTTTTATGTAGGAATTCAAGGAGATGATTAAAAATTCTTTCAAGGGCCTGATGCCATTAGAAGAAAGTGTGTAAGGTCTTTTACAAAGCATTGAAACAAATGTTTAGCTTAGGCTTACAAAATTGGCTCTAGGATCTATGAAGGAGGCAAATGTGACCAAAAATTACCTCATTCCTTGATGTTCTTTTGCTGTCACTCAAATCGACAGCAAATAGCTGACTTTATTAGGAAAGAAATGTCACTAGCCCTTTATAGAGGTGATTGTGTGGAACTTCTGAATAGCATTCATTTTATTTGGAAAAAGAAAAAACGTTAAAGTATTTTGAGACAGTTGAAGCTGTTTATACAAAATTATGATCAGTGTGGTTGAGGTGTGGATTAGACACAAAATTGAGGTGGCAAAGTGTGAATTCTTCAGGGAAAAATTGATGTGAAAAAATATTGTATTCGTAACCCACAACGAGCAGTTCATATTTAAGCATCTGACAGGGGTGAGGACACATCAACCCACTTCAGCCTTGAGTGACTACTCGCCTTACGTGTCAGCTGTTTGGCCTGGTTCTAGCTAGACTAATACATGCTTTACATTTTATATTACTTTTGACTAATCATACATCCCAATGGAAAATGTATGCTAAAATTACAGAATCTTTATCTTGGTGGCACTTGCTCCTAAATCCTCAAAAGAACTAAGCCTGGAATTTAAATTAAATTCTGAAGAGGCAGTTGCTAAGTGCTTTGTTGATGGACTGACTAAGTGATAACTTGCATAGTTCAGCACTTGATGGTTTGGAACCATTATCACCTATTATTCAATACCTTTAACTCCTAGTCAAAACAACAGGGAGTTAGATATATTACAGATAAGGAAATGGAGGTTCAGATTACATGTAGGACATAGTCAAGCTTCCTTGTTCCATGTGTTTTGCTGTATCTACTATCCCACAGTTTCTGAGCTGATGATTATTTTGTAGGGAGAACTGGAAATTTATCTCTGTTTGCACTGGCTTAAGAAAAATATATGTAGGCATCATTTTCATAAATTCATGTTTCTCTGCTTATGTTTCTCATACACTTATTTTATCCATTTTTAATGACTCTTTCCCAAATAAGGATGTCTTCTAAGAGATATATTCAAGGATTTTCTTCTTGCAGTTAATATCCTATGAAAAGCCTATGGTGATTGATCATCTGATATGTATCAACTACTCAGCTAGATTCGGTCACAGAATTTTTTTTTGGTAGCTGCACCAAGTCTGTTACACACTTTTTGCAGACTTATCTCTCCTTCTTTTACAGGTCAAAGCAGTTAAATTACCTCCCCAAAGTCACAATTAATTAGCTACAGCTACAATTCAATACCAGACCTAATTTCAAGTTAAAGTGGCTTTATGTATATAAAACACTGACCTTGCCCCTGTGTTGGGATGCAATGTATAAGATTTACCACATTCCATATATGTCCAAGGTCTTCCTATCAGATTTTTTGTTTTGTTTTTTTCTGTCTCTCTTATGACTTGTCCAGGGACATTTTTAGTGAATAGATTTTTAAATACACCAAACTCTACACACTACTATAAAAGCTTTTGTCATCATGTAAGCTACATAGAATGCTTATATACAGTAAGCAGTTAAATGTTTGGCTTTAAAATAGAAGCTTCTTCCTCTTGACAATGATTTAAAGCCCTTATTTCACAAGTGGTGCTCTTTAAGAATATAAGTGGTGCGTATTTATGTCCTAGCCAGTTCTGGAATGTAAGTGTGTTGGCTGTTGTGGAATAAGAGAACAAATTTTTCGGGGGGAACTTTATCGAACAACAGGTATATGTGGGGTAGCACAGAGTGTGAATGTTTGACTGAGTTCATTGAATTCCAGAGGAGAGTCCATCCGAATGTAATAAGTTAGAGACAAATGATTCATAAAGAGATTGAGGGAAAATCTGATCTGTAGCTCAGGGGGTGCAAAGGGACAATTTCATCAGCAAGTATGGTTTCTCAGTATACCCATTGGTTTCTCATGTGATATGGCTAGAAAAATATATGCTTCAACATTATGCACAACAAACACTGTGTAAAGAGCAAAAAAGTACCATATGCAGACGGCATTGTAAACAGAATATTTCAATCAAATGATGACAAAAATTAAATTAGGAATGGGTGGGTGGCAAACAATTTGCTGAGTAAATCTGTAAGAATGGGTGTGTGTGTGAAAATTTCTCATTTGAAAAACAAACAAACAAACAAAAAATACAAAACCTGAGACATTACTTTCTTCCTTACTGTTCTCTAGGAAAAATGACTGGATACACCCAGTGTGGTCAAGGATGGGCCAAGGGAATTGAAACATGTATTGCCATATATTTAGAGAGGGTAAGTGCTCCTAGTACATAAATTTCATTTGGGGAGATAGGACTATAGGGTAATTTAGGCTTTTTGTGCCATTTTATAATGATTCTTTATTTGAACAGATTTAGTTTAAGAGTGTTTGAATTGATTTAATTTGATTAATTTAAATTGACTTACAGCAGCTTAGGAAAAAATTATAAATGAGTCAATTTTCAACCGTAGAATTTTAACTGAAATTCAGCCAAATCCAGGGTCATTAGAATCAAGGTAAGATTCAAGTAAAAAGAAAATAGTTTGAAATCTCTGGTCCTTTAGGAAGAAATGATGTTTCAATGGGCTGCCTTCGTCAACAGTAAGCTTTGGTAGGAACTCAGATTACTTAGCATTGAAGAGGCAGATGTAGGGGTCAGAGCAGGGGCAAATTAAAATAGCATTAGAGTTTGAAGTTTCTAGAAAGTAGCCTGGGTGATCCTAGAGCTTATGTAGATTTAGGAGGACTATCCAGCAATAATAGGTCGAGGAAGACACCAAACAGTCTTTATGAACCAAAGTTCTTAATATGGGACCATTCATCGATTATTCATCCAGCACCAAAATAGAGACTCAAACACCCCATAAATTCAAGGTGAAGTGACCTAGTGTACTGATGGTATCAGAGCTCGGGTATTGAGGTTGGAATGTGATGATATGATTCTAAATAAGTGGGGTTAGTAGGCAGCAAATTTGAAGGTTTCTCCATAGTAATGAGAGGCAGCAAAAATTTCTAGATTACTTGGTTCCATATCCTGCTTAGGCTGAATGGATAGTTATCCACCTAAATATTCTTCCTTATCCTAACTTCTGATTACTGATAATTCACCTTAGATAGAGCATAGAACTTGAACCAGAAGCCAGAGAATTAGTGAAAAAAAAAATGATTATAATGAGCTCTCTGAGATATATAAATGAGCAAAAACCCAGCAAACCCAGCAGCTACTGGCAATTAGAGGAACTTATGGAGACCTGAAGATCATGGTAAAAAACATCAACATCACTAATGATGTGTTTGAGATGAAGCCTGGGATCTTGTCCTGCAGCATCCTACAATCATTCTGTTCTTCAACAAATATTTAATAGAGCAAAATTTGTGGGCATAGTGCCAAATATTAGGGCACAATAATGACATTAAAAAGACAATAATTACTCTCAAGGAGCCACACTCTACTAGCAAATACACACCAGTAGACCCAGAATCATATGTTGATTTAGTTTTGGAAAATTATATGATTCAGTGAGAGTAAGCTGGAAGTAAACCTACTCCAGCCTCTGAGAGGGGCAGGGACAAAGGGTGAAAAGATCAAGAGACATGAATTGGAAGTGAATAGATGGCCACAGTAGAGAGAGGCCGCAGCTGCTCTAGTAGTCTGGCATGAACCACCAGCTATAGAGAGTACAATGTAGTGTGAAGAAAGAAAGGGCCAGGAAAATGGCATAACACCAAACTCACCTCTCCACCCTGAGTGATTTCTGGTGTGTGATATGCACATAATCTACTTGAGAGGACAGGAGAGGAAAAGCAATGCCATGGAAGATCTTTTCTAAAAGCTTAGAGTTGGAGGAAAAATTGTATGAAGAGATTGAAAATATAAGAAAATGGCCTGGCACGGTGGCTCATACCTAGAATCCTAGCACGTTGGGAGGCCAAGTCAGGAGAACCTCTTGAGCCCATAAGTTCGAAACCAGCCTGGGTAACACTGATAAACTTTGTCTCCACAAAAAAATTTTAAAAATAGCCAGGTGTGGTGGCATGCACCTGTAGTCCCAGATACTTGGCAAAGCTTGAACTTTGCAGGCAGAAGTTGTAGTGAGCTATGATCGCGCCACTGTACTCCTACCTGGCTGACAGAGCAAGACTCTCAAAAAAGAAAAAGAGAATGTATTTGTCACACAGTAGTTTAAAAGTAATGGGTGAAACTGTTGGGTGAGAAAAAGGAATTACAAAGTAAGTTTAGGCTGAGGTAACTGGAGAGAATATTTGAATCAATATACTTTTGACTAGGGCTGGCAAACAAGAATAATAAAGTACTGAACAATTACAGCTTAGCTAATTTCAGATTTCCTAAGCAGGACTTTCACCTCTCTGGAAGCATTCACCCATGGCCTGAATAGTAGGTGCCTCTAAGGGAGTTTCATCCTGGTGCTAGGCCAGTCATGTTTCAAACCTTGGAAACTGCTTATAAGTTGTAAAAGCTCTGTGTTTTTCATAAAGATTCTTCTGACACTTGATACTTGAACTCCGGATTAACTTATCTTTAAGTGCTAGTCTCTTTAGATAAACATGAGGGCAATATGTGAAGAAGAAAATTGCATGACAGAGTTAAAGATGATTCACACACATTTACTTTGAAAGAGGCTAATGGTACTAACCAGACGCTTTTCATTTCCTCCCCTATTATACTCTTGGGAGAATATTTCAAGCTTGATTTCCTCATTGATTTTTTTGCCTTGTCTACATTTTTTCACTTTTATTCCCAGAATATCAGATAGTATTTCTTGAGCATCTATTATGTGACACACAAAGTGCCATATAATAGATTAAATAGATTTACTTACTGCAGAATTTCTCACTGCCTTTAATATGACAAAAAAAATGCACATCCAAGAGAGATCTATAGCTTGCACTTTTAATTAATTTTATAACCAGAGGATACCTTTGTTTTGAATGTCTTTCAGAAATTTCTTCTATGGAATATACCTTCAAAAACACTGGGCCAGGTTAAGAGACTAAACTAGTATGTAGATAGCTGTATAGGTGTATTTGAGTCACACAGCAAAAGGCTTTTGGGCAAAATAATTTGGGCTCTGTTGACTAGACTGGCAAGGTGGAAAGGCACAACAGATTTCTGTATTATTAATCTTCTTTGAATTAAACTGGTTTACTTCTGCAAACTCTTTAATCCTGAAGTGTGCAACATAAAGAAAAGCACAGGAAATTATTTACCAGATATGCTTATGTCCTCATTTGAAATTAATTTGTACCATGAGGACTATACATTCTCTTAACTCAGGGTCGGTAAATTACTGCCCAAGAGATGAATCTGGACTGCCGCCTGATTTTGTCACATAGTCATGCTGATTCATGCTTATTCTTGCTTACTCAAGCTGTCTGTGGCAGTGTTTGCCCCAAAGTGGCAGAGTTGATAGTTGTGACAGAAGCCATATGGCATACAGAGCCCAAAGCATTTACTATCTGGCCCTTCACAGGAAAAAAGTTTTGCCAGCCCTGCTTTAAAGGATTGATCATATTTACATTTTGCTTTTGGAAAATCCATACATGGCGGACACAGCAGTGGAGAGGGGCTAACGTGTTTGGCCACTTGCCCTTTACTGTTTTTCAAATAGAAACGAAACAATGTACTAAAGCCAGCTGTAATGGCAATGCTGTCTTGTATGTCTACAAGAATAATTCTAAATGCAAGAATTCCTACTGTGAAACCATTTCTTGCCCTAAAAATTTCTGAACTACAACAGGGAATAATTCAAGAAGAAAACAGTGTTAAGGTATGCGAATACAATTTGCAGGTAATCATAAATTACTGATTTGGGCTATAAATAATCGTGGTCTCTGTATGTATACACGCACACACACAAACCCGTAAACACACATGGCATTACTTACGTTGTATGAACTGGCTGCTTGCCTTCTGGAAGGATATGGATCACTGGGATCCAACCAGGAGCATCTTGTCTAATGCTGATGTGTGTTTGTCTATGTATCTATTATTAGTAATCTTAAAATTGTGTTTCATATTCTTTTCCAATAAAATTTAGTTTCAGAAATCTCATTAAGCACACGAAAGCTGAATAAGGCTCTCAATTTTTACAATTAGGTATATAGGTATAGTGAGATAAATATCTACATGAAAATATACACATAAATGTAGATATAATACAGGCACAGAGATACATACATATATAAAATTATATATATTTCTTAAGCCAGTTTTTGTCTAAATGATTACTGTAGTGAGGGAACATCCATCCGGATTAGCTAGGTGTTTGTCCACAAATTGGGTGCCTTCATTTCCTTTTCTCTTTCTTTTAGCACTGCTTGGTTTCTGATAGTATACTTCAATCAGGTATGAAGCTCAACGACAGACTGATGCAAATTTACACGGCTAGTTCTGGCATCCAGAAATGGTATACTGAGGGACCAGGCTAAGTGAGCAGCTTCTCCACTCTGGTTTTTCTTGTTCAAAAGCCTCTGAGCCTGCTGATTTCTGCAGTTAACTCTTTTGTTTGACTAGGATCATAGCGTCCCTTCTGGCTGGCTGCTGCCACAACCTGAGAGAAATGCCCAGCTTAGGGCTGCTTCCAGTGACTGAAGTGGCAGTTCCAACCGTGCACAGGAGCTGCCCCAAAGGAGGTACTCACCTGAGTGACTGCACAGCAGTGCTGTCGGGACTTCAAGTGCTCTTCTTTCCATCTGCCCTCTCCTTTAACTCTTGCCTCTCAAGACTAAAAACTGTACCGAGATTCTCCACACATCTCCTCTATTAATTCCTGGCAAGTTGGAGGTGTAAATGAGACCCTGGTTAAAGTTATCCCTCTAATAGCTCTCTGTTATATGTGGAGCAAATGTTTGATGTTTTCGCATCAAACGTCTAGTGATGATATAAAAATTTCCTTTTGAATATATGTGGAGTTTAGTGGTGGTGGGTTAGGGAGGCATCTAATTAGATGCTTCGCTTATGTTTCCATTCTACAATATAGTTTTTAATTGAAAAGTTTCCCCTTCTATCTATTATGGAAGCCCAGTAATTTTCAAAGCATAATCTCAAATGGGAATACAAATTTAAATACAATTTAAATTTTGTGAAAGGAAAAAAAAAATACAAAATAAAAAATGGTCTTTTACGTCAGGCCTCTGAGCCCAAGACTGCACGTATGCATCCAGATAGCCTGGAGCAACTGAGGAACTGCAGGAGAGGTGAAAATAGCCAGTTCCTGCCTTGACTGATGACATTCCACCATTGTGATTTGTTCCTGCCCCACACTAACTGATCAACTGACCTTGGGACATTCTTTCTCCTGGAAAATGAGTATCAGAAGCTCCCCACCAAGCACTTTGTAACCCCCGCCCCTGTCCGCAAGAGAAAAAACCCCTTTGACTACAATTTTCCACTAGCTACACCCAGGTGATTAAAAAGCTTAATTGCTCACACAAAGCCTGTTTGGTGGTCTCTTCACACAGGCGTGCGTGACATTTTAGAGACTTTCTCTAATTTCTACTGATAATGTATGGTGATCTCTTTTTTGAAAACCAGTTTGTGGGTTAATAGTTTGACTATATGGAGGACTGTGAGAAATAAAGAGAAAATGTATTTTCTTGTGATTCAGTGTTGCTCGTAGCTATTTTAACAGTTCATATTTGTATTTTGTGTTTCTTTAATTCATTGGTGTGACAAATAACTCATTCATGCTCATTTATATTGATTTTAATATACCATGAATAAAGTATTTATAGTCCAGGCATTTCGTTTTCTGTAATCTCAATATTCAAATGTTTGTTTGTTCTTAGAAATAGTTTTTATTTTTAATTTAGTGATGTAGATGAACATTTACCTATAAATGCAAACATCCACAAACATACTTATACACACTCATTAAAAAACAAAAATATTCAGTGCCACCAGGTGTATGTCTGAAAACTGGGTATCTGCATCCTTCCTGATTTGTAGGTAAAATTTAATGATGATAATGATAATGAGAACAATTTGATTTCTATTTCTTAAGCTTTAGTATTAACCAATACCATGTTAAGTGCTTTGCATATATTTTCTTATGCTTTCTTCAACTTACCTTATTAGATAATGTTCATCTTCCTCATTTTCAGATGATTCGATAGAGATTTGCAGAGCTTATGTGACTTGTTTGAGGTCACTTACCTGGAAAGTGGCAGAATTAAGATTTCAAGCAAGGTCTGTCATTCTCTAAAACACAAACTCTTAGTTACTACAGTATGTAATTTTCCTGAGTTAAAATAGACTTAAATTTACCACAAAAAGATTTCCCTCCAATTTTGTAGGCACTAACTCTTCTATAAGACCAATAAGCCTGTAGTTTCTCTCCATTGCCATCACTGCACTACATCAATAGTTTGCAATCTTTACCATTCAGAAGCTTTCATATCTCAAATCAATCACATTTTACTTTACTCCCATTCACTTTAACCTTTTTTCTTTCTTTTATCAAAAACATTCAGAATTCCATCACTACATGATGCCTTATAAGTGCCATTTGACTTTAAAACTTCAAATTACCACATCATTATTCATCTGTGGGCATGGCCCCTAAAATAGAAAAAGTAGCAGGCAGAAGTTGAGGTCCCACTAACCTGGGAGATCATTTTTTATTTTTGATTTAATATTTGTTAAAAGATGAACCAAATTGGAATGCAGTAGGTACATTTGAGCACTGCTCCATACTTGATTAAATATTTGTTAAATATTAAAAATATTAAATATGTTAAATATTTCTTAACTATTAAAAATATTTAATAGTTAACAAATATTAAATCAAGTCCAGCTTCTCCAGGACTTTTGTCACTGAAATTCAGAAATATGATTTTTCTCAGTGTTCTCAGTGGAGTAGCGGGGATAGAAATGTTCAGGGATGGGGGAAACTTTTGCAACTTTTATCCAACAATAGGATCAAAAGCTGAATAGAAAGTATTCTTGACTTTAATAAACCTTTCCTACAACCCTTGAAGTTGTGTAAAATTTGACTAATAAGACAGCTTAATGGGCACCAGGCCCTTGTAAGTCCTCCATTGCCAAATGATGTGGAATTGCTGGCTCTAGGAGCACAAGCTTCCTTAGAACCTGGAAGAAAGACTGTCTGTCTATACTCCAGGAGGCAGACAAGCAGAATTAACGTGTGCCTTTAACCACTCTATTTTGCTGTGCTCTGATTGTCACTTTCGTAAGATGTATTAGTCCTTTCTTTGAAATATTCAAATTTTAAGGAAAAAAGATCTCATCAACAAGTAGGGATGACCACATCTTTTCTTTCTTCTTGGCAACATTTATTATAATTTATAGAATAAAATCTAAATTTGTGCTCGATTTTAATTTGATGAGTGTTGACAAGCATATCTAGTCATATAAAGACTTTTATCAAAGTAATAATATAGAATATTTCTATCACTCCAAAAAATCTTCTCTTCCGTTTTGTGGTGAATTCACTTCCTTGCCCCTTGGTTCTTAGCAACCACAGTTCTAATGTCTGTTCCAATAGTTTGGTCTTTTCCAGAATGTCATCTAAATGCAATTATATAATATTTTGTATAAAGTTTTTGATTTTGGGATTTATCCGTATTTATGCATGTGTTAGTAGTCTGTGATTTTTTGAACCATGTTTTATTACATTGGTGTACCACCATCTGTTTATCCATTAGCCAGTAGATGGACATTTGAGCTGTTTTTAGTTTTGGGCTATTATGAACAAAGCTATTATAAACTTTCCAGTAGAGGTTTTATGTGGTCAAATGTTTTCATTTTTCTTGACTTCAGATTGATTGGTACTATGACTTTCTTCTTAAGAAACTGCCTATTTTGGGCCGGGTGCGGTGGCTCAAGCCTGTAATCCCAGCACTTTGCGAGGCTGAGACGGGTGGATCATGAGGTCAGGAGATCGAGACCATCCTGGCTAACACGGTGAAACCCCGTCTCTACTAAAAAATACAAAAATTAGCCGGGCGTGGTGGCGGGCCCCTGTAGTCCCAGCTACTCGGGAGGCTGAAGCAGGAGGATGGCGTAAACCCGGGAGGCGGAGCTTGCAGTGAGCTGAGATCCGGCCACTGCACTCCAGCCTGGGCCACAGATCGAGACTCCGTCTAAAAAAAAACAAAAAGAAACTGCCTATTTTCAAAGTGTCTGTACCATTTTGCATTTCCAAGAGTGACAGATGAGTTCCAGTTGTTTCTTGTCCTTGTCAACATTTGGTATTGTCAGTTTTTTCAAGTTGAGCCATTCTGTTGCATGTACATCAACATGGTTTTAATTTATATCTCTCCAAAAACAAATGGTGTTGAACGTCTTTTCATGTACTTGTTTGCTATCCATTTGTCTCCTTCGGTGAAGTCTCTGTTGAAATCTTTTGTCCATTTTTAAAATTAGACTGTATGTTTTCATATTATTAAATTGTTAGAGTCCTTTATATACTTTCTGATAAAGACCTTTGTCAGATATCTGTTTGCAAATATGTTCTCTCACTTTTTGGCTTATCTTAACACTTTTTTTCAACAATGTCTTTGAAAAGGTCAACATTCTATATTATTTTTAAAGTACAATTTATCCATTTCTCTTTTATGATTTGCACCTTTTGAATTCTAAGCTAAGAAATCCTTACTAAGCCCAAGGGCACAAAATTTTTCTTTTAAGTTTTCTTTTAGAAGTTACATAATTTTATCTTTTGCATTTAGATCAATGAGGAGTCTTACAAAAGTTCATAGAAAATGACCATTATAAAAAATCTATGCATGAATTTTAAAGTTTTTCATACAAAAATAAGCTCATACTAACTTTTTATAATGTCTTAACAGGATCTAGTTTGAGGAATTAAGAAGTTTTAGACTTTAGTTAAAAGAATCCAATCAGCACAACATAAATTCTGCTAAAATTGAAACAAAAACAAATATCAAATATATGGTGAAGCTTGGGTGGAAGAATGGTGACTCACTGATGCTTTATGAAAAATTTATGGGGACAATGCCCAGCGAAATTAGCAGTTTACAAATGTATAACTTATTTTAATAAGGGACAAGACAAGGTTAAAGATGGAGCCCGCAGAAGCAGACAGCTGACATCTATTTGCAAGGAAAAAAATTCATCTTGTTTGACCCTAGTTGAAGAAGAACAACGATTAACAGCAAAAACAATAGCCAGCACCATAGACAGCTTTCCATGAAAATTGTAAAGAAGTGAGATCAAGATCCTGAGGCATTTCTTTAAAGAATTGTTAACAGGAAATGATACATAGTGTTATCAGTACAATCCTGAAGATAAAGCACAGTCAAAGCCATGGCTACCAAAAGATGGAAGTGGTTGAGTAGAAGCAAAAGCAGGCCAATCAAGGGCAAAGATCATGGTAACTGTTTTTTTTGTTTTTGTTTTTGTTTTTGTTTTTGTGGAGGATACTCTAAGTATTTTGCTTGTTGACTTTCTGGAGGACCAAAGAATGATAACATCTGCTTATTATGAGCATGTTTTGAGAAAGTTAGGCAAAGTTTTAGGAGAAAAATTCCCCAGAAAACTTCAGCAGAGAGTCATTTTACATCATGACAATGCTCCTGTTTATTCCTCTCCCCAAGCAAGGTCAATTTTGTGAGAGTTTTGATATGAAATTATCAGTTATCCACCTTAAAGTTCCCATTTGGTTCCTTCTGACTTCTTTTTGTTTCCCAATCTAAAAAAATCTTTGAAGGGTACCCATTTTTAATTCAGTTAATAATGTAAAAAAGAATATCTCGAATTTGATTGTGCTTATGTCAAGAAAGTTTTTACTTTTTTTTATATTTTAATTCCATTTCTCCATGAATTTTTGAAGTACCCTTGTAAAATCTATTTTAAGTTAAATTTTTATGTTGTGATAAAGGTTATGTTGTGCTGAGGTTTACATTTTACATATATATGTTCAGTTGTTCCAGCACCATTTGTTGGCTATCCTTTCTCCATTAAATTACCTTAGAACCCATGCTGCAAATGACTTAACATATATATATGGGCCTATTTCTATTATTTTCTCTATTGTGTTCCATTCATCTGTATATTTATAAACAGAAAAAACATACCTGCTTCATTACTATAGATTTATAATTCTTTTTGAAATAAGGTAATGTCAATCTTTCAGATTTTTTCTTTTTCCTAGGGTATATTAAAATGTTCTTCCCTTTTATTAGTTGTAATTTTTAACCTTTGTGGGCTCATAGTAGGTGTATACATTTACAGGGTACATGAGATGTTTTGATACAGGCATGCAATGTGGAATAAACACATCATGAAGAATGGGGTATTCATCCCCTCAAGAACATACTCATTGAGCTGCAACCTATCCAATTACACTCTTTAAGTTATTTTAAAATGTATAGTTAAATTATTATTGACTATAGTCACCCTGTTGTGCTGTCAAATAGTAGATCTTATCAATTCTTTCTATTTTTTGTACCCATTAATCATCCCTACCTCCATCCCTCAACACCTGCCGGCACCCCTGGAGCTACCCTTCACAGCCTCTGGTAACAATTCTTCTACTCTCTATGGTCATGAGTCAAATTGTTTTAATTTTTAGATCCCACAAATAAGTGAGAACATGCAACATCCCACAAATAAGTGAGAACATGTCTTTCTATGCCTGGCTTATTTTACTTAATATAATGATCTCCAGTTCCATCCATGTTGTTGCAAATGACTGGAACTCATTCTTCTTTTATTGCTGAATAGTTCTCATTGTGTATACACACCACATTTTTTTAAATCCATTCGTTAGTTGATGGACACTTACGTTGTGTGTTTCTTGTAGTCAACAGACTAAAAGGTCTTGTTTTTTATTCATTCAGTCTATGAGTTTTGATTGGAGAGTTTAGTCCATTTATATTCAATGTTATTATTGATATGTAAGGACTTACTTCTGCCATTTTAAAAATTTGGTTTCTTGTTGTTCTGTGGTCTTCTTTCCCTTCTTTCTTATATTGTTTGTGTATCGTTGTATTACTATTATTTTTTTTTTGGTTTGAGGTTACCATGAGGCTTGCAAATACTATCTTATAACCCATTATTCTAACCTGATAACAACATAGCACTAAGCACTATTTGCATAAACAAACAAGCAAAAAAAAAAAAAAAAAAACCCATAGTAATTTGCTTTAACTTCATTCCCTTTGTTTTAACATTTTGTTGCTGCTGTTTAGATCTTTGTATTGACTATGTATTGAAAAGTAGTTGTAGTTATTATTTTTGATTGGTTCATCGTTTAGAGTTTCTATTAACATAAGAGTAGCTTACACACCACAGTTACAGGGTATAATATTCTGTGCTTTTCTGTGTGCTTACTATTACCAGTACATTTCGTACCTTCAAGTGATTATGTATTGCTCATTAATGTCCTTTTCTTTCTGATTGAGGTACTCCCTTTAGCATTTCTTGTAGGAAGGGTCCAGTTTCATGAAATCCGTCAGTTTGTGCTTGCCTGGGAAAGTCTTTATTTCTCCTTCATATTTGAAGGATATTTTCACTGGATATACTATTCTAGAGTGAAACTTTTATCATTTTTATTTTCCTTCAGCATTTTAAATATGTCATGCCATTTTTTTCCTGGCCTGTAAGGTCTCCCCTGAAAAGTTTGCTGCCAGATGTATTGGAGCTTCATTGTATGTTATTTGTTTCATTTTTCTCATTGTTTTCTATTCTTTTTTGTCCCCTCTGACTGAGTATTTTCTTTTCTTTTCTTTTCTTTTCTTTTGATAGAGTCTCATTCTGTTGCCCAGGCTGGAGTGCAGTGGTGTGATCTCAGCTCACTGCAACCTCTGCCTCCTGACTTCAAGCAATTATCATGCCTCATCCTCCGGAGTAGCTGGGATTACAAGTATGTGTCACCTTGTCCAGCTAATTTTTGTATCTTCAGTAGAGATGAGGTTTCACCATGTTGGCCAGGCTCGTCGTGAACTCCTGATCCACCTGCCTCAGACTCCCAAGTTGCTGGAATTACAGGTCTGAGCCACCTCTTGCAGCTTTGACTGTGTGTTTTCAAATAGCCTGTGTTCAAGCTCGCTAATTCTCTCTTTGGCTTGGTCATTTCTACTATCAAAGGACTCTGATGCATTCTTCAGTATGCCAATTGCATTTTCAAGCTCCAGAATTTCTGCTTGATTCTTTTAAATTATGTCAATTTGTTTGCTAAATGTGTCTGTTAGAATTCTGAATTCCTTCTCTAAGTTATCTTGAATTTCTCTGAGTTTCCTAAATGCAGCTATTTTAAATTCTCTGTCAAAAAGGTCACATATCTCTGTTTCTCCAGGAATTGTTTCTTGTGCCTTATTTAGTTCATTTGGTGAGGCTGTGTCTTCCAGGATGATGTTGATGCTAGTAGATGTTCTTTGGTGTCTGAGCATTGAAGAGTTAAGTATTTATTATGGTCTTCACTGCCTAGCCTTATTTGCGGCTTGCTTCTTGGAAGGCTTTTGAGATAACTGAAATGACTTGGGTGTTATTATCCATGCTGGTTCTGCTTCAGGGGGCACCCAAACCCAGTAATGCAGTGGTTCTTGCAGACTCCTAAAGTTACTGCCTTGATAGTCTTGGATAAAATCCAAGAGAATTCTCTAGATTATCAGGCAGAGACTCCTGTTGTCTTCCCTTATTTTCTCCCAAACACATAGAGTGTCTTTCTGTATTCTGAGCCAGCTAAAGCTAGAGGTGGAATGACAAGCACCCCTGTAGCCATCACCACTATGGCTTTGCTGGGTCAGAACTGAAGTCAGCACAGCACTGGGTCTCACCCAAGGCCTGCTATAACCACTCCCTGGCTACTGCTTATGTTCACTCAGGGCCCTTAGGCTCCACAATCAGCAGGTGGCAAAGCCAACCAGGACTGTGTTCTTCCTTTTATGGTGGTGAGGTGCTCCAGGCCCTGGGTGGGTTCAGAAGTGCTGTCTGGGAGTCAGAGGCTACAGTCAAAAACCTTAGATGTCTACCTGGTATGCTATTGTATTGTGGCTGGGCTGGCACTCAAACCACAAGATACAGTCCTTGCTACTCTTCCCTACACTTATCAAAGGCACAGGGCCTCACCTTGTCACCACCACGACCCCTGGCCAAGAGAAGTACTACCAGATTATCACCAATGTTTCCTTAAGGCCTAAGATCTATTAAGTCAGTTTGTGGTGAATGCTGACTGGCCTGGGACTCACCCGTGAAGGCAGTGGGCTCCCCTCTGGCCCAAGGCAGGTTCAAAATGCCATCCAAGAGTCAAGTCCTGGAGTTGGGGACCCCAAGAGCCTCCTTGTTGCTCTACCACACTATGGCAATGTTGATACCTAAAGTATAAGACAAAGTCCCCTTTGCTTTCCCTTCTGCTTTTCTCAGGCAGAAAGAGTCTTGCCCTATGGTCATCACTGCTGATAATGTGCTGAGTCTCATATGAAGCCAGCAAGTCTCAGAGGCTTACCAACGCTCTTGATGTAATACCTGGGTATTGCTGTTGATTATTCAGAGTCTGAGGGCTCTTTAGTTAGCAGATGATTAATGCAAGCAGAATTGGGTCCTTTCCTTCAAGGCAAGCAGATTCCTTTCTATCGCAGGGTGTGCCTAGAAATGTCATCTGGAAGCTAGGGCCTGAAATAGGGGCTTCATAACTCTGACCAGTGCCCTATCTTTATGTGACTGAGAGGGTATCCAAGACGCAAGACAAAGTTCTCCCCACTCTTCCCTCTTCAAGCAGAAGGAAGAGTTCTCTTTTGGAGCCATTAGCTGCACATCCTGAGGTTATTGAGGGGGGTGATGCCAGCACTCCCTTTGCTTCCCCAGCTGGTGTCTCAGTATGCTGCATGCCCGATTAGTCCACTGTCGCTGAGCCTAGTTCAGCCCTAGGACGTGCCTAAGAGTTGCAGTCCTTATACCCTAGACTGTCTTTCAAGTTTACTTAGAGATGAGAGCACTTTGGCTCTCGGTGGCGAGGTTTGCAGGCACTCAAGTTTGGATTGCTGGTATGGAAGATTCCCCTCTGGCTAGGGCTGGTTTAAATTCTCCCTCTGTGGGTGGGCATCAGCTGAATTTGATCCAGTTTTCCTTCCTGCTCTAACAGGACAGCACTGAGTTCAATGTCTCACAATTGCTGTGTACTCCTTGGCCCCATTGCCCAGAGATGCTCTCTGTATCTTGCTGCACAGCTGACGGGGAGTGGGGTAGGAGTGGTGGTTGGCAATTCAGGACTGTCTTTCCTGTCTCTTTAGTGCCTCTTTCAGTGATATGAAGTTAAAACGAGATACTAGGAATGTTTACCTGATTTTTGGTGCTTATGAAGATGTTTTTGCTGTGTAGATAGTTGATAACTTGGTGTCCTTGCTAGGGGGGACGATGGCTAGAGTTTTCTATTCTGTCATCTTGCTCCACCTCCCCAGAGTTGTTCTTTTTAAAAATAGTTTTTGTTTATTTGTCTATTTGCTTATTTCTTTATTTTTGTAGCTAAGCTGACATAATACCTAAATGCAACGTGGAATGCCGGATTGAGTCCTGAAACAAACAAAAGGGACATTATTTAAACATTCTGGAGAAATCTAAATAAAGTCTACAGTTTAGATAATAATGTTATACCAATGTTAATTTATTAGTTTGATAAATGGCTACATAAGATATTAATAAAGTCATATAAAATAGGTGATTCGTAATAGGAAATTCTTATCATTTATGCAACTCTTCTGTGAATTTTAAATTGTATCAAAATAATAAGATTTAAGAAACAATATTATATACTTAAAAGGCAGAGATTGGATCCAACTTTAGTAATTTAAATGTGGTACAAATTGTGGTCCCCATGATAGTCCCATTCAATTCAGTATCTTGCACTAACAAAAATCAGATTGATTGTTCCAGTTAATGATGCACTACTCTAAACATAACTAAATAGTAGCTCCAATTACAACTACTTTGCCAAACATGATGTCTTTACTAGAACTGATTAACACAATCACAGGTACATGGTATGTAGCCCTTGATTCAGGAAATGCATTAAATTTCCAACCTTTTGAGAATGAAGAATAAGAAGTAATTCATACCAATGTGGGATGAAAATAGTGTACCTTACAGTCTTGTCCTAAGTTATATATTAACTTTTCCACTTTCTGCCAAAAAATATTCTAGAGGGACACATTAATTAAATGCCTCAGTAGGAAAATCATAGTTAGACTTCCATGAAAGTTCCTGCCTTGCAGTGGGAAACTAGACACCATTTGACAAGCTGCTACTAATTTGCTGCTGCATTGTGATAGCGGATCTGGCCATGGACATTATTTGATCATCTGGCCATAGCTTCAGTTTTTTAAACTCATGAAATCATAGGTTGGGCCACTTCAACAATTCATTGTAATGTAGAAGTGGTAAGTCCAAGTATAACATAAGTATGGTGGCATAGCTGCATAAGCAGATAGCCCAGACCTCCACATCATTTATTAATGTTGTGTTGGTACCTTTCCCTCAGTTCACACCTATGGGGGGATTCCTTTTGACTAGCTGATAGAGGAGGAAAAGGCTAAGTTTCAGACATAGGGCTAATCCACTTTGTGTGAAAGGAGAAGCACTACAATATAAGAATGCAAATGGACAAATAAGCAATGGCAAATGATTGGCTGGCTTTCTGTGGGCCTAGAAACAGAATAGTTAAAACATTAATGATAAAGGGATATGGAAAAGATAAATATGGATACACCAATGGAATGTGTATTACTCTGTTCTTACACTGCTATAAAGAACTACCTGAAACTGGGTAATTTATAAAGAAAAGAAGTTTAATTGATCCACAATTCCACAGGCAGTACAGGAAGCATGGTTGGGGAGGCATCAGGAAACAATCATGGAGGAAGTTGAAGGGGAAGGAGGCACGTCTTCGCATGGCAGCAGGAGAGAGAGAGAGGAAAGGGGCCATGCTACACACTTTTAAACAATCAGATCTCTTGAGAACTCACTCACTAGCATGAGAACAGCAAAGGGGAAATCCGCCTCGATGAGCCATTCACCTCCCACCAGGTCCCTCCCCCAGCATTGGGGATTACAATTAAACATAAGATTTGGGTGGGGACACAGAGCCAAATCATATTAGAAATAGTCACAAAGTTTGAAGACTAATGTATATTAATGCCTATCAGAAAGCATGAACAATATAATGAATATTGAAATACACAGTAGTCCAAGTAACTCATTATTTGGCATCAGTCAACCTTTATGTTCTACCACCCATTTCTAATACGATGAACTCAGAAATGCAGTAGCTATGGTGTCAGAGATGGAAGCTGAGCATGGTCCCTAAAGCATGTGTTTCCATTCACTAAGACTGATCTAGCTACCACTTCTGCTGAAGGTCAGACTTGCCACAACACAAACTAACACTATATACTCCAAGAATGTTATTCACCAGAAATGGCAATCTTACTACATTAGATCTCTTCTACCTTAGAAAGCAGCTCTTCATCTTGACTGGAATTAACATATATTCTGCATATGAATTTTCCTTTCTTGCCCATAGGGCCTTGGCTAGCACACTTCTAAGAATATTCAGAATATTTGAGGTATCTGCATCAACAATAAATTGTCTATAACAACACAGCAGACCAAGGGATTAAATTTTACCAAAGGAGAGGTGTTGGTGGACATATGATCATGGGTGTCATATTACATATGATGCTATCCCAAAACTGCTGTCCTAATGCAGCAAGAGATAGCCTCTTAAAGAAACAGGTCAGGTACCAGCTTGGAAATGGTAGCATGTAAAATCTCTAGTAGGTGGAATAAATACATCCAGAAACTACAGAGATAGAAATGGTAGCAGCTTGTAATTATGGTTAATCCCAATAACCTAGCTAGGAAATTTGTGCTTCCATTCTCTACTACCTTAAGACTCTGGAGATCTAGAGATTCTTGTTCGCAGAGGAGTAACACTTCTGCCAGGGCCCAGAGATAGAATCTTCTTTAATTTTATTTTCAGGCTTTTTCTTGCTCAATTCAAGTTCTTTGTGCTAAGAGACCAGAGACAAAGAAAGAAGTAAACATTTGGCCTGGGGTGATTCACCCGGATCATCACTAGGTACTAGGGCTGACAGGAGTAGGAATGAATAAATTCAGTGCCCAGATGATCCATTTAGGAGTCTTTTGGTAATTCTTTACCCAATGTTTATGGTAACTGAACAAGTATAGCAAAGCCTAAAGTTTTCATTTTCTAAGTTACCCAAGGAAAAGTGATTCTGGAAGAACCTTTCTTAGATGAATGCGCTCACTACACAAACTCGAGTGACCCATGTTGTGGATGATAGTGTATGTCATATTCCACTGCCCTAATCTCTCCTTTCATGACTGAGATACTCATTCCTCTAGCTTCTGGGACTGCTGCCTACTAATGGCTCACAGCTGAGTACCTCCCTGGACATTACCTTTTGCTGAAGGAAACCACCTTCACCAAGGATACATCTAGTATTTTGATGATTAAACTGGCTGTTCAAAAGTAAGCCCTTATGTAAATGTTCTACCACGGCCTATTTTAAGGTATGAATAGTTTAACAACCAGATAGCAAAATTTGGGGTATTTAACAATTGGCTCTCTTGAGCCAGTATAAACAGGTTCCAGTACTCCACTGATGTACAGGCTTACATTACTCTCTTTGGGAGCAGTCTGTATCCAGTGACTCCTCAATTCAGGGGTAGTGGAACAAATATGAAGGTCTAATCCAGCTCTAGAACCCCTCTGCTACATTCCTTCAGTTTAATCTATTCTCTGCCCAGTCTTCCTTCCCTGCCTCTTACAAGTAATTTTGTGGAAAATCTTTATAAATGTATTGAGCATAAATCTTCATCTCTGAGTGGGTGTTCAGGTTCCCAGACCTAGGACACATAGTAACCACTGAATAAATCCCCACGATCTTCTCTTATTAAACATTTATTTCTAGCAATTAAATTTACATTTTAGGAAGCAAAAAGTGAATAATTGTAATAGATTTTCCACATGCTGAAAGTACCAGTAAAGAGTCAAACGGAATTAATTAAAAAGGCAACAGACAAAAATTTTATCCATGCAAATGCGCTGTGCCCATTTAGTAGACATGTACTCATTTAAAACTTGGGATGTGATATGGTTTGGCTCTGTGTCTCCACCCAAATCTCATCTAGAACTGTAATGGCCACAAAATCCAAGTGTTGAGGGAGGGACCTCGTAGGAGGTGATTGGATCCTCGGGGCAATTTCCCCCATGCTGTTCTCATGATAGTGCATGAGTTCTCACAAGATCTGATGGTCTTGTAAGTGTTTGACAGTTCCTCCTTCACACGCTCTTCTCTTTCCTGTCTCCATGTAAAGAAGGTCCTTGCTTCCCCTCTGCTTTCCATCATGATTGCAAGTTTCCTGAGGCCTCCCCAGCCATGCAGAACGGTGAGTCAATTAAACTTCTTTTCTTTATAAATTACCCAGTCTCAGGAAGTATCTTTATAGCAGTGTAGGAACAGACTAATACAGGATATTACCCTGACAAAGTTACATTTCCTTTTCTATGTGGGCTTACATAAAAATATATTTAAAAATGTATTTTGAACCTACAATTTTGGAAATGCAAGCAGCATAGTCTAAAATGGAATTTTTGATCTGGTCAGTATGTTTATTTCACAACAATGTAATAAACAGTTTCATAGATTCTTCATTCCAAAATTCTTAGGGAGTCAAACAAAATAGATAATTTTCCTGTGTTCTGTATCCATCAATAATAGCCTAATTTTTCAAGTATACTATGAAATAAGAGATTGTTAAGTCTTTTTCAAAGCATTTCACTGTCAAGTAAGGAAGAATATTGTCAAATGCTCGATTACTAATCTCAAATTTCAGCTACATAGTATTTCTAAATGTGACATTAAATAATTTCTGAGGAAAATACATTTTATACTCATTGGCTTTGAATAGATACTTTCTAACTTCTCATTATTTAAAAATATCCCCAGGATGTTATATTCAGAAAAAAATGTACTGTTGAAAAAATTTTCACAACATCCAGATATATAAAATAAGTTTTGAAAAACATGAAAAACACTAAAAGTAAAATTTAAATTATTCTTAAATTATAGCCCCTACTATGCCCATTCCTCACAAATATTTCTTGCATATACAGTAAATCCCCACTTAGCATTGTTCATACATCCTTGGATCCTGCATCTGTGGCTAAACGATGTATAATGGAACCAATTTATTTCTCATCAGTATTATAACAAAAAACAATTTTGAATGAAACAATATTAGAGAATCTGCTATAGTCATTTTGCTTAAACCTGCATTTTCCAAGAACCTATGAATGATGTTAAGTGCAGACTTACTGTAATTCTAAAGGCATAGGTGCATATTTTGATAAAATGATTTTACGGACCTTAGAAAACTGATTTTGTAATGCAGTAATTTGAAGAGAAAGGAATATGTCTTTAAAAATACGATAAACCTAGTTTTAAAATATTCTGAAAAATTTTTAACACTTCATAATGCTTATACAAGAATCTGAGATTCTTTCTTGTCAATGAGAATGAAAACCTAGAACTACTGCAAGTAGGGAATAAGGAAGAGGAAAAATAACACCAATTGAGACTCTATTACGTTGCAGACATCATATTGTATACATTACTGATGCGACTTCATTAATTTTCACCCATATCAGTGTAGGCTGCTCTTATCTCTAGTTGATGGACTGGGAAACTAAATGCCAGTAATTTGCCAAAGTCTTACAGTTGTATCTTCTCTTCCCCCACCTCCTCATACTTAAACACAGGCAGGCCATGGCTGTAAGTTTACTGACACCATGCTTCTCTATGTTCATTCATGCTCTAGAAGGTCACCCCAGACCAATGACTTTAAATATATTGCTTTAGTTTTCTATTGCTAAATAACAAATTGCCCAAAATTTAGCAGCTTAAACAAAATAAATAACGTATGTATTACGCCTTCTCTGAGGGTTAGGAATCCAGGAACAGATTAGCTGAGTAAATTTATTCTGGCTCTCTCATGTGGTTATAATCAAACTCTTGACTACAGCTGAAATCACCTGAAGGCTGCACTGGTATGAAGGACTTGCTTCCAAGATGACTCAGTTATGTGGCAGAAAACTGTTCCTTACCACAGGCACCTCTCCACAGGGCTGCCTGAGTATCCCCATGACATGCCAGCAGTCTTCTCCCAAAATAAATATTCCAAGAAACAGCAAGAATGAAGCCATATGTCTTCTAAAATTGACATGGATAGCTTTATGTGTCAGCTTAGCTGGACCACAATGTCCAGATATTTGGCCACCTGTTTTTCTGGATTTTTCTGTAAGAGTGTTTTTGGACAAGATTAACATTTTAATCTGTGAACTCTGAGTAAAGTAAACTGCCCTCTATTATATGACTTGATCTCATCCAATAAGTTGAAGACTTGAAGACAACAAAAAGACAGACCTGCCCTGAACAAGAACAAATTTTACCAACAAATGGCTTTTGGACATGATTCTTTCTGGGTCTCCATACTGATGGCCTACACTGCAGATCTTGGACTTTCCAGCCTCCATAATTGCATAAGCCAATTCCTTAAAATAAATATCTCTCTCTTTCTGTATGCTCACGCATGTGTGTGCACACGTGTGTGCGTGCACACACACACACGCATACGTCTTTTTGACTTTGTTTCTCTTGAGAACCCTGATGATACAATAACCTAATCTTGGAAGTGGCATGGCATCTCTCTCGGTATTTTCTATTAGTCACATGTACCAACTCGAGAAAATGAATGAGAAGACCAAACAAGGCTGTGAATATAAGTAAGCAGGAAACATTTGAGACCATTCTGGAGGCTATCACATCTACAATCTAATAATACCCAAATTTATGTCTTCAATTCCAACTTCTTTCTAAAAATATAGATTCCTAAATACAACTACCTACCTGACATCTAGACTTAGGTGTACATAAGCAATGCTAGCTTAATGAAACTCCCGAATCACTGCCCATCACCACCTGTCTATTAACCTGCTAGTGTTCTCACTTACAGTTACTAAGAGTACTGATTGTTCCATTCCTCAGGACAAACCTTGATTTTGATCATGGTTTATCACTCTATCTGTCACACACCCCACCTCTGACCCACGAGCCTCTCAACTCTATTTACAAAAATATCCTGGTCCCAGTGACTTTTTACTTTTCACAGCCTTCATAACTATCATTCTAGTTCAAGTCGCTATCATCACAGGCAAATGAAACATAGAAAAGAAAATATTTTTTTTCTGCTATCATCAGCTAAGATCTAAAATTTCCAGTATGCTTTGGAAGGCTTTTTTTCTTAAAATTAAAAAAAAATATTGACTATGACTACATATACAGAATGCATAAGGCCTGGCGTCCGGTTTTGCATGAAATACTAATTTTTGTACTTTAACAAAAATTTCCTCCAAGTATGACTTTAGTATGATCTGATAGGGGATCAAAATATTCACACAGATATTTTCCTTTTGTTTGTTTCAGTCCCTATTGAACTCTTTGTCAACTACTACTTGGCATTTTGAATGGGAAGGTATCGCCGTTCATCAAATTAAAATGCACATACAAATGCATTTTAATGTGCAACGTACATTAAAAAGCCTTCCCCAGAAATTATATGATCCAACTTTACAATGTAATTTTAGCATTAAGGCATTTTATCACAATAGAATTACCAGCTCTAATTTGTTTATTTCTTTTCCCCCTATGAATTAGTCTTCTGCCAGACCAGCAAGTACTTTTTCTTTTATTAATGGCACAATGGAAGAATAACTACTAAGATGGGCATGGTTTGGGCCTCTGAGTTTTCAATAAATAAAGAAAATGGGGTGGAAAAGTGCTTCTTAGGTGCCCATCTCAAGCTCTGTATGGGGCATGGGTAAAGACCCCCACAGCGGGTGTTTACATAACTCAGCTTGATAAAGGCCCCTTCTAAGAAGTGAATGTTCACACTTTATGTTATAGACTAAATATATCAAGAAGATTAAAGGTTAAAAATCAGAAAGAAGATTGCCTTATGTCAGCTCTTGCTCTATAGTTCCTTCTCTGGATAACTGAGGTCAGTATATTACTTATCTACAGATGTGCAAAAATTTATCCAAAACATAGCATTTTAAGACATTTATTATCTCTTTCTTCCTCTAGGGCAGGAGAAGTCCAAGAGTAGCCTAGATGGGTGGTTCTGGCTCAGGGTCTCTCACAAGGTTATAGTCAAGCTCTTGGCCAGGCTTGCGGTTATTCAGAACTGGAGGATGAGTTTCAAGCTCACTCAAGTGGTCATAGGCAGGCTTCAGCTCCTCAACTGGCTCTGGTTGAATACCTCAGTTTCTTGCCATGTAGGCCTCTCCATAGTGCAGTTCACAAAATGGCAGCTTTATTTCTTCAGAGGAAGCGATCAGGACAGAGATGGTATCCAAGACATAAGCCATGTCGTTCTGTAGGTTACGCTCACAGGTGACGACAGCAGATGTGCTGCATTCTATTCACTAGAAGTGAGTCACCAAGTCCAGCCGACACTCAAACTGAGGACAGTAAGGCTCAACCTCTTCAAGGGAAAAGTACCAAATAATCTGTGGTAATACAGTTAAAACCACCATGGGCAGATAATCAGACACTTTAGGTCATCCCTGGCCCAGATCTAGTACCAGTTCTGACTTGTTCGCCAAGTTTCCTCTAGGGACTGGCAGGCACCTCTCCCCTCTGGATATGGTGTCCATACATAATTGCAAACATAATATCATTCTGAAGCAACAATAAACTCACAGAAATAAAATGAACTGCAGACCTTATCTCATAGTCATTTTCGAGTGGTTTGGAGTGCAAACTCTAGCACCAGACTCTCTAGTTTGAATACTGGCTCTGCCATTCATTTGCTTTGAAACTTTGAAAAACGATTCAAACTGTGCATTCCTTAAATTTCTTATCTGTAAAATGCAGATGAAAACACCTACCTGGTAACTCTACTGAGATGATGAAATATTTTATTATATATAAAATGCTTAGGATATTGCCTGTGATGCAGTAAATCTTTATTAATTAATATCATTATCTTTATTATTATTATTATTTTTACAGAAGTCATGCCCACTCACTAGTCCCAATCATGGTATGGAATGTATTCCATAGATACAAGAAAACCATAATGAGTGGAGCTGTCTTAGACATTGGACACTGAATAGTGAACAAAGCTGTTGAAAACCTTGCCCTTCAGGAACATCTGTATTTATGAGTTTTGCTCACATCATTCACGATTTTCCCCATAGCTTTACTAAGAAAGATGAAATGAAGACAACTGAGTAGTCTTGATAGCAAAGCTGAACACAGAGAGGAGGTTCTGCCTGGAGTGTGTCTTAGTGATCAGAAGAGTATCCTGTTCACGGCTAGGTTCAGTGGCTCACACCTGTAATCCCAGCACTTTGGGAAGCCAAGGAGGGCAGATTGCCTGAGCCCAGGAATTCCAGACCAGCCTGGGCAACATGGTGAAACCCTGTCTCTACAAAAACTACTAAAGTAAGCTGGGCTTGGTGGTGTGTGCCTGTAGTCCCAGCTACTTAGGAGGCTAAGGTGGGAGGATCACTTGAGCCCAGGAGTTGGAGATTGCAGTAAACTGAGATCACACTCCTGCACTCCAGCCTGGGTAAACCAACCAGACCCTACATTAAAAAAAAAAAAAACAGAAAAAAAAAAAAAAAAGAGTATCCTGTTCCCTAGCTCTGTCTGTTCCCAAGAACAAAGGAGAACAAGTTGCAGCTTTGCCACTGACCTGATGTGTTCTGTTCATGTGAGCAAGTCATTTAATCTTTCTCAGGGTGTTTCTCATTTGCAAAATGAGAAGTGTAGGTATTACATTACATTCTTGTTTGATTTTTTAAAAAATTGTATTCTAGAAAAGATTGGAATTCCTCCGGAATTCTTCTCTGATTCTGTAAACGTTTTATTGGAATTTTACGTTATTTATTTATAAATACTTTATTTTCTAAAAAGTCAATAAAAAGCACATACCATAAAATGGACTATTTAGTACACTAAATGTTAATATATTAGAGACTATATGGGTTAAGATTTGTCCTTAATAATTTATTTAATTATAAGAAAAAAATGCCATACAGCTGAACTTACAAAATAGATACTAAGTTTTACTTTGCTCTGTTTCATACAATGCAGTTCCACATAAAAGTGGAAAATAGAGTCCCATAAAATGACTTTGCAATAGTATTTCATTTTAATATAAAAGTTTATAGTATTTAATTTTAATATAAAATCAATTATATGATGTTGGCATTCATATCTTACAGACAGAATGTAAAGAAACTGAGGTTAGAAAGGTACAGTAACTTGCTAAGGTCATCTGACTTATAATAGCAGATCCAAAATTTAAACTGAGATCTACAAATATATGCTTTTACTACCACACTAATTATTTGTAGGAGCTCTTATTAAGATAACCACTATATTAATCTCTTTTCATCTGTCGTATGTCACACTACCTCTTATTATTGAAGGGTGTCAGCTGAGAAGTTTGATGGTTGAATTCCAATGTAAATGACTTCTCAAGAGACAGGTCAAATAAACTGCCATGATTTTAAATAAAAATTTATTCATCTCTTCCTGTTTCAGGTCAATAATCAGTTGCAAAAACTACATTGCTTGTTGGATTCATCCACCTCCAATGATATGTTAGATGATCAATGGCCAGTCACTTTCTAGATCTCAGGCTCAGTCTGTCTCACATGGTGAGTTACCACACTGACCCCTCCTGACCTTGGAAAGAAATGTAGTATGAAGATGAAAGATCATGATATTTGAAAGGCTTGGAGAGGTGGTATCTAACACATGCCTTTCATGACATCTGGGGACTAACTTGGTTGCTCTCCCACCCTCCCTCACGTCACTCTTACACATTATAGCTTCAAGAAGATAAAGAATGCAGGACCTTGGGTTGGACCACAGACTGCTTGAGTCATCTCCCAGATCATTTATGATCGTGCTATCAGGACCATCTAAATGACTCAAGAGGTCCTGTTCTAGCTATAGGAGACAACTATTATTGGTAATTAATAAAATAATGATGCCATTATTGTCATGTAAGGCAACCCTGCATTGCCTCTATGCTAGTGATTGTACTTTCTGCTCTTCTTCCTCACAGTCACTACACACTCTATACTTTCGATGCAGTCCTGCACATTCTATACGTCTGCTCCTCTTGAACTAGGCCCCTCTCACAGATAAGCAATCATTTGCATTGTGACCACAATGACATTTCTAAAGAATAGACATGCTCTGCCACTCTCCTGGGGAATTTCTGCAGTGACTCCTTCTACATCTACATTCCTCAACCTTGCATTCAAGGTCTTCATAATCTAGTTCCAGTCTACTGTTCTAGAAAATTTTACCATTATACTGTTTGTATCTTAAATTCCAGTCTTGATTTAAAACTTAAGCACACAATTCTAAAATTACCATTTTTATACTCCATGGTGCCTAAAACAGTGCCTGATGTGGCATAAGCACAGATACTTAAGTGTTGACGAAAATGGTCGATGAATAGGTATGGTCATTGTTAACAGTAAATACCAATTCTTATTTAAACTTTTAAAACATTAAACTGTAGTAGAAAAACAGAACATGGAGTTATAGTGCCATAATAAATCTCAGTCTCAAACCTCCTTAGAATTTTACTTGATTGATATAACAATAAGTAAATATTCAGTAGATCAGGAGACTTAAAGGAATTTGGTAAATATTCTCAGGTCCAATATTTAAGCTGTGAATTCATGCCTGGAAATTTGAGAAAAGTGGCTTCCTAAATCGTAAATGCCACATTTGTTGTTTTCTGCAGCTTGATCAGCTTGCGGTTGAGCAGCACAATTAATAGCTACTATTTTCATAGTGCATGTGAAAAGTAATATTTTGTCTCGCTCTGTGGGTGGCATTAAGCTAGGAAAACACTCTACTTGGCATTATCCTGACACCAGTCAATGAAGTCATCAGGCAAATGAAACTACTTTTGTGATAAACAGCACAGTAATCGAAAATTGTCATTCTTTCTTTTCCCCAGGAAAACCTGAAACTTTCATTTCAACCTTTTTTATATCCCCAGGAAGAAATGAATATTTATAAAACAAGAAAAGGGCACCATCCAGGTGTCATTTTTCTCAATGAATTATACACAATGAAGGATAATAAAACAGTTTCAATGTAAACTCTAGTTGCTGCCATTTAGCACTAATTGTTTAGGCATTTATTCAGTTCTACAGGCAAATGTATAGGCAATAATGTCAGAGAGAAACGTATCTTGGTACATTTGGAGGCAATAAACTGGGCAAGTAAGAGCTTTCTTTTCATTAGAGTCCAGCAGTTAGTGGATAAAGATGATGACTGAGTGATCCAGGTTTGTGGGCTGGACCAAAGGGCTGGAATCACCAATCAATCGAGGATAAATCTGTGATACAAAGCAGGATTCATTTTACCCTAAAGGAGTTGAAAGCAGAACTCCAGATCAACATGGTCAAGTGAACATACAAGTTTAATGCTCTCTCGTAGAATCACACTGGATCACAAAAAAGTTAATGTGAAAAAGACAAAAAACAAAACAAAACAAAAAACCACATACACAACTGTGTCAAAAACAGAAAAAGATATCTGTGGAAGACCGCAACGGAAAATAACAAATTTCTAGATGATAGAAATTAAATAATATGTGATTAATGAAGAAACTCATCAAGGATCAATTGATATTAAAGAAAAACATCAATAAAAGAGAAGGACTGGCCGGGCGTGGTGGCTCACGCCTGTAATCCCAGCGCTTTGGGAGGCCGAGGCGGGAGGATCATGACGTCAGGAGATGGAGACCATCCTGGGTAACACGGTAAAACCCCGTCTCTACTAAAAATACAAAAAACTAGCCAGGCGTGATGGCAGGTGCCTGTAGTCCCAGCTACTCGGGAGGCTGAGGCAGGAGAATGGTGTGAGCCTGGGAGGCTGGACACTGCATTCCAGCCTGTGCGACAGAGCAAGGCTCCGTCTCAAAAAAAAAAAAAAAAAAAAAAATGAGAAGGACCAAAATGAACAAACTATCACCTGACACTGGAGGATACAAGAAATTCCCATAAGCTCAAATAGAATTTTAAATATTTCTAATTAGTATCATCAGAAAATTTACAAAGAGTATTATATTCACAAAATGCAATGATACTCTGTAAAGAAAAGTAAGTACTGATTGATTCAAAAAGCAAAAATTACAGTTCCTAAAATTTACAAAATATATACAAATTTTATATCAAAATATACAATTTTTAAATCAATAAAAGGATGAAATAATAGATTGAAAGTAAATATGTATCAGATCAAATTAGTATTTTAATATATAAATGTAGGAAAATTTTTACAATATGGATAAAAAATATATGAGAAAATATTAGAGATCTGGAAAACAGATCCAGAGTAGACTATTTATATTCTAGGCTAGAGTCCTATATTCAATTTGTTTTTACTTTAACAGGCAACGTGATGAAGATTAAATTTGTCAGTTTTGGTTTTTAGTTTTGGAATAGATTTTCTTTCTGAGCCAGTGAAATTCTCCTTTTGAATTCATGTATTAATTTTATTTTATTTTATGGTCAGATAATAATCTGTGAATATTTGCAATGTATATTCTGTTTTGTAGATATACACTTGGCTGATAGGTAGACAGAAAGATAAAACAAAACTCATGCTGTTTTATTAAAAAAAATTTATCAATTTTGAGAGTGTACTGTGTTTTGTTTAGGATAAGCTAGGATATGCTGAGGTAAAAACTTTTCAACATTTTCTCTCTCCTTTGTATCCCCTGTCTAATATGCTCTGTGTATAGGAAGGAACATGTCTAAGCTCCACCATAGCCACTCAAGACCCTGATGCAGAGGCCTGCCTTCTTGTGGCCACACCATGTGGAACGTGTGGCCCTCACAGTTGATGGGACTGGTAAGATGTTGCTGAAGGATGATGTGCCAGCTTCTTCCATACTTCAGCCTGGAGGTAAGGTCCCACATTTCTGCCTACTGGCAATTTGCCAAAACTAGTTATATGATCCTACTTAAGTTAAAAGGCATCTAAGAAAGGTGAAAAAATTGAAGGAAGATTTGTGATTTACACTCTCTACCATGGTGTTTTGAAGGGTTATGCTATGACTGGAGCACCACACAGTGGTTAAGACATCAGGTTCTGCAGTCACACTCCCTGGGTTTCATTTACTGTGTTAGCCAGCTTGGACTGCCATAACAGAATACCCTAGAATGGGCTGCTTAAACAACATAAATTTATTTTCTCATACTTCTGAAGGCTGAAAAGTCCAGAATCAAGGTGCCAGCAAATTCAGTCTCTGGTGAGTCCTCTCTTCCTGGCTTGCAGACAGCCACCTCTTTAGAGGCCTTATTTCCTACCTGCAAATACAGTCATATTGAGGTTTAGAGCTTCAGTATTTAAATTTTCAGGTGACACAATTCAGTAAATAGCACTTACATTACCTTCTCTATGCTGTAGCTACAGAATAGAAATAAGTGAGATACCTACTTTATGTGGTTGTTATAAGAACAAAATATTTTAATACAAATGTAGCACTTAGAATAGGGCCTAGCACTTAGTAAGTACCCAATAAATATTATCTATTAGCAAATTGTCATTTTTATGCATATGACATTTTAGACCTTCCATATTGTTGCAGTATGTTATTATTTACATGAAGTTTCCTAACCGTCATATTATTGGTGTGGATCATTAAAATAGCGATTTTAAATAAATCCCTTACATATTACTTGAACTGAGGGAGGAGAATGCCAGATAAATGCCTATGTGAATGAAAGAGTGAAGAGTTTGTTAAGAAACAACTTTAGCTAACAGTGGCAGGAGTAAGAGCCAGGCATGATAAGGCTGACACCATAACTAAGCCACAGGAGTAGACAGGAATTCTGCGTAGAGCATAACAATTCCCTTAGCTTTGCTTCTCACTAAGCTCCCCCAGATTTATGTACCAACCTTATGTATAAGGGTGATTTATTTTAACTTAAATATTAAAGTACTGGTTTAATAAATGTCTAATCTTGTGGTGCAATACCACTAAATATTTCCAAATACAGCACACACAAAATAGGGCATCAGATTACAAAACACCATAACCCAGTTTTGGGCTCTTGTTCCTTAGGAGACATTCCCAGTAGGGTACCATGGACCCCTCACAGAAACTTGCTGGATAGTGAAAAGGTTTTGTGTATTTACATCTCTTTGTCTGCTAAGTTACTTCTCTTGCAATTTTTTTTCTTTGGCTCTAATTTTTTACTGAAAACAATAATAAAAAAATCAGCATTTAGCATCATTTGGGTGCCGGGCATCTGGCTTGACATTCTTTATATGTGGCATCATTTTCAGACACTTTCATTCTACTCTATAAACTACTTTTTTTTTTTTTTTGAGATGGAGTTTTGCTCTTGTTGCCCAGACTGGAGTGCAATGGTGCGATCTTGGCTCGCTGCAACCTCTGCCTCCTGGGTTCAAGCAATTCGCCTGCCTCAGCCTCCTGAGTAGCTGGGATTATAGGCACTTGCCACCATGCCCAGCTAATTTTTGTATTTTTAGTAGAGACGGGTTTTTGCCATGTTGGTTAGGCTGGTCTCGAACTCCCGACCTCAGATGATCCACCTGTCTCGGCCTCTCAAAGTGCTGGGATTACAGGCATGAGCCACCGTGCCCGGCCTCTATAACGTAATTCTATTTCCATTTTAAGGATAAGAACGCCACTGAAACTTGGTTTTACTTTACTACACATTTTAGACTATGATTTGGACTAAGAACTGACCCCAAAGTCCATATCTTCCCCACTGGACTCCTGCCCCAGGTATATTCAGATAGCATATTAGTAAACAATAAGGTACAGTATATGAACAAAGTATTTTAATGTTTTGAACTCTGCTTATGAAATGCATTTTTTATAATTTTACTTGTTCTTAAGGGCTAAGTTAAAGTTTCAGGCCACTGAAAAAGGTTTCTAAACATTCAAGTCAGAAAACGAAATAAAACATGACTTAGATTATCTTGGTTGCATTGAATTTAGGGAAAATTCTCCTCGGAGCCATACCTATATTCAATCTATCTAGATTTCCTCAGTTAAATATCAATAAAAGTCCTCCCTGGTTTTCTTATTCTGGGTGATTTTCTTTGAGATTATGTTTCACCTTTGTTGGCAGCAAGCTGAACATTCCCACATTATCATACTGTTTATTTTACTTTGTTTGCTAATGCACTGTCACTGCTAGGAAAACTTCACAGCTTTGAATATGAATGTAACATCTGGTTTCGTTTCAATAACATTTCATGCTGCAAATGCAAATATGATTTTTTTTGTGTACTTCAACAAAAAAGTCTCATATAGTCATTCTAATTGAAGGCTGATTTCCACATTCCGGTTCCTGAATGCCATGGCTTTGCCCTACTTTTTTCTCTCGTTTTTTTTTTTTTTTTTTTCTTGAACATAGATGGAAGTATAAACATGTGCTCTAAATATGTCCCATATTGCTCCTTCCATTTTGTCAGAACTTTAATCTGTAAACGTGCCATGTCCTTCGTTTGTCAGATTTTGGGGACTCTGGGCAACAAGTAAAATATCTCTTTCTCTATGCTATCTGAGTTTATACATTAACACAATTTGTGACATATTATGGTATATGATTCCTCTCTCATCCAGAAAATCAAAATTACATATTCTGATAAAAGTCATACCGTGAAGACTTTTGATCACTCTTCTACACTATAAGATTTTAGCAGGCAGAGATTTTAAAGACACATCCTGTTATGATATTTACTGGAGCAAGTGTGGAAGGCAGAGTTGCTGTCCACATATGCAATTCATAGGTTATAGATTTCTGTTTTTAGGTAATGATGCCTGGATTCATAGAAATATCCCTCACACACAGCTACAAGTTTAAGATAGTGAGGTTCCATTTAAAATAAACTTCTCCAAAAACTTTTCATGTCTGTTATAAAATAAGCCATGTGAACCACTAAAGATGCATAAACACAAACTTTTCTTCCTTCTATGAGATTTGCTTAGTTAGGAGAATTAAAACTATGTACTTACAAAGAAGAAAAATGAAAACTGAAGTCAATATATGAGGGCTAATTAGTGAGATCTTTGCCAGTACTGTGGAAATCTAGAAAATAAATAAGTATATTTGGTTAAGTATTTAGGAAGAAACACAAAAGAATAAAAATTGGAGTTTAGCAATGGATATTACATTTGTAACTCATGAGTAGAGAGAAGCATTCTAGGCAAAGGGAATGGATTCATAAAATGTCTGAGGGGGAGAAATTCAAGGTGTTCAAGGATGCAGTCTTCTATCCAGCATGCTTCAGCATCCTGGCAGCCTGAGACTGGCTCACAATTGTGCCCAGATGCTGTTTAGCTACACTTGGGCATGGCCTAGGGTTTTCCGGCCCTAGGGCCCATAAGAAAACGGAGCTTTGTACATTGATTCTAAAGAGCCTTGGCTATTAGCTCTGCTCTATTTTCTAAGTATGCTGTGATTTGAATAATACTTTGAATAATGTTGAAGCTGTATCTAGGTCATTCTAACTAGATTAGAGATTCAAAAAAATAGAGAGCTTTCAAAGATGGAGTCAGTTCTTGTTGCACATGATGTATACACACACATTTATGTTAATACATATAAACACATTATGCATACACATACATACATACACTCATTTTATCCTCAGAGCAAGCCTATTGGGTAGCAGAGTACAAGCTATTTTCTCTTTTAGCAGCTATGAAATTGTTGATGAGGATTGAGCTGCTGGTAAGTAGCAGAATCTACATCAACTTCTCTAATTCTCCTTGCAAGGCAAGGAAATGCAACACCACCACCAACAAAAAAGCTTTATAATTACATAGACTTTCTCGACATGTCATTTCTGGAACCTTCTAGTGGTGAGCATGGGAACTCCAAACTCTTAGCCAAGACAGGTAAATACCAAGCGTGGCTTTAATGCAAATTAGGAAATTAAAAACTCAATTATAAAAAAGGTTTATTTTATTTATCTTTTCATATATCTATATTTAAACACACACATACTAACTATTTTAACAAACTATTCTTGGTCATCTTCATTTCTCTCTCTCAAATGCACAGGATTCACAAACTTTTTTTTTTTTTTTTTTTTTTTTTTTGAGAGAGAGGAGCTTGCTGTGCTGTCCAGGCTGGAGTGCAGTGTCACGATCACAGCTCACTGCAACTTTCACCTCCTGTGCTCAAGCCATCCTCCCACTTCAGCCTCCCAAGCAGCTGGGACTACAGGTACACACCACCACACCTGGATGATTTTTGCATGTTTTTAATAGAGACCAGGTTTTGCTGTTTCCCAGGTTGGTCTCAAACTTCCAGGCTCAAGAAGTCCTCCCACGTCAGCTTCCCAAAGTGCTGGGATTAAAGGCATGCTCCATCACACCTGGCCAAAACCTGCTTTTTAAAAGGGCTTCTTCTTTATGTTTTGGTATTTAAAAAAAAATACCTTGAATCTGGAAACATTTCTAATAATGTATTCTACCTCTCGCAATCAATTGTAAATATACTTTTTAAAACCTCTGTCATAAATTACAACAAACTGCTTGATATTGGAATATTTGAATGTTTGACATTTTGCATTTCTGTGCAAATTGACTACATTTCACTCTTATAGACTTTTTTTTGAAAAAAAGAATTTAAGGTTTACAATGTTAAAAGAAAACCTTAGCCAATTAAATTTAACAGTATTTAATTGAGCAAAGAACGATTTGTAAATCAGGCAGACTCCAGAGCCAGAGTCGGGCTCCAATGTAGTCCTGTAGTGGAAGGTTTATGGACAGAAAAAGGAAAGTGCTGTGCAGAAAATGGAAGTGAGATACAGAAACAGCCAGATTGGTTACAGCGTGGCACGCCTTATTTCAACAGGATTTGGACAGTTAGCCCCCTTTGATTGGCCAACCTCAGTGATTGGCACAAGAGTAGGTTGTAGTCTGTTTACATCTTTATTTAGGTTATAGTTCACTATGTACAGAGAAACCTTTAGGCTGAACTTAAAATATATAAGGAACAACTTTAGGCTAAACTTGATTAAACAACAGAAAAATTGAAAAGGTAGTACAGACAGTTTTCATATTCCCTGTACCCAGTTTCTCCTATTTTAACATCTTACTTTAGTATGGTGTGTGTCTTAGAGTTAATACACCAGTATTGATACTTTATTGTTAACTAAAATGTCTTTTATTTGTATTTCTTTTGTTTTTACCTAATGCCTTTCTTCTACTCCAGGACCCCATCCAAGACATCACATTATTAATACATTTACTTTTCATGTCTCTTTAGATTTCTCTAAATTGTGACAGTTTCCAGACTTTCTTTGTTCTAAATAAACTTGAAAATTTTGAGAAAATACTGGTAGGTATTGTGTAGAATGTCCTTCTCTTGGTATTTGTCTGATTCTCCTCTCATTATTAGATGAGGGTGGTGGTTTATCGTGAGAAAGAACACAGAGGTAAAGTTCCATTTTCATCACATTATATCTAGAGTACATATCAACATGGCTTATTGATATTGATGTGAACCTTGATTGCTTAGCTTGAGATAGTGTTTGTCAGTTTTATTCATTGTAAAGTCACTTTCTTTTTCCTCCCCTCTGTCTTGTACTCTTTGGAAGAATGTCACTACCACAGCCCACACTGAGGAGGGGGAAGTTAGGCTCCATTTTCTGGAGAATGCAGTATCTTAATAAATTATTTGGAATTCTCTTGCATGAAAAATTTGTCTTTTTTCTTTTCTTTTTAACCCACCCAAGCACTTATTTATAGCAATATGGACTCATAGATAAGTATTTTATACTTTGGGTTGTATCCAATACTACTTTCTAATTTTGTTGTTCAAATTGCTCTAGCTTTTCTATTGGGAGATCCATAATTTATCTTCTGTGTCCTTTTGAAAAATTATCATTATCATGGATTGTTATTTTCTCCTTGAAGACTTTCTTACTTTCTGGCACTATAAAATACTCAATATTCATCTTGTGTATTTCCTGCCCCAATGCCAGAATCAGCCATTTATCTAATGATCTTTGGATCCCTTTACTGAAAAACTGTATTAGAAGCCAAGATACGGGCATCAAGTATGTTTATTGCTATTGAGGTGCCATTTTATCTAAGTTCCCTCTATTGATAAAGCAAGGGAATATATATATGTATACTAACATGTTTATATATATATACACATACACACACACAGAGTATATGTAACCATCTGTATCTGTATTAAGTTTGAAGAAAATTAAAATATTTTACCCCAAAAGGTATTTCTATAACATTTCAAAATGGCTGGTGCTTGGCTAGCAGGCAGAAGTGGTCTTGCAAAGCTGTCTTAACTGGGGAAAATTTGAATCTGTAGAAAATCTCTAATGCAGCCACGAACCCTCTTTTTACTATGACTTTCCACAGATACAGGAGAAATTGACAGTCTGATACCTTTAAAAGTCTGAAAAGAAACATATACCACCTATTCTCTTTGAGGGAGTCTTCATGCACACAACATGGTCATCTTTGCTAGCCAAGCCTCTTTTCCTCCTTCCATAACCCATTTTACCAAACCTAAGACCTTATTCCTTCTGTAACTTCAAAATGATATATGCATTTCTGTAACTCATTGGGAAGTTGGGTTTTCATTATGAAGGCTCCTGAGTATACAAGTTAAGTAAATTTGATATTTTTTCTCCTATTAAATCAATCTGCCCCACGTCAGTGACTCTTTAGTGAACTTTTAGGGGGCCAAGAGCCTATAGCGCCCACAGGTTAAACATGAGTTCATACTGATCTTTGTAACTTTAACCTGTTACCACTTTGTAAACCAAAAATTCTAACCCTCCCAACCAACTGAATGGAACCCCGTTCCAGCCAAGAGTACCCAAAGAAACCTGAGAAATCAGTTCAGGTCATGACAGGAGGAAAGAAGTTTGGCATGTCTCATTATACTCTCCTCCTTTTGGAGTTCAGGTACAACTGACTAGCATTATTAACATTACTGGGAAATGGTGCTGCAAAGCTCTCTTCTGTGGAGAAAATTTACAGTCTATAAAGAATATCCTTACCTTTCCAGGTTTTCTCCCGATACAGGAGAGATTTAACTAAAAGTCTAACATCTTTTAAAGCCTAACAAAATACATTTACCATCTATTTTATCTGAAGCCTCTTACCTGAAGGCTCCATCTACACAGCGAGAACCTTGGCTTCCACAGTCCTCCTTATCTTAACTGAACTCCTTCAACCAATTGCCAATCAGGAAATCTTTGAATTCATCTATGACCTGAAAGCCCCCATTTTGAAACGTCCAGCCTTTTTATATCGATCCAATGTATACCTCATATGTATTGACCGATGTCATATGTCTCCTCCCCAAAATGTATAAAACCAAGCTGTACCCAACCACCTCGGGTAAATGTTCTCAGGACCTCTTGGTATTATGCTTCAAGCCATGGTCACTCATATTTGGCTCAGAATAAACCTCTTTAAATGTTTTAGAGTTTGACTTTTTTCATGAACAATTTGGATTAATCTAGGCTCCTCCTCTTGCTTATCTGTAAACATGCATTGCAATAATGAGAAGCTTGGCTCTGACTTCATCCCTCTATTTACTTAAGTGTTATATTACAGTACATGGTATACGAATACAGGAATATTATAACCCATATATGTGTAGAAAACAACTTTATTAACTAGAGTGCAAGGTTTATGTGCAGTGCATTTTTGACTTTAGTTTTATAAACTCCTCTAATTTCCAAAGTTACTGAGGTCAGCAACTTCCTGCCTACCTGTATACATCTCATTCAGTGAGGTTGCTTCATAATTGGATAGTAGAGTTAGGTTATTTTAGTACATTCTCCCTGATCTCCTCTCTCTCTCTATATATATATATAAATATATATATACACACACACACATACACACACACATACATACACACACACACATATATGTATGTTTAATTTGTATACATAAAGGTTCACACTTTGTACTAGAAAATTATATGGAATTTTACAAATGCATAAGATTATATATTCACAATTACAGTATTACACAGAATAGCTTCCTTGCCCTAAAACAAAATTCACCACGATTCTCCTATTCAATCTTTATTCCAACCCCCAAATGCCTGGCAACCACTGATCATTTTACTGCATCCAAAGTTTTATGTCTTCCAAAAGATCACATAAATGGAAACATATAATACGTAGCTATTTCAAAGTGGCTTTTTTCACTTAGCAATACATATTGACCCTTATCGGCCAGGCGCAGTGGCTCACGCCTGAAATCCCAGCACTTTTGGAGCCCAAGGTGGGAGGATCATGAGGTCAGGTGATCGAGGCCATCCTGGCTAACGCAGTGAAACCCCATCTCTACTAAAAATACAAAAAATGCCATCCCCATCAAGCTACCAATGACTTCCTTCACAGAATTGGAAAAAACTACTTTAAAGTTCATATGGAACCAAAAAAGAGCCCGCATTGCCAAGACAATCCTTAGACAAAAGAACAAAGCTGGAGGCATCACACTACCTGACTTCAAGCTATACTACAAGGCTACAGTAACCAAAAAAGCATGGTACTGGTACCAAAACAGAGATACAGACCAATGGAACAGAACAGGGCACTCAGAAATAATACCACACATCTACAACCATCTGATCTTTGACAAACCTGACAAAAACAAGCAAGGGGGAAAGGATTCCCTACTTAATAAATGGTGCTGGGAAATATGGCTAGCCATTTGTAGAAAGCTGAAACTGGATCCTTTCCTTACACCTTATAGACAAATTAATTCAAGATGGATTAAAGACTTAAATGTCAGACCTAAAACCATAAAAACCCTAGAAGAAAACCCAGGCAATACCATTCAGGACATAGGTATGGGCAAGGACTTCATGTATAAAACACCAAAAGCAATGACAACAAAAGCCAAAATTGAGAAATGGGATCTAATTAAACTAAAGAGCTTCTACAAAGCAAAAGAAACTATCATCAGAGTGAACAGGCAACCTACAGGATGGGAGAAAATTTTTTAAATCTACCCATCTGACAAGGGCTAATATCCAGAATCTAGAAAGAACTTAAACACATTTACAAGAAAAAAAAAATCAAACAACCCTATCAAAAAGTGGGAGAAGGATACAAACAGACACTTCTCAAAAGAAGACATTTATGCAGCCAACAGACACATGAAAAAATGCTCATCATTACTGGCCATCAGAGAAACGCAAATCAAAACCACAGTGAGATACCATCTCACACCAGTTAGAATGGCAATCATTAAAAAGTCAGGAAACAACAGGTGCTGGAGAGGATGTGGAGAAATAGGAACACTTTTACACTGTTGGTGGGACTGTAAAACTAGTTCAACCATTGTGGAAGACAGTGCGGTGATTCCTCAAGGATCTAGAACTAGAAATACCATTCGACCCAGCCATCCCATTACTGGGTATATACCCAAAGGATTATAAATCATGCTACTACAAAGACACATGCACATGTATGTTTATTGAGGCACTATTCACAATAGCAATGACTTGGAAACAACCCAAATGTCCATCAATGATAGACTGGATTAAGAAAATGTGGCACATATACACCATGGAATACTATGCAGCCACAAAAAAGGATGAGAAGGGACATGAATGAAGCTGGAAACCATCATTCTGAGTAAACTATCACAAGGACAGAAAACCAAACACCGCATGTTCTCACTCATAGGTGGGAACTGAACAACGAGAAGAGCTGGACAAAGAGTGGGGAACACCACACACCGGGGCCTGTGGTGGGGTGGGGGGAGGGGGGAGGGATAGCATTAGGAGATATACTTAATGTAAATGATGAGTTAATGGGTGTAGCACACCAACATGGCACATGTACACCTATGTAACAAACTTGCACATTGTGCACATGTACCCCAGAACTTAAAGTATAATAATAAAAAAATACAAAAAAAATAGCTGGGTGTGGTGGCCGGTGCTTGTAGTCCCAGCTACTCAGGAGGCTGGGGCAGGAGAATCGCGTGAACCCAAGAGGCAGAGCTTGCAGTGAGCCAAGATCATGCCACTACACTCCAGCCTGGGTGACAGAGTGAGACTCTGCCTGGAAAAAAAAAAAAAAAAGAAATTGACTCATCTTTTTGTAGCTTCATACGTCATCTCATTTTATTGCTGAATAATATTTTATTATATGAATTTACAACAGTTTTGTTTTTCAATTCACCAATTGAAGGACATCTTGGTTGCTTTGAGTTTTTGACAATTATAAATAAAGCTATTATAAACACACATTTATAAATTTGTGTGTGATCATACATTTTCAAATCGTTTGTGGAAATTTCTAAAAGTGCAATTCGTGTTGCAGCATATGGCAGTGTTGTATTTTGCTGTGTATTTTGACTGCTGCTATGGTCTGAATGTGTCCCCTCCAAAACTCACATGCTGACAATATAAAAGCATTAAGAGGTGGGGCCTTTAAGATGTTATTCAAACATGAGGGCCTCTTCCTCATAAGTGGGATTAAGGCTTTAAAAAGAAGACACCAGGTGTTTGGCCCCACTTTCCTTTCTACCTTCTGCCATGTGAAGACGCAGCAAGAAGGCCCTCCCCAGACACCAAATGCTGACATCTTGATCTTGGACTTCCCAGTCTCCAGAACTGTGGGAAATAAATTCTTGTTCCTTGCAAACTACGTCAACAAATGAGTTAGAAACTGTTGCCTTTGCTTCTATTTTCTGAACAACATTGTAGAGAATTAGCACCTCTTCTTTATTTTAAAGTTTAACAGAAATTTCCAGTGAAACCATTTGGGCCTGGTGATTTGTTTTTGGAAGGCTATTATTAATTGATTAATTACAATAAATAGATATATACCTATTGAGACATTTACTGGTCTTTGAATGGGTTTGGTAGGTTGTGTCTTTCAAGGAATTGGATTGTTTCATCTAATTGTCAAATTTGTGGGCATAGCATTCTTCATCATATTCCTTTATTAGCCTTTTGTCATTCACAGAATCAGTAATAATGCCCCTTTTAAATGTGACACTGATGGTTGCTTTTTCTTTCCTTTTTTCCTAGTTAGCCTGACTTAAGATTTATCAATTGTATTTAGTCTTTTCAAAGAGTCAACATTTGGTTTTGATGTATTTGCTATTGTTTTCCTGTTTGCTAATTTATTGATTTCTGTTCTAATATTTGTTATTTCTTTTTATCAGTATGCTATATGCTTTAATTTCTCTTCTTTCTTTTGTTTCCAAAGATGAACATTTAGAATTCTGATATTAGTTTTCTTTTTTCCTAATATATGTATTTAATACATGTAATTACTAAGCCAATGTTTTTGCAACAGCCCACAAATTTAGATAAATTTCACAGTTATTTTCATTTGGCTCAAAATATTATTTAAATTTACCTTGAGATTACTCCTTGTCCTATTTTTTATTTATAAGCGTGCTGTTTAATTTGGGCATTTCACAACTATATTTCTGTCATTGATTTCTAGTTTAATTTCATTGTTTTTTGTAAGCATACTTTGTAGACATCTTATTCTAATAAAACATTTCAAAATATTTTTTAGCTCAGATTCTGGTCTATCTCAGTGAATACTCTATGGGAGCTTGAAAAAATGTGTATTCTGCTATTGTTGGTAGGATATTCCATAAATATCAATTCGATCATATTGACTGATAGTGTTGCTTAGGTGAAGCATATCCTTACTAATTTTTGCTGCTTGAACTATCATTACTGAAAGAGGATTACTGATGTCTCCAGCTATGCGAGAACATTTGCCTATTCTCCTTGTACTTCTTTCACTTTTTTCTTCATGAATTTCAGTGCTTCTTTGTGAGGTGTATACATATTAAGAACCGTTATGTCCTGTAGCACTGAGCACTTTATTATCACATAATACCACTTTTTAACTCTGGTCTTTTTTTGTTCTGAAGTCTATTTTGTGTGTAAATAATATACCTATTTCCTTTGATTAGTATGTCTTTTTCCATCCCTTTACTTTTAACCTATATGGGTCTTTATATTTAAATTAAGTTTCTTGTAAACATCATAGGATTTGTTCTTAGTTGTTGTTGTTTTTTTAAAAATCCATTCTGACAATCCCTTTAATTATTTTTTCAATTTACATTTAAAGTAGTTATTGATATTGTTGGATTAATGTCTACTGTATTTGCAACTGTTTTCCATGTATTGCACATGTTCTTTATTCTGCTTATTTTTTCTGCATTCTCTGTCTTACATTCATCACTTTATATGATTATATTTTATTCACTCTCTTAGCATATCCATTATGCTTTTAAAAAAATTTAGTTGTCAAAAAGTTTTCAATGGACATTTATAGCTAATATAAGACCAGCTTCAACAAACACTTTACCACTTCACATATAGTGCAGTTCCCTTATATCAAAGTACTCTTAATGTGCTCCTCCTTCCTTTAGGACACTGCTGTCATTCATTTCACCTATCCATGTACTATATTTACTCAATACATTGTTGGGTGTTATTATTTTTGAGATCAATTATAAATAATAAAATAAAATATTTTTATAACCTTATGTATTCATTTCCAATGTCCTTAATCTCTTTATGTGGATTCAAGTTTTTGACATACCATTTTTCTTCTCTCTAAAGAAGTTTATTTAATTCTTCTTCAGTGCAGATCTGCTGCCAATAAATTCAGTCAGGATTTGTTTTTCTCAGAATGTACTTGTTCAGTCTTCACTTTTGAAGGATAATTTTGTTGAATATAGAATTCTAAGGTTTTTTTCTTTCAACACTTCAAATATTTTACTCTATTCTGTTAGCATAGTTTCTGATGAAAAGTCCTCTATAATTCTTAGATTTGTTCCTCTATAAGTAAGACACTTTTCTTCTTCTAGTTTCATTTTAAAAATCTTCTCTGTCTTTAGTTTTTCAGTTTGAATATGATAAGCCTAAGTGTAGATATTTTGTTATTTATCCCAGTTGGTATTCTCTGAGCTTCTTGGATCTGTGGTTTGGTTTCTGTTATTTATTTTGGAAAGTTCTCAGCTATTATTTCTTCCTGGTTTTTGTTTGTTTTCTTGCTTTTTCCTCTTTTTCTTTCCATTCCATCCTTCCAGTTACATGTGGTTACATTCTGTATAACGGTCTCACAATTCTCAGATATTCTGTTTTATTTCCTTTCTTTTTTCTTTTCCTATTGTTTTCTCTCATTGTATTCATGTTTTGGAAGTTTCCAGTAAACCCATTATTAAGTTCTGTGATTTTTTTTCTCTACTGTATCCAGTCCTATAATGAACTCATTTAAGACAGTTTTAAATTTACAGTATAGTATATTTTATTTCTAGAATTTGCATTTCATCTTTTCTTAAACCTTCCATTACTCTGTTTATACTATCCATCTGTCCTATATGTTGTCTTCTTTTTTATTAGAGCCCATAAGATAGTAATCATAATTATTCTAAATTCTCTATCTGATTATCTCAATAATCTGTGTCAGATCTGAATTTAGTTCTGATGCTTACTTTTTCTTGACTTTCAGCATGCTTTCTAAATTTTGGTTGAAAGCCAGATGTATTAGGTAATAGAAACTGAGATAGATAGGCTGCTAGTAAGAGGCTTTATATTAATCTGTTTAAGAGTTGGATTATGTTTAGTGCTTCCTGTATCTGTAGAAACTAGAGTATTCAAATTCCCCTAGTGTCCTTGCTACTGTCCCCCTGGTATCGTTAAGCTTCCTTAATAACTTTCTTTACATAATTTGCACCTGGCAACTCTTCAGTTATAATCAACCTTTATTAGACTGGAGCCTTCTGTGGCGGTTGCTAAGTGGATGCGGAAAAAAAGCGTTCTATAACTTTGTAATTTAAACACAGTCTTTAGTATGCTTGTGTTTCTGGGCTGTAACCTTTGTAAGTGTATTTCCCCTGTCGCCTCTTAGGTGCCATAGGAAGGCTGCAGTTGCGTAAATGTCCTTCCCTCTGGTGGGGTAAGATCTGTGAAGTTTTTTCCCCTGAAAAGTAGGCCTGTGTTGTGGAGAATGCTCTGGGCTTATTAAGATTACTCACTCTTCTCCTCATCCTTCCAGATCCAGGAGGGTATCTTCTTCAGATCTTCACAGTGAGAATCTGGTGGTATTCCTGGAGGTAAAACCCACAAAATCATGGGGCCTCTCTTAGGAGTATAGTCCCCAAGGAGTTTCTCACTCTCTTACTTGTTCATATTCAGCATCCAGGATTTCATTAAAACTAACATTTAAGTGTTTGTAACATGGAGTTATGGCTTCAGCAGCTTCTTCTCAAGGTACATAGATCTAAACTGTGTCTCTCTGGGTAAGCCTGTCTCTCCAGATTTTAGGGTAGTCATCTGCCCTGAAACTTCAGTTCTCAGATGGGTCTAAGATAAAAATCACTGGTTTTCAGTTTGTCCAGCCTTTTGCTTCCAAGTATGGGAATGACAAGTTCTAAGCTCCTTGAAAGTCAGAGATAAAATCGAAAGTCTTCAATAAAAAATACATGTTTTTAAATATTTAAATTCAGGGGACATATGCAGGTTTGATACATAGGTAAACTTGTGTCATGGGATTTGTTGTTCAAATTATTTCATCACCTAGGTATTAAGCCTAGTACCCATCAGTTATTTTTCCTGGTCCTCTCCCTCTTACAATCCCTTACCCCATGATAGGCCCCAGTGTGTCTTGTTCCCCTTTATGTGTCTATGTGCGTTCTCATCATTTAGTTCCCATTTATAAGTGAGAACATGCAGTGTTTGGTTTTCTGCTACTGTGTTAGTTTGCTAAGGATAATGACCTCCAGCTCTGTCCATGTTCTTGTAAAGGACATAATCCCATTATTTTTATGACTGCATAGTATTCCATGTTATACATTTACCACATTTTCTGTATGAAGTCTGTAATTGATGGGCATTCAGATTGATTCTATATGTCTTTGCTATTGTGAATAATGCTGCAGTGAATATATGCATACATTTGTCTTTATAATAAAACAACTTACATTCCTTTGGGTATATACTCAGAAATGGGATTGCTTGGTTGAACGGTATTTCTGTCTTTGGGTCTTTGAGGAATCACCACACTGTCTTCAACAGTGGTTGAACTAATTTACACTCCCACTAACAGTGTATACGTTTTCCTTTTTCTCCACAACCTTGCCAGCATCTGTTACTTATTGACTTTTAGGTAATAGTTATTTTGACTGATGTGAGATGATATTGATTTGTGTTTCTCTAATGATCAGTGATGTTGAGTTTTTTTCAAATAATTGTTGGCTGCATAGTATGTTTTCTTTTGAAAACTGTTCATGTCCTTTGCCCACTTTTTAATGATGTTGTTTGTTTTTATCTTACAAATTTATTTCAGTTATTTATATATGCTGAATATTAGACCTTCATCAGATGCATAGTTTGCAAAAATTTTCTCCCATTCTGTAGGTTGTCTGTTTACTCTGTTGATAGTTTATTTTGCTGTGTAGAAGCTCTTTAGTTTAATTAGATCCCATTTGTCAATTTTTGTTTTTGTTACAATTGCTTTTGGCATCTTCATCATGAAATATTTGCCTGTGCCTATGTACTGAATGATATTGTCAAGTTGTCTTCTAGGGTTTTTATAGTTTTGGGTTTTACATTTAAGTCTTTAATCCACCTTGAGTTAATTTTTTTATAATTTGTTTAAGGAAGGAGTCCAATTTTAATCTTGTGCAATATGACTTGCTAGTTATCCCAGCATCATTTATTGAATAGGAAATCATTTCCCCATTGCTTGTTTTAGTTGGGTTTGTTGAATATCAGCTAGTTGTAGGTGTGTGGCCTTATTTCTGGATTCTGTATTATGTTTCATTTGTCTATGTGTCTGTTTTTTGTACCAGTACCATGCTGTTTTGGTTACTGTAGCTCTGTAGTATAGTTTGTAGTCAGGTAGTGTGATGCCTCCAGCTTTGTTCTTTTTTCTTAGGATTGCCTTGGCTATTTTGGCTGTTTTTTAGTTCCATTTGAATTTTAAAATATTTTTTCCTAGTTCATTGATGAATGTCAATAGTTTAATAAGAATAGCATTGAATCTATAAATTTGTTTGGGCAATATGGACATTTTAATGATGTTAATTCTTCCTAGTAATGGGCATGGAATGTTTTTCCATTTGTTTTTTCATCTTTGATTTCTTTGAGCAGTACTTTGTAGTTCTCCTTGTACAGATCTTTCACCTCCCTAGTTAGCTGTATTCCTAAGTATTTTCTTGTTTTTGTGGCAATTGTGAATGGGACTGTGTTACCGGTTCAGCTCTCAGCTTGACTGTTCGTAGTGTATAGGAATGCTAGTGGTTTTTACACATTGATTTTATATCTTGAGACTTCGCTGAAGTTATCAGTTTAAGGAGTTTTGCCTGAGACTATGGGGTTTTCTAGATATGGGATCATATCATCTGCAAACAGGGATAGTTTGACTTTCTCTCTTATCTGGATGCCCTTTATTTCTTTCTCTTGTCTGATTGCCCTGGCCAGGATTTCCAATACAATGTTGAATAAGAGGGGTAAGAGAGGGTATTCTTGTCTTGTGTCAGTTTTCAAGAGGATTTTTCCAGCTTTTGTCCATTCCGTATGATGTTGGCTGTGAGTTTGCCATAGACGGCCCTTATTATTTTGAGGTATGTTCCTTCAATATCTACTTTATTGAGAGTTTTTTTTAAAAACATGAATGGATGCTGAATTTTATTGAAAAACTTTTCTGCATCTATTGAAATAATCATGTTTTTTGTATTTAGTTATTTAGTTCTGTTTATGTGATGAATCACATTTATTGATTTGTTTATGTTGAAACAACCTGCATCCTAGGGATAAAGCCTACTTTATCATGGTGGACTAGCTTTTTGATGTACTGCTGGATTCTCTTTGCCAGTATTTTTTGAGAATTTTTGCATTACTATTCATCAAAGATATTGGCCCGAAGTTTTCTTTTTTATTGTTGTATATCTGCCAGGTTTTGGTATCGGGATGATGATGCTGGCTTCGTAGAATGAGTTTGGGGGATGCCCGTCCTCTCAATTTTTTGGAATAGTTTAAGTAGGAACGGAACCAGCTATTCTTCATACATCTCTTATACATCTGGTAGACTTCATCTGTGAATCCCTCTTGTTTTCGGCTTTTTCTGGTTGGTAGGGGATTACTGCCTTAATTTCAGCGCTTATTACATGTCTGTTCAGGGATTTAATTTCTTCCTGGATCAGTTTTGGGAGGGTGTACGTGTCCAGGAATCTATCCATTCCTTCTAGATTTTCTAGTTTATGTGCATAGAGGTGTTCATAACATTCTCTGGTCTGTATTTTTATTTGTTTGGGTCAGTGGTTGTATCCCCTTTGTCATTTCTGATTGTGCTTCTTTGATTCTTCTCTGTTTTCTTCTTTATTAGTCTAGTTTATGGTCTATTTTATTATTATTTTTTAAAAATCCGGGCTGGGTTTGTTGATCTTTTGAATGGTTTTATGTGTCTCAATCTCCTTCAGTTCAGCTCTGATTTTGATTATTTCCTGTCTTTTGTTAGCTTTGAGATTTGTTTCCTCTTGGTTCTCTAGTTCTTTTAGTTGTGATGTTAGGTTGTTAAATTGAGATCTTTCTAACTTTTTTTTTTTTTTTTGAGATGGAGTTTTGCTCGGTCGCCCAGGCTGGAGTGCAGAGGCGTGATCTCGGCTCACCGCAAGCTCTGTCTCCCGGGTTCATGCCATTCTCCTGCCTCAGCCTTCTGACTAGCTGGCACTACAGGTGCCCACCACCACGCCCAGTTAATTTTTTTTTTATTTTTAGTAGAGATGGGGTTTCACCATGTTAGTCAGGATGGTCTCGATCTCCTGACCTCGTGATCCTCCCACCTCGGCTACCCAAAGTGCTGGGATTACAGGCGTGAGCCCCCACGCCCAGTCTCTTTCTAACTTTTGATGCGGGCATTTAGTGCTATAAATTTCCCCTTTAACACTGCCTTATCTCTGTCCCAGAGATTCTGGCATGTTGTATCTTTGTTCTCTTTCATTTCAACAAATTTCTTGTTTTCTGCCTTAATTTTATTATTTCATTATCATTTCAGTTCTTTCGCAGTTGCTGAGCAGTGTTTTACTTCTGATTCTGTGGTCAATTTTAGAGTAAGTGCCATATGGTGATGAGAAGAATGTACATTCTGTTGTTTTTGGGTGGAGGGTTATGCAGATATCTATTTGATCCATTTGATTCAGTGCTGAGTTCAGGTTCTGAATATCTTTGTGAATTTTCTGTCTCAGTGATCTGCCTAATTTCAGTGTGGTGTTAAAGTCTCTCACTACCATCGTTTGGGAGTCTAAATCTCTTCAAAGTTCTCTAAAATCTTGTTTTATGAACCTGGGTGCTCCTGTGTTGGGTGCATATATATTAAGGTGGTTAGATCTTCTTGTTAATGGAACCCTTTACCATAATGTAATGTCCTTTTTTTGTCTTTTTTGATCTTTGTTGGTATAAAGTTTGTTTTGTCAGATACTAGCATTGCAATCCCTGTTTTTTTTCTATGTTCCATTTGCTTGTCAGATTTCCCCCACCCCTTTATTTTGAGCCTATGTGTGTCACTGCATGTGAGATGGGTCATTTGAAGACAGCATACTGATGGGTCTTGGTTCTTTATTCAGCTTTCCACTCTGTGTCTTTAATTGGGACATTTAGCTTATTTACATTTAAGGTTATGTTCTCATTCATATGTGTGGATTTGAACCAGTCATCATGATAAGCCATTGTTATAGGCGGTCTAAAAGTCAGACAAATAAAGTGTCATTATGTTACATAATCAAAATAATGCCTCTGGAAGTCAGCTGAGGTACCACAAAGATATAATGGAATCATGCAGGAAGAATGTTCTCTGAGAGCTGATGGAATTTGACCATGATCACACTTATATTGAGCACTAAATAGCTAGCCTGATGTCACTTAAGAGATTCTTATAATTTTCAATTTCACCTAGTACACCATATACAAAACTACTACCTCCACACTTTCTTCTGGGTTGGAATCTAGTCCTATTAGATGTATTATTCAGTATTAAAAATTATTACATTGGGTCAAGTACCTGAGGCAGATTTAGATTCTGACATTGCTCTTTCATAAGGCTCATAAGCATCATTGTCTGTGCTTTGAATAAGTACAAAATCTAAACTTCATGTTAGAAAGAACGGGGTATTCTGTTTTGGATGAAGTCTGAGTCACATTGAGTTTTAGGTAAAGGCATATTATTTGTAATTAATGGCCCAACTTAGCACCCAGAACAGGCCCACTTTAGAAAGTTCAGACATATTATGCACACTATGAGTATAAGATTGTAAATGAGGATTTGGTTCATTCTTTCTTCCATTTTATTGGACTAGGGCAATTTTTCTTCTATTTTATTGGACAGTGGCAACTGTCTTAAATGGTTCCTCCTCTTATAATTGTCACTAGGACGTTGCAAAGATTCTTGAGCATGTCTGCACTGTCAGAAATGGAGTTTTCCATCTCTTCTGATGTTCCTGCTACCTACGTGATCAAAGAAAATTATACCCTGCCACATAAAGTTCTCCTCTCCAATTGCTAGTTCTTAAACATAATTGAGACAGGGGAATGGATCTCCTCTGAAGCACTTCTAATTTTTAGGTATAGGAAGAGGGCCCCAAAGACAGTTTTTTTCCTTGATGCACTTTTTGAGAATTAGGGACTCACCTTCCTTAAATTAAGACCCTTACTCAAAGAGCAAGGTCATTGCTTACTGGGAAGAATTCAATCACCAGTTACATCTGGTGAAATAATTTTATGAGCAAGACAAAGTGGCAGCAAGGTCAGGGGACTTCAGTCATACAAGTAGAGATACCTGCCAGGATGTCAACCCCTGATTATGCCAGTAATGGCATATGCTCTATAGTTAGCTGTTTGCCCTATCATTTCTTTCTAACCTATAATTATATTACCAGGAGCAATCTCATCCTGGCAATAAATTTCTATGGTGAAACACACTACACTTGGGAGCACCATTTATAAATTGTCTCCTCCTGTTTGACTCCATGAACCACGTACTTAACCTGCAAGTGATGGGGAGTATGTATTTAATTATAACTTGCCTGGTGTGCATCACTAATTAAGGAGCAGGATGAGTTCTCAGTCCAGGCTGGAGATTTCTATAAGAAAGATATATTTCACTGTGGAGGAGACCTGCTCCTGATTTGATTTAAAAAGGAAAGGAAAGAAAAGAAAAAAAAGAAGAAGAATTAAAAAATAATAGTATTTATTGCATATGTGGGTCTTCAAATGTTGCTGAGAACTTGTTTAATGAATCTGGGTGCTCCTGTGTTGGGTGCATAGATGTTTATGGTAGCTAGAGCTTTTTATTGAATTGAACTCTTTACCATAATGTAATGTCTTTGTTTGTCTTTTTTTTATCTTTGTTGGTTTAAAGTCTGTTTATGTGGTTTAAAGTTGGTTTAAAGTCTGTTGGTTTAAAGTCTGTAATATGTGGACAATAACACATACTTGAGAATATTTTTGTGATGCATCAATATTCTGAAGCATCACAAAAATATTCTCAAGTATGTGTTATTGTCCACATATTAAATATTTTAAAAATGAGCCAAAGGAAAGTAGTAAATATATCAATGATAAGACCAATGTAATTAGAAAGACTCTAATTATGATGTCACCATCTCAAAGTGATCCTCTGAATGTGAGATTCCTATATCTGATGCCTATGACATACTCATTTGGGTAGGTAACAGACATCTCATATTCAGTAGATGTAAAGTAAAATTCAGATTTTTCTTCAAAACCTGCTTTCTTTTATCTCTCACTGTCTCACTTATTGGTAATGACATTTTTCTACTTCCTCAGGAAAATATAATTTTAGATTTATCATTAATCTTTTATCTCAGAATTTAAAGACAATTTACCAAGGTCCCTTTTGGGCCCTACCTCTAAAACATACATTCTAAATATTCTTTCCAATTACTCCTGAGTGATCTGTTTGTAGCCAGGACCCTGGCTCATTCAACTTCATATATTCATATAATAAAATTGACAATTCTGAATATTTCAGGGGTCATGGAGAAAAAAATGTAAAATTTAAAAATATTTAGAATTTAATAAAATTAAAATAACCTCAATTTTTCATGTATTTGTACATTTCTAATATTAAACTTGTCAATAGCCCATACAGTCTTCTGTAAAAGACAGTGACTGTTGTATGTTTTCCACAACATTCTACAGTTCCTTCTCTTATTTATCATTTAATATGTCTCTTTGGTTTAAAATTTCATCCAATACCTCCAGAGATTTGATAGTTTTTCAGTCTTTAGTTGCATACTTACTTTTCATTAGTCATCGTCTGCATGCATCTCAGGAACAAAAGTATTACAGCTTCTTCTGCTAGTGGGCAGCTTCCTTTCTTATTTGCTGTAAAGTCCTTGCTTGCTGCTTTGAAACAGGAACATATGAGAGTGTTGTCAATCTTCCAGTGAGGAATATTTGCTTTAACAATGTCCAATTTATAAACTAATGCTGTATTTCTATGCCTTTCTGAGTACATGACATATTTTCATTAAGACTTAAAATCATGTTAATCCATTTAGAAGCCATTTTAAACAACAGTTTAACTTTGCATGTGTAACATTAACAATGCACATAGTTAAACTGATATGACGATGGCATGAAGAGCTACATCCAAGCTGAGCATAAGCTCAGTGACAATTACATAATGGCTTGTTCCTGGATTAAAGCAATTATGACACTTACTAAAATTTCAGAAACTTTGATATGTGAAAAACATTTTAATCTTACACTTTCTGAAATATGGTACATTTTCATTTCTCTCCTTGTAATTTTGAAAGTAAAAAATAAAATTTACTATTATTTCATTATCATTAATTTACAAATCTTTCCTAGAACTAGTAATTTATATCTCTTGTTATTAGAGTCAGCCACCTGATAACGCCTTTAATTTTCTTTGTGGCAAAAATCTATGTGACATTTTATGCATGCAGAATATGTTTCTTGTCCCCCATATTTAGATGATAGGTGTTTTAAATGTATAATTGTGGGTGTTTAAATTTCACTGCAACGTATCTCTGTCTCGATTTTTTTCTTAATTATACTGTGTGGCATTCCAAATAAGGAAAATCACACAATTTGTCTTCCACAACAGGGTACTTTAGGAATAAGAGAGAGTATGAAAACAATTTGAATGATTTAGTTTCTTGAAATGTATATTTATTACATGGCAAACTAGTCTTTGTTAGTGTAATTCTCTATTCCTATTCAAAAGCTATCTTTAAGAATAAAATTCTTTATAAGTTAAAGCAATATTTTAAAGATTTTTATATTGATTAAGTAAAAATAAAAATAACAGGCAGATGCACACCTACAGCCATCTGATCTTTGAAAAAGCTGTCAAAAACAAGCAATAGGGAAAGGATGCCCTATTTAATAAATAGTGCTGGTACAATCGGCTAGGCATATGCAGAAGATTGAAACAAGACCCTTTCCTTATACCATATACAAAAATCAACTCAAGATGCATTAAAGACTTCAATGTAAAACCCCAAACTATAAAAACCCTGGAAGACAAACTAGGCAACACCATTTTGGATGCAGGAATGGGCAAAGATTTCATGATGAAGATGCCAAAAGCAATCACAACAAAAGCAAAAATTGACAAATGGAACGTAAGTAAACAATAGAGGTTGTGCACAGCAAAAGAAACTATTAACAGAGTAAACAGACAACCTACAGAATGGAAGAAAATATTTGCAAATTATGCATCTGACAGAGGTCTAATATCCAGTGTCTATAGGAACTTAAACAAACTTACAATTTAAAAAAAGTTTTTAAAAGTCAGCAAAAAACATGAGCAGACATATTCAAAAGGACACCTTTACTTGTGTAACAAACAAGCATATGTACCCCGAATTTGAAATAAAAGTGAAAATTAAAAATTAAAAAAAACTTTTAATAATGTATATCATATATTTTATGATGTATCCATCTTTAATATTATGTTAATTATGTGTCGTGAAAAATACCTTACTGTAATAATTATTATTAAATTTTAAATAAATTTTCTGAAATCATTGAGGTTTTACTTTATTGTTAATAAATGTAAAATTGTCAGCACCTTTAATAACAACCTGTCTGAAAATTATTTGAGTTGAGAAAACATCCTACATAGTTGCTGAGAAATCTTGTAAGTTCAAATGAAATTTCATTAAGCAAAAAATATTTTTAATTTTATTTTCATATGAAAATGTAAAACATCTCCCTAAGTATTTTGAAAGGCAATTACTTTTTTCCTCCATTCAGAGTTGCTTTCTTCAACAATCTCAATAATTATATTACAGTGTTGATATAAACTATTATTTTGAATATTTCATCAAATGTAAGTGCATGTAAAATTGTACCACTCTCAATTCATTTAAATGATACAAAATAAAAATTAATCCAATTAAAATAGAAATGCAATAAAAGATTTACATTAATACAATGTTTAATGATAGAATTTCAAAATCTTGTGAACTGTTTGAGCTTTCATTGTTTCACGCCTTCATTTTCTCCTTAGTGTTTTAAGGGAGATACATTGTAGTTTGTCAGCTATATTTCCAACAATTATTTTCAGCATTTTTTGAATAATGCTTTCAATAGATTTAAAGGAAAATGCTATCAAAGTGTAGCTGGTTCACCAAAAAAATTAGTTTAGTACCAATTTAAGAAACTTAGTTTGCTTTACAAAGTAGATTTTTAAAGCTTCTGACAATTTTAACATCCCAGGGATAATAGGCAGCAAAGACAGAAATCATGTACTAAGCTGCTCACATATGTTTGTGTATTCAAATTTGTATCATCATAAAAGTTTTACAGTTACTCTAAATGTGTCTATATAGAATACATGTAAATTTCTACAATTACAACTCCTATTTGGATTGGTACAAGTTTGAAGCTTGTTTGGATGAAATGATGAATTATATGTGTACCATAGCCAATTCCAAATACGTTTTCAATCCAAAAGTTTCCTAATTAGGTAAGAGCTTTGTTTGTACCATAATATTGTGCTCTGCCAAGATTTGTATTTACATATCAACACAAACCAATCACCTTGTCTTCAGTGTAGGACTTTTTAACCTGCATTTTTAATAATATAAACTGTGATGTCAGATGTTTCATATTCAACAGAATAAAATTTCCATCTTTCCTGTAATACCATATACTGAATAAGAAAATTAAGCCATCATTAGAATTAACAAATTTTGTATTTGAAGCAACTGCTTGCAGTGCTATAAAACTGGCACCATTATTCCCCAATTCTCATTCTGCTAATGGAACCAACTCCCAAGAGCCACTCCTGTTTATTGGCATCTTACTAGTACCTCACCATTTGGGAATCTCCTTTACTCTCTTTAATCAAAATAGCACTGGAGATAATCTATTTAAATCGTGGTTTATTAGCCCTTAAAATGCAGGTAGGAGGGACAAGTAGAGGGTGTGCTCCAGCAGTCTATTCACCTGCCTGTTTCTGCTGTAATAATGATAGAGGGCATCCCTGTCTGAAGTTGATTCTAGTAGGAATTCATGAAATATTTTACCATTAAAAATGTTATTGATTATTGGCATGAATTCTGTGTCTTTTACTATTTTACAAAAATACTTCTTTTGCTATCTCACTAAGCATTTTTCTCTTCATATGGACATTGAATTTCATGAAAATCTTATCAGAATACATGGATATGATAGAGTATTTTACTTGGCTCTTGTGCTAGTTAGCTTGCATAAAAGAAGGATGCCTGTGATTATCACAACCTCGCCCTTCCCCCCCTCCACCCCCTCCTCCACCCCCTCATTATGGATCCCTCTTTACAATGTAACTTTTTAGAGCACAAGAAAGACAATCTTACACCAGTCTGCAGCCAAGCAATCCTCCAACATGTGTCCAGGAGGAAATAGAATTTCTCTTCAACCCTCATAAATTTGCAGTTAGGAGAGACCCCTGTAACAAAAGACATATTAACAAGAGAAAAACAGACACATTTATTTATGTGTGCAGTGCATATTACATAGGAGAACCCTCAAAGGAGGGTAACTCAAAACTGTGACTGAGAAACTTGGCTTGTGTAGCACTGTCAACAAAGAACAATAAATGAATGGAGAAATGACAGGACAAAGAAAAGCAGCTTGGGGCCTCCCAGAGCAGGAAACTGTGGAACGTAAATGCTTGGGAAGAAACTAATGGGGTAAGATTTGTTTGTAGATTCCTCTGTTGCCACCTCTGAGCTGATGAGCTGTCTACAGTAAAGGAAAATTTATATTCTGTCTTCAGGCAGAAAAGGGGGAAGGCTTCTTAATTGCCTCTAGCTCAAAAGTAATTTTTATGTCAATAAGACATATTTTACGGTGACATCTTCTGGTTTCCTTCATATGCAGGAAAGCTTCAGTAAGTTCAGCAGTGCCATCTCCCCTGCTTTCCACGGACCTGTTGACTCTTGAGCAATAATAAATGTATATTATATTTGAAAAACAAAGTTTGGGAATTTTCGTAAGATAATAAAAGCTAAATAATACATAAAAATTGACCAGATTTGTTACAGGTACATGTACATGTGTGAATGTACAGATGTATGTTGCACAAAAAAAAAAAAATATGCACAGCAAACTGATATTGATGGTTACTACAGGAAAATATATGGCTGTTTTAAATTTGTATGTAGTCAAGTCTGTCAATATCTTCAAGGGTCATGTATTTTTTAACGTAATGCTTATTTAGTTCTGAGATTGGGATTACATTAATAATTTTAGGTTCTTTAACCCATAACTGTGATTAGATATATTAACAGGCTACTCAGTATCAAACCATATGTGCATTCTCTGAATAAACCATATTTGTCATTGTTCTTTAAACAAAATGCTGGATAATATTTGATATTTTATTATTTAGAAATTTGTGTCTTGATATAAAAGAAAACTGGTTTTGTATTTTCTTACTTTGCCCTGTCTTCATCCCATTTACAATTTTAGTGTTTTTTTGAAAGGAATTTGGAAATGCTGTATCTTTATTTCATGTTGGTTACTCATTCCTCCTTAGAGCATTTATATTTCTTGTTTTTGTTTGTTTGCTTAAAATAGTTGCCATAGATCTATTTTATTCAGTTTTGCAAATGAGTAGTAATTATATTTATCTATAACTTTTACTATGTTTTTCTTGAATGATATTCTGCATCCAAATTGTATTATTTCTTCCTGTTTACTTTGTTAGGCCAATCTTATTGTCCTCAGATTCATGAAGGTGCATTGCAATTTTGAGTTCAGAGAGAAGTTGAGAGTAGGAAAGCTTGAAATTTGGAGCAGAATTAATACTTTAAAATCTTCATGAACATAAGACATTAGATGACCCAGGAAGATGTAATCAGAATTCCTCGTAATTTAAGCAGATGGTGTTGTGTAGAAGTAATATTCTGGGGGTGGTTATTAACACCAAGAACAGCTATATATTTGTAAAATGACCAAGTACACTCATTAAACAAATATATACCAAGGACCTAATATGTTTCAGTCTTTGAGGTAGCACCAATGAAAAAATTCAAAGCCATATAAGAAAGAGTCTTTTTTCAAGAAATGTATTTTTAATAAGGAAATTTAAAACTATATCATTAAAAATGTATTAATTTGTATTTTATTTATACATAGCTAACATTATAGCATGGAATGTATATAAATACACTCTAATAGGAGTTAGCATCTGCATACACTCAAGTGTAAACAGCCTGCCTCTGTTTAAATAACAAAGCCTTAACATCAGGCACTGATCTTTGGGAATGCCGTATGAAGTTTTGATCTCTAAAACTACACTATTTAGAGGTTGATGGGGTCAGCAGGAATCTTAAGACTCGAGTAAGCAATTTGTCTTGAAGAGGAAAGACTCAGAGGCAGGACATAGGCTTCAAATCAGCAAGATCCATGCCTGCAGAATCAGAGTCAGGGTGGGAGCAAGTGCTCCAAGCAGGTAGAAAGTGAGTGATTCATCACCAAGGTCGTGCTGTCTGTCATGTTGTGACTTTTTTGCTGACTTTTACTGCATCAACAATGGAGTGTAATGGTTAACCTGTGTGCCAACTTGACTGGGTTAAGGGGTGCCCAAATAGTTGATAAAACATGATTTATGTGTCTCTGAGAGTTTTCCTGAAGAGATTGGGATTAGAATCAGTAGACTAAATCAAGAAGACCCAGAGTCCACAATGTCGGTGGACATTATCCAGTCCCTTGAAGGCCTGAATAGAACAAAACAGTAAAGGTAGGACACACTTTGTCTCTGAGCTGGGATATTCATCTCCTCCTGCCTTTGGACACCAGGGCTCCTGGTTCTTAGGCCTTCAGATGCAATCCTAGACTTATATTAGCGGTACCTCCCTCCCCTTCATTTTCAGGCTTTCAGATGCAGACTACATTGTACCACTGGCCTTTTTTATTTTCTAGCTGGCATATGGCAGATCACGGGACTTCCTGGCCTCCATAATCATGTGAGCCAATTCCCATAATAAATCTTTATATAGAGTGATATAGACACATAACCTTCATATATATCCATATATTTATATCTATATAATTTATTTATCCACTGCTCTATATCTATGTGCATGTGTGTGTGTCTGTGTGTGTATGAGATTTATTATGAGAATTGGCTCATGGGATTATGTAGGCTTATGGGGTTATGGAAATTTTTATGTAGTTATCTCTATATATGTCTATATCAACTTCATATGTGCATATATATATCACCATATCAAATCTTCTTTTTACAATATGATATACATATGTACACATCCTATACATAACCTATTGGAGATACACACACACATACAGAGAAAGAGAGAGAGAGGATGTGTGTGTGTGTAGGGGGTGTGTGTATACAGGATGTGTGTGTGTGTGTGTGTGTATCCTATTGGTTCTGTTTCTCTGGACAGTCCTAATACAGGGAGGTATCATGACTGGTCCAAGGACTGACATCACCAAGATCTGATGCCAAGCTCCACCAGGGTTCCATACATGCATCACATGGATCCTTTGGCGTTTGCTCATTTGCAGCTTAGTGTGCTGACTTCCCGCCAGCAGAAACTGCACTGCCAGCCTCCCAAAGTGAAGTGTGAATGTGTATCTCACAGAGCATCCTCAAAGTGTAAACCAGGTAAATACAAACATCTAAATTGCCCACCACTGCCTAACCAGCAGAAGGAGGCTAGAAGACTTATTCAGTGAGTTCGGAATAGGCCTCATGGGGAACAATACCTAATATTTATAGCTCCAATTTCTGTGCCAAGTGCTTTGTATACATTATTTCGTATAAACTGTATACCAATTTCCTTTCACAGATGAGTAAACTTTATCTCAGAGAGGTGGAGTGACATGTTAGTAGCTGACAGATTTGAACTATGGCTGATCTACTTTCTAATTTTCCCTATATCGTGTTACCTTGCCAGAAGTCAGTGAGTATTTCCTTAGTCATGAAATTAATTCCAAACTGAACTGGCATTGCTCAGCCAGGCCCCAGAGGCCTGGAGACACGTGTGATGGGACGATTCTTTTAAAACCATTGCAAATTTTCCAAATAGCTCCCTAAGCTCTGAAGAAGTCATCACTCAACCACTTCCTGAGCAAAACCTTTTGTGGTCATTGAAAGATTTTTAAAGATTTAAACTCAATATAAAAAGCACCTTATTACCAGTTTCCAGAGAAAAAGAAAATTGAATTACTAGTATATTGAATAGTCCACACAACGCAGTGTATTCCGTACCCCCAGTCTCCTTCTAAACAGAATGTGCCAGAGTGATCCTTGCACATGATTCCCCATGCTTTCTATAAGGCAAACCTGTGAACCTGGCTAGAATGCATTGCACCGGGAGTCTACACTTGGGTCAAAGAGAAGTAGTGATTGGTTAGTTTTCAGGGCCAATTTAAGGAGTAACTTGGCACAGGAATGTTCAGTCAGTGTGCTCTAACAATGAAGAGTGAATGATATATCTCATCAAATTCTATCTCTTGATGAGTTTTGGTTGTAAAGGAAAGAGGGGATGGGTAAAGAGTGAAGGGAAGAAAACCAAAGGGAACACCAAGATAGGGTCAAAAAATAGAGTTAGGAGTATGGGAAAATTATTAGAGGAATATAGGCACATCTATGTAATAGTATGCAAAATGATCAGGTCAATAAAACTTCCATTAAATTCCTAGAATTTCTGTTGTTAGCAGTATAATGTCAACTATGGTTCGCTGAGCTATTTCTGTGTGCCAGGCAGAGCACTATGCTTCGTCAAACATCAGATTTTATTGTGTTTACCAGTTTTGCTGAGTGTCCTTGGTGCTGTTTTGGTATCTGAATGGTGATGGTCACCCTTTCCATTGATTTAAGGCCCTGACATTGACAGTACTGGGAGAGATCCCTGTACTTGCTGACTTCCTGAAGCATCCTGATAAATCTTCACAATTTGAAGCATAGAAGCACATTTACATTCCTATAATCTGTAATCTCCTAACACACTGGGAATTGACAACCTAAAAGAAAAGTAAGTCAAAGCATATGATGCCAAATTGGTTGTTACCACTGTTCCCCACATGAGTAATGAATCAGTTAAATCCTTCACTGTCTCAAGAAATCACCATCTGTTCTTTAGTCTTTAATTGATGTAAGAGATGTTTGAAGAAATCTCCAATGGGAAACAATTCTGGTGTTCACGAAAACCGGCTGGCAGATTAGTGGGTCAGCCAAGCAGATGGTGTCAGGGTGATTCGCCATCCTGGGCAGCTGCTGTCCTACCTGGGAAAGATGGCCACTTCCTCCTCTGCACGAATCACAGGTCTGCCAGCACCACTCAAGCTCCTAGCGTCTTTGCATCAAATAAAGAGTTTATTCTGGAGACAGGACTTGGGACCTGGGAAGTGAAGGCAGCAGAAGGCACAATACATTCTTCAACTTCAGCAATACACAGAGGGCACAGGCCAGGGTGGAAAAAGTTTTTTGGTAAAGCAAAATAAAACTTCATCAACTACATCAACTAGACAAAAATTCCAGATGGTAAATTTATACCTCTTTTTAGGCATTGGGATACTATTGAAAAAAGTCAAGGACTTGATTCCCATGTAAGCAAATGTTGCAGGAAATTCCCATGTTAGAAAATTTTGCAGTATCTATGCCATATTTATTTCATCTCAATTCTTGTCTCTACGGAGTAAGTGAAAGACATTTTCTGATCCCCTACTGATTATAACTTACATACAGTCATGGGGTGTTCAGTGACAAAAATGGATTGTAAGAAATGCATCATTAGGTGATTTCATTGTATGGACATGACAGAGTGTACTTAAACAAACCTAGGTGGTATAAAGTACTATACACTTAGGCTATATGGTATATAGGCTGTTGCTCCTAGGCTACAAACCTGAACAGCATGTTACCATACTGAATATTGTAAGCAATTGTAACACAATGGTAAGTATGTATCTAAACATAGAAAAGGCACAGTAAAAATACGACATCATGACCTTAATCTTATGGGACCACTGTCATGTATGTGGTACCTTGTTGACCAAAATATCATTATATGACACATGACCATATATCAAAAGTCTACCTGGAAAGTAGGGGGACATCTTTAGCATTTCTTACAGTAGTTTTGACTCCAGGCAAAATTGTTCTAGGTTTCGAGGATAAAGGTGGGGAGAAAACAGAGTCTATCCCTGTTCTTACAAAGTTTATATTCCAGTGTGAGAACAAAAATTAAATAACTGATCCTGCAAAGAACAGATAATTCCAAACTAAAAAACAAAGTCCTCTGGAAAAATCAATCACAGTTAAGGAAAGCACAGAACACTGGGAATTGCCGTCTGGCAACATGGAAGGGTGAGAGGGGGCATGGCATGGGCAAAGTGGACACTCAGGGAAGGTTTACCTGAAGACGTGAGAAAGTTACACAGGAGCTGAAATAATGCAAGATAAACAGAAGAAAACCAGGCAAAGCCTTATGGAAAATGCCATTCCAAGCAAAGAGAATGACATTTACAAAGAGAGTAAGAAAAGGATCCAGAAGCCTGTACCCTTCAGAGTAACAGAATTATAAACACCTCCTTTTCTGCTTCATTCTTCTTCAGAACATTACACTATTAACATATTACATTTATTATTGAATTGTGTGTTTTCTACTTGTCTATCCTCTCTATGTTTAAGATCTATCTGGAAATTGATTTCTCTGCTGCACATACTTCTACATTCAATTTGTGAAACATTTTCTCTGTTTTTGCTTGTTTAAGAGAAAGGGGTCTCATTATGTTTCCCAGGCTGGTCTTGAACTCCTGGCCTTTAATGATCCTCCAGTCTCAGCCTCCAAGTAGCTGGGAATACAAGTGTATGCCACCGCACCCAGCCCCGAAACATTTTCTGACATGCAGTAGGTGCTTGAGAAATATTTATTAGCTGGCTGATGGAATAAATAAATAGTACAAGGTAATCTGGGAGGTGCCAGGGCCCCAACAACTCAGGATCTTGTAGGCTGTGTTAGAAACTTGTTTTACCCTTAGTGATAAGAAGACGCTGAAGGATTCTACATGGAGTGATAGGGCATAGCCATGTATACATTCATGTATTAGATACACTTACTGAGCACTTCTTCTGGTACAAGTATCTTACTAGGCAGGTTTGCACTCAAAGGCAAACTAATTTTTGCATCTCTGAATTGTCGAGGTACCAGGCACACTGGTAAATCTGAAAAAGTAAAGTTTTCTAAGTAGGGATATGAGTAACAGGTGGAGAAGAGAGGAACTTTTAGACACCAAGCACAAAAAGAATGGGAGGGCCCAAGGAAGTTATTGACCTTCACATACTGTTCAAGCCTTAACAATGGCAGTAATCAAAGCACTTAGGAGACAATAGTGGTAGGGCAAAAGACTGTCTAATTGGAAGGAAAGTGATTTGGGAACTAGAAAGTGGAGACCCCAGGAAATATTCCCATGAACGTATACTATATCCTTAAAGAGCAAGCATGCCCAAGAGCTACCTAGCTGTGTTCACATATTAATGTGCAAAGCACTTTTATATACTAATATCATTTATTATATGTGTTGCTGGTCAGAAAGGAAAGAAAGCAGTATTTATTCAGGAACTTCTAGATACAAGAAATTATCTACATATTATCTCATTTAATCTTCACAGCAATGTGAGAGTTGTATGCTTATACTATCTTCATTTCCAGATGGAAGACATAGACCAGGCAATGTTCCCAAGGCCTTGTTTAGTAAGTGATTGAATGAAAATGTATATTCATATCTATTTTATGGAAAAATCCATGAATTTCCTGCTATTCCTAGTTTTTGCATGGAGGAGGAAGAGTAGAGGGAAGAAAAGAGGAAGAAGAAAAAGAAGAAAGAAGTGGGGGAGGAGGAAGACATGTAGCAGAGAGAACACATTAGTGAGACTGAGAAATTATGCCATTAGTTTGAGTGAGATCCTCTACTTTAATCACGGTTAAAAGAAAGGTAAGAAACAACAAAATAGTATATTTATATTAGACTGTGTGTCCAATACATAGAAACACAGAAGCTAGTGACACAACATGTTCCAGGAAATGAAAATAAAATAAAAGAAAGAAAGAAACAAACAAACACAAACCTTTGAGCAGCAAGGACAGATGACAATAGAATGAAGAAACCTCCAATTTTACAGCTATTCTGAGCTGAGGTAGCTGACAGGCAAGTCACAGGTGCTCACTGCGATCCAGCCTCTGCCCTGTGAGTTCAGAATTGACATTGGGACCCTAACACATTACACATTCCAAGGTGTGTAACTGAAGGTGACGTTGGAGCATGTCTGTTTGGGCTGCTGTAACAAAACACCACACACTGGGTGACATATAAACAACAGAAATTTAGTTCTTGCAGTTCCAGAAGCTGGAAATGTAAAATCAAAGCACTGGCAGATTCAATGCCTGGTGAGGACCCATTTCCTGATTCATAGACGGTGCCTTCTTGCTGTGTCCTCACATGGTGGTGAATAAGCTTCCTCCGGTATCTTTTATAAGGGTCCTAACTCCATTCATGAGGAATCTGCCCTCATGACTCGATCACCTCCCAGAGGCTCTACCTTCACCCAATACCATCACCTTGAAGGTTAGGATTTCAATATATGAATGTGGGAGGGGGAGGAATAAACATTTAGAACGTAACAGATAGTATGACGGTACACTGAAATAAGTTTAGAGTAAACATATTCTGTGCAATGGGGCAGATGTTTACAGGGAGGTATCAAATATATTAACATTTTTTTCTGAGAAAAATCCAGAAAGGTTGATGACAATTCCTCATAAACCATGCTACAGCCCATAAACAGGGACTCAACCTCTGCCAGTCCCAATGACCTGCGGTGTGGAATCAATAGACTTGCATTTCCTTAGTTTCCAGATCTCAGAGAAAATTTGGGAGAGCAGTAGCTAGTGCTATCAAAAGCGGGATATTTTATAGTTAGGATTGCCAGATTCAGCAAGTGAAAATATAGTTAAATTCGAAATTTGAGTAAATGTCTAATAATTTTTTAGTTAAACAGTGAATAATTTAGAAAATATTTTAAATCTGAAATTCAAATTTGACTGGCATCCTGATTTTATCTAGCAGCCCTATTTATTGTTCATTTGAATTTTGGGCATCTGCAGTCAGACTGAGAAACCTCCGCATGAGGGGGAAACCTGACATGGAACGTTGTGAAATGCAGAATGGCAGGGGCCTCTGCAGATTATCAGGGTAGAAGAGAATGCCAGCAGAAGGCCTAGCCCTGTGCGGTGGCTTTCAGAGAAGAGATCACAGAGAGGAGTTAGACACATTATTGAACATACCACAAAGGTCTGAAGGCTGCATCCAGGCCTCAAGTTGGCCAGCTGGCCTGCAAAACTTCCTCAGTAAGATTGAGGGGGCAGGGAGAGAACAAGAAAACAGTCTGAAGATGGGTCAGGGCCTTTGGGAGGCAGAATCTTGGAAGTATACGGAAGTAAAGGGACATGTTCGATGGGAAACATTAAAGAAAAGCCTGGTGATTGGGTCTTCAATCATGGTGGTCTTAAAAGTCACTGAGGAACCAGTTTTAAAGTGAAGACCCAAATATGATTATTATAGTGGAATTTCCCTCAGGTACAGCAGGCTCAGAATTCCCACAGTCCCCCAAAGAAGTGGGGTTGGAGTTAACATTAGAGTCACATTGCATTTTAGTTATACATTGTTTAAGTAGAAAATAACTGAAATAGATTATGTCTATTTCATTCCAGTACTTTCCAGGCAGGTGTTAACACCTGAGGCCTGGTTTGTCATTATTGTTTCCAGGTAAAGACTGTCTTCTGGTGGTGTTAAAGAAAACTACCTAAAACATCTGCAACTCACAGGGCAATTGCAGCCAAAATTATTTTGCCAAGTTGCCTGAAATGAGTGCTCCTCTCTGGTGTCTCCCCCACCAATTTCCCTGCTTCCCTGTTCATTTAATGTGGCCTGAGCAAAGTCAGCTTTGTTTGATTTGTACTTAACATCTAGATGACCAGCAAAATGTGTGTGAGACGGAAAACTTGGAATCTTAAGTGACCCCTAATTGTGGGATTTTTTTTAAAGTAAAATTTACATGTGGATAACAAGAACTTGTCGAATGTTTAGGGAACTTTGATATGAGGCAAAACCATAATAAATATTATGATTCATCAACAGTTATGCTGCTCACAATTCGCCTGGTACAGGCAAAAAAATTTTTTCCTCTTCTGATGCTGGATTACTTTAACTTGATGCCTATCTGTTAGCTAAGGTTTTAAAACCACTGGAGAATAACTGTTAGGAAATTTGCTGAGAAATCCTGCTAGGAGATGTGAAGACATCTCCATAGTAGCAGAAGTGATATTCAGAGCCAACTAAACCAGAGACTGTCAAAGTTTCTGAAGAGGACAAAGGCTGCCTTTAAAGGGCTTTATTTTTATGAAAGTGTCTTATTTAAATAAAAAAATTTTGATTCTAAAATGAATTCTACAAGATTAAAAATTTATATGGGTAGAGTAGGGTCTAAATAAATGTGATAACAGCAAAGATGCCACTAACCTACCTTCAACGTTTACCAGTATAGGACACTTCGTAATTTAACATGTTACCTATTCCCATTCACTTCCAAAGTGAGGTAAGAGGTTAGCAGAAGAGAACCAGATTTGGAATCAGAATCTGATGCTAAGATGCCCTTGCCTGGCAATAACTGTTAAGGTGAATTGAACAATTGTTATGTGGCCAGGCAGTTCCTATGCATTGCATGCAACTCCAGCGATGTAATTCATCTCACTATGCTATGGGTTAGGCAGGATTATTTTCTCATTTCAGAGTCAAAAAAAGAAAGCCACTTTTCCAAGGCAAATGATGCTGGTAAGTAAGAAAACAGGAGGGTCTCTCATCCTCTTTGGACCTTAGTTCCTTTATCTACATAATCTAGATAAGAATAATGTAACTAATAATAATGGACACTGTTGCATAGCAAGTTGAAAGTTTCAATCTCCTTTTGATTTCAAAACTGACTTGAGATAGGTATTATCCGTTTAATATGAGAAAATTGAACTGAAGTCACAAGGTCATTAGGTAAAAGGCACAGCTTAAAGTTAACTGCAAGAGACTCAGATGTAGAGAAATAAACGAAGAAGAAGTTGTGCTCAGAGACCACCACTGAAGCACCATCTTTGTTGCCACACAGAGTTTTTATGAAGCTCAAAGAAACCAAAAGGAAATACCAAGAAGAGTTACTGACATGCACTCTCTGTCTTCCTGTAGCTTTTTTCCACCATCATGTTATAGAATACACATTTCTAAAATGTGTTGGATTCTTGGAATCTTTCATCATAGTGAAACAGGATCTTTCCATGACTCCTTCGCAGGACTCACAAGGGGGTGCCTCATTTACCCAACCCACAGCTTTCAGCTTTTTGCCAGAGGGAGTGTGTGCGCAAACAAGGCGGGAACTGGAGTGCATGAATGCTGGAACCAGCCAGTCACTTTGATGCCAGCAGAAGCAAATTCCACTCACTCAGATCCACTGCACTCCACCCTTCAAGGAGGGAGTGCACAGGTGAGTGGGTGCAGGAGCCAGGGCGAGTGCTTTTGGGTGCTGGCAAGAGCAAACTCGATGCAGTCCCTGCAGCAGCCTCTGGGTGGGGTGCCCCCAGCACTTGAAGCCCAGAGTGAGCGTTACAGTGCTCTTTTAGCTCTGCAATCTGTGGATGGCTTAAGTATTAACAGGTCAGTGGGCCCTCTGCCTTTTCACGTGAGCAGCTGCCCTCTGCCAGCGACGGGAAAGGGTCAGTGTGACTGTCTTTTGTATCTGCACTCGTGTCTCCCAAACTCTTGTCTGGCATCTGGGAAAAATGAAGTTGCATGAACAAATTGAAGGATGATAAATGTGGGGAATTTTATTTCAAATGAAAGGGGCTCTCAGCAGGAAGAGGAGCTAAACAGGGGACAAGGCGGGAAGGTAATCTTCCCCTGAAGTCTGGCCACCTCCAGCCAGATTCTTCTCTGAAGTAATGCTGTCAAGCTGTCCCTCTGAAGTTAAGCTGCTTCTCTCTGACCTCCAGCTATAGTCTCCAACATCCAGCTGCTTCTCTTCTCTGCTGGCGGAGTCTGGCATCTTTATAGGCACAGATTGGGAGGGGTGGGAGTGCGCCAGCAACATTCAAGCAGGAAAACAGGGATATAAGCTCTCACATTGGGCCGATGTCTCAGGGTTTTTGGTTTGAGGGTGGGGCTTCACCAGGGACCCGAATTTTTCCACCTCCTATCCCTATCATTTCCCCACCCTGAGGAGGCACATCTCGCTGCTGTTAGAATATGGACAATGACCAATCTTAGCTACTTCCTGCTGACAGGAGGCATTGTTTTGGTGAGGACAGCAGTCAGATTTCTCCCAAACATCTACCTAAGAGTCCCAGCAAGATGGAACCATTGTCCAAGGCTCCAGTTGCCTGAACGTTTAGAGTGTGTTGGCCTCTAGACAAGAAAAAACAAGTTTTACAAGATTAGGTATGCACAGATCAAGTATGTGTATTATACCAAAAAAAAGGGGGTTAAAAGGAAAGACTATAGTGCCAAAGATTACAGAAATAGAAGTGAAATATGTTAATCATCCTGAAAACAATATTATACCCTGTGGTGTAGAACAGAATGAAGATAAAACAGCAAGTATAGGTAAGGCTATAAAGAGGATATCCATGGGAGGTTAATTATTAACACTTATCTTTTGTGATTTTTAGCTTGAGGTCCCCAATCTCTTCACAGTGGTACTTTGGATGCTCTTTTGGGTTGATAGAGGTAACTCTGCCAATTTCCTAGGCCTCTACTCAGTTATAATGAATCCAAGAATCTATTCCAGTAACCTTTACTGCCATAAGAATAGAAAGAAGAACAGTATAAGGTCCCTCCCAATCCAGATTTATAGAGGTAGAAAGGGGAGGAAGTACCTTTACTGGTACTTCCCCTGGGGTTGAAGAGTGGTGGTCCTAGTTCATGGGGCTGGGCCTCCAAAAGTTGTTTCAATTTCTATTGAAAATGGCCCAAATAAGTTACATGTTTAATCAAATCACAAGTTTCTTGGTTTAGCAAGAAATCATTGGCGAGAAAAGGCCATCCATACCTTGTTCAAAGAGATTCAAATACAGCCTTGAAGGAGTGCTTCTGATACATAGCAGGGTTATGGAGAGAAGAGTAGTCCAGGGGAGATGAGTCTCCTGAGACAGTTTCCTGAGGTGCCTTTTGATAATATCATCTGTCTTCTCTAACTTTCCTAAGCATTGTGGTCTCTAGGCACAATGAAGATGGTACTGCATGCCTAGTGCCTTTGAGACCCCTGGGTGACAGCTGTCCTGAATGAGGGGTCATTATTGCTCTGGAGGTACTTAGGGACTCCAAAGCAAGGAATTATCTCATCAACTAGTATTTTTATCACCTCAGAAGCTTTCTCTGTTCAACATGGAAATGTTTCTACCCAGTTAGTGAAGGTATCTATCCATACGAGGAAATACTGGATGCCCCTTGACTTTGGCATAAAATCCATTTGCCAGTCTTCCCCTGGGTAGCCTCCTGTCCTTTGTATTCCCAGGGAAATAAGCCATTGGTTGAGCAGATTATTTTTAAGGCAGGTCTCACAAGCATTGACGACCTGTTTAACCATTTGTATCAGGTTTTTACCTGAGAACAATCTTCGGGCCAATCGATAGGTTTTATCTTTACCTAGGTGGAAGGCCTGGTGAAGACTTTTAAGAACTTTCCATTGGTTGGCAGCTGGTAGATGAAGCTTGCTGTCCTCTGATTGCAGCTATCCTGAGGACTAAAAGATGTATTCCTGAGAGGTGGTCCATTCTATTTCTGCAGGAGAATATTGAGGTTTTATTTCTCTTATGGGGCCCTCTCAGATCAGTGGGGCTTCAAGTGGATCAGAAATCTGGGATCCTCTCACTGTTGACTTAGCTGCTTTGTCTGCCAACCTATTTCCTTCAGCTATTTCATCTGTCCCCTTTTGGTGGCCTTTACAATGTATTATTGCCACTCCCGATGGGTGAAAACCGAAGATAATAGTCTGTCAATTTTCTGATGGTATTTGATGGGAGACCCATTATCTGTGATGAAGTTCCTCTTTTCCCAGATAATGGGATGGGCATAGAGGACTAGGAAAGTGTACTTAGAATCAATATAAGTGTTAACTGCTTTCCCTTTGCTTAATTCAAGTTCCCTTGTGGGGGCAATTAGCTCGGTTACTCGAGCACTTGTGCCCAAGGAAAGAGATGCATTCCCAACAATATCACTCAGAGTAACTATTGATACCTTGATTTATGGATCCCTTGTTCTACAAAAGAACTTCTGTCTATAAAGAGAATCCAGTGTGGATTCTCTAAGGGGGTTTCCTTGAGGTCCTCTCTGGCCATGTTTGTACTACTATCTGTTCACAGTCATGTAGAAACTCCCCAGCTTCCTCTGGGAGGAAGGTGACTGGGGGAAGGACACACTCTTAGTTAGACTGCAGATTCCTCTAGTAGCATAGCTTGATACCTGAGGAGATGGTTTTCCATTAGCCAGAGACTCCCCTTGGAAGAGAGTAGTCCTGCCACATTATACAGAGTGTAAATGGTTAAGTTATTCCCCATGATTAACTTAGTAGCCTCTGGTACCAGCAAGGCTACTGTTACAACTGCCTGGAGGCAGGCTGGCCATCCTTTGGCTACCAAATCAAGCTCCTTTCTTAGGTAGCCTACGGGCGATTGGGTTGGACCATGGGCCTGGGCTATAATTCCCAGGACCATTCCCCTCCTTTCTGACACATAAAGGTTAAACACCTTCCCTATGGGAACACTAAGGGCTGGTGCCTTAAGCAAAGCTTGTTTTCCTTCGTCAAAGGCCTTTCTAGCCTCAGGTTCCCAAATTAGAGGTAAGTTTTATCTTCCTGAGTCTCCTTTACAAGGTGATTTAAGGGACAAGCTATTTCACCATACCCAGGTATCCATAATCTGCAGAATCCTGTAATGCCTAAGAATCCCCTCAATTGCTTGGAGGTTTTGGGGAGGTAAAAGAAGGAGATGGATTTAATCCTTTGTTCACCCAATGCCCTGGTCCACTCTGACAAGACCAGACCTAGATACTTCACTGAAGTCTGAGAGAACTGAGCTTTAGATTTTGAAACCTTATATCCTCTGTTAGCCAGAAAATTAAGAAGAGACTTACTGCCCTCCTGAGGGATTTCTTCAGTGGCAGCACCGAGGAGAATGTCATCGATGTATTATAAAACTTTAACTTGAGGAGAAAGGAACTTGGAGAGGTCTCTTGACAATGCCTGCCCATACAAGTGGGGGCTGTCTTGGAATCCCTGACATAACAGCATTCAGGTTAACTGGGTGGTTTGGTTAGCGGGATCAGGTCCAGGACTATGAACTATTCAGTCCCCTCAGGTATTTGAGCTAGCAGGGTATACAGATTGGGAACTACCACATGTACTGGAACCCCAGCCTCATTAACAAGGTGGAGGTCCTGAACTAGTCTCCATTCCCCACTGGGTTTTTGTACCCGCAATATCAGGGTATTACAAGGGCTGCTGCAGGGTTTAAGGAAGCCCTGCAACCTTAAGTTATCAATGATGGCTTCTAGTCTTTTCCTAACTTCTGGTTTCAGTGGATATTGTTTCTGGTTAGGAAATGAGGTTGGATCTGGACTGGTATGGTGGTTGTGGCTCAGCCAATTTTCCCTTGAATTGCCCAAACTTCAGTCTCCACTAGAGAGAGACAAAGAGTTTGTCCTGGGGCCATCAGGATGGTGGTCCCCATAAGCGCCAGAATATCCCTGCCCAACAGAGGAGTTGGGCTTTCAGGTATAATTAGAAAGGCATGGGGAACAAGTGGTCTCCCCACCTATAGTTAAGGGGTTGGGAAAATTATTGGGTTAAAGGCCTTCCTGAGATGCTCCTTACAGTCATGCTAAGAGAGAAAAGGGGACCTGGATTGGAAAGGAGAACTGACTGACTAGCCCTGGCGTCCAGAAGGAGATTCACTTTCTCCACTTCAATTTACAGAACTACCCAGGGCTCCTGGATGGTAATGGTGGTCTGGATCACCAAAGCCAGACAGAGGAGCTCCTGAACCCCTCAGTACTGCTAGACCATTTGGGAGATTGGCTCTAGACCCAGTAACCAGTGTCCTTAGGAACAGTCCACCTTCCGATGGTCCCCACTGCAGACTGGATAGGGTCAAGGTGGGTTCCTAATGCTGCCTGGGCAATCCTTCCTAAAATGCCCTGGCTTACCACATCTGTAGCAGTTAACAGGTGCATCTCAGGGATTCCAGGGTTTGTGGGCTTGAGGCCATTAAAGCCTCTGCCTCTTTCCCATGTCTCCTCTCTCTCTCAGTTCTCCCTATTTCTATTGTAAAAGACCAAGGTTCTTTAAAGTACTACCTGGTTCCAGGGCCTGTTTCTGTAGCTTCCTCCTGATATCAGGTGCTGCCTGAGAAATAAATTTATCCTCTAGGATTAGTTGTCCCTCAACTGAATCAGAAGATAAAGAGGTGTGCTTTACCAAGGCCTCTCTTTGCCTTTCCAGGAAGGAAATGAGATTCTCATAAAATCCCTGGTCTATCATGGATAGCTTGGTATAATTGAGAGGGTTAGTTCTAGTCCTACATAGGCCCTCCATTATGTGCACCTGAAAGTATCTCCTGTTCCATTTTCCATTCTTGTCATTGGGATCCCATTTAGGGTCATCTAATGGTACTGCTTCTTTTCCAGATGGATAAAGTTTGACCCTTTCCCTGACACTACATGTGATACAAAGCTCATCCCAAAATCTCTCTGCTGCTTGCAGGGCAGCCTCTTCTCAATATTAGTCAGGGTCTGATATAAAAAATAACATAACTTCTTTCCAGGAGAGTTGAAATACTTGGGTTAAATTCTGGAAAGCCTCTATATACCTGTTAGGGTCATTTGAAAACTTGCCAAAATCCCTCTCAATCTGCTTTAAGTCCTGTAGAGAGAAGGGAGCCTGGACCTTACTAGGGCCAAATTCACCAGGCATCTGTTGGAAGGGCAAGAGTGAGACTGGGCCTTGTCTAGGGTGAGAATTTCTATGGGGGGAAAGCAACTGAGAGAAACTGGATAGGGAGGTCAAGGTGGACCCAGAGGAGCAGGGTTGGAGAGAGCTGGCTCCCCTGGTGGAGGTACATCTGGGATTTGTTTATTTAGTTCCCTGGGATTACTCCTTCCAACCTCTGTTGAGGTGGCAAACAAGGGGGGTGGATCAATCCTACACTGTTGGCAAAAACTTGGATTACCATGCAGGGTAAAGAAAACCTGCATATATGGGGCCTCAGACCATTTGCCCTCATGTTTACAGAAAAGGTTCAATTGGAGGATGGTATCAAAATGAATGGTTCCTTTTTGAGGCCAAGTCAGTCCTTCCTGCAGATCATAATTTGGCCAAAACTTTATGCAAAAGGCTATGAGGCTTCTTTCCTCCAAAATGTGAGGGTCAAAGCAGTCCCAGTGATTCAGGATACACTTCAGAAGGGTATAGACTGAGAATGGTGAAGATAGTTGGTTGCCCGTTCTGAAGGAGAGGGAAATAGGCATCCCTCAGTTACCTTTCCTCTTTCAGTGAAAACTTGGCTTGTGAAGGCGAGAGAAAATGGGTGGCCCCTTTTCTCTTCTACCTTTTTATCTCCTAGTCCTGGTGACCTTAAATGGACACCACCCATGGAAACCATTGTGGCCTGCACCCATGAAGAAGGGAGGCCCTAGAGAATAGGAATTATCCATGCTCACTTATGCCTCTGTCCCCACTACTGTTGGCAATCTTTGTGTTCCCTGGGCCTTATCTTTGCCATGGAGCATGGTCTCCTTACTTGAAGCAAGGGCTTAATCAGAAGGAATTACTTCTGCCCATTGACACTGTGCCTGTTGCCTCTCTTTGGATCCTTTAGATCTGTTTTTTCTTCCTAGGGTTTCAACTTGAAGTTTGGAATTGAATTTGGGACAAAAGATGTCTTGGGGGTGCACGGATTCATTTAGATGAAAGCCCTTGTAGGCCTTGCCAAATTTTCAGTTATTAGCCAGTGGGCTCATGCCTCTGCTGCTTTCCTATCATAAGCAGAGTGCTGAGGGAGAAAAAGAACTCTCTTACAGAGAAAAGGAAATAAGAAGAAAACAGCTTCAGGAAGAGAAGAACATCTCGCTCTATGCAAAAGGGTTTCTGTATTCACTGCATCCTTCCTCTGATTTGGATTGAACTGGACCCCTCAACCAGGGGAATAAAGACTTTATGGGCACGTGGTGGGAGGGAATGACAAGCAGGAAACGCTGGCCAACTGGCCACATGAGGTCTTGGTGCCCGAGACTGCTCTGGGGCCTGGACAGCAGCTGTGGTTCTCTTCCTCCCCACATGGACACTGGGTGTGGCAAATGCATGCTGTGGACATGCTCAAGTGCCCCAGCTAGGAAGAGAGGGGAGGGAAGCTGCTGTGTGCTGTGCACCTGTGGCTGTTGGGGTGGGGGTGGGTATGGCACCTCTAAGAACGGATGGAAATCACATTGTTCTGAATTGTATATCTGATGGCTGGGCCAAATGCTCATTCTATCTAGTGACATTTCTACAGTTTGCAGCAATACTCTTCACATTATAAAAGAAGAAATAGGATACATTTCAAACTGTAAATGAAGAAACAGAAAGGTACCATAGAAAAGTCTAGGGGTTTTGGCTGACACTATAATGTGAGATCAGGGACAGGGTCCAGTCTAAGCACCTTCTGGCAACACTGAGGAGGGGTCTCGGCCAGATGCCTTCAGTTGCCCCAGCACTTTATTCCAGTCCCAGGTGATGGCTAGACCTCTGCATCGGAAACAGAGCCAACATTCCTTTCACTTGAAAGAAAGAGAGAGGTGGCAGGATTGCATCCTGACCTCTGCAAGTGGCATAGCTCAGAGGAAAGCCTGAGGACAAGAAGTCTTGGGAAAAATGAAGGGACAGATACAGCAGATCTGCATTTACTCACCCTTCCAACATATCTCAGACAGGACCCCAGATGAAGCAGGATATTTCCCTGACCCCTTTGCTGGACTCACGAAAGGGGTGCCTCATTTACTCAGCCTGCAGCTCTCACCTCTTCGCGAGAGGGAGCGCGCAAGTGAATGAGGCAGGAAGTGGAGTGCACAAGTGCTGGAATGAACTGGCCACTTCGGCGCTAGCAGGAGCTAACTGCACTCACTTCGACCCGCTGCACTCCACCCCTCATGGGAGGAAACGCACAGGTGAGTGGGTGCGGGAGCTGAGGAGAGCGTTTTGGGGCACTGGCAGAAGCAAACTCCATGTGGGCCCTGCAGCAGCATCTAGGGGGAATGCCCGCAATCCTCGAAGCCCCAGAGGGTGTGTTACAGCGCTCTTTTAGCTCTGCCGTCTGCGGAGGGCTTAAGTGTTAACAGCTCAGTGGGCCCTCTTGTCTTTACACGTGAGGCGGCTGACCTCTGCCAGCGAGGGCGACGGGTCAGTGTGACAGCATTTTGTATCCACACTCGTGGCTCCTGAACTGTTGTCTGGCGTCCAGGAGAAATGAGGTCACACGAATGAACGGAAAAATTATAAATGTGGGGGATTTTATTGCCATGAAAGTGGCGCTCTTCGCCGGAAGAGGAAAAAAAGCAGACGGGGCAGGAAGGTAACCTTCCGCTGAAGTCCGGCCGTTTCTGGCCGGATTCTTCTCAAAGTTAGGCCGGCAAGCTGTCCCTGTGAAGTCAAGCTGCTTCTCTCTGATGTCCAGCCACATTCCCTGACATCCAACTGCTCCTCGCTGCCTTCAGGATGAGTAGAGAGTCTTTATAGGCACACAATGGAGGACGGGGCAGGTCACAGGTAGTTGAGGAAGAGGCAACATTCAAATGGCAAAACGGGTAAGTTCTCACTTTGGGCCGTGGTCTCAGGGTTTTTGGCTCGAGGCTGCGGCTTTGCCAGGGATTTGCCCTTTTCTGCCTAGGATTTTTTCTGCCTTCTCTCCCTACCAATAGTTAGTACCTGTTCAGATTTATTTATATTTCTACGTTTTGTAATAATTTTATCATATGTAATTTCAGTACTTTTGTGGAATAACGAGTGATAAATCCATCACAGAAAGAGCACCAAGAGCAGACGTGTAGTTAAATAAGTTGGGTTTATTAAGTTGCTGTGACAAGGTAGGATGGACAAAGAGAATCATGGTGCATTTCAGTAGGAAGGGGATTTTCATGGAGTTTGAGCTCACGCTGGGTGATTCTGAAATAGAGATGGGAGGATCAGCTTTGAATTGTGTACATTAATGAAGCAATTTTGCAGCTGTAGCATGGCTTTAGAAGTAGTATTGTTTTATGTTGGCTTTGCCAGCGGCTTTGTCTGTGTCTGCTGTGTCGGCTACAATCTGATTCTCAACAGGGCTGATTTTTTTCTTTCTCGATTCTGGATAATTTTTACATTTTCACGTAAGAAGATTATTATTCAAATTCCCGTGTTGCTCATAAATCCACCTTTTGTGGCTATTTCAGTCCAGTTGCTAATACAACACCACCAATTCTATATTAAGACATAAACAAAGTCTTAATTAGTATAATTAAATTTTAAAGCCATATTGAATGATAAAAATGTAATAAAGCTAAGAATCAGCATAAGAATTTAAATAAGTTTTGAATGCTGTAATATTGTCTAAGATGTTCTATAAACAAAGTTTAGGAAAAAAAGATGATCAAAACAGGAACTATAATACAGTTACAAAATAAAGACAATAAAAACACTTTCTACCAAAATGTAAGATATGTAGCCCAACTTTTCATTAGTGGATAATGCATACTTATAAATTATTTAGGATTAAATGTGAAAAATAAAGTTAAATGAACAAGGAATTTAATGTAAAGCTTTTGTAAAATAAAATTAAGACTTTTATGAAAATCAGAAGAAACCATTAAGAGCAGAGCACAGTTAGCAAAGAGATATTGAATAGAATTTATAAAAATTCCCAGAGCATGTTCTTTAGAAAACGAATCCAATAAAAATTTATTACTTGCAAGCCTAATTAAGAGAAAAGATGAGATTACTTTTAACATTAAGCATTTAAAAGTTTATTTAACTAATAATGAGAGAATGCATGCTTAATATCCTAGGGAATATTCAAATATCTCATAACATGGAGGAAACCTTGAGCTCTTTAGCACTGCCTTGAATTCAGGGTACTATTCTGGAAAGTTCATTTGCATTTTGTAGTTCAAGTTTATTATTTAGAAATTAAACTTTATTATTTATGTAATTTTATACAACACATCCACGCATATCTGTATTATATGCATTTTTAAATATTTTACATCCTGCTTTTAAACCCAATGAATATTTTTTATATGTATAGCATGAGTAGTTTATAAAGTATACAGTTTAATTTCGCATATATACATGCACATATGTATTTGTTAAAATAGGTAATCACAAAATGATAAAGCGAGTGCTTGTGCAAAGTTATATTTATTTTTCTACAAGGTATGTAGAGACCTCTGAAGATGATTGTATTATCATCTTTTGCCTTCATTTTACAGTGTGATTTCCTTTAACAGCAACATCAATAAACGAGTTGCATGGAGGTTGAGTTTGTTGTTGACGTACCTACAATTTGCTTTTTTGGTGGAAAATCATCCTTTCTTTAAATGTACACTTAGCATTTTCTGTTTTTAAAAGAATGCAGTCACATTTCACATAATGAGGGATTATGTGCTGAGAAATGAGTCATTAGTTGATTTCCTTGTTGTGCAAGGGTGTACTTACACAAACCTAAATGGTACAGTCTATGTACCCCTAGGTTGTACAGTATAGTCTGTTACTCCTAGGCTATAAACGTGTACAATGTCTTACTGCACTGAATACTGAGGCAGTTGTAAGAAAACAGTAAGTATTTATCTAAACTATGTAAACATAGAAAATGTACAGTAAATATAGGGTAGTAGAATCTTATGGGACCACTGTCATATACAAGGTCTCTATTGATGGAAAAGTCATTATGTGGCCCATGACTATGCATGTGACTTTGAAGTAGCCCCACTCCCAACCTTTAACCAGTTAACAGCTTCTATACAGAAATTTTACCTTTGTGTTTTGGTTTTTTTTTGTTGTTTGTTTTTATTTCAGGGTATTACACATAATCAACACACTGTATGTAGTTCATTGAGAATGAACTACAATTAGAATGTAAATAAAAATGTAAATTATGATTAACGTAATTACATTAGTAGCAAATAAAATATTGGTGATTTTTCTGTAGTAGAGATGCCTGTTTTTCCTCCTACCTCCACTGTATTCATTTTGCTGAGTATTTCCACGTCCTCTCCCCATGGCAGTCTGCAACTACAGCCAAAGCTGCACCTACAGTTATACAATGCAACTACCTAGGCTAATATTAATTGGTTTAGTCATGGGCGTCTGATCCAAATGAAATCAATCAGATGTACCAGATAATTCAGACTTCTTACAGAGGCTGGTGAGTTTCTCTTTGGTGGGTAGATTAAAGAGATATTTTGATGCAGCTGAAAAATTCATTCTACTAAAAGTGCTAAGAGAAATGCATTGAAGTAGGAGCTTAGAGAAACAGACAGACTATGCAACCCCAGAAAAAAAAAAAAAAAAAAAAAAAAAGACGGAAAGGAGGAGATGCTTTGTTCTATTTCGCATAAAGTATGTCTTTCTATTTTTGTTTCAATCCCTGCTGATCTCAGCTACATTTCCTGCTTTGGGGTGATGGAGAACCCTGTGTTGTAAATTTTTTAAGCTTCATATTTTTTTGATGCCGGAACATCCTGATGAACTGACCATTGAGCACCTTGGCCAAGTAACCATTTGCACCAGTGTTATAAGGCTGGTCCCTGCCACAAATTCTCCTTCTTGCCGTCACTTGACTGTGACCCAGTGACATTCTAGTGCAACAATAAAATGCTCTCATGCCTTTTGCTTGTGTACTCTACTCTAACCCCAATAAAGGCACTTGGTCACAGGTCCTTACTCTCTCCACCTGCTTGGTTGAGCTGCTCCCTGGGACACGCTGCTTCTGTCTCTACAACCTATGACATAATAAATCCTTTACTTTGATTTACCTCCCCAAGAATAATTTCCACAACTGGCCATGTTGGAGTGATCCTTGAGACCCCACAAAGTCAATTTAGTCCCCCATTTAGAACACAGTATCCCTATGTGAAGCTTATACAGTATTTCCCTGTCATCTATGGTTTCACTTTGTACTCAATCACTTAAAAATATTAAATGAAAACTCCAGAAATAAGCAGTTTATAAATTTAAAATTGCGTACCATGTATTCTGAGTATCCCACCCAGGATGTGAATCATTTCTTTGTCCAGATCTCCTCATTATATATGCTATGTGCCCGTGAGGCAGTAGCTGTCTCATCTGTCAGATTAACTATCATGGTATCACAGTGCTCCTGTTTTAAGTAACCCTTATTTGACTCCATAATGGCCTCAAAGCACAAGAGTAATGATGTTGACAATTCGAATATGCCAAAGATAAGCCATAAAATGTTTCCTTTAAGTGAAAAGATGAAAATTCTCAACTTAATAAGGAAAGAAAAATTCATATGTTCGGGTTGCTAAGATCTACAGTAAAAATAATTCTTCTATCCCTGAAATTCTGAACAATATATTGCTTTACTGGTGCTATTTTGTCATTAATGTTGTTAATCTCTTACTGTGCCTAATTTATAAATTAAACCTTATCATAACTTTGTGTGTATAGGAAAAACACAATGTACAGAGACTGCGGTACTTTCCATGGTTTCAGGCATCCGCAGGCGGTTTTGGCAAGTATCCTTCATTGATAAGGGGAGACTTGTACATTTCCATTGAGAGTTTCCAGATAAACTGAGCTTCTTCGGCTGCCTCTGCCAATGACCAGCCCTTCCGTATCTATTATAGGGGCCAAGGAAAAACTTCCTCTTCACCCTCTGAAGGTTAACTAAAAATCACTGACCAGGGGCAGAGCAATAAAAGAAAATGCATACAAATTTATTTGATCATAGTTTTATGTGACATGGTAGCCTTCAGAATTAAGACCCAAAATACAGGGAAATTGTCCTATTTTCCTGCTTAGGTTCATAAAAGTATGGACAACTCTGTAGAAATATGATTGGACAAAAGGGGTATGATCTAATCTGAGTAGACTTAATGGGGAAATCGAGCAAGGCCTCTCTGTTTATTCTTGGCCTCCCTGTGTAGCATTCCTTCTTTTTGAGGATGGGGCAGGATCCTCTCTGGGTACTATGACAGTCAAACATAGTAGGTCAGATCATTTCTTTCTGGCCAGTTTTACACAGAAAGGCATGGGGAAAATTAGAGTAATATTTTTAGATTTTATGCCTGGCTTTGAGGGAAAGGAGTTCTGCTTTCTATGAGCCACTTGGAGAAGAGAGATTCTGGCTTCCATGACTAGCCTCAGGGGAGAGTGGGGGGCCAGAGGCAGAAGGACAGGAGGAACTCGGAGAGAAACTTTTGCTTCTCAAGCTGCTTCTAAGGTCTTTGTTTTGGGGTGTCATTTTTTGAGCCTCATCTCTACTTTTCTCTGAGGAGGGGAAGGTAACCTTTTCTTGTTGAATATCTGTTCTGTGACAATTAGGGGACTAGGACCTTTAAATACATGAACTTCTTTAATCATCAGTAACCCTGCCTGGTAGGTACTGTGTGCATTCTTCTTGTTATAGAAATGAAGACTTGCAGCTATGAAACAATAATTTGCCTTTGTCACATCGTTACACAGAGACAGAGCTGGGAGTTTAGTTTGGGTATGCTTGACTTTTAAACCAACGATCTGTCCTTAACAAATTCTTAATCTTGTAACAAAAACTATAGAACATTCACTATCTACATGCAGATAATCACCACCCCAGTCGTCCTAATCTTTGAATTTGTCTCAGGTCTAGGCAATTAATAAAATTGTCAGTCTTTCTGTGGTTGCTTTGATTTCTCAGCTCAGAGCTAGACCCAGAGGGGCCAAAGCCCCTTCCAATTGAAAGCCCAGAGCACCCTGCAGCCACCACTCATCTTCTATGTGATAGTAGATGACACTTTAGGGTCATTTGTATAGGTGTAGACAAAGCAAATGCCATTTTATAAGCCTGGTATTGCACAGTACTACTTCTCTCTTTTCTGATACTCACCTCCTCATTATTATTGCTAGTACTGGGTAATTGAACTTGTTTTTTTCTGCAACCTCCTTCTGAATGAGAAGAGTATGCCTTTGGATAGGGTTGAACTTTGAGGAACCCCGGATGAGAACTTTCACTATATCCAAACAATGCAGACATAAAGGTATAAAGATAGAGCCGAGACTACGTGGATTGGTGGACAGTGGTAACTGGCTGATTTCCATGCCACCCTTGTGGGCCACCTGAGTGGTCTCATATACTGGGACCAGTTGACCCAAGACTTGATTCAGGCAGGTGCTGGTCACTGAAAAGATACTACTGTTTGCTTGAGGGAGCCTTGGCCTCACACTCCTGAACATTGTCAGCATCAGCAGAACTGGAGAGGCTATTAGGTATTGGAATGGTCAATGAAAGCCACAACAAGCCACAATGAAGGTAACTGTGAAGCCTTTCATCACTCACCGTGAGTGTGTAAGCAAGAGGCTAAAACTGGGAAAGGCACCCACTCCCCCGACTCTGCCTCCATTTCATTTTTCTTCTTGAAAAGGCTCTCATCAAAAACCAGGAGAGAGTTGTCTAACTGTTGAAGGAATCCTAAACAAAAGTTCTTGCAATTGTATGGATGAGGGGCCAGGAAGGAGGGAAAGGGGAGAAGAGTAGGTTTTAAAAAATATTAGGTACTGAGTCAGAGTGATGTCTTCAAGATTCCCCTGCCCTCCCATAAGGCAGTCTCAGCAGAGGCGCCTTGCGAGGACCTCTGTTTAAGGCCTCCCGTGATGAGACCTAGGAATAAAGGTGCTGAGGCTCAGGATGCTAACACGCAAAGGGCATGAGTAGCCCAAAGGCCCTGTGCTCTCACCTACAGCTTGCTTCAGAGACTGCAGCGCTCTGGCTGTGAGCAAGTCTAATGCAGGGAGAGGAGGTCAGTTTCCCTCGTGAGGCCTGATGGATAAGTCTTTGTAATTGCTAATGGTCAGGCTTTAAACACATCATGCAAAGGTTTTCAGCAATCAGGGTTGGGACAAAAAAAAAAAAAAAAAAAGAAACCAATTTGCCATCCTGTCCCAGGGAAAAGTTATATGTGAAGGAACTTATATTCTTCACAGTCTCATATTTTGTCTTATACCCACATTAGTGTGTGCCTTTGTGAAATTCTTCTTTCCTCATAGGCATTCTGTCATGGTTTTAAACTTATTTAATTATTAGGTACTGACTATATAAAATTCATTTTTAAAATTAATCTGTGTTGCTTGTAAAGTCCTTGATGATTCTAGTTACTAAGTTCTGATGATTGGCAGAAGTAAATAAACTGTATGAGGCTGTGCAATAATTGGGATGTTTTTGTTTTTTTTCTAGTTCAGAGTGATTGAATTTTCATAAGGTTCAATTGGTCTGCATCAGACTGTAATACTATGTTCCCACATGAGTGAACTGTAGAAACAGCTTGCACAATAATGTAGGATTATCACCAGCTCCAATACTAAAAGTATTATGTGTTCATTTTGTTTATTTTCTGTCCCCTACCATTAGAATTTAAGTTCCTTAGCTCTAATTCCATTAGAATTTAAGTTCCCTAGAAGTAGAGGGTTTTGTTGTTGTTGTTGTTGTTTTGTTTTGTTTTTGGTCTTGTTTTAATCATTGTAGTATCTCTAGCACCTAAAATAGTGTTTGGCACATAGATGTGCCATTCATGTTTAGTGCAAGAATCAATGAACAAAATTGGCATTATATGAAATAGAATTTTTTTTTTGCTTTTAGTAAATATCTAAAATACTTTTCTAAATAAATGCCACAATATAAAATGACAAATGTGTATTCCATATTCACATCGTATAGTCATGTTTCAATGCAAGGGAAACAAAATCAAATGCTTTCATACGTCAAGGCATGTATTATGACCTATGGTCATGAAATCCTCAGATAATCACTTGTAGTCACCTAATAGCCGCTGATACAGGGTTAGCCCAGGAACCTGCACTGGGTGTCCTAATTATTACTGCAACTCTTCTATCCTGTCGACCAAAATACTTTCCTGTATTTTGAATTCAGACTCCCTTGAACGTTTCAAATAGGTTCAGCTTTTGGACTTCTGTGTTCATGTAAACATTGGCCAATTTTAACTAAAATTGTTCTAAGTCAGTTTAACCAGGGCTGCCCTACCCCCACCTCCCTGATATCCCATCACGTTTCTCATCCTCTACCATCCTCCAGGTGATGTCTGACCACTCTGGTCTGCCTTTGGCAAGAATCATGTTAGGTGAGTTTAGCCAAAATCCCTCTTCCCCGTGAGATTTCCTTTTGGTAATTTTTTATCAGCTGACCCTCACCCTGCTCCTTGGCTGTGAGTATGCACTTCTCTGTGCTTTTTTCAGAATTGGGTCTGGTTCTATACTGAGATTTCTTTCCCCCCATTGCAATAGTGCTGAGTAAAATCTGTTTTTACCACTTTAACCACTGTCTCGCTCTGTTTTTTCTTTGACACTGTAGCTACTCAGAAGGAAGACACAGCTCTTCTCACTTCCAGGGGTAATAATTGCTCAAGTCATTGATTTCATTAAAAGAACACATACTCAAAGAGAGTAACATTTGAAGATGATAAGGAGAAATCGTACAAGTTATTCTTGGACTGAATCTTGGATGCCTCACATAATCTGAATCATATATTCTAATTTCCTTTTTAAATTTTGTATTCAAGGATACTCACGCTAAAAGGACAGAAGTAGCAACACCTCATTTTGATTTTATCACTGTACCCTTATGGGGGCTGTGATCTCTGAGTGGCTCTTATTACTGAGCTCTGTGAATAGTAATAATATGTCATCAGACTACACACTGGATGATTCTGAAACTTAATCTTTCAAATCTCAACACCACAGTATTTCCCTGCCACAGTTATTAACAGATGGGCATAGTTATTAACATTACTAGATGATATCAAACAGAATTCACGATTTCAATAATAGTACATTTTAGTAATGAACAAAGTATTGAAAAATTATTTCTATTTCTTGCTTTTGTAACTATAAAATTGATTTTGATATGACTTTCAACCTACAAATATGCTAAATTCACTAATTAATTGTAATAGATTATATGTGTATATAAATTATTTTGGATTTCCTCTGTATAATAAATTGTATAGTCTAGAAGTAATGATTTCTATTTCTTCCTTTTTAGTTTTTAAGTAGTTCTAGTTCTAATCCTTGTCTTGTCTTAATGTACCAGCTGTATTCTCTAAGAGGATGTTGATTTAACATGATAGCATGGATATTCTGCCTTATTTCTGGACTCAGAAAAGAAGTTTTCAACATTTTAAACTTAAGGATGATATTGTCTGTGCATACTTTTTTTAAAAACCAGATTAGGAAAGTTCTGTTCTAGTCCTGATTTCCTTATTTTCTAAGATTTCACATTATGAATGGGAGCTGAATTTTAACAAAAAAATTGGGTTTTTTAAATCAGCTAATGAGCTTATGCTATTTTCTATGTGTCCTGTTAATGCAGTGAATTTTTGTGATTTACTTTTAAGTGTTAAATCGACCTTGCTGTACCAGAATCAACTTAACTTGGTTGTCATATAGAGTCATTTTACTAGAATTATTATATTAAATATTTAGAAATAAATATAAAATGTTTTTTGTACTGTTACTGGACTTAGTGGAATAATAATATTGCTGTAGTGTTTACATGTAGTTCAGGGTGGGAATTCATTCAATTTTCCTTGGTTGCAATGTTATCAAGATTAGCCCGACTTCATACAATTAATTGAAGAACTTTTCCTGGTTCTTTTCTTTAGAAGAGTTTGTGTGATATTAGCATTATTTCAAGTTTGAAATTTCTTGGTAAGACCACATATATAGAGAATATTCCTTAGAAGAAAGTTATAGATTCAATATCTTATTGGATATAGGCTTATTCTTTTTTTACCTTCCTTCTTGAGAGTGTTTGAATACACAGGATCTGTGTGAGAGAATTTTAAGGGATGATGAATATTTTCTTTATTCTAACTTTGGTGTCGGTCATCCTATTTCCTGAGTGGTAAAATTTATAGACTTGTGTGACAATATACTATTTCAAATTATGAAGAAGCTTTGTCAGTGAGGGTTTCAGGTCTTCTCTGATAAAGATTCATTTCTGAAACTCACTCTGAACATACCTGGTTCTCTCAGGTTTTTAGTGGGTTTTCTTGTCTTAGGTCTCAGCTTTGGAATATGCTCATAAAATTACTAGGGTAGGTCCTATTGTAATTAAACTTTTGAAAATTTTGTTTGGTTTTATAGTTAAACCTCTTTCCCTTCATCATTTTCTGCTGAAAATTTTGTTTGGTTTTATGGTTAAACCTCTTTCCCTTCATTATTTTCTGCTGAACTCCATCTTTAGCCTAAACTATTCAGTACTCAGCATCCAGAAGCTCGGTCTCTGAATCCAGGCTCTCAGTCCTGCTTGAAGTTGGCTCCTTTCCTGAATTTGGACATCCTTACCTGACCATACACCTAGGCATAGCACAAGATTCCTTCCTTCCACAATATAGAGAACCGTATTTTTCTTAGAAATTTAACCTCCTTCCAACTAGTGAGCACCAAATGTGATAATAAGATACCTTGCAGGCCGGGCGCGGTGGCTCAAGCCTGTAATCCCAGCACTTTGGGAGGCCGAGACGGGCGGATCACGAGGTCAGGAGATCGAGACCATCCTGGCTAACACGGTGAAACCCCATCTCTACTAAAAAATACAAAAAAAAAACTAGCCGGGCGAGGTGGCGGGCGCCTGTAGTCCCAGCTACTCGGGAGGCTGAGGCAGGAGAATGGCGTAAACCCGGGAGGCGGAGCTTGCAGTGAGCTGAGATCCGGCCACTGCACTCCAGCCTGGGCGACAGAGCCAGACTCCCTCTCAAAAAAAAAAAAAAAAAAAAAAAAAAAAAAAAAAAAAAAAAAAAAAAAAAAGATACCTTGCAACAAGTTTATGAAATTTTTACATGTTTTGAATAATATAAAATTGAATATTGATATAGGTTATATTAGAGATGATAGATAATTTTTAATAGAATTGAGAACCCATGAACCTGTGAAACAAGAATTTTATTAGGGTCATTATGCAGCTCCATCTGTTTTAAAATTTGAGATTCACGTCATAAAAAAATCCATAAAAATGATAATGAGAAACAATAAAACAGACATTTAGTTATCCTAAAATTGTTTACCTCTTTTCTTAAAAGCCTCTTGCTATAAATCTCAAACACTTTTCTAGGTGAAAAATACTTAGTCAGGTACTTGTAACATGGAGAGAAAGAATGCTTTCAGTTATAATTTGGTAAACTTGGCAGTCTACAAAAATGTGAAAAAATACCTGTGTTCTATTCAGCATAGATACGTGAGAAAAGTACAGAGATTTATCCAGAATAACATGGATATTGTAGCACATAAATCTTCTTGGTTTACCGGTTCTATGTTTTATCTTTCTATTGCAAAAAAAAATGTTTTAACTTCCCATCAGTGAAAATTGCCAAGAGGCAAAAACTTGCTAACCAAAAAAGTTTTCCTTTTGAAATCTACACAGAAAGATATGTATCTGCTTGGACACATATTGACTTATGTAAGATAGGGACACATCATCCCATCCTCAAACTCAAACCTGAATGCATTTGCCTGCCCCATGAGAACTGCAAGTTTCTTTTCATTAGCTATCAAAAAGGTGTCTTCTAGGCTTTAGCTGTTTCTGCACTGTTTAATAAACTTGACAGTAAATAAAGAGTTGACCTAAATATTTACTATTCAGTCATGTGGTATAAATAAAAAATACTTGATCTTTGTCTCTGGTTCCTGTCACAGAGAACCTAAAACCCCAGAAATTTCCTGAGTGACAAGTGTTGTGTGTTATTAGTAATGAGTTAATGAGGTGACTCTAGGTGGGCCCCTAGATAGCTTCAGGATGGGGACTGGTAGCCAGAGGAACATACTACATGATTAGAGGTTTGGAACTTTCAGCCCCTGCCACCCCAAATTCCAGAGGAAAAAGAGGCTTGGGGTTAGTTTAATCACCAATGACCAGTGATTTAAACAATTGTGCCTACATAATGAAACTTTCATAAAAACCCCTAAACAATGACGTTTGGAGAGCTTCCAAGTTGGGGAACACATGAAGGTGCTGGGAAGGGAGTGCATCTGGAGAGGGCATGGAAGCTCCACACCCTCTAACACCATACCTGGCTCTGTGCATCCCTGTTGATATGGTTTGGTTCTGTGTCCCCACCCAAATCTCATCTTGAATTGTAATCCTCACATTTCAGAGGATGGGCCTGGTGAAAGGTAATTGGATCAAGGGGGTGGTTTCCCCTGTGCTGTTCTCCTGATAGTGAGTGAGTTCTCAGGAGATCTGATGTTTTAAAAAGTGTTTGGCAGTTCCCTGGTCACTCTTCATCTTTCTTGCCACCTTGTGAAGAAGGTGCTTGCTTCCCCTTAGGCTTCTGCCATGATTCTAAGTTTCCTGAGGGCTCCCCAGCCATGCGGGAACTGTAAGTCAATTACACCTCTTTTCTTTATAAATTACGTAGTCTCAAGTAGTTCCTTATAGAGTGCAAAAACGGACTAATACACCTTCCATCAGGCTGTTCTTGAGTTGTATCTTTTATAATACACTGGCAATGGTAGTTAAATGCTTTCCTGAATTCTATGAGCTGTGCTAGAAATCACTGACACTGATAAGGGATATTATGAGAATCCCTGAATTTATGGTTGTTCCAGCAGAATTGTGGGTAGCTTGGGAACCCCATTTTTGACTTGCATCTGAAGTCAGGGCAGTCTTGAGGGACTCAGGCCTTAACCTGTGGGGTCTTTTCTAACTCTGGATAGCTAGGGCCAGATTTGAATTACATTTGTGGATATCCAGATGATACTGGAGAATCAGAGAATCCATTGATGTGGGGAAAAAATAAGTCAGCAAATACTAAACATTTCCTGAACACATGGCTGAATAGCAACATTATTCTCTACTCTTTCCAAAGGGACAATTTTCTACTATTTAATTGAACGTCAAGCATTTTGTTTACTTTGCTTCTGCTCAAATTCTATATCTGTTGACATAGCAAAGAGAAGTGATGTGAAATTTTTATTCTAAGAGGGCAATTTGTATAATGTCCTAAATGAACACACAACATTTATTTTATTTCCAACCAAGTTGATTTATCATGCTCTGAATTATCCATTGTCTGTGTTTATTGTTTTTTTCTTACCAGATTGTATATACACTCCTTGAGTTAGAGGCAGTGTTTACCTATCTAAGCTGAAGCCTAACATTGTCCTAGAATATAGTGGTAATGCAGCATTATTTATTGATTGACTTGATATGAGATTTACATAATGAAGAATGTGACTTTTTAATTCTTGTCTTATTTTTTATGGAGTTTTAAGTTGCACTTTGTCTCCCGGTCCACAATGCACTAAAACTCTTGAGTTTCATTTCCATCTTTATAGCTCCAATTATGTGCAGAACATTTTGCTGATGCTGAGTTGAGAAGAGAGAAAAGTCTGGGGCAGAGAGGCCTCAGTTAAGTTACTTAACCTCCCAGAAACTCAGTTTCTTCAGCTGTCAGATATGGTATACCTTAATAATGCCAATTTCATGAGCTGTCATTAGGGCAAGTGAGAATCCATATATAAATCTCCTGAAATATTTGGTAGGCATTAAATATGTGTCTCTTTCCCTGATGGGAAAATAAATTGTCTTGCTATTGGTCTGGAGGTAAGCTGTGGACCAGGATACCTCCAGGATATAATTTAAATAATAGCAGAATATAATTTAAATAATACATCCCCAGCACTTTTTTCTGTATTTACATTACATAATCGTTCTTTTATTTAAGTAAATACATGTACTTACAAAATATTTAACAACCTTAGAAAATACAAATCCCAAGATTTCACTGGTAAGTTCTTCATGGGAGGGCAAAAATCAAAGCTTGTCTCACCATTCATGTTTGTTTATTTCTCTCTTTTTAATTAAAATATTGTAGAAGAGACATTGAAACTTTGTAATGATGCCAGTAAGGAAGTGATTGGTGCTGTTAAATTGGGCAGACAAAAGGTATTGAGGAGAATAAAGGCGGTAGAAAGATAACTTGCAAAGGGGCGAAGTAACTATTTTAGCAGTGGTTAATATGCTATGACCTTGTGTTGTATTTTTTCAGATCATAATTTTGGAAATCAAGTGCATTTTATATAACATATCAGACAAAGGGACAATGATTATTTATTTGAAATTATTATGATTGTTGAACATGTGTTCTGTGAGGACTGACTTATGAATAGCTCCCATTTTGAACTTGGAGGAGTTTTGCTTATAAAAATAAAGCCTATAAAACAATCACAGTCACTAAGTATGTTGAATGCTTTATCTGAGGAGCCTAAAGAGTTATTGTATGTTCTTACACTGGATCTGTATAAAAGAGCTAAGAACGTTTGTTTATTTATTTGTTTAACATGTTATCTGGTTGAAAAAAATAACAAAGAAAAATGTGTAATATAGATCATGTGTGCCTTACTAACACTGAACTGTTTACTACCTGGTCCTTTAGAAAAAAAAGTTTGCTAAACTTTGCTGTAGAATATTACACATGTCAAAAAGTTTTTGAAGACCTGTCACATTTGCAATATTTAATTTTTCTGTGTTCAGATTTGTATAAGACAGTATTAATTTCTTATAGTTCAAAATAAAGTAAGGGAACCATAGAGTCTTAATTTTAAATTACTTAAGTAACAATATTGTTACTTTGAAATGCAGCCTGGAAACATTTGAATTAAACTGGAACATAATCAATTAAATATCTTGCCTTACCTAGAATTGTGTTTTGAGGTTTGACACATTGAACCCTATCATATGAACTTGCCACCTTGTATTTATCTTTGAATAATATTAAGAAGCAATGACTACTGTTGTGCTTAGGTATTAGGATATGTTTATTTTCAATTTTAAGATGTTTGCTAAATTGTTTTCCAAAGTGCAACAGTTCTACAGTGTCAAATTTAAGCACAAAATCTATTATAACTTTTTAGTAGGTAGTCATTATAATGCTAAGGAAATTTTAGTCTTTTCCTACTTAAGTTAGAAATTTGATTTTAAGAAATGCTTTTTCTGCATATATTGATATAGTCATACATTTTTCACTTATTTTTAATTCTGTGAATATTATATTAATGAGAAAATATGTTGATTCATTTATAATTTTAAGTAATACTTTCATATCTTAAATAAATTCTATTTAGGTATGAATCTCCAATATAAACAAACCCCTAATTTTATGAGACTTATTACTTTATTCTTTGGTCATATATACTTTTATATTTGCCATGAGTCTCATCTAGTATTCATGATGTTTAGATGTTTTTGTATTGCATTAAATAACAGAATAATAATTGCCATTTGTATCCGTGTGTTAATTTGAATCTGATTACATCTTAATGAGATATTTCTTGAGAACATATTCCTTATTTTGTAATATCCATTTGCCTCTACATATTCTATTTTATTTGGTAATTTTATTTCTATTTTACATTTATCTATCTATTACAGCATATTTCCCAATGTTAAGCTGGATATATTATTCACATGATCACTAGAGTCATTGGTCATGTGTCCTGATGAAATCTAAACACAATAAATTCTTCATAGATGTTTCTAAATTAAATAAAATAGAAAGGAGTTTATTCTGTGCATGAGTCAATTAATCCTTATAATTTTTGAAGCTATATTATTTTTCTCATTTTACAGATATAATATCTGGAGTTCCAGTAAATTGTTCTGCAGTATGATAGTTCTGGGTTCATATCTGTGACCAGTCACAGACATCAGTGTTGCAACAAGCTGATCTGAAAGATGCAGTGGAATAGTAGTGGGAGAGCATTGTTGCCTGAACAAGAGGGATCAGTAGCCCATAGACTGCAGTTGGCATTGTCTGTGCATGAGAGGATAAGGGATTTCTGGTACATGGACTCATGGGTCCCAGACTCTTGTCTGGGTGGCAGTCAGTGGTCATGTGGTTGGTTTGACCTATATCCCCACTTATGGGGCATCCTGGGTGGTGCAGAGAGAAACAAATATTTCATACTAGCTTAGAAAGAGGCACATGGATCTGTAGAGTCATCATTGTCTGCTGATGAAAAAGACTTAGTATGCAAGGCAGAAACTAGTCATTTGGTAGATAAAGTAGACAATTGCAGGAGCAATGAGGATGGGAGATAAGCTGGCCTTAGGTTAAAGCAATTGCAGATAAACAGGATTGAGATTTTTGCCAGGTGGGTAATAGTCCTGAGGAAAATTTATAGTGAGAGTCTTTTTAGTAAAAGAGCATGATGTCCTATGTTATAAGCGGGAAAATCCTTATGATGTTGGGAGCATAAGATTTTTTAGTCCTTGATGACATTAAAACATTTTTAAAGTAGCGTACAAAATTCAGTAAATTTGAAAAATAAGAGATAGTTACTAGAACAGGACATACCAAAAATCTCAAGGCTAAAAGTAGTGCACTTATTGGTGATAATAAGGCCCAGAAAATAACTATGGGGGATGATGTTTAAAGTGTGATGAAGATACAGATGATTGCAACTGAAAAGTGCAAGAACCTGTATAGCCTGGTTTTAAATTGTTTCTTCTCTCAGTTAAGACTCTTCAATCATTCCAGTTGCTCAGGTCAAAATTCTTGGTATCATCATTTTCTCCAGTTTATGACACACTAAACATCATCTTATCAATAAGTCCTCTCTTTTCCATCTTTGAAAAAGATAGATTTCTACCACTTTTCTTCATCTTGGCCAAAAGTACCATTTTCTCTAGACTGGATTATTTCAGAAGCCAAATAGTGGATTTCTCTTTTTTGCTCTAAAAGGGAAATACAACTCTTTCCATTTATTATCAACATATTAACAAATGAATCTATTAAAATAGGATCATTCAGATCATAGCATCTTGTGCTCCAAACTCCCCAATAATTTTTCATCCAATTTAGAAAATCAACAACATTTTACTATGTGTAACCATTACCTACTGTCGTAATCATGTTGTATACCAGATTATAAAGAATCTCAACAACTTAAAACTACAGTACTTTATGCTCATAGCTTCGATGATGACCATCTTGGCTCAGTTTGCACTTGGTTCAAGATGTAGATTGAGTCCAATTCTGTTTCTTGCACTCTTTATAATTGCCAATGAATGCTGCATGACAAGTCAAAGGCAAGGTGCAAGAAGTAGAATACAACAATATGATACTAAGTCTAGCCTGTCATTTTAGATAACAAAAACAAATGCTATAAAAGGATTAGATATCCAAAAGATTCAAGGGGGGAAGGTCAGTGAAAGACAAAAGGGATAGGCCATAATAGGCAGGAAGAACTTTCAGTGCAGTTACAGTGCAAGCCTGACAAGGGAAAAGGAAGAAGAAATGGGTAGGATCAATCTCAGATTGCAGTGGAGTTGCAAGTTTTGGCCATATAACAATGCCAAATTCTTGAGTCTCATGAAAGGGAACTTGCATTTCATAAAAATGTGCCAGCAGCAGTGCCCATGCAATGCTCAGTCACTGGCTAGTAATAGCACAGTAGAAACATAGTCTCTAGGTGGACATGGTCATGAATCAGAGGGATAGCAGTCAGGGCTCTCAGTCCAATTTCACCCCTATCATCAGTTTCCTTTGAAGAAGAGCTGAGCAGCACATTGGCTTGGCTGCAATACCAGTCACATTCCCAAGCCAACATCATTGGGGCAAGCATGTATTTCCTCCAATGGAAGTAGGGAAGAGAGGGTTATTTAAAAATAATCTAATTCTCTTGGTAGCAATTGTGAATGGGAGTTCACTCATGATTTGGCTCTCTGTTTGTCTGTTATTGGTATAGAGGAATGCCTGTGAGTTTTGCACATTGATTTTGTATCCTGAGACTTTGCTGAAATTGCTTATCAGTTTAAGGAGTTTTTGGGCTGAGATGATGGGGTTTCCTAAATATACAATCATGTAATCTGTGAACAGACAGTTTGACTTCCTCTCCTCCTATTTGAATACATTTTATTTCTTTTTCTTTCCTGATTGCCCTGACCGGAACTTCCAATACTGTGTTGAATAGGAGTGGTGAGACAGGACATCCTTGCCTTGTGCTGGTTTTCAAAGGAAATGCTTCCAGCTTTTGCCCATTCAGTATGGTATTGGCTGTGCATTTAACATAAACAGCTCTTATTATTTTGAGATATGTTCCATCAATATCTAGTTTATTGAGAGGTTTTAGCATGAAGGGGCGTTGAATTTTATTGAAGGCCTTTTCTGCATCTATTGAGGTAATTATGTGGTTTTTGTCATTGGTTCTGTTTATGTGATGGATTACGTTTATTGATTTGCGTATGTTGAAGTAGCCTTGCATCCCAGGGATGAAGCTGGCTTGATCATGGTGGATAAGCTTTTTGAAGTGCTGCTGGATTTGGTTTGCCAGTATTTTATTGAGGATTTTCTCACTGATGTTCATCAGGGATATTGGCCTGAAATTTTATTTTTCTGTTGTATCTCTGCCTGGTTTTAGTATCAGGATGATGCAGGAATATAACTTACAAGGGACATGAAGAACCTCTTCAAAGAGAATTACAAACCACTGCTGAAGGAAATAAAAGAACACAAACAAATGAAAAAAAAAAAATTCCATGCTCATGAATAGGAAGAATCAATATCGTGAAAGTGGCCACACTACACAAAGTAATTTATAGATTCAATGCTATTCCCATCAAACTACCATTGATTTTCTTCACAGAATTATAAAATCGACTTCAAATTTCATATGGAAACAAAAAAGAACCCATATAGCCAAGACAATAGTAAGAAAAAAAAAAACAAAGTTGGAGACATCACACTACCTGACTCCAAACTACACTACAAGGCTACGATAACCAAAACAGCATGGTACTGGTACCAAAACAGATATATAGACCAATAGAACAGAACAGAGGCCTCAGAAATAAAACCACATATCTACAACCATCTGATCTTCATCAAACCTGAAAAAAAGAAGCAATGGGGAAAAGATTCTCTATTTAATAAACGGTGCTGGGAAGACTGGTTAGCCATATGCAGAAAACTGAAGCTGGGACCCCTTCTTTATGGAAAAATTAACTCAAGATGGATTAAAGACTTAAACATAAAACCTAAAACCATAAAAATCCTAGAAGAAAACCTAGGCAATACCATTCAGGACATAGGCATGGGCAAAGAATTCATGACTAAAGCACCAAAAACAATGGCAACAAAAGCCAAAATTGACAAGTGGGATCTAATTAAACTAAAGAGCTCCTGGCTGGGTGCGGTGGCTCAAGCCTGTAATCCCAGCACTTTGGGAGGCCGAGACGGGCGGATCACAAGGTCAGAAGATTGAGACCATCCTGGCTAACACGGTGAAACCCCATCTCTACTAAAAAATACAAAAAACTAGCTGGGCGAGGTGGCAGGCGCCTTTAGTCCCAGCTACTTGGGAGGCTGAGGCAGGAGAATGGTGTAAACCCAGGAGGCGGAGCTTGCAGTGAGCTGAGATCGCGCCACTGCACTCCAGCCTGGGTGACAGAGCGAGACTCCATCTCAAAAAAAAAAACACAAAACTAAAGAGGTCCTGAGAAGCAAAAGAGATTATGATGAGAGTGAACAGACAACCTACAGAATGGGAGAAAATTTTTGCAATCTATCCATCTGACAAAGTTCTAATATCCAGAATCTACAAGGAACTTAAACAGATTTACAAGAAAAAAACCCAACAGCCCCATCAAAAAGTAGGCAAAGGATATGAGCAGACACTTCTCCAAAGAAGACATTGATGTGGCCAGCAAACATATGAAAAAAAGCTTATCATCACTGATCATTAGAGAAATGCAAATCAAAACCATATGACATACCATCTCATGCCAGTTAAAATGGCAATCATTAACAAGTCAGTAAACAACCAATGCTGACAAGGATGTGGAAAAATAGGAACACTTTTTCACTGTTGGTGGGAGTATAAATTAGTTCAACCATTGTGGAAGACAGTGTGGCGACTCCTCAAGGATCTAGAACCAGAAATATCTTTTGACCCAGCAATCCCATTACTGGGTATATACACAAAGGATTATAAATCATTCTACTGTAAAGACACATCCACATGTATGTTTATTGCAGCACTGTTTACTGTAGTGAAGACTTGGAACCAACCCAAATGCCCATCAATGATAGACTAGATAGATAAAGAAAATACACACCATGGAATACTATGCAGCCATAAAATAGAATGAGTTCATGTCCTTTGCACGGATGTGGATGAAGCCGGAAACCATCACTCTCAGTAAACTAACACAGGAACAGAAAACCAAACCCCACATGTTCTCACTCAGAAGTGGGAGTTGAACAGTGAGAACACATGGACACAGCAGGGGAACATCACACATCGGGGCCTGTTGGGGGATAGGAGGCAACGGGAGGGAGAGCATTAGGACAAATACCTAATGAATGCAGAGCTTAAAACCTAGATGACAGGTTGATAGGTCCAGCAAACCACCATGACACATGTATACCTATGTAACAAACCTGCACATTCTGCACATGTATCCTAAAACTTAAAGTAAAATAATAATAATAATCTAATTAAACAATATGGGACATGCACATCTACATGAATCAAGCTTTTCTTTACCTCTCTTACCTCGTTTATTACCACCATCATCTTGTTAATTCCCCTCTAGCCATACTACTGCCTGATATTTTTCAGAGCACACCAGACATGCTCCTATCATAGGGACTTAGCCTGAAATGCTTTTTGCTCAGATGTCTGCATGGCTGTCTATCTCATTTCCATCTGATGTTTATTCAAATGTCAACCTGTCAATAAGTCTTTCCCTAATCAACTTTTCTAAAACCTTAATTTCCATCACCAGAAAACTTACTCCATGAATTGCTTTGAGAGTTAATCCTATCCACCTTTTCAAGTACAGGCTAGATTAATCAAGGAAAAATGTACATATAATATTGTACATTCTCATTTTGGTGCTACAGTCTCCTGGCTGGTATAGGCAGCAGGTAATCTAATTTTTCTTAGAAAGTAGCACTATGAATAATTTAACAAGTGTTTGCCCTCAGGAAAATATTGAATTTAGAGCTTTTTGCAAATAATTCAATAACAAGAACAAATCCTGCAATAGTTAAGTTTTAGGAAAAATGTGCAGGCATAGGGGAAAGCCAAGTACTTCTCCTCCATCAGTTTCTTCACCCTCACTGGAGATAATCAAAGAAATAATAGGCTGGATCTTTGATTACCAAATATGATAAAATAATTCAGTCAAGTTTCTTGCTGTTGCACAGTATAGCAAATAAGCACTGTGATGGATAGCCTTACATGTCAACTTGACTGAGCTGTAGCACCCAGTTACTTAGTCAAACATGAATCTAGGTATTGCAATGAAGGTATTTTGTAGATATTGTTAACAATTTTAATCAGTCATCTTTAAGTAAAAATTGTCCTTGACAACCTGAGTGGGCCAATTCTAATGAGTTGTAAGGCCTTAAGAGGAAAAACAAGGTTTCCTTGAGGAAGAAGAAATTCTACATGTGAATTCTAGCCTGATGATTGCCAGCTTGATGGCGGCACACCCCATGAATTTTGGACTTTCCAACCCTCACAATTATGTAGGCCAATTTTTTGAAATAAGTCTCTCTCTCTCTCTCTCTCTATATATATATATATATATACACACACATACACACACACACATATAATGTACATAATATAATGTACATACATATACATGTATATGTTAAGCACTACTTATCAGGAGACCATTAAGAATTCTGATGGTTTGCCTTTCCATACTTCATTTGAATAACTGTGAAATAGAAAGAAGCGTTCTTAGTAAATGGAATAAAAAAGTAACCCTCTAAAATATGCCAGGCAGTAGACTAGATGCTTTTATACATGCTATTTAAAACTGAATTATTTTAGAAAACACATACTCCCATTTTACAGAGGAGAAGATGGAGGTTTGTGATACTAAGGGAAAGCAATGTAATACACAGTAGCCATGAATAGGAGTCATGCAGATGTGGGGGTGTATCCCACTAGCTCCTCCGTGTATTAGATAGACGTTTTAGACATCATCCGAGACTGTGTTTTCTCGCATGTGAAATAGGAATGACCTATCTTGCTAAGGTAGAGGTTGTAAGGACTAGTTAGCATATGTGAATGTGAAGCCATTTGAGGCAAACTGAGGGTGTTCAAAAAATGTTTGCACCCTTAATTTTCTAAAAATCAAGATACCATAATTTGACTGCCATTAGGCATACTGCCTGTTTTCTTTGTAGCCTTTTTCACAGTGCTGCAGAAGGTACGTAAATAGCCCTGTAGCCCATAGTGTCCTAGATTTCACCATGAAAACCAATGGATTTCTCCATCTTAAATTACCAAGGGCAGTTATAAAGAGGAATTCGGCCTACTGCTATCTCTGGAACCGCCTAATTTCTGTTCTTCTAAAAGTGAGCTGATTTAATTTCTTTGATATTTTTGACCAAATTTTGACAAAAATAAACTGCAAGATCCCTGAAAAAGCATTCCATTTGGTTTATATTGGGACTTCTTAACCACTGAAGTTAAAAGAAAGCCAATCTATCACTGTTATTTGATAATAAATTACATTTTTCTTCTTTATAATCCTCCAAAATGCACTCAGATTTTGTCTTCAAAATAACTGATGTATTTTTTTGCCCTCATTTCTCTAAGGGGGAGAAAACACCCAAAAATAGCCAGATTTTTACTTGTACTCTTTTTTTTTTTCCTTTTAACATGAAATGATTGAATTTGCTGGTGAAAGAAGAGTACTTATGAATTGCAAAAGCGTGCCTTCTGATAAATACTTCATCATCTCTGAAAAATGAAAGCAATAAAAAATGCAATAAATTCTGTTTATGGAGGAAGAAGCAGACTAACATCTTGCAATATTAACTTCAGAGAAATGTGCCAGAGAGTGAAAGTGGTCAGTTCTTGCTTATTGCTCTGTCATCTTAGATGTGCAGACACATGCTGTTCCTCAGAGATATAGGGGCTCTCATAAGAATCTCTACATTCAGCCCTACTCACTACCCCTGCCTCACCCCACATCTGCAGGAGGAGTACAGCCTTACACACTGAATTCCTTGGTATAGAGAGGCACCTTGGGCATTAGTCAATCAGATGGCTGTTTGTGTTGTTGACCCAAGTTTTAAACCAGGCTTTCAGGTGTACTGGCTGCTGGCCTCTGTGACAGGGACATGATACTTAACCTCTGTGAGTCTCTGCTTCCTCATTTGTAAAATAAAGATAATACTTGGACCTGCTAGGAAGTTTTAAAAATTTAATAGAATAATATAATGTGTGTGAGGTATTAAACAAAAAGTATAGCATGCTGTCTGATGTTGCTATTTATATTATTATTATTATTATTATTATTATTGTTTTGTGGTTGTTAACGTGGTGTTTGGGGACTTGGGTTCTGATGTCAGACAGACTTACTTAATTTTCAGTTCCAAATCCAGCTCTGTGTGACCTTGAACAAATTTTGTAATATCATCATGTATTAGTTTATTGACCCATATCATGAATGGAATAACATGATCACGTCTCTCACAGAGTTGTTGTGAAAATTAAGATGTTATAATAGAGTAACATGGTTATGGTTATTACTTAATTTAAACCCTGAAGGTACACTAATGTGCTAGATATAATTATTATTAACATACCTTGGAAGAAACTGAGACTCATAAAATTTATGAAAATCAGTTAGTAGAAGAATTTTAATCCTATTCTCTCTCATTCTTACGCCTGAAATCGTTTCAAAACATAGCTCAAGGCAGTGATCTATAGAAAAAACTGAGAACCATCTTTGACTTCTCTTGTCTTATGCCGAACCAAAACTGTCAATGAATTCTCTTAGTTCTGTCTTCAAAATGAGCCAGATTGTGACCACCTCATACAGCCTCCATCACATTTCCCCAAGCCAGGCCATTATCTTCTCATACCTGAACTAGGTCAGAAGGCTGAACACTGGTCTCCCTGCCCTAAGTTTGCCAACAGAGCTGATTTTCATCTCAGAAACCACAATGATATTTTGAAAACAGGCATGAGGTCTGTTCAATAACCTCTAATAGCTTTCAGAATGAAGGGCAAAATTCTCACCATGGTCTACGGGGTTCTAAGGGACCTGTCCCTTGTTGACCATCTGACCTTCTCTGTTGCAAACCTGGTTCTTCATCATTCAGTTCTAGCCACATCAACTTTACTGCTCTTCTCTAAACAAACATACAAGGACGCTCTTGCCTTAGGGCCTTTGTACTCTCTATTACCGCTGCTTTGAAACTCCCCCCAGATACCAGTTTAAGTTATCTCTTTGTTTTTTTCAAGTACTCCTCAAAGGTCACTGCATCAGAGAGGAATTCCCTGACTACTATACATAGGAAACAGCACTTTTCTTCTCCTTCCCACCATTGCCTTCTTTATTTTAGCCCATTGTACTCAGCACCACTTGACCTCTCTCTACCAGCAGAATCCCAGAATCAAAGTGTTTTGTTTATCCTCCAAACATGTGACAGTGCCTAACACATGGTAGGTGCTCATAAATATTCCTTGAATGAATGAATAAATGAATTAATTACCTGATGCTCTGTGTGATTATATAACCTGAAAAGAGGGTTGATATATTGGATTTTTTTTTTTTTTTGTGATTCCTCAAAGAACCACTGAAGAGAAATTTAGGCAATAAAAATGTGAACTTCTCAAGGGTAAGGCCAGACAGAATCCTATTCACCTTCCAAATAATTCAGATATTTAATGAATGTAACTTTGTTCTCCCTGGAAACTCCCCAGAGGCGTAGAAGCAATGTAGGTTTCTCTCTACTTAACACCTAGCCAGTACTGACAGCATAGACCCATGAGTCTAATTCTTAATTCTTGTTAAAAGAACTGAGAAGAATGAGAAATGGGCTGCATAGAATTAAGGAATTTGTAATCAATTGATTAATTTTGGGTTATTCATTCTGAGCTGTAAAGAAGTGAATGAAGTAGATGATGACTGGTTGCAGTAAATTTGGTAAAGTCAAGCAAACATAAATAATAAAGCGAGTTCTCTATTAAGAGTTTTTATCTACAAGAATTTTATAAGCAATGACACAGAAAAAGAATCTATCCACCAGGTGTCAATTTGAGCACATCAGATAGCAATGTTTTATCCACCAATCACTGATTCCCTACAATTTGCTAATCTCCTGAGATGGATGCTGAAAGCTGAATTAATCCAGACTGTCAACTCAGACTCTCACCATCAGAATACAAAATGGTATGTGCCCCAGGATTTCTTTAGTCAGAGAAATTGAGAAATCTCTCTTGTGTGGGTCTTGTGCTCTTCACAAACACAGTTCATAAGCAGTGCAGTATAAACAAAATAATTCATTTTAGGGAGTAGAGTTTTTTTAAATAGAAGAAAAAATTTTCAGTAAGAAATAGCTATTCTATCAAATACATACCTTTTTCTTCTCCCAAAGAGATTCATCTATCAGAAGACTCAGAAAGCACCCAAAAGACAACCGTGGCTATTTCTTCCCAGTCCCCACATAACTATGATTTCTCTTAGACTGAACTCAGCTCTGCTATATGCCTGCATGTGAAGAAAATATCAACTTTAAAGCTTTACCTGAGTTTACAGCACATTCGAGTTAATATTGCCACCCATCATGAAATGGGCTTACCACCTTAGAATTTGAGTTTGTAGGGGACAAGGGAAAACTTCCTGTTTGCCCTCTAAAATTTTGCTGAAAAATCAACTCACAAAAGTCAGATTAATTGGTTAAAAGGCATACTAAATTACTGAAGTGTACATGGGAAGAACCGCAGAGTGGCAACCCACACCCTACGATGGTGCAGAAACTTTTCTACTATCTTGAGGTTAACAGAGTAAACCAAGGTTCAGTGCATGGCCAAGAATAGGTTGTCTTAGTATGTTTTGTGCTGCTAAAAAGAAATAACTGAGGCTGAGTAATTTATAAAGAAAAAAGGTTCATTTGGCTCATGGTCCTACAGGCTGTACAAGAAGCATGGTGCCAGTGTTACAGATTGTATTTGTTCATTTGTGTTGCTATAAAGAAATACCTGAGACTGGGTAATGCATAAAGAAAAGAGGTTTATCTACCTCATGGCTCTGCAAGGTGTACAAGCATGGCATCAACATCTTCTCAGCTTCTGATGAAGCCTCAGGAAATTTTTACTCATGAAAGAATGTGAGGGGGGAAGTAGGTGTGTCACATGGTGAGAGAGGAAGCAAAACAGAGAGAGAGAGAAGAGGAAGAAGGAGAAGGAGAAGGAGAAGGAGAAGGAGAAGAAGAAGAAGAAGAGGAAGAGGAAGAGGAAAAGAAGAAGAAGAAGAAGAGGAAGAGGAAGAGGAAGAAGAAGAAGAAGAAGAAGGAGGAGGAGGAGGAGGAGGAGGAGGAGGAGGAGGAGGAGGAGGAGGAGGAGGAGGAGGAGGATAAGAAAGAAGAAAGAAGAAGAAGTAGTGCAGGAACAGGAGGAGGAGGAGCTAGGCTGGACTTATCAGCCAGATCTTATATGAATTCATTACTGCAAAGAGGGCACCATGCCATCTGAGAGGGATCTGCCCCCATGACACAACACTTCCCACTAGGTACCACTTCCAACATTAAGGATCACATTTCCCATGAGATTTGGAGGGAACAAACATCCAGTCTATATTATTTCACCCATTGCTCCAATCTCATGTCTTTCTTGCATTGAAAAACACAATCATTCCTTCTCAGTAGTCCCCAAATGTCCTAACCTTTTCCAGAATCAACTCAAAAGCTCAAAGTCCAAAGTTTCAACTGAGACTCAAGGCAAGCTCCTTTCACCTATGAGCCTATAATATCAGAAATGAGTTATTTACCTCCAAGATACAATGATGGTACAGGCATTAGGTAAACATTCTCATTCCAAAAGGGAGAAATTAGTCAAAAGCAAGGGCCAACAAGCTGCACATAAATCTGAAACCCAGCAGTAAAAACATTAAACCTTAAATCTCCAAAACAGTTTTTGACTCCATGTCTCAACATTCAGGGCACACTGGTATGAGGTGTGAGCTCTCACGGCCTTGGGCAGCTTCACTCCCATAGGTTTGTTGAAGGCAGCCCCTGTGGCTGCTGTCACAGGTTGGACTCTGGTGCATGCAGTTTTTCCAGGCTGCATGAGCATGCTGACTGTGGCTCTACCATCCTGGGTCTGGAAGTCAGCAGCCCCATTCCCACAGATCCACTAGTGAGTGCTCCAGTGGGGACTCTCTGTGAGGGCTGCTAATCCACATTTCTCCTTGGCACTGCCCTAGTAGAGGCTCGCTGGGTATCCAGGCTTTTCAATGCATGCCCTAAAGTTCAAATGGAAACTGCCAAGCCTCTTTCACTCTTGCATTGTGCATACTTGCAGACTTAGCACCACATAGAAGCTCCCAAGGATTATGGCTTTTGCTCTCTGAAACAGCAGCCCGAGCTGCACCTGGGGCTATTAGAAGCCCTGCTGGAGCCAGAGCAGCCAGTATGCAGGGAATAGTGTCCAGAGGTGGCACTGGGGAGTTGCATCCTGGGCTTGGCCCCAGAAACAATTCTTTCCTCTTAGACTTCTCAACTTATGATACAATAGGCTGCCAGGAGGATTTCTGAAATGTCTTTAAGGCCTGTTTTCCATCATCTTGAATATTAGAACTTGGCTCCCTTTTAGTTATGCTAATCTTTTTAGCAAGTGGTTGCTCTATAGGCCCCCTGAATTCTTCATCTGAAAATACTCTTTCCTTTTCTACCATGAGCCAGGTTGTAGATTAACTAATTTTTTATGTTCTGCTTATCTTTTAATTATAATTTCCAACTTTAAGTTATTTCTTAAATTTCTTCTTCAAGATACCCTATGTTATTACTCTTAAGTTCAACCTTCTGCAAATCCTTAGGGCATGAACACAATGTAGCCAAGTACTTTGCTAGAGTATAATAAAGGTGACCTTTGCTCCACTCTTCAATAACTTCCTCATTTTCATCTGAGACCTTATTAGTTTGGCCTTTACTGTTCATATTTCTGTCAGCATTTAGTCACAGCCATTTAACCAGTATTTAAGATGTTTCAAACTTTCTTTCTTTTTCCTCTCTTCTGAGCTCTCCAAACTCTTCCAACATCTGCCCATTTCCCAGTTCCAAAGCCACTTTTACAATTTCAGGTGTCTTTATAGCAACACCCTACTCCTGGTACTAATTTTTTTTATTAGTTAATTTTGTGCTGCTATAAAGGAATATCTGAGACTTGGTAGTTTATAAAGAAAAGAGGCTTATTTGTTTTATTGTTCTGTAGTCTGTACAAGTGTGGCACCAGCATCCCTTAAACTTCTAGTGAGGCCTCAGGAAGTTTTCACTCATGAAAGGAGGTGAAAGGGGGAAGAGGAATGTCACATCTTTAGAGACAGAGCAAAGGAAAGAGTAGGAGGTGCCAGGCTCTTTTTAACAACCAGATCTTGTGTGAAATCGTTACCAAAAGGAGGGCACCAAGCCATTCAAGAAGGATCCACCCCATGACCCAAACACCTCCAACTAGGCCCCACCTCAAACACTGGAGATCACATTTCAACATGAGATTTGGAGAAAACAGACATCTAAACTACGTCATTGACCAACACGTTCTTTTTGGCCACTGCACAGAAAAAGCCAGTTCACTCACAGAGCAGGTATTGCAGCAAAGAAAGTGTTTACTAATTGGAAGGCAGCCAAGCAAGGAGGATGGGAGATAGTTCTCCCATCCAGATTTACGTGTGCAAGAATTTGGAGGCTAGGGTTTTTAAGGATTGTTTGGCAGAAAGGGGACTAGGTAATTAACATTGCTGATTGGTTAGGTTGGGGATGAAATCACAGTGATGTCAAAATTGTCTTCATATGCTGAGTCAGTACCGGAATGGGGGTCAGAGGACCAGTTGAGTTAGTTTGTGGGTATGGGTCACTGGTCCAAGTAGTGTTAGTTGGTCCACAAGAATACAGTGTTTTAAAAATATCTCAAACACCAGTCTTAAGTTTCACAATAACAGTGTTATCTATAAGAGCAAATGGGGAAGTTACAAATCTTGTGACCACTAGCTACATTACTCTCAAGTGATAAGCAATTTTAGATAGGCAATTTAGGGAACAATGGCTGGTTACTGCTTAACTATGCCTATATCTGAAGATAATTTAGGTTTCTACCATTATTGTAACCATGTGGCTTTGCATTGTTTTACAAAGGCAGTTTTAGTCCCTGAACAAGGAGAGGGTTAGTCTGGGGAAGGGACTACTATTCTTCTTGTTGTAAGGCTAAACTATAAACTAATTTCCTTCCATAGTTAGCCTGGCTTAAGTACAAGAATAGGTAATGGCTTATCTTATGAGGTTAGAAGCAAGATGGAGTCAGTTATGTTAGATTTCTCTCATTGTTATTATTTTGTATGGGTGATTTCACCAGCATCTGCTTCTGTGAGGACTTCAGAAAGCTTCCAATTATGATGGAAGGCAAAAGGTAGCAGGCCTCACATAACAAGAGAGATAAATCAAGAGCAAGGGAGGAGGGAGTTAGGGAACTTTCAAATAATCGGTTCTCATGGGTTCTGATAGTGAGCTCTCACTCACTTCTGCAAGAATGGTGCCAAGCCATTCATGAGGGATCCACTTCCATAATCCAAATACCTCTCATCCGGCTCCATATCCAACATTGGGGATCACAGGGATCACTTTTCTTTTCTTCTCTTTTCTACTCTTTTCTTTCCCTTCCCTTCCCTTCCCTTCCCTTCTTTCTTTCCTTCTTTCCTTTTTTGAGACAGAGTCTCTCTCTGTCACTCTGTCACCCAGGCTGGAGTGCAGCAGCACAAACTCGGCTCACTGCAACCTCCACCTCCTAGGTTCAAGGGATTCTTCTGCCTCAGCCTTCTGAGTAGCTGGGAAAGTGGTATGTGCCACCATGCCCAGCTAATTTTTGTGTTTTTAGTAGAGATGGGGTTTCACCATGTTGGCCGGGCTGGTCCTGAACCCCTGACCTCAGGTGATCCACCTGCCTTGGCATCCCAAAGTGCTGGAATTACAGGTGTGAGTCACCGTGCCAGCTGGGGATCACTTTCCAACATGAGATCTGGAGAGGATAAACATCCAAACCATATCACAGGTGATGGTGGCAAATTAGGTTATAGTGGCAAATAGGTTAAGGTAGGGAGAGAAAACTTCACTAGCAAAGGTGCTCTTAATAGGTCAATGAAACCTCACTGGTAGCAGCCTGCAGAAAGGATAAATGATACATGTTTCTTTCAGATGTTTAGAGATGTTAGACTCTCAGTTAATCTTTCCTAGAACCAAAAAAGGGAAGACCTGGCTGCATCATGGAGATTCTCTATAGATGCTAATTTCCTCCAAAAGATAGATTTTCAGGACTACATCTGTTGCTGTTTCTCTTGACAACCATCTCAAAATATGTCAAAGAAATATACTTTGGGATAAAATACTTTTATTTCTTTCTGGCTGCTGAGTAAGTCAGGTAAAAAGAAAAAGAAAAATAAAATAAAAGAACTGGCAGAAAAACATGTAAGAAGGAAGACAGGCTAAATCCTCCCCAACACACACACACACACACACACACACACACACACACACACACACACACACACACACAAACACACACACATTGAGTAGCATGAAAAGGCTCTTAAGAGTCAGGTAGCACAGTGGTATTCATCGTCATTTCCATTGGAACACTCTGGGGGATGTTCAAAGAATTTGGACACTCAGGCCTTCCCCACAGGATTCTCACCAAATGGTCTGGGAGTGGCCATGCAGTAGCATTTTTTGCAGACTCTGTGGTGATTGTAATGTGCACCCAGGATTGATAGTCACTGTGTCAACCAAATTTTGGAAATCTCAAGAGGTTAAGTAATTTAAAGAGCTTTGTGGTCCTGAGGCACACAATCAAAACTAAAACCGAGTTTGTTTTTTTTTTTTCTCTTAATTTATGACTCTTTCTCTGTATTCAATGACACTATCTCTGGGTCTGTCTTGAAAGCTTGATTATAATTACATGGCCAAAATTAGGATACCATGACATTACCATATCCTCTGAAATTTGAAAGAAAACCCTGAAGAACAAGTATTTCTGGGTGCATCATTTAATCATTAGGAGCATCCTTCTTAAGTTGGCAAACTGTTCTAGTTCAATATACAAAGATAAACCAATAAAAAGTTGTATTCTTAAGAACTGAGGCTATATTACAATAATCACAGTATGGTGCCAGCCATGTTTTCCTCTCACTCTCCACAATGGCAGGACTCTGTGCATTGTTCTAGTGGTAACTCAGTGACCAACTGACAGAGGAAATGATCCCAACAGAGGCACTTTCTGTGATGGCCCTGGACTGTTGCTGCCGTGGCCCTGGGCCTAACTGAAATCAATTGTCAGTCTTCATTGGTATGCCCTTGCATACCCCAGAGCTAGTTGGAAAGGCAGATGATCCAAGTCACAGTCAATCTTAAAATGTTAACTCAGAAACAGAAATGTGCTAAAAGTTAATTTGATCTTGCAAACACACAAAATAAGATATGACTGGAACATCCATCATGAGAGGAAAGAGGCAGCTCCCCTCATGATTTCTTTTATCTTTCATCACTAAATATAATTTTGCTGTTTTACCATAGTAACATAGGATTGTCTTCCCTCCACAGCCATAGTAATAGGAGGTTATTATTAGATGATTTTTCCCCTTTACAAATGCAGTCAATTTCCATGGTCTATTTATAATAATACGTATTTATAGTCATGACTATTTAGAGTATAAGGAAATATTGTATTTTCATATTAACAAATATATAAGATGCTCACAGGAAATTTTAATGGGAAGTTTGATGTAAGTTTTGCTCTAGAGGAATAAATATTGAAGCCAGGTAAAGTGTTACTCATTTGTCTTCTTTAAATATTTCACAAGATTTTTTTCAACCTCCCTTTACAAATGCTGACTCCACTATTACTCTATGTATGCATTTCTGAACTCCAAAAGAGTTGCAGTGATTAGCCTACTGTGTTTATATATGTTAAAGAAAATGTGCATTAAGCCCAAGCCTTACAAGTAAATGAAAATATCAGACTAATAAATTTAGTTCATAGTTGCCAGGGGTCCAAATCATGTGAAATATATCTTAGTAGCATTTTATCAAGTATGTACTCTGTACAAAAGTGATAAGCCACTTTGTAGGTATTATTCTAGGTAATGTAAGACTTAGAAGTACAGAAACCAGTGTCCTCAATTTGTAGGTGAGAAAACCAAATAGAGATTCTATGACTTCAATGTTGTCCACCTAATAATTAACTGAACTTATCGTTTTAATTTTATGAAGCCATAGGTTTAACTTTTGACAATATATTAATGAACTGAAAAGTACTGAAATTACTATCAGTGTGCCTAGTAAGATGTATCAAAGAAAATAAAAAGTACAGCTCCTCTACAGAGTTGTTCACCTACCAAACACCGAAAGTTAAAGCTAGAAGATGAGTGAAATTCTTCAGTTTATATTGATGGAACAGAGAACATTATTATCTACTCAAAGTTGCACAATTGTCTAGTCCTAAATTAATGTTCAGGACTAGCCAATGTACTGCTATGTTTAGTTAACATTTTTCTTAGATTGGATATACTTGCTAAGCTGTCTCATGGTTTGCTTAAATAGATACTTTCAAAGTTCACTTTGGGCATTTCAGTAAGAAGCTGAACAAGAGAGAATTAGGTGCTTATTATTTTCATTAATTTTTTTAAGTTACACTTAGAAAGGACACCGTCAATTGTTTTCTCTCTCTTTATGGCCCACTGTCATCTCCTTTTTGGTCCTCTACATAAGTGAATAAAGGAATCTACTCAGGAAACCATTGATAGAGCTGTTTTCGTTATATGTAAAAGTAGAAGAACAGTTCCCCTGTATTAGTTATGCATGATGAGAGGCTTAAAGGGGAAATATAATAACAAAAAGAAAAGGAAGGGGAGGAGTGCACAGTCACTAAAATCACAGATGTGATTTTCAAATCCCATTGTCTGACCACCCTACTCCCCAACACATCACTTTCAGCTGTGTCATTTTGGGTTATTTAATCTCTAGTTATCTTGGTGCTATCTTTGAAAAACATAAATGATTCATCTCATAGAATATATGGAGATTTAAATGAAATAATGCATATGAAACAATTATCAAAGTATCAGGCATATATTGTTGACAGTAAATATTTATTGTGTATAATTCCGTGTTTTCATTCATTGTTCCCTTTAACCTCAGAAGCCAAAAGTCATATTGTTTACTGCTGTGCTCTAGTGTCCCCAATTGCTATTAAATGTAGCTCTAGAGATGAGAGATCAATGTCTTTATTATTACTCTGTCTCTTACAAGCTGTTTGAAAGGGCAGGCTGTTGTTTATGCATAGAGATTCGGTGGTGGTGGGGCTCTGAGCCTTAGTTGTATCTGCGAAATACAATTATTTCTACCTCCAACAGTACTTTTGAATTTGCCTGCTATCACAGGGCAAGTATGTAATAAGCATTTAAGGTATTTCATTAAATCTACACATCATCAATAATAAGAGACACCATTATTGCATGTTCTACTGAAATTTTTTAATATGCCAATGAAAATATAATACAATGCTTTCTTATCACATTGATCTTAAGACGTTATATTACTTCAGAGACGTTAGAATGTGAAAAGAAATATGCATCTTGGAATAAATAAAATGCAGTATTAAGCACTCATTTCCTTTCTAGGAAATACAGGCCACACCCACTTCCTAGGAAAAATGTGTCCACATTATTTGTACACATTATTATCACTAATATAGCATATCAAGTCATTTGCCCAATTCTTCACTTTCTTGAGGCTGTATTATACATTTATGTCCTTACCCTAGCTTCTTGGTCAGTGTTTTTTCACCCCTTGACATTTTACTTGTGTATAGGACTTAATAAGGTTAATAAAGGGTTCCTCAGTGTCAGTACTAAGCTGAATTTGGGGTTAGATAATTCTTTGCTGTGGAGGACTGATAGTTAGCATCACCTCTAACCTCTACCCACTAGTTACCAGTAGCACCCCTGCCTCCCTCCAAGTTGCGGCAACCAAAAATGTCTCCAGATATTGCCAAATATCCTCTGGGGCAGGGGATAAAATTTACCTTGTTTAGAACCACTGGATCAATGGTATGTTATGGGCTTGGCGTAACTAGAGGCTTGAATCTTGTTTACATGATAGGGCTATTTCTCTTACACTATGATGTCCAAGCATTAAAAGACATTCCCCTGGTAGTCTCCTTCTTCACCCTGAGCTTCAGAGTGAACACACATGGAGCAAACCTGAGCCCAGTTCATAGTTTGCAGCAGAGTTAGCATGCTGAGTCAAGCCTAGATCAGCCAATTGCATCGGGTTCCTTTTCTTGGGCTATTCTTTCAATTGGCAAGAGCATATCCTCTGGTAGTTTTTTGAGAAAGACTATATTCCTTTTGGGGGTCAGTTTTTAAAATTTTGAATTCTAGCTTGGAAATCATTTTCTCCTGGAATTTTGAAGGTGTTGCTTTATCATCCTTTTACTTCAAGTGTTCCAGAAAAATCTAGCATATAGAGATGTTCAGTGACATGAACCTTACCACTGATCTAGGAAACCTGCCTTTTCTTTCCCACTCTGGGACTTGAATAGATCTTTATTCCCAGGATGCTGAAATGTCATGATAATATGTCTTGATGTGCTATTTTTACATTTAATCATTTAATGAGCTAGAAAAGTTTTGAGTCCTTTCATCATAATCTCAGGGTTTTGTTTTAATTACTGGGAAATTATCCTGTATTATTATTTATTTAAAATCCCCACCCCCCTTTTTTTTCTTATCTTTGTGGACCTCTTGCTAGTTGCAAGACATATTTTGTCTTTTTGTTCTACTTTCTAAGGATATATTTTTTTTAACTTTCAAAATTTCTACTACAATTTAAAATTTTGTGTCTATATATATATATATATAAAAATTTGTAAGAACTCTTGTTTTTCTTTTTCTAACATTCTGCATTTTCTCATTTTATGGATTCACTATATCGTCACTGTAGATAATGTGGATATGTAATAAATACAACAGATATACTTAAAATGCTATTACTGTATTTTCTGCTTTCTTTGAATTACATTTATTTCTTTTAAAAACTTTTATTAGTCCTTGTCTTTCATGTCATCGACTTCTGTACATACTTTATTCTAGACTGTTAATTCATATTAGAGTGAGACACTGAGAAGCACTGTGGATACATTATGTTTCAGGGTCTCTAAATCTTTTTCTTTTGTGGTAGTCAGTGCTCTGTAGAGGAATCTCCTAATTTTCTCCTTGAAGAGAGAAATCTCACTTCAACATTTTAAACAAAAATGGTGTTTGGTGGTGGGTGGGGGATGCTTTAATAATTTGGTTTAATAATTTTAACAGTCTTTCTGCTGTCAATATGCCACCCTAACTCCACCCTTAACTGCCCATACTGTTTCCAAATTCAGGACCACTCTGATTCTGTGTCTCCAAAATAAGTGTTTGTTGGAACACTTATTCCAAGTGTTATTGGACTTGGAATTGGAATTTTCTGGGTCATGAACTTTGATATGTTACTGATGAACTGTAGTGTATATGGAGAAACAGAAGATTCAATTCAATGAGCAATGGATGGTAGAGGGATAATCACCAGGATAGATGATAGGAGGAGGAAGATCTGAAAGTCACGCTGACCCTTATGTGGAATTAAAACAATACTGCCGGCCAGGCGCAGTGGCCCATGCCTCTAATCCCAGCACTTTGGGAGGCCAAGGTGGGTGGATCACCTGAGGTCAGGAGTTCGAGACCAGCCTGACCAATATGGTGAAACCCTGTCTTTATTAAAAATACAAGAAGGAAAAGGAAGGAAGAAAGGAAGGAGGGAGGGAGGGAGGGAGGGAGGGAGGGAGGGAGGGAAGGAGGGAAGGAAGGAAGAAACTCCTATATTCTAGCCCCTAGCCTGCCCATAGCCTTCCAGATTATCTTATGTCTCCAGTTGCAGAGCTTTTCTAAGGTTCTGCAGCAGGTACACATTTGTTTCTTGTAGGCAACCATCTCTTAAAACAGTTCAGTTTTCACTTTCTTCCCTCTGAGTCAGCTACCATTCTTCTATCTGCTGTTTATCTTCCAAAAATTTGCTGACATCTTTCTCCTTTCATTCTCTTTACCTTATGGATTAATATATGTTCTTCATCGACTGACATGTTAACAGATTTTTACAAGGGAGCTGAGATAAATAATCCTGTTTAATTAATCAGATTTAACCAGAAGTTGGAAATAACATTTTTAAAAATGGCATAATAAAAATACATGACATTCTTGTAACATTTGAAGGCAATACAAGTGTGGGAGGAATACACAATATTGAACAATCAAACCAGAGATTCAAAATTTATCAGCACATTGATATTATGGAGCTGAGTCTACTGAATGTAAGAAATGTAATTTAACCAATATGAGTATAAATTCAGTATGTAAATTCAAAAAATTAGGTGTGCAAATGCAAGATATACAAGAATGTAAACAACTCCAGAAGGTTAGGTGAATTAAAACTGACTTTGCATCATTAGTGTGCCAGGAGTGCTGAAAAAGCCAATATGCTCTGAGAAGTTTGGTTGAACTTTGTATTTCTAAGCATAGTTATAATATTCTGGGCCATAACCTCTAATAAGTTACTGATAAACTCGAGTGTATATGGAGAAAGAGAACAACATGGTTTCAGGATTTGACTTATTTTGATACTGCTGGGCCAATTTATTTGTGAAAACTCAAGAAGGAAGGACGGTTACCTTTAGATTTTTAAAAAGCAAAACTGGAAGAGCATAAACCCTTATATACCATAGAAATTGAGGGCAGAATTCATGGATAAAGTTAATGAAAGGCTACATTTGGTCCATTATAAGAAGGAAATGTTGACCAAATCTGGGTTACTGATGGATCGGTAATGATTAAAATGGAGGTATACCATCATCACAGGGCTTGACTTTTAAAGGCTATTATGTCAAGCTGACTTTCAGAGGATGCTTACTTTGTACTGATAATGAGGCTCAGACTTCCTGATTAGGCTATCATGCAGGAACTTGAATTATTCTCATTTTCCTTTGGAAAAAAATATGAGATTAAGTTGGGTACTGAGGGCTACAGACTAGTTAATTAGGATTAAAGCCAAGACTTTTGATTCTGTGGCCTCTGCTGTTAATCCCTCAGGATGAAGTCTCAGATTAATATGAAGCTTCCCTGACCATTCTCTGCTCAACCAAGCCTCCCTACCACATCCAACCATGATTTCCTCTCCTCTTTAATACCTGTGAGCACTGTGCACTCAATAGCCCTTTGTTGGAAACTATCCCTAAGTAGTTTTAATAAAAACAATACCTGGAAAGATGGAGAACAAACAACTATTCTGCTGGCCAGAGAGGATGGAGTGCATCAGCATCCCAAAGGAGAACAGCCAGCATTCTGGAACTCTGGGGTTGTACCTCCAACAGAGCCACAGAGTGGGCAAAGCCTCAGGTCCTAGGGAAGCAGAGAGACCCCCACCCATGGTGGATTTGAGAATATGTGAGGACCCTCAAAAAGCAAGCATCGGTTTCCCACACCATCATGTACTACCCCAAAGGGAAGAATGAAAGAGCACGATACAGGGAAAGCCTGGATTTCTTCTTTTCTTTCTGTTTATTTTATTTAACTTTAAAAATTGAGATATAATGATTACATATATTTATGGGATATATAGTGATGTTTCAATACACATATTGTATAGTAATCAAATTGGTATAATTAATTAGCATATCCATCATCACAAACATTTATCATTTATTTGTTGAACATCCAATACCATGCTTCTGTAACATATTAGAAACTATAGTCATACTATAGTGGTATAAAATGCTAGAACTTGTTCCTCCTATCTAGATATAATTTTGTATCCTTTAGCAAATCTCTCCCTACCCCTTATTTCTGCTAGCTTTCCCAGCCTCTAGTATCCTCTGTTCTACTTTTTATTTCTGTGAAATCAACTTTTTTTTTAGCTTCCCCTATGAATGAGAACATGTGGTGTTTTACCTTCTGTTCCTGGCTTATGTCACTTAACATAATATCCTCCAGTTCCATCCATGTTGCCTCAGAAGAAAGTATTTCATTCTTTTTTTTTTTAATGGCTGAATAGTATACCACATTCTCTTTATTCATTCATCTGTTTTTTTAATCCAATCAACCTAGACTGATTTCTTATCTTGACTATTGTGAATAGTGCTTCAATAAACACAGAGGTGCAGATGTTTCTTCAATATAATGATTTCCTTTCCTTTGGATAAATTCCCAGTAGTGGAATTGTTGAATCATCTGAGCACTCTATTTGTAGTGTTTTGAGGAACCTCCATACTTTTCCATAGTGACTGTACTAGTTTACTTTAACAACAATGTATAAGAGTTTTCTTTTCTCTGCATTTTCACCAGCATTTGCTATTTTTTTAAAATAGACTTCCTAACCAAGGTGAGATGATACATCATTGTGGCTTTGATTTTCATCTCTCTGATTATTAGTAATGTTGAACATTTTCTCATATATTATTTGTTGGCATTTGTATCTTCTTCTGAGAAATGTCTGTTCAGATTATTTGCTCATTTTAAATCAGATTATTTATTTGAGTTCCTTGTATATTCTGGATATAAATTCCCTGTCAGATGAATAGTTTGAAAATATTTTCTTCCATTCTGTAGGTTGTCTTTTTACTCTGCAGTTTGTTTCCTTTACTGCACAACTTTCAGTTTGATATAATCCCATTAGTTTATGTTTCATGTTACCTGTGCTTTTGAGGTCTTATTTATAAAATCTTTTCCCAAAACAATGTTCTGAAGCATTTACTCCTATGTTTTCTTCTAGTAGTTTTATAGTTTCAGATCTTACATTTAGGTCTTTGATCCATATTGACTTGGTTTTTATGGGTGAGAGGTGGGGGTCTGGTTTTATTCTTCTGCATATGGATATCCAGTTTTCCCAGCACCATTTATTGAAGAGACTCTCTTTTTCCCAGTAAGTGTTCTTGGCAGCTTTATCAAAAATCAGTTAGCTGTAGATACTGTTGGCTATAGATACAGTGGATTAATTTCTGGGTTCACTCTTCACCGTTCATTTATTTGGCAGTAGTCTCACACTATTTTGGCTACTTCATCATTGTAGTATATTTTGAAGTCTAATAGTATGATGCCTTCAGAATTTTTTTTTTTTTTTTTTTTTTTGCCAGAATTACTTTGGCTATTTGGGGTCTCTTATGGTTCCATAAACATTTAAATAATTTTTAATTTGTATTTAGGTGAAGAATGCCATTAAGATTTTGATAGGAATTACATTGAATCTGTAGATTGCTTTGAGTAGTATAGTAATTTTAACAACATTGATTCTTCTAATCCATGTGCATGGGATATGTTTCCATTTGTTTGTATCCTCTTCAATTTCTAAGCATTTTGTAGTTTTCCTTGTAAATGTCTTTTACCTCCTGTATTTAATGTGTTCCTAGGTATTTTATTTTATTTTTGTAACTATTGTAAATGGGATTGTGTTCTTGATTTCTTTTTCAGCTAGTGTGGTGTTCACATATAGAAAGGCTAGTGATTTTTGTACGTTAGTTTTGTATCCTGCAACTTTGCTGACTTCATCAATTCTGAGTTTTTTGGTAGTCTTTAGGTTTTTCTCTAGATAAGAGCTTGTTGTGTGGAAATGAACAATTTGACTCCCTCCTTTCAATTTGGATGGGCTTTATTTATTTCCCTTGTCTAATTGCTCTGGCTAGGACTTCCAGTTCTATACTGGATAACAGTGAGGACAGTGGGCATCCTTGTCTTGTTTCAGTATTTAGGGGAAAAGCTTTTAACTTCTCCTTGTTCTGTATGATGTTAACTGTGGGTTTGCCATATATGGCCTTTACTGTGTTGAGGTACTTTCCTTCTATAACTAATTTATTGAGAGTTTTTATTGTAAAGAAACATTGAATTTTATAAAATGCTTTTTGTTCACATATTGAGATGATAATATAGTTTTTGTTCTTCATTCTGTTGATGTGATATATCACTTTTATTGATTTGCCTATGATCTATCATCTTTGCATTCCTAGGACAGATCCCACTTGATTATGGTGTATTATCTTTTTGATATATTGTTAAATTTGGTTTACTAGTATTTTGTTAAGGATTTTAAAATCTCTGCTTATCAAGGTTATTAGCCTGAGTTTTCTTTTATATTGTTGTGTGCTTGTTGGGTTTTGGTATTAGAGTTGTGCTGGTCCCATAGAATGAGCTAGAAAGAGTTCCCTCTGCTTTAGTATTTTTGGAATAGTGTAAAAAAAATTTGGTAATAATTATTCTTTAATGTTTGGTGGAATTAATTGCTGAAGCCTTCTACTCCTGGACTTTTATTTGTTGGGAGACTTTTTATTACTGATTTAATCTTGTTACTTTTCATTGGCCTGTTTAAATTTTCTGTATCTTTTCAGTTTAATTTTGGTCACTTTTATATGTCCAGCAATTTATTGGATTCCTCCTGGTTTTCAGATGTATTGACATATAAATGCTGCTAGCAGTTTAATGATCCTTTGTGTTTCTGTAGCGGTTTAATGATCCTTTGTGTTTCTGTAGTATCTGATGTGGCATGTTTTGTTGGTTTCAAATTATGTTTGTCTTTTTCTCTTAGTGTAATTAATAGTTTGTCAATTGTATTTATCTTTAAAATTTTTTTACCTTTTGTATTCTTTTAGTCTTAATTTCATTCATTTGATACAATGATTTTTATTGTTTATGTTCTTCTACTAATTTAGGGTTTGGTTTTTTCTTATTTTTTTAGTTCTTGAGATCATTGTTAGTTTGTTTATTTAAAATTTTTCTATTTTTGATGTAGACATATATTGCTATACATTTTCCTTTAAATACTACTTTTGCTATGTCTCATAAGTTTTGATATGTTGTATTTTTAGTTTTATTTGTTTCAAGAAATTTCTAACTTTTTTCCTTAATTTCTTCTTTCTCCTATTGGTTGTTCAGGAGCATGTTGCTTAATTCCCATATATTAGTATAGTTCAAATGTTCCTCTGGTTATTTATTTCTAGTTTTATTGTATTATTGTCAGATAAGATACTTGATGTGATTTCAAATTTTAAAATTTTTTGAGGCTTGTTTTGTGTTCCAATATATGAAACATCCTGGAGAATTTTCCATGTATTGATGAAAAAAATATGTGTACTTTCTGCAGCTCTTTGACAAATTGTTCTAAACATGTCTGTTAGTTCTGTTTGGTCTATGATGTAGTTGAAATCCAATGTTTCTTTGTTGATTTTCTGTATTGATGTCCTTTCCAATGCTGAAAGTGGAGTGTTGAAGTATCAAACTATTATTGTAACGGGGTCTATCTCTTTCTTCATATCTAATAATATATGCTTTATAGATCTGGCTACTCTGGTGTTGGATGCATATATATATTTACAATTGTTATATTCTTTTGCTGAATTGTTTCATTTATTATCAGATAATGTTCTTCTTTGTCTCCTCATATAGTTTTTGACTTGAAGTGCATTTTTTCTGATATAAGTATAGCTACTCTTGCTCTCTTTTGTTTCTGTTTGAATGCCATCACTTTCAGTCTACATACTTTCATGGGCGAGGTGAGTTTCTTGTAGGCAGCATATAGTTGAGTTTTCTTTTGTTTGTTTGTTTTTTTTAATCCATTTAACCAGTCCATACATTTTAAATGGGGAATTTAATCCATTTACATTCAAGGTTATTATTGATAGGTGAGGACTTACTCTTGTCAATTTATTGATTGTTTTCTGGTTGTTTTGTATGTCCTTTGTTCCTCACTTCTTCTCTCTTCATTTATTTTCTGCAGTTGGGTAGTTTTAAGAATGGATTTCTTGCTAATCAAGCAGAAAGGCATTGAACCATTTAAATTTAGAGCTTTGATGAAATTTTGACATTTGTATTCTCTTCAGTGTAAGGCTCACCAAATATGTTTTATAGGACTCAGCTTCAACTATACCTTGATTTAAATCTTCTTTTAGAGAGAAATAATTTGAAATGAACACAAGTATGTGGTATGAAAGCTGCCAACGTAGTCATTATATTCCACAGAATTAGAAAATGTCTATATATTCTAGATTTAGAATTGATCTTCCCAGAACATCAGTAGCCCTATGAGGCAAATGTTGCTACTCTCAGACTTCAGTTAGGAACACATCTCTACCCCAGACTAATCTCTGTTGAAAATGTAAGATGACCACAGTATAAGCAACAATCTTTTCCATAACCATTTCTGAATTTACTGAGTTATTTCCATTCATAATGAAATACATTTATTTATTTTGTGAAACATTGATTTTGTGTATAGTCTCTGCTATTTTTTCATCACTGGAAATAAAAATTTCAGTGAGTCTATAGTGAATTAGTACAGTTTTCAAATGTATGGCATCCTTCAAAACATTAACCAAAGATTTATGTTTTTCTGAATCATATCCTGCCAGTCTCGTAGCTTTTCACATTTTACAAATGACCACCTGGCTTGGTTTGGTATGACATGGTTAAACATTCAAATACCTTGCTTTTGCTGCATGATGATAGTTAAAATTATGGCATAAAAAAGGATCATGAAGTCAATGACAACTGCCTAATGGAGAGTTGCTTTCCACTGAAAGCTAGAGCAGCCCGAATGACCTTGCTGACAGCCACATGGCAAAACAAAATCAAAATAGGTACCCAATTTAATCTTAACTCTCTTAAGAGATTCTTTTCACATTGAAACAGAATGTACAGCCCTCACAGGCTCTGTCATCAGCACTTAGTCACTTTCTACTGGGAAAATATTAAAATACAGGCCTATGTGGCACACACAAAAACCAATCTGTTTTTCCACACACCACCTAGACTCTGAAGAGCACTGAAATTTGTAGTGGCAAGTGTGGAGTGAAGGTGTGTAGAAACAAAGGCATGAGATGGGAGAGAATGAAGCCAGATAAAAAGGCTATGGATATCATTCAGAAGAATCAGGGCCTACATGGAGAGTCACTTCAAGTGCAGAACAGATAAATAGCATGCTTAGTATTTGGGTTGTGGAAGCATCACTCTGACTTTCTACTATTCCGTATTGCAGACTGTCAAGCCTGCATGCAATAAATTTGAAAATGGTTACTTAAAAGTCTCAGGAGCTTCCTTGGTTTAACTCCACGCCAAGTATGAATTCCATTTGACGGATACATAGGGCATTTCTTCTTGATTCTGGGATCATTATGAGCAACAGCTCTGTCACAGTCTTAAAATGCAGAGGGATGAGTAGGTGTTTTTACTGCAGTCATCTGAATACCTGTCTTCCATTAGAAATTGAGAACTGGTCTTACTTAGGTCATTCAAACATCATTGGAAAATAAGACTTAGAGTGATGGAAGAAACAAAACAAACAACACATGGATGTCTAACTATATGGTTTAACTTCCCATTTCTCCCCCTAAGAAGAAGCACTTTGACACTTGTCTTGTCAGGGCTATTTTTCCAGAAGACAATATCAATGAGCCCTCTGGAAATTTTTCTTGAGTTGATTCAATTCTAAAGTATAATATTTGAAAATATACTTTGTATTTTATTTCACATACATTATTTAATTTTAACCTTAAACTAACTATTGGTTATGTATTATTATTATTCCTATTTTATGAAAGCTAGATACATAAGCTTAGAGGAATAAACTGTTTCATCTTAGAGAAAAATAGTTAGTCAACAGAAAATAAACAAAATTACCTATTGACCATAGGCTCCTACTTTTCCTTTAAAAAAATGAGTGGTCAAAAAACACAGATTAAATAGAGGGTGTTTATATTCATATACAAAGTAATGTCAGTCCATGTTAATTGACCATGTTTTCTGAGACACCAAGGCCTGTCTTGTTGTTTTCATTGGCTTAGATTTTTTTTAATCTGATGGAGCTTTGTTAATAGAGTGGCATTAAGACATTGAGGTGCCCAAAGGTATGACATAAACAGATACTTTTCCAAGGACAAGTTGCCTTTCTGTAATAAAAGGGGTGTACAGGAACAGAGTGAGGCATTCTGTGGCTCTGTCAGGCCCCTGGTGTGTTTATCCAATTTTCTCTGCTGTCTCTGAACTCAAAGTATGGATATAAATATATCACCCTCCCTAAAATGGAAGCAGGAGGCAAATGCACAAATAAGAACAAGATAAGAATTTGAAATTTAAAATTACACAGATACAATTTTATAACAAAGAACAATTTTAGGAAGCGAAGAAGAGAATTTTTATTTATAAATGTGGAACATTCTGAGCGCAGAGGGGCCTGTCACGCATAGTATATTGTGATGCAGTCTCTGAACACTTAATGTGTTCATTTTGTTACCATTTTACTCTGGAGTAGAATGACATACTAAACTGATCAATAGAAGGCTTTGGCTTCCTCAAGATGTTTACAGAGATTGTTGAAATTGAATAACATGAAATGTTCTTTTATTTTCCTGTTAACTGTTACATTGTCTGACTTCTGTGGGTATTTTAAAACTTTTTCATGGCTTATTTCCTAGTTCCAGAACAGCTAGTCAAGAGGAGCAGGTTAATCTCCTGCAGATCTGTTAAATCCCTAGACATGTGACATTCATATTATCACAGACATTAAGAAAAATCATGTAGTTGTTCAGAGAGAGGGAAATGTAAGGATTCTAGGGTAAGGAAAATCCTCAGAAATAACTTGCTTTTAGATGTGTCTTCAGTGGTGTAGGGACTTGATTCAAGTCAAGCTATATTGAATCCCCAAATAGAATATACGCAGCAGCCCCTTTCATAGAGGACTAAAAGTAAGGAAAGACATTTTTATTGATGTCTTTGGGATCTCATTGCTGCTGGTGGGTGGAGAGGAGTGCACAAAAAAAGGGGAATAATTAACACCTTTCATATGCTATTCTATTCTGTTATTATATGCCAGATACCAAGACAGGAATTTTCTCTTTTTTTTTCTTTAATGTGCTAGTGTTGTTATTGTCATTTCACAGGCATGCCTATAAATTCTCAGAATCAGAGCCAAATCTCAAACTCAAATCTTCTGATTACAATTTCATGCTGTTGTTAATCAGGACTGTTTGGTTTGGAAATGACAAAAACCCAACTCATTTTAGTTAAAAGGGGAATTTCCCGGTTTTAATTAAGGAAGATGGAAATTAAGATTCTACTGGATGGCTGAGCCTCAAAAACTTGAACATACCCAGGACATTCTTTGAGTTCCATTCCTTCTCACTTGGCTTGACAGCATCAGTTTGTCTGAAGGATTCATCCACACATCAAGCAATACGATCACTGATACCTTCTGTATCTCAGGTATCCAAGCTTCATCACTGGAGAGACTAGGATTAAGGCTCTGCCTCTCTGTTAATGTCTTGGGGAGGTTTCTGATTGGTCCAAGTTATGTCAGGTGCTTGTCCATATACCACTGAACTGTACCTATCAAATGAATTATTATTGTCCTTGCTTGCTTAGCCAGATGCTTTTTGATGGTAGAAAAGGCAGTGGCAGCTACATGAGATAACTTGGGTCACACAGATGGCAGTAGGTGGGAGTGAAAGTTCTCTCTCTCACACAGTACATGTATATGATCAGTTGGTAGCTACTCTGATCTTAGAACAGTCTATTCTCTCAGGATGAACCCAAGACCATTGGCTTCACTGGCAAAGTACCATGCCCTGGGAGAGTACTCTGACCACCCAATATGCTTCATTAAAAGTTACTAGTTACATTTTTCACAGAATGTAAAAGAACAATTATTTCACAACTCTTAGGTCACGATTGAAATGAGCAATATAAGGGTGAAAACAAAAGAACCTTCATTGCATTATTAATGAGGAAGTCTTGGGAACCATGTACCAAAAAAATTATATTGACTAGAAAATTATGATCAGATCAAATTGAAAGATCTGCAATCTTACCCAGAATCATAAGAGCAATCTCTGTGAGCTTCTCTAAAACAATCCCAAGTAAACATTTGAACCTGGTAATAACACCATGCTTGCTATATACAAAATGACACAGAAAGGGACCTCTCAAATGGTATGGCTGCCTTAATCTTCTTCAAAAACAAAAGCCTGGAAACACACTTCTGCCTTAAATAATCAAAGAATTAGTGGACATGAGCCTGGTAAAACTCTTCTACTCTGTGGTCTATGAGAGCTGTCTTATAATAATGAGGTGCAGAGAGAAACAGAGACAGAGGAGGTGATGGGTTTGAGGAGGGAAGGAAGTTTGAAACCTGTGTAGATTCCAGCTCAACTCTTGTGGTACAGCAGTGACACTAGGAATCCTCTAGTCCCTTTGTACCCAGGATGGCAGCACCAAGCAATGAACTAGGGGTACAGGGACAGCCTGGAAGACAAAGTGATAACAAGTGAGCACCTGGCCATCTCACAAAGAACTGAGAACATGCAATGCCCTCCTTCTAAATAAAGCACAAGACTAAGACGTGCTTCAGAAGAGGAACAGAACCCCCACAAGGACTATACTGTGCATTTGTATACATCATTTTTTTTTCTTAGGGATAACATTCAAACAAGGAAATACCAAAGTCCAGTAGAATCCATGTGAACTCCTCCCTCATGCTTTATATGGTTCTCAGTTTTGGCTGCACATTAAAATCATTCGGGAAACTTCAAAATTCCCAGTGAGCAGGCCACACCCCAGATCAATTAAATCAGAATTGCTGGAGGTGGGACCCAGATTTCCCTACTGTCTTTAAAGCACCCTGGATTTTATTGTGCAGTGATGGCTGTGAACCACTGCCATAAATAAATGCTGGGTAAGTAATTGTCTCATTCTGCAAGAATAAGCAGAGCAAGGAAAATGACTAGAATTGAGCTACTGCAGTTCAAAACTATAGGGACACCTGGAGGAGGCAGAGAAAATGGCTAGCAGACAGTTTTTAATTACTTTTTTAAAAACTTTTTTTTTTGTATGTATGGAATTCTTTAGAAAATTCATACATTGTTAGCTCTGAAATATCTTTCTCCAGTCAATTATGGTTTTCATTCTTCATCTGATGAATAAAGACATTGAAGTATTTCAAGGTAAAATTGATGGTTTGCCAAATGTACATTTTAGCAACAGTACTGTTGCCTTTATCTGAATAACAGTTTTTTCCAGTTATTTGAAAACTTAATTTCATTTTGACCTGATTTATTGAAAAAGTAGAAAGAGAAAAAAATAAAAATGAAGTCATCAGTCAAAGGCAGCACAAATATAACATAATCAAACTCAGACAAGGATGGAAACAATTGTGTGTCTAATGAGATGAGTCTTTACAATCCATCAGTCATTTGGACAAAAACGGTCAGCTCATGCAAAAATTGTGCAAAAGCCTAAGTTTAAAAATTAATAATAAGGTATATTATGTTTAAAATGTGTCTTGGAAATTTGTGACTAAAGGCTAATGTCATGAGAAATTTTAAATCATACATTTGGCTCTCTGAGAATGTATAAAATATAAGACTTTCTTTTCAAATTATACATATTTAACTAGTACATGTTTTCAGGAATGCATTATGGATGAAATTAAGGAGCTCTGTCAAATTCAAGGAAGCAGAAAAAAATAGAAAATATTCATTTTAGGCAATGATTGAGTGTAAATAGTGTATTTGGGACAGAATGCCAGAAAACACTGAAAGCACAGTAAAGAAGTAAGACAGGGGAAGCCACAAAGTACGTGCAATCAAGTACAGGACCACTGCACTCAACTGGGGCTTGATCACATTGGTGAACTCTGCAAACCGGTATACAGGTGCCTCAGGGATCTCCCATGTGGGGAGCAGGAGCTGGGTACTCACCCACTAATCAAACTATACAGCCATTGCTTGAGGACCGCTGCCAGGAAGCATTCTTTTTCTTGGCACTTACAGCCTGCTGTAGCCACAGAGGGTGGCAAATAGAACCCCCACTCTCTAAGTCAAGGAGTCACATGTACCAGCAATTGGATAAGAGAGAGCATCTGTTAAAAGGGCGTTTTGAAATAAAACAGAGCAGGGGTCAGCAAACATTTTTTTCTTATAAAGGACCAGATGGTAGATATTTTAAGCTTTGTGTGCCACATATGGTCTTTGTCACGTATTTTTCTTTTTCTTCTTCTTCCTTTTTTTGGGGTAACTCTTTTAAAATGTAAAAGCATTTTTAGCTCACGAAAAAACAGGTGCTGGACCAAATTTGAGCTACAGATTTTAGATTGTAGATGGCTGAAATAAAGTATTTTTTTTAAGACTAAAATCCAAACTTACGAGTTAAGTTGATAAATCAAAATGAAATACATGTTCCAAGATAAAGACAATCGTTGAATAAAATCTTTTATTGTGTGTTGTTTATATACTACATCTAAATTAAATGATTACGGTAGAAAAACAATTGTGCTAACATCCAGATGACCAAAAACAGATATAGTTCAGGCAAGAACAAACAAGGTAAAATTTAAGGCATTAAAGAATGAAAGTTATTTTGTATTAGTAACAGTAGCAATGTTATATAAATGTACAAAAATGTGAAATCCACAGAGAAAACATTGTAATGATATGCTTTCATTTAACAAGATATCAAAATACAAGAAAAAAAGCTGTGGAAAATAAAGGAGAGATGAACAGAAACACCATTAAAATGATAGACTTTAACCCACGACTGAAATCTCTAGCATATCAGGTATTAACAAAATTTAAAAGTAAAATATATGGAGAAACAATCTTATTAGATAAAAACTGTTACAAATTTTAGTGCACAGTTACAAATTTTAATAAATAGTAATTTATTTTCATAGAATTCGCTAACTGTGATTCCTAGCTCTAGTCTGTATAGTGAGTTAATCATTCAACATCTGACTCCTATGGGTCTTGTAGCACTCAGAGTGTGATATTCTGAGAACTTAACCTGTCCTCAATAAATTTGGAAGGCTTCACTGGTCCTCAGGTATCGGCATAACAGTTATCAGTTATCAGCATAACAACCATCAGATGTAAAATTTTTCCAGCTCTAACTTTCTATTCAAGCCAACGGGCTTTTTGCTTGAGACAAGAGGATACATAGATAAAGCCAGAAAATGCATATTCTTTTCTTTATGTCTTTTCATCTTCTGCAGCATTAGACAGCAGGATACATTGTCCTGTGTTGGAGGAATCATGGACCTCTCTTCCCCTTCTTCTAGGCTCCAATTATCTCTTTTATCCACAAGAATTTCTCTCTCTGTCTCTTCTAGTCTCTTTACAGAAAACTACTCTGTCCTAAATCATACCTGAATGTTCAACAGAGTCTCCTCACAGGTTTAGAATTTTGAAATAAAAGCAGAGAAGAAAGCAACATTCTTGCAGGCGACATCTGTCTTTCCAACATTGTTCTTGCTATTACACCATTTTCCTGGTGTTCAAACACTATAATTCATAAAAACAAAACTATACAGAATTAGAAGTAAATACAAAAGTAAATACAAAATCAAAACTCTCAGGCCCTTGGGAATAAGAAGTTATTTTTGCAATTCTCCTGAATTAAGAATCCAATGTGAATTTTAATATTTCCAAAATAATGACTGTAAGAAAACTACATACCAAAACATAGAGGGTATATCCAATGAGGTACACTGAGAAAAAATGTAGGAACTTTTTCTAAGGCTTTGACACAGGCATTCTTTTTGATGTTGTATGGATTATAATATAGCTAGAAAAGCACTTCATTCTATAAATAGTATCCACTGTTAAGTAATATAAAAACTGAAAAAATGGCAAATTTAATATTTGGATTTTTTTTCAAATAAAAATAATTTAATTTCTTAAAAAATACTTTTCTACCATAGAATATAATGTAAGAAATATTACATAAAACAGGAAAGCACAAAAATGTTTATACATCAGATATCTGAGAAATTGCAGAATTTACCATGCTAAAAATTAGATTGTTCTCTTAAGGCTTTCTTCTAATTTTAATTATAAAAAATAGCAACTAATAAACTGGGAAATATAGAGATGGCAGACCAAGCTGCAGTGGGAAATATACAGATGGCAGACCAAGCCAAACTATGTAACTGTCTATTACAAATTTGCAAAAATAAGACTGATAAGCCCAATGTAAGTATTCAAAATAAGAGTTGAAATTGGTAATATAATAATTTTAAAGTGTGTAAACTCCTTGGAATTACATTTAAACAAATTCAAACACCAATAATATATAATTTTCTTCAAGTCAATGCAAAAATATTTAAAACACTGGGCATTTTCCATCAAGGGAGGATATTGACACTATCATACACTTATAGTGGTAATGTATAAGATGCTAAACTTCTTCTGAGGGCCAAATGGTAAGATATATGAATACCTTTTAAATTATTTGACCTAATATTTTTAATTAGGATTATACTTCGTCCACAGGAAATAATCAGTGTTTCAAATAAAGACATGGGAACAAGTATATTTTCTATAAAATGATTGAAAAGGAGGAAATAAATGAAAATTCTGAGAATTAAGTAATAATAAAATAAATTGTAGGCAACTGACGATCACATAGAGAGGGAAAAAAAAATCTTGAGTACTGTGCCAGTTAAATTTACGTATCAACTTGACTAGGCTGTAGTGCCCAGTTGTTTGTTCAAATACCAGCCTAGATGTTATTATGAAGGTACTTTTTACATGTGATTAACATTTAAGTCATGAAACTTAGAGTAAAACAGATTACCTTCCATAATGTTGGTGAAGTTTCTTTTAATCAATTGAAGGTCTTAAAGTGGGAAGACTGAAGTTTCCTTAAAAAGAAGGAATTTGGACTCAAGTCTGCAACATAGTAACTTGGCCTAAGTTTCTAGCCTGCCTGGCCTGCTTTGCAGATTTCTGACTCAAGACTGTGCCATCCACCCTCAGCTCTTACCTGAATTTCCACCCTGTAGACTTGCCCTACAGATTTTGCACCTGCCAGCCCCAATAATCTTTTAAGCCCATTCAGTCTCTCTCTCTCTCTCTCTCTCTCTCTCTCTGTCTCTCTCTTTCCCCCACCCCCCTCCCCGTCTGTCTCTCTCTTCTCTCTTTCTCTTATTAGTTCTGTTTCTCTGGAGAATACTGACTAACAGAGGTATAATAATTTTTTATGTGTTCCAAATAAAATATTATGATTTTTGCTTCAAGCTGTGCTAGAATAACTAGTACCAGATTTAACAACCATGAGATGACCATATGCAGACATTAGACAAAAAGCAACACAGAAATTCAATTCCGATCAAAGGAAAACTCATAACCTGAGCCTCTGGCTTGCTGCCTGAGGACCTTTTTCTAACTCTAAGCAGACATCACAAGAGGGAGACATGAGGGTTGAGACAGCTGAAGTGTGGAGCCTAACAGATATAACACCATGAAGGATGGATTACCAGGAGACTGCGTAGTGATGCCTAGTGACTCTGTCCAAGATATAAGCTATGCATGCCTAAAGGTATGGCATGGAAAATGTAACAGAGAAAGGTTGAGTCATGCCAGGGACGTTAATGGTCCAGTGTATCTAGAGTAGAGAGACCTCATCAACTTTCCAGGCATCTATCTGAGACACCAGAAAAACCACAATTCAAAAGTAAGAACCATATTCTAAAATAAAGTGTACTGTAGACCTGTCCTAAAAGAGTATAAGGCAGACCCTAACAGGAGATATTGAGTCGATAGAGTTTGGAGGATGAATCTGCCAAGTTAGATTGACTTAGAAAATAACTTGGGCTTTCTACAGATCTGTCTTGACAAAGAGCAACACCCCACCGTACACAAATTCAAGGTGATCAGCTAGTAACTGAATTATCTACCAGATCAAAAATGAATACTCTTTTGAGGAAGACAACATAATCTTCAGTATCTACAATGAATAAGAATTAATATCCAGTATAATGCACACACACGCGCACACACACACACACACACGATATGCATGGAGATATAAAAACAGAATAATGTAGAGTCCAGGAAAAAAAGCATATAGTAGAGACCAACCTCAAATGGTCAAGTGTTGAATTAGCAAACAAAAATGTTCAAGCAGCTATTAATTACAAATCTTTTCAAAGAGCTAAAGGAATAAATAGTCAAAGAGCAAGTAAAATCAAAAATTTAATAAATGAACAGAGACTTGAAAAAAAATATATAAAATAAAACCAAATGAAAATTATAGAACTAAAAAGCGCAATAATGAAAATTAAAAACTTGCTACATGATCTTAAGAACTGTTTTAATAGGGAAGAAGAAACAGTTAGTGAACTTGAGGATAAATCAAGAGAATTATTTAATCTGAAAAACAGAGAAAAAGTGATTGGAGGATAATGAACAGGGTCTTAGGGAACGGGCACAGCATCAAATGGTCTAACATGTTGTAATAAAGATTCTAGAATAAGACAGCAAGAATAATATAAAAATTGAAATAATGGCTGAAAAATCTCAAAAATTGGTTATCAATATTGATTTACACACCCAAAAATCCCAGGATACATCAAGAAGGATAAATGCAAAAACAACATAAACAAAAAACATACACAGTACGTCAAACTCATAGTGGTTGAAACCAAATATAAAGAGAAAATCTTGACAGTGATGAGTACAAAATAAAAATTGTGTACAGAGATCAATGATAATAATAAATACTGACTTCTCATCATAAACAGTAGAAGCCAAAAGATAGTGGAACAATAATTTTCAAGTGCTAAAAGAAAAAACAAAACAGAATTCTCTAGTGACAATATCCTTCAAAAAGGAAGTATGACATAAGCTACTTTTAGATAACTAAGAACTACTTTTAGATAAATTATCAGTATAGCTAAATTATGACAATTTCTAAAGTATATTTTTCAGGCTTAAGGCAAATAATACTAGATGGAAACTTTGACCTATAGGAAGAAAAAACACAATAAGAATGATAAGTATAAATATAAAGTATTGTGTATATCCTAAATTTCTGAAAGAACCACAGCTATAATGCAAAAATAATAACATTTTAGGGTGGAAAAATAATGTATATAGAAATAAAACATCTACAATTACCCAAATGAAGAACATGGACAAATCCAAAAATAATGCAGTAAAATTATAGTATTTATGAAGTAGCAAATGTCAAGTATAGAGTGAGATGTTGAAAATGTATAATGTAAAAAGTATGAGTCAGGTATGAACTAATACAGTATCGACTCTAAATACTTTAATACGTTAAGAATTCATATTTTTAGCTCTAGAGAAACCATAAAAAGTAACATGGCTAAGAATCTAATAAAGAAAATAAAATAGGCTGGGTGCAGTCGCTCACGCCTGTAATCCCAGCACTTTGGGACACTGAGGTGGGCAGATCCCGAGGTCAGGAGATCGAGACCATCCTAGCCAACACGTTGAAACCCCGTGTCTACTAAAAATAGCGGAGTGTGGTGGCGCTCCCTGTAGTCCCAGCTACTTGGGAGGCTGATGCAGGAGAATCGCTTGAACATGGGAGGTGGAGGTTGTGGTGAGCCAAGATGGAGCAACTGCACTCCAGCCTGGCAACAGAGCTAAACTCCATCTCAAAAAAGAAAAAAAAAAAAAATAGAAAGAAAGAAAAAGAAAAAAGAAATGTAAAACTAAAAGTATTTGATTAACCCAAAATAAGTCAGAAAAGAGCAACAGAGAAAGAAAAATTAGAAAGGGCACATGGGAAACACATAGTAAGAGGGTAAACATAAATTCAACCACATCAATAATTACATCAAATGAAAGTGTTAAGTAAAATAAAGAGATAAAAAAGAAAGACTCAATATTTTCCTTTCTTTAAATTTAAAGACAAATAGCCTGAAAGTAGGAGAGTAGGAGGATATAGAATGTAAGCAGTACACTTAAGAAAGCTGGTATAGGTGTGTCAATATCAGACACATTAAGGGCAGAGAATTACAAGAGCTAAAGAAAAACTTTTCACAATGATAAAAATACAAATCATCAGAAAGATGTAGTAATCCTAAATCTGTATACACCTAGTAAGACTATGTTTTCTGACCATAATTAAATTTCATTACAAACCATTAATAATAATACATATATAAAACGGCAAAATATTCAAAAAAATTTTATAAATTAAAACTAAATGTGTCATAAAATAAATAACAAAATAAATTAGAAACAATTGTAGAAAGATAATAGATGTGTATCATATCAAAATTAATTTGATGCAGTAAGACAAATCTTAATTTGGACATGTAGATTAAATTTTTAGATTTAAAATCCATAATGTAGATTTACCCATTAAGAATGTGAGAAGAAAAATGGCAAATTAAACTGAAGGTAAGAAGAAGAAAATAATTAATACTGGGTAGAGCATAAATTAATGAAATGGAAAATGGACAAGCAAAAGAAAAAAATTAGCAAAGTCCTAATTTTAAAAAAAATTAAAAAACGTATCAAAATTTAGAAGGACTGAAAAAAATACAAATTACCAATACCCAAAACAAGCAAAAAAAAAAAAAAGAATTACTCCAGGGTCTATATCTAATAAGAGGATAATAAGGGACATCATTTTAAAATGTAAATATTTTATGAAATAAAAAATTCTTTAAAAAATGCCACTTACCAAAGGTAACACAAGAAGCAATAGAAAATTAAAATAGCTCTATATCTATTAAAAATTTATAATCAAAATTTTTGACACATATATACATGAACACAATGAAACTCTAGACCTAGATGGTTTTGTTAGTTAATTCTATTAAGTATTTGAGAAAAATATAATATCATAATATCAGTCTTATGCAATGTTTCTCAGAAAGTAGAGAAGGAGAGAACACTTATCCAATCACTTTTTAAAGCCAGCACAGTCCTAATACCAAAAACTGAGAAACATGATATTTCTAATTATAGGTCACTATCGGTTGTGATAATAGATTTAAAAATTCACATCAAATGCAGTACTAGCAAATGAGTATATATTTATATAAAAAGTATACTTGAAAATGATCAAGTAAGGTAACCTTAGTAATGCAAGGTTGGTTCAACATTTGAAAATCAAGCAACATGACTTGCCAGATTAACATATAAAAGAAGAAAAACTATGCAATTATTTAATAGAGGCAGAAATTTAAAATCCAATATGATTTTAAAAACTTTCAGCAGGCCGGGCACGGTGGCTCACACCTGTAACCTCAGCACTTCAGGAGGCCAAGGTGGGCGGATTACCTGAGGCTGGGAGTTCCAGACCAGCCTGGCCAATATGGTGAAACCCCATCTCTACTAAAAATACAAAAATTAGCTGAGCATGGTGGTGGGTGCCTGTAATTACAGCTACTTGGGAAGCTGAAGCAGGATAACTGATTTAACCCAGGGGACACAGGTTGCAGTGAGCCAAGATCACGCCACCGCACTCCAGCCTGGGCGAAAGCATGAGACTTTGTCTCAAAAAAAAAAAAAAATCTTTCAGCAAATTAGTAATAGAAAGCATCTTCCTCAACTTAATAGTGGCATTTACAAAATACTTACAGATAATATTGTATTTGATCTTTAAAAATGGAATGCTTGATTTATGATAGCTCTAAATTAACCATATACAGGTGAATAAATAATGAAATGGTGATATATCCATACAACAATAAATATAAGTCAACAATAAAATAATGTACACACACATACACATACACATACACATAAGCACACATGGTTGAATCTTTTTTTTTTTTTTTTGAGATGGAGTCTCGCTCTGTCGCCCAGACTGGAGTGCAGTGGCACAATCTCGGCTCACTGCAAGCTCCGCATCCCGGATTCACACCATTCTCCCGCTTTAGCCTCCCCAGTAGCTGGGACTACAGCGTTAAATCTTAAAAAGAGCTTGCAGAGCAAAACAACGTAAAAGTACTTACAGTATGGTTTCATTTATATGAAATGGTAGAATTTGCAAAACTAATGTATAAAACTCATGGATACTTAATTCATAAATATACATAAAATAGTCATAGTTAATGTATGAAACTAATGTATAGATTTAGAAAGCAGTTGTCTAAGGCAGAAATTAGGGATGATTGCATGCAGAAGCTATAAGGCAACTTTCTGGGGTAATTGAAGTGCTCTGTATCTTGAAGAAGCTATGTTTAACAAATTAACATTTGTTAAAATTTAACTAAATTAATTAAAAATTAAAAATTAAGATTTAATTAAATTAACTAAAAATTAACATTTTTCAGTACTCAGACTGTCCATTTGAATGGATCTCTTATTACATAAATTATACCTTCATAATATTAATTAAAATGTATAATGTTAAATAAGATGTAAGAGATGGAATTACTTTTTCTGGTTAAAATTCTGTAAGATAGATGATAGAGATAATAAATGTCAAAGAGTGAGTAAAAAGGACTACAACATTATATTAACTATGGTATGACAGGGATTTCTGGTAATTTTCATGCCTTTGTAATTGACAAACTTACTGTAATTAACGAACTTACTAACAATGAGTATATATTACATTTGCTCTAACTTTTTAAAAAAACTAGACAAAAAAGAAAAAACATATAATATATGATAGAGAATAGATTTTCAAGAAGTGTTTTTAAAATTTCTATTAGCTCTTTCCTTTTGTATATTCTCTTTTACCAACTCACTCTCTATTTCCAGTCTCTTGTTCATTTACTTCTGTTTTTCCTTTTTCCCATTATATTATACATCAATTCCTCTATATTTAGATATGACAATATGTGATGAAAGTCTTTTCCTCAATTTAATTCAAGGCAGTACAACAAATCTCCAAGGAGCTAATTATCAAGTTTGCATAATATTGAAGCTAACACTGCCATACACAAACACAAAGTGATAAAAACATAGAATATGTCTCCACTTTAATTGCTTTTTTTCATTTCTCCTGACCTTAACTCAGTCAGGACCCCAGTTTTTCTATGCCTCATGGGATATAAAAATCTGTCTATCCTGACAGACACTTTGACTATGGACCACAATGGCAAACAAATACTTGAGGGAGCTTCTCAGAAGCAGGCCTGGAAGAAAGCACCATTGGCACAAACTTACAGTCACTGGCCAAATCCTTCTGCTGTGTTCTCTTTTGGAGGCCAGCTGGGAAGGCTCCCCTTTCCTCAGCTGGCTTCTAGGAAAGAAAGACTTTTGTTTGTGATCTTTCCTATGAGAGTCTAGGAACTCAGTCCATTTATCCTGGCAGAGATCTTGTTTCCTGAGAAGGAAAGGACAATAATGAGCACACTGGTTTGTGGCAGGTTCGCTACTGGTTAATATTAAGAGGTAGCCAACAGTGGAAAACAATGACAAAAATACTTTCCCTTTATAAAGTATTTTCTCACTTAAGTTTTTCTAACCCCTCCCTTAGGTAGGTGTTACTAAATGAACATGGAAACAAAATGCATGAAGACTAGAAAGGATGTCATCTTCATTTGCCAGCAACTTCTAGGTTGAGGTACAGAGTTCATCAGAAAGGAAAAAAAAACTATTACCAGAATTCAAAATAAAAGTCACAAAAGTTACAGTGTCAATATAAGATTAATTGCATGTCTATATACTAACAATAAGCAATTGGAAAAAAGGGATAAAAATAGTACCTTTTTAATAGTATAAGAAAACTAAATCTCTTGTGTAGGAATAAATTTAGCAAAATATATGAAATATCTATACACTAACACCATGAAAGCATTGTCAAGAGAAATTAAAAATCTAAAAAATGAGAAGAGATAGCAAGGAAATGGAATGGAAGACTGAATATTTTGAATATTTTTTTCCCACATTGATCTAAAGCCTGCATTCTCAACAGTAATAACACTACCTCCCAAAGGAGAAAATTCGTTCTCAGCGGTGCAAAAATCCTTAGACATTATAATGTCTTGTCACTTTTCAAAACTCATCCCTGCCTGATAAATTTTTTTTCCTTATTTTTTAATTTATCTAGTTAAAGATAATTTACACATAATTTATTTTTCTTCACAGGGCAAGGTGACAATAATAATAATAAAGTTGAGAAACAGCAATCGAAAAATTTAATATGCTCCTAGACAAAATTCTGGCAGCCTTTTCATAAATCATAAAAAAAAGGCATAAAAGAAGTCGTCCGGACGCAGTGGCTCGCGCCTGTAATCCTAGCACTTTGGGAGGCGGAGGAGGGCGGATCACGAGGTCAGGAGATGGAGACCATCTGTCTAACACAGTGAAACCCTTTCTCTACTAAAAATATAAAAAATTAGCCAGGCGTGGTGGCGGGCTCCTGTAGTCCCAGCTACCCGGGACGCTGAGGCAGGAGAATGGCGTGAACACCGGAGGTGGAGTTTGCAGTGAGCCGATATCGTGCCATTGCACTCCAGCCTGGGTGACAGAGCGAGACTCCATCTCAAAAAAAAAAAAAAAAAAAAAAAGAAATCTGGAGATCTCAAGACAGTTGTATTGAACTAAGGGTTAAAAAAATAGAATAATAGAACAGATTAGAGGGTATGTCTGTAAGATATGACATGTGTGTTATGTGTGAAGCACCCCTACAACATAAAAATAGACAAAGTATCCAATATCTAACTAAAATAAGGAAGACTGCAAACAGATACTTTACAAATAAGGTTCTCTAAAGGACATGATAAAATGTTCTACCTAATTAATCATCAAGAAAATATAAAATAAACCACAATGTAATACCACCACACACTCACTAGACTGACTATTATGGATAATTCCAATTGTTGGCAAAGGTGGGAATCAATTTACAGGCTCCTGAATTACTGTTTGGAAAGGTGATACAAATGTTTTGGAAAATGGTTGGTGGTTTCTTAGAAAGTTTAACATATGCTTGCTACACAATTCAGTAATTCCAGACTTAGGGATTTTCCCAAGAGAAATGAAAACATATTTAAAAAAAGCTCTGTGTAAGAATGTCCACATTCTATTGATATTGTCCCAAAACTGTGATAAACATGTATGTCCATGAACAAGGAAATGGATTTTAAAATGCTATAATGTATTCATATAGTGGAATCCTATAGAATAGTAAAAGAAACCAAATTAATAATACATGAATCAGCATTATGCTGAGTGAAAGAACCTTTAAACAAAAGATTCCCTTTATATGACACTGCATCAGTCCCTTTATATAGTATTCAACAAAAACAACAAAAATACAAAAATTAGCCAGATATGGTGGCACATACCTATAATCCCAGCTACTCGGGAAGCTGAGGCAGGAGAATTGCATGAACCCAGGAGCGGAGGTTGCAGTGAGCCAAGATTGCACCACTGCACTCCAGCCTGGTGACAGAGTGAGACTCTGTCTCAAAAAACAAACAAACAAACCATGGTAATAAAAGAGCAGACAATGGTTGCATCTGAGAAATGGGATTGATGGGAAAGAAGGATAAAAAAGGTTTTTTGAGCTGATTACCTAGTACTTACAAGGATGCATTTATTTGGAATAACTTTCTGAAATGCACACTTAAAATCTGTGCCTTTTATGTAAACTAAGTCAACTTGAAACATTAAAACAGGTATAAAAAAGAACAGAATTAGAACCTAAAAATCAAAATGCACAGGAAAAATATATCAAAAAAAAAAAAAAAACAAAGGAAAACAACAATAACAAAATAGACAAGACTAAAGCATAGGGTTTTGGGATGCCTACATGTGTGATGAAACAAAAACAATACAAGGAAATGATTACTAAAAGTGAAAAGAATATTTGCTTAAGGAGAATGGAGGGCTTTACAAGGCATTTTGCAGGGATTCTGGAGTAGCTAGAGATAGTTCTTGACTTAGTTGGTCAGTTGGTAATAAAGATATGTTAAGAAAAAATTTAAGTAGGAGGCCATTAGGCTAAGACAACTTCAGTGTTTTGGGTTTCTACCTGAGAAAACTGAAGCCTGGTGTAAGCAGTATAATGAAACTTAAGCTTAATCAATCATAAACTGACAATTAACCTCTAATTAGGCACTAGATCTTACTCCAATAAGGCAAATGCTCCAATAAGGCAAATGCTCCAATAAGGCAAATGCTCCAATAAGGCAAATTATAGCCAATCAAGTAATTTCTTTGCTTCCATGTTCAGTGTGTCAAAGCTCACTGCTCATGCTGCTAAAGTAGAGCTCTCTGAACCTCTTGTTGTTCTGAGCGCTGCCCAATCCATGAATCATTTTTACTCAGATAAACTCTGCTACATTTAATTTGTCTAAAGGTTTTCTTTTAACAGTTTTTAGCCTCTTAATCATTAAGCTGTGAAGGCAATTGATAGACATTTTTGTATCTATATTTTATTTTAAAATAAGGAGATAAAACAAATTTAAAAATTAAAAAAGAGAAACTTCTTTACATATCATGTTTGAAGACATCTCAAAAAATGTCAGATTTAAGATTAGACTTGAAGAATGAGAGTCAGCCATCCCTTTGAAGAATATGAAAAGATAAGAATAAATGGATGTGGGAAAACTGAAAATGGGTCACTATTGCTGCAGCAGGATGAAGTTGGGGGATAATGCCATGAAATTAAGTTGGTAATAAATATATGAGCTACAACCTGCAGAGAGTTGTAGGTTCAAGTAAGGAGCTTGAGTTTTATTATATAAGAATTAAGAAATCATTAAAGAGTTGAAGAGGTAGAGAAGCATTTTTCTATCAGAATATTTAGGAGATTACTGTGACTATCGTGTAGAAATTTATTTAAAGTAAAGAAAGAATGGAAACAGGGAGACAAGTTAGGATGACAGCAAAGTAGTCCAGGTTAGAGAAAAAATGCTCAGACCTGAATGGTGACAGTGGAGATATGGAGAAGTGAATATCTTAAAGGTGTTTGGCTAAGTGGGTAAGAAAAAGTGAGATACTAGTGATCCTGATTGTTTTCCATCAAGACTAAGTAGATGATGGTGTCACATATTAAGATGGGGGCAGATTGATGTAGGGAAAAGTTCTGGAAAGTTTTTTTCCTTTCCTAGGAAGAAAATTCATAGCTAATTTTAGGAGATCAGAAATCAACACTCCTACCCAAAATCTGGAGGCTTATCTCCACTCCCTACTCTTGCATTCCACATTGTGACAAGATTTTCTCTCCTCTGCCATTAACACTCACTTCCCAGACTAACTTGTTCCAGCCTCAGTGTTCTTTTTCCACCTCCTTACCACCCACATTAATGTCTGTCCTTTTTGAAATATACTATTTTTTTCCTGTTTAAAAGATTCTTCACTACTAAATTTCTCATCCGTCTGCCAAGGCTCACCTTATATTTTATCATTTTCTTGAAAGCTTACTGGGAGAGCTCCCCTGTGTAGTCAGTGCCTGTCATTTGGCTATGTCATTTTCTTATTATAGTTTTATCATACTTTGTTTATTTTTTCTATATTTATTAAAAGGAAAGGCCACTGAAAACAAAGACTCTAGCACTGGCTTATCTTTTCTATCCTTAGTCTTAGCACAATCCCCGACAAAGAACAAACATTAATATTTATTAATTGACTCTTTTGGAAGAAATTCAACCAATCCATGCTTTTGCAAAATCTAAGAAAAATCTATATGCTTAAAGCTGCCTATTATAATGATATGTAGCAATTCAGTTCACCAAATATATATTAATCACCTACTATGTGTCAGAGTTAAATATTAGGACTAGAAAAACTAATTAAAAAATGGTGCCCTGCTTAATATATTCCCAGTATAGTTGGAGGGTGATATTTGAACAGATAATGAAAATAAATGTGGTAAATGTCATAATATAGTTATGAACAAAGTGATACAGAAATGCAAATGAAGGAGAAAATTATTCTGCTCAGCAGGGCTTCCCTTAAGAAATCACCTTTGATCTGGCTCAAGCATGAGGAGTAGTCACTTTACAGAATACTTAAAAAAATATATTTTATGATATCCATCAACTGAATTCTTCTGAGTGCCTTCAGATTTTGCAACATGTGGTCACTGTTTTGGCCTTGAGCACACTCTGATTTATGCAGAGTGCCTAAGCTTGTTGGAGTCACTATCCCACCTGTTCTATTCTCTCTCCTCCTGCTTGTCTCAGAGAATGTGACCTGAACGGAAGAACCCTCAATGAACTTTAGGCTTGCAGTTGTCATGAGCTGCAAGGTCTTGCACTGGTTTCCAAGTGTATTTGTCTGTTCTCATGCTGATATGAAGAAATACCCAAGACTGGGTAATTTCTAAAGAAAAGAGGTTTAATTGACTAACAGTTCAGCACAGCTGAGGAGGCCTTGGGAAACTTACAATAATGGCTGAAGGCACCTCTTCACAGGGCTGCAAAAGAGGGAATGAGTGCTGAGCGAAGGGGGAAGCGCCTTGTGAGATCATCAGATCTTGTGAGAACTCACTCACCATCCTAAGAACAGCATGGGGAAAACTGCCCCCATAATTCAGTTCTCTCTACCTGGTCCCACCGTTGACATGTGGGGATCATTACAATTCAAGGTGAAGTTTGGGTGGGGACACACAGCCAAACCATATCACCAAGCTTCTTCATTTGTCAAATAAGAGGGGTGGACTAAGGCTCCACTACCCCTTTTCAGCATTCACATCCAGTAAAATAATGGCTATGAAGACTGTATCTTATGAAATATAGATAAATATTTGTTAGAGAAAATTGACTAAAAAGGGGGTATAAATTTACATATAAATTATGCTTTTTTGATTAAGACAATCAGTAGAGAATAACCATAGAATAAAATTCCCCAAGATGTAAGAAAAGTCAGCTATGGGTGATAGAGTAGCAAAAATTGTTCCTTCCTATTTGCAATTACCAAAATTACTTGGAAAGTGTTATATATGATAAAATAAATTTTCTAAAAACATTTTAATTCTGTTCTAATATTCTATAAATTAATTTCTTCTTATTGGCTTACTTTAGTGACATTGTAAAGGAAGATATTTCAAACTGCCTCCAGCTCTCCTTCCCCACCCCAATTCATTAAGGAGGAATTGCTGCTGCAGCTCTTCCCTGCCCTGCTGAAGTGTAACAAGATAAACAAACCCAGTCTGTAATTGCTCCCCTTCAGTCTGAAATCTCTTCCTAGTGGGAAAGCCTTCCTGCCAATTTGAATGTATATACACTTTTTGAATGGGGCTCCACAGGGTCAGCCAGTGTGTAATAATGACATACTTACAGGTCTTAATCCTCAGAGCCTGCCTTAGCTTGCTCTTGCCTTCACCCTAGAGGATTTCTTCTACAAAATTCTTCTGTGTATACACAATACCATGGACTCTAATGTGTAGCAAATGCTGCTATACATTCATTTATGCACAGTTTGCTTGGAGAAAAATTTGCCGAGACATTTTGAAATGGAAACAGAGATGAGAAAAACAAGCAGGAGATTTCCCTACAAATGTAGACTCTGAAGGCTAAAGGAAATTGTATTTCCACGTATAAAGCAGAAAAAATTGGCCAGCTCTATGGAAGCATAACAGGTGTTTTCTCAGGCTAGAGGAGTGAGGAGATACAATGGGTTCAGAAAAGCCAGTAAATGTTAACATTTCCACACATCACTCCTTCAGCCAGGTTGATAAAGTGTTGGCTTCCTCTTGTTGCCCCTCTTCAGTTAGAAAAGAGCTCTAAGGTGAACTCACAATTGCACACAGACATAATTACTGTCAGCAGCAATCACATGACCACGGGCTGCTGGGCCAGTGTGATGGGCTCCATCGGCAGTATTCTCCCCTGCTCCTTTTGAATGGCCACCATCAGGACTAGCAGGAATGGATACTAGATTTTATATTTTGTTAGGACACCTCCAGGATTGGTTCTGGGCAGTGTCTTCAAACTATTATGCTCTATGTTAGTGAGCAGCCTGTTAGTGGCCTTCCTTGTGAGCCCCGCTTTCCTGTCCTTGATCTAAAGAAAGAAAATGAAGCTGAGAGAGCTGAAATGGCCCCTCCCACAGACCAGGACTTCAACATATCTCTTCTTGCCCATTCACTAGCCCTCAACTGTTGTCCAATCTTTGCACTAGCCCCAGTTTTCAGCATACTATGGTGCCATGCAAGACACCAAGTAGGTTATCCATTCCCTGGGCTTGCATGTATTCAGTGAATACACACTGTGCCTGACATTGTTCTAGGAGCAAGAAATAGAAATATAAAGTAGATAAATGAAGCCCCTATCCTTAAAGCAGAGATAAGCAAGTGTAAAGGTATAAGAAGTGAGAGAGGCACCAACCCCAGCTTTACTCTAACTTCAAGGGCTCAGTATATGAAAAGGTCCATTCCAGTTGTTTGTTCTTGAAATTGGATCTTTAGGAATAATAGTATATCAAGTTCAATCCAATGGGTATAAGACCAAGACTGTAGTTCCAATGGCTATAAGATCAGTTATTTTTCTACATTCAATGATTGTCATCATCACTTTAACAACTTTAAGGCTCTGAGACATACATTTTTAGTTTGCTATAATTTTTATTTAAAAAGCAAGTAAATTATCTTAACTATTGTGCAAATAATATTGTACAAAAGTGTGGATACTGCTAGACTTGATAAAAATACCACAGAGAATGAGAGAATACCTCTGTATAATGAATCACAATGTTATTTAGACCATTCTTATAGGAAAGTGTAGATTTGGCCATTGACTTGAAGTTTAAGGATGACAGTGTGTGTGGAATCATTGCATTCAAAATACACAAATTAGAGAATCCCAACATGACTTAATATCTGTGAGAACAGATCCAACCTCATTATTCTATGACTATTTTGAAATCTGATTATTCTAGAACCTTTATTTTTCAAAATGATTTTCTCAAATAATAACTGGATAAATATAATAAAAGTTACTTTGGTGTACATGGTAGTATTAAGAGTTAAAAGATAGGAATAACCAGGTATAATAAATGAAGAGAATTATTAACATCAGGGCAAAGGTGAGGATCAACTCCTCACCATTGAGGCCAGAATGGCTCACAGGCTTATAGATTTTGAAGTTGCAGTAACTTTAAAAAGGGATTTCAAAAGTTAAATAAACCTAGACAACTAATAATACTAAAGAATAAACTTATTTTTAAAAAAGATATAACACCTTAAGAAATGACTACAGAGTAGTCTGTAAGTGAAGTTTCAACTGATTTCAAATAATCAGTACTATCCTGACTAAATATTTTCTCACAATAAAATAAATTAGATATCAACAATTAAATGATAATTTAAACTTTCCATATTGTATAACTTAAATTACCCCATGGTTTAAAGAAGAAAGTGTATTACAAATTATAAAATATCTAGTTTTAAACAGCAGCACAAGTAATGTCAAAAATGTGTGACTTGCAGCAAAAGTAATACAGAAATTGCAGCATTAAATTCAGTTAAATATAAGAAAGAAGAAATTGTATACCATTTGAAGCAGTCAACTCAAAAGGATAGAAAAAGAGTTACTTTCATCAACCACCTTAACTAAACTTCAAAAAGTAAAAAATGAAACAAGTAGGACTTAATATAATACAAAATAACAAAAATCAATAATCGAATAATAGACAAAACTGAGAGCTGGATTTGAGAAAAACTTTGAAAATATACAAGCATCTGAAGACTGAAGAAAGAATTTAAAAAATTAAAACTACATTGAATGAGCATCATCTAGAATAATAAATACTCATGTATTTCAATAAATTTGAAAATATATTAAATTGAATGGTTTTAGGGAAACATAAATAACAAAAAAATGAATTAAGGGAATAAAAATTTGAATTATAATTTTTATAGTTATTTTATTTTTAAAAATCCTTTTAGCCCCTCCTATAACTCTCTCTCACACACACATGAAAAAGTCACTTCATTCAATTAACATTTTATTGACTATCAATAAATAAAATTGCTTCATAAACAAAAAAGTTAGAAAATTGCCCACCTTATTTAATGAGCTCTTATAATCGATGTCTGATAAAGATTAGTACTATAAATACAATGGATAGCTTCATTACAACAAAATGATTTTACTTATAAACATGGATGAAAAATAACAAATGTCATCAATAAAATATTAACAAATAGAATTCACTATTGTATTAAATAAAGAATTATGACCAAATTGGATTTATAAGAGAAGTAGAAGGATGGTACAATACCAGAAAACATCAATATAATTCGCTCCATTAAGATTTAAAGAAAATGAATATGATGATCACAGAGGCATAGGTAAGATATGAAAAAAAAAAAAAGGTTGATGAGACAAATGGATATCCATATAAAAAAGAATTGATTTGGTCTTCTATCTCACTGCCATACATAAAAGTTAACAGGTATCAAAGACTTAAATGTATGTGCTAAAACTATACATTTTTTGGAAGAAAAGGATTTATGGGAGTAAATCATGATCTTGAATTAGACAGTGATACCTTAGTTATGATACCAAAAGCAAGAGTGATAAAAGAAATATTGTTGAACTTAATAAAAATCACATTTACACTTCAAAAAACACTATCAAGAAAGTGAAAAGACAACCACAGAGTAGAACTATTTGCAAATTATGATTTGATGATAATTGCATTCAGAATGTATTTATTTTTAAAACCTTTACAACTCAAGAAAAAATAAAAGATAAATAATCAAATTTAAAGGTGGGCAAAGGATTTAAATACACCCTTCTCCAAAGAAGACTAGAAATTCAAATAAGCACATGGAAAGATTTTCAATACCATCAGTCGTCAGGGAAGTATAAATCAAAACCAAAATGAGCTACCACTTTACAAACACTTGGATGGCTATAACTAAAAAGATAGTAACAAGTGTTGACAAGAATATTAAGAAATTTGAACCCTCATAAACTGTTGGTGAGTACTCAAGATGGTAGAGCCATTTGGGAAACAGTTTGGCTATTCCTCAAAATGTTAAACATAGAATTACCTATGACCTAACATTTCCACTCCTAGTTCTCTACTTGAGGAAAATCAAAACATACGTCCACACAAAACCTTATATACAAATGTTCCTAGTATCCTTAATCACAATACTTAAAAGGTGAAAATAGCACAAATGTCCACTAATCAATCCATGAATATACAATATATAGCATGTCTCTACAATGAAATTCATTTCCAATAACAGAGAATGAAGTACTGATAAAACATAGATGAATTGGAAGATTGCATAAAATATTATGCTAAGTGAAAGAAGCCAGAGATAAAATATTACACATTATATGAAATATATATTGATATGAAATGTCTAGAATTGGCAAATCTATAGATACTAAAAGTAGATTAATGGTTTCCTAAGACTGGATGGGAACTGAGTGGGTGGAAAAGAATGCATGGGGTGGGATGTTTTTCTTAATAACTACAATATTACTTTGGGGATGATAAAAATAATTTAAAATTAGGTTTGGTGGTGGTTATACTCCTCTGCAAATATATTAAAAAGCACTAAAAACCACTTTAAATTCGTGAACTTTAGAGTATGTAAATTATCTCAATAAAGTTGTTAATTAAAAAAATTCTATTTGGAGAAATTGGTTGCACAAAAGATAATGTATCTATTACTTTTGCTATATGATACTGACAATGACCATCAGTGACAGTTGTATTTGACCAAACTGCTGGTAAATTGACACAATTAGAGAAGCCCAAGATACATATGTAAAATTTAATAGCCACTTAAGATTTTAAAATATTCTCAGCAAAGTAGGATTAAAAGAAAAATTCCTCAATTGGCAAAGAGAGCATCAATAGAAGAATAGATAAATCAACATGCTGTATTCACAAAACAAAAAAAATTAAATAATTGAAATAGAACTATTATATCAACTTTATCTCAAAACCATATTATATAAAAAAGGGAAGTTAAAATTAAATAAATTAAAACAGAGATAGGTATATTAATTATGAATACAAATATATAATAACGTTTTAAAACATGGACCCAAATTATACAAAAGAAGTACACAACAATATTTGCTCTTGTTGAAAAGAAGGGAATGGAGCTAGAGAGAATAAAAAGGAGGATTCAGATTTAGCTGCAATATTGTTTATTTAATTTAAAATTTATACAATGCAAAGATTAATAAGTCAATTTGTATACATTTTTGCAAAGAATACATGGGTGACTGTTATTGTTTGTAATTTATTGTGATTTAAGATTTATAAATTAATTTTGGGCTGATTTTAATGTGTTTTAAATGTCTTTGTAAATTGCTGAATTATATTTTTTAAAGAATAATGTTATATATATAAACAGAACTAAAGACAAAAACCACATGATTATCTCAACAGATACAGAAAAGGCCTTTGACAAAATTCAGCAGCCCTTCATGCTAAAAACTCAATAAATTCGGTATTGATGGAACATATCTCCAAATAATAAGAGCTATTTATGATAAACCCACAGCCAATATCATACTGAATGGGCAAAAACTGGAAGCATTCCCTTTGAAAACTGGCAGAAGACAGCGATGCCCTCTCTCAGCACTCCTATTCCACATAGTGTTGGAAATTCTGGCCAGGGCAATGAGGCAAGAGAAAGAAATAAAGGGTATTCAGTTAGGAAAAGAAGTCAAAGTGTCCCTGTTTGCAGATGACATGGTTGTATATTTAGAAAACCCCATTGTCTCAGCCCAAAATCTCCTTAAGCTAATAAGCAACTTCAGCAAAGTCTCAGGATACAAAATCAGTGTGCAAAAATCACAAACATTCTTATACACCAGTAACAGACAAACAGAGAGCCTAATCATGAATGAACTCCCATTCACAATAGCTTCAAAGAGAATAAAATACCTAGGAATCTAACTTACAAAGGATGTAAAGGACCTCTTCAAGGAGAACTACAAACCACTGCTCAGTGAAATAAAAGTGGACACAAACAAATGGAAGAACATACCATGCTCATGGATAGGAAGAATCAGTATCATGAAAATGGCCATACTACCCAAGGTAATTTATAGATTCAATGCCATCCCCATGAAGCTACCAATAACATTCTTCACAGAATTGGAAAAAACTGCTTTAAAGTTCATATGGAACCAAAAAAGACCCCACATTGCCAAGACAATCCTAAGCCAAAAGAACAAAGCTGGAGGCATCACACTACCTGACTTCAAACTATACTACAAGGCTACAGTAACCAAAACAGCATGGTACTGGTACCAAAACAGAGATATAGAACAATGGAACAGAACAGAGCACTCAGAAATAATACCACACATCTACAGCCATCTGATCTTTGACAAACCTGACAAAAACAAGAAATGGGGAAAGGATTCTCTATTTAATAAATGGTGCTGGGAAAATTGGCTAGCCATAAGTAGAAAGCTAAAACTGCATCTTTTCCTTACTCCTTATAGGAAAATTAATTCAAGATGGATTAGAGACTTAAATGTTAGACCTAATACCATAAAAACCCTAGAAGAAAACCTAGGTAATACCATTTAGGACATAGGCATGAGCGAGGACTTCATGTCTAAAACACCAAAAGCAATGGCAACAAAAGCCAAAATTGACAAATGGGATCTAATGAAACTAAAGAGCTTCTGCACAACAAAAGAAACTTATCATCGGAGTGAACAGGCAACCTACAGAATGGGAGAAAATTTTTGCCATTTACTCATCTGACAAAGGGCTAATATCCAGAACCTATAAAGAACTCAATCAAATTTACAAGAAAAAAACAAACAACTCCATCAAAAAGTGGGCAAAGGATATGAACTGTCACTTCTCAAAAGAAGACATTCATACAGCCAATAGACACATGAAAAAAATGCTCGTCATCACTTGCCATCAGAGAAATGCAAATCAAAATGACAATGAGATACCATCTCATACCAGTTAGAATGGCAATCATTAAAAAATCAGGAAACAACAGGTGCTGGAGAGGATGTGGAGAAATAGGAACACTTTTACACTGTTGGTGGGACTGTAAACTAGTTCAACCATTGTGGAAAACAGTGTGGTGATTCCTCAAGGATCTAGAACTAGAAATACCATTCGACTCAGCCATCCCATTACTGGGGATATCAAAGGATTATAAATCATGCTGCTATAAAGACACATGCACACGTATGTTTATTGCGGCACTATTCACAATAGCAAAGACTTGGAATCAACCCAAATGTCCATCAGTGACAAACTGGATTAAGAAAATGTGGCACATATACACCATGGAATACTATGCAGCCATAAAAAAGGATGAGTTTGTGTCCTTTGTAGGAACATGGATGCAGCTGGAAATCATCATTCTCAGCAAATTATCACAAGAACAGAAAACCAAATGCCACATATTCTCACTCATAGGTGGGTATTGAACAATGAGATCTCTTGGACACAGGAAGGGGAGCATCACACACCGAGTCCTATTGTGGGGAGGGGGTGGGGGGAGAGATAGCATTAGGAGATATACCTAATGTAAATGACAAGTTAATTGGTGCAGCACACCAACATGGCACATGTATACATATGTAACAGACCTACACGTTGTGCACATGTACCCTAGAACTTAAAGTATAATAATCAAAAAAAGTAAAAAAAATAAAAAATAAAAAAAGAATAATGTTATATAAATCGTTAAATTGCTATATTAAGGGTTTGTTAAACAATACCTTAGTTTAAGTGTCTGTGTGAATCCATTTCCTCCTATAAGAATAAAATACATTTTTATTTTACTTTATCACAAAAAGCCACAAAGATATTCAGATATCATAGTATATTTTACCACCAGGCATACGGATGACACAATTTTGTTAACCGTGTGAAATGAAGTACATGGTGTTTATTAAAGTCAATTTTTTGTGGCTATCACTCTGTTTACGTTTTCCACATTTTCTTGAAAAATATTTGATATATTACACATTTTAAATTTAGATAGTGTTCTGTATATTATTTTCATTCAGTACTAATCTCGTTACTAAAATGCATCTTCCATATAAGTAATACTTTCTTATTTCATCTCTATCCAAAGGATCCACAAAAACACCTAAAATGGGTGTGATTTTCAGAAGCCTTAATAAATAATTGTTGACTTAATGAATTAATTCATGGAGTTCTAGAAGAAATATCTTGTTAACGTTATGCATTTTATTTTATTTTCTTAGTATTTTTTTAAACGGAGTCTCACTCTTGTTCAGGCTGAAGTGCAGTGGCCCGACCCTGGCTCACTGCAATCTCCACCTCCCAGATTCAAGAGATTTTCCTGCTTCAGCCTCGGGAGTAGCAGGGACTACAGGCTGGCGTAACAGTACGACCGGCTAATTTTTGTATTTTTAGTAGAGACGGGGTTTCACCCTGTTGGCCAGGCTGGTCTGGAATACTGACAAGTGATCCACCCGCCTCGGCCTCCCAAAGTCCTGGGGTTACAGGCGTGAGCCACCACGCCAGGCCCTATTTTTATTTTTACACAATGGAACTGAGTCATTTAATGCAGTTTTCCCTGTCTGCTATACTTGAGTCATGCTTGTCTTTGTGCCTTACTTCTCTAAATGAGGCATTGCTTGAGAATATAAAAAACATATATGCATGCATAGGATATTCTTTATCTACTTTCTCCAGTATCTACTACTTTGTACAGGGTGATGAGGGGAGAATGAAAGAATCCTGGGTCTATATTTCATATTGCCCCAACAACACTACTTCAGTTAAAAACAATTTGATGCTTGTGGCATGTGTGGCCTTTAAAAAATAATATAATACAACAATTATTTTCATAGAACTTATAATAAGCAATCAATGAGTGCTTGTTGCTGTTACTTTACTGGTTGGTTGAGTATAGATCAGGGAGAGGAAAATATATTCCATGTAGTTCAGGTTCCTTTTAATAGTGTAATCAATATATTATTTTAAAGTAACGTTCTTATACTATTGGTTATGTGTGCTTAAGTTGGACATCTCTACAATTTATTCATTTTTAAAATGCGGATAATGGAAACCCATTTGATATACTTGATCAAGGATTGAATACACGTAGATACAGTTCAAATACAAAATTTCCCATAGCATTGGGAGGAAAACCTACATCCCACACTTATGTTTTATTATTTGTAGGCTGGAAGTGCTTTCCAAATATCTTCAGATCGATGAATAATATTAATTAGCATTTACAGAGAAATGTAGTGCTTAAACAATGCCTACATGTGTTCCATCTCTGATCAAATATATAAAATGTAGATGAACACATGAGCTTCTGGCACTTTCCATTATATCTCATTGGCTTCAAATGTAATTTTGTTTGTTGTATTGTTCTTCCTGCATTGTAATTGCCTTCAAAAGGAATATCTTTTGGATACTTATTAGATAATGAATGACAAAATAAAATTTTCAAAGATTTTCTTGCTTAGGTTTAGAGGTTAGGTGGATCCTTTAAAAATTGCAACTCTGTTGAAAAATTTTGCTAAAATATCAGCACTTTGGCTAGAAGTTCCAAGGTACGATCTTCTGTAAAACGACCCAGAAACGTGCAATTGCATCCAATTCTAGTGCTGTTCAACAGCATCATGTTGAATATAAAATGCCAGTGTGTTATTAAAATGTCTTCAAAAATAAAAGTATTTCACACATGTTGAATATATTCGCTTCTAAAGTCAAGTCGTCTAAGAAAAGTCTCAGTTATTGGTGAGTCTGACTGTTGAGGCCTTTTGAAAATCCTTCTGTAAAAATATCTAAGTGCCCAAAGTAAAGGTGCACATGAATAGAACTAAATTATATGTCACAAAAGGAAAGAGGATTGACTGTTCATTTTTAGGACTCACCTACCTGGAGTCCTACCCTAGTACTTCTTAGGTTGTTTCACATCATTTTTATCTTCAGATCCAAGATATATTCAGAGAAAGTTTGTGATCCAGTATAAATCAAAAGGTAATTGAAAGTTCTATTAAACCCGAGTTCCTGCATAAAATTATGTAAGGGCAGGAGGTGGGGAGAGACAGAAGCACTGAAGGAAAAGTCAGGCTAACCCTGACAGGGAAAGAGAAGTCTTGTGTGCCTTGCATAGGAGACCCCATTGGTGGTCCACAAATGGTAGTGAGGTGTACACACACCTGGGAAGTTCAAGGAGGGGTATGGCTACAGGTGCACCTAGGGAGATAACAACCGCCAGTGCAATGCAGGATCTGCAAGTATACCTGCTCAACGATTCTTCTTGGTAATAAACATATTTTAAAGGAGATTTTAAAAAAAACATACGTTAAATTGATCCTAACAACTGTTGAGAATAGTTATAAAAGTTAAATTTAGAGTTGGATTATATGTCAGGAAAAAAGTAGATAGTAGTAGAGAACTAGAGACTGGGCAATGCTTTCAGGAAAAAACCTCAGAAAAAGCCCAGTTGAGCTCGGGAAACTTGTGCTCAGGTATGCGTAATGAGGGCTGATTGAACCAGGTGGGGAGCATATTTGCTGAGAGGTCAAATGGGCCATGTTATGATGTGCTAGTGGGGAGAGATGCTATTCAACCAGATATGGATGGGGCTAAAAAGTTTAATGAGGTCTGCCCGAACTTGTTTTACATGTCAGACTTTCGATGTATTTTTCATTTTTGAACCATGGAGTGCCTAGTGGAAAGATTTTAAAAGTCATTAATTCAGTACAATAAAATATTTAAAATATGAGGTCAGAAGAGCCTCTCAAAGAATTTTCCCCATATTCTCATCTAAACTCCCTTGCCAAATCAGTCACATTTTCAACTTGTTGAAAGCCTGCTCTGCGTCTCTGGGAGGGCTGGCATTTCTTGACCTCCTCCTGCCACATTTGATGAGGAAGGTGGTAATGGTATCCAACTTAAGAGGGCAAATAAGCTCTGAAAGCATTTTTCTTTCAGCTCTAAAAATACTATCCATTAAATATGTGCATTTCCCCTAATCTTATTGCCTTCCTCTCTTCTTCCCCATCAAAACCACTCTTTATCATAGAATCACTTGCTTGGTAACTGGCAGTTGAAACTAGAAATCCAATACATTCTAAGCCCTGTTAGCTAGAGCAGCCAGACATTTAATAAATATCTGTCATTTTAATTTTGTTCTGTGGTACTCTGTATGTCAAACTTAAGAAAAAATGGTGGGATAGAATTTTAACACAGACAAGTATGAGGTACAGTACAGATATTGAGGAATTACAGTACATGTTGTTTGATATCTTCTGTGAAACTTTAATTGACTCTGTCAAATCTGACCTAAAATAACAGCCAAACTATCAAAAATCTATCATTTCACATATACATTGAAAGCATAAAGACTATAACTGATTTTTCAGTTTTATTTGTACTGCATAATCATTAACAAGAAAATGACATTATTTATTAACTGTGAATTTAAAAAATGTTGATGAAAGTAGAATAAAAACAAACTTAAATTAAGAAATGTATGTAGTAATCTGTCAGTAGCCTAAGAAAACAGTGTGAATGTTTCAAATGAGTATTTAAAATATTACTAGATGCATAAATTATGAAACTTAAAAATCATTATATGTTATTATATGTAAGAAATTAGCATACAGTGCATGCCAGAATATATCCTTGTTGAAATGTAAGTGCATTCCACCTTTCTAAAAAACTATTTAGGAATACTTAGTAACTAAAAAATGCTTGCACCCATTAATCCACTATGTTCAGTATAAAAAGTCTTTGGTAGGAAAATAACCAGTGATTTTCACAGAAATACAACTTTTAATAATATTTCTAATAGCAAAATATTCATAAGAATTTTTTAAAACCCAAGTTAAAATATTATATTTTGTAAACACATAAAAGTGCCACATATAATAAACATTGAAAGTGTACAAAGGCTTAAGGATAATCATTGCTAGGTGGCAAAATTTCACATTGCTTATTTTATTCTTGACATCTTTTAGTGTTTTAAAGATTACTTTTAATGAGCATAAACAAAATCTATAACCAAAAACAAAACAAAACAGAAAATGCAGCATATAGGTGTTGAAAAGTCATTTGAATGAGCTTCAGAGATAATATTCGATTTCTTAATTGGGTGTTTGGTATTTAAGTGAGTGTTTTCATGATGATGAGGATAATTTTTATAGTTTATATGCATTACTTGGCATGTTTGAAATAATTTATAACATTTTTTTGGAAAGTCATTTCATGAAAATCACCATTCTTTTCTTAGTAAAACAAAACCTCTTAGAGAAACAGAAAAAAGTATATATTTTTAAAGTATTGTTAAAATTAATACAGTATTATTTTACAAATATTAAATATTATTTTAGAGTATAGATGGTACAATCTCTCAAAAAATTAGTAGTTAAGAGAAGAACAAACAAGAGTGGTTATTGTCTTCCCTAACATTTCACATGAATCAGAAATCAATCAACATCTCGAGCAGAGAAATGTATAAAGTGGAAAGTATAAATACTGAAAAAAATAAGAAAAATATTGTATTACTGCAGTTGTCAGTAATATCTATCTTAGAAATTCAGGAGAATCAATTGAAACAAATTCTTATGAAAGAAAATCATTCCAGGGCAACATAGTGAGACCCCATCTCTATGAAAAAAAAAAAAAGAAAATTGGCCAGGTGTGGTGATGCACAACTGTAGTCCCATTTACACAGGAGGCTGAGGTGGGAGGATTGCTTGAGCCTGGGAGGCTGAGGCTGCAGTGAGCAATTATCATGCCACTGCACTCCAGCCACTGCACTCCAGAGTGAGACCCTGTCTCAAAAAAAAAAAAGAAAAGAAAAGAAAAGAAAAGAAAGAAAACCACTGAGAAAATTCAGTGTTGCTTACATTATAACGTTGATGCCCTTTATGATGGAAAAAGGCAGAAATCTTTATATTTGAGCGTGGTCGTCATAAATCCTGTAATAAGTTTTCTGAGTTTCTTGGTTTGTCTAGACTTGTAATAGAGAAATGAGAAAAAGCAAATGCAATTGAAATTTTGGGTGCTGAAAATTCCAGGGCCAGAAAAAAGGAGGAATTTTTAAAATTAGCAAGTTTATTCACTTTGAGGAAAACATGAAGGGTTTTTCCTTCTTTATTGCATCTCTTGAATAGAGTTACACATTTTATTTACCTTGTACATTTGTTATTAACTTGTTTTTATGTTTTAATGCGGCAAATTTTAGTCATATACATAATTCGATAAATTAGTATAATTAACCTCAATGTACCTATCACCTAGATTCCACAATTACCAACTAATGGCCAGTTGTGTTTCTTATAAACCCTTACCTACTTCTTTCTCACCAAAATTATTTTGAAGCAAATTCCAGATATCATTTTATCTGTACTTATTTCAATAAAAGATAAAAAAATCTTTCTTTAACATAGTCTCCAAACTATTATGCAGCTAAAGTTAAAACAATAATCTCTTTATGTCATTTAAAATTCAGTCAGTTCTCCAACTGACTCATGTCATAATTTTTAGTAGTTTGAATCAGTATCTAAACAGCAAAAATGACATTTTTTTTTCAATTGGTTGAAAGTGTTCTTAAATCTCTTTTAATCTATATGTGCCCATCTCCATTATTTTTCACTCTCTTGCAATTTTTTTTGGAAAAGAATTACCATGGAGATTGTAAAATGATTGTATAATCAAAGTGTTATTGGACATGCTCCTCTGCACCTGTATTTCCTTTAAATTAACATTTGGGTCTAGAGGCTTGATTTAACTCAGGTTTGATGTTTTCTGAGGGGGTAGAAATACTTTATGTTCACAAGTAGTGTTGTGTTCCTCCATGGCTCCAGGCATAATGCCAAGTCATTGTTCTTTTGGTGGTACCAGTAGCCATTGAAGGACAACGGTAAGGTTCATTAATTCATTAAGTGTGACCAAATGATGATAATCCAATTATATTACTTTTCTTAACATATTACCTGGACTGCTTCTGTAAATAAAACTTTCCCTAAACATATATTTGGTTATCCGATGGTATTTTTTAAATGAAAAATACGTAGACAAATTCTGTATTCTATTTACCAGTTTTTAAAAATAGTGAGTTGATTTGCTGACATATTCCCAAATTGAACAACTTATTTTCTTTAATTTATATTTCATAACATTGCTTTACAAACTCTAATGGATTGTGTCCATAATTCTTAATGTGCTTAATATGAGTTAATAGATTTCCCCATGTTGTCTTGCTTTTATCTTTTTACATGTTGTAATTGCCCACAATTATTCATTGAACCCAATTAAAACTTTATAAAAGCTTTATCACAGTAGATTTAAGAAATATAGCAATGATATAATTTTTTATAAGATTTTCAGATGTAATTATTACATGTGATAATTATTACATTTAATTGCTAAATGTAATTGTGTTGTGAAAATAATTTAACACCAGCTTCTTTGGTCATTTCTCATGATATTTTAATAGAATAAATCAGGAAAGAGTTTGTTTCTTTAGAATCAAATAATATAAACAATTTATAACAAATGAAGTGTAAAATAATGACATTTCTCTTAAAAAAGTTTGTAGCACTCTAAATTCTTAGCTGTGGCACTTAGGAACTCTATGTCTCCCATTATTATCATCAATATATTATTTTTATTTCTTGTAACATACAATATGTGAAAAATCATATCTCATAGTACAAACTTTGATTACTCTACTACATAACATTTATTCAATGTTAGGATCTCAACTCTGATTTCTCTTCTTTCCAGAAATGTCTAGGAGCACTCAGGATGGTAATGTGCATATTCACATTGTTGCTAAAGAAATTTTAGGTTTTACAGCCAAAAATATCTCTCTGCCACATTGTGACATAGCTTTATGTAGAAATTAACTCATGGTCTTCCAATGGAGAGGTAGCTATCCCCAGATTACATACCAGTAAAGAAGCCAAAATAACAGTGCCATTAATCAGAGTGGGAATAACTTGGTGGTCTAAAACATTATGTATTTTTTTCTCTAAAATAAATCAATGGTGAATTCATTTTTTCTAGATTTTGGTCTGCATACATCTCATGAACTTCTTGTATGGTTCACTATAGTTTTGCTTATGATTAATTCAGGACCTGGATAAGTCATTTCATGCTAACACAAAATGCTCAGTGCCTGCAGATGCCGAGCTAGAACAGATTGACTCTAGCTACATATTGTAACCTCCTTGTAAGTAGTTACTCTCTAGCCTATTTTATCAGTTATTATCCCAGCAGAGAGCAGATGGCAGAGTCAAATTGGATACATAAAAAGTGTCTAATGAAAAGACTATTAGCAAGGGGGTCATGGAGTTTTAGGGAAAACAATAAGGAATGGTGCCATATCCCAGGACTAGTGACAGCAGAGACCTGCTAACGTCTCTAAATCTGAGGTGGCTTTTTTTCCAGTTACTTGAATTAGTAATTATGAAACTAATTTACATGTATTCTAGAATTGGGCAAATAAATAAATATACACTAAGAATAATAGAAACCATGTTTCTGATGGTTGGAGAAGGGAGTTAAATCTATGGCAAGGGGAAGACTAAAATGAATCCTAGGGTGTTAGATTAGATGTGGAATTATCACTATGAATTGATAGGCCTTCCCTTGGTCTGTTTGCTGACTGAGTCTAGAAGCAGCACCAAAGTAGCAATGAGCAGAACTATGTCACTGAAAGGAACCAGAAGTCAATGGAGAAATTGCTCATTCCAGGCCTGGGCACTGTAAGTACAAGATAAGCCTGGAACATTTTGTTGAGTCTCATAATAAGGGAGTGCTCAAAGAATGGTAAGACATTGCAGAAGGACATTAGAGCCAACTTGCAGGGCCCTCAGAGGCCAAGATTGTTACAATTTGAAACATAAATGATGATAGTAACAGAATGTAACTCCATTGACTAAATTGGGAATGCCTGAGTCTGGAACAGATGTAAAGAAAGAATAAACAAATAAAGTGGGGAGAAGAGAAAAGGAGAAACGATTACCAACGTATGAAAAACAGCCACACTACTGGAGCTGTGGCCTTCAGTACAGTAAAGCAGCTCACTGAGGCTGAACCAGAAAGGAGAAAGCTGGAAGGCAAGGAGGAATAACCTGGTGTCTCTCTTCCACCCTACCAGCCTTCTGCTGGTGCCTCCCATTAACATTTACTGCCAAAAACAAAGGGCTTCATGAAAGTCAACGCTGTCTACAACTTGTTCCCAACTTGTCTTCGTTCCACCACTCTCTTGCCCACCTTCATAAACTAAACTTCAGTCTTACAAGAATATGTGCTGTTTTTGAAGCCACTCACCTATACCACTGTGGCTTTACCTACCTATGCCTTTCTTTACTTGGAGCACTCTTTAATTATTTATTTCACACAAAATTTCTTACAAATTCTTAAAGGCCTAGGTTAAATATAACCTCACTTCTCTTCTTTCCAACCTTCACGAGACAGGTGAAATTTTACCCCCATTTTCCTTAGGCTGAGATAATCAATGAGATTTGTGCTTCAGAAACATTTATTTAAAAATTAATTAGCAATACATACCATGTAGTGTACTATAAATGTCTTGTTCTTTTTTTCCTCAAATCTGCCTCCCAGCTAAACAAATTGTATTTTTTGCGTGTTCTCCAAAGAGAGTTCAGGCATTCTATAAATAATTGTTTGATTGAATATACAATATCTTAAGTTATACAGAAATCTGATTTTCACACTATTCTTTATGAAACCCTGTATTTAGTTGTAATGTAAAGATTCAGATTCTTAGATCACAAGGCATCGTCATCACCATCCAGCTATTTCAACCAGATCACCAGCTCTTACATTTTACAGGAAATATTCTCTTTGAACCAAACATTCTACTGCTAAAATACTAAGACACTATACAAAATTGTAAGGATATCTGGCATTTATACAACCGTCATGGAAAGTTACTATTTTATATATATATATATATAATTTGATTGGATTATTATTATACAACATCCTATAGGAGTAATGAAAGGGCTTTTATATCTCCTTTTTATAAATAAAGAAATAGAGAAGCAGAAGTTTAAATAACTTTCTCAAGGTTAAATATCTTGGAATGGAGACAGAATATTCATGGTGGATATTACTCTCTTTAAAGATGTTTATGAAAACAAAAGAGAAAATGTGAATATAGAGGCTGACTCTCCTGGCACAGGTCTTGTGAATAAGGCAAAAATGTTGAATTTAAAATTAGAATATCTATATCAGACCCTCTCGTCTTCTCCCCAGGGAACCCTGAACAAATATTGCCAACTCTGCCTGTGAAAAGGGAGGACAATCTTCTTTTGATGTGGCTTCTTTCCTTCTTCAGGTCATGATTAAAAAATCATTTTCTGTACAAGGAGTGTCGTCCTTCTAGCCCGAGGGCATTACTGTGTGTCCTGATTAGGAGTGTTCTGCTTTTCCCTCAGTGACCCACTCTGGCTGGGGAAATGAATTGCTGCTGGTTTTATGCACCAAAGAAATTGTTGCTCTTCCTAGAACTTCTGGGTTAAATTGGAGATTTGCTCACATTAACTCCTCAGCGATTGTTACTACAAGAAGTGCTTTATTTGGCAACTTTTTCTGTAGCAAGCAAAGAATCTGAAGCTGGTTCCAAGAAGGAGAAGGTATAAGTGTCCACATGAAAGATGGTGCTCTTACAAAAATCTAGAAACAGAAACATTACAGTAGCAATCTGAACACTTGGAACTAGAAGGAGAATCTAGACATCTGATTGCTTTAAGTACCTCAGTGGCAAAAAGAGCCATGGGGTTTCCATTCCAGTAATTGGCCATGAATATGAACACAGTTATCACCTGTATGTCTGTTTCTTTCTATGCCAATAACTCATGTGTTTTCCATGTTTCTTGCTCAGATCCTCAAGAGAGTCAGACCTGCTGGTCTAGAGTCATGCTTCTCAAAATGTAATGTGAATATGAATCATCTAGGAATCTCAGTAAAATGCAGACTGATTTAGGAGGTTTTGGATAGAGTCTGAGATTTTGCATTTCTAACAAGCTACCTGGCCATGCCTAAAATGCTTGTCTACATATCATAATTTGGGTGGTAATAGGTGTACTAGGCCAATTTAATGGCTTGCTTGTCTAAGGTCATGTGTGTATCATTGTTCTGATTATCTGGGCCAGGGTTTGGGGATAGGTCCTTACTGTATCAGATATACATCTTTCCACAGAAGCTGTACATGTGAACGTTCACCAAAGAAGGGATTAGGATTGGGACAGCATTCTTGTTATGTCTCCTGTAGATAGCTATTTCCCATTGAGTATTGGTTTTAATTCAGCTTCCTTCTCTACTGGTAAGTTTCATCATTGAGGATCAAAAGTGAGTCAGACATTCAGAGCTTTCCTACTCACCACATTACCTTCTACTTTAATTTCAAGATATGTGGAAATAAACTCATTTTCCTATAGCCTATTGGATAGTGAGGAGACTTCTGCTCACCAGTAATTTCATTAAAAAGGTGTCTTTCTTTTAAAAGCAATACCCTTACCAGTTGAGATGTATATACAAAAACTTTGATCTAAAAAGTTGTTTTCTACATATTGTGGGAAAATCTAGAAACTGGAATTTTCAATGCAAATTCTTCTCCAACTGTAACTGCCATGATCATCCTAAAACACATGCCTCATCGGATGGCAATCATTGAAAATTCACATTTAGAATAATGACCACACTCGTTAGCTCTTCAGAGTTCTTCAGAATCTGATCCCAATTTATCTTTCTTTATCATCTCCCACCATTCCTGCCACATTCCCTACAACTGATTTTTGCCATTACCTAACTTAGAGAAGCTTTCAAGACTCTGTTATTTTGCCCAGCTCTCTCTGCCTAGAATGTACTTCCATATGTTTTTGCAGCTCATATTTCTGCTCATCCATTGATAATTCCACCCACAATTAATTACCACTATCTTGGTTCCAACAGCTCTCAGGAGATACCCTAAAATAGCACTTAGCACAGTGTCTTTGACTATGCATTTGCCTTCTGTGCGTGATTTAAATTATCGTATTTTCATGGATGAGCATACTACTTGATACATGGCAGCCACTCAGTAAATATTTATTAAATGAGTGAAGTAATAGAAAGAAAGAATAATTTGGTTGTTAGGGGCAGATTTGGAAAGGCAATGGTTAAGGGTGTCCTAGAGAATACGAGGCAAGAAACAAACAGTAAAGAAGAGGCAATCCAATGGCCAGCCAAACATTTATACCCAGGGACTGAACTCACACAGGTGTTTCTGCCATTTTTCTCACTTGACTCTGTGCTGGGGCTGTATACTTTCAGCAAGTTAGAATGATTTTTAAATCCTGGTTCACAACCACCAGAATATTTACTTCTTATAAATAAAACCACCCTTTTATTTTCATCACTCAGGATTCTGGTGCTACAAAAGCAGCTGAATTAAAAACCAACACCAAATGGTGACTTATTGAAATGGCAGGGAAAGTAAATTGAATATCAAATAAAGCCAATTCCTTCACCCTCCTTATCTGACTATTGTTGCTTAGAAGATAAAATATTTAATCCATCCTAGAGCTACAGAATCCAGGGGCTTTTACCACTGAACAGCTTTATTGCAACAGGTTACATATGTTCATCTTGCCATTTTATAGTGTTTGCCTGGAAAATATTTATGTGCATGAGGTCATTTGGTTGAGCTTTATTGTCTTATTCCAGAGAAAAGAAATTTATTTTCTTTGAAGAAGTAGCTCAGTGCTTTCCTGTCTTCTCATGTCATCCCTGATTTTAAATGATTACAGTTTAAACCATCTGACCCAGAGATTTTCAAATCTATATGCTTCCCTTTTGGACCAGAGGGCATGGCAAAAACACAGTTACTATGCTATATGAAGTCTATTATAAAGACTGGCTTACTTTAGTCAGTTTGAAGAAATGCCAATAAACAATATTAGCTAAAAGCAGAATGCAAGAATATATATGGGTGCATGTTCGTGCCTTTATCATCTGCCTTTATTTCTGTAGAACCATCTTCCTTCTTACAAAAAAAAAAAAAATACCCAGAAGGTCAGGGGAGCGGAGAAGCACCCCAGGGGAACCACATCAGTCTAGTCTCTGTAGTTGCACTCAGGTGAAGGCAAAATGGCCAACCAGGCAGCTAGTGCCAGCAAGTCTCTCCTCCTGTCTCCTCAGGAAATGCTGGCAGCCTTTTAAAGTTTAAGCTGCAGTTACTTTGGAGGCAAGGCTTTTGAAGACTATGGAAATGCTAGGTATCTGCTTAAATGGAACCCCATTGAGAGACCTCATGATCGTTAATTTTAGACACCAACTTGCTTGGATTAAAGGAAACCTAGAGAGCTGATAAAACATTCTATCTGGGTGTGTCTGTGAAGATGTTTTTGGAGGAGATTGGCATGTGAGTAGGTAGACGGAGTGGAGAAGATCCATCCTCAATGTGATTGAGCACCATCCAATTGACTGAGGGCCTTCGATAGAGCAAACAAGCAGAGGAAAGGACGATTCACTCTTTCTCTCTTGAAGCTAAGACACCCTTCTTCTGTCCTTGGACATCAGAACCCCAAGCTTTCCAGCCTTTGGACCCTGGGACTTGCACCAACCACCTCTGCCCCACCCCCGCCCCAACCCTGCACCTGGTTCTTACTCCTTTAGCCTTGGACTGAGAGTTACACCATCAACTTCCATGGTTCTGTCACTTTTGGATTTTGGACTTAGACTGAACTATACTACTGGCACCTCAAGGTCTCCAGCTTGCAGATAGCCTGCTATGGGACTTCTCAGCCACTATAATCATGTGAGCTAATCTCATCTCTCTCTCTCTCTCTCTCTCTCTCGCTCTCTCTCGCTCTCTCTCTCTCATCTATCTGTCTATCTATCATCTCTCCATTCTATCTATCCTATTTATTCTCCTGGTTCTGTCTCTCTGGAGAATGCTGACTAATATAGGCCTTCTTGGCACCTTGCAAACTTCCATTTTCCACAGCGTGGTGTTGGTGGGCGTGCAGTGCATGCATAGGAGCATGTGCTTTTTGTTTAGCTCACACTGGCAGCCATTCATGTCCAGTACCTTTATGATTTTGCAGTAGGCTCCATGGAGGTTATGAACTTCATATTCCATGTAAAGTGTAGTGAGTAAAAAACCCACTCAGTCTCATTGTTTCTTTTTTATCACTGTCTCTACTGCTCATGATGTGTGGCTTGAAAATCTTTACTAGGTGTTTGCTTTCAGGTTCATTTAGGTTCCTCTGGCAACCTGAAATACAGATGTCTCCATATAAACTTGAGCACTGACTTGCTGAAGAAGCTCCCAGTGGCCCACTGCCAGCCCTGGCTATTGCCAGAAAGAAAGGCTGGGGCCTCCACATTGGGCAAATTCTGCTGATTGCACACCTGTCGAAGCTGCTCGGTGTGAAAACATTTTCCTTTGGATGCCAAGCGGTTGGAAATGTGTTTAGTCTGGGTTTTTACTGCTGCTGCTGATGTTGTAGGCTGAGAAGGTGGCAATAGGGACATGCTGAAGGGGCTGCATGGAAACATCTCACAGTTACTGTTTGTAGGACCAAGCCCAGAGGCCTAGCTGGGCTTCACAAAGGGGTTCTAGTACAGGTGGGTCTAGGCCAGGCAGTCTGTAGCAGAAGCCCTGGAAGCCCCAGATCCTAGCACAGGCTTTTTGCTGTCTGGATGGAGCATTGGTCAAAGGTGATCCTCTCTAAAAGCAGGGATTTATGCTTCTAAAAGCTCCAATTTATGCTGGTGGAAAGGCCGCTATTCATGGAGAAGACAGGAATTATACTCTTCCTGGGCAACACAGGTAAGGAGGGGCAAGCATGTGGGTAATACTGCTCACCTTCTGTTCTGATTCCTAGATCTTCTGCAGCTGCTGATTTTCTGCACTGCTACTCTTAGTATTCTGGGAATTGGAGTAGACATGGCAGTACCAGCACATTCGTTGAAATTACAATTATTGAGGTTGGCAGGGACACTATACTGTCCCTTATCAGACGGGAAAAGAGTGCTACTGTTGGTCAGATGAGTAGAATGTTGGGGACTCAGGGTGATGGGGAAGCCATCCAGCTTTGGTCTCTTGCATCCCAGGAGCAGACAGGTGGCTGCCATCTTATTGTACTTCTGGCCCATCAGTGAGTCCTTAATGTCTTCCAGTTATACTCCAACGACACTGTCAGCTCAGTCCTCTGAAAGTCCTTGTGGTTAGGGAATGGCTCACATAAGCCCTTCATCCTTTTGGCCCACATTCATCCATAGCTCTTTCATAATGTGCCACAAAAGGCCATTTTTGGTGAGACCAAGAATGAAAAAATTCTTGATTAGGTTTTTTTTCACAGTCTGTGGACATGCAGAAGAGAATATGGTATATTCCGCCCAGTACCTGCTCCCATGATTCCTTGAATTTCTGTGCATCAAAAGGCAGGGCTCAGATTAATAGTACATATAGGATGACTCCCAGTCTTCACAAATCTTATTCAAGTCCATCATAAGTTTTGCCCTGGAAGAGTTCTGGGCCAAACTCCTAGAGGGCTGCCACAGATGGTATTTAGCTTGTTACCAAAGGTAAATTCATTGCCGGAGCCCAAATCTGTCAAACTTGATGTTCATGTCAGCCTCTAAGAGCAGAGTTTCTGCCTTTAGGTCTTTATAAACGATCCACTTTTAGTCACAGTACTGCACAGCAGATTGTAACTAGCAGAATTGGACTCCATATTCTCCTCCTTTTATACTGTCATGAACCACTAGGTAATCAAACGTCTCTCTTCCACTGGTGTACTCCATGGCAACACAGAGTGTTTATTCAGTCTTGGGCAGCTCAAATAATTTAACTACGTTGGGATGATTCAAAGCCTTCATGATTCCCACTTCATGGGATACTTTCTAGAGGCTGAAAGTCATGGATCCCTCTTTTCCAGTCAGGATGTACTGGGCCAGCTTCACCTTGGACAAGTTCCCCTTGGTGATGATCATAAGGAGTGATAGTTGTCAATATAGTCTCTTCCTCAGCAGAGATGGCCAAGAAGCCCTGCAGCATGCTAGGCTAGCCACTAGGCTTGTGGTCAAGGTGACCCAGGATAGGCTTAAAATTAGGGAAAGATGATGAGAAGTTGGGTCCAAATTATCTGAAATGAAAAATATTCCCAGGCTACCAAACTGATCTTTCTGATGAAGTCAAAACACAATTCCAGACAAAATTCAAATTAAAAAACTAAATTAAAATGGAAAAGCAAAAAAAAAAAAAAAAGAAAGAAAGAAAGAAAAAAAGAAAGAACAAAGAAAAAGAAAACAAAATGGAAAAATAACAGAGTAAAGAAAAAAAGTAAAATAAAACATGAAAATGTTACCATGCCAATGGGATTTATTTGAAGAAGGAGACAAGCTAACTTTGATGGAAGCTTTTCAGGTCACTGGAAACCAGCTTCTTGAGCTAGAAAGACTGCAAACCCAGATAGCAAATAACTTCATGAGGCCCAGCTGTGAAGTAAATAGGGGCACAGAATTGCAAAACAAGGACCCTTTTGAGGTCATACCAAGAAATTTACCTATCAAAGATGGAGATGATCAACAATGGTTTTCTCACTTTTAAAAATAGCTTCAATGATATATAATTCACATGCAATATAATTCATATGCTTACAGTGTATAATGCAATCATTTTTATTATGTTTACAAATATGTGAACCCATCACCAGTCAAGTTTACATTTTTATCAACTCAAACAACAAATTTAGACTCGTAGGTATAATCTCCCTACCATTCCCACCACATCCCTACATCACATCCCCAGTCCTAAACTACCATTAATCTACTTTTTGTTTCTGTAAATTAAACTGACCCGTGCATATCATATGAATGAAATAATATATTATATGGTTTCTTGTGTCTGGCTTCTTTCATTTAGCATAAATTTTTCAAGGTTTATTCATCTTGTAGCATGTACCAGCACTTAATTGATTTTATGAATGAATAATATTTCACTGCATGGATATACTACTTTTTAAAAATCTCAATAGCTTTAGAAGTGCAAGGGGTTTTTGGTTATATGAATGAATCATACAATCATGAATTCTGGACTTTTAGTGTACCCATCACCCAAAGAGTGTACATTGTACCCAACAGGTAATTTTTCATCCCTCAGCCCCTCTTGCACTCTCCCCACATCTGAATTCTCAGTGCCCCTGTATACCCGTAGCTTAACTCTCAAATATAAGTGGAAACATGCAGTATTTGGTTTTCCATTTCTGAGTTACTTTACTTAGAATAATGCCCTCCAGTTCCATCCAAGTTGCTGAAAAATACATTATTTTGTTCATTTTAATGGGTGCATAGTATTTCATGGTATATGTATACACACACTTCACATCACATTTTCTTTATTCACTTACTGGATGATGGGCACTCAGATTGATTCCACACCTTTGCCATTGTGAATTGTGCTACAATAAATATATGAGTACAGGTGTCTCTTTCATGTAATGACTTCTATTTCCTTGGCAAGATACTGACTAGTGAGATAACTGGATTAAATAGCAGACCTACTTTTATTTCTTTGAGAAATCTTCATACTGCTTTCCATAGAGGTTGTAGTAATTTACATTCCCACCAACAGCATATAAGCGTTCACTTCTCACAGCATCTGCAGTAAGATCTATGGTTTTTTGACTTTTTAATAATGGCCACTCTGACTGGGCTAAGACAATAACTCATTGTGGCTTTAATTTGCATTTCCCTGATGATTAGTCATGTTAAAAACATTTTTTAATGTGTTTGTGAGCCATATCTTTTGAAAAATGTCTGTTCATGTTGTTTGCCCACTTTTTCATGGGATTTTTGCTTTTTCTTGCTGATTTGAGTTCCCTGTATATTCTGGATACTAGTCCTCTTTCAAATACATAGTTTGCAAATATTTTCTCCCATTCTGTGGGTTGTCTGTTTACTCTTTTGATTATTTATTTTGCTGTGCAGCAGCCTTTTAGTTTAATTAGGTCCCATTTATTTATTTTTAGCTTTGTTGTATTTGCTTTTGGGGTCTTAGTCATAAATCCTTATGATCTTATACATAAAAATCCCTAGTGACTCCTCTAAAAGACTCCTAGATTGGATAAATGAATTCAGAAAAATGTCAGGTTACAAAATCAATGTATGCAAATTAGTAGCACTGCTATACGTCAATAATGAGCAAGCTGAGAATCAAATTGAGAATTCAGTCCCATTTATAATAGCAGGAAGAAAAGAAAAAAATACACCTAGAAATATACTTAACCAAGGAAGTGAAAGATCTCTACAAGGAGAATTCAAAACATTGATGAGCAGACTGAAGGGAGGCAGAGAAAGATAGTAAAATAGAAGGCTCCAACCATTGTCCCACCCACAAGGACACCAAGTTAACAACTATCTACACAGAGAAAAACACCTTCATAAGAACAAAAAATCAGGTAAGCCCTCAAAGTACCTGCTTTTAACTTCATATCGCTGAAAGAGGCACTGAAGAGATAGAAAAAAAAACAGTTATGAATTGATGATGCCACACTTTCCCCACCCCTGGCAGTGGTGGCCTGGTGCAGAGAGCATCTTTGGGCCCTGACAGAGGGAGAACACATCAATTGTGAGGCATAACTCAGCTCTATCCTGATAGAGCAGAAAGGAAAACCAGGCAAAACTCAACTGATACCCATGCGTGGAAGGAGCATTTAAACCAGCCCCAGCCAGAGGGGAATCCCCAATCCCAGTAGTCTAAACTTAAATTCTTACAAGTCTCACCACCACAGGCTAAAGTTCTCTGGGCCTTTAAGTCAACTTGAAAGGCAGTCTAGGCCATAAGCACTGCAAGTCTTAGGCAAGTCCTACTACTGAAGTGGGACCAGAGACATTGGACTGGGGGGACACAGAATATACAGGGATACCAGCTGGGATGGCTAAGGAATTGCTGGCATCACTCATCACCTAGCCCCAGCCTGCACAGCTTCTGGCTCCAAAAGAGACCCTTTTCTTCGACTTGAGGAGAGCAGAGGTAGGAGTGGGGAGAACTTTGTCTTACATCTTGGATACCAGCTCAGTCACAGCAAGATAGGGAACCAGTCAGTGTCATGTGGCCTTCATTCCAGGCCCTAGCTCTTGGATGAAATTTATAAATACACCCTGGGCCAGAAGGAAACCCACTGCCTTACAGGGAAGGACCCCATCCTGGCAGTGTGGCAGCGTTTGTCACCTGTCAACTGAAGAGCCCTTGGGCCCTGAATAACCAGCAGTGATACTCAGGTACTGCTTTGAGGGCCTTGGGTGAACCTCTGAGATTTGCTAGTTTCAGGTGAGACTTGGCATATTACCACCTGTGGTGGCTGCAAGTCACAATTCTTTCTGCTTGAGAAAAGCAGAGGGAAAAGTAAAGGGGACTTTGTCTTGCACCTTAGGTACTACCATAGCCACAGGGGTTAGATCACCAAGAAGGCACGTAGGGTCCCTATTTCCAGGACTTGACTCTTTGATAGCATTTCTGAATCTGTGATGGGCCACAGGGGAGCCCACTGCCCTGAAAGATGAGTCCCAGGTTGGCAGCATTCACCGCAAGCTGAATTAAGAGCCCTTAGACCTTAAGGGAACACCAGAGATAGTCCAGCAAGACTTCCAGTGGCCTGTGGTGGTGGTGGTGGTGGCTACGAGATGAGGCTCTTCTCCTTTTGGAAAGGGGAGAGAAGAGTGGGAAAAACAATGTCTTATGGTTTCAGTGCCAACTTAGCAACAGTGCAATAGAACATGAGGTAGACATCTAAGGATTTGATTCTAGTCCCTGACTTGCTGACAGCACCTCTTGACTGACCTAGGGCCTGGGGGAACTTGCTACTCTGAAGGGAAGGACACAGGCCTGACTGGCTTTTCCATCTGCTGATTGTAGGGTTCCAGGGTGTTGAGCAAACATAAACAATAGCCAGATACTCATTACAGCAGGTCTTGGGTGAGACCCAGGGTTATGGTGGCTTCAGGTTTAACCCAGTGCAGTCCTAGTAGTGGTGACCAGAGGGCTGCTTGTGTCACTCCACCCCCAGCTTTAGGTGTCTTAGAACAGAGAGAAACTCAATTTGTTTGGGAGAATGTAACAGAAAAGAACAACAGTCTCCGCCTGGTAATCCAAATAATTCACTCAGACCTTGTCCAAGACCATCAAGTTAGTACCTCTATAAGTCTACATGAACCACAGCAATACTGGGCTTGGGATGTCCCCCAAAGGAGATATAGTTTAGATCACAACACCCAAGTTCTTTCAAATATCTGCAAAACCTTCCCAAGAAGGATGGGTACGAACAAGCCCAGATAGTGAAGACTACAATAAGTAGCTATTTTTTCAATACCCAGACACCAAAAAATATTCACTAGCATCAGTACTATCCAGGAAGATATCATCTCACCAAATTAAATAAGCCACCAGGGACTAGACCAATTCTGGAGAAACAGAGATATGTGGCCTTTCAGACAGATAATTCAAAAGTGCTGTGTTGAAGAAAATCTAGGAAATTCAAAATAATACAAGGAAGGAATTCAGAATTCTATCAGATAAATTTAACAAAGAAATTGCATTAATTATAAAGAATCAAGCACAAATTCTGGAGCTGAAAAATGCAATTTACATACAGAATAATGCGTCAGAGTCCTTTAATAGCAGAATGGATCAAGGAGAAGAAAGAATTAGTGAACTTGAATACAGGTTGTTTGAAAATACACAATAAGAAGAGACCAAAAAAAAATGAAGCACACATGCAGAAGCTAGAAAATAGCCTGAAGAGGGAAAATCTAAGAGTTGTTGACCTTAAATAGGAGATAAAGAGATACGGATAGAAAGTTTATTCAAAGGGACAATAACAGAGAACTTCCCAAACCTAAAGAATGATGTCAATATCAAAGTACTAGAAGGATATAGAATACCAAGCGGATTTAACCCAAATAAGACCACCTCAAGGCATTTAATAGTCAAACTCCCAAATATGAAGGATAAAGAAAAAGAATCCTAAAAGCAGCAAGTGAAAAGAAACAAATAACATACAATGGAGCTCTAATATGTCTACCAACAGACTTTTCAGTGGAAACCTTACAGGCCAGGAGAGAGTGGCATGACATATTTAAAGCAGTGAATGAAAAAAAAAAGAACAAAACTGTATCCTAGAATAATATATCTAACAAAAATATCCTTCAAAAATAAAGGAGAAATGAAGACTTTACCAGACAAACAAAAGCTGAGGGATTTCATCCACACCAGACCTGTCTTACAAGAAATGCTAAAGAGAGTACTTTAATCAGAATGAAAAGGATATTAATGAGCAATAAGTAATCATCTGAAAGTGCAAAACTCACTGGTAATAATAAACAAACAAACCAAAACACGTAGTACTATAACACTGTAACAGTGGTGTATAACCTACTCTTATTTTAAGTAGAAAGACTAAATGATGAAACAAAGATAATAACTACAACTTTTCAAGAGATATATGGTACAGTAAGACACGAGTATAAACAGCAAAAGTTAAAAAGTGGGGGATAAAGCTAAGGCATCTCATCTAGTTTTTAATTAGTTTTCTTTTTGCTTGTTTGTTTATGCAAACATTGTTACTTTGTTATCAGGTTAAAATAATGGGTTATAAGATAGTATTTGCAAGCCACATGACAACCTCAAACCAAAAAACACACAATGGATACACAAACAATAAAAAGCAAAAACTAAGTCATATTACCAGAGGAAATCACTTTCCCTAAAGGCAGACAGGAAGAAAAGAAAGAAGAAAGAGAACACAAAACAACCAGAAAAAAATAACAAAATGGCAGGAGTAAGTCCTTACTTACCAGTAATAACATTGAATGTAAATGTACTGAACTGTCTAATTGAAACACACAGAGTAACTGAATGAATAAAATAACAAGACCCATTGATCTATTGCCTACAAGAAACATACGTCACCTATGAAGACACAGGTAGACTGAAAATAAAGGGATGGGAAAAGATTTTCCATGCCAATGGAAAAAAAAAAGATCAAGGGTAGCTTTACTTATATCAGACAAAATATATTTCCAGACCAAAACTATAAGAAGAGATTTTAAAAGGTCACTATATAATGATAATTCAGCAAGAGGATATAACAATTTTAAATATATATGCACCTAACACTGGAGACTCAGACATATAAAGCAAATATTATTATAGCTAAAGAGAGAGATAGGCCCCAGTACAATAATAGCTGGAGACCTTGGCACCACACTTTTAGTATTAGACAGATCTTCCAAACAGAAAACCAGCATGAAAATATTGAACCTACTCTGGTCTATGGACCAAATAAATTCAACAGATAGCTAAAGAACATTGCATCTATGACCCACAGAATACACATTCTTTTCCTCAGCACACAGATCATTCTTAAGGATAGGTTATATGTTAGGTCACAAAACAAGTCTTAAAACATTCAAAAATTTGAAATAAGCATCTTCTCTGACTAAAATAGAATAAAATTTGAAATCAATAACAAGAGGAATTTTATATAAATACATGGAAATAAAACAACATGCTCCTGAATGACCAGTGGGTCAATGAAGACATTATGAAGGAAATTGAAAAACTTATTGAAACAATTGACAATGAAAACACAACATACAAAAACCTATGGGATACAGTAAAACAGCACTAAGAGGGAAGTTTATAGCTATAAGTGCCTACATCAAAAAGCAGAAAAACTTTAAATAAACAATCTAATGATGCATCTTAAAGAACCAGAAAAGCAAGAGCAATAAACCTGAATTAGTAGAAGAAAAGAAATAATGAAGATCAGAGTGGAAATAAATGAAACTGAAAGGAAGAAAACAATACAAAGATCAATGAAACAAAAAGTTGATTTACTGAGTTAACAAAATTGACAAACCTTTAGCCAGATTAAGAAAAAAAAGAGATCTAAATAAATAAAATCAAAAATGAAATAGGACACTTTACAACTGATACTGCAGAATTTCAAATGATCATTAGTAGCTACTATGAGTAACTATATGCTAATAAATTGGAAAATCTAAAAATAGTAGGCAAATTCCTAGACACATATAACACATACAACCCACCAAATAAAGTGAACAATCTGAAAAAGAAATAAAATATTGTCCTATTTACAATAGAGACAAATAAAAATAAATACCTGAACAAGCAAATAAGTAATGAGATTGAGGATGTAATAAAAAGTCTCCAAGTAAAGAGAAGCCCAAGACTTGATGGCTTTACTGCTGAATTCCACCAAACATTGACAGAAGAGCTACTCAATTCTACTCAAACTATTCTGAAACATAGAGGACGAGGGAATACTTCCAAGCTCATTCTACAAGGCCAGTATTACCTTGATACCAAAACTAAAGACACAAAGAAGAAAAACTACGGGCCAATATGTCAGATAAATATTGATGCAAAAATCCCCAACAAAATACTAGCAAACTAAATTCAACAATACATTCGAAAAATCATTCATTATGACCAAGAGAAATGTATCTCCAGGATTTAAGGAAGGTTATTGTTTCAGTTTATGCTGAAAAGCACTTGATAAAGTTCAACATCCTTTTATGATTTAAAAAAAACTCAAAAAACTTGGGATAGAAGAAACATAACATAATAAAAGCCACATACAGCAGACTCATAGCTAGTATCCTACTGAATGGGGAAAAAACTGAAAGCCTTTCCTTTCAATCTAAAACATAACAAGGATGACCACCTTCACCACTGTTATTCAGCATAGTACTGTAATTCTTAGCTGGAGCGATCAGCTAAAAGAAAAAAATAAAGGGCATCCAAATTGTAGTGAAAGTAGTCAAAACATCCTTGTTTGCAGATGATGTGATCTTGTATTTGATAAAAATCTAAAGACTCCACAAAAAAAACTATTAAAACTGAGAAACAAATTTAGTAAATTTGCAGAATATAAAATCCTCACACAAAAATTAGTAACATTTCTATATGCCAAAGTGAACAATCTGAAAAAGAAATAAAAATGTTGTCCTATTTACAATAGTGACAAACAAAAACAAAGCCTAGGAATTAACCAAAGAAGTAAAGGAGCTCTACAATGAGAATGATAAAAGACTCATGAACGAAATTAAAGAGAACATTGAAAAATTTTTTTAAAAATTCATGTTTATAAAGTCAAATAATCAATAATGTTGAAATGTTCATACTACCCAATCTATAGATTTAATGCAATTCCTATTAAAATACCCATAACATTCTTCGCAGAAATTGAAAAAAATAACCCCCAAATTAATATGAAACCACAAAAGACCCAGAATAGACAAAGCTATCCTAGGCCAAAAGAATAAAACTAGAGGAATCACATTACTTGACATCAAAGTATACTACAGAGCTATAGTAACCAGAAGAACATGATCCTGGCATAAAAGCAGACAAATACACCAATGGAATAGAATACAGAACCTAAAAACAAATTCTCACACCTGCAGTGAATTCATATTTAACAAAGATGCCAAGAACATACACTGGGGGAAAAAAAAAACACAAAAAACAACAACAATAGCCCCCCCCCCCAAAAAAAGTCTCTTTAATACATAGTGCTGGGAAAACTGGATATCCATAGGCAGAAGGATGAAACTAGATGTCTGTTTCTCACCATATACAAAAATCAAATCAAAATGGATCAAAGACTTAAATCTAAGACCTCAAACTATAAAACTGCTAAAAGAAAACATTGGAGAAACTCTCCAGGACATTTGTCTGGGCAAAAATTTTTCAAGCAATAACCCACAAGCACAGGCAACAAAAACAAAAATGGACAAACAGGATCACATCAAGTTAAAAAGCTTCTGCACAGCAAAGGAAACAAACAACTAAGTTAAGAGACCACCCACAGAATGGGAGAAAATATTTGCAAACTTCCCATGTCACAGGGAGTTAATAATCAGAATATGTAATGAACCCACACAACTCCATGGGAAAAAAAAATCTAATAATTCAATTAAAAATGAGTCAAAAATTTGAGGAGACATTCAAAGTAAGACATACAAATAGCAAACAGGCATATGAAATGGTGCTCAACATCATTGATAATCAGAAAAATACAACTCAAAACTACAATGAAATATTATCTCACTCCAGTTTAAGTGGCTTATATCCAAAGACAGGTAGTAACAAATTCTGGTGAAGGTGTGAAGAAAAGGAAACCCTCATATGCTATTGGGGGAATGTAAATTAGTACAACCACTATGGAGAACAGTTTGGAGGAGCCTAAAATAACTAAAAATAGAGCTACTATATGATCCAGCAATCCCACTGCTGGGTATTTACCCAAAAGAAAGGAAATCGGTATATCAAAGAAATATCTGCACTTCTATGTTTGTTGCAGCACTGTTTACAATAGCCAACATTTGAAAGCAATGTAAGTGTCCATCAATATACGAATGGATAAAATGTGGTACTCATACACAGTGGAGTACCATTCAGCCATAAAAAAAGAATGAAATCCAGTCATCTATAACAACATGGATAGAACTGGAGATCATTATGTTAAGTGAAATAAGCCAGGTGCAGAAGAACAAACATTGCATGTTCTCACTTATCTGTGGGATCTAAAAATGAGTACAGTTAAACTCTTGGACATAGGGAATGGAAGGATGGTAACCAGAGGTTGTGAAGGGTAGTTGGGGGTTTAAGCGTAGATGGGGATGGTTAAAGGGTACACTAAAAATACTAAGAAAGAAGAATAAGACCTACTATTTTAGCACAACAATTATTCATCTTTATTTATTTAAAAATGTACAATTGTTATTATTTATTATAACTCTATTGTACCTTTAAAATAACTAAAAGAGTACAATTGGATTGTTGCAACACAAAAGATAAACACTTGAGATTAATCCCCCATTTTCCATGATGTGGTTATTTCACATTGCATGCCTTTATCAAAACATTTTATATACCCTATAGATATATACACCTACTATGTACCCACTAAAGCTAAAAATTCAAAATTTTTTTAAAAAAAAACACTGTTGAAGGAAACCATAGATGTCATGAACAAATTTAAAAACATCTCATGCTCATGAATTGGAACAATCAATATCAAGAAAATGACCATACTTCTCAAAGTAATCTATAGATACAATGTAACTTCTATAAAAATAACAACATCATTTTTCACATAATTAGAAAAAAACCCTAAAATTTATATGGATCCAAAAAAGAAACCAAATGGCCAAAGCAATCCTAAGCAAAAAGAACCAATCTGGAGATGTGCATTACCTACTTCAAATTATACTACAAACATTAAATAGTTTTCGCTGACACATATAGATTCTTGTTGCATTTTAGGCTAATATTTATCAAGGATGTGAAGTAAGGATCCAACTTCATTCTTTTGCAGATGGCCATGCAGTTGCCCTAGTGTCCTTTGTGGAAAAAAATTCCCGCCCCACCCTGCATTGACAAAAAGATCAGTTGATCATAGAAACATAAGTTTATTTCTAGACTCTCCATTTTATTTTATTAAACTATATGTTTGTTTTTGTGTCAGTATCACACTATTTTACTTGCCTTTGCTTTGTAAGAAGTTTGGGGTGTATGCCATATTAATAATATTAAATCTGATCCATGAACATGGGATAATTTTCTATTTATTTAGGTCTTATTTAATTGGTCTCACAACTGCATTGTAGTGTTCAAAACAGGTTTGTGCTGCTTTTATTACATTTAATTCCATGTATTATTATTCTTTCAAATGTTATTGTAAATGGGCTTGTTTTCTTAATTTCAATTTAGATTGTTCATTGCAAGTGTATATAAATACAATAAATATTTGTACATTGTTCTCGTTATCTTACAAACTTGATGAACTTTTTGGTTAGACCTAACAGTTTTGTAGCAGATCTCAGGGGTTTTCTATATACAAGATCATGTCATCTGTGAATAGAGATAATTGCAGTTTTTTTCTTTATGATTTATTTACAATAAAATGTATTTTACAATAAAAATGTCTTTTATAAAAGACACTTTACTGTGCGATATTTTATTCTTGTAATATTTCTCTCTGGTTTTGGTAACAGTGAAATATTGGACTCTTAACAAGGTTGAAAGGTAGAAAGTTTCAACCAATTGAAATGTGTTTTCTTCTATTCTATGTTTTTAGAAAAGTTTGTGAAGATTGGCATTAATTGTTTAAAGGTTTGGTAAAATTTAATAGTGAAGCCATCTATGCAAGCTGTTCTTTGCGTGTGTTGTGTGTGTGTTGGGAGGATGTGTGTGTGTATGTGTTTTGGATTACTAATTTAATCTCTTCATTTGTTAAAGTTTGTTCAGTTTTTTTTCTTTTTTAGTCAGTTATGATAGTTTAGGTCTTTTTAGGATTTTGTCAATTTTCTCTACCATCTAATTTATTGACATACAATTATTCATAGTTTCAGCTTATGAATCTTTTTATTTTTGTAAGATCAGTAGTAATGACACATTTCATTTTGTATTCTAATAATCTGAATCTTTTTTATCTTTTTGTCAATTTTGTTGAGCTTTTCAAAAAACAGCTTTCAGTTCTATTGATTTTCTCTATTTTTGTATTCTCTATTTGATTTATTTTCACTCTAAATTTATTATTTCCTATTTTCTGCTGGCTTTAAGTTTTGTGTTCTTTTTTCTGCTGTTATAAAGCTCTACATTTTCCTCTATTGCTTTATCTGCATCCTATAATTTTTGGTATGGTCTCCTCATTTTTATCAACCTCAAAGTATTTCTGATTTGCCTTTTATTTCTTCTTTGGCTCATTGACTATTTAGAAGTGTGTTATTTAATTTAAAAATCTGTGGATTTCCCAAATATTTTCATGTTATCAATTTCTAGTGCTGTTTTATTGTAGTTCAAGAATACACTGTATTTTCTCTATCATTTCCAGTTTATTGAAGCTTAATTAATATTCCATGTGCATTTAAGAAAAAATTTATATCCTGCTGTTGTTTAATAAAATTTTCTATAGATATCCGTAAGGTCTAGTTGGTTTATAGGGTTGTGCTAACCTTCTATTTCTACATTAAACATCTGTTTACTTGTTCTACCAATTATTAATGGTGAACTTTTGAAGGCTCCAACTATTATTCTTGAATTTTATTTGTCTTTCCATTTCTGTCAGTTTTCCTTCATATATTTTGTTAAACTGTTATTAGGTGCATATGTGGTTATAACTGTTATCTATTCCTTTTTTTTTTTTTTTTTTTTTTTTTTTTTTATTAACAGAGTCTCTGTCCAGGCTGGAGTGCAGTGGCGTGATCTCCGCTCGCTGCAACCTCCGCTTCCTGGGTTCGAGCGATTCTCCTGCCTCAGCCTCCCAGATAGCTGGGACTACAGGCGCCCACTACCATGTCCAGCTAATTTTCGTATTTTTAGTAGAGACTGGGTTTCACCATGTTGTCCAGGAAGGTCTCACTCTCTTGACCTCGTGATCTGCCCGCCTCAGCCTCCCAAAGTACTGGTATTACAGGCGTGAGATGAATTGAATTTTTTTTTTTTTTTTAAGACAGAGTTTCGCTCTTGTTGCCCAGGCTGGAGTGCAATGGCCCGATCTCAGCTCACTGCAACCTCTGCCTCCCGGGTTCAAGCGATTCTCCTACCTTAGCCTCCAAGTAGCTGGGATTACAGGCAGGCTCCACCACGCCCGGCTAATTTTGTATTTTTAGCGGAGGTAGGGTTTCTCCATGTTGGTCAAGCTGGTCTGGAACTCCAGACGTCAGGTGATCCACCCACCTCAGCCTCTCAAAAGTGCTGGGATTACAGGTGTGAGCCCGGCCGAATTGAACTTTTTATCATTATAAAATGTATCTTTAATCTCTAATAACTTTAAAAAATTTTAAAGTCTATTTTCTCTTGATTATCAGTGAAGCTACTATAGTTTTCTTGTGACTGATTTTTGCATGATGTATCTTTTTCTATTATTTTCCTTTCAATCTATTTGTACCTTTGAATATAAAACGTGTCTCTTATGAACAGAATACAGTGAGATCATGTTTTTTAATCCATTCTGACAATCTCTGCCTTTATTGATATAGTGGTATTTACAAGTGCCATTTTGCTTTTTGTTTTCTGTCTTTTTTATTCCTTTATTCCTCTTCTACTAGTCTCTTTACATTAAATAAATATCTTCTAATGAAACCTATTGATTTCTTTAATAATTATTCAGCATTTATGTTGAGTTAATTTTTAGTTGTTGGCCTAGGATTTAATATATACAGCTTAACCTATCAGAATCAGCTTCAGGTTTATACTAGCTTAATTTCAGTAATGTATGGAAGCATTACTCCTTTATTTTATTATTCTTTACCTCTGCTCTTTCAGTGGTATTATTATAATTATACATATTATATTCACTGTTACAAACCCAAATATACATTGCTATAATTTTCCTTTGCCATCTGTATTTCTTTATTTATCCCATTACAGCTTTGCTCCCACATCACTCTGTGCTATTTTTGGCAAATATATTACATACACATTACATTTCTACATATTATATTTCCAAATATACATTAAATACATATTATTTTATTACTTTTTAAATAAGTTAGAAGAATGGAGAAAATGTGTGCGTTTATATTGTCCTTTGTAATTGTATAATTACCTTCACTGGTGCTAGCCGCAAATTCTCTGTATTTGTCTGGGAAAGTTTTTTTTACCTTCAATTTTTAAGGAAAACTTTGCTGGACAAGACTTCTCTTGGCTGACAATGTTTTCTTTGAGCATTTTCAATATGTTCCCCCATAACCTCTTGCTTCTATTACTTTTGCTAATAAATTAGCTATAAATATTATTGTTATTCTCTCATATGTAATGAATATTTTTATCTTGTTTCTTTCAATGATTCTCTCCTTATGTTTGACTTTGAACATTTACTATGATGTGTCTGTTAATGAATTTATTTGCATTTATTCTTCTTGTAGTTTTTTTTGAGCTTCCTGGATGTGTAGGTTATTATTTTTTAATAAATTTTGTGAGTTTTTCATCATTTAAAAAAAATATGTGTTACTCCTTTCTCTCCTTTCCTTCTAGAGGGCCTGTCATGTGTATGCTCGTGTGCTTAGTGGTCTCCCACATTTCTCTGAGGCACCCTTCATTTTTCTTCAATTTTTTTTGTCTCTGTTATTCTGCTTACATAATCTGTATCATATACATTTATGCTTGCTTATTTCTTCTACTAGTTAAAATCTGAGCCCCTCAAAGGAGATTATTATTTCAGCTACTGTTCTTTCCAACTTCTGAATTTCCATTTCAGTATTTTTTTATAGTTTCTCTTTATTGACATTTTCTATTTGGTGGAATATTGCCACCAGATGTTACTTTACTTTTTAAATCATGGTTTTCTTTAGACCTGTGAACATGTTTAGTCTTTTACTGATAATATCAACATCTGGTAGCTCTTGCAGGCAATTTGTTACCTACTTTTTTCCTGCTTTATGGGTCAGGTTTCCTCCCTCCTATAGTACTAAGCTCTCTGCATTGCTCCTCAAGGAAGCACATCTTCGGATATATTCACATTTACCCTGCAATTTTGGTAGGGCTCCATTCCTCTTTTTCCCCAACCACACCTGGTTGTTAAACTCCAACCAATTGTCAAATCATTCCTACTGTTGTTTTCGAAACTGCTCTGGAACATAAATCCCTCTGCAAACTAATCCCATCAAATTAAGGTCCCTTTGAAGGAATATGTTCTGAGGTCAATGGTTGGTATTTTTTTCTGACCTCAGAAAGATTCTTCCCAGTCATATTGTTCTCCAGTATTCTCTTGAAAACTAGCCAGTCCACAGTTTAGCCTGTATCTTGACTCTCACCTCAGTCGCCTTTTTCTACAGCCTCTATGGGATATACTGTGGTGAATAAAGGAATATTGTCTTTTCACCAAAGAACTTCTCTTGGAGAGGGCCCTTTTCTACACTCTATTGCAAATGAAGTCAGTTATTGAGAAAGAGATTAGGAGCTTTCTGTTTTAAGGTCCTATTCTCTCCCCAACTCCATATCAAAGTTTCTGGCCAAAACTCTAAAGTTAGGGCAGGGACAATGGCCAACTTTTCTCTGATGCCCCTACTCTAGGACCTGAGGGTTTGGGCAGGAATGGGGTCGGAGCTGCCTGAGGTCTTCTTGGCTTGCCTCTGATAGCATGGAACCATCACCTCACATACTATATCAAGAGTGATCAGGGCTCCTATATCTCAGCATCCTGCATTCAAGATGCAGACTCCATTTCACAAGGCAAGAAGCTGGTGGAAGAAGGGAGCCCCCACTTCTTAACTGCACTCACTCAGATTTAGCCTCAGAAACAGATAACTGAGAAAGAATGATGAAAAATACTGACGTTCTGCTCCTCATAAGAAGAAAGTCTGATTGGGGGCTTGGGACAGAGAGTATTCTGTGTCCTTGGCTAAAGTTTCTAGAGTGTAATCTTCATCTCACTGAGCTGGGAGGAAGGAAAGAGTCCTATTTCAATTACTACAGATTTTTACTTTACTTATTAAACTTTAAATTTTTTTTCTTTAATATATGATTCTTCATTTGGTGTTTGTTCTTGCACCATGTCTAAAGGCTTTACATTGCTATTTAAAGAAAAATTCTGCTAGTTTTTTCTGGGGAATGGGTCAGCAGAAATCCTGATACTGTCTTGAGAAGTCAATTCCACAAGTATATTTTAATATAATGTCTTGTGGCTCCAGGTTTCTCATGCAAATTAAAGACACAATAATACATTCTTTCATATAGTGGAGAAATGACCCATATACTTATCTTTAGAGTGATAATCTCTACTCTATTTTTAAAGCAATCAGGCTGTAAGGCATTCAAATCAGAAAATAGAGAGTCTTACCATTTCTTAACATTATATCCATTCCTCCTATCTACATGAATATTCAAGTACTTAGAGTCTGCCTCAACTACACAGGTCATTTTACTAGTCTTCAAATGTCTTCTATTTCCTGAAATTTCTTTATGTTTTGGTAATGGTATTATTTTGTAAGCCCAAATAAGTTTATACCACTTCTCTTTAAAATCCTTCAGTAGTTATCCTCTGTCAACAGAAAAAATATTGCAAGCTCTTTGGTTTGTCATTCAAGAATCTTGATGATAAACCCCTCCCCAGCCTTATCTTCTCTTGGTTCTACTTTGACACTCTAAATTTAAGACATGCCAAATTACATACAATCTCTAGAACATGGAATAATTTTTGTTTATTCAAGACATTGAATATAATATCCTCTGTTCCCCCTAAAATATTTTCCTATTTCATCTGCCTAATATTACCAAGCTCATTTATTCATAATTTTTTAACTTTTGCTGTATCTTGAGTTTTGACTATGTCTTAGACATCATAATTGACAGAGGTTATACTGTGGTTAGTGAAAAAACATTGTCTTCCTATCAAAGAGCTTTTGACTTGGTGACTTGGTGATAAAGAGACTTTTTTGGACAAATAATTCATCTAATCACATCATAGATGTTACCAAAAAAAAGGTGAATTGACTTACTTGTGTAGACTGAAGTTCTTGAAGAAGAACTTCCAAGTACTAATGTAACTATTAGATAGATAGGTAGGTAGGTAGGTAGGTAGATAGATAGATAGATAGATAGATAGATAGATAGATAGATAGATACAGAGGTGGAGATATTAAGTAAAGAATGTAAAGCACAGAACAAGCTTTTCAGGCAATGCCAACATGCAGTGTAAAACAGTGAATTATTAGTGCACTGAGTGAAGACTAATATAGCTAGAGTGTAGGAGGCAGAGCATGGGAACTGAAGTGGAGAACCAGATCCTGGAGGGTCACATTAGCTAATTTTTCTTAACAGCATTAAAAGACCTCAAGGAAAAACATTCTCTGACCACAAATAACATATTTTTACTATTAGAAAAACATACTAGAAGTCTTCCCTCAAACCTGGAGGAACATTATCTGTTTTGTGGCCCCACCAAGCTTTGCACATGCCTCTGCTGTAACATCATCATGCCCTGTTAACTTGTTTGCATCTTGGTCTCTTCAACTAGCTTAGGAGCTCCTAGGACAAATGGCTCATTTTTATATGAACAGTAGTCCCCTCTTATCAGTAGAACATACATTCCAAGAACCTCAGTGGATGCCTGCAGTTGTAGATAGTACTGAACTCTATGTACTAACTTTATTCTTATATTGTAGGTGTACATATATTCCTACAATAAACTTTGATTTGTAAATTAAGCATACAAAGAGATTTAAAAAACTAATAATAAAATAGACAAATTTTAAATGTATACTGTAATGAAATTGTGTGAATTTGGTTTTTCGCTCTCATTCTCTCAGAATATCTTACTGTACTTCACTTGCCCCTTTTCTTCTTGTGATCTATCTAATAACAGACAGGGCAACTAAGTGACTAAGGAACAGATAGTGTGTATACAGCATGGACATGCTTGACAAAGAGATGATTCACCTCTTCACCTCCCTTGTGAAAAGAAGTGGCAGGGCATGAGATTTCATCAGGCTACTCAGAGAGGCACACAATTTAAAACTATTTTTTATTTATGGAATTTTTCATTTAATATTTCAGACCATGGAGGAACAGTTAACTGAAACTGTGGAAAGCAAAACCACAAATAAATAACCACAAACTACTGTATTCCTACATTTCCATATCTAAAACAAGACCTGAAACATAAGGAGTTTTAAAACATGTTAAGCATGTAAATAAATTACAGAGAATAAAGCATATTAGTTTTATTTCTTTGACTATAAAGAGCTGAACAAGAGCTACTTGCGAATAAAAACAAATCTCTGTACATGTCAATGTTCCTGGACAACTTGGAACTTGAGCAGCAAATTAATGCACGTACATTGAAACCAAGAGAAATGAGGAGAAGGGAAGCCTTGGTACTCATCCTTCTTGATGCCATTTACTTAACTCTAAATTTAATACATAAACAGGTCATTATATAAATTAGCAATTTATTTAACTTTTTTATTGCTGTTATCCTTGGAGGCAGGATTCAGAGATGAGGAAGAATCATTCAAGATAATTAATATAAGGAAGAAACATAAAACTGAAGGTAATCAATACACTTTATTGTCTTGCAAGGATTATTTAATGCCCTGGTGTAGCCAGATACATGAGCACCAAGAAGAAACCTTTAAGCAGAGCAGATTTGTAGATGCTGAGTGGAAGCTAGAATATTTGATATGATACTGTTCCTTAGGCTGCTATTAAATGTTCTGGGATAGGGTACCTGAATAAAGGTGTGCCAGCCATGATATTCCAGTCTCCTACATATACTTGCTTGACACAGAGATGAATGCCTAACACAAGTTGAATCAATCTGAGTCATACCTTGGATTTCTTGAAGTGTAACTGTGAAAGAATGACTGGCTTTCCTCCAGTGCCCTACTTGGGAATTGTTGGTAGCCATGTTGTTTATCTTGTAATCTACTTTGCAATAAAATAGACCAATCACACTGACAATCTGTGAGAATCTGAGACTTGAGAGGAGCGTTCAAGGTATTGGATCCAGGAGATATGAGGCCCAGCTCCATCCTTCTTTTCTTATCACTCAGTCATTCAATCTTTGCTTGGAATACATGAACCAATAATTTCCATTATTACCTGAAATGGATCCAACTGAGTTTCTCTTTTGATACTATATTGGTGAGTAGAAAGGCAAGTTTCACAAAAATATAAATAGTTTGATATAATTTTAATAAAACTTAAAATGTATATGTATTTGAATATAAAAGTCATCATAGAAGAGAAATAGAAAAGTGTTAACATTGAGTTACCCTTGGAATAGTGAAGAAGGGGAGAAGGAATATCTCTCATGTTTATATTGTATGCTTCTATACTGTGTAAAATTTTAACAATGAGACCAGCCTGGCCAACGTGGTGAAACCCTGTCTCTATTAAAAATACAAATATTAGCTGGATGTGGTCGTGCACGCCTGTAGTTCCAGCTACTCAGGAGGCTGAGGCAGGAGAATTTCTTGAACCCAGGAGGCAGAGGTTGCAGTGAACCGAGATCATGCCACTGCACTCCAGATTGAGCTACAGAGCGAGACCTCGTCTCAGAAAAAAAAAAAAAAAAAAAAAAAAAAAGCTCTATTAATTTTATAATTAAAAAATAATTTTAAAAGGCCATAAACAAAAAATTCCTAGGAAAAACATATAAAGAAAAACAAACGAGTGCTTTGAATTCACTCTCAATCGTTCTAATACCAAGTGCACCTGCATTGACTGATTCCACAGCAAAGCCAGTAGAGAGTTGTGATGGTTTCTGATATAAAGCCGAAGTTGCAGAGCCACTTCCCAACTCACAAATGCCTAATTTATGAACACCTGGCACATAAAGAGAATGGCTACTGGCCCAAGCTAACTTGCCTGGAGACAGTACAGAAGAGTAGAAAATACTCTTGAGCTTTGCCATCAGACTGCTTACTTTTGAATTCTGCGTTTCTGTTTACTAGCTTTGGAATATCAGGCAAGTTATTTTTCCTTTCTGTGTCTCAGCTCCTCATCAATAAGATATGCTAACAAGGCTCTTAACTCAAAAGATTGCTATGAAGTCTAATAGAAATAATGCGTGACAAACCCTGCCTAAGCAAGTGTTAGCCACCAATGTTACCAGGAACAGCTTGCCCTCTCAGTTCTCAAGATTTCACTACATCACCGTATTCTTTCTATAAGGGCAAGCTTGGTATCTGTTACCAGGTACAAGCAGCAGATCCCTTGGAGATAATGATTTTCCTGTCATGGTGACACATTTCTAAATGCTGGAGTCAATTTCTTCAGCATTAATTCTTGTCCCACATATTTGTCCATTATTTGACTGGAGCAAAGCTACCTTTAAGTTTAAGACATTCACCACAATCAAAGCAGAGAGCTTGTTCTATTACATGAGTACTATTTCAAAAATTCCAAGATGCACATTATGTTTACATAGTACCAACTGATGAAATCTGATAATCCTTAGAGTTGATGGAGTATTTCAATCCACATCAGCCAAGCAGCAGGCCAGAAGTTACTTGTGGGGTAGGTTGTTACTGCTTGATGTGGGCAATTTGGTCATAGCTATTCATAGTATCATCACTTTGACTTTGTATTACACACATCTTTGGTACTAAATGTGGTAAGCTTAGCTGCCATTTAAAATGTCCTTGAAAAGAATACACAATGACTGAGGCTTAAAACAAAAGATATTGTATATTCAGAAAGTTATGGAATTGAGGAGCATGATGTATATTAGGATTCTATGTCTAGCTATATTTAAAATAAAATTTCTACATAAGAAAGCACAGTGTCAGAATTGGACTGCATTTTTTTCTTCAGTAATACATAAAATAATGACGCTATAATAGATGGCAACTTAAATTCTTTTGTTGTTGTTGTTGTTATGGAGTCTCACTCTGTTGCCTAAGCGGGAGTACTGTGGCAAGATCTTGGCTAACTGCAACCTCCACGTGGGTTCAATCAATTCTCATGCCTCAGGTTCCTGAGTATCTGGGATTACTGGCGTGAGCCACTATGCCCAGCTAATTTTTTTCTTTTTAAGTAGAGATGGGGCTTTGTCACGTTGGCCAGGCTGCTCTTGAACTCCTGACATCAGGTGATCTGCCCTCCTCAACCTCCCAAAGTGCTGAGATTACAGGTGAGTTACCATGCCTGGCTTCACTTAAATTCAAATAAAGATAGTAGTTCACATAAAGAAATATGTGGGCCTGTTTTCTCCCAGGGTTTCCTGTTTCATGCAAGCCAGTGATCCCTAAATGCAGTATGTACTAATGACAAAGCATGTATCAGAGATAATACTATGTAATGTTTTTCTTCCATCAGAAGCCAAAGCTTTTTACTTTATTCAAAGTAAAGACCTCTCAGTATTATTTAAAGGGGGTATACTTTTGCTTGTAGTTCCTAGATTTTTTCTGCTATTATGAACAAAATAATTCAGTGATTAAACTGGATTCTATTTTCATACAGAATTCTTTACAAGTGGACCCTGCCACTTAATAGAGAAGATAATTTCCTGAAGAAGAATGCATTTTCTCATAGAAAAGATGTACTTGTTATGGGTTAAAAACTTTATCTAGTCCTTAAATATCTATCAAAGTCATCTTGTAGATTTAGTGATAATATCAAATCTCTAGTGCTGAAATAATATCAATTTATACCTATGTGGTTAAAAAAATATATCCTAAAAGAAACAAGAGGACAGCCCTACCTACCTCTGGCTGCTATCACTGACAGGGGAGAGCACGGCAGGGCCACCCAGAGATTTGCATCAGAATCCTAGTTGTACCAAGAATCCAGAGACAAGGATCAGGAAAGTTGGGTCATCAAGGAGCAAAGTGGGAGTTTTAAGGGAGAAGTAGAGAGGTGTTTTCATTGGAAAACCATTATATTACGGAAGAAACCAATAGTTCCAAAAGATAAATCTTAAAGACTAAAGCAGCTCCAGGAGATGGGACAATGACTCTGACTTCCATACCCTGGAGAATTCCCTTCACACTCCCATCTCAAAAAACTTCCCCTAAATCTTTAACTGAGAAATCACTTTTAACAGTAGAAGTACTGCCGATCATTCTATGAACAATAGATATTTGGGGATGAGACCAATGGGGGTACTACAATCTCATGCCCCCATCTCATACTCACTCTTGGACATAATCTCCTTGAGCAAAATGTCAGATGGGCTCAATGTTAGTTGTTCAAGATTTTCTCTCTCTTTCTTCCCCACTCTTTAAACTTTTTTCACTCCCCCCCCGTTTCGTTCTTGTTGCCCGGGCTGGAGTGCAATGGCGCGATCTTGGCTCACCACAACCTTTTCCCGTGAGTTGTTTAGTTGAATTTCCACAGTTAAATGTAACTTCACCGTAACCCAATTGAGGCAGTATTTCTAAACCAGAGCCCTGGCGACATCACAGGAAAATGCACAGCATACTTGCAGAACCACTAATAGTTTTGTTTCCTGACACATAGGGGATTAATGAGGTATTTATAGAGAAAACATTGAAATGATCTACCATTCATGGAATTGTGTTTTTGAGGAAATATTAGTTAAGCCTCAAAACACATATTGCCAAGTTTTATAATTGACTGTTTTATTAAAAGTCAGATCTACCTCTGTGGGAACTGTGCACTGGGGGAAGCTCATTTGTGTCTCCTGACTTCACATTCAGGTATGTCTGAAAACAGATTCAATTTTCTGAATTCCCTACGTTTGTATCTGGCCCTTTCTCTCATGCTAAAATTTTGTCTTTCCTCCTTCCTATTTTTTTGTATTACCCAATACCTAATGAAAAGTTTTGGAATATCTTTGATCTTGCATATAATCGATTTTTAAATTTTAATTATTGATTAAATAAATTAATGCATCAGTGAATGAATGAATGAACAATGCCCAGAAAAGTTGATTTTTTTTTTTTTTTTTTTTAGCAAATTTAAAACTTACTCTTTTAGCTCCAAACAGTGAGGGGCAGCATTGTAACAAATCATTCTTGTGATTAGTAGGTAACATTTCTTCTCTCTTTGTTTCTTGGAGATATAGTCACCTCCCTCCCCTCAGCCCCCAAGATCTCCAAGACCTCTCCTTTCTTAAAGCTGTGTTTCCAGGAAATTGAAAAGCCAGGCCCCCATCCTGATTAACCCATTTCCCTTGCCTTTGGATAAACATGATGTTGCATCTTTCTCTAGAAAAACAGACTGCATGCATGCCTAAATTTGTCTAAATCAATATCTGTTTCTGTCTCTCTCTGTCCTCTCTGCCTTCTGTTTTTCTCTAATTCGTCAGTAAGATATCTAATCCTTCTTTAGACTTCTCAACTGTAGCCTCATTATCTCTTAATGATTAAACTCCATACTACTGCAGCAACTTCTCCCGGAATTCTGCAGATCCTCTAAATCTCTTTGCAACATTTCAAAATTCATTTACATAATATTCTATGAACTTGCCTTTCTGCCATTAGGGCATGGTAAACCTTTGCCATTCATTTGACTGCTTCTTTCCATTCAACTGTTTTTCTTTGCCTGTGAGATGCCAAACTCTGAAGAACAGGGCACTGCCAAGGGATGGCTGGCTGTTGTACAGTTATCAAGAAACACACAAAACTCCCCTTTAGGTTTTAAGGGCAGAGGACAATGGTTGAAATAAACTGACATGTATTAAATGTCTATTTTGTAATAAACACATACATACACATAATTTGATTTTATCATCATAACAAACCTATACTTTTGATACTATTATTCCCTTTTATAGAAGATAAAATGAAGCCTTGAGAGATGCCTCACACAGAGGGGCAGATCCCAGTCTTGAAAGAGAAGGATTCGATATCAAACCTCTCCATTCTGAAGGCCATAAGTTTTTACTTTACCTTGCTTCCTGTTAAAATAAAACTTTACCTAAAATACATATATCACTATCTAGTTTCAGAACTTTTTCTTTGGTGGGGGAGGCCAAATGGAATCTCTCTCTACCCATTTAGCAGTAATTTCTCATAATGGTGATAGTTGCACAACGTTAAGAATATACTTAACCACTAAATGTACAAATTAAAATGGTTAAAAAGGTAAATTTTATGTTTTTATATTTTATTACAATAAAAACACACAAACTTACACACAAATTTCAAGTCTTCCTTTTCCCACTTTTTCTCATAACTTCCTTTCTTTAAAGGTTATGTCAATAGTTACAGAGACCAGGATGAAATACTTAAGCTGGTTTCATTAAGTTAAAATATTGTGTACTGATTTCTCTTTATTATCTGCATTATGACTTTACTTGGTTAAATATAGATTTTTATGTTACAGGCACAGAGATAATATTATCACTTATCAAAAGCTACACCTCACAAGGGGACTGCAATGGATTTTAAAACCCTAAAGTTTCCCACTATTAGAATGTCCTTCCTCAGAGAGAAATGCACTGTTTGCAGAAAGAATTTCCTGGTATTTTATTTGGTGTGTTTGATACAGAATGAATCTTGGGGCCTTTGCTTGATCTTCTATTTGACAAGCCCTTGACATAATGTTGATGACTTCCAAATCTCTTTTCCAGCCCACAACCCCCTCCTGAGCCGTTGACCATATATCCGACTGCCTACTGGACATCACCATGATATCCCTCAGACACCTGATATTTACCTTGTCCAAAGCTTTACTCATTTTTTATACTCTCAGACCCGCTGCCACTTCTGTATTTTTGATATCGCTAAAAGATGTAACTATCCACTCCACTGTTCGAACAAGAAATCTAGGCATCATTCTCCAATTCTCCTTCTCCACCCACATCTTATCCATCAGTATGTTCTTTAGAGCCTATGAGAGTCTCCATCAAGGCCCATTTCAAAGGATCGGCTTACACACACCCCCAAATGCATGCACAGCAAAGCCTTCCATTTTGATTGCCTAGTATGATGCATTCAGATAGCGATTTTCTCTGGTAAATTGATATGTGTGGCCACAGAACTCGCCTTGGATCTCAACCAAAAGGAAAGTTAAGAAGATATATCAACAAAAGATAAAGAATAATGCATCATTTCCTCGGGCCTTTACTACAATATTTTAAGTCTCTGATTTTTTTGTTGCTGTTCTTGTGATATCAAACGATGTTAAAATGTCAGCAGCCAATCTGGTATTCTTTATGCCTAAGCTCAGACCTAGATACACAGCTTCTCCTCAGCTATCTTGCTCATCACTTCTTGGAAAAGTAGTAGTATGGGGCGGGGGAGGGAGAGCATCAGGAAGAATAGCTAATAAATGCTGAGCTTCATACCTGGGTGATGAGTTGATCTGTACAGCAAACCACAATGGCACAGGTTTACCTGTGTAACAAACCTGCGCATCCTGCACATGTACCTTGGAACTTAAAAGCTGAAGAAAAAAAATAGAAAAGGAATTGCAGACCATGTGAGAAATTATTTTAAAATACAAGTATGTTTACCTGATATCACATTTTCTCCTACCTATAGGACAGTGAGATATTCCCCTCCTTCTTTTAGGCAAGATACTCAGAAAATTTAGATTGCCACAACAGAAAAATCTTGTTTCTTATATTGCAAAATCTGGTTTCTTATATTGCAAAATCTGTGGCCTAGTTCTAAGAACAGAATATTTATAAGAATACAAGATAATATTCCCCACACTTGTAAATGATTCTTGTGAAATTCTAACTTGAAGTTGGACATATAAAATAGCCTTTTCTTTATTGTCTAATGGAAACCATGCCAAAACAATAAAGTTAATGAGAATAATAACACACAGTCTTCCAAAAATGTTGACCGTTGTGGAAAGGATGTCAAAAGAAATGAAGAAATAAGAGTTTAAAATTAGTCCTTCAGTCTTCTACCTGTTTCCATCTACTGGTTACTCACAAAAGACAAAAGTAGCCACGTGGAATGTCTTGATTTTTAGGGAACATGTCTGTTAATATGAGGCACAGATCTAGCCTTTCATTCAATAAACTTGGTAAAAATAATGGCTTCAGAAAATGAATTGCTTCCTTCAGAAATATGTAATCAAAAAAGGACAATCATGGGATGAAAAATGACATGAGAAACAATAAGTAAAGCTAAAGTGCATAGGAAGCATAGTCACCATAACAATATTAAGAATAATAGCACAGAGAGTCCTAAACAAGTATGTCTCTGTGCAATTTCAAATTTACTTTAAAAGTCAATAAAATCAAGCAGATATAGGCAGACACAGAAACTTAGGACAAGATGGCAAAACCAGAATAGAATATGATAAAAGATACAGGAAAAGAAACAGAAGGACAAGAACAATCACAGATATGAAGGCAAAATTATTAATAATAATAGGAGAATATGCATTGCTTAAAAAGGGCATCAAAATGAAATGGATCTAAATAACTGTTCTTTAAACCATTATGAAAAAATGAAAACAGGCAAGGGAGATACCAAAAATGCATGAATTGGACAATTAAAAATGTTTTTTAATTAAATTTGTCTTGGACTTTATTATTTAAGAAAACTTTCCAGACAGGGATGGAGCAAGGTAATGGAATAGAAAGCTCCTCTGCAAGGACACCAAGTTGACCACTATCTACACAGAATAAAACACCTTCATTAAGAACCAAAAATCAGGTGAATTCTCATAGCACCTGGATTTAACTTCAAATCGCTGCAAGAGGCAGTGAAGTAAAAGAAAAAACAGTCCTGAATCTCTAATATCACCCCGCCCTCCCCAGGTTGGTGTGGTACAGAGAGCCTCTCTGGGCCCTGGGGGAGGGAGAACACAGCAATTGTGAGGCAATGAACTCAGTGCTGTCCTAATAGAGCAGGAAGGAAAACCAGACCAAACTGATCTGATGCCTGTCCCTGGAGGGAGCATTGAAACCAGCCTTAGCCGGAGGGGAATTTCTGATACCAGTGGCCAGAACAATAGTACCTGCAAACCTTGCCACCCAGGGCTACAGCACTCTCTGTCACCAAGAAAACTTGAAATGCAGTCTTGGCCACGAGGACTGCAACTCTTAGGCGAGGCCTGGTGCTGAACCAGGTCCAGAGACAGTGGGCTGGTGGGGCACGTGACATACTGGGATACCAGCTGGGGCAGCCAAGGGAGTGCTGGCATTGCCCCTCCCCTACCCCAGGCTGCAAAGCTCGTGGCTCCAAAAGAGACCCCATCTTTCGCCTTAAGGAGAAGAGATGGAAGAGAGGAGAGGATTTTGTCTTGCATCTTGGATACCAGCTCAGCCACAGCAAGATAGGGCACTGATCAGAGTTGTGAGGCCCGTGTTTCAGACTCTAGCTCCCAGACATTTCTAGACACACCCTGGGCCAGAAGGGAACCCACTGCCTTGAAAGAAAGGACCCGGTGCTGGCAGCATTCACCATCTGAAAACTGAAGAACCCTTGGGCCCTGAATAACCAGCAGCAAAACCCAGGTCCTATATTGAGGGCCTTGACTGAGCCTCTGAAACTTGCTGGCTTCAGGTGAGACTCAGCACTTTTATTTCCAGTCTAGCTGGTGGGAACAGGCATTAGTCTTTGCTCTCTTAGTATGACAGGTACAACTCCCTCTAATTTATTTCAGGGGATTCTTTTCCCAGTCTTGAATAGTTTTCTCATATGAGTGTATTATATAACCCAGTACTTTGTTGAATATAGAAATTGTCTGCGGAAACTTGTGCAGTTCTACAGAGCTTTGCTCTGTGTCGCCTTATTATACTGTGTTCAGTGAGCTTTAGCCATTATAGTTTTCTTAGACTGAATTTCATCTCTGCTTAATAATTCTTCTAGGTATACCTGGCTTCACAGTCCCTCATTATGGCATGGAAATACTCTCAAAGCATTAAGAATGGGCAATAAGAGGACTCATTTATTTATTTTCCATCTCATAGTGACCACTGCACTTCATTTTCTGATGTCTAGTGTCTAAAAAAGCATTTTCATTTATGTAAATTATTCCTGAGTTTTGAAGAAAGGGATAATTGAGTTTGATAGACAGTATAAATAAATATATTTAGGATTCATAAGTACACTTAGGAATCAAAAGATATTTAAATCTGATAAAACAAGAATTGGGTATGCGTAAATTTAAGAACAAAATGATAAACATTAAGAAGATTGATGAAATTAATATGGTAAAAGTGATTGATGAAATTAAAGGTAAAAAGAAACAGGAAGAAAGAGAAAACATTAATTTGTATTTATTTGTAGATGATATACTCTAAAAAATAGAGTTTGGGCTGCTATATAAAAATATAATAATATACCAGAACAGTATACCAAACTTCCTTTTTTTTTGAGAGTCAGGTTCTCACTCTAATGCCCAGACTAGAGTGCACCGCTCACTGCAGCCTTAATCTCCTGGGCTCTAGTAGGTCTCCCACTTCAGCCTCCCCAGTAGCTGGGACTATAGGCACATGCCACCATGTCTGACTAATTTAAAAAGAAATATATTTTGTAGAGGTGAGGTCTCATTATGTTGCTTAGGCTGGTATTGAACTCCTTGGCTCAAGAATTCCACCTGCCTCAACCTCTCAAAATGCTGAGTTTACAGGTGTGAGCCACGGTGTGTGGCCAAAACTTTCCATTGTCAAAATAGTAACACAAATCCGAAAATAAAATGCAAACTGACATTACTGAACTAAGAGCAAACATATCTAATATCATTAAATGTAAATATGACAGATTTCTGTATAAAGTAAAATGATTTATATTAAATCACAAAGCAAAACTTCAATTTGAAGTCATGTAAAATAGATACATATAAAACAATTTGCCTTAGAATCAAATAAAATATAAAATTTGACCATAGGATACAGACAACTACATACAAAATTTAATAAAGAAGGTTTGCAGCCTTAACAGTAGGAAAAGCTGATTTGACTCAAAGATTGTTAAAGAAAACATAAGTTATTATTAGCATCAAAAATTGAAAAAAAAGTTATTCTATATATATGTATATATATGATTATATAAAATAATATACATGTTTAAAGAAAAAATATATAAACAGAAAAAAATGATACATTAGTTTGTAAACATATAAAGATATAGAAAACAAAGTAACATATTTAACAACTTATATAAGAGTTAAATATACGTATATAATAATTTTTACTCTAGAAGCACAGAATACACTTTATTTTCTTTTTTGTCATGCAAATTTTTAAAGACACTTCTTCCAAAAAAATGGGATACATGTGCAGAACATGCAGGTTTATTACATAGGTATACATGTGCCATGGCGGTTTGCTGTACCTATTGACCTCTCCTCTAAGTTCCCTCCCCTCAACCACCATCCCCCAATAGGCCCTGATGTGTGTTGTTCCCCTCTCTGTGTCCATGTGTTCTCATTGTTCAACTCCCACTTATGAATGAGAACATGAGTTATTTGCTTTTCTGTCCCTGTGTTAGTTTGCTTATGATGATGACGTCCAGCTTCATCCATGTGCCTGCAAAGGATATGATCTCTTTCCGTTTTAATGGCTGCATAGTATTCCATGGTGTATATGTACCACCTTTTATTTATCCAGTCTATCACTGATGGGCATTTAGGTTGGTTCCATGTCTTTGCTATTGTAAATAGTGCTGCAATAAACATATGAGAATACACTTTATTTTCAAGAGTTCGGGACACATTTACAATAATTGGCCACATTTTGGACAACAAAGTAAATGTCAATAAATTAAATGAAATAAAAGGGGATACATGAAAGTTTCTGATCACAATTTAATAAAACTAAAAATTATAAGAAAACTAGAATAAAATGAAGCCAGCATTAGAATTACAGGAAATGTATGTATGTATATTAAGTCTCATATCAGAGAGGATATTTCAACTGTATTTTTAAAATATATATTAAAAAGTTGTGATATTCTGTTTCCAGTATGACCAAGAAAGTTCCTATCACACCAACTCTCTTATAAATAACAACTACAAATTCTGGAAAAAAGTGACATATCTACCTGAAGGCAATAGAGAGTGAACAATATCTGCAGTCACTGGAGGAGAGTTGGAACTTGAAAGAAGAAAATGAAACTGAATGAAATTCCATGATTTATTTTTTACAGAATGTAGCTTGAGAGTAGGCCATAGTCAATGCTTTGTAGGATGATTCAGACTGTGAAGAAAATGTGTAGTCTTACTGACTTGAAAAACCAGAGTGTGAAGCAAATATTGCCACTAGCAAATAAAGAGTAAGTCCTAGAAAACAGAGAGTAAGAGTTAAAGAGCCCCACATCCTGTGATAAAGTCTTCCCCCCAAAAAGCCCACTGGGATTGAGTAAACATCAGAAGTATGATGACAAAAGAAATGGTAAGAAAATTTGAAGATTTTAAATAAAAATTATCCAACTTGAAGAACAGTCTAAAAGATAAAAGATTAGATACCTAGAAACACAGCTTCATGTAATTGTGAAACAATATAAAAAGATGTAACATATCAGTAATTGGAGTACCAGAAAAGAAAAAAGAGAAAACGTGGCAAGAAAAAATGGCCAAAAAGTTTACAAATTTGGTGAAAAGCATAAATTTACAAATTTGAAAAGGTTAATGAATACAAAGCAGCATTAATAAGATGAATAACTATTGGTATAGGCAATAATACTAACATTGTAATGTAACTATTTTATTTATGTAAACATAATATGCCAATTTTAGTGCAAAATTTTGTGGGGAGATAAATGGTCATGCATGGTTACAGTTTTCCCCTGTTTACTTGAAGTGGTTCAATATTAGGTTTAAATAAACTGTAAAAGGTTAACCTATATTACTGCCTATGGCAAGCATTAGAAAAATAATGCAAAAAGGTGTGGCTAAAATATAATAAATAATTTTAAATGAAATTTCGAGAGTCAGACAATTCAAAAGGCAGCCAAGGGTAAACAGGGAAAGGGAAATCTAAGAAACCAAAGAATAAAATTAATATTATTAGTTTATGTTAAACATTTTATTATTGTTTAATTATTTTCCTATTAACATAAAATCATTAAAATAATATAAATATTACAATATATGTGAACTATAAAATAAATGAAATATTTATTAATGTTCATTTATTTTAAATGTTATCTATAATGTTTAAATGTCATTTAAATGTTACAAAAATTAAATGCAGAGATTGTCAAATGGTCACAAAAAGCATTATTTGCCTGCATACTTTGTACAAGAAATATCTTAACTATAAAAGCAAATATAGGTAGAAAATAAATGATAAACAGAAGACATATCATGTGGACAATCAGCATAAAAAGGCTGAAATAATTATATTAATATCAGATAAAATAGACCTTCAGACAAAGTTAGCTGACAGAGATAAAAAAAGAATATTTTATAATGATAAAAATGTAAATTCAAGTACAAGACATACAAATTATATTTGTAAAACCACATGAAGCAAAATTGATGGAATTAAAGATAGAAATAGCCGATTCTAAAGTCACTTTTGAAAATCTCAACATTTAGAAATTTCTAACCTAAAAATTTCTAAAAGTTACTTTAATAAGTCAATTTAATAGTGTCACAGAACATAAGGTTAATATACAAAAATAAATATATTTATATACTAAAAGCAAAGGAATCAAATATAAAAGAAAAATATTTATTCCCTTAAAATATCACCAACAAGCTAAATTAAGAGATGCATTTAACAAAACTTATCTAAAAACCATACACTGCAAATTACAAAAATACTACTGAGAAAGATTGAAAAACAGGAAAGTAATGAAATGACCTACTGTTTAGAGACTCAGTATTTATAAGACGAGGATTACTCCAAAATTGTTTTATAAGCCTCATGCAATTCCAAACTATATTTATAACAAGTTTTTATTGTAGCAATTGGTTAATTCTAAAATTAATATTTATATAAAATGGCCCAAATATTAAAATAATCTTAAGAAAAAATGAAGTTGAAAGACTTACACTACCTGACTTCAAGATTTACAATAAATCTACAGTAATCAAAAGAGAGTGATAGTTACATAGGGTAAAAATCTAGAATAATTGAGCATAAGAGAGATCCCAAAATTAGACTAAAAATTTTATGTGATTTTTTGATAAATATGCCAAAGCAATCCAATAGGAGAATAAAAATATTTTCAACAAATGGTACTGTAACATTTGGATATGTATAAAAAATCACTTCAATCTTTACCTCACAGTACACATAAAAATTACTTGAAGACATATACAAAAACTAAATATATTAGCTAAGTCAATAAAGTTTTTATAATGAAAAATAAAAGTAGAAGGCTATATTTATGACTCAGAGGCATGAAATCTCAACTTATAAATAGCAAAATAACACATTAAAAACAATAAACTACACTTCATTATAAGGGAAAAGTCTGATTACAAAAGGACACAAGAAAACAAACAGATATGCTACAGGCTAGGAGAAAATATTCACAAATATATCTGACAAAAGACTGGTATATAGCATTTATATATAGTTGATACTACTCAATATTATAAAGACAAAACCCTCAATTTAATAATGGGTAAAATATTTGAACAGAGAGTTCACAAAGCAAGATACATGAGAAACAGGGATCACATGAAAAATTCTCAGTAGTATTATTTATCATGGAAATGCAAATAAGACCACAATGAAATCCACTATATATTCATCAGAATATTTAACATTAAAAATGCTGAGAATACGAAATGATGGTGAAAATCTGAAGGAAACAGAACTTTCATATTTTTGAGGTAGAGGTGTAAAATGTAAAAAAAAAAAAAAAAAAAAGACAACTTACACACTAGAAATGTCAAAAAGAACAAATCACACATTCTATGTTAATGTGGCACAACGGCAGCTTTCATCCATTTTTGGTGGGTTTGTCACTTGGTATAAACAGCTTGGAAAGCTGAAGCTGAATTTATGCGTGTTCTATGATCTAGTGATTTATATCCTAGGAATAGGCATATATGTCCAGGAAAAGACGTGTATAAAAATTCACAGAGTAACAATATTGATAATCATCAAAAAATGGAAACAACAAATTCCTACAAGAGAAGGAAAAAATTGTAAAAAATACAGCAATAAAAATTAATGAATTAGAACTATACACAGCTTCATAGAGAGATCTAAAAAAGATGATGCTGAATAAAATATGTTAGAAAAAACATACATTATAATTCCACTTATAAGGTTTAAAAAGAAAATAGTGCACAGGAGGTTTTTGGATAGCAAGTAATGTTATTTTTCCTTTTAAAAGATTATTGAGGAATAATTTACATATAAAACATTGCACATATTTAATATATTCATTTTGATCAGTGTATACATGCATACATTCATACCATCATCTTTAGGAATGTCCTTTTTTTTTGTAAGAACACTTAACATGAGATCTAAACCCTTAAAATATTTTAATATACACAATACTGTATTGTTAATTATAGATACTGTGTCATACAACAGAACTCTATTTCTTGATCTGATGGATTGTTAAACAAATGCGGTAAATTGTCAAGCTGCATACTTATGCTTTGTGCCCTTTTCTGAAGATAGGTTTTACTTCAATAAAATTTTACTTTAAAACAGAACCATTGGGAGTAATGTCAGCAAAGTGGTAGATTAGGCGGCCCCAAGCTCTCATCCTTCCACAAGGACATTGATCAACAAGCAGAAACTCACAATGAATTTTGTCAGAACTCTTGAAACAATTGAAAGTTTACAAGGAAGTAAGGGCTGAAATAAGTTAAAGGCAACTTGAAAATGACAGGCAAGCATTGTGAACCACAGTGGGTTTTTTTGTTTTGTTTTGTTTTGTTTTTTTGTGTTTTTTTGAGACGGAGTCTCGCTCTGTCGCTCAGGCTGGAGTGCAGTGGCGCGATCTCTGGTCACTCCAAGCTCCACCTACCAGGTTCAGGCCATTCTCCTGCCTCAGCTTCCTGAGTAGCCAGGACTACAGGCACCTGCCACCACGCCCGGCTTTTTTTTTTTTTTTTTTTTTTTTTTTTGTATTTTTAGTAGAGACAGGGTTTCACCGTGTTACCAGGATGGTCTGGATCTCCTGACCTCCTGATCCGCCCGCCTCTGTCCCCAAAGTGCTGGTATTACAGGCTTGAGCCACCTCGCCCAGCTGAACCACAGCATTTTAACTCACCTCTGTCCCATTCCCCTTTTCATGTGGCAGATCTTAAAGCAGCAGCAGTAAAGTGTGGATCCTGGTCACTGAGCCCAGAGGCAGCAGGGCAGATCTTATTCTCAAATTATTATGTGTCTCTTGTGAAAACTGGTATGAGATGTTTACCTTTGTTTTACTTAACTTGGAACTCAGTGTAGAAAAGTGGTAGTTGTTGCTCAGAAAAACTGTAAGGTAAACTAACTACCTGCAGATGCCTAGGCTAAAAGATTACAGTTGAGACATATATTAAGCCATCTAAAGCCCTGGAAGAAAAGCTGGTGAGAGTCTTTGAGGAATTAGGATATTCAAAAGTAGCCATGTATATGACAGAGTTTAGAAAGCAACATGCATGCCCAGGCAGGGCACAGCTCAACCTAAAAAGACCCAAAGCTTTCTCCTTGAGGTGGTCTCTTGGTTCGATGCAAGCCTGGCTGCATGTTAGAGTGCCCCAGAATAGGGCCAATCTGCAAAGACTAGAAGAAGTATTTGGTTTTCTGGTGTTCAAGGAAATTTCTGGCAATATATTAGCTGAACACCAGATAAAGATGTAGTGACATCAGTGACTACACACAAGAAGGCATACTATATTTGCAAAAATAGTTTGGAAAATTTATTAAACAAATGGACTACTATAGTCTTCAACAATCAATGAAACAGCAAAATCTGGGGAGGGTAGAGAATCTGATTTCCAGAGTTACCTTATTATATTATTCAAAAATCCAGTATTCAACCAAAAAAAAAGACAAGGTATGCCAAAAAGTAGGAGAATATGACCCATTAAATGGAAGAAAATAAATATACAGAAACTATCCCTGAAGAAACTCAGACACTGAGCTTAACAAAGACCTTAAATCAACTATTACAAATATGTTCAAAAAGCTGGAGAAAATATGAACAAGGAACTAAGGAAAATCTAAAAAAATGAACAAAATAAAAAATCAATAAAAAGACAAAAAATTAAATTAATTCTGGAACTGAAAAGTATAAAAACTAAAACACAAAATTTACTGAAGGAGTTGGATACAGATTGGAGCAGGCAGGAGTAACAATTTGTAAATTTGAAAAGGCAGGCGGAGCATGATGGCTCACGTCTGTAATCCCAGCACTTTGGGAGGCCGAGGTGGGTGCATCATTGGAGGTCAGGGGTTTGAGACCAGCCTGGTCAGGATGGTGAAACCCGATCTCTACTAAAAATATTTTAAAAAATTATCTGGGCCTGGTGGTTCATGCCCATAGTCCCAGCTACCTGGGAGGCTGAGGCAGGAGAATGGCTTGAACCTGGGAGGCAGAGGTTGCAGTGAGCCAAGATTGCACCAGTGCACTCCAGCCTGGGTGACAGAGCAAGACTCTGTCTCAAAAAAGAAAAGAAAGAAAGAAAAACAAGGTAATTAAAATTATTGAGTCTCAGGAGCAGAAAGAAAAAAAGAGTAGGAAAATGGTAAACAGAGCCTAAGAAATCTATGGGACACCACAAAGTAGACCAACACTTACATTATTAGAAAGGGAAACAAGTAGAAAGAATCTTTGAAGAAATAATGGCTAGAAACATACCAAATTTGATGAAAGACATGGATCTACAAATCTTAGAAGCTCAATGAACTCCAAGCGGGATATAAACTAAAGGAGACCTACATTAAGGTCCATTATAACCAAACTGGCTAAAGCCAAAGACAGAAAGATCTTAAAAGTAGCAAGACAAAAAGAAGCCACTTATTATACACAACACATAGTAATTTCTCATCAGTAAACAATTTCTCATCAGTAGTCATAGATATAGTAGGTAACGAATAACATATTTAAATTGTTGAAAGAAAAAAAAAGTTGTCAACAAGCAATTCTATATTAGGGAAAAATGAAGGAGTAATCAAGATATTCCTAGATTTAAAAAAAAAAAAAAGAGCAAGTTCTTCACCACCAAACCTGCCCTATAAGAAATCCTAAAGTGAGCCCTTCAGATGAAAATGAAGGGATACCAGCCAGTAACTCAAAGCCATATGAAGTATAAAGATCTCCAGTAAAAGTAAATATATGGACAAATAGAAAAACCAATATCACTGTACTTTTGTTTAGAACTTTACTTTTTATTTTCTATGTGACTTAAATCCAGAAAAATAATGATAAATCTATGTTATTAGACACACAATATATAGTCAGGTATCACTTAACAATCAGGATACATTCTGAGAATTGTGTTAGGTGATTTTGTTATTGTGCAACATCATAGTATACTTACACAAACCTGTATGTTATAGCCTGCTACATCATACCCCTGGTAAGCAGGATAGCCTATGGTTCCTATGCTACAAACCTGTGTAGCTCATTAGTGTACTGAATACTGCAGGCAATTGTAACACAGTGGTAAATATTTGTGTATCTAAACCTATCTAAACATAGAAAAAATACAGTAAAAATACAGAATGAAAAAAAAAATGGAACATCTGTATATAGTACTTAACCATAAATGGCACCTACAGGACTGGAACTTGCTTTGGATGAGTCAGTGAGTGAGTGGCGAGTGAATGTGAAGATCTAGGGCATTACTGTATACTATTACAAACTTAGGCTAAATTAAATGTATAAGAAAATATTTTGCTTTTTCTCAACAATAAATTAACCTTAGCTTATTGTAATAATTTTACTTTACAAATGTTTTAATTTTTTAAACTTTTTGAGTCATTTGTAGTAACACAGCTATAAACATATTGTACAGCTGTACAAAAATATTTCTTTATTTACATCTTTATAAACTTTTTCTATTTAAAAATGTTTTATTTTTACTTTTTAAACTTTTTTTTTTTTTCAAAAACCTAAGTGATAAACACACACATTAGCCTAGGCCTACACAGGATAAGGATCATTAATATCACCTTCTTCCATTTCCACATCTTGTCTCATTAGAAGTTCTTCAGGGGCAACAACAGGCATGGAGCTATCATCTCCTATAATAGCAATGCTTTCTTCTAAAATACCTCTTGAAGGACTGCCTGAGGCTGTTTTACAGAGAAGTTTGTGGGGTTTTTTTAATAAGTAGAAGGAGTATATTCTAAAACATTTACCCAAAGAAGATATACAAATGGGCAATAGTCACAAGAAATGATACTAAACATCAACAGTCATTAGAGAAATAAATCAAAACCACAATGATATATCACTTCATACCTACTAGGATCACTATAATCAGACAAAATGGGAAATGACAAATGCTGATGAGAATGTAGAAAAATTGGAACCTTTGTACATTGCTGGTGGGAATGTAAAAAGCTGCATCTGGTTGGGACATAGTTTGGTGGTTCCTCAAAAAACTAAAGATACAACTACCATATGACTGAGTAATTCCACTCCTGGGTATACACCCCCAAAGAACTGAAAACAGAAATTCAAAGTAATGTTTGTATGACTATGCTCATTACAACGTTTACTACAAAGCCAAGAGGTGAGAAAAACCCAAGTGCCCGTCATCAGATGAATGAATAAACTAAATGTGGTATATATACACAATGGAATATTATTCATGCCAAAAACAAATGAAGTTTCAATATATTCTACAACATGAATGGACCTTGAAAACATGGTAAGTGAAATAAGCTAGATAGACAGAGAGACAAACAGAAAAAGTGAAGGAGGGAGGGAGGAAAAAAGGAAGAGGAAGAGAGAAAGAAGAGAGATAAGTTTAACAAGTAATCGTAAATTATGTAATAGTGGTTTTAAACTATTAAGCTTAAAAAGGGATTATTTGTCCCTGAGGTTTTTTGGAAATGTGTTGCCATAACAGCTTAGAATGCTGACTATATGTAGCAATCCTGTACAATGTAGAACTTCCCACCCAAAAGTTCAATAAGTAAGTCTCCTCTAAGTAAAAAGGAAATACTCTTAGAGACATGAAAGGGAGAAATAGAAAATGATATTATAATCTAAAATAGAACATTCAGCATCATAAAGATGGCAGTTTTCTCCATTATTTCATCTCTTTAATATATTTCAAATTTTATACAGATAGATGGATGGATAGATCAGTATATATACAAGTATATATACAAGTATATATATAAAATAATTCAATATCCATATATATCAATATATACATTAACCAAAATATATATCAATACATATACAACAAAAATTGGCATCAAAAATATGTATCAATGCAAATGCAAAAATAATCAAGGGATATTTTGTATATATTATATATTATTTTAAAATTATAGACCTCAAATATTATTATTTATATGTTATTTTGCTTTCAGCATTGTGTAACCATAAAAGCAAACATTAAAGTCCACATTGAAAAATAAAAAGTCAAGAATAATCCTAGAATTCTGAGATCTTATGCAATTAGTAAGAACCAACTCAAGCAGTTACTGATACGTACCGTAAAGTCAGCAAAACACTGTGGCACTGGCACATGAATAGACAAACAATGAAAGAAAAAAAAGATAGAAGTGCCAAAAAATTCCCTGAGGAATGTAGTGTGTGATGCAGATTGAATTTCAAATCACTGAGAAAATCATATTTAATTAATTGTATTGGTAAAACCAGGTAGCTACCTGGAAAAAAAATGAAATTGAATTCATATCTCATATGTTATAAGGAAAATAAATTGCAGTTAGATAAAATATTTAAATGGAAAAAACATAACAGGAGTGGAAAATAAAACAGTAGAACAATGGGGACTTACAAAATATCTTTGGGAAAGATATTCAAAGTATGGCACAAAAAAATTATAGTTTTTGTCTATCTGGTAAAGAAAAACTAAATTTTAATATAGTGTGGTGAAAACACGGTAAAATAATTAGAAAGTATGTTCCCAAATCTAGAAGCCATAAAAGATTAATAACATGAAAACAAACAGGTTAAAAATGTCTTTAGGGAAAGAAATACAATACATGAAGCCAAAACCACATTTTTAAAAATGTGCAAAGTATTTGCAATAAAGTCACAAGTTCTAATTGCTCTTATATATAAAGAACAACAAGTTAATAAAATCAATAAAGGAGATGAATGGTAAAAGTAATGTTAATTACCTTTAACATGTAAAATATTGTTTAGTCTCTAATAACAAGATGAATATAAATTTTAAAAGGTCACTAAGATAGCACTTTCTATTAAAAATTTTCAGGAGAACACAGCATCTAATAACCACTCTGTTGGAGATTGTATCAGAAATGGACACTCCTACAAATACAAAAAATTGTATACATATCACAGCATATTTACAATAATTTGTTAAATTCTAATTAGCCAAAATCTAAACATATATCACCAGGTGTCTTGTTTAATGGCTCCATGTGAAATAATATGCAGCTCTAATGCCAGAAAATGAGGAAGTTCTTTGTATGCTGATAGAAAATATTCCTCAAGATAAATGTAAGTTAAAAAAAAAAAGTAAACTATATGCATGCATGTTAGATCTGTAGGGGGTAAAAGATGCATGTCGTGTGTGGCTGTGTATAAAGGATTCCTTGTATATACACACCTTATCCTATGAAGGATGCACTAGAAACTCTCGTTGTTTGTCTCTGAGAGTCTTTCCTCCCATATTATCCAGTTCAAAGGTAGAATATATATTGCCTAGATTTAGGACAGAAGTTGGTTGTTCCTTTGCGGATATGAGGACTCCCAGTAATCTTTACAGCCACCACACTGCCTGTAGATCATCCAGAAGGTTGATAGTTTAAAAATATTTCATCATTGTTCAGTTCCCATCTGTTCCCCTAGTGGACAAATCCTCCTTCAGCTTTCTGGGGCATTGTCACCATCTTGGAATGGGGTGTCTGATCCTAGACATCTAGAGGCAGGTATGGAAGGAGTATTCTTCCTCCCTGGTTAAACTGATGCTGGACAGAGCCAGTCTCCTATTTCGATAAGCATGAACAATACTGAAGAAAACACTCCTATTTTTCATGCTCAGAGTTGCTCATGAGTGAGTAGTCAGAGGTCATCTTGGTGAAAGTTGCTCATTTGTGTAGACTATAAAGTTCACCCAAACAAAGATGAGTAAGATTCAGAGTCAGGGATGATGAATCTATATATTTAGATTATATATATATATTTTTTATAATATGATATTTTATAATAATTTTATAATATAATATATAACATATATCTTTATAATAAAATATCTATATATTTATAAAATATATAAAACCTGGTCAGGTTCTAAATTCCCTTTTCTAGCTGTAGCCTGATGGGTAGGCATCTATGGTAAGCAGCAGTAGCAAAATAGGTATGGCGCATGGCTATTTCATGACGGTGTTTTGAAACAGTCACATTCAGGAATTCATTTCTGCTTAATGCTATAAACTATTCCATAAAGTAATGTGTGGTTTTCTTCTCTCTTAGTAATATGTTTTCTATTATGTTTGGCAAATCTACAAAGAACAAAAGTAAAACTCCATGGAGTGGAAAGGAAGGAATGATCAGATATTAAACATTATCTGTAAATGATAACAGACAAAGTAATCATTTTATGATATTTGCTAAAATATAGTAGACAATAATGCTAAATTAATTTTTTTCTGCCACTGGGCTGTAAAGGGGCTATAAAGATCCACAGTTATATTATGCTTTGAGTCCTGCTCTCCGTTGTAAAAATGGATTTAAGCCACTGTCATCTCCTGCCTACATAGCGCCAACATCCTCTACTTTATCTACCATATTTCTTGCTCTAACCTTTAGGAACTGGAGACCCTAACAGGGAATACAAGGCTTGTATGGAAACTACCGTGTGGTTATTACTTGATAAATGTGTTAAGGGAGTTCAGCCAGAGATTCACTTTCAGCTGAGGGACTCAGAGGTTACAGACACTTGATGAAGGAATAGGTGCATGAGAAGAGGCAAATCTGCAGAGCCTAGGGAGAACCCTCTGGTATGGCAAGTTCAGCAAAGAGGCACACTTTTTCATACCCTTTGCCTATAACGTGGGGCATGAGTAGTAATGTTGGAACCCCAACATGACCAGGGTCCTTGGAGGGTCCTGATTGCTAGTAAATTAGAAGTTAAGCCTTCTCTGTAAAGATCCTTGAGGCCCTGGATAATTAACTGCAAAGCGAGAACTCTGGGTGCTTTCCCTCGCAGCCTGCTCTCCTTACTTGTAATTCATTCAGACTCACTCACTGCTCCTGCTTCACATTCTGTGACATCAGGCTGTAGTCAGTTTCTTGCTACCAGAAGAAATTGGTTCCCCAAATTATTCTTCATGTTGCTTTACACTTCCCTAAGCCTCCACTTTCTTCTCCAACAGACTAAGAAACAAGAAAGGATACAGAGAGATCTGCATTCTAATCATAACTCTTCTACTTGTAGATATGTGACCTTGGGCAAATTACTTAACCTTTCTGAGCTATCTGTAAAGTGGTGATAATAATTTATATCTTAGAGAGATGGTATAAGGATAAATAAAATGTTTAATCATGTAGCTCTTAGATATTTCACAAGGTGTTAGTTGTCTTTCCATGCCAGACTCCAGGCCCTATCAGGTCAAATTTAGGGGCCTAAGCACACCCTGACCCCATCCCCAGATTTCCATTAGAGCAGTTTAATGAATGCTAAGCTGTGATCATTATTAACTGTCCTGGTTTCTTGCTCAGAGGCTAGAAGACAGTGTTACTCAGCAAGCCTTAAAGGCTCCTGTTAAACTAGGCTCACTAGGGAGGTTAAAAGCTAAAGATTTGACCTGTTCTGGAATTTTAGCTGATTCACATTAGAATGGCCTATGTAACACCTGGAGGGGAAAGACAATGCCCTGATCAGTTTAAGCTGGAAGGAAAAGTAATTGAAAATTTATGAAAACAAAAACAGGTGTGTGAAACGGTGTGCAATGGTGCTTGCCACCCTTTCCCCGGACATTGTTCCTGGTTGGGAACCCTCATGCTATAAAGAATTAGGAGCATCTCAGCAAGCTTGAGTCATAGGAAGTACAAAATTTATTCAACACACAGATAGCCAGGGGATGCACCAACAATTGCAATCCAGATTTCATTGTGACTGGAATGCTGTTTAGAGACTTAATCGAATAATGAGCAGTGGCACCAGGTGACCATGTGTATCTGATTGAAGTCTTTGCTTCTGCTAATTTCAGAGCAGATAACTAAAGGTGGTCAACAGAAGAGAATCTGCTCACCTGGAAGCTTGAGCCAGGAAAAGTTTCCAGCTTTCGGCTTCTGAGATCCATAGGAATGTCCCTGCAACCAGGCATGGAAAAATTACTGGCCCCTGCATGTTTCATCATCTTTTGTAGCAAGTGGGCATGGATTCGCCTGAGCCTGGGATAACACCCCTCTCTCTTGCCAAGGTTTGCTTAAGTACTTTGAATCCACACTATTTTGTAGACTCACAAAATATTAAAGTGAAAGGAATGAGTCTAATTATTTCACTTCTGAAATGAGAAAATGGAGATGCAATGAGGGCAGAGTTTATTAATATGACAGCGGTAGCTATAAAAAGGTCTGTGTGAGAACATAGCTCTTCTGATTCTCAGAGTGTTACTTTTCCATGATATTTGCTAAAATATAGTAGACAATAGTGCTGAATTAATTTTTTTCTGCCACTGAAACAGTGTATTTGCCTATTTTCCTCAACGAGCTAAGCTATGTGCATATAAAGGCATATTGTCAGTTTCTCCCTCTATTTAAAAAATTTTAGTCCCTTAATGGCCAGCTGATAGCATGTACTTTATAGCTTAACTTTAATTGAGTTAGAAATAAAGAGCATGAGAAGGCTTTGATATTTATCAGGGAAATAAGCACATAGAATTCTGTCACAGACACAATTTAATTCAAAAAATGGTTATGAGGAGGTCCTGAAATATGACTAAAATCCCAGCACAATAAAATATTTATTAAAAATCAATTTTAATTATTTTTCAAGTAATAAGAATTTAAAGTCTTTGGTTAAATCCCCAATCTACTTCCATACTATATTCAAGCTTTCAAAAACTGAGGGGCTCCATGAGTCTATTTTATTTATTTATTTATTTATTTGAGATGGAGTTCTGCTCTTGTTGCCCAGGCTGGAGTGCAATGGTGCTATCTCGGCTCACTGCAACCTCCGCCTGCCAGTTTCAAGCGATTCTCCTGCCTCAGTCTCCTGAGTAGCTGAGATTACAGGCATGCACCACCAAGCCCAGCTAAGTTTGTATTTTTAGTAGAGACAGGGTTTCACCATGTTAGCCAGGCTGGTCTCTAACTCCTGACCTCAGGTGATCCACCTGCCTTGGCCTCCCAAAGTGCTAGGATTATAGGCATGAGCTACCGCACCCAGCCTCCATGGGTCAATTTTGATGAAAAGATAATTGTTTCTAATGATTCTTGAACCAGATAACTTCTTACTTTTACATTCATTCAGATTCTTCTGACTCATTCAAGCTTATCTCTAGTTGGGTTACTTTTTATAATGATTAATGAAAAATCTAATAGTTTGAATATGCTTAAGTATAAAAAAATCAGATATTAAAATCCCCAGTAGATGTTTGGGATTAGGCAAGGGGGTAAAGGGGAGCAGCCTTATGCCAAGCCTCCTCCATCCTTGGCTTCTGCACATTAAGTGTATGTCCGTGTCTCTGCTTAGCTACCTGTCTACCTATCACCTATTTCTTTAGCTATTTATATCTCTATCTAATACGAAGCTATAGCCAGAGAAGGAAGAAATGACCAACTTCCTGAAGTCATATCCTTCTATTGTCCCAAGGAAGAATACTCCCAAATATAGGCACCTGTCTTTGGTGGAATGCAATATTGCAGCTACTTTTAGTCCACTGTTTGGCAGCTGCTGTGCTTCTGGTTCAATTACTTTCACAAGTTATGCTACAGAGACAGATATTAATGCATATTTCAGGCTTTCTAGATATAAAAGGCAAAACTTATATCCTCTGAGCAGTCTGTCTTACAGAGTTCTCCCACTTCTACCTTGCCCATCTCATTATTAAAAGCAAAGAGCTACTCCATACTCGTGCAGCTTTTCCAAGAATGTAATGTCATACTTGCTTTTATATCCCTACCTAATATTGCAACATGAAACTGGAATATTATTTTTTCTGGCTTTTAGAAGATGGCAATTAGAAATCAACACACTTTGGAACTCAGTTAGACTTAATTTTGCTTAAGAAATAACTTGCATAACTTTTGTATAAATCTGCCCTATTCTTTTTTTTTTTCTTTTGTTTTCTGTGTGTGTGTGTGTGTGTGTGTGTGTGTGTGTGTGTGTGTGTCTGTGCCTGGCAAGCAGTAAGTAGTCATTCATTGAAGGAAGGCCTGATATGTGCTCACATTTTCCCATTTGCTAAACTGAAACCATTGTAGCAGAATTAAATAGGCTCCCTCTAAGGAAGTCATATCATTTTGTAATTCTAATTAAATGACATCTTTTTTTTTTTTCTGCCATTCCTTATGTTCTTTATGCACATTCGTACCCATGGCATGGCTTTCACTCTCATTGCATGATTTTGTCATTGTCATTATCTCCAATAATAGCCTGGTCTTCATCTTCATGAGTGTGATCACATTACCTCTTGTACATCTCTGCCCAAAGGGCCCAAAGGTACCTCAAAATTAACATGTCCAAAGGTGAACCCACTATCTTACACCATCTCCCTTCTCCCTCTCTAATACATACACAAACACACACACACACAACTGTTCCACCTCCTGTTCTTCCCATCTCAGAGTATGTCACCATAATCCACCTAGCTGAATAGGTTTGAGATCAGGAAGTTCGCCTCGCTTCCTTATCTCTCTCAAAATCCAATACCCTTTCTCTCAGTGTTCCCAAATCACTCCAGAACAAAATTCTAAGCATTACTTCTTCTTGATACCTACATCTTTCTCCAGGTATTTCTTCACATAAATGAATTTCATTTTTTAAGCATATTATGTACTAACATGCCTCTCTCCTTTTCTATAAGTGTTGCCATCCACCTCCCAAGGGTTGCCGTATGAACTTATCCTGTTAAGATTCAACCCAAATGTCATTTTCTCTATAAGACTTGCCATTCTCAATTTTCTGATTTCTTAAACATCTCTCTTGTAGCACTTCACATGTTGTACTATAATCACCCATTTTTCTTCTTTTTCCTGCATGCACCGCAAGATGAGAAATCGTGTTCCTATCTTTTCCATTTTATTTCTCTAGCACCTAGGATGTTTGTAGTAGGTGTTTCATAAATATTTATTGATAAACAAATGGATACATGATGTAAGATAAGAACAAATCCTTTGGAAGAACAGGTCTAGTGGCTTGCCACTGGGGCTGGGAGTAGGAAATCGTCTTCCTGTGATGACAGCTCAGATAGACTAAACGGTAAAGTTAAGGGGAAGGTAATAGACTCCAGAGGACCATTTGATCCTGCAGTCATTTGACAAATGGTAAATTGGCCCTACTTAAATGAAAGATAGCCTTGCAATTTCAGTAAAATAAGAAAAAAGTAGTTGACACCAAAGTGTGGACTAAAATGCTATGCACTGGTAGGTAATAAATTAACGTGTTGCATTAAATATGTGGTGAATGTATGACATGAACAGATGGTTTCCTGACAAATCTGTCTTTGCCCCAAGGCATCTGATTAAAAAGCTAAATGATAGATCCCCAATGGCCTCATTCCCCTTAATGTACCATCATACTATTATCCATGAGTTTATATAAAATCTCTAAATTGTATCTTAATTTTTAACTTTGTTACTTTATTTTTCCTTATGTGTAATGTTTAATTCTTTCAAGTTTCAAAGCTCTGGGTTGGGAATGATGTCTACCAGATCTGTTATTCTGGGGTTTGGTAAACCAGACACTATTCACCTTATTCATATAATTATGACTTTATGAGTTATATCATATGGCTTTTCCAATTAAATGTTGGGTCTAGTAGTTTTTCAATTTCATCCCTGAGTACCTTCCTAATTCTTGGATGGATATTAGCTACCTTTCCCCAGTAATTTTCTTATCATTTCTTTTTTAGTTAGATCTAGAATACCTGAAAGTTAAACATCACGTAAACTAGTATTATTTTTAAAAATAAAATGAGAGTGGCATTCTTATATCATACAAATGGAGATCATATAACACCTACTTATTATTTTATTACCCTTGAGCAGTTTTTATTTCTTTTTGTTTACATTATAGCTTTGTGTGTTCTTTAATTTTGTTTTTATCTAAGATATCATTTGTTTAAATGTCTTGTCATTTTTGGTTGAAGAAATTGGAGTGAAAAGAATAAGGATGTTTAATAAGAATGAAAAAGTTCAGTCTTTGGCTTTGCTACTTAATTTCTACTTTCTGCAAAAAGCTGTGTAATGATGAACAGACGTGTACTCTTCCTCCATGAAAACACACACAATAGTAAATATGCACATAACTCTTACTACCAACTATAGTAAATACAATTCAAGAGCAGGTCATGGAGCCAAAGAGTTAAATGTGTCCTACCTGAAATTAGGTAGTCCAGGAAAGGCTTTCTGAAGAAATGACATTCTGAGATGCACATTGGAATAACAAAAGAGTAGGAAAGAAAGCATTCCAGTCAGAGAACCTCATGGGAGAAGCCATGGACTGAGAAGATTCCTGATATAGCCAAGTCACAGGGAGAATTTTAATGTGGTTGGAGGATGATGACAGAAAAAGGAAGGGGCATGAGATTATATGAAATTACAAAGATAGATCATGGCCAGATATGTCTTTTAGGCATGGAAAGGAGGTTAACTTTCATTCTAAGTGCAATGAAAATCTCATAAACAATTTAAACATGAAAATGTTGTGGTTATATTTGTGTTTTAAAAGATCAGTTCAAGTGCTTTGTAGAGTGATATATTGGTAATTAAGAGTAGAAAAAGGCCGGGCGCGGTGGCTCAAGCCTGTAATCCCAGCACTTTGGGAGGCCGAGGCGGGCGGATCACAAGGTCAGGAGATCGAGACCACAGTGAAACCCCGTCTCTACTAAAAATACAAAAAATTAGCCGGCCGCAGTGGCGGGCGCCTGTAGTCCCAGCTACTCAGGAGGCTGAGGCAGGAGAATGGCGGGAACCCGGGAGGCGGAGCTTGCAGTGAGCCGAGATCACGCCACTGCACTCCAGCCTGGGCAACAGCGTGAGACTCCGTCTCAAAAAAAAAAAAAAAAAAAAAAAGTAGAAAAAGACCAGTAAAAAGACTATTACAGTAAATAGCAAATAAATGATGAGAGCATGGACAAAAAATGCTGCAGATGAGATAAAGAGGAGGCCTTTAACGAGTTACTTGGCTGAATAGCGTGGATAGTATCCACCTCCTTAGGTCAAAAAACATATGTGAATTTATGCCTTTAGAGAACTAAACACAGTTCTGGTACATAGAGAGTATATATACGTATTTATTATTATTGTTATTGTTACTATGATTACTTTTGTAGTTTGGAGTTATTTGGCTTGGTTTTAAGGTGTGGTGTTTGAATGTCAGTGAGAGATGGAACATTTATTTGATGTGTTATAGTTTATTGGTTTTGAAAGAAGTTTGATAGAATTGTATTATGGTGTACTGTTTTATGGGGTGGTATTTAGAATGAGGCTAGGTGATGTTTAATAGGTGTTAGAAAAGGAAAATGAAACAATTAAATTTTTAAATATCTAATAATTAACTTGCGTGGGGACCGGTAGGGCCTTACTATCCTTTTCCTCACCTCCTCTCTTTCCTCCAAGAAGTGGCATCAATATTTCTAAGCCATAAAGCCTCATTCTGTAAGGATGATACAAATATGATTATAGTGGTAATTCTCTACTGATGTCAGAACCATTCCATTCATGAAAATCATCCTAGGACATCTTGGAATGTCAGAGCTGGAAAGGTAATTGGGCCTAGTTCTCTTCGTTGCAGATGTACAGGCTGAGACTGAGAAAGGAAGGCGCTCTGACTCTTGAGGGGTACCAGATTATGGGTTGAAAATGCCCCGGACTGGGCATCAGAGTGAACATAGTCAAGCGCCACATCTATCATCAACTCACCATGCAGTATTGGGCAACTTGCATAATCTCCTGAGGCTCAGTTTCCTCATAGTAAAATGAAGATCCTAATATCTGCCCTGCCTATCTAAAAAGTTGAAGAAAAATAATGCACTTAAAAGCATTTTATGAACTATGAAATGTATTTGCTATAATTTCTGTGCCATGTTTACAATCACTAAGACAGCAGATGGTATTCTTGATTCAATTGTTTGCATACAGGTAGTGTAGCCCATGGTTATGGTGCTCAGAAATTTCTGAAGTGAATTTATTGGGGGGCTATGTTCTGAATACATGTGTAAGCTGAAAATCTTCAAGTACATATTTTATGAATTATTAAGATCATTAAACCTCAATATGGCCTTGAGATATAATATTATTTATATTTTACTCTAAGAAAATAGATGCACTTTAAGTAACTAAGTAATTTTAAAAATCAGCATAAGGTCACACAGCCAACTAGACAGCAGAGCCTGATTTCAAACCTTGATCTGTCTCGTTCAAAAAGCCACAAAATTTTGACTATTAACAGGGAAGCTGTACTACTGTCAAAGAGATAAACTGACATCATTTCTGGGGGGAAAAAAAAAGAATTCTTAAATTGATCAAACTTGATTAGGAAACCAAAGGCACATTTGTGTTCTCCAGGATGTGTTGAAATGCAGCTGATATGATATTGCAATTGAGCAATTGGGTGTAAAAATCACTGATAAAAACACACTGCAGATGGCAATTAATTACCACACAGGCCTTGCTCCATTACACAGTGAAAGACTGAGGAAGAAACAGCAGCAAGACTAAACCAGGAAGTGCCAGCATCTACAGGAACCTGCCCTCTGCTGGTCAACCCAGTGTCCAGTCCTTGTTAAACAAGGACATTATTCAAAGATGCAAATGAGGTATTTTGAGCACTTTTATATTTATGACTTTATTATTCTGAGACGGTTGGGAGTTTTAATTTTGTGGTTAGCCCACCTGCTGTTTCTTTATTAAAATCTTAGTTCTGATTAATCAAAAATGCTCTTTGTAGTCAAGTCACATAGATTCTACAAACTAGGATGCACTAGTTCACTCTGAATTTGGTGTGAAATTTATCTTTTAAAGATGTACACTGATTTATATGTGTGCTCACAAGTGTGGCAGTGAATTAAAATATGATAGCAAGTGGGAAAGGTTCATGGCTTTCTGAATGTGATCATAAAGGATTTCATGACCAAGTTGCTCTGTATAATCCATGTTACTCCTCACCTGTGGGCATATTGCAGTCACTCTGTTGGTGGTAACGTTTGCTAAACTAGCATTGGGTTTGCATAGCCTCATAAAATTGGCATCAAAAATCCACAATTCAATCAGCTGCCAGAGTTTTTTATACATACCACACTAAAGCATGTAAATTATTTGAAGCAATTGAAATAATTATTTTCCATCATCACCCAGATTTTTGTCCACCAGCAGTGGTCGAGAGAGCCAGCTTTGTATTTTATCCTGTGGAGCTCTGAAAAGCAGCAAATTCTGAATATGAAATTTGGAGAAAGGGTAGCACAACACAAAAGTTGTTCAATAGAGGAAAGTAGAGAGGACATCAAAAGTGGATGTAAATGGTGTTCTGAAAATTTCATATATATATGCATGTATGTGTATATATATCTATACACATGCACACATACATACAAAGTCCCCTTGGATTCTATTTTACCCACAAATATTACTTATTAAATACTCACAAGGAAATGATCGTCTCATAGATTTGGCATACCAATTTAATACACAAGTCTCATTTGTGGTAACTTCTAATATTCCACCCAGAAAACTAATATTATTTTAGATATACACATAATAAAATATAATTTAATATCTAGAACTATGAAATGAGAGAGACAGCCAAGGTCATAAAAGTGATGCTGTTTACATTGAGTACAAGCGTTTCTTTATGAGATAACTTTCACTGCCAAGGTGCCAGGAGATTCTTCTTGAGCAAGAGATTTTTGGTAATTACAGAAAGCAGCAAAGCAGAAGAGACTAGCATTGCTCTGGGGACATATCTCTGTCTACCATGTATCTTTGAACAACTTTCTGGCCTAAATGAGCCTCAGAATCTTATAGACATAACACCTATTTCACTGGATTTTTTTAGAATTAAACTTCAAATGTAAAACGTCAAGAACATGGTAGACATTACAAAAAGTCTGAGACTCCTCTTTCCTGAGCAAAATTAGCTAGCACTACTATTGTCTATGGTAATACTCTACCCAGCTGACTTCATCTGTTTACTCTCCCTATCCCAAACGTGTACAGCCTTATATACCTCTGGTAATAAAGCATTAGATCCTAGAGCCACTCCAAGACAAACTGAAAACAGTTACTAAGAAGTGATTGTAAATGTCCCCTGGCTTCTGGTCTCTTGTATAACCTGCTTCCTGAAAGTCCAAATCCCTGCAAGAATTAGCACTGTCCCCACAATAGCACAGGGAGGTCTCTGGAATGTTTCCCAAGTACTTCTAAGTTTCTTTTGATGTAGTTGCCATTACTGCCCTCTGGGGACTATGATTGGTCTGCTACTCACTCTGGTCTCTCAGTGGGTCTCACTGCCATTGTCCTTCTCCATCTATTTCTGTGGATATAGTAGAGCCCCATTTACCAAAATTGCAAAGACCCTGTGATAGAAGAAACTAGAAAGATCTGATGATTACTTACCCTCTCATCTTGAGTTAGTACTGTGTAAGTAAAGTCCCAAAACATGGTTTCTTGTGTCCCTATCTTGCAGAGGCTCCTGAAAATTTCAGATTGGATGTAAAAGCTGTTATTGAGAATAGAACAGGGCAAGCCATCGGCTGGTTTTATTGTTTGTTTTCTCTATTTTGCCAGTTCTCACAGAATTCTAAGGAGTCTAAAAGTACTAAATTGAAACCTGGCCTTCCCAGGTCATTGTGAAGGAATATATTTGCTAAGGATATACCACATTTTACTTAGTATGTTAGCTGAATTTCTAACGTAGATATTTAGACCTGGGGTCTGTGGATTTCTGTCTGTAATTTAGTCTCTAAGACCTGAAAGTATATAAGGGCAAGCCTACCTCTAGCCCTCTGCAAATAGAGTGTGGTCTGACTTTCTCTAGCAATTTTCTGGACATACTAAAAGATGGTATAATTTTAAATTTTTGGTGACTAAGAATCTCTTTGGTTTTGTAATTTTTTTTTATCAAAGTAAAGCTGTTCTGACATAAGCAGAGGGAAGATGGGTGATTACAAAGGACTCAAGATTTTCAGGAATGTAACAGTTACGATGGGCCATGGAACCCAAGCTCCATGGGTTAATCTAAGAGATGCCCTGCATAAAGTGAAACAGTGAGTGGAGAGGTGGTTATGAACTTAAAGAGCAGTTGTACCAGGGACACTTCAGCAAGAGAGCAGGAAGGTGAAGGTCTGTGGACAGAGAGAAGATGATATTCTTTTATAGCTTAGGAGACTGTGACCATAGAGTTTGTGGCTGACATGGGGTAGAAGAGGAAGACATTGCTGATGGTTCTACAGCAAAATTCTAGACTTTTGGATACCCTTTTCCCACTTAGAAAAAAAAGTGAGTTCACTGCTAATGCTCATTTAATTTTACATTAACACACTTTTTGAGGCTGAAGAAAATCTGGCCAATTTTCAGCATGAAAATACAATATAAAAAACTATTCTTGGAGTTATTTCTAAACAGAACTAATGTCAGAATTATCTGAATCATTAGAATTATCTATTTCAGAAAAATTGGATTCATCAAATGACTCTTTGGCCAACAACTTCTGGAGAACAATATTAACATCACGTGTAGTAATGCTATGTTTTCTAGGATTTGACATTTTCAGCCATCAAAAATTACTGTATTTTGTAAATGGAAATACCACTACTAAAGACAGAATGTTTATAAATAGAATGATGTATTTTGTTTCCAAAGTCAATATACTAAAGTGATGCAAAAATAGTAATAAACTAAGATATTTCTTGGCAAAGTTATCTCAGGGTAAATGCTGTAGCTGCCAGTGCCACTGGCGAGTATTGTCAAAGGAAATTAGAAAAGGATTAAATGTGCACCATTATGTTGAATTCACTCTGAATGAGGATGAAGGTGAGGACTGAGAGGAAGTTCATGAGCCAGGTGATAACATGTTCAAAGAAAAAAAAAAAAAAAAGGGGGGGGGAGTGATTAGAAACTTAGTAAGCGAGATATCCAAAAGGGGAAAGTGATACAAGGTGTGAATCACGATGAAATGAAGATATTTATGAAATCATAAGAATGCTTTAGGAGACGTTTAGAAAAGCCATACCCACCTGTATGTGGGTATTTTTTTCTTATTTTTTTTCCCAAGTATTTTGGGATTCTCTTGCCATATGCCAAATCTACTCTTTCTTTAAGCCTATGTCAAATCCCCATTTCTCATAGAATATTTCTGCTCTTTTTCAGCCTACTCTGGTTTCACTTTCCTGATCCCCTAAAATGTTTATTTTATGTAATATGTGATTCAGCATTTGAAGGTATAAAGCTCGTCTCCTCCTGGTTAATTTTGTCTTTCCAAATAAGCTGCCAGCTCCATGAAAATAGCCATCTTACTTTTTTTAATCCATTTATATCTCACAGTTTTTAGCAAAATTTAAAGCATTTGTGTGGCATCATAAATTCAATACAATTACCAAACTTTCTTTTCTTAGGAAAAACCATCCCTGATTTTGAATGACCCACACCATTAGTTTGGACTATAAAGATGATTCTGTAGGATTTCTAAAGGCAGTGTTGAATGACTAAAGACAACTATACTGGCCTATTAAAAACAAGTCTGCCTTTATTCAACATAAAGGAAGAAACAGTCCCAAAGCAGAGCATTCACCAAGAGCAGAAGCCTGCTTTCCTCCAGATTTCTCTCCTTCCTGAATATCATTCCCATTTCTGTTTGTATCTGATTATTTTTTTTGGCCCACGGAAATGTGCATAACAATGCCTTGACTTCAAATGTTACACTGAGTATATGAAAGTACATTAAAAATGTATTAATCAACATTTGAAAATCAATTAATGTAATCCATCATATCAATAGGCTAAAGGTAAAAATCATTATTAAATTACTAAATGCAGAAAACGCATTTGAGAAAATCCAACATCCATTCATGTGATAATTCTCAGTAAACCAGGAATAGAGGGAGACTTCCTCAACCTGATAAAGAATGTGTATCAAAGACCTAAGTTGACATACTTAATAGTGAGATATTAGGTGCTATACTCCTAATATCAGAAAAAAAGGCAAAGATGTTCTTTTTCACCAAATCTATTAAGCATCGTATGTGAAGTCCTAAGTAATAAGTGACAAAAGAAAATTAAAGGTATATAATTGTGAAACAGGAAATAAAAATTTTTTCACAGATGACATGATTATGTATAGAAAACTCAAAAATAAAAAAATATATATATATTTATCTAACAAGTGGCCATAGCAACTTTGCAGAGTAAAAGTCCATATACACAAGTAAATTGCTTTCCTATATATCAAGAGTTAGCAATTGGGTTTTGAAATTTAAAATACACCATCGCTTATGTTAGCATGAAAAATGAAATAGTTATAAGTCTAAGAAAATATAAGATTGATGGGGAAACCACAAAACTCTGAGTAAAAAAAAAAATAAAGCTCTAAATAGATGTTGAGATATTCTATGTTCATGAATAGGAAGACTCAATATTATTAAGATGCCAATTCTTCCCAACTTCATCTGTAGATACAAAACAACCTCAATCAAAGTCCCAGCAAATTATTTTGTGGCTATCAACAAACAGAATATAAATATATATGGAAAAGCAAAAGATCAAGAAGAACCAACACAATACTGAAGGAGAACAAAGCGGAAGACTGACATTTAACTTCAAGACATACTATAAAGCTATAGTAATCAAAGTCATATGGTATGGGTGAAAGAATAGATAAATAGATAAAGGGAACATAATACTGTACCCAGAAATAAGTTCACATAAATATAACCAACTGATCTTCAGTTGACTATAGAATAATGGCAATTAAACAGAGAAAGGATAGTTTTTTTTAGCAAATAGTGCTATAACAACTGCAGATCCACATGTGAAAAAATGAATCTAGACAAAAACTTTATACTTTTCACAAACGTTAAGTTCAAATGGATCACAGACTTTAGTGTAATTCACAAAATATAAAATTCTAAATAGGAGAATATCTAAGTGACCTTGAATTTGACAATGAGATTTTATATGCAACACCAAAAACATGATCCATGAAAAATTGATAATTTGGACCTCATTAAAATTAAACTTCTGCTCTGTGAAAGACATGCTTAAGGGAAATAAAAACAAGCCAGAGAGTGGGAGAAAATATTTACAAAACAATTATCTGGTAAGAGATTGACATTTAAACTCAACGTAAGAAAAAAAAAAAAAAAAAACTACTTACAAAATGGAGAAAATATCTTAACAGAGACCACACCAAAGAAGAGAAACACTTGGAAAAGAAGCACATGAAAAGATGCTTCATGACATGTATTAGTAGGGAAATTCAAATTAAAACAGCAATGATATACCACTAAACAGCTATTAACTATTAATTTTAGAATGGCTAAAATTCAAGACACTGACAATGCAAAATGCTGACAATGGTGCAGAGCAACAGGAACCCTCATTTATTGCTTGTGGGAATGTATAATGTTACAGTCATTTTGGAAAACAATTTGGCAGCTTTCACAGAGCTAAAATAGGCTTATTAAATGATCCAGAAATAACACTCCTAGGTATTTTCCCATATGAGTTGAAAACATGTTCACACAAAAACCTGCATATGAATATTTGTAACAGTTTTATTCACAATTGCCAAAACAGGAAACAATGAAGTTATCCTTTGCTAATTAAATTCAGAAGCAGGCTGGGCACGGTGGTTCATGCTTGTAATTCCAGCACTTTGGGAGGCTGAGGCAGGCAGATTGCCTGAGCCCAGGAGTTCAAGACCAGACTGGGCAACATGATGGAACCCTATCTATACAAAAAATAAAAAAGTATCTGGGTGTGGTGGCACGTGCCTGTAGTCCCAACTACTTGGGAGACCGAGGTAGGAGGATCACCCAAGCCAGAAAATGTTGGGGCTACGGTAAGCCATGACTGTGCCAGTAAACTCCAACCAGGGTGACTCCAACCTGTCTCAAAATAAATAACTAAATAAATTCACAAACAAAATGAGATATATCTATAAAACTAAATACTGATAGTCAATAAAAACAAATAAGTTATTATATCAAGCCATAAAAAAATAGAGGAACCTATGCAACTTGAACATTGCTATATGAGAGAAGCCAATCTGAAAAGGCTGCATACTATGTGATTGCAATTATATGACACTGTGGAAAAAGTCATATAGTTGCATATGGAAAAGGCAAAACTATAGAGACAGTTAAAAGATCAGTAATTGTCAGGGGTTCAAGGGAGAGAAAAGATGAATGAATGGTAAGGAACATAGGCTTTTTATTTTAATATTTAATTTTGTGGCTACAAAGTAAGAGTACTCGTGGGGTACATGAAATATTTTGATAAGGCATGCAATGCATAATAATCACATCATTGAAAATGTACTATTTCTCTTCTCAAGCTTTTATCCTTTGTTTTACAAATGATCTAATTACACTTCTTTAGTTATTTTAAAATGTACAATTGAATTATTGACTATAGTCATCCTGCTGTGCTATCAAATACTAGCATTATTCACTCTTTCTTACTATTTTTTGTACCCATTAACCATCCTCACATACCCCTAAACCCCTAGCTACCCTTCAAAGTCTCTGGTAACTATCCTTCTATTCTGTATGTCTATGAGTTCAATTGTTTTGATTTTGGGATCCCACAAATAAGTGAGAACATGTGATGTTTGTTTTCTGTGTCTGGCTTATTTTACTTAACATAATGACCTCCAGTTCCTTCCACATTATGCCAAATAATATGATCTCATTCTTGTTTGTGACTGAATAGCACTCCATTCTGTATGAGTACCACGTTTTCTTTATCCATTCATCTGCTGATAGACACTTAGGTTTCTTCCAAATCTTGACTGTGGTGAACAGTACTGCAATAAACATGGGATGCAGGTATCCTTCAATATATTATTTCCTTTCTTTTGAATACATACCCAACTGTAGGATTGCCAGATCATATGGTAGCTCTCTATTTTACGTTTTTTCAGGAACCTCCAAACTGTTCTCCATAATGGTTATACTAATTTACATTCTCATCAACAGTGTGTTCGAGGGTTCCCTTTTCTCCACATCCTTGCGGGCATTTGTTATTGCCTGTCCCTTCCCTTCCCTTCCCTTTCCTTTCTTTTTTGTTCTGTCGCCCAGGCTGGAGTGCAGTGGCGCGATCTGGGCTCACTGTAAGCTCCGCCTCCCGGGTTCCCGCCATTCTCCTGCCTCAGCCTCCCAGCAGCTGGGACTACAGGCGCCCGCCACCACGCCCGGCTAATTTTTTGTATTTTTAGTAGAGATGGGGTTTCACCGTGTTAGCCAGGATGGTCTCGATTTCCTGACCTGGTAATCTGCTCGCCTCGGCCTCCCAAAGTGCTGGGATTACAGGCATGAGCCACCACACCCACCTTGTTGCCCGCCTTTTGACTGTGAGCCATTTAAACTGTGGTGAGATGATACCTCAGTGTAGTTTTGAGTTGCATTTCTTTGATGTTCAATAGTGTTGACCAGCTTTTTATATACCTGTTTCCCATTTGTGTATCTCCTTTTGAGAAATGTCTACTCAAATACTTTTCAGGTTACTTAATTGGATTATGAGATTTTTTTCCTATAGTTGTTTGAGCTCCTTATATATTCTGGTTATTAATCCCTTGTCAGATGGGTAGTTTGCAAATATTTTCTCCCACTTTGTAGATTGTCTTTTCACTTTTCTGATTGTTTCCTTTGCTAAACAATCAAGTTAAATGCAAAAGCATTTTAACTTGAAGTGATTCCATTTGTCCGTTTTTGTTTTGATTGCCTGTGCTTTTGGGGTATTACTTAAGAAATCTTTGCTTAGACTACTGTGCTGGAGAGTTTTCCAATGTTTTCTTGCAGTAGTTTTATAGTTTGAGGTCTTAAATTTAAGTCTTTATTTATTTATTTATCTTTTTTTAAATTTATTTATTATTATTATACTTTAAGTTGTAGGGTACATGTGCATAACGTGCAGGTTTGTTACATATGTATACTTGTGCCATGTTGGTGTGCTGCACCCATCAACTCGTCATTTACATCAGGTATAACTCCCAATGCAATCCCTCCCCCCTCCCCCTCCCCATGATAGGCCCCTGTGTGTGATGTTCCCCTTCCTGAGTCCAAGTGATCTCATTGTTCAGTTCCCACCTATGAGTGAGAACATGCGGTGTTTGGTTTTCTGTTCTTGTGATAGTTTGCTAAGAATGATGGTTTCCAGCTGCATCCATGTCCCTACAAAGGACACAAACTCATCCTTTTTGATGGCTGCATAGTATTCCATGGTGTATATGTGCCACATTTTCTTAATCCAATCTGTCACTGATGGACATTTGGGTTGATTCCAAGTCTTTGCTATTGTGAATAGTGCTGCAATAAACATACGTGTGCATGTGTCTTTATAGCAGCATAATTTATAATCCTTTGGGTATATACCCAGTAATGGGATGGCTGGGTCGTATGGTACATCTAGTTCTAGATCCTTGAGGAATCGCCATACTGTTTTCCATAATGGTTGAACTAGTTTACAATCCCACCAACAGTGTAAAAGCGTTCCTATTTCTCCACATCCTCTCCAGCACCTGTTGTTTCCTGACTTTTGAATGATCGCCATTCTAACTGGTGTGAGATGGTATCTCATTGTGGTTTTGATTTGCATTTCTCTGATGGCCAGTGATGATGAGCATTTTTTCATGTGTCTGTTGGCTGTATGAATGTCTTCTTTTGAGAAATGTCTGTTCATATCCTTTGCCCACTTTTTGATGGGGTTGTTTGTTTTTTTCTTGTAAATTTGTTTGAGTTCTTTGTAGGTTCTGGATATTAGCCCTTTGTCAGATGAGTAGATTGCAAAAATTTTCTCCCATTCTGTAGGTTGCCTGTTCACTCTGATGGTAGTTTCTTTTGCTGTGCAGAAGCTCTTTAGTTTAATGAGATTCCCATCTGTCAATTTTGGCTTTTGCTGCCGTTGCTTTTGGTGTTTTAGACATGAAGTCTTTGCCCATGCCTATGTCCTGAATGGTACTACCTAGATTTTCCTCTAGGATTTTTATGGTATTAGGTCTAACATTTAAGTCTCTAATCCATCTTGAATTAATTTTCGTATAAGGAGTAAGGAAAGGATCCAGTTTCAGCTTTCTACTTATGTCTAGCCAATTTTCCCAGCACCATTTATTAAATAGGGAATCCTTTCCCCATTTCTTGTTTCTCTCAGGTTTGTCAAAGATCAGATGGCTGTAGATGTGTGGTATTATTTCTGAGGACTCTGTTCTGTTCCATTGGTCTATATCTCTGTTTTGGTACCAGTACCATGCTGTTTTGGTTACTGTAGCCTTGTAGTATAGTTTGAAGTCAGGTAGCGTGATGCCTCCAGCTTTGTTCTTTTGACTTAGGATTGTCTTGGAGATGCGGGCTCTTTTTTGGTTCCATATGAACTTTAAAGCAGTTTTTTCCAATTCTGTGAAGAAACTCATTGGTAGCTTGATGGGGATGGCATTGAATCTATAAATTACCTTGGGCAGTATGGCCATTTTCACGATATTGATTCTTCCTATCCATGAGCATGGTATGTTCTTCCATTTGTTTGTGTCCTCTTTTATTTCACTGAGCAGTGGTTTGTAGTTCTCCTTGAAGAGGTCCTTTACATCCCTTGTAAGTTGGATTCCTAGGTATTTGATTCTCTTTGAAGCAATTGTGAATGGAAGTTCATTCCTGATTTGGCTCTCTGTTTGTCTGTTACTGGTGTATAAGAATGCTTGTGACTTTTGCACATTAATTTTGTATCCTGAGACTTTGCTGAAGTTGCTTATCAGCTTAAGGAGATTTTGGGCTGAGACAATGGGGTTTTCTAAATATACAATCATGTCATCTGCAAACACGGAGAGTTTGACTTCTTCTTTTCCTAACTGAATACCCTTGATTTCTTTCTCTTGCCTAATTGCCCTAGCCAGAACTTCCAGCACTATGTTGAATAGGAGTGGTAAGAGAGGGCATCCCTGTCTTGTGCCAGTTTTCAAAGGGAATTTTTCCAGTTTTTGCCCATTCAGTATGATATTGGCTGTGGGTTTGTCATAAATAGCTCTTATTATTTTGAGGTACGTTCCATCAATACCGAATTTATTGAGCGTTTTTAGCATGAAGGGCTGTTGAATTTTGTCAAAAGCCTTTTCTGCATCTATTGAGATAATCATGTGGTTCTTGTCTTTGGTTCTGTTTATATGCTGGATTATGTTTATTGATTTGCGAATGTTGAACCAGCCTTGCATCCCAGGGATGAAGCCCACTTGATCATGGTGGATAAGCTTTTTGATGTGTTGCTGAATCCGGTTTGCCAGTATTTTATTGAGGATTTTTGCATTGATGTTCATCAGGGATATTGGTCTAAAATTCTCTTTTTTTGTTGTGTCTCTGCCAGGCTTTGGTATCAGGATGATGTTGGCCTCATAAAATGAGTTAGGGAGGATTCCCTCTTTTTCTATTGATTGGAATAGTTTCAGAAGAAATGGTACCAACTCCTCCTTGTACCTCTGGTAGAATTCAGCTGTGAATCCATCTGGTCCTGGACTTTTTTTGGTTGGTAGGCTATTAATTATTGCCTCAATTTCAGAGCCTGCTATTGGTCTATTCAGGGATTCAACTTCTTCCTGGTTTAGTCTTGGAAGAGTGTAAGTGTCCAGGAAATTATCCATTCCTTCTAGATTTTCCAGTTTATTTGCATAGAGGTGTTTATAGTATTCTCTGATGGTAGTTTGTATTTCTGTGGGGTCGGTGGTGATATCCCCTTTATCATTTTTAATTGCGTCAATTTGATTCTTCTCTCTTTTCTTCTTTATTAGTCTTGCTAGTGGTCTGTCAATTTTGTTGATCTTTTCAAAAAACCAACTCCTGGATTCATTGATTTTTTGGAGAGTTTTTTGTGTCTCTATCTCTTTCAGTTCTGCTCTGATCTTAGTTATTTCTTGCCTTCTGCTAGCTTTCGAATGTATTTGCTCTTGCTTCTCTAGTTCTTTTAATTGTGATGTTAGAGTGTCAATTTTAGATCTTTCCTGCTTTCTCTTGTGGGCATTTAGTGCTATAAATTTCCCTCTACACACTGCTTTAAATGTGTCCCAGAGATTCTGATATGTTGTATCTTTGTTCTCATTGGTTTCAAAGAACATCTTTATTTCTGCCTTCATTTCGTTATGTACCCAGTAGTCATTCAGGAGCAGGTTGTTCAGTTTCCATGTAGTTGAGTGGTTTTGATTGAGTTTCTTAGTCCTGAGTTCTAGTTTGATTGCACTGTGGTCTGAGAGACAGTTTGTTATAATTTCTGTTCTTGTACATTTGCTGAGGAGTGCTTTACTTCCAATTACGTGGTCGATTTTGGAGTAAGTACGATGTGGTGCTGAGAAGAATGTATATTCTGTTGATTTGGGGTGGAGAGTTCTATAGATGTCTATTAGGTCTGCTTGCTGCAGAGATGAGTTCAATTCCTGGATATCCTTGTTAACTTTCTGTCTCGTTGATCTGTCTAATGTTGACAGTGGAGTGTTGAAGTCTCCCATTATTATTGTATGGGAGTCTAAGTCTCTTTTTAAGTCTCTAAGGACTTGCTTGATGAATCTGGGTGCTCCTGTATTGGGTGCATATATATTTAGGATAGTTAGCTCTTCCTGTTGAATTGATCCCTTTACCATTATGTAATGGCCTTCTTTGTCTCTTTTGATCTTTGATGGTTTAAAGTCTGTTTTATCAGAGACTAGTATTGCAAACCCCGCTTTTTTTTGTTCTCCATTTGCTTGGTAAATCTTCCTCCATCCCTTTATTTTGAGCCTATGTATGTCTCTGCGTGTGAGATGGGTCTCCTGAATACAGCAGACTGATGGGTCTTGACTCTTTATCCAGTTTGCCAGTCTGTGTCTTTTAATTGGAGCATTTAGTCCATTTACATTTAAGGTTAAGATTGTTATGTGTGAACTTGATCCTGCCATTATGATATTAACTGGTTATTTTGCTCATTAGTTGATGCAGTTTCTTCCTAGCCTCGATGGTCTTTACATTTTGGCATGTTTTTGCAATGGCTGGTACCGGTTGTTCCTTTCCATGTTGAGTGCTTCCTTCAGGGTCTCTTGTAAGGCAGGCCTAGTGGTGACAAAATCTCTAAGCATTTGTTTATCTGTAAAGGATTTTATTTCTCCTTCACTTATGAAACTTAGTTTGCTGGATATGAAATTCTGGGTTTAAAATTCTTTTCTTTAAGAATGTTGAATATTGGCCCCCACTCTCTTCTGGCTTGGAGAGTTTCTGCCGAGAGATCTGCTGTTAGTCTGATGGGCTTCCCTTTGTGGGTAACCCGACCTTTCTCTCTGGCTGCCCTTAAGATTTTTTCCTTCATTTCAACCTTGGTGAATCTGGCAATTATGTGTCTTGGAGTTGCTCTTCTCGAGGAGTATCTTTGTGGCGTTCTCTGTATTTCCTGGATTTGAATGTTGGCCTGCCCTACTAGGTTGGGGAAGTTCTCCTGGATGATATCCTGAAGAGTGTTTTCCAACTTGGTTCCATTTTCCCCCTCACTTTCAGGCACCCCAATCAGACGTAGATTTGGTCTTTTTACATAATCCCATACTTCTTGCAGGCTTTGTTCATTTCTTTTTCTTCTTTTTTCTTTTGGTTTCTCTTCTCGCTTCATTTCATTCATTTGATCCTCAATCGCAGATACTCTTTCTTCCAGTTGATCGAGTCGGTTACTGAAGCTTGTGCATTTGTCACGTATTTCTCGTGTCATGGTTTTCATCTCTTTCATTTCGTTTATGACCTTCTCTGCATTAATTACTCTAGCCATCAATTCTTCCACTTTTTTTTCAAGATTTTTAGTTTCTTTGCGCTGGGTACGTAATTCCTCCTTTAGCTCTGAGAAATTTGATGGACTGAAGCCTTCTTCTCTCATCTCGTCAAAGTCATTCTCCGTCCAGCTTTGATCCGTTGCTGGTGATGAGCTGCGCTCCTTTGCCGGGGGAGATGCGCTCTTATTTTTTGAATTTCCAGCTTTTCTGCCCTGCTTTTTCCCCATCTTTGTGGTTTTATCTGCCTCTGGTCTTTGATGATGGTGATGTACTGATGGGGTTTTGGTGTAGGTGTCCTTCCTGTTTGATAGTTTTTCTTCTAACAGTCAGGACCCTCAGCTGTAGGTCTGTTGGAGATTGCTTGAGGTCCACTCCAGACCCTGTTTGCCTGGGAATCAGCAGCAGAGGCTGCAGAAGATAGAATATTTCTGAACAGCGAGTGTACCTGTCTGATTCTTGCTTTGGAAGCTTCCTCTCAGGGGTGTACTCCACCCTGTGAGGTGTGGGGTGTCAGACTGCCCCTAGTGGGGGATGTCTCCCAGTTAGGCTACTCAGGAGTCAGGGACCCACTTGAGCAGGGAGTCTGTCCCTTCTCAGATCTCACCCTCCGTGTTGGGAGATCCACTGCTCTCTTCAAAGCTGTCAGACAGAGTCGTTTGCGTCTGCAGAGGTTTCGGCTGTGTTTGTTATTGCCCTGTCCCCAGAGGTGGAGTCTACAGAGACAGGCAGGTTTCCTTGAGCTGCTGCGAGCTCCACCCAGTTCGAGCTTCCCAGCAGCTTTGTTTACCTACTTAAGCCTCAGCAATGGCGGGCGCCCCTCCCCCAGCCTCGCTGCTGCCTTGCCGGTAGATCACAGACTGCTGTGCTAGCAATGAGGGAGGCTCCGTGGGTGTGGGACCCTCCCGGCCAGGTGTGGGATATGATCTCCTGGTGTGCCTGTTTGCTTAAAGTGCAGTATTGGGGTGGGAGTTACCCGATTTTCCAGGTGTTGTGTGTCTCAGTTCCCCTGGCTAGGAAAAGGGATTCCCTTCCCCCTTGCGCTTCCCAGGTGAGGCAATGCGTCGCCCTGCTTCAGCTCTCGCTGGTCGGGCTGCAGCAGCTGACCAGCACCGATCGTCCGGCACTCCCCAGTGAGATGAACCCAGTACCTCAGTTGAAAATGCAGAAATCACTGGTCTTCTGTGTCGCTCGCGCTGGGAGTTGGAGACTGGAGCTGTTCCTATTCGGCCATCTTGCTCCCCCTGTGCCCTTAAGTCTTTATTTTGATTTTTTTTTTATGTGGTGAGAGACAGATGTCTAGTTTCATTCCTCTGTATATGGGTATGCAGTTTCCCAGTACTGTTTATTGAAGAGACTGTCTTTTCCCCAATGTGTATTCTCAGCACCTTTATCAAAAATAGATTTATTTTTGGCATGTGGATTTGTTTATGGGTTCTCCATTCTGTTACATTGGCCAGTATGTCTGTTTTTATGCCAGTACCATGGTATTTTGATTCTCTAGCTCTGCAGTATAATTTGATGTCAGGTCATGTGATTCCTCTAGTTTTGTTCTTTTGCTTAGGGTAGTTTTGTCCATTCTGGGTATTTTATGGTTCCATATAAATTTTAGGATGGTTGTTCTTATTTCTGTGAAGAATATTATGAGTATTTTGACAGGGATGGCATTAAATCTGCATATCGTTGTGGTTAGTATGGACATTTTAACATTACTGAATCTTCTAATCTATGAACATGAAATATCTTTCCATTTTTTCATGTCCTCTTCAATATCTTTCATCAGGGTTCTATAGTTTTCATCGTACAGATCTTTTACTTCTTTGGTTAAGTTACTTCCTAGGTAATTAAGTTTATGTGTGGCTCTTGTAAATGGGATTGCTTTTTAAATGTATTATTCATATTGTGCACTGTTGACATATAGAAATACTGCTGATTTTTATACGTTGATTTTGTATCCTGCAACATTACTGAATTAGTTTATTAGTTCCAATAGTTTTCTTGTGGAATCCTCAGGTTTTTCTACATGTGAGACCATATCATTGGCAAACAAGAATAATTTGACTTTTTCCTTTTCAATTTGGATGCCTTTTATTTCTTTCTCTTGTTTGATTGCTCTAGCTAGGATTTTCAGCACTATGTTGAATAACAGTGGTTAAATGGTCATTCTTCTTGTGTTCCAGCTCTTAGACAAAAGGCTTTCCGCTTTTCCCCATTCACTGTGATACTAGCTATGGGCTAGTATATGGCTTCAATTATGTTGGGGTATGTTCCTTTCATACCCATGTTTTTGAGAGTTTTTATTATGAAAGGGTGTTGAATTCTATCAAATGCTTTTTCAGCATCAATCAAAATGATTATATAGTTTATTGTTCATTCTGTTGATATATCACATTGATTGATTTGCATATCTTGAATCATCCTTGCATCCCAGAGATAAAGCCCACGTGGTCATGACAAAAAATATTTTTAACTTATTGTTGAATTCACCTTGGAATCATTTTGTTGAGTTTTTTTTTGTTTTGTTTTTTTTCTGAGACAGAGTCTCACTCTGTCGCCGAGGCTGGAGTGCAGTGGTGTGATGTGCCCTCACTGCAAGCTCCGCCCCCTGGGTTCATGCCATTCTCCTGCCTCAGCCTCCCAAGTAGCTGGGACTACAGGTGCCTGCCACCACGCCTGGCTAATTTTTTTGTATTTTCAGTAGGGACGGGGTTTCACCGTGTTAGCCAGGATGGTCTCAGTCTCCTGACCTTGTGACCTGCCTGCCTCGGCCTCCAAAGTACTGGGATTACTTTGTTGAGATTTTTGCATCAGTATTCATAAGATAGATTGGCCTGTGGTTTCTTTTTTCGATGTGTTGTCATCTGGTTTTGGCCTCAGGGCAATACTGGCCTCATAGAATGAGTTTCAAAGTATTTTCTCCTCTATTTTTTTCGTATAGTTTGAGGACGATTGTTATTAATTCTTCTGTAAATGTTTGGTAGAATTTAGCAGTAAAGCCATTGAGTTCAGGGCTTTTCTTTGTTGGGAGACTTTTTGTTATGGCTTCAATCTTGTTAATTGTAATGGTCTGTTCAGCTTTTGTATTTTTTCATGGTTCAGTCTTGGGAGATCGTATGTGTCTAGGAATTAATCCTTTTCTTCTAGATTTTCCAGTTTATTGACATACAGTTGCTCATAGTAGCCACTAATGATCCTTTGAATTTCTGCAGTATTGTAATGTCTTTTATTAAATCTGATTTTATTTATTCGAATGTCTTTTTTTTCTTAGTCTGGCTAAAGGTTTGTCATTTTTGATTAACTTTAAAAAAACAACTTTTCATTTCATTGAACTTTGTATTGTTTGCTTATTTAAAAATCATTTATTTGAGATGATCTTTATTTTTTCTCTAATTTTGAGTATCATTTGCTCTTGCATTTCTAATTAAGGTGCATCCTCAAGTTATTTATTAGAAGTTTTTCTTTTATGATGTTGGCACTTGTAGCTGTAAAATTGTTATTTGCTGATTCAATACTTGGATCATTATATAGTGACCGACTTTGTCTCTTTGTATAGTTTTTATCTTAAAATCTGTTTTGTCTAATTTAAATATAGCTGCTCCTGGTCATTTTTGATTTAAATTGATATGGAATATCTATTTCCATCTCTTCAGTTTGTTCCTTCGAGGCAACAGATAATTCAGTCTTTTTTTTTTAAATCCATTCAGCCAGTCTTTGTATTTCCATTGGAGATTTTAGTCCATTTATATATGTTGTTATTGATAGGTAAGGACATACTCTTGCCATTTTGTTATTTGTTGTTGGGTTGTTTTGTGGTCTTCTCTTCCTTTTTTTCTTTCCTTCCTGTCTTCTTTTTAGTGAAGGTAGTTTTCTCTGGTGATATTAGTTTCTTGCTAATAAGTTTTAGTTTATACATTGTATATTTTTTTGGTTTCAGGTTAGCAGGAGACTTGCAAATACTGTCTTATAACCCTTTGTTTTAAGCTGATAAAAACTTAACACCTCTTGTATAAACGAATAAATAAGCAAAATGAAAACTAATAAAAACTCTCTGCTTTAACTTCACCACCACCCCCACCTGTTAACATTTTGTTGTTTCGATTTATATATTTATATCTTTTCTTTTTTTTTTTTTTTTTTTTTTTTTTTGAAACAGGATCTCACTTTGTTACCCAGGCTGGAGTGCAGTGGCGTGATCCCAGCTCACTGCAGCCTCAAACTGCAGAGCCCAGGTGATCCTCCTGCCTCAGCCCCCCAAGTAGCTGGGACTACAGGTATGTACCACCACACCCAGCTAATTGTTTGTATTTTTTGTAGATATGAAGATAACTATGTTGCCCAGGCTGGTCTTGAACTCCTGAACTCAAGTGATCCACCCACCATGGCCTCAAGTGCTAGGATTACAGGTCTGAGCAACTGGAACTGGCCTGATTCTATTTATATCTTATTGTACTGTCTATGTCTTGTAAAGTGGTTGTAGTCCTTTTGTAACTTTTATTTTGGTTTTGGGGATACATGTGAAGGTTTGTTATATAAGCAAACTCATGTCACAGGGATTTGTTGTACAGATTATTTCATCACCCAGAAATTAAGCCCAGCACCCAATAGTTACCTTTTCTTCTTGTCTCCCTCCTCCCACCCTCCACCCTCAAGTAGACTCCAATGTCTTTTTCTTCCTTTTCTGTATTTATAAGTACTCATCATTTAGTTTCCAATTATAAGTGAGAACATGCAGTATTTGGTTTTCTGTTCCTGCATTAGTTGGGTGAGGATAAGAGCCTCTCGCTCCATCCATGTTCCCTCAAAAGACATAATCTCATCCTTTTTTATGGCTTCATAGTATTCCAATGTGTATATGTACCACATTTTATTTATCCAATTGGTTATTGATGGGCATTTAGGATGATTGCATGTCTTTGCTATTGTGAATAGTGCTGCAATGAACGTTCACATGCTTATTTTTTTATGCCAGAATAATTTATATTCCTCTGGCAAGATACCTAGTAATGGGATTACTGGTTCTAATGGTAATTGCGCTTTTAGCTCTTTGAAGAATCACCATACTGCTTTCAACAACAGCTGAATAATTTACACTTCCACCAACAGTGTATAAGCATTCCTTTTCCTCCACAACCTTGTCATGTCTGTTATTTTTTACCTTTTAATAATAGCCATTCTGACTGGTGTGAGATGGTGTTTTATTGTGGTTTTGATTTCCATTTCTCTAATGATCAGTGATATTGAGCTTTTTAAAATATGCTTTTTGGCCTCATGTATGTCTTCTTTAGAAAATATCTGTTCATGTCCTTTGCATACTTTTTAATGGAGTTGTTTGTTTTTCTCTTGTAAATTTATTTTAGTTATTTATATAATGCTGAATATTAGACTTTTGTCAGATGCATAGTTTGCAGAAGTTTTCTCCAATTCTATAGGTTGTCTGTTTATTCTGTTGATAGTATGTTTTGCTGTGTGCCGAAGTTCTCAAGTTTAATTAGATCCCACTTGTGAATTTTTGCTTTTGTTGAAATTGCTTTTGGTCTTTGTCATTAAATCTTTGTCTGCTCCTGTGTCCACGATGGTATTACCTAGTTGTCCTACAGGGTTTTTATAGTTTTGGGTTTTATATTTAAGCCTTTTATTCATCTTGAATTGATTTTTGTTTGTAGTGAAAGAAAGGGTTCCAGCTTCAGTCTTCTGCATATGGGTAGCTAGCCAGTTATCTCAGCAACATTTATTAAATATGGAGTCTTTTCCCCATTTCTTGTTTTTGTCAGCTTTGTCAAAAAAAGGCAATCAAAAATGTAGTCGTAGTTTTGCAGCCTTATTTCTGGGATCTCTATGCTGTTTTATTGAAATTCAAAGCACTAAATTTCTACATCAAAAAATTAGAAAGATCTCAAGTTAACAATCTAACATTACAATTGAAAGAATTACAGAAGGGAGGATGAATCAATCCGACAGCTAGAAGAAGATAAGAAATAAACAAAGTCAGAGCTGAACTGAAGGAAATGGAGGCACAAAAAAATTCTAAAGATCAATAAATCCAAGAGTTGGTTTCTTGAAAAAATTAAAGATAGGCCACTAGCCAGACTAATGGAGAAAAAAAGAGAGAAGATCCACATAAACACAATTAGAAATGATGAAGGAAATGTTACCACTGACCCCACAAAAGTAGAGCTAACCATCAGAAACTACTATATTGACAACTCTATGCATACAAACTAGAAAACCTAGAAGAGATGGATAAATTTCTGGACACATACACCCTCCCAAGACTGGACATGAAAGAAATTGATTTCCTGAACAGACCAATAATGAGCTCCTAAATTGAATCAGTAATAAATAGCCTACCAACCAAAAAGAGCCCAGAACCTGATGGATTCACAACCAAATTCTGTGAGATGTACAAAGAAGAACTTGTACCATTCCTACTGAAACTATTCCCAAAAATTGAGGAGAAGGGACTCCTCCCTAACTCGTTCTATGAGACCAGCATCATCCTGATACCAAAACCTGGCAGAGACACAGCAGAAAAAGAAAACTTCAGGCCCTATCTTTGATGAACAAGGCTTCATCCCTGGGATGCAGGGATGAAGAGGTTGGGTCAACCTCTGCAAATCAATAAATCAATTCATTATATAAACAGAACTAAGGACAAAAACCACATGATTATCTCAATAGATGCAGAAAAGACTTTTGATAAAATTTAACCCTGCTTCACATTAAAAATTCTCAACATACTAGGCATTGAATGAAGATATCTCTAAATAATACCAGCCGTCTATGACAAACCCACAGCCAACATTATACTAAAGGGGCAAAATATGGAAGCATTCTCCTTGAAACCAGCATAAGAAAACGATACCTTCTCTCACCCACTCCTATTCAATATACTATAGGAAGTCCTAGCCAGTCCTAGCCAGATAAATTAGGCAAGAGAAAAAAGTAAAGGTCATCCAAATGAAAAGAGAAGTCAAACTATCTCTGTTTATAGGTGACACGACTCTACATCTAGAGAACCCCATAGTCTTGGCCCAAAAACTCCTTCAGCTGATAAACAACTTCAGCAAAGTTTCAGGATATAACATCAAAGCACGAAAATCACTAGCATTCCTATATAGCAACAACAACCAAGCTGAGAGGCAAATCGCAAATGAACTCTCATTCATACTTACCACAAAGAGACTACAATACCTAGGAATAAAGCTAACTATGGAGGCAAAAGATCTCTACAATGAGAATTACTAAATACTGCACAAAGAAATTAGAGACGACCCAAACAAATGGAAAAATATCTCACTCATACTCATGGATAGGATGAATCAATATCATTAAAATGGCCATGTTGCCCACAGCAATTTACAGATTCAATGCTATTCCTATCAAACTACCAAGGACATTCTTCACAGAACCAGAAAGAAACTATTTTAAAATTCATATGGAGCTAAAAGAGAGCCGGAATAGCCAAGGCTATCCTAAGCAAAAAGTAAAGCTGGAAGCATCATGTTACCTGACTTTAAACTATACTACAGGGATACAATAACCAAAACAGCATGATACTCTTACCAAAAAAAAAGTTACTTTTTTATTCTTTCATAATTTAGTCTTTTTACTGAAAAGAAGAGTAGTTTATACATCACAGTTACAGTGTTATAATATTCTGTATTTTTTTGTGTACTTACTATTACCTGCTAGTTTTGTTCCTTCAGATGATTTTTCTTTTTCTTTCTTTTTTTTTTTTTTTTTTTTTTTTTTGAGATGGAGTCTCACTCAGTCACCCAGGCTGGAGTGCAGCAGTGCAATCTTGGCTCACTGCAACCTCCACTTCCCAGGTTCTAGTGATTCTCCTGCCTCAGCCTCCCGAGTAGCTGGGACTACAGGTGCCTGAATAATTTTTGTATTTTTAGTAGAGGTGGAGTTTCACCATGTTGGTCATGCTGGTCTCAAATGCCTGACCTCGTGATCCACCTTCCTGAGTCTTCCAAAGTGTTGGGATTACAGGCATGAGCCACTGCACCCAGCCCAGATGATTTCTTATTGCATATTAACATCGTGGTTTTTTTTTTTTTTTTTTTTTTCTGATAGAAGTACTCTCTTCAGCATTTCTTGAAGGACAATTCTGATGTTGAATCATTTTGTTTGTCTGGGAAAGTCTTTATTTCTCCTTCATGTTGATTGGATATTTTCACTGCATATACTATTCTAGGGTAAAAAGTTTTTTTCTTCAACACTTTAAATATGTCATACCACTCTCTCCTGGCCTATATATAAGATTTCCATTGAACACTCGGTTGGTAGACATATTAGAGCTCCATTATATGTTATTTGTTTCTTTTCTATTGTGGTTTTTAGGGTCCTTTCATTATCCTTGATCTTTGGGAGTGTGATTATTAAATACCTTGAGGTAGGTAGTCTTATTTAGGTTAAATCTGCTTGGTATTCTATAACCTTTTTATACTTGGATATTAATATTTTTGTCTAGGCTTGTGAAGTTTTCTGTTATTATCCTGCTGAATAAGCTTTCTACCTCTTTCTCTACCTCCTATTTAAGGCCAATTACTCATAGATTTACTCTGTTGCAACTATTTTCTACATCCTGTAGGTGTGCTTTATTGTTTTATTTTATTTTATTTTTATTTTTTGTCTTCTCTGACTGTGTATTTTCAAATAGCCTCTGTTCAAGCTCACTAATTCTTTGTTCTGCTTGATTAATTCTGCTCTTAAAACAGAATTAAAACTGAGCAAAGTCTGATGCATTTTTCAGTATGCCAGTTGCATTTTTCAGCTTCAAACTTTTTGCTTGACTCTTTTTAATTGTATCAGTCTCTTTGTTACATTTGTCTGGTAAAACTCCGAATTTCTTCTTTGTGTTTTCTTGAATGTTTTTGATTTTGCTCAACAAACAAACAAACCAAAAAAATCCCACTATTTTGATTTCTCTTTCTGAAGGATTACATATCTCTGCTTCCCCAGAATTGGTTCCTGATGCTTTATTTGGTTCATCTGCTCAGGTCATGTTTTCCTGGAATGTATTGAGACTTGTAAATGTTTGTCTTTGTATAAACATTAAAGAGTTAGGTAGTTATTGTAGTCTTTATAGTCTTGGCTTGTTTGTACCCATCCTTCTCAGGAAGGCTTTCCAGATATTTGAAAAGACTTGGGTGTTGTGATATAAGCTTTTTCTATTTTATGGAGAACCCTAAGCCAATTAACACTGTGGTCCTTGCGACTCATAGAGGTACCACCTTGATGGTCTTGGACAAGATCTGACTGAATTCCCTGGATTACCAGGCAGAGACTTTTGCTCTCTTCCCTTATTTTCTTCCAAACAAATCGAAAGAGACCCTGTTTTGGAGAAAGTAAGGGAACAGACCTCCTGGGGCTGAGGGTAGAGTGACACAAGCATCTCTGTGGCCACCACAAACAGGACTGTACTTGGTCAGACCTGAATTAGCATCTCACCCAATGCCTACTATAACCACTCCCTGGCTACTGTCTATGTTTTCTCAAGTCCGTGGGGCTCTACAATCAGAAGGTGGCAAAGCCAACCAGGTCTTTGTCTTTCGCTTCAGAGTGGTGACTTTGTCAAGGCCCCATATAGGTCCAGAGGTGATTTCCAGAACCAGGGACTAGAGTCAAAAACCTTAGAAGTCTACCTCACGTTCTACTGTACTGTGGGAAGTGGCACTCATACCACAAAACACAATCTTTCCCACTCTTCCTTCTCCTTTCCAAAGGCAGAAGAGCCTCACCCTATGACCATCACCAACGCACAGCTGTGGGGATTATTGGCAGACTACTGCCAATGTTCTTTTAAGGCCCAAGAGCCCTTCTGTCCACTTTTGGTGAATGCTGTGTGGCTTAGAACTCTCCCTCAGGGCAATGGGCTCCCCTGTATACCAGGGAAGGTTCATAAATGTCATCCAGGAGCTAAATCCTGGAATTGGGAACCTCAAGAGCCAACTTAGTTTTCCATGCTCTTGCAGCCAAGCTGGCACCTAAGGTGCAAAACAAACTCCCCTTACTTTTCTCTCCACTCTTCTGAAGCAGAAGGAGTCTTGCCCCATAGTCGCTATAGCTGGTAATGTACTGAGTCTCATCTGAAGCCAGCAAGTCTCAGAATTTCACCCAAGGCCCTGCAGTATCTGTGTATTGCTGCTGGCTATTCAGGGCCCAAGGACTCTTTGGTTAGAGGTGATGAATCCTACCATGATTGGGTTCTTCCCTTCAAGGCATTGGTTTCCCTTCTGGCCCAGGGTATGTCTTGAAATATCATCCAGAAGCTTAGACCTGGTAGGGGGGTCTTACTACTCTGCCCAGTGCCCTATTCTGCTGTAGCTGAACTGCTATCTGAGAAGCAAGAAAAAGTTCTCCCCTCTCTTCCCTCTGCTTTCCTCAACTGGAAGGAATGGATCCTTTTCGGAGGTGAGAGCTATACAGCCTGGGGCTAGGAGAGGGGTGATTCCAGCACTCCCTTAGCCACCCCATTGGTGTCTCAGGAGGTGCAGTCATTGTAGCTTAGATTGCCATTCAAGTTTATGAAGGGCCCCAGAGCACTTTGGCACAAGGTGGTGAGGCATGCATGAATTCAAGTTCCCACCACTGCTATCAGTGTCCCCTCTGACTAGGGTTGGTTTGAAGGCTCCCTCCATGGATGGGCATCAGCTGAGATTGGTTCTGTTTTCTTTTCTGTTGTAACAAGGCAGCACTGAGTTCAATACTTCACAATCACTGCGCCCTCTCTCTTCCCAGCATGCAGAAACACACTCCACGCCATACTGCTGCTACCAGGGGATGGAGGAGCGGTAGCACTGCCAACTCAAGGCAGTTTATCCTACCTCTTCAGTGTCTCTTTCAGTGACAATGAGTTATAACCAGGTGCCACAAGTACTCATTTGATTTTTGCTTCTTATAAAGGTGCTTTTTTTGTGTAGATAGTTATTAAATTGGTGTTGTGGGAGGGGATGATTGGCGGAGGCTTCTATTCTGCCATCTTGCTCCCTAGTATATTTCAGCATAGAGGTTTTTATTCTGCATGACATTCTTCCTAGTGGATACATGACTTTTATTTGTCAAATCCCACAGTAATGTACCACGCTAGAAAGTAAACCCTAATGTAAAGCATGAACTTTAGTGAATAATAATAATGTATTATTATTATTTGATCAATTGTAACAAATGTATCACAGTCGTGGAATATATTAATAATTGGATAAACTGGCAATGGGGGCAGCAGAAGAGATGGGGGAGGACATATATGAGAATTCTCTGTACTTTCTGCTCAATTTTTCTGTCAACCTGAAACAGCTCTAAAAATAAAGTCTATCTTAAAAAGAAAATGCCTTATCTTAAATGATCCTCTGACAATCTTTAGCAAATAAGGTTTATTCTATCATATTACAGATGACGATACTGAACTGAAGCTCACATATTAGTAACAGAAGAAAAAGGGAACTTCTGATTTACACTGAGGTACCCATTTGAGCTATTACCTCTCACCGTCTAGTAAAGGATAAAAGCCTAATATTATATGGTCAGGCATGTCCATAGACTCTAGAGCTGTTTTGTCCAATACAGTAATGACTGGACACATCTTTATGGCCTGCCCTAAGTTGTTATCAGAATGTGGGGGTTAGAAAAGTCCCTTAGGAACATAATTGAGAGGAAGAATCTTATCATAGAAGAGACAAAAACATAGAGAGAGGACACTAGCTACAAAATTCTTAGGATTAAGGGCATTTGTAAGTTTCCCACTATGCTGTTTCTATTACCCTTTTAGTTGCAATATTTCTTAGGTCTGAAAATAACTTGAATTAAATTTTTCTACAGTACTCGTTAAAGATACATATTCCTCGGCTCCCAATGAAGTACTAACATAGTTTCGTTCTGTATGGACAGATTCTAGGAACCTGTAATCTTAACATGTTCCTTAGCTAATTCTTTCATATAATTTTAAAATTTTCTCTTTTAGCTGGAAAAAAATCCTTAAAATAAAAAGTGCACATTTTTTATTAGTCATTTTGGTGATGGGGATGGTGACCAAGACACCGATGACTCTAGTAGATGATGGAATAATTAATAAAAAGGAAAAGTCCTGGGTCTTTAAAACCTGCTGAAATGAAAGAGAAAGATTCTTTGTGTGGTTGTGAGGATGAGTGGGGATACATAAACAAGATTGAGACAAAACGGGAAAGCTTTTGGAGCTGTGTAATAACACATTAATACAATAATATATTGAGTATTAATGCAGGATATGTGGAATAATACATTCCATTGCATTTCCCAACAACATCTATTTATCTAGGTGATGTTTTTCATGTTGACTTCTAGATGCATCATAATGTAAGAGAAAAAAACAGAAAGAGCTGAGTTTTATTATTATTATTATTGCTCTGCCTCTTCAAATTCAGGTGATAATGGCCCAATCATTTGACCTCACTAAATGTCAACTTCTTCAAATGTAAAATGAGTATGAGAGGAGCTTCTTTACCTCACTAGGTTAGGGCTTTCCTCCCTCACAAGTTTAGGTTAGATAATTGGTGGGGTACCACATTAAAAATGTAAAGTAATACCTGAATATAAGCTCTCACAATAATGTCAGAGCTAAAAAAATGCCTTGGGGTAGGAAATGGCAGACAGCAGCAGGATTTAAAAAAGGGTGGAGAATGAATTATCAGCATTTTCTCTCTTCTTTCATACTAGCATCTTGGGCTTTTTTGATGACTTTGTACTTAATAGCCATATTAGAGGGAATCAAATTATGTCTCTAATTACCTTAAACTTAATAACAAAATCAAATCATCTGCCTCCATTTCAAATTACCATTTATTTCCAAAGCAATGACTCTGAAGTGTCACAATACCTTCAGTACAATGGGGTAAATGAAGCCTGGAGAAGGCATCCTAGGATGTTACTTTTTGTTCCATACTTTCCATGGGTCTGGAGCTTTCTAAGAGAATTAAATAGAAAGCATCGATTCAGCATTTCCCAGTCACAAAAATGGGGATTTTGTCTAAATGGCCCATGAAGCTGTTTCACATTAAATGCTCTCTTGTGTAGAATCTTTGTTAGAGGAAACATTATGGGACCATTTACATAGCAATTATTTCTAGTCAGGTGTAAACAGTAACCTCATCTACTTTAGGAAACTGTTATAAAGTTCACTTAGTCTCCCATCTTCTTTCATGTGTCACCACACTTCCACATGCATGTTGTCTGGCAGAGTCAATATCTTCATACCTTGTATTGATAAGCTCTTAGAGGATCACAACGGTCTTAGAAGGGAAAAGATAGAGTGTTTCTAGAAAAGCTTGCTAGAATTTGAGGGAATTTGCTCATGGTGGGTCAGGTAGCATTCTCAATTATTTCACATGAGTACTGACATTCATCCTTTCTGGGGTTCCTGGCAGATATTGACTATTTGTATGGAATTCTTTCTCACTGAATGAAACAAGTCCTCAGAGTCCTTCTCGAGACTAGACTGTACTTATACACTAGCAGTTAATCAGAGTTGGCACAAGAGGTAAAAGTGTTTTGTAATTTTGGATATGGAAATCTCACAGGCTTTAAAAATCCAAGCAAACCTCTTGTAAATAATGGCTTTGAATACCTAAATAATGACTCTTATTCCTAAAATGAGGTAATAATATCTACAGTAAAAGGTTTTTGTGAGGAATGAATGAGTGCATATGCACATGCATACATGTACACACATGCACACACATAATCACGCTCAGACATACAGCCAAGTATAATAGTAGGCACTCTGATGTTACTTCACATGCTATACATATCGGCAGAACTGTCTACTTCCCGTATGATCACTTGGAAAGATGAGGTCAAGCCAATAGCCTGATTTGTCCTCTAAAAGTTCCCAGCATACTCAATAAAATCAGGTCCTGGCATCAGTAACTGTGGTAGTTGCCAAAAGTAGTCTTAGGTATTAAGATATTATCCATCTTATTTAAGAATAAAAAATAGCTGGGCATGGTGGCTTGTGCCTGTAGTCCCAGCTACTTGGGAGGCTAGATGAGAGGATTGCCTGAGCCCAGGAGTTTGAGGCCAGACTGGGCAACATTAAGAGGCTTCTCTCTCACTCTCTCTGTCTCTCTTCCTATTTCCTACTCCAAAGCGTTATTTTACCCCTGACATTAGTATGATTGTGATAGCTTATTTTCAGTTGTCACTTTATATTTGTTAATGTAATATTCCACCAATTATCTAACCTAAACTTGGTATTAGTCTAACCCAATGAGAAAGTGAGAAAGAGGCAAATGACTTAGTTACCAGATCCCAAAGGAAAGGAAAAATAACATAGCAGATAAAATCCAGTATTTATAGAACCATTTACACATGAGAAAATTTGAGACAAATCCAGAATGTAGGAAATTCAACATGACAGCTGTCCTGAATGCTTCCCAAAGTCAATATTGTAAGAAAAAACAAAAAACAAAACAAAGAGTGGAAATTGGTCTTCCAAAGAGATTAAGGAGATATACAACTCTAATGGAATGTGTGAAACATAATTGAATTTTAATTCAAAAAACAACTATTAAAATATATTTTCAAAAGCAACTGGGAAAATTTGGAGATGAACTGGATGTTAGTAAGCCTGTATTTCCTTGGGTCTAATACTAGTGTTATAATTGTGTGTGGGAGAATACCCTAGTATTTAGAGATGAAATGTCATTATACCTGAAACTGATTTTTGGATTATTCAGCAGAAATACACACAACACCTCCCTGAAAACAAAACAATGAAACACACAAGTACTACATTATATTGAAAAATCAAATATAGAAAAATGTTAATAGTAGTTGATAAGAGGTGGATATATGGATGTTCATTGTATTACTCTTTCAACTTCTCTATATGTTCAAAATGTCTCCTAATAATAAATATTTTTAAAAATTGAAGTTGTATTGCCCCAGTTTGAATGCTGGCTTTACTTCTTATGTACATGGCCCTGGGCTGTGGACTTTACTATTTTGTACCTCATACTTGTCACTTGGTATTGGAAATAATAATACTGTCTTTCTCAGTAATTATTATAAAACCCAATGATCTAATACATGTGTTCTTCTTAAAACACTGCCTGAAATGTTAACTTTCACTACAGAATAGAGAAAGGCTGAAGGAAGTGCTGATCTCAAGTAGAAAAGTGGACAGAGAACATTGCAAATATCACAGCTTCTCCTTCTTCTCTATCCTGTCCATCCCAAATCTCAAGCAATAATGATATCCAAAACAGAACATCCACATTCTTCAAAATGAATAAGTTATGCCTTAGTTAAATTCCTTTCCAATTACCTACTTTGTGAAGGGTTCTTCCCTATCTACAGGAGACTCTAGGGATCACAGCATCCTTGCTGAGATCGGCAGCCCTCTCTCCAGTCCCACACTGCCAGCTGCATTGCCTGCTCCTCGACTGCTCTGGATTTCTTTGTTCTCCTTGCTTTTGATAGCTGGAGTTGTTCATTTTGTTAAAAATCCAAGTATGTGTTTAAAATTTTGTTATTGTAGATACAACTTTTCAATATGTTTGTAATGGGAGAATTTTCAGGATATCTCGTGTCGCATTGCCAGTAATAATATCTAAGTGAGCATAAAAGGGCAGAAAATGTTCTTGTACGTCATTACTTGGATCTGAAAAATTCTCATTATGTATGTAACCAAAGTTATTTCAGGTCCCCAAACAGGATAAATCAAAGAACTTTTCCTTCCCCAAAAATATAAATATAAAGAAAAATGTCACTGACACTTGGAAAATATATACTAACTTGAAAGAAGTCTTGTGTTACAGATTGGGAAATTATCAGATTATAAAACATAGGTAAAATCATGAGGTCGAATAAAATTATTGTGAAAAAAAATCATCCAGAGTACAAGATAAAAATATGGGGAGAATTTGGAAAATTTCAAATTTAAGCAGCAGAAACAGCAGCTACTACAGAGGTTGAAAGGAAATATTTTAAAACACATATACACATACACACATATGTCTATGCACATACATATAGACACACATATATATACACATGCATACATTATATTCACACAGAGTAAATTTTTATAGAAATAGGTAATTTAATTTTGTAAGTCAAAAGAGTGCTGGGTTTTATATAGCAGGCAGACCTTAAAATTTACAAACAAAAGAGACAGTAATTAAGATAAAAATTGAGAAACGGTGATTGGATTTCATCAATAGGGAATAATTGATAACTCTTATGAGATGAGTTTTAGTAGAATAACAGATAGGACTGAAAATGTAGTGGATTGATATAAGCAGAAATACAAAATAAATTGTGGAGTTCATACCTGTTCTTTCCTGTAATCCAGAAACAAACATACAAATCTTACTGTGTATCACCATTAGATTCTCAAAAATTAATACATCCCAAACTAAATTTGCTCTATCTCTGTCTTTTCTTCTCCCTCCATCCGCTGAAATTGCCCTTCTCTGATACTCCATATCTCAGTTAATGTCACTACTGTACGTTCCATTTGTAATATGAAAACTGTTCAATTGAAGATGAGAGTAGATAGTGAGACTTTAACAGCTTCAAAAACACTCACTCATGCAAGTAGGGGTAGTTCTACCATTTTCTGGTTAGTATAAGCCCTCAGTTTCTGGGGATGAAACAACTTGTGGAGGCAGAAAGGAGGGATAAAACCATTTTACAAAATTTTCAGCCTGTCATTTTGTTACACATGGCTTGTTCAAGGGATTGATTGCAATCCTTATCTCAGTATCATAGCTGTGGAGCCAATACTTTTCCCAGATTTAGATAAGCAGTTGGGTCTTACTCCTGGGGGCTGTTTTATTTTTATCTTTCTCAGATGATTCATAAATATTGGAGCAGAATCTATGTCTATGGTCAGCTAGCTAAGCGTTATTTTGCACTAGAAGTCACCCCTCTGATTTATTTCTTTTCCTCAAATACAGTATATATATATATATATATATATCTTTAGGTTTCCAAATAAATTGATTAAGGTATTGATTAGGATTGCACTATTCTGCAATTTAATTTTGGAATTTGTATCCCAAATACACTGATGATGTCATTAAAGAAAGTATCAACTCAATCAACTTGTTCAAAGCCAAGATGTGATGTAACTCTTTTAGTGGTAATACGATAAGCAAATATATGCAGTCAATTGCATAAAGGGGACGAAAGTACAATGGAATCAAGAAAAGGATGTAGTTTCCGGGTCTCCAACGTCCCCCATAAGTGTGTAGAGTTGTGACTGATTTCCTCTGGCAAAGTGGCCGTTCTACCAGTTTTCCCTTCCTGACCACTTTCCACTTTACTTCCTGACCCTTCTGGTGAGTACCTGCCTTTCTGCTCGGCAAATGTAACAAATAGTTTCACAGCAACCCAGCTTATCCCTCAGTGTTCCCAGGGAGACAGGGCAGGGCAGGTCAATTTTGTAGAAGCACCCTCAGCAGCCCAAGCTCCAGCTGTTGAGAGATCCACTGAAAAACAAAAATGGGCTGGGTGAAGTGCCTTATGCCTGTAATCCCAGTGGTTTGGAAGGCCTACACAGGAGGATCACTTGAGGCCAGCAGTTCAGCCAGGAGTTCAAGACCAGCCAGGACAACAGAGCAAGACCCTTATTTGAGAGGGGGAGAGAGAGAGAGAAAAAGAGAGTTAAAAATATTCCTCTTCAGAAAATGTCTTTCTATTTGTTCATATCTTCTTTCAGCTCTTTCCTTAAGAGTGGTTTGTTTCTGCAATCCCATAGACTCTGTATATTTCTTAGTATAATTATAACTAGGGAATTTATGGGTTTGTAGCAAGTTCAAAGAGATTCTTTTCTACATATCTTGTAATGGAATATTGATTTTGTTTATAAATGCTTATTAAATATAAATATACCCTTTCCTATCACTATGTTACCTATAAAACTATTTAACAACCTACTGCGCTCAGTCAAAAATCTTCCCTCTATCTGCTTTTACTGCCTCTCCTCCCTTACTTACAACATTGGAGGTAAGGCAGGAAATACAATAAGCAGTAAAAATGGGAAATGTTACCTGCTTAAAAAGGGGATCTAGATGGCTTCAATAATTGGATGGCAATGGCAGTGAGTTGTTTAAAAAGAAAAATAAGGGAAAAAAAGCTTGGTGCTATTATAATTTTTCAAGTTACGTATTTTTTTCCTCAAACTAAATTTTCCCTCACATATTTTTTTCCTGATAGAGAGAGGAATCTTCACAAAGGTTTTATAAGATCAAACACTATAATTATGTGTGTATATGTATGTGTATATATATGTAAATATAGAGTATCTCAGGAAAATAACACAAGGCACTTTTAACCATGTTTTTTCTTTTCATATTTTATTTTTAAAATATATACAAATTTTATTATATTTGTCAATTATATATCAATAAAGCTAGAAAATGTTTTCACTTTATGTTTTAACTAATTTTAGATTTAGGGGTAGATGTGCAGGTTTATTATATAGGTAAATTGCATGTTGCAGAGGTTTGATGTACAGATTATTTCATTACCCAGATAATAAGCATAGTACTTGATAGATTTTTGATCCTGAACCTCCCCCGTCTCTCCACCGTCAAGTGTCCCCCAGTGTCTATTGTTCCCTTCTTTGTGTCACTGTGTACTCAATGTTTAGGTTCCACTTATAAGTGAGAACATGTGGCTTTTGGTTTTCTGTTTCTGTGTTAGTTCATGTAGGACAATGGCCTCCAGCTCCATCCATGTTCCTGCAAAGGATATGATATTATTCTTGTTATGGCTGTATAGCATTCCATGGTGTATATGTACCACATTTTCTTTATCCAGTCTACCACTGATGGGCATCTAGGTTGATTCCCTGTCTTTGATATTGTGAATAGTGCTGCGATAAACATACGTAGGCAGGTATTTTTGTGGTAGAATGAACAGCGTGAGTGCAAGCAGCGGAAACGCTGGACACTTATAAAACCATTAGATCTCCTGAGAACTCACTCACTATCACAAGAGCAGCATGGAGGAAACAACCCCATGATCCAGTTACCTCCACCTGGTCCTACCCTTGACATGTGAGAATTATGGGGATTACAATTTGAAATGAGGATTTGGGTGGCGATATAGAGCCAAACCCTATCAGTTATACATATTATATACAATATATATTTTATATATATAATATATAATACACATGAAATCACTACTGCTCATCCAAATACCTTACCACTTACTGAGAAGTAACAGAACAGAATATCATGGATTTTGGAGTAAAGCAGAGCTAAGCAGGATGCTTGGCTTTTCTATATTTTTAATTTTTCTGGATATATAATAGGTGTATCTAAGAGGTACATGAAATGTTTTGATACAGGCATGCAATGCCTAATAATAATCACATCATGGAAAGCAGATATCCATCCCCTGAAGCATTTATTCTTTGTGTTATAAACAACACAATTATACTCCTTAATTACTTTAAAATGTACAATTATTATTGACTACAGTCACCCTTTTGTGTTATCAAATAGTAGGTCTTATGCATTCTTCTCATTTTTTGTACCCATTAACCATCCCCACATCCTCCTTGCCCCCCAGTACCCTTCCCAGCCTCTGGTAACCATCCTTCTACTCTCTATGTTCATGAGTTCAATTCTTTTGAATTTTAGATCCCACAAATAAGTGAGAAAATATAATGTTTGTCAGTGTGCTGGCTTATTTCACTTAACCTAATGACTTCCAGTTCCATCCATGTTGTTGCAAATGACAGGATCTCATTCTTCTTTATGGCTGAATAGTATACAACTGTTGCTATATTAATTTGGAAAAGCTTCTTAGCCTTTCTGAGTCACAGTTTCTTCTTCTGATGAAAGACAATAATTATACAGATTTCAGACTTTCCATAGGTTGATGAAATTAAATGAAGTAATGCACAAAAAGGGCCTAGCGTAGTGCCTGGTACAGAGGAGGGGTGCAATAAGGGTTAGCATTACTTACTAATTACTTACGTTAGCTACTAGATGGATTATAGAATAATGATTAAGAGGATGGGTTTTGCATTAAGACTTCCTGGGTGCAAAACCCAGCTTCACTACTTAGCATTTATGGGATAAGGTACAAATTACTCAAGTTCTTATTTCTTTGTTTCCTCATTTGTAAAATAGGAATAATAATCATTTTTAATCTCATGAAACTGTTCTCAGAATTATTTGATACTTGAGAAAGTTGAAACACTTCATAGAAGATTACGTAATAAATGTTAGTTACTATTGTGCCAATAACACATATGAAGTGGATGTGATATTTTCTCCAATCTTTATAAGTAGAAGCAATAGAAAGAAGCATGTTCTGTACAGATGAGATGAAAATACCCACACAAAAGATGGGTTTCTGATCTTGAATCTGCTGCTTAAAATCTATGAGATGTTCAAAATACTTCTCATCCTTGTACTGGTTTCCTTAGCTGTAAAATGAAAGGTTTGGGCTTACAGCTTCAGTTGTTAATGACTTTAGAAAATTCCATAGTACAGTTACTCAATACATGTTTAATTATGTTTTAAAATAGTGACTAAAATGGAAAAGTATATGCAAAGGTAATAGACATTGTTTTTTCTTATCTACTTTGTTTCAGATAGTATTGAAGGCATTTTGCATACATTTTCAAAACTTTATCTAAAAATCTAAAATATTGGAGATTATCATTCCCAACTTTTCAGACTATGGAATTAAAATGCATGACATTAATATTGTTTCCCAAAGTAATAGATAATAAACAACAGATGCAGTATTTTTCTGTCTTAGTCCAAAGATCACATTTCTATGATATCTCCTGGTAAAATGTACATTATTATGCTGTGAGAAAAGTTGATATAATTTATGAAGTATATTTGTTCTTTCTTGCTGCTATAACAAATTACCACAAAGCTAGTGGTTTTGTATAGCCTGAATTTATTATCTTACTGTTCTGTAACTCAGAAGTTCCAAGTTCTATGACTTTCCAATACAGGTTTCACTGAGCTAAAATGAAGGCATTGGCAGTGCTGCATTTCCTTGTGGAGGCTTTAGGGAAGAGTCAGTTTTCTTGACTCTTGTAGCTTCTAGAGGCTACCTGCATTCTTTGACTCATGGCCGTTCCCTCCATTTTCAAAATCAGAAACATTGTATCTCTGTGACCATTCTTCCATACTAAAAGGTCCTTCTGGACATCACAGCATGGAAAGGTTATTTGATTTTAAATACCCTTGTAATTAGATTGGACTCTCCGGGTAGCCCATGACAATCTCCCATCTGTCAGGTCCCTTTTGCCATTCAAAGTAACATACACAAGTTTCAGGGATTAAGAGATGGACATCTTTGGCCATCACATTCTGCCTTCCACAAGTAAAGTTGACATCAAAAGCACATTCAATAAAAAGTAACATTGAAACAAAATTAAATCTTTTGCTCTGGCAATGATATCAGTAAGAGGATAAAAAGAAAATAAAACATTTTCTCTGGGAGAAAATGTTGGCAAATGACACATCCCATGAGTACTTATAGATTGAATATTTAAAGAATTGTCAAAATCCAATCTCAAGAAAATAAGCACATTACAATATGGGCAAATAGCTGAATAAATATTTTACAAAAGAAGATACACAGTGACCAGGCATGGTGACTCCTGCCTGTAATCCTAGCACTGTGGGAGGCTGAGGCGGGTGGGTCACCTGAGGTTGGGAGTTCAAAAGCAGCCTGGCCAACATGGTGAAACCCCATCTTTACTAAAAGTACAAAAATTAGCCTGGCATGGTGCTGCATGCCTGTAATCCCAGCTACCTGGGAGGCTAAGGCACAAGAATCGGTTGAACCCAGGAGGCAGAGGTTGCAGTGAGCCAAGATAACACCACTGTACTCCAGCCTGGATGACAGAGTGAGACTCTCTCAAAAAAAAAAAAAAAAAGATTCATGGATGGCACATAGCCTGTGAAAAGATGCTAGATATAACTAATCATTAGGGAAATGTAAATTTGATCCATACTAATATGTCATTACACACATATGAGAATAGTTATTTAAGGAATGATAATACCAATGATGATAATCATAATAATATTATGTAATTACATGATATTATTTTAATAATTATAAACACAGGCAATACCAACAACTAGTGATGATGCCAAGTGCCTGGAAATCTCATGTATTTCTGCTGGGAATGAAAAATGGTACAGCCAGTACATAAAACAGTTTGCAAGTTTCTTAGAAAGTTAAATATACCATACAACCCATAACTCCTGCTCCTATGTGTTTATTTACCTTAGAAAAATAGAAGGCAAAGTTTCTAACTGTGAGATTGAATGTTGATGGTATGCCCCAATTTGCACACAAAGTTTCAGCAAGCATAGGACTTATTAGTTTCAGAGTTTTAAGCAAATATCTTTCTATTTATTAGTTGACCACTAAGCTAACCAAACACAGACTTCAGTGCCTATACATGACAAATACAGACTTTTGAAGAATTAGTTTTAAAAAGGTGCTAAATTAAAAACAAACTGTAATAGCAAACATGAAAAAACTGGTAGGGGAATATTTGATTTCTAGACTTGCAATTATATAGTTGAAAATTTCAATTTGCTTTGTTATTCAACAACAATAACAAAGTAAGACACAATGTAAAATCAATTCTATGATGTTTATCAGTATTGATGCAGTGCCTATATGAGTATATTAAGTGTGAAATTACACTTGTAAATTTTGAGATGTACTACAATATTTATATCTAAACCAGTTTTCACTCCCATCTGTATCAGATTGTTCTTTTTCTTTTCTTTTTTTTTTTTTTTTTGAGCAGAGTCTTGCTCTGTCGCCCAGGCTCGAGTGCAGTGGAGCAATCTCCGCTCACTGCAAGCTCCGCCGCCTACCGGGTTAACGCCATTCTCCTGCCTCAGCCTCCCAAGCTGGGACTACAGGTGCCCGCCACCACGCCCAGCTAATTTTTTTTTTTTTTTTTTTTGTATTTTTAGTAGAAACGGGGTTTCACCGTGTTCCCAGGATGGTCTCGATCTCCTGACCTCGTGATCCGCCCGACCTACAGTGAATATTGTAGCTTTAGAAAAGTTTTAAATTTGCCATTATTAGAAGTTTTCCTTGATATTAGAAATTAGAAAAGGATATTTGCTCAACTCTATCTGTTTAACACTACTGGAGAGACTGACTGGTGCAGCCGGTGAGATAAATAAATTAGAGGCATTAGAACACGAAAGAAAAAAAATTCTATTGTTTCTAGCAAATGGCATAATTTTATCATAAATCTTTAAATATTTGGAAAAACTAATAAAATTAATAATCAATTCTGTGTCATATATTTGTAGATCTTCTTTTAATTAACATACTTCTTTTAATTAACTCTTGCCATTCATATTTATTATCAGTATTGATCAAATTTCTCAGCTGACACCCTTCAATAATAAGAGGTAGTGTGACATACGACAGATGAAAAGAGATTAATATAGTGGTTATCTTAATAAGAGCTCCTACAAATAATTAGTGTGGTAGTAAAAGCATATATTTGTAGATCTCAGTTTAAATTCTGGATCTTCTATTATAAGTCAGATGACCTTAGCAAGTTACTTTACCTTTCTAACCTCAGTTTTTTTACTTTCTGTCAGTAAGATATGAATGCCAACATCATAGACACATATTTGTGTATTGACACAGAATTGAAGTGTGTTCTATATACGGGAAATAAATAAAATTCAAAAGTTTATATTTTTAAAAAGCATTTTAGAAGAAAACAAGTATCTAGAATTAAATCTAACCAAGTTGTGTCAGATATCACTATGAAAATATATAAAAATCACTGACAATGGTTTAAGAACTAAATAAATGGAGAAGTGTGCCCTTTTAAAAATCTTTTTAAGTGACATATAATAATTGTATTTATTTATGGGATACAGTGTAATGTTTTGAGCTAACATTATGGAAACACTAAATCAAGCTAATTAATTTATTCATCACCTCATCAACTTACTTTTTTCTGGTGATAACATTAAAAATCAGCTTTTAGTAAATTTGAAATATAAAATACATAATTATTAACTGTGGTCACCATGCAATACAATAGCTTACTTAAACTTATTCTTCCATTCTAACTGAAAATTTGAACCCTTTGATTAACATCTACACTTTCCCCATCCATTTCTGTACCAAGAACCTTCCCACTTTCTGTTTCTATGAAATTGACATTATACCAAGTGAAATAAGCCAGATACAGAAAGACAAATACTGTTTAATATCACTGATATGTGGAATCTAAATAGAATTTAGATCTCATAGAAACAGAAAGTAGAAAGGTCAATATATAATATTATTAAATTTGCTATTGTGTTGTTTGAGCTCCTTTTATATTCTGGTTATTAATCCTTTGTCAGATGGGCAATTTACAAATATTTCCTGTCATGTTGTGGGTTGTCTCTTCGCTTTTTGACTGTTTCCTTTGCTATGCAGCTTTTTTAGCTTGATATAATCCCATTTAAATATTTTTGCTTTGGAGGCCTTAAACAAAAAGTTTTTGCCAAATCCAATGTCCTAGAACATCTCCCCATTATTTTTTTCTTCTAGTAGTTTCATCATTCAGATCTTAGGTTTAAATCTTTAATCCATTTGCTTTTAATATTTGTGTATAGTGAAAAAGAGGGGAGAGGTTAGTTTTATTCTTTTACATATAGTTATCCAGTTTTACCAACACCATTTATTGAAGACTATTCTTTCCTGTATTGCATGCTCCTGGCACCTTTATCAAAGATTAGTTGACTGTAAATTTATGGATTTATATCTGGGTTCTCTATTCTGTTCTATTAGTCTATGAATCTGTTTTTATGACAGTACCAGGTTAATTTAGTTACTATAGCTTTGTAATAAATTTTGAAGTCAGGTAGTGTGATACCTCCAAATTTGTTCTTTTTGCTCAGGATTACACAGATTTTTCAGGGCCTTTTGTGGTCCCACATAAATGTTAACTTTTGTTTTCTATTTCTGTTAAGCATGTAATTAGTATTTTGATGAGAATTACATTGACTCTGTAGATTTTTTTGAGTTGTATTGCTATTTTCACTATCTTGATTATTCCAATTCATGAGGATGGAATACCTTTTTATTTTTTATGTCATCTTCAGTTATTTTAATCCATGTCTTATAGTTTTTCTTGTATAGGTCTTTAACTTCTTTCATTAAATAGATTCCTAGATATTTTATGTAACAATTGCAAATGGGATTGTTTTCTTGATTTCTTTTTCGGATTGCTCACTGTTGGCATATATAAATGCTACTAATTTTTGTATGTTGATTTAGTATTATGGAACGTTAATAAATTTGTCATTATTTCTAACAGCTTTTTAGTAGAGTGTTTAGGATTGTCTAAGTCCAACATCATGCCATCTGATGTTTGGTTTCTTCCTGTCCAATGTGGTTGCCCTTTATTCTTTCCCCTTGCTTTATTGCTCTGGCCAAGATTCCCAACAATATTGAATACAAGTGGTGGAAATGGACATTCTTGTCTTCTTCCAGATCTTAGAAAAAATGGTGTTCAATTTTTTTTTCCCATTCAATATGGTATTAGCTATAGGTTTGTCATATGTGGCCTGTCTTATTTTGAGATCTCTTTATTCTGTACCCTGTTTGATAGGATTTTTATCACAAAGGGATATTAAATTTTATCAAATTCTTTTTCAGCATCTCCTGAAATAATCTTATAGTTTTTGTTCTTGGTTCTGTTAATATATGTCACATTTATTGACTTTTGTATGTCAAATTATTCTTGCATCCTTAGGAAATGAATCCCACTTAATCATGGTACATATATTTTTAATGTGTTTTTTAATTTGATATGCTCGTATTTTCTTGAGGATTTTTGCATGTATGTTAATCTGTAATACTGGCCTGTAGTTTTCATTTTTTTGTGGTGTCCTCATCTGGCTTTAGTATGAGGATAATGCTGGCTTCATAAAGTGAGTTTGAAAGCATCATCTTCTCTTCAATTTATCTGAAGAGTTTGAGTAAAATTGGTATTCATTCTTCTTGTATGTTTGTTAGAATTCAGCAGTGAAAAAAATCAGGTCCTCGTCTCTTCTTTGATCTCTTACTTTGCTATTGGTATATTGAAGTTTTCTATTTTTTTCATGGTTCAGTTTTGGTAAGTTGTGTGTGTCTACAAATTTATTAATTTCTTCTAGGTTTTCCAATTTGTTGATGCAAAGTTGTTTATAATAATATGTGATCATTCTTTGTATTTCTATGGTCTCAGTTATGTCTCGTTTTATATTTCTGATGTTATGTACTTGGGCCTCTCTCTTTTTTCCTTAATCTAGCCAAAGGTTAGTCAATTTTATTTATCTTTTCCAAAAAACTGACTGTTCATTTCACTGTTCTTTTGTATTGTTTTTAGTTTCAATTACATTTATGTCAGCTATGATCTCTACCATATCTTTCCTTGTAATAATATTAGGTTTGGTTTCTTCTTGCTTTTCTAGTTTCTTCAGGTGTATCATTACCTAGTTTATTTGAAATCTTATTTTTTGATATAATTGTTTATTACTATAAATGTCCCTCTTAGTACTGCTTTTGCTATATCCCACAGATTTTGGTATGTTGTATTTCCATTTTTAATCTTTTTAATTTTTTCATTGACTCATTGGTTGTTTGGGAACATATTGTTTAATTTCCATGTGTTTATGGGTTTTTCTGAGGTTCCAGTCATTAATTTCTAGTTTTATTTTATTATGGTCAGAAAAGGCACTTGATATGATTTTAATTTTTGAATTTGGTCAGACTCGTTTTTTGGCCTAAAATATGGTTTGTTTCGGAGAATATTCCATGTGTTGATGAAAAGCATGTATACTCTGAAGCCATTTGGAAAAATATTCTGTAACTATCAATTAGGCCTCTTATGTCTAATGTGTAGTTTAACTCCTATGTTTCTCTGTTGCTTTTATGTCTGGATGATCCAGTTACTAGCAGTGGGTGTTAAAGTCCCCTACTGTTATTATAGTGTGCTCTATCTCTTTCTAAATCTATTAATGTTTACTTTATATAATTTGTAGCTCTGCTATTAGATATTAAAACATAGAAATTTATCATTATTATATCCTCTTTTGAATTGACTCCTTTATCATTACATAGTGACCTTTGACTCCTTAACGTATTTGATTTGTAGTTTATTTTATCTAATACAAGTATAGCTACTCCTCATCATTTTGGATTTACAGTTGCAAGGAATATCATTTTTCACCCTCCCACTTTCAGTCTATATGAGTGACATTGATTTCTTATAGGCAGCATATAGTTAGTTCTTGTTTCATTATCCATTCAGGTACTCTATTCTTTTTAATTGAAGGCTATTTACATTCAGTTTTGTTATTAATAAGTAAGGGTCTGCTGCTGCCACTTTGTTGCTGTTTTCTGTTTTCTGTTTGTTTTGCAGCTCCTCTTTATTCCTTTCTTACTGTCTTCCTTTGTTGGTAAGTGATTTTATCTGGTAGTATGTTTTGATTAATTGCTGTTTGTTGCGAGTCTATTACAGGTTTTTGCATTGTGGTTACTATGAAGCTTACAAGAAACATTAATATATAATGTTATTTTAAAGAGATGAAAATTTCTCTTAGGTCACAAAGAAAAGAATAGAAACAAACAAAAGAAGAAAATTTCTGTACTTTAACTCCATCCCTCCAACATTTTGACTTTTAATTATTTCACTTTCCATATTTCATGTTACTATCTCTTAACAGGTTGTTGTAGCCGTTACTGTTTTTGATAGATCTGTGTTTTGTGTTTTATACTAAGTCTGTGAGTGAATTGCACATCACAATTACAGTATTAGGGTATTCTGGGTTTGTCCATATATGTAATTTACCAGTGGATTTTATACCTTCAAATTTTTTGTTTTTGGACTTGAGTGTTTTCTTCTTTGAGATTGAAGCACTCCCTTTAGCATTTCTAGTTACACCAATCTGGTGGTGGTGAGCTCTATCAGCCTTTGTTTTTCTGGGAAATACTTTTTCTCTCCTTCATATTAGAAGAATAACTTTGCTGGATACAGTATTCTTGAATGACAGGTATTTAGGGGTTTTGTTTTGATTTTCCTTTGAATATTTTGAAAATGTCATTCTACTCCCTCCTGTGTGCTTTCCATTGAGAAGTCTTATATTATTTGCTTATTTTGTCTTGCTGCTTTCATGATTCTCTCTTTATCTTTGACCTATAGTTTTGATTATTATATGCCTCGAGGTTGTCCTATTTGGATAAAATTTGTCATGTGTTCTCTGACCTTCCTGTACCTGGACATTTATATCTTTCCCAATTTTTGAGATGTTATCCGTTATTATTCATTTGAATAAACTTTCTGTCTCCTGCCCTTGCTCACCTCCCTCTTGAACATGCGTAATTCTTAGATTTGGTCTTTTGAGGTAAACGTTTGTATCTCATAAACAATTTTCATTGCTTTTCATTTCTTTTTTTCCTCCTCTGTGTATTTTCAAATAGACTGTCCTTGAGGTCAATGATTCTTTTCTCTGCTTGATTCATTCTCTTGTTGAGAGGCACTAATGACTTTTTCACTTCAGCAAATGTATTTCTCAGTTCTAAGATGTCTCTTTGATTTTGTTTATTATGTACATCTCTTTGCTAAACTTCCATGATAAATTTCTGAATTGCTTTTCTGTGTCATCTTGAAGATCATTGAGTTTCCTTAAAATTACTATTTTGAATTGTTGGTTAGAGAACTCACATATTGTCTTGTTTGGGTCAATTACTGGTTTCTTGTTTTGTTTGGGGAGATTCTAGTAGCCTATTTACTTTTTTTTTTCTTATGGATATGCATCTATGTCTTTGCACCAAAGAATTAGTTATTTTTTCTAGTCTTCTCTCTCTAGCTAAGAGAGTTAGGATTTTGTCCCTGATTGAAAGGCTCTATGGTCAGTGTGGCATTAGTACATGAATGAATCCCAGACTTTCCCACCCATTTTGATGTGGATATGTTCTCAGTCATCTAGTTTGTAGGAGTCTTTCAACTGTGCTCTGGCTTTCTCTTGGAGATAACTGATCCATGTGTAGATGTCAGGAGCCTTATGTTCTGCCATGTTGCTCATGCCATCTTCAGAAATATATCATTTTTGTTGTAAGAAAGTTGAATACTGTAAAGGTCTCAATTCTCCTCAACTTTATTTATAAATCCAACATAATTAGAATAAAATCTTAGCAGATGTTTAAAGTCAAAATTGACAATTGATTTTTGAATCTGTAAAGTTCTAAAATAGTTCAAACAATCAAATTAAAAGAAGTTCAGGGAATGTACATTATTACTAATATCAAGACACTTATAAAGCTATAGTAACAAAGACAGCATGAAAATGGACAAGAAAAGACAAATAGACCAATGGAACAGAATAGAATTCATCTATTGTTACCTGAAACAGCTGTAATGAGGCAAGGCTGCACTTTTCAAAACCTGGTGTTTGGTTAATTGGCTATTCTTATGAGAAAGAAAAAACATTCTTTATCCCTAATTTACACCGTAAGTACAAATAAACTTTAGTTGGATTATAGAACTAAGCATAAAAGTTAATCTAATAATACTTTTAAGAAAAAAAATAAGAGAACTTTATTACTTAAAAATTACTTTAAAAGTTCAAAAACGTTAATTCGGCAAAAACATCATTAAGGGAATAAAAAGGCAGGTTGTAAAGTGGATGTACACATTTAAAGTACAAAGGGATTATATCCATGATTTATTTTTAACATTTCTATATCAGTAGAAAAAAGGCAAATAAGGTAATAGAAATATTGGCAAAGAATTTAGGGAAAGTTGTGACTGAAAGATAGCTATCAAGAAGACTTCTAGAGTGCTATTTTTTTAATTAGGGGCTAGTTACCATGTGTGTCTACTTTATAATTATTAAAAGCTATATACTTGTGGTCTGCACTATTTTTGTATATATTTCATTTCAACATAATGATTGTATAAATATATAAAAGTAAATAAGCTTTGCTCTGCCTAAAGAAAAAAAATAAAGAATGCTGGCAGCTCCATTTGGTTTTTATTTGTTATTATCTGTACAAGATTACATAAAATATATTTTCAAATTTTTATTAGGAATATGAGTTTCTTCTTTTAGAACTTGAATAAGCATATCCTTTGCAATTGTGCCTTGGGTTAATTATCCTCATGTTACATATTTTAGAAGTTGATTTTATGTATTTCTAGAGGTTATGAATGGATATATGTGTTTTGTGTGTATACATGTAATTATATATACAGAAGTATATATATGTATATATGTATTTTTTTAAGTGTTAAAATTAGAAGTCACTGGGAGGTGTACTGCATGATATAATATTTAATTTTATCTACACTTTCCTGTTCTTCCAAAACATATACATAAATTTATAAATAAAATTATAGACATCTTTAAAAAATAATATTCTAAGAAAAAAAAGCAGATATTAACAAAGTTTACATTTAAATAAGAAGAGCATAGTGTTTTTATTTATTCATTTACATTTTTATGTTTAGCATTTTACATTTATAGTAACTAAAATGGATATATGCATGGATGTAATAAAACCAATGCTATTATATTTATGTAGATTAAAAAAGAATATAATTCATCCCTCTAAATTTATTGTTATATTAATTATATTCCAATCTTCCAAAAATACTATTTGATAAAACTAGACAAGGTAATTAAAAAGTCTATCTGAAAGTAAATAATGTTTTAGTTTTGCCGTGAAACAAAAATTAAACATATATAAATAAGAGATTTTCCATTTTATATATCAAAACTTACTACATGATTATAAAAATATTAAAAGGGCAATTGATCAATGGAACAGAAGCAGAATACAGAAATAGACCCATATAAGAGGATTCAGTGCAAGACAGAAGAGGATTCTTCAATAGAGAAGTGAACAGATTTTTCAATAAATACTTGGAAACAACTGGATAAACATTTGGAAAAAATATAGTGGGATAATTCACAAAATTTTTAAAAACTAACTTTCAGAAATGTTAAAAATAGTTGTAAACCCAAACTTATAAACCCAAACTTATAATTACTGTGACACAATGGGCCATCTGAATTGAGAAATGAAATCCAGAAAACACAAAAAAAGTCTGATAAATTAATTGTGCTTGAAATTTTAATTTCAACATTTTTCCAAAAAAAAGATACTTCAACAAAATTAATAAAATTAAGCAGTCAGCTGGAAAAAAAAATGCATAACCTGTTAAACATTATCCAGAATTTCTATACCATAAAGAAAAATATAAAGACAAAACAAATAGAAATAAAAAGAAAATTAAATGAATGTTCTATTCAAGGAGTAAAACAAATTGCTAATAAATATGAAGCAAGATGCTCAACCTATTTGCAATCAGGTAAATGAAAATTAAAATAAGACAATATCAGCCTGAAAAATATTAAAACGTGATTGATAATATTCATGTTGAAAGTAAATATTGGTATTTAATTATATATATAATTTTTTTATGACAATTGCTAGTTAAACTTTAATCTGAGTCACTGGGATTTCTTATTAAAATGTAGATTTTGAAAGAGAAGGTCTGGAGTAGGGTATGGGACTTATTTCCAAAAATTAGATCCTTTATTAATGTTGACATGTACACAAAGATATATTTACTAGGATACCTATTGTGGAATTATTTTAATTGCAAAGAATTGAAATCACTCAAATGTTTATTGGAAAGAGGATATCTCTATAAACTCATGTATAGCCATGCTACTAGGATATCATATGGTAGTGTAAAAGGATGAAAATTAATTACCTCATATTTATATGAAGTGAAATGTTCACTAAGAAACCAGGCCAAGTTGAAAATCAAAGTGTGCTGTATAATCTCACTTAAATGCTTTCCTGGTTATGAGGGAGAAGTGTAAAGGTGTACCTGTCAGGAACGATGCCTGTCATGAGTGGGTGTTGAGGAGTAAATGGGGTAAGTGTTGAGATAAATTTCTCTGACCACCACTCTCAAGTTTCAAGTTAGAGGACACATTTATTTGTATAACAAAGTACATGCGCAACTTGAAATAACACAAAAAATTACAAAATCAAAATCACTTGAGTGATATATTCTTTCTATATTCCCCTCCTTTATATCTTCTATCTCCTTCCCTGATCCTCCACTTTTTCTTTTTTTGGTACATCTGTGATGTTTTATTTTCGTTAATAGGACAATTGAATGTCTGGCCATTAATAATGGAACTATGAATCATCAGATTGTACATATATAAATTGTTCATAAGAAAGGGATAATACCCACGCAAACATTATTAATGATGTATATGGTAAAAATGGATTAGGATGCCTTAAAACTGTAAGATTAAAGAGTCATTCTGAAAGTTATATTAATATAAACTAATGGCTTACATCCATCAGCTAAAGAAGCAAATGTAATGTTACATTTAGTGTAAAGCTGAATCTGTAATATGAATACTTAAGTTAGGGCTCTCTGATGTTCTTCAATGATCTGTTTACTAGATTTTAATAAGAAAAACAACACATGAATGAGGCGTGGGAAAGGCCATGATGTTGGAAAATATCTCTGAAATACCAGACTACACAAAGAGTTTAATAGTATTTTAAGGAATGGTAATCTAGTTTATATTCAATTTATTTCATTTCCCTACAAACCCCTGAGGAACATATTCCATTTGTTGCACAAAAGCCAATTATAGTAATGGGCTGTTCATAAGAGTTTCTAGCTTTCAGAATCAGTTCTTACTATTTAAAAGTGCATTTTCTGATGGCTGTGAGGCTAATCATTTCTAATTCTTCAGTAACTATGTTTATAGCATTGGCATAAAAACTACAGCATTCTCTTAGTGTTTGGTGTTGACCAACATAAACAAACTAACAAAAAAGGAGAATTAAAAAGACGTTGGCTTATTGTGAAAAGAGAATCACATAGAATAATTTCATGGTAACAAGATTCCCCTCATGGGGGTATAAATTGTCAAAATGCTTTGATAACTTTCCCATTGGAAAAACAACCCCACTTCAAAGCTAGTTCACATAGTCAAGACAACATGGTCCAGTAAGTTTTCAGCTTTGGCATTCCCTTTTTACTTCTTTAAATGAAACTGACTTAGACATGTAGTATGTTAAGTGGGCTTCCCTGGGTGAAAAGGGATGGAAGGTGCCTAGAATTCTGCCCTTAGGCCATGTTTTCTCATCACCTTGGGATGTGCTACTCAGTAGTTCTGTGCCTTTGGGCAAGTTATTACCTTTTCTGGATTCAGTTTTCTTGTCTGTAAAAATGGGTAAACTCCCCTTGCTCACAAAATTGTTGAAAAGATAAAACTATGCAATGTGAAGAAGGCAGCCAACATATGTCCACTGGATATTCATTAGATGTTCTTCCTTTCCCTCAACATGGGCTCTTAAAGCCCTACATTAAAAAGCCATTTTACCTTTTCAATCCAATAATTTTCCATTTGGGTCTTTGGGCCATAATCTATTACGATCTGATCAAAAAGAGCATTTCAGGAACTACTTTGGCTTGTGAACTTTTCTTAAATTGCCCAATATTTCTCAGTGGAGCACTACTGACATTGAGGTGGTAAAATTAATTATGTAGGGCTGTCCTGAACATATAGAAGGCTTATTCTCTAAAAGCTGCCCATTAAATGCCAACAACAAATCAGTCATTGTAACATTCCAAAACAGACAAACAAAAAGCAGCAAAAGGCCGTTCCTGATGGCTCACACATGTAATCCCAGCACTTTGAGAGGCCAAGGCAGGCAAATCACTTGAGGTTTGAAGTTGGGACCAGCCTGGCCAACATGGTGAAACCCTGTCTCTACTAAAAATATAAAAATTAGCCGGGTGTGGTGGCACGTGCCTGTAATCCTAGCTACTCAGTAGGCTGAGTCAGGAGAATCGCTTGAACCCGGGAGGCAGAGGTTGCAGACAGCCAAGATCACACCATTGCACTCTATCCTGGGCAACAGAGCAAGACTCTGTCTCAAAAAACAACAACAAAAATAACCAAAACAAACAAACAAACAAAACAGCAAAATACCCTTACACATTTCCAGTCACCCTCTCTTCTTTAACAAAAACCAATGAAGCATTCAAAATGGAATCACCCGACAGGTTCTTCCTGCTCCCTGCACATACATAATCAATTCACTGAGACCACAGCATCGCAGTAAAGAAGGAGTTTAATTATCGCCAGGCGCGGTGGCTCTTTGGGAGGCCGACATGGGTGGATCACGAGGTCAGGAAATCGAGACCATCCTGGCTAACACGGTGAAACCCCGTCTCTGCTAAAAAATACAAAAAATTAGCCGGGCGAGGTGGCGGGCGCCTGTAGTCCCAGCTACTCGGGAGGCTGAGGCAGGAGAATGGCGTGAACCCGGGGGGCAGAGCTTGCAGTGAGCTGAAATCCGGCCACTGCACTCCAGCCTGGGCAACAGAGCGAGACTCCGTCTCAAAAAAAGAAAAAAAGAAAGAAAGAAAGAAAAAAAAAAAACAGAAGGAGTTTAACTGATGAGAGGCCAGTCATGTAGGAGATGGAGTTATTATTCAAATCAATTTCCCTGAAGGCTTCGAGGTTAGAGTTTTCAAGAATAGTTTGGTGGGCAGAGGGGACTAGAAAATGGATGCTGCTGATTGACTGGGGATGCCATCATAAGGGTATGGAAAATGGTCCACGGGTGCTGGGTCGGCCCCTGGATAGGGCCACAGGACCAACTGAATCATTAATCAGGAGTCCAGGGGGAGCTAGCCAATCCTCAGAAATGCAAAAGTCTGAAAAGCCATCTCAAAAGGGCAATCTTAGGTTCTACAATACTGATGTTATCTACAGGAATAATTGTGAGTGATGTTATGTATCCTGTGGCCTCCTCAACAATGGCTCTCGTAATTCTAACCTTGTGGCCTTTCTTTAGTTTTACAAAGGTGGTCTTGGGAATAACTATTATCATCCATGGCTGCGCAGGGTGGCTCACGCCTATAATTCCAGCACTTCAGGAGGCCAAGGCAGGCAGATCACTTGAAATCAGGAGTTTGAGACCAGCCTGGCCAACATGGTGAAACCCTGTCTCTACTAAAAATTTTTAAAATATTAGCCAGGCATGGTGGCATGTGCCTGTAATCCCAGCTACTCGGGAGGTTGAGGCAGGAGAATCGCTTGAACCAGGAAGGCAGATTTTGCAGTGAGCTGCGATCTCACCACCGCACTCCGGCCTGGGCGACAGAGCAAGATTCCATCTCAAAACCAAAAACAAAAAACAAAAAACCCTATTATCATCCTTGCTTTCAAGTTAAACTATAAACTAAATTTCTCCCAAAGTTAGCTTGGCCTACCCCTGGGAATGGCCAAGGACAGCTTGGAGGCTAGAAGCAAAATGGATTCAACTCTGTCAGATTTCTCTTACTGTCATAATTTTGCAAAGGCAGTTTTAAAAATTCTACCACAGCCCTTTCCACTTTATTCATGATTTCACACAGTTTAATGAAACATCTCTATTAAATACTTTTAATGGGCTAGATTTAACTTAATGTTTATTGGAGATAAACATCCTTTTCTTTACCTATTATTATAAACAAGATTTGGTCCAGGTCAACTAGAAGGTGCATGAACATGTAAGCACCATCAACACTTCCAGCTATTGATATTTAATTAACTTTGAAAAAAAAAAAAATACCACCTGCACCTGGGAGAAAGTTGTAACTCCCACTATCTCTTGCAATATGCTATCCACCTGTATACTAGCAGCTGAAAAAGCAGAAACTAAATCCTTACCATCCACAAGCCCCTTTTGATAAACTATCAGAATTCAACCAATTTGCTTTTCTAATGAGAATAGAACTAGAATCTTTTTTTTCATTACATAAAATCTAAATTTCACTCTCCCCCATATCACAAATAATCCTTCATCTTATTTAAGGATTAACTGCAATTTATTACACTCGGTTTCTCAATTTCTACACCTAGGAGTTAGAATAAATTCAGCATTTGACACTTCAGATTGAGTAATTTGCAGTTTCCTCTAACAGCTTTGTCCTCCAACATAAAGCTGACTCTTATGTCTTCCTATTTCAAAGTCCATGTGGCCTATTTTACTGTTTCCTAATTTTTCATTTCTGTTCTTAAGCCACCTTTACTTCTCAAAGATTTGTGGAGCAGACGAGTGATAAGCTTCTCTGAAAACAATAAATACACAGAACTTCCTGACTCAGTTTATCAACACTGTCATAAACACAAGTGAGCCCAATCCTCAAGGCACTTGGCATTTCTGGATTGAATTTTTCACAGTAGGATAACCACATCATCACATATCCTTGTTATCACAACTGAAATTTTTACCTGAGAGATGTGGGTAGTTGGTGTGTGGAAACTTAATTGTGCCTGCACTTGACAAAGGATTCTGCCCCCTCCCTAGTTACCTCAAATCAGATGCTTGTGCAGTTCAACTTTGGAGAAAAGGACAGCCACAACCCCACTGCCTGAGGCAACCACTCAGCAGCTGTCAGACACATCACAAATGCTTTCTGTCTGTTATTTTTACGGCAGTGGCTGATCTCTAACTTGGCTCCTGGTAACAAATGGAGCCACTGAGAGCTTTCCAACAATGCAGCCTCCAGTAGGATGAACTCCTCCAGTCCCTATACCAGAAAGATAGAAAATGAGGAAGCCACACAGATGACATGCTAAGCCAGCAGTTCCACTGACCCAGAGAATTAAACTCCATCCTCATCATCTGGCTTCCTACATCTCAAGAAAAAAGAAAAGCATTATTAAGACAAAGGAATGAGAACAGAAAAAAGAAAATGAAGCACATAGAATATAATGGTAAATAATCATTAGCATGGGCTATGACCAAGACACTGATACATTTCTCTCTCCACCTTGATTCCTGCTCAAATGAATGTTCTTGACAACTGTGTTCACAAAGAGAAAGTCTGTGAACTTTTGTCCCAAAATAACACCCACATGCAGTTTTCAGGTTGCTCATGTTCTATAAGCTTAAATGAATTTCCCATTTGCTTCAGTTTTCTTTTTTCTTCAAGAGAAGCTTTTATTTTTCCAACCTGAAGGGTTTGCTGTTGTGCCCCCTGGAGCTTCACTGAAAATCTTGACATAAGACAGATTGATTAATAGGAGAAAAAAGCATACAAATTTATTTAACATGTATACCCAGGAGCCCTTGGAATGAAGACCCAACATCCCAATGAGGTACAGAAGCTTGTATCCACCTTGAGGTTACAGAAAGAATGGGGGCTTGGATTCCAGTAGAAGAGAATATGAGATGGGGGAGGAGAGGAATTCTATTGAGGAGCAATAAATGATTACTAGGGAGACTGATTGGATCAGGGAACAGAGATTAACTTGTAAATTGTTCTCTTTGGAATTTAAATGATCCTTGAAAACAGTCATTATACATGTAAAGAGGTCTGTTCAGATATGGTTATATTCTTGGTCTTCTTTTCTGCAGTAAATAAGGAGAGAAGGAGGGCAAGAAAAAATAATTGTTTTCTTTGGTGGGTCTGGATCTTAGGCAGATAACGGAACTCAGCCTCTATGGGAGAAATAGTTGAGGGGGAGATCAGAGAGACCTTGAGGCTTCTTTGGTTTGGCATATTAAAATTTTGTATTTTGGGTATTGGTTTCTGAAGTCCAACAGTGTTGATCCATTTGAAAGGTAGCAGATAAAACAAATGTGGTTGTGATATATGGGGAAAATGTAGCTCAGATTGTCCTTTCAGCTATTTAAATAACTACTTCTCTTATCAAATGAACCTGCCCTATAAAATGTAGAGATTGCCTCTCACCAGTAGGTCCTTGCCTTATGATGGAGGCTGGGCGGGTATTACTGACACCAGCCTAATGATAAGAAGCCAAGGATGAGAGAGCAAGGAAGTAAATTGGCCTGTCACTTCCAGTACCAACAACTTCAATTTCTCTGAACTGTGCAGAGAGTCCTCTAGAGGTGAAAAATGAGTGTCTTCTCCACCCTTCATGAATTTTTAGCTGGGACGGTTAGAGTACTTAGGCAGATATGAGCAGGGCAGGATAGGGCCCCAAAGAATGTCAGGCAACCATCAGGTAACTGTCAGGCAATTGTCCAGTGGTCTCCTCAGGAATGATAAGTGGTTGTGGCTGATGACAGGGAGAAATGTTTTGAGCTTGTTGGCAACAAATTCCCAATAAGAATTTTTAAATTGAGTGGACATGTATGGGAATGTGCAGTAAGGGAAAAAAAATGGTGGGTTTTGACTGGTATATGACCCTCCTCTAGAGGCACTAGGCTGGTAAGGAACAATCGTCCTAAGAGCATGTGTGTAACTTCAACCACCAGAAAGCATATGTGACCCTTCCCAGACACTGGCAAGTCACTGTGCATATGGTGATCAGCCAGCAGCCCACTCAAGGGGGAGCATGAGAGGAGGAGACCAGGGAAAAAACAGGAAATAGCAAATCTGTAAGAGCCCTGAGTCAAAGATCAGGTGGGGCACCTGATGTTTCAAGTTGCCCATTGGTCCTTTCCAAGTGTATTTTGCTTTGTTCAAAAAACTTTCACAACTGTTTTAAAATCTACTTTTGTCTCTTAGCTGAATTCTTTCTTCCAAGAAGAATCGAGGACCAAGGATCCCATTTGAACTCTCCACTGGTAACAGGACTCCTGCAACAAAAGACAGATTAACAACAGAAAGGCAAACATAAGTTTAATAACAGGTATAACTCCTGCATATGTCACACACGTCCATGTGAAGAGACCACCAAACAGGCTTTGTGTGAGCAATAAAGCTTTTACTCACCTGGGTGCAGGCAGGCTGAGTCCACAAAAGGAGTCAGCAAAGGGCGATAGGGGTGGGGCAGTTTTATAGGATTTGGGTAGCTACTGGAAAATTGCAATCAAAGGGGGTTGTTCTCTGGCAGGCAGGGGCGGGGGTCACAAGGCGCACAGTGGGGGAGCTTCTGAGACTTATTGTCCAGGAGAAGGAATTTCACAAGGTAATGTCATCAGTTAAGGCAGGAACTGGCCATTTTCACTTCTTTTGTGGTTCTTCAGTTGTCTCAGGCCATCTGGATGTATGCATGCAGGCTTGGGCTCAGGGGCCTGACATTCCTGTCTTCTTATGTTAATAAGAAAAATAAAACAAAATAGTGGTGAAGTGTTGGGGTAGTGAAAATTTTGGGGAGTGGTATGGAGAGATAATGGGCAATGTTTCTCAGGGCTGCTTCAAGCGGGACTGGGGGCAATGTGGGAACCTAAAGTGGGAGAGATTATACTGAAGAAAGATTTTTGGGTAAAGGGTAATATTGTGGAGTTGTTAGAAGGAGGATTTGTCATATAGAATGATTGGTGATGGCCTGGATGCAGTTTTGTATGAATTGAGAAACTAAACGGAAGACACAAGGTCTAAATAAGAGAAGGAGAAAAACAGTTATTAGAAGACTAAGAATTGGGGGGAGCCAAGACACCCAGTTAGAAAGTGTCCAAGTGGGTCCAGCACAGTTATTTGCTTGGTTGGCAAATTTTTGGACTCTATCCTTGAGTTTTTTTATGTTGTCATATACAAGGCCAGATTGAATTAGGTAAAAACCACACTCTTCATTTAAAAATATACAGAGTCCTCCTTTTGCAGCAGTGTGTAAGTCAAGGCCTCAGCAGTTTTGGAGGACGACTACGGCTAAAGAGTCAATCTGGGCCTGAAGGACTGATAAAGTTTGTGATGCTAGCAGCGAAGTCATTAGAGAGACTACAGAAGGTTGTAACAGAGGTTGAAATGCCTGCTATTCCAGTTCTGAGAGTAACAGTGGAGGCAGAAAGTCCTAAACTGACAAGCAAGGGAATTAGTGGAATAACCCTTTTTTGTCATGTCGGTGTCATAAGGGGGACAGGAAGCTGTTCGGTCCCATTTGCAAATTGATTTTGGGGGTAAGGAAAACTAGTGTACATGTGCCTGTCCAATTAATAGGTAGACACATGTATGTGGAGGAGTCACAGAGGAAGAAGAGAACTTTGTGAGGCAAAACTGGAAATGTAAAGTGAAAAGATGAGAGGGAGCACAAAAGAGGTGTCTTGCACCCAGACTCTTAGGGATCTAGTGAGGGCAGTAGCCGTTAGAGGTTGTAATGGGGATGGATGGGGCAACTGGGTAGAGGGGGAGGTTCGATTTTTATGGTGTATAAGAAAGCACATAGTGTCTACAAGCAACTTTTCATTGCTATTCATGGGGTTGGGTATAAGTAAACAAGAAGGGAGGCTGGGAGGAGAGTCCTAACAACAAGGAGAAGGTAGCCAAGGATGGAGTGAAATGCAGGTCAAATGTCTTAAAGGAAATGAGAGGTCCTAAAAGGCAGGCTAGTGGCTTGTAACCCACATGAAAGAGGTTATGAAAGGACGATAGAATGGAATGAACCTATGAGGCTGAAAGGAGGAATTTTCCTTGGTCCAAGAACCATTTGCCTTGTGTGGGAAGAGACTGATAGGTGAAGTTTCAGTGGGAGAGTAGATGGGAGTGACCAATGAGAAGGAGAAAAACTGGCCATGGGGCACAGAAGTTGTAACGCTAGCTGCTTCTTTAGCTACCTTATCAGCATACGCTTTGCCCTGAGCAATGGGATCTGATGCCTTTTCATGGCCCTTGTGGTGAATGACTCTAGCTTCCTTGGAAGTAGAGCAGTTTTAAGAAGAGTTTTTATTAAGGAGGCATTAATGATGGAGTACATTTGTGTAATGAGGAAATCTCTTCTGCCCATATAACAGCATGGTGGTGAAGGATGTGGAAGGCATATTTGGAATCGGTATAGATATTGACATGTAGTCCCTTTGCAAGAATGAGGGCTCAGGTTAAGTTGATGAGTTCAGCTTGTTGAGAGACAGAGGAAGGGGACAGGGCTGTAGCCTCAATGATAGATGTGGAAGACACTATAGCATAGCCTGCCTTTGCTGGTGATTGGCAGTTGGGCCTGGAAGAACTACCATTAATAAACCAAGTATGGTCTGGGTGGGGAACAGGAAAGAGGGAAATATGGGGAAATGGGGAGAATGAATGGTTTAGTTAGGATGGCAAAACTGGGTGTCCAAAGGTGAAAGTACCTAACATGGTACTAACCAAGGAAACGAGTTGTTTTGTGGAAGGGGTTGGGGTTTGGGAGATTAGCTGGACACAATCAGCAGGGAGAGCATGTGTGTTTTCATGGAGAATTATGCCGAGATAGGTAATGGATGAGGAAGAAATCTGGGCTTGACTGAAGTAACGGGGGCTGTCCCTGAAGCCTTGTGGCAATACAGCCCAGGTAAGTTGCTGAGGCTGATGGGTGTCAGGGTCCTTCCAAGTGAAAGCGAAGAGAGGCTGGGATGAAGGGTGCAAAGGAATAGTAAAGAAAGCATGTTTGAGATCCAGAACAGAATAATGGGTTGTGAAAGGGTTGCAGAGGGAGGTATTGAGGATAGGAGCGTATATGGGTTTGGCAACATGGGGTGAATAGGCAAGACAATTTGGTTGATAAGGTGAAGATCCGAGACCAGCCTGTAAGACTTGTCTGGTTTTTGGACAGGTTTAACCCTTTTAAAGCCTGCCATGGGATGGGATATTGGTGTTGAGCGTGGTAAGGGTGATTAGGTTTTAATGGGATGATAAGGGGTGCATGATCAGTTACAAAGGAGGGAGTAGAAGTATCCCATACTTGTGGATTAAGGTAGGGAGACACAGGGGGAGGATGCAAAGAGGCTTTGAACTGGGGGAAAAGGCAGCAATGAGGTGTGGCTGTAGCCTAGGAATAGTCAGGGAAGCAGATAATTTAGTTAAAATGTCTCGACCTAATAAGGGAGCTGGGCAGGTGGGGATAACTAAAAAGGAGTGCATAAAAGAATATTGTCCAAGTTTGCACCAGATTTGGAGTTTTAAGAGGTTTAGAAGCCTGGCCGTCAATAACCACAACAGTTATGGAGGCAAGGGAAACAGGCCCTTGAAAAGAAGGTAATGTGGAGTGGGTAGCCTCTGTATTGATTAAGAAGGGAACGGATTTACCCTCCACTGTAAGAGTTACCCAAAGTGTTTGTAATGGTCCAGGAGGCTTCCAAGGTGATTGGACAGTGTTAAGTCTTCAGCCGCCAAGCCAAGAAGATCTGGGAAGGAGTCGGTCAGAGAGCCTTGGGCCAGAGTTCCAGGGGCTCTGGGAATGGCTGCCAAGAGAGTTGGACAAGTCTGATTTCCAGCGGGGTCCTGCACAGATGGGACACGGCTTAGGAGGAATCCCGGGCTGCAGGCATTCCTTGGCCCAGTGACCAGATTTTTGGCACTTGAAGCAAGATCCCGGGGGAGGAGGTCCTGAAGGAATGCCTGGCCACTGAGGTTTAGGAATTTTGAAGTTCTTGTGTGCTGGAGATGTGGCTGGGGTTTCTCTCACAGCAGAGGCAAGTAATTGCAACTCAGAAATACGTTGCCACTTGGCTGCCTCTTCTTTATTATTGTACACCTCAAAGGTGAGGTTAATTAAGTCCTGTTGTGGGGTTTGAGAGCCAGAAGTTAATTTTTGGAGCTTCTTTCTAATGTCAGGAGCAGATTGAGTGATAAAATGCGTATTGAGAATAAGACAGCCTTCTGGCCTCTCTGGGTCTAGGGCGGTAAAGCATCTAAGGGTTGTTGCCAAATGGGCCATGGACTGGGTTGGGTTTTTATATGATGAAAAAGAGCCTAAACACTAACTGATTTGGGAGAGGTTGGCTAAAGAAAAAGGAGCATTAACCTTGACTATGCCTTCAGCTCCAGCCACCTCTGTAAGAGGAAATTGTTGGGCAGGTTGGGGAGGGCTAGTTGTGGAACAAAACTGTAAACCAGAACGGGGGTGTATGAGGAGGGGAGGTGATAGAAGGATTATAGGGTCGGGGAGTGGAGGCTGAGGAAGATTTGGGACCTGGCTCAGCCTGGCAAGGAGCAGCCTGGGGAGGAGGGGAGGTCACATGCATCCTTGGAAAAGGTGGAGTCAAAGGACTCAGAGCTTGGGGTGGAGACTGAAGGAAGAGACAGGAGAGAAAGAAGACTTGGGATGAGTCGCATTGGGAGCAGAGACTACAGAGGGACCAATGTGGAAAAGAATGCCTGGATGTCAGGCAACTCAGACCATTTGCCCATTTTATAATGAGAATTATCTAGATCTTGTAGGATGGAGAAATCAAAAGTGCCATTTTCTGGCTATTTGGAACCATTGTTGAGTTTGTATTGGGGTTAAGTGGCATTGCAGAAGAAAATAAGGCATTTAGGTTTTAGATCAGGTGTGGATTGAAGAGGTTTTAAGTTCTTGAGAACACAGGCTAAGGGAGAAGAAGGGGAATGGAGGGTGGAAGGTTGCCCATAGTGAAGGAGGCAAGCCCAGAGAAAAGAGAGGGTAGAGACATGGCTGGCAGGGGCGGGGAGGGGGAGCGGTACTTGCTACCCAGTGGAGGTGGTACCTGCCACCAAGGTGAAGGATCAAGGCAGGTGTCCCTGTGATTATCAGACACCTCTGAAATGTGGGTGAGTAATCAGGCAGACATCCCCGCAGTTATTAAACATCAAGGTAGACTATCTTCCCGAGTCCATGACCGGCGCCGGAATTTTTGGTTCATGGATAAAACGTGTCTCCTCTGTCTCTACTAGAAAAGGAAAGAAACTGAAATTAAGGGAAGGGAGAGATTGAAGGGTGGCACCGAAATTGAAAGGAGAAAGAGGTTGAGGAATAGTGAGAGAGGTTGGAGAAGAGAGTAAAAACAGAGGCTGCTTAGTAATTTAAAATTGGTGAGGTGTTTCTTGGACCAGTCTGAGGACCTGAGATCGTAAGTGGATTTTCTCATGGAGCAAAGAGCAGGAGGACAGGGGATTGATCTCCCAAGGGAGGTCGCTGATCCGAGTCACGGCACCAAATGTCTTCACACGTCTGTGTGAAGAGACCACCAAACAGGCTTTGTGTGAGCAATAAAGCTTTTACTCACCTAGGTGCAGGTGGGCTAAGTCTGAAAAAGGAGTCAGCAAAGGAAGATAGGGGTGGGAAAGTTTTATAGGATTTGGGTGGATAGTGGAAAATTACAATCAAAGGGTCGGGGGTCACAAGGTGCTCCGGTGGGGAGTTTCTGAGGCTCATTGTCCAGGAGAAGTAATTTCACAAGGTAATGCCATCAGTTAAGGCAGGAACCAGCCATTTTCACTTCTTCTGTGGTTCTTCAGTTGCCTCAGGCCATGTGGCTGTATACATGCAGGCTTGGGCTCAGAGGACTGACAGTATACATGAGAGATAACTCAGAGAAATGAGTAAACCTCTAAAGTAGATCTCAAAAAGTTTTCAGACTTCAGGCTTAAATACAATCATTCTCAAAATCAAAGAAAGAGGGGCGTGGGGACAGGCCCTTTAACTGTACAACAAAGATAAGGTCTGTTATGCAGATTTAAGTATATACCCTTTCCTTTAAAGTCTCTGGTGATTTAGTTGGTCTTCTCTTCCTGGTGCAAAGTAGGAAACACTTTTTACAAAAGGAGATCTCTTTATAGATGTCAGTTTTTCTTATAAAAGGATAAACTTTCAGACCTTCTATGTCTGAGGTTTGTCAAATTACCAACACAAAATAATCCTGTGCCATAGAGGTGAATTGGGGGTACATATACTGGTCTCCTACAGTTATATATGGAGGAACATTTTCTGAACCCCATCAGTAGCAATACAGCCTGTATCCTTATGACCCTTGTAAAGTGACTATTCAGAATCTAACAAGGGTTGATGGAATAAGCATCTGACCAACGTAAAATAAATCAAAGAAAATTACTGCAGTGAGTCTCAGTCATGTTAGAGGTTTATTTGCCAAGGTTAAGGATGAGCACAGGATAAAAAGAACACAGACCACAGAAAACATCTGCGTTTTCTAGTACTTCAATATTTAAAGGAAAAAAGTGGGTACTAAGGGAAAGAGGGATAAAAGAGGCAAGTGGTTGCATTTATTTGAGTCTGCTCGGTCTTCACTGAATACACATTTTACATGTGAAAGGGAATAGAGGAATAGTCACTTATGTAATTGTCTCTTGTTCAGTGAATCTGCATTTTTACGTAAGATAAAATAAACATGGGGTAGAGGAAGCAGTTAGATATGCATTTGTCTCAGGTGAGTGGAGGAATGACTTTTAGTTCTGTCCTTTGCCCCATAACTTTGAAGATAAGTTGTCAATTTACACTGTCACGGTGAAATTTAACAGAACCATTTTAGGGGAAAGATCTTGGGGGCCTACAAGGAATTTCCTTGTGTGCAAATTGTGAGGGAGGTATGTAGTTTTTTATCTTTGTAGCTATTTTATTAGGAACAAAACCAGATGCAGGTTTGGGTGACCCAGTTCCCAGTTTGACTTCTCCCTTTGGCTTAGGGACTTTGGGGTGCTGAGATTTATTTTCCTTTCACATCACCCAGACCTTATTTAATCTCAGACTTTCCCATTGTGCCTCACCTCCAGTGCTCTCTTAGAACAGAATACCTTCCCAGCAAGGATATCACACTCCTAACTTTTAATCTATTGCCTTCATTTGCAGAGTGTTCAATCATTGTTTTCCCCCTCCCATTCTGGTGCAATCCATTGTGAAATTAATAAACAAATAATATCTATTTTAGTCTGACCTTGTCTCTGAACCTGTCAAAGCTGTAGCATCCTCAAGGACAGCCCTCATGGGTGTATTTCAGCCATTCATTCTAATTTCAAACAGTTCTTGTACCTAGAGTCATGTAATAGTTCTCATATGGACATAAAGCTTCTGAACTTGCATTTAGAGAGATCCTGAATAACTCTACTAACGGGGGAATGATTTTCATTAAATCATCAACATTCTATGTCTTTTTTTTTTTTTTTTTTTTGCTACCAAGAGATTATATATGGAAAATGGAAAGGGAAAAAAGAGAAATTAGATATATTTACCTGTATGCATACAATCCTTTAATATACTTGGGTTTTTCTATCTTTATTTCTATTCTAAGGCTTGGCACTAAGTTTCAACAGTACATGAAGGATGGCTGTATCATGAATAAACTGTCCTAGGCTTCTAATAGGCCCTACCCATTCCTATGTGAAAATTAATCTACTACATTATGTTGGCTTTTGTTCGAGATTTAGCCCTGGAATATTTATGAAAATACTATTTAATGTTAGAATGCATCAGAAATATGTCTAGTTATCCTTATATTATTCCTGGAGAATTTTTTCTTTATAATTGACCAAAATGCGATTACTTGCGATTTTAAATTAATATAAAATTATGTCAGTGTTTGTAACAAAATGGCTTTGAAACAGAAAAGTTACAATTGTTACAGAATGCTGGGGCTCAGCAAGTGATACTCCATAAGTATGGCTCTTTAGCATGGTGAATACCTGGAACTAAAATAGGAAGGCCTTAGAAGCTGCCTCTGAATCAAGGATTTTCTGACCTCTCCTGTCTTCCACATCTCCTGCCCACCCAGCACAGGATAAAATTTTACTCTGATATTCCCTTATCTGTTTTAACACTAGATCTGCCAAAGAGAATACAATTGCCTTCCATCCCCTCTCTGAAATTTCATTATCTTTTCTTCCCAATGATTTCTGCTCTCATCTGATGAAATTTCATTTTTGTTGAAGAAAGAAGACTGAGGAATGTAACCACATCTGGATGGATTTTGTCACAAGACATTGTCTGTATCTAGGGCTCATTCAGGTTACAAAGAGATCATTTACAAGACAATATCTGCCTTCTGCCTCCATTCAATTCCCCTGAAAATAATTTACTACCCCTAAAAATTGCCACATTTCCTTTTCCCCTCTGAAGGCTGGTATATAAGCATCTGGACCTTAGTAAGTTATTGCGTAAGGATTCTCCTGTTATTCCCCTGTGCTTATAGTTAGTAAATAAATTTGTATGCCTTTTTCTTCTGTTAATCTGCTGATTGTCAGTTCATTTTCAGCAAACCTTCAGAGGGTGACAGGGAAGCCTTCTCTTCTCCCCTACAGATTTGGCATAGTTAGCAAGATATGCCAGAAGTCACAGTCCAGTGAACCCAGTGATACCAGTGGGCTGGGAAAGGTAACTGAACTCCCGTGGGATCTCAACCCCAACCGGTATCCAGGCTCTTGATACTATCAAGAGAAAGAATTCAAGGATGAGTTAGAAAATAGTGCAAGCATGGAGATTTATTGAAAAGGGCAAAGTACACACTCAAGAGAGGGGAAAGTGGGCAAACTTGAGAGGAGAGTGGTATACTCAAGAGGGAGTCATACAAGGGGGCTTGGGAGCTACTACTGTGGCAGAACGGGTCTCACTAAGGCAGGCCTCCATAACAACTGTTCCAGCACTGACTGAGTGGTGAAGTTAAATATTAAAAGCTGATAGAGCCAGTGCCCTTCTACAAAGGCTGGAACGTAACGGAAGCCCACCAAGAGTTTTGCCTAGGCCTTTCCTGAGCCCTGAAGCATGATGAGATAACAAAGAAATTCTTAATGGGACCTGTTTAGGATTAAACAAGTTTTATTGGGAGTCTGAAGAAACTCCCCAGACCTCCACAAACAAGTTTACTGGGGGTCTGAAGGAACTCCCCAAACTTCCATAATTTAGCAGGAGACAAGCGAAGGGAAATCACCCAGCATGGATCCATGTAGATTAAATAAATTTACTGAGGCTCCAGAGGAAGATCTTCAGGACTCAGATCTTAGTTATAGATTAAAATAAGTTCATCACTTATGTCTTTAGATGAATGCACAGTTACACATAAACATATAGCTTAGAAAGTATGATAAGTTCTGGAAAACTTTGTAATTTTTAATCTGGCTACCTTTTCCAGGCCTTCTCCCTGTGACCAGTTACAGAAATAAAAGCTCCCTTCTCTCCCAGTTCATCTGCATCTCATTATTGGGTCATCAGAATAAGCAGCCTGACCCTCCGTTTGGTCTGGGAACACTACCTTTATGGGTTTCTTTAATCAAAGGATGGAATATTCATGAAAATTCCTGGGAAAAGATGGAGATTTCTCGGAACTGTGGTGCCTCCCATTTTACACCAAATGGGGTGTTCTTGGAAGTGTCATGGCACTGGTGGGTGTGTGATCTAGTATGTTGATGAGCATATAATGAGATCCTAGATGACATTTTGGTCACATCCAGGGCCACGTTGAGTCCAGTTGGTCTTAGCCAGCTTGGTCTACACCCTGGCTTTTCAGGGTCCTATCAGCCCATAGTCCTTAGTCATGTGAAACTGCTGCCTGGGATTTTGTATTCTCCTTTGACCACCTGGTATCAATTTCTATCTCACCAGGACGTGAGGAGCTGGCAAAAAGGCTAAAAGTTTCTTAACAATTAGACTCCTGGGTCTTTATTTGTGGAATCCAGTCAAGCAGATAGTAAGAATCACTGCTGGTTGGTTGGTTGGTTGTGTTTTTGTTTATTTGTTTGTTTTACCTTTTAAAATTTAAAATAATAGGAGAAAAGCATTTGTATGGACTAGTCTTAGGTATAGCAACTCTGGGGTATTTTTGCTGTGAGTAGTCATATTATCTGATCTTTCCTACCATAAATGGTCTTCGTCTTCCCATTTGATTTGTCATCAGTAGGAGAACTGCAGAATAGAATATGGCCCTTAAGCCTTTGTAAGCTTGTTGTTTGAGCCAGCCTCATAGACTGGTGAGTTTGCAGTTCTCATCAGACTGATATTTTTTAAAACAAACTGTGCTATAGTTCCTTGAAATAAAATAAATGAGGTTTCTGTATCATCTTGTTTTATGTCCTGAAAATTTGTCTTTTGTGACCAGGCAAGAGCACCCTCTCTTGATCTCCACCAGCCAGTGGGCATGATTTTCAGGTTATGTCAGGTGGCCAGTATAAAAACACTGAAACCTTGAGACACATAAAATTACTAAATAGCACTGTCTCTGTTTTGAACATGCCAAGCTGTCAGAAGAGTTTGTCTTAATAAGTCCCATCCATAAGAGGCTTTTATCATCTCAACTTTTGTTGCCTGGTTAGTGCTGGGAAAGCGCAATTTCAGAAGTGCTAAGCAGTGTCACAGGTTGGCAGGTCTGTGACTGGCAGTACCCCCATGTGTCCGTTTGTCCATGTGCTCATGGGAAGCACTGGAGAGATCGTCTGCACAGCACCATTTTTAACTATCTGTGGCAACAAGGATCTTTTGGTTTCCTTAGTCTATTTCTGGAAGTGAATATTTGTGGTACATGGAGGCTGCCTCTTCTATGCTCTTTTGGTAACACCTCTTGCTTCAATGGTAAAAATTTATTCTAAGCCTGAAAAATTACTTCATGCTTTTTCCATGAAGAGGAGTATCGGATTGAGTCATTGAAAGTGAGGGCTAACCTGATTAAGCCCACCAAACTTAACCTGCCTTTCTTGCTTTTAATTGCATACTTCTAGTTAATCTTAAAAGCTATAAAGTAAAAGTCATGTAGCTAAGTAATCTACTAGTTTCCTTGTAGATAACATCTCTAACATACAGGTCACCATGCTAATGGTTAAAGTGTTTCTTGGGAAACTGGAAACAGCTCTTGTCCAATTCAGGTGGTTGAGACCACTGACCCTTCAAATGGGCCTATGAAAATGACTGAAAAGTGACCTTTTGATGTCAGAGGGCTAAAAATTCCTCCCTCTGATCATGCTTATGCCATCGTTTTCTGAACATGTGTCATATGAAGAACAAGAACCCTAACTATGTGTGTGCAGGAGACCAAATATCTCACTTTTCCACACTGCCGATCATTTTACCCCATACTTTAGACCACACCATTGCTTTATCCTATAAATATCCCTAAATTCTATCTTCCAGAAGGCAAATTTGAGACCTGTTCTCCCACCTCCTCACTTGGCTGCCTTGTGAATACATTCTTTCTCTTTTGCAAAGCCTGTCATCACAGCTTCACAGTGATTGGCTTGCTGTGCACAGGCAGAATGAACCTGGTTTCATATCATCACTATTTTAATAAATACGCCATTGAGGATCCTAATTATCAATGACCAGACAATGGATCTTTAAAAGTTAGAAAGGCTCCTATATTTAAAGCTATATACATATAAATGCATACATATATACATACACATGCATACGCATGTGTTTGTGCATGTGTGTGTGTGTTTGTAAAGAGCTCTCATCTTAAGCAAAAATCAGATTTAAAACAAAGTTAAAATCCTTTGAATGCTGAAATTGGCTGTTTTGGATTCCCAGTGGGATTTGCAAAAAAAAGTACTCCAGCCTGTGAACTAATGGCTAGGATTCAGTGTTTTTTCTGCCATATCTTTGGTTTGGTCAAGGTTATCAGTCCTTTGAAGATGTAAATTCTTTAACTTAGCAGAACAAAAGACACATTTGTAAGAACTGGTTTAAATTGTTTTTAATTTATATTAGTATGGCCCTTGACTTTTGGGATACCTATTTGTTTGTAATACTTTCCTTCCCTTAAATGGCTTTAGTTTTTCTATTTTGTTTAATGGAGTGCTTGTCTTAAAACTTTCCCTCCTTTAAGCTGTTATTGGAAGTCATGTGGATCTTGGAAGGGCTGTAGCTTACTGTTCCTTCTTTGGAGACCTTGGTTTCTTGATTTTGGTCTCCTGTGTGCTCATTTGTTTTGGTTTTAAGTCATGTGTTTATGTATACTTTTGGTTTAAAACTTTGGCTTATTTTTAGAGCCTGGCAGCAACATTTTAATCTGTTTTTCTTGCTTTCTCTACCAGGATAAAATAAACCCATATGCTAAAAGAAACAAGAGAAACATGCCTTAAGATTAAAAAAACAGGAATATGACTAGAAACTCTCTTTGCCCTGTCTTTCTGTCTTTCTCATCTTCATTAGCTTTTCTCTGCGGCCTCCTTGGAGCAGGCCAGGGTAGCCTGGAGGGTTAGATGCAGCTTGATCCAGAGACACATGCCTTCTGCCACCACCAACACTGCCACCACCATTGGTCCCTCAGCTCTGGTGAAAATCTGGCTGCTCATGTGACAAACTTTTCTAGAGCTCACCTATTACTGTGATGGTTAATACTGAGTGTCAACTTGATTGGGTTGAAAGATGCACAGTATTGATCCTGGATGTGTCTGTGAAGGTATTGCCAAAGGAGATTAACATTTGAGTCAGTGGGCTGGGAAAGGCATACCCACCCTTAGTCTGGGTGGGCACCATCTAAACAGCTGCCAACATGGCTAAAATATAAAGCAGGCAAAAAAACATGAAGAGACTAGACTGGCCTAGCCTCCCAGCCTACATCTTTCTCCTATGCTGGATGCTTCCTGACCTTGAACACTGGACTCCAACTTCTTCAGTTTTGGGACTCAGACTGGCTCCCCTTGCTCCTCAGCTTGTAGATGGCCTATTGTGGAACCTTGTAATCCTGTGAGTTAATACTTAATAAACTCCTATACACACACACACACACACACACACACACACACACACACACACACACAAATTATAGGAGATATATAGATATATCTATATCTATATATCTCTATATATCTATATATAGATATATCCTAATATATCCTATTATTTCTGTCCTAGAGATCCCTGGCCAATAAACTTACCAACCCTGACTAATATACTTACCAACCCTTAAATCTCCTTCTTAGTAAAAATTTGAAGAATTTCTTTATGCCTTTAAATAATGCTAGCAAGAAAATGTATTGCTTGTGTTTGAAAAAAACTTAATACTTTAAAAGAATTTAAAAATATCTCTATGGTCAAATGTTGGCTTAATGAAAAACTGATTTTTCATATATAGATTTCTATATATTATATATCTATGTATTCTGAATGAACTGATTGTGTGTGTGTGTGTGTATATATATATATATTTCTTTGGATTGTGCTTCTCCCATTAGGAACCTCTCAGTTGACTATAGCCCTTTTTTTGTCAAACCCCCTGCTGACTATACACCTACTCCCTCTGTCCCCTTCTTTTACACTGGCATAATTTTTACACAAAATAGTAGAGAACTGCACTGGCCTTTAGAAAATGTGAGATTTTCCCAAATTTTCTCCGAGACTTGTTTTTCCAGTTACTTCTGCCCATTTGTCATCTTCAAACTTCCATCTAGTTCCCTTTAATACTCTATCTTTTCCATTTGGTGGCCAATAGCTAAAGGGTTTGGCAGCCTCATGAAGGGTCCTGGGGAGAGGCTGCTAATGTCCCTGAAACCCCCAGAGGAACACAGGAAAGGCACCATTGGCCAATTTTCGGGGTCTTCTATGTTTCTCATGAAATCCCCAGGTTCATTGGCAGGTTATTCTCATGTCTAAACTAAAGCTCTGCTCTCTTTTCAATTAATCTCTCTGAAATCTTTGGCTTTCAGATATATACATGTGCACATGTGTATGTTTTGTGTTGTGTCTAAATGTATGTATATGTCTATACAAGTGTTTGCATATTGTCCTTGTGGTATCAAATTGACTTAAAAATAAATTAATATTCACAAATTAAATAACCAAAATGTTTTTCCAGTTCAAATGACCTGAATAAATCTTTAGTAAATATGACTAGTTAAATATTGCTGGTTAAATAGAAAGGGTTTCTTTTCTAAGTTATAAACAAAATAACTATGTATTTAACTTTAGGGTACTTGCTTTGATAGTAATTGACTATATCATGTGCTGTATCATTGATTAATAGAAAAATAACTTAGTCTTTAGACTAAGCTTTATCTAATTTCTACTGTATTTTTCCAAGCATAATTGCTAAGTCTGAATATATCAAATAAAGATAAGTAGAATCAAAGTCTACAAAGTTACTCCATTTTAACAACAATTATATTGCATAATATGTTTACTTAAAGCTTTCTCAAATCTCTTTGACAACTACACCCTTCAGGTTTTACTAAGTTAAATTAAGTGATAGGTATTCAACCAAATTTTAGATCATTTTCAAATAGGATAAAATACTAAATTAATAAAATATTTATCTATTTTGGCTTCTTATTACAAAGCAACAAAATATATTTTGGCTTGTTAGTATGCTCTGTTTCACATTTTTAAAAATTTGTGGGAAAAGTATTTTTAGAAATTACAGAGTATGTATTCATAAAATACTGATATGTAAAACACAAATGAAATTGCTTACTTTCCAGGTTTTCCCTGGAAATTAATGATACTAAGAGTTAGAAGTCTAATTAATATACATAATTAAAACTACTAAAATTCAGAAAAATAATTTTGTATATAAAGTGTACAGAAAAGCAAGATATGTTTTTGGTGAAGAAGGTTATAAGAAAAAAATAAGATTATTGCTTTTGTTAAAGAAAAAGTAACTTTTAATAGTTTAGAGGTTAAAGTTTGTTTTAGAATGAAAAAAGATACACATAAAACTGAATGAGTAAAAAGTTACAAAAGGATAATGAAAGATAAATCTTAAAATGTATTTGTATGTGTGATCAAACTGAATAAAATTAAATGAATTTAATACAGTATTTTTAAAAAGTCTTAATATCAAAATTACACTGATACAAAACTACAATGTGTCTTCTCTTTTCAATAAGATTTTTATATATTAAGAGATAGTGAGATATTTTTGTTTACCTTTTGAGTGAACTGAAAAGAGAGAGAGATTCTAATGTTAACAAAATATTTTCCTGTGCTTCATGTTTTCTTTATTGGGTCTTTGATTATTTAGGAAAACTAAACATTTAAAAAGTTAAAGGTTTTTTTGTTTTTTTTTTCAATCACATAGCTTCCTGTATTCGTTTTTAAAGTCTTTAAATTAACCAGAGTCTTGATTTTTATCATGTGCTTTAAAACTATTTTGATCATGTGCTTTAAAACTATTTTGTCAAACTTTTCAAAATCAAAATTAAATCTTTTTAATTTCAAGCAAACTTTCAGACATTGCAGAACGAACCCTAGACCAACAGAAATATATTAAACTGATTAGGCTCGTTTGCTAGGTTAAAATTATATAAAAAACATTGTCTAAATAGAAATTACATTTAACTTTCTTTGAGTTATATTTGGATATGGTAGTGACATGTATATTCCAAAATTATGTGAGATTCCTAGAAATCTAATATATTGTGGTATATGTTATCAGTCATAATTTTACTTATTATGTTTTATTGTTGTAGACCACAGAAATAACCAAATTTCCTTGTCAGTTGCATTATAATTATAATGAACTCCCATCAGTTCTCTAATCATGGCCATTGTGAGTCTTTTTGACCATAGGTGATTGCTTTATTCTAATGCTTTTTTATTTCCCTGAAAGCTCTTTGCAAATCTTACAGTGTTGTGTCCTCAAGGAGATATATGGAAAAAATAAAAAGAGCTCTAACAAATACAGGTTTCTAATAACTTTGAATTTGTACCATTGGACCCAATTTCCTAAACTCTAATAAGAAAAAAGCTGGACTCATAAAACTGCCAACATCAAGCAGAACAATAATTAATTACATAGTATTGAACTGATGAAGCATTATAATTTATGACTCTAAAATATTGCTAATTCTTGTTGTGTTTTGTTTTCTAGATTTTATTTTTTTCTCTTAAGTTATGTATAGTTTACAGCAATTTGGTAAAGATTACTTTCATAAATAGAATTGAAACATTTAGTTTTTTCTTTTTGATTGATCCTCTAAAGTTTTTAGACTATTGATGAATATTCGCATATTACAGCAATATATTTACTTATATAAGTTTAATTTAAAAACTGTTCTTCTACTAAGAGGACGATTGGAAACACTTGTTATATTATCAAGAGTTTTGCCTGTAATATCCTACAATCATATGTGACCAGACAATTTTAAGAAAGTGAGGTTGACTTTATAAAGTCACTAGAAGCTTTTTGGACAATTTGCATGACATCTTGTATACATGTTTCCCTTATAGGATTCTTAGTCTTGTGATTAAAGAATGTCACTTTCCGATAGGCCCAGGAACCTCAAGACATTTTAAGAGTCTTAAGAAGAGAAAAAATCACCCAATTTGTGCAAATATGATAGGCACAGTCTGAGGATGTGGTCTTAAGTTTGGCTTCTAAGCCTCAAAAGGCTTTCTAAAAGGTTAATCTGGGGTTTCTTATGAAAAAGTTCAAGCAAAAGCAATGTTAAAAGAGCCTATATAGTAAATCACTATTCATGCCAAACTTATGTAAATGATTAGGCAAATCTTAATGAGACTAAACATATTTTACAAATTAGTCTTACTATGATTATCTTTGATAGTAATGGGGAGGACTGGATAGAGAAAAATTATGTGACGGGGGGAAAAAAGACACTATAAGGCAATCATTAATGGATTCTAGCTCATTGTTTTTCGATTTTATTATTTACCTGCAATTTGCACCAAATCCTGAATTGTTTTCTGGCTGCAAGTCTCTGAACTAACATTTCCAAAGTTTTCTCCCATTTTTCCATCTTGGTGTCACTGCAGTTAAAACTGCTTTTTCTGGAACCCCACAAGTTAAAACTGATTGACTAGATTAGACTTCAGAGAAATTACCATACATTCAAACAGCAATCCAAAAAAATCTTCCAGATTGTCACCTCCTCTTCCTGCTCCAACTAAAGATCCTTCAAACCCAAATCTAGGAATGTTCTCAACCGATCGCCTTCCAAACTCTAGAAAACTAGTTTTTAGACTCCTCTAGACAATAGATTTTGTTTTTCTTCTGTTTCCATACAACTGCTTCTTAATGAAGATCAGTTTGTCTACATCATATATTGAGGCTAACTTTGAAAGCCCAATATCATCTTCTAGAATTAAACACAACTGTTTAATTAAACTGCACTATTCCCAGTGATAGGAGACTGGTATAATAGGATATTTTGCCACTCAGCTACAAACTTGGTTATTTTTTCTCAACAGCTACCCGCTCTGTGCGTTTTTGTGCATGAAACTGTAAGGGATGTTTCAGACAGAAGAATATTGTGGCTCAGAAAACAACACCCCAAAAGTACAATGCTTTGGCATGTTGAACACTTCAAGCTAAAATAGGAATGCCACAGAAGCTGCCCACAACTCAAGGACTTATTTTTAACCTCTCCTGTCTTCCTACCAGCACAGGGTGGGGTTTTACTCTAATATTTTTTATATGACTTAAGACCAGACCCTCCAAAGAGAATACAGTTGCCTTCCATCCCCTCACTGAAATTTCATTATCAACCACAGATTAAGGGATGTAACCACACCTGGACAGACTTTGTCACAAGACATCGTCTATCTCTCAGGATCATTCAAATTACAAAGAAAATCATTTATAAAATAATGTCTGCCTCTTGGGTCCTTTTAATTCACCTAAAACTATTTACTGCCTCTCAAAAATTTCACATTTACCTCTCCTTTTCCTCTTTGAAGAAGAGTACATAAGCATGAAAACCTTATTGGGTTATTGGGTAATAATTCTGCAATTCCCCTCTCATGAGTGTTAAATAATTTTTATGCCTTTTTCTTTTGTTAATCTGTGTATTGCCAGTTACACAGCAGCTGGCAAACCTCCAGAGAATAAGGGGAAACTTCCCTTTCTCTCCTACAAGTAACACTGAAGAACCAGTTTGTAAACTTCACATAATTTTTATTGTTACCTTTTAAATGGTTTACTGATTATTCTAAGAAAATCTTTTAATGTATCTCCATGACATTTTATAATACAGCACAAAAAAGAAAAATGCTAATTGTATGTACATTATAACATTTTACCATCATTTCTAAATTAAAAAGGATTAAATTGAGTTTGAAACTGCCTATGCAAAATTATGACAGTGAAGCAGCTTCATTGTCTGGGGTGAATATCTGGGGTTCATCATCTTGTGCCAAGAAAATTTAAGATACGGACACACATGAGGAGTTTAGGAGTAGAGGTTTAATACGCGGAAGAAGGAGAAAGGAGAACAGCTCTCTCTCTAGTGAGAGAGAGGGGCTTCGGGATAGGAAAGACCAGCTGGCATAGGATGCACCAGATTTTATAGGCAGACTTGAGGAGGTGGTGTCTGACTTACCTAGGGCCCTCAGATTGATTTGATCAGGTGTGACATATACATAGTGTGCAAGGAAGGCTGGCCACCCCACCCTAATCTTATTATGCAAATAGGCTTTCCACTTGACCTGCGGTATCTTGTCTGCTCCTTACTGTACACATGGCTGGCAAAAAGAAGAGAAGATGGAGCTGCCATTTTGAACATACCAAGTCCCAGGCAGTATTTTTCTGGCAACATTCACCTGTGCAAGCTTCCAGCTTGTTTGTCTGTACCTGCAGCTTGATTTTGCGGACTGCTATTTGTTAGAAAATGATTTTGGAGCTGCTTTTCATTAAAAAGGAAAACTTTCCCTAGGACTCCCGTGCCCTCACTATCTGCCTAAGTAATTTCTTCTGAACTCCTATATCAACAGCAAGAGAAATCTGACATAGTTGACTCTATCTTGCTTCTCATTTCCAAATTTCCTTGGTCATTTCTGAGAGTAGAAGCTAAACTTAGGAGAAATTCAGTTTATAGTTTAACTTGAAAGAAAGAATGAGAGCAATCTTTCTAAACCTAATCCCTTCCCCATTCAGGGCCGAAATTGTCTTCATAAGACTAACGAGAGGTCACAAAATAGGTATAGTTTCTATAATCCTTTACTGCTCAGAAGTTATGTAGCCAAAAGTCACAAAATTTGTGACCTAATTCATGACTCAACTCATCTTTTAACCCCACATAGCGGCAGACTTAGTGCATGAGGGCCATTTTCAACACCCACATGATTTCACTCCCAACCAATCAGCAGCACCGCACCCATTCCCTAGTCCCCTGCCCACCAGATTGTCTAGAAAAACCCTAAGCTCTAAGCCTTGAGGGAGACTAAGTGATAACTCCAGTTCTTCCATGTGTGCTGGCCTTTCATCAATTAAACTTTCTCTACTGCAATACCATGGTCTCAGTGGACTGATTTGCTCTGTGCAGTGGTCAGAAAGAACCTGCTGAATGATCACAAAAGGTAAAAAAGATATTGTCTTTCAATTTAACGGACAATGCCTCCTGCACATTCTAGGTATTTTAAAAATATTTTAAATTCACCCAAATTAGATTACAGGTATATATGCTTACGTGGTTTTTTGCTGATGGCTACTCTTCCTCTGAAACATAAAATATTTTCTGGAACAGTATTTCAAGCATCTTTTGAAAATTAGCCACATGAACTAATCATTTATATATATATATATAATGTTTTTTTTTTCTAAGGACTCAACAGAATAGATGACTCTATTGCAAATTGATCCCAACTCCTGAATTTGGTTAACTTTGACCTTTTCTGTAATTCTCCTAATTTAATTCCTTTAGCTCTAATTAGGTTGCCATGTACAATGTCACCCACTTCCACCCACTTGTTTATACTAACCTAATTTTTTAAATCACAAGTTCTGCTTTCAGTTGATTCTTAGGCAAGCATTCATACTGATGATGTTAAGCATTGCTCATAAGTCATTTCCTACTAAATTGATTAATTTTTTTTTGTTGTTAACACGTGGACTTTCTTAAATGCTAAAGGTGGCATTTTCTATTTGCTTACCTTGGTATCAGCTTCCTTATCCATAAATAGGAATAATAGTTTCATTTTGTTTTTATTTTTGTTTTCTTGAGACAGAGTCTCACTTGGTTGCCCAGGCTGGAGTGCAGTGGCACGATCTCAGTTCACTGCAACCTCTACCTCCCAGGTTCAAGCGATTCTCCTGCCTCAGCCTCCCAGGTAGCTGGGATTATAGGCGCACACCACCACACCTGGCTAATTTTTGTATTTTTTAGTATAAAAGGGGTTTCACTATGTTTCCAGGTTGGTCTCGAACTCCTGACTTCAGGTGATCCGCCTGCCTCGGCCTTCCAAAGTGCTGGGATTACAGCTGTCAGTTACTACACCTGGCCCAGGAACAATAGTTTCTAATAGTTTCTAGCGAGACACTATAGTCCCAGCTATTTGGGAAGTTGAGGTGGGTGGCTCACTTGAGCCTAGCAGGTGGAAGCTACAATGAGCTTAAAAAAAAAAAAAAAACTGAAGAATCTTTTAACAACTAAGACACTAAATTAGTAGTTTTTAAACTTTCCTCAAAAAAAGACTTAGACACAAATGGTTTCATTAGTAAATTCTATAAATTCTACCAATCTTTATAAAAACCAAAATTCTTCACAAACTTTTCCAAAATTAGGGAAGGGAAAAATTTCCAAATTATTCTATGAGGTCTGTATTGCCCTGATGCCAAAATTAAACAAAAATATGGCAAAAGGCACAACAAATCAATATTCCTTTTGAATATAGTTGCCAAAAATGTGCAACAACAACAACAACAACAACAAAAAATACAGCAAACCAAATCCCATAATATATATAAAGAATTACATATCATGGCTAAGTGGGGTTTATCCCAGGAATGCAAGGTTACTGTAACATCTTAAACCAATCAATGTAATAGATCTTTGCAATAGAATAAAGAACAAAACTCACCTGATAATCTCTATATACATTGAAAAGTCATTTGACAAAAATATTAATATGATACCTGTTTATTATAAAAATGCTCAACAAACTAGGAAAAAAAGAGAACTTTCTCAACCCGAAGAAGAAAATCCATGCAAAACCCATCTAAAGTACATAATGATGAAAAAATAATGCTTTTCCTATCAGATTAAAAATAAGCAAACAAAATGTTTCCTTTTGCCACTTCTATCCAACATTGCACTGGAGGGTCTAGCTAGAGCAAGTCCGGTGGCAGGGGCAAAAAAAGCATCCAGAATGAACAATTTGCTAATAAATGTTACAATGTAGGTGAACCTTGAATCACTATGCTAGATATAAAAACCAATCACAAAATATCACATATGATATGATTTCCTCATATGAAATGGCCAGAACAGACACATCTATAGATACAGAAAGTGGATCAGGGGTTGCCTAGGGCTGGAGGATTAGTAAAAATGCAGAGTAACTGGGAAGTTTAATAGGAGTGAGGTTTATTTTGGGGGTGACAAAATTATTTTCAAATTCAATTTTGGTAATTATTTACAACTCTCTGAATATAGTGAAAGTCATTTAATCATAGACATTAAATTGGTGAACCACAAAGTAATTGAATTGTATCTAAATAGTTTAAAGATATACTAATTTTAATTTCGTAAAATAATTCATAAATGGGCTGGGCACGATGGCTTATGCCTGTAATCCCAGCACTTTGGGAAGCTGAGGCAGGCAGATCACCTGTGATCAGGAGCTTGACCAGCCTGGCAAACATGGTGAAATCCCATCTGTATTAAAAATACAAAAACGGCTGGGCATGGTGGCTCATGCCTGTAATCTTAGCACTTTGGGAGGCTGAGGCAAGTGGATCACCTGATGTCAGGAGTTCAAGACCAACCTGGCCAACATGGTGAAACCCTGACTCTACTAGAAATACAAAAATTAGCTGGACGTGGTGGTGTGCACCTGTAGTCCCAGCTACTGGGGAGGCTGAGGCAGGAGAATCACTTGAACCCAGGATGTGAGGGTTTCAGTGAGCTGAGATTGAGCCACCACACTCCAGCCTAGGTGACACAGCGAGACTCCATCTCAAAACAATAATAATAATTCATAAATGGGGAGATGTCATTGTTACTATTACCTAGAGTAGTGCATACACAAAGTCTGTGAAAAGAACAACAACACCACCATGCATATATATATTTAATTTTGTGTTGTTAGTGTATTATTTCTGGCAGGCAGCTTCCTAGGTAGTAACTACATTTCTCAACTTCCCGGATAGTTTCCTGTGGTTAGTACTAGCCAATTTAGTGGTGTTTGTCGCTTCAGGGCCGGATTTTTTAAAAGCAGGTATGCATTATCCTTAGTGTCTATTTTCACTTCAGACAGTGAAAAAAAAAAATGACTATTGGGTGCTCCTCACAATGATCTTACATAAAATATATGAAAAATTTAAAATTTTCGAGTAACTACTAATTAATACCCTAGCTAATACAGAAGGCAAAAATATAATATGAGAGGTAAACGATAAGAGCTTACTAACTTCTAATGCATCCATGATGGTTTAGCCAAAATAGTTGTTCTTCCTTTTCATTGGCATGCAGAATCAAAATCACAGATTCCACAAGAAGATGGACTCGTGGTGAGGTACTTTGGGTTTTCTCAGCTCTCTTCCTCTTCTAAGGACAAGAGACAGTTTATCTTGTTGCAAATCCAACTGAAGTTAATCCCAGAAGTCTCCTGAAATAAGACTCCATCTCAAAAAAAAATCTATTTATCTGCGCGCACACACACACACACACACACACACACACACACATGCATCCATGTAACATTATATATGCTCCCCCAGATATCTCCTATTTAGCTCATTTTAGTTAAAATTAGTCAAATACAAGATTTTTTCCAAAAATTAACACTTTCAAAGCAAGAAAGTAAAATTTGCTCATTGTGTAATCTAGTTACAGAAATATCTTTTGACTTCATTGTATGTATATTATATACATATATGTATATATGTGTGTATATATTCTCACTATAATGTTCTCACCACTATATATACACATATATATGTATGTATATATAACACAATATAAGATCTAACCTCTTAAATTTTTGTGTGTGCAATAGTGTTGTTAACCATAGGCACAATGGTATGCAGCAGGTATCTAGAACTCACTCATCTTATATATTCTTGAAGGAGTGTATACAAGATGTATATGTATATTATCTTTTGTTTAGTATTTTTTTCTAAATCAACAGATACATGAGAATATTTATCTTAGGCACAAACTATTAATCTTCTAAGAGTGATAGTGTAAATTTTACTAATTTTCTCATTCCAGAGTGTTATCATGGTGTTTGGGTTTTTGTTGTTGTTGTGCTGTTACTTGTTTGGTTGGTTGGTTGGAGTAAAAACTGTCTATTCTGCATTAGAACTCACACACAGTGTGTCTGGATACCTGGTATGTGGTTAGTATCATGTGAATTATCTACATTAAATGATCTTCATGAAACTCAATGATTTTTCTAAATATAAAGATGTCATACAGTCAGATCTTCACCATTGTGGCTGCAAAGAACATAACCCATAGCCTAGCTGAAGTAATGGATCCTAGCAACAACTACAGATTTTATTTTCCTTGCTGGTCTTAGGCCAATTCTGTTCACTATTTTGGCTTATATTGTCAGTCAGGGGCTCTGAGGACTTAAAAAAACTTTTTTAAGAGACAAGTCCTGCTCTGTTTCCCAGGGTAGAGTGCAGTGGCTTGATCATTGCTCACTGCAGTCTCAAAGTCCTGGGTTTGCACTCCTTCCACCTCAGCCTCCCAAGTAACTAGGACTACAGGTGCTTGGCATCATGCCCAGATAATGTTTTTATTTTTATTTATTTTTTCTAGAGAAGGGATCTCCCTATGTTGTGCAGGCTAGTCTCATACTCCTAGCCTCAAGTATTCCTCCTGTCTTGGACTTCTAAAGTGCTGGGATTACAGGTGTGAACCACTGTCCCCAGCCTTTAAAATATTTTAATCTTCACAAATGAGTTATCTCAGACTAAGCAAGAAGGGTACATGGATGCCCTAGTCTTAAAGACTGGATGACAATAGGAAGACATTGTATTTTTAAGTGTATAGACCCCATAATCCATGGGGCATTAGACAGAGACTGAGGATTCTGAATAGGCATTATTAGACAGAGATGAGAAGTAATTTAGTTGTGGGGGTTATAGTTTTCATGCAACTAATCTGTTTCAGAATGTTAGACAACCACTTGGTGCAGTAGGAAAATATTCTAGCTCTATCAAAGAGAAAAAAAAAAAAACAGTGACAGCTCTCCAGGAACTGGGAATTCTGCCAGTAACTATGCTCATGAGCCTACTTCTCAGTAGCTTATATGAAAAGAAAATTTGCCTACTACCTTGTTCAAATTATGCCACATCCCTTAATAAATACTAAGAATGGTTTGTAGTCATCACTTATATATCTTTTACATACCCACACATGTATGCAAACACATACACGTACATACATATATATATACACATACATATATATAGGTACCAGAATGTATGTAAAATAACATGAAACAAATGATAATACAGCATGATAACATATATTGACCTTATCCTCAAGATTCAAATAATACCACTGTAAATTTTCTGCTTCAGGAAATCAAAATACAATTTAGAAAATGGTTCAGTATTTTAACAATCTTAAAACACTGTACGAAAAGAAGGTTCAAATTCTTGAAATATAATGAAAGATAAGTGAATACTGAGAAATGGCAAGAAACAAAATTGTTTAAAAGGAGTAAAACCTATATTGAGGGTAGCAAGTGATTTAAATGATACAACAGAAACTTGAATACATCGTGTGAAAGACATTCTTGAGATGATCTTCCATAATATAAAGGAAAAGGACAAAACTTACAGAAGGAGAAAACAAGTTAAGAAGGGTGACAATGTAATCTACAAATTATATGGGACACTTTGGAAGGAACCACAGCAACTAGAAAAGAAATGATAAATAAAATAAGCTAAGTTAATATAAAAGACATAATTAGCAGAATCCAGTAGAATAAAAAATATGCAAATATAACATTACTGGTATTACCATTAGATCAAAGTAATATAGAAAAAAATATATATGTCCAGGAACTGTGGCTCACGCCTGTAATCCCAGCACTTGCAGAGGCTGAGATTGGTGGATCACTTAAGGTCAGGAGTTCAAGGCCAGCCTGGCCAACATGGCAAAAGCCCACCTCTACTAAAAATACAAAAAAAATTAGCTGGGCATGGTGGCGTACCTATAATCCCAGCTATTTGGGAAGTTGAGGCATGAGAATTGCCTGAACCCAGGTGGTGGAGGTTTCAGTGAGCCATGATCGTGCCACTGCACTCCAGCCAGGGTGACAGAGCGAGACTCCATCTCAAAAAAATAATATATATATATACACACACACACACACACACACACACACACATCCATGTAACAGTGAGGTTAAGTTCCTCATAAAGTACTAAAATTCAAACTCAACGTAAACTTCCTATTTGTAGTGCTCAAAGTCCCACACCGAATAAGCATTTTTAAATTCAAATCTAATTTTCTTCTCTAATGTTAGGATGAGATCTCACCAGTCTGACTCCTACACAGGAAATTGTGTAGGAGTCACACATATCTGAATGTAATACAAACAACAGGTACCTGAAGGTGCTAGAGAGTGAACAGAATTAGACAAACATTGTGGGGTGCACACACTGAGAGGAGAGGAATTTTGCAAATTGATTTCATGTTGTCATTGGCTTTTAGGTTTGAGCCAAGAACATTCACTATATGGGGTGGGAGACGAAGAGAGTACCATTGGAAAAACCACTATCTTTTGGACCTGGCTACCCATGGCCTCTAAAGAAAGTAGAGGAATCCTATAAGAGAAAGGGACAAGGAGGTGATTACCTAATTCTCTGACCAAACACATGCAGGAGCCTCAAAGCTAGTTAGTTATATATATTCACGGGCATTTACCTTTTCAAAAATGTTATAAACTACACATGTTTTAAAGTATATTTAAAAGCAATGAATACTTGCTGAAAAAAATCTAAATTTACAGAAATAGATACATAAAATAAAGTTAATTTTCCTGTAATTGGATTTATTCCAATTGTCTGACAAATTAATTAAAATTAAGACTTCAAGGTATGGAAGCCATGGTATATACTTCCTTTCTTTGCTAATCCCAAGAAACTGGAAAAAGTGTTGTTTGTAACTTGGCTTTCACTATCCAGTTAAATGTGTTTGCTGCTTAGCTTCATGATCACTTAAGACAATTGATGCTGCTTCTCTCTTTAACACTTGTTAACAGAAAATTTAAACTTTTTACATACTCAGTAGATTGGGCCTATAGAATTACTAATCCTAAGGAAATGTTTTCCTGAGCAGAAAGAACTGTGGAGAGCAACATAACTGATATAGTCATGGACAACAAATTTGAGAAAAGGTTTTCTGAATATTCAAATTGAGTATCTTTTTATTTTAATTTTTATTTTTTGTAGGAACAGGGTCTTGTTCTGTTGCTCAGACTGGTTCCAAACTCCTAATTTCAAGCAATCCTCCTGCCTTGGTTTCCCAAAGTGCTGAGATTATAATCATGAGCCACCATGCCTGGCTCAATTTTATTTTTACATTGGTCAAATTTTTTATTTGTCAGCAGACTTCTTTTCTAAAATTCTTTAAGGACCATAGTTAAGCCTCACAATCTAGTGGCTTAACTATGAATATAAGAATACAGTGTGTATAGTATATTTCCAACTATTATATAAATTTAAGCAAAATGATTACATGAAAAGCATCTAAGTGATAAATTATTGATTGTAATGGATGGCACACTAATGTTAAAGAAGTATGAATTAACTTTGTTAAACAATAGTGAGTGTCAGTAATTATGAATTCTTTTTAAAACTTACTTGTTTCTAAGTTCTATTATGGTGTTTCAGGTGAAGTCTATCCAAAACCAAAATATATTTTTTTCCACTGCTAGAATTGTCCATATCAGTAATTCCGTTTGATCTTTTAAAAGAGAGCATTGTTTGAGGTGGCCGTTCGTTGGTTCTCTGACAAATGGCCCGTGTCCATACGGAGCAATAAATGGCAACGTATCTGCCTATTCATTCTCCTCTCAAAAATCTCCCTGACAGATAGCAACAAAACATTATTGGAGGTCAAACAGGAATAGACACGGCTTTAATAAGCGGAGGGAGAATGCCATGATTCACATCCAAGGTCTTTTCTCAGCTTGCCTCTTTCTCTAACAAGGTCCAGGACTCGAGCTACTCCCCTGGAATAACAAATGCATGTGGATGGAAAGCCCGCGGCACCTCTCATCTGTGTACCTAGATTACAGCTGATCTCAGTTGTCCTGATGAATTTACACAGATGGCCAGCTGCAAGGCAGCATATCTGGTAGAGGTCAAATAACGGGTACTTTTAAACATCTCTTCCAAGGAAGAAAAATCCCCCATGATGCTAACCATTTAAGAAAAAATAGTATCTCTATAAAACTGCTCTTTAAATAAGGATCTTTCTTGTGCCTGGTCACTTTGTGGCTGAAATAAAACGTAGACAGAAATCAGTGTGCTGCAATCTGGGCCTTGAGAACCTATCTAAAATGCGATGTTTGGTTAATCAAGTGAGTTTAGGAATTTTAGTTTTTAGGTTTTTCAAGACTGAAGTTTCCATTGGATCAGGAATTCTTGTCTGCTGTAGATTTATATTCATGAGCATTGTGTGGAAATTGTGAGCTGCTTAGGTGGTTGCAGTGGGGAGTTATTCTATTCCTGGGTTAGAAAAGTAAGCTAAAGATGAGGTTAAAATTCTAAACCTCTAACTTGGTTGTCTTCTATGAGATTCAAATTTCCCCATCTTCAGATTTGGGGTGTTAATTTTGAACCTTTATATTTGTTGTGGAAGGTTGTTGGAGTAATTAAATAAAATATTTTGTATAATGTTCTTACCACATAGAAGAACCCCAATATTGTGTCAGTTTCCTTTTGTTTTCCTTTGTCTCAGGAGAATGAACTCTAGGCCCCAAATAGTCAAGTTGGAATTCGTCCTCTTTAATTTAATAATTTAGACCCACTTTATGTTTCTTCCTCATCCACTTGATCTATTTAATTCTTTATATCCCATTCCCAATACTCATTCCTGTCCATACCCACAAACACACTCCCACACACACCAACACACACATCTCCCTAAGATATTTGACTTAGAAGTTTGTCTTGTTTTCCAGGCTAACGCCTACCTTAGAAAGCATTTTAAGAGTCTAGCCCTGACTAGTTCCTACATTCTATGACTTATGATATGAGAGGGGGGCAGGGAAGTGCTGTGCAGAGGAGGGAGTGGTCACTGGCGAGGTCTCCACCCCAGGACCTGTGCCCTCGGACCTAGGTGAGGACAGGCTTTTCTGTTTTCCCGCCTAACTGTTGCATTTCCCAAGACCACCCTAGCCTGCCACGGCCCCATCCTGTGCCTATAAAAACCCGAAGACCCTAGCGGGCGCGCACACAAGCGGCTGGACATCGAGAGGAACACACCAGCGTAAGAGCACACTGACAGACACTGGCAAACCAGCAGGCCAGCAACCAGTGGAATGACTTGGAGTTTGACGGGGCAGCTGGAGAACTTGGCTGCTGAGCAGCCCGTCTCCCTGGGAAAACCACCTTCCCACTTGTCTCCCTTCTGGCTCCCATATCTGCGGAGAGCTACTTTCACTCAGTAAAACCTTGCACTCATTTTCCAAGCCCAGGAGTGATCCGATTCTTCCGGTACACCAAGGCAAGAAAACTTGGGATACAGAAACCACTCTGTCCTTGCCATAAGACAAGCTGCCTGTGGATGGCTAAACTCAAATAGCACATGGTAACACATGCCCACTGGGGAGCTGTAAACATACACCCGTAGATGCTGCTGTGGGGTCAGAGCCCAGGCTCCCCCAAACCTGCCTGTCTGTCTGCCTGCTCCCCATAGGGGTTTTGAGCAGCAGGGCACCGGAGAAGCAAGCCACACCCCCTTTGCCCCCTCTATGAGGGGGACAAGGGAACATTTCTGGTTTTAGAATCAAGGTATATTATGACCAGTTGCAGCAGACTTTTAAGTTTTCAGCTCTCCAGTTTTACTTCCTGGATGTTAATTACACTTCCTCCACCCTGTTAAATTCAGGCCTGACATATGATAGGCTTTGATTAATAAAATTTGAGGAGAAATGACGCATTTCACTTCTGAGGAGATGTTTTAAAAGCCAGTGCCTATGCCATGCATTTGTTTTTCCTTTCCCCTTGCCACTAAAACTGTTTGAAAAAGCGACTGCTCTGTTAGTCTGGGTTCCAAACAGAGGACATTGATAATACAGATGAGGGCTCCCAGCCTACTTTTGATCAACTACATTGTGATCTGGAAATAAGCATTTCTAAGTCACTGAGATTTGGGAGATTCTCTATTACTAGAGCTTAACCTACCCTCCATGACTAGTATATTACTCCAGACTAGAGTAAACACTTCATTTTGAGTATACTTCAGCCTTTTTTAAAAATCGAATATGCTTTTCATAAACCTTCCTAATACCGTAGTCATTTGATTTAACTAGGATAGTTTGATGCATTTCAACTTCGCATTAAGAGAGTATAGCTAGGCCAAGCATAGTGGCTCATGCCTCATCCCAACAGTTTGGGAGGCCAAGGCAGGAGGATTGCTTGAGACCAGAAGTTCAAGTCCAGCCTGGGCAACGTAATGAAATATTGTCTCTACAAAAAATTAAAAATAAAATATAGGCCGGGTGTGGTGGCTCATGTCTGTAATTCCAGCACTTTGGGAGGCCAAGGCAGGTGGATCACCTGAGATCAGGAGTTTGAGACCAGCCCGGTCAACAGGGTGAAACCCTGTTTCTACTAAAAAAAAAAATTAAAAAAAAAAAAAAGCAGGATTGATGACTCACACCTGTAATCCCAGCTACTTGGAAAGCTGAGGCGCAAGAATCGCTTGACCCCGGGAGGTGGAGGTTGCAGTGAGCAGAGGTCACACCACTGCACTCCAGCCTGGGTGACGGGTGAGATTCCATCTCAAAAATAAATGAATGAATAAATAAATAAAATAAATTAGCTGGGTATGGTGGTGTGTGCCTATAGCTACTCAGGAGGCTGAGGCAGGAGGATTGCTTGAGCCCAGGAATTTGAGGTTACAGTGAGCTGTGATCATATCACTGTACTCTACCCTAGAGTACAGAGTAAGAGCCTGTCTCTTAAAAAAATTAAAAATAACAAAAAATATATATGGCTATGTCCTTGAGTCTCTAGTGCCGACTTGCATTACTTGATAATTTCTTAGATTTACATAGAGCCCTTGCCTTGGGGTTTGTATCAATTTAATCTCCCATCTGTTGCAAAACTCATTTATTCATTTTGGGCACCTTAATGACTATTGTTTTCATGAACTGTGTAGGACCTGATATAACCATCTCTTCTTGTGCACTAGGCTTTATAGCCTTAGACTTAGTATCTTTTCTAAGCACAAGCACCTTGATATTGATTTCTTGATGCCTATTCAGCCACTATTTCTGTGGAAAGATTCAGTTTCTTTCACTCTCAGTCTATCAAATGAATGAATTCTATTAAAGCTATCCTTTGACCAATAATGGAATGCTCATTCTGTGAGTTTCTCACTTTGTGACATTATCATTTTAATTATGACATAATATTGGTTAGAATTTAATAAAACGTGCCATCAAAGATAGTTCAACTAATTGTGTAGGCCAAATTAATTTACCTATGAGATGGGAAAATGATTCAGAAAAGGAAATATAAATTGTCTATAACTCCTATGCATGCTTGTGTGCATACACATGTATATGCACACATGTACAAACATTCTTTAGGGCTAAGTTAATTTCTTTCCTTGTATATATTTTTCATAGATGCTATAGTTGGTAAGCAGTGAACTATTATATTTTGGGGGAAAATATCATTGCTTCCCAGATAATTTTTAGAATTTTACAATGTACTCAAAGAATTAAATGTCTATATAATATATGAATGCCACTAGACTACATTACTCTCCAGGCTGACATGCAGAATTTTTTTAAAGTATTATATTGCTGGGATACCATACTGATGATTCCAATATAGTAACCATGTGCTTCCCACCCTGCTATAAACTATTTAAGAAGGCGTGAGTCTTCTGTATTTAAGGACAGATCTCTGAGAAGCCTGAATTAATGTTTAATCAAACTCCTGATTCTTCAGCTTGTCATACCTCTCAGTCATGCTTCTCAGCCTCATTCTGTCTATTCTCACACTCATGTGCCTTGTCATTGATTTGCCCACAGCATCTAGTCCAGTCCTCTTATCAGTAAAAATTACCTGCTCTCAGGACTCCTTTAGGGAGAAACTAGCCTTCCAGACTCATTCAACCACATCAATTCCAGGGGCAGCTCTTCAGGTTTTAGCACACCAGTCATAGAAATCACAGTACCCTTTAGCACTTTTTCCTTGCACGAAGTGGGAGAAAAACATTGTTGTGATGAAATAAACCTAAAGTCCAGAAACATGTTAAGTAATTTTCTTCATAACCACATAATCAGTAGACCCAGAGTTCAGTGTAGGTCTATATCTTCTTATAGGCAGTCATTGAGGAAAAACTGAAAAAGTCATAATGCCTTGAGTACTGATAAAGGAATTTTATTTGTTTTATCAGGGATGAAAAAGTATGAGGCAGAAAAATGGATGCTGATAGTCTCCTACTTTATGTAATAAACTGCCTGCAGACGAATGGAAGAGAGAGAAAATGGTAGCAGAGCTTAGGGGATAAAGAATGATATGCAAAGTGTTCAGGGCAATGAATAAATGTTAAAGAGTGTTAATGAATGAGCTTTACAAGATCCACTGGTAACCTAGTTGGAACAGGATAAGCCTTATAGATTCAAGGCCAGCATTTTTCCACTTCCCATGCTCATCCACTTCTTCACTGCCTGAATCATTATTTCTTTAGTTGTTGTTGTTGTTTTGTTTTTGTTTTGTTTTGTTTCGTTTGAGACAGAGTCTCACTCTGTTGCCAAGGCTGGAGTACAGTGGCGCAATCTCGGCTCACTGCAAGCTCCGCCTCCTGGGTTCATGCCATTCTCCTGCCTCAGCCTCCCAAGTAGCTGGGACTACAGGTGCCCACCACCACACCTAGCTAATTTTTTGTATTTTCTTTTTTTAGTAGAGACGGGGGTTTCACCGTGTTAGCCAGGATGGTCTCGATCTCCTGACCTCATGATCCGCCCTCCTTGGCCTCCCAAAGTTCTGGGATTACACTGAATTATTATTTCCTAATGCTTTTACCTGTTGCAGAAATGTTACTGTGGGATAATGACTGAGAGCAACATACCAAGAGAAACTGAGGACATAGAGTATTTTGGCAAAGACATTTTTATTTTGTGCATTCAGCATGCATTCCATTTCTCTCAAAATTACCATAGGGATTTATTGTTCCTTGTAAAACCACCTTGAGGAAGGAAGGGTTTGACAAGCCTGAAAACATTCTCTCTGCTGTACTCTTAAAGATGTTAGAGCCTCCTAACATCTAATTATTGTTTGAGACACTAGCAATAAGCCCAGCCCATTCCTGAGCGTCTTACTTTGAGTAAGAAATCAACTTGATTGAGAAATCAAGTCCCAAGTCCTGGGCATTTCTGGACTTTGGCATCAAAAAATATTTAGGCTCAAGCTGTCCCTGATGGTCCATTCCATCAGTCCACCCCACTGGTGTTCTTTAATACAGGGTGGGAAGAGGGACAGGATTAGGAAAAATAATTAATAGATACTAGGCTTACTACATGGGTGATGAAATATCCTGTACAACAAATCCCCATGACAGAAGTTTACCTATGTAACAAACCTGCACTTGTACCCATGAACTTAAAATAAAAGTTAGAAAAAGGTAAGGATTTTAAGATTGATCTGAGAACAACCAACCAATTTATTTCTTTATTCCCTTGTCCTAAAGAATACCACAATTGATTTAGTGTTTTCTGTAATTTCAACATGAAATAAATGTAATTTCAGCATGAATTAAATGCCATAACAGAAAAGGAAAAAAGTAAAAGCAGCAGTGATTTTAGAATAAAACTTACATAAGTAGACACAGGGTCTGAGCAAGCTTCTCAAAAGGAAGAAAGCAAAGGTCTGGTTTAGAGATTTTCCTCCTTGAGTGTCAGAGTTTGTGTGTTTATGTGTGTGTGTGTGTGTGTGTGTGTTTTATGACACAGAGATAGACAGAGACACAAAGGGTATTATTTCTAAAAGAATTTGTAAAGATTTCTATATTCACAGAAATAGCCATACTTTGGATCAGTGTCTCATGTAGAGATCACAAAGCCTTGAGTAGGCCAGAAAATGCCCATGTTAATGTTTTCCCAGATTTCCTGGCATCCCTTCACTTGACCTCTTTATCTATTTTTTAAAGAGCTATGATATTTTTCCAGAATAGGACAGATCACAATAGCAAAATATAAATAATAGTATTTTTTTGCATTGCTATTATGGGGGTAAAACTTCCAGGCTCAGAAAATTAAAAAGATGAAGAAGGTACTTCTGCTTTTTGGTCCCACATGTGAATGTAGACATTGTTACTCCTGTTTTCACAACAAGAGATAGCCAGGCAAAGTGAAAATCTATTTTTTTTCCACCGCAAGAGACTAGACGTCACAGGGAAAATCATCACCCCAGTTTCTGGAGAGTCAGGCATACCCAGAAAGATACAGTACCCAAGATTCATTTATTTGGAACAGATGCCACTTGATGCCTAAGGCAATAGGAACACTTTATTCATAATTTTGATGCAGTGCTAGAGGCTGAGTGAGAATTAACATGCGAATGAGAAGCTGCTGAAGACTGCTGTCATAGAAGGACCTTCTCACCTTCACATGTTTGCCTCAGAATCCCTGGCATATTCTCACAGGTAGGATCTAAGAAAGTTCCTCACATGGCTCTGGCAGGGGGTGAGAAGGATAATCACTATGACACCCTTCCAAATGCTTTCTCCTAATGAAAGCCTCGTATTCAGGGGGATGGATTTGAACCAGAGGTCAATTTGGAAATTTTTTGCCAGCTGGAGGAAGGGAGCTGTACCTTACTTTATCTCTACTCTCCCTGTCTCACTTAAGTCAACAGGAAAGAGGGCTTCAAGAAAATACATGGATAATGTAGTACCTAGAGATAAGACTAAGGAAAAGAAAATTTAAAAAGCTGTACCCCTGCAAAGGGGCAAAAACATATCTGAGGGCCACACCCCTAAAACACAGGTCCACTAAAAGACAGACTAAATCAGAAGGTTATAGAACACCAGGAGTATAATTCAGAAAAAATGTATACACACACACACCCACATTATTATATATGTATACACACACGTTATATTGTATACATATAAATCAATGCATACATACATTATTATACACGTGTTTATATGTGTGTATGTATGTGTGTGTATATATAGAGAGAGAAAGAGAGAGTGAGAGAGATTTGTAATCATATCTCTTCTCTCTCATATGCTAACACCATGCTGATAAGCCCACAGGAAAAACAATGGAGAATTATGGGTGAAAGAGCTGAAGAGCTGAAAGACACAGACTGTCCTTGAGGAGAAGTACAAAGGGAAGCCCCCAAAGCCAAGAGGAGATGAAATAAACAAACCCATCATTGGGAATTTAAAAATCCTGTGCTAAAAGTTACCAAAACAAAACACAAACAAAAAAATTAAACACCGGCCAAATTTCTAGTCAAATTAACATACATCCTTACACTAAAGGTCTTATACCTCCGTTCCTATTACTCCATAAGACATGTCCAACTTTCAATAAAAACATTATGAGACACAACAAAAGGTAAGAAAAAAAAACAGTCTAAAGAGAAAAAGCAGTAATCAAAACTGTACGCAGTTATGATACAGATGGAGGAATTATCAGAAGAGGATTTAAAGGAACCATGATTAACGTGAAAAAGTAGATCACATGCAAGACCAGATGAATAATGTCAGCAGAGAGATGGTAAATATAAGAAAAATTGTAAGTACATGCTAGAGATCAAGAACAGGATAACACAAATCAATAAAAAATTAAAAGAAATAGGAAAGGGGTTATCTTTAGCTGCAAAGGAGCAAGGAATTATGCAAAGAATTCCAAAGAAAATATAATTATAATGAATTACAATAGAGTCAAGCAAGAAGAGATTGGAGTGAAATGTTTGAACCATTGAAAGAAAGTAAACAAACTCTGCCAACCTAGAATTCTACATCCAGCAAAACTATCCCTAAACTGTGAAGGAAAAATAAAAACTGTCTCAAGAAACAAAAACTGAGAAATTTATTGCCAGTAGAACTTCCTTGCAAGAAATGTTAAAAGACTACTCAAACCGTTCTGAAAAATAGAGGAAGAGCAAATACATTCAAACTCATTCTATGAGACCAGTATTACCCTGATATTAAAATTAAAGACATGTCAAAAAAAGAAAACTGCAGGCCAATATCACTGATGAATACTGATGCAAAAATCTTCGACAAAATACTAGCAAACAGAATTCAATAATACATTAGAAACATCATCCATCATGGCCAAGTGAGATTTATCCCTGGGATATAAGGATAGCTCAATAGATGCAAATCTATCAACATGATACATTATATCAACAAAATGAAAGATAAAAACCATATGATCATTTCCGTTGATGCTGAGAAAGCATTTGATAAAATTCAGTATCACTTAATTATAAAAACATCCCACAAAAAACTGGGTGTACAAGGAACATACCTCAACATACTAAAAGCCATGTGTTACAGACCTATAGCTAGTATCATACTGAATGGGGAAAAGTTAAAAGCATTCCCCTAAGATTTAAAACACAACAAGAATGCCCATTGTCACTAGTGTTATTCAACATAGTGCTGGAAGTCCTAGCTAGAGCAATAAGATAAGCGGAAGACATAAAGGGCATCCCAATTGGAAAGAAAGAAGCCAAATTATCCTTGTTTGCCAATTTTATCATCTTATCTTGGAAAAACCTAAAGATTCCACAAGAAAACTGTTGAACTGATAAATTCAATAAAGTTACAGGATACAAAATAAACATCAAAAATTAGTAACATGTCTACATGTCAATAGTGAACAATGGGAAAAATAAATTTAAAAAATAATCCCACTTATAACAGCCACACATAAAATAAAATACCTAGGAAGTAATTTAACAGAAAGAAATAAAAGATTTCTACAATGAAAACCAGAGAACACTGATGAAAAAAATTTAAAAGGACACCAAAAAATGGAAAGATATTCCATGTTCATAGATTGGAAGATTCAATAATGTTAAAATGTCCATACTACCCAAATCAATCTACAGATTCAAGAAAATCCCTATCAAAATACCAAAAACATTCCTTACAGAAATAGAAAAAAAATTCTAAAATGTATATGAAACCACAAAAGACCCAGAATAGATAAAGCTATCCTAAGCAAAAATAACAAAACAAGAAGAATCACATTACCTGACTTCAAATTATACTACAGAGGTATAATAACCAAAACAGCATGGCACTAGCATAAAACAGACACATAAACCAATGGAACAGAATAGAGAACCCAGAAACAAATCCACAGACCTATAGTAAACTCATTTTTGACAAAGGTGCCAACTACATACACTGGGGAAGAGAAAATCTCTTGAATAAATGGTGCTGGGAAAACTGGATAACCATATGCAGAAGAAAGAAACCGAACTCCTATCTCTGGCCATATACAAATATCAATCAAAATGGATTAAAGACTTAAACCTAAGACCTCAAACTATGAAACTACTACAAGAAAGCATTGGGGCAACTCTCCAGGACATTGGTCTGGGCAAAGATTTCTTGAGCAGTGTCCCACAAGCACAGGCAACCAAAGCAAACACAGACAAATGGGATAACATCAAGTTAAAAAGCTGCTCCACAGAAAAGGATACAATCAACAAAGTGAAGAGACAAACAACAGAATAGGATAAAATATTTGCAAACTATGCATCTGACAAAGGATTAATAATCAGAATATATAAGGAGCTCCAACAACACTATAGGGAAAAAAATCTCATAATCTGTTCCAAAAATGAGCAAATATTTGAATAGAATTTTCTCAAAGACATAAAAATGGCAAACATGCATATTAAAAGATGCTCAACATCATTGATTATCAGAGAAATTCAAATTAAAGCTGTAATGAGATATCATCTCACCTTAGTTAAAATGGCATATGTCCGAAAGACTGACTATAACAAATGCTAGCAAGGGTGTGGAGAAAAGGGAACCCTTATTCACTGTTGGTGGGAATGTAAATTAGCACAACCACTATGGAGAACAGTTTAGAGATTTCTCATAAAACTAAAAATAGAGATACTATATGATCCAGCAATCCCACTGTTGGGTATATATCCAAAAGAAAGGAAATAAGTATATCAAAGAGATAGCTTCACTCCTATGTTTGTTGCAGCATTGTTTACAATAGCTAAGATTTGGAAACAACCTAAGATTTCATCAACAGATGAATTTATAAAGAAAATGTGGTACATATACCCAATGCAGTTACTATTCAGCCATAAAAAAGAATGAGATCCAGTTCCATGGACGGAACTGGAGATCATTATGTTAAGTGAAATAAACAAGTCCCAGAAAGGCAAACTTCACACATTCTCATTTATTTGTGGGATACATGAAAATCAAAATAATTAAACTCAGAGACATAGATAGTAGAAGAATGGGTATCAGAGGCTGGAAAGGGTAGTGGGGGTTGAGGGGGAGGTGGGGATGGCTAAGGAGTACAAAAAAAAATTGAGAGAATAAATAAGACCTACTATTTAATAGCACAATAGGGTGACTATAGTCAATAATAACTTAATTGTATATTTTAAAATAACTTAAAGGATGTAATTGGATTGTTTGTAATTCAAAGGATAAATGTTTGAGGGGATGAATACCCCGTTATGGATGATGTGCTTATTTCACATTGCATGCCTTATTAAAATATCTCATGTATCCTGTAAATATATGTACCCACCTATTATGTACCCAAAAATTTTTTTAAATAATTTTTTTTTAATTTTAGAAAAAGAAATGTTAAATTTTTCAGGCAGAAGGAAAATTAAACAGGCCAGAAACCTGTATCTACATTTAAAAAAGAGAAGAGTGTCAGCAAAGGAATAAATAAAAATAATAATGCTTCTTAATTTTTCATTTCTTATTAATGTAAAAGTTATCTATAATAGTAACAATATATTGTATCATATTAAAAGTATATAAAGTAACATAGGTAATGGAAATTAGTGACAGCAATGCCACAATATATGGGAAGGAGAAGTTAAGAATACTTTGTTACAAAGCACCTGCACAACAGGTAAAGCAGTACGTTGTTATTTGAAGGCAGACCTAAATTAATTAAAAATATGCAGTGAAAAATATAGGCCATTACTAAAAATAGTTTTAAAGAAGTACAATTGATAGGCTGAAGGAGTGCCTAAAATGAGATTACATAAAATGCTCCACATCAGAAAAGAAAGAAAAAGAGGAGAAATAAAGAAAAAAAATGCAGCAAATGGTTATGAATACGGTAGCTATAAATCCAAATATACAATTAAGCAACTTAAATGTGAATGGTCCAAATACACCAATGGAAAGAAGGAGACTGTCAGAGTGTATAAAAAAATCTAACTATGTGTTTTCTATAAGAAACCCACTTTAAGCATTAAGATTCCAATAGTTTAAAATTAAAGAAATAGAGAAATATATTATGCTAATACTAATAATAAAAACTCAGTAGCTATATGAATTTCAGACACAACAGACTGAAGAACACGTAAAACAACCAGCGATAATCAGAAAATATTACGCAATGATAAAAGAGTCCATTGTAGAAGATGTAAGAATCCTCAACTTTTATGCATGAACAACAGAGTATGAAATTACAACAGACAAAAATGACAGAACTGGTTTTTAAAAACAGACAAACCCACCACTTTAGTTAGAGATATCAACACCTATATCTCAGTAAATCATAGATAAAGCAGACAGAAGATCAGAAAGGACATAGATGACCTGAACAACTCTGTAAATCAACTTCATAAAACTGACATTTATACAATACATCACCCAACAAAAATAGCATCTACATTCTTCTCAAGCATTCTGGGCCATAAAACACACTGTGGCTAATTTAAAGGAATATAAATTATTAACACATGCTCTTAGTCTACCACGGCATTAAACTAGAAATCAACAACAGAGAGAGAGCTGGACAATTTTTTAATATTGGAAATTAAATGACACAATTCTAAATCTAGCATAAAAGAAGGTGCCTCAGCAGAAATTTTAACATATATTTAAATAAATGAAAATGACAATACAATTTATCAAATTTTGTGGGATGCAGCTAAAGCGGTGCTCAGATATATGTTATAGTATTAAATGCATATGTTAGTAAAGAGGAAATAACTAAGATCAATAACCTAAACTTCCACCTTTGAAACCATGGAAACAAAGCAAACTAAATCTAAAGTAAGCAGAAAGAAAGAAATGATAAAAATTAGGGCAGAAATTAATAAATTGAACACAGGAAGGTAATAGAGAAAATAAATGAAACTAAAGGCTGGTTTCTTGAAAAGATTAATAAAATTATAAGTCTCTAGCCAGCCTAACCATGAAAAAAGAGAGAAGACACAAATTACCAATATCATTAACGAAAGAGGAATCATCACTACTGACCATTAAAAGGATAAGGAAATACAACAAATAGCCCTAGTCCCATATATTTGATAACATATAGATAAATTTCTTGAAAGATACAAGTTACAAAATCTTCAAAGAAGAAATGTATTTTCTGAATACCACTGTATCTATATCAAAAATTATATTGGTAGCTAAAAACTTCTCAAAAAATACTGAGGTCAGATGATTTCAATAATGAATTCTATTGTACATCTGAGAAAGATATAAAGCCAATTGTATACAATATCTTCCAAAAAATTGAAGAAGAGAAAACATATTCTAACTTATTTTATGAGGGCAACATTACCCAAAAAACAAATTAAAAAAAAAAAAAGATTTCACTAGAAAAGGAAGCCACGGATGAGTATCGTTCCTTGACATTGATGCAGAACTCCTTTACAAAACTGAATCCAGCTGTGTATTACATAGGATAATATACCATGACCAAGTGTTTTTCATTCTAAGAATGCAAGGTTGATTCCACCTTTATTAATAAGTCAGTGCAATTCATCATATTAACAGATTAAATTATAAAAAACGTTATCCCATTAATAAATGAAGAAAAAGCATCCAACCATGTTCAATATGCATTCATAATTTTTAAAAACTCTGAAATACACTAAAAATACAAATCCTTGTTTAACTGAATAAAGGGTATATTAAAAAAAAAAACAACTACAACTAACATACTACTTGATAGAGAAAGACTCAACACTCTCTCCCTAAGATTCGAATAGGGCAAAGATGTCCTTACCACTTCTATTCAACAATGTACTGGAAATCCCAGCAGTTGCAATCAGACAGGAAAGGAAAAAAATCTGTCTTTATTTATAGATGACATGACTTTCTTTGTAGACAATCCCAAGAAAATTCCTAGAACTAATAAGTGACTTATGCAAAGTCACAACACACACAGTCAGTATACAAAAAAGAATGCTTTTCTATATAGCACCAATGAATAGCTAGATATAAATCCTAAAAGCATAAAATGCTATGTTTTATAAATTTTATAAAATGTAGTTATAAATATTTAATAAAATACTTATTTGCAATTTTAAAAATTTATAAAATTTTATGTAAAATTTTATAAATATATAAAATTGTGTAAATAAAAATAGATTTATAAATATAATATCATTTACAGTAGCATCTCAAAATAAAGTACCTAGGTATAACTCTAACAAAATATGCATAGGATCTAGCTATATGTAAAAGCAACAAAATAGAGATGAAAGAAATAAAATAAGATCTAAATAATTGGAGAGATAATTACATGTTTATGGGTTAGAATGATCAACACTATTGAGATGTCAATTCTTCACAGTTTGAGATATAGATTTAATGCAACCACAGTTAAAATCCCAGCAAACCATTTGTAGATACTGACAAACTGATTCTAAAATTTATATGGAGAGAAAAATTACCTAGAATCTCCAATACAATTCTGAAAACTAATACCACATTTATGAGATTCGCATTACTCAAATTTAATACTTACTGTGAAGCTGCAGTAATCAAGATAGCATATTGGTGAAAAATAAACATATATCAATGGAACAGAACAGAGTGCCTAGAAATAGACTTATACGATATAGTTAAATGGTTTTGTATAAAGGTGAAATGGCAATTGAAATAAGATATGACAATATTTTCAACAAGTAGTTCTGGAAAAATCAGAGGTACAAATTTTTTAAAATCCTCTATCCTGGTCTCACAACTTATAAAACATTAACTCAAAATAGATCCTACACCTAAATGTAAAGTGAAAAATGAATAAAACTTTTTAAAGAAAACATACATAAAAACCTGTGTGATATTGAGTTTGGTTATGAGTTCTTAGCTATCTTACCAAAAGGTTAATTCATAAAAGAAGAAATAAGTTGAACATTATTAAAATTAAATATTTCTGTGAAATACATTGTTAAGAGAATTAACAGATTGGGAAAAAATGTCTGCAAATCATATGCTTGATAAAGAACTATCGCCCAAAATATATATAGAACATTTAAGATCCAATAACAACAACAACAAAAAACAATCAAAAATGGGCAAAAATCTGTACATACATTTTACTAAATGAGATATACAGACAGTAAATAAGCATATGAAAAGTGTTCAGCATTATTTGTCATCAGGGAAATGCAATTTTTTTTTTTTTTTTTTTTTTTTTGAGACGGAGTCTCACTCTGTCGCCCAGGCTGGAGTGAAGTGGGGGAATGCAAATTTAAAACCACTACAAACCTATTAGAATGTCTAAAATCCAAAAATATGACAAAAGCAACTGTAGGTGAGAATGTGGAACAACAGAACACTCAGGCATTGCATATGGAAGTGCAACATGGTACAGCTACTTTGAAAACAATCTGGCAAAACAAAACATAGTCTTAACATATAGTCCATCAATTATGCTTCTGGGTATTTACCTAACTGGTTTGAAAACTCACAAAACACTGCCTGTGAATAATTGTAGCAGCTTTTTGCATAATTGTCAAAACTTGGAAACAACCAAGATGTCCTTTAAGAGGTAAATAGATAACCATACCATGATAATCCGTACTTTGAAAACTTTTCAGTGATGGAGAGCCATCAAGCCACTCGATGACATAGATGAATCTTAAATCATGCAAAGTCAAAGAAGTCAGTATAAGGTAACTTGCTGTATGCTGCCATCTATATTACATTCTGAGAAAGATAAAACTATGGAGATACAAAACATAGTGGTTGTCAGAGGTTTAGGGAGGGGGAAGGGTTGACTGGGTTAAACACAGGAGATTTCTTTAGGGGCATGAAATGAACCCTGGCATTCTTCAAGGCTTTATGAAGAGCCCAGAGAATTACAATTACCCTTTCAATGGGATTTTTTTCCTATTGAATTTAAGTACATGTTATGCACTTTGAAAAACAGGTACTAATTGACTAGAGATCCTAACAATATGGAAACCAAGTACTGTGGTGGTAGATACATAACAGTATCTATTTTTAAAAATCTACAGAAGTTTACAACATAACGAGTGATACTTGATGTATTTAAACTTTTAATGGAAATATCAAATATGGGGTTTGAGGAATTTCAGGATGTAATGTAGATCATGTCCCACAAAATGGAACTGTGATACAAATGTGTGCCATCCCCTCAGTGGAGGTGGTGCAAAAAAAATGAGATATTGACCTAAGTAATTTTTGAAATAACTTGAAATCATAAGACTAAGGAAACATTAATCGGGTATAAGTACTGTACTCTAATTGGTAATATTATTTCTAATAGGCACAGGGGTTAACAATTCTGAAACTGCTGCCCATCAATCCTGGCACTGAACAAATAAATTGATGAATGAAGAATGGTGAGAACAAGATTTCGCACTATTGGAGTGGGAGATTATAGATAGGCTAGGGGAGAAAGGTACAATGAAACACACTATAATCAGAGTATATATCTACATCTATGTATCTGTGAATCTGTTTATCTATCTGTCTGTGTATACACTGGTTAATGTACTTACGTATGTTGCCTATGTCTGTTCACTGAGAGGGTGTGGAAGCAATGATACCACTGTAAGGGGTAAGTGCAAGCACATTCAGCACCTGAACCTTGGTTTATAATACCATTCTTTAAAACAAGGAATCCCCTTTGGGAAGCCGAGGTGGGCGGATCACGAGGTCAAGAGACCATCCTGGCCAACATGGTGAAATTCTGTCTCTACTGAAAATACAAAAATTAGCTGGGCATGGTGGCACGTACCTGTAGTCCCAGCTACCTGGGAGACTGAGGCAGGAGAATCGCTTGAACCCAGGAGGCGGAGGTTGCAGTGAGCCAAGATCTCGACACTGCACTCAAGTCTGGTGACAGAATGAGACTCTGTCTCAAACAAAAACAAAAACAAAAACAAGGAATCATGATTCTTTAGAGAAATGGTAGATTATAGGGCTGAAGCAAAAACTGTACATTAGAAATCTGAAACATCTTGTAGTGCTAGAAAGTAAGGAAGTAATCAAAAATAAAATGATGATGTTATGTCAAAGGGACATAGGATCCAATTGGAAGATCTTCCATTGGCCAAGGTGGACAGATTTGAGCAGCACAATAAATAAAACAGTTTTGGATTTTTGGATGATAACCAGCATAAGATAAATATCCATCATTCCATACTGATATAAATAAATGATAAATAAATAAATGGGAAAAAGAGACAATTCTCCCATACAGAAGAATTCCAAGTGATGTATACAAATATTTCTCCCTTCAAAGAAATGGAGTATAACTATCTGTTAAATATGGACGGCATGGTGTGGCTTGATTCCTGAAGGTACAGTATAGAAAAGAGGTATATGAAAATATAACAATAGAACAATGAATCTTGGCAAACGCTATCTTAGCCAGGTGATCAAGTTTAACATCATCAGTGATAACTCAAGTTGATAGCATTTGCCCTTGATATGTTGCATTCAGAATGACACTTCACAGCTGTGGTTCTCCCCAAAACCAAAAATTCCAGTCTGACCATGAGAAGAACATCAGACACACCCAAATTAAGAGACATTCTACAAAATACCTGGCCTGTCAAGGTCGACAAAAACAAGCCTGAGAAACTCTCACAGTGCAATGGATCCTAAGGATACATGACAATTAAAGGCAACATGGTATCCTGAAGATGATCCTAGAACAGATAAATGACATTAAGAGAAAAGTAGTGACATTCAACTCAAGTATGAAGATTAGTCAATTTTTTGAAAAACAAAAAAGGTTTTATGAGGGAATATAAAATTGACATCATTGCTTCTCACCAGGCCATTAACTACCAAGCAAATTTTAAAAGAACTAGAAGCATATCCACAGAGTGAAGAAAGTTCTGGGGTTCTTCAAGGCTTTATGAAGAACACACAGTATCACAATTACCCTTGGATGGGCATTTTCTTCCAATCGAGTTTAAGTACATGTTACAACTTTGAAAAACAAGTACTAATAGACTAGACATCCTGATGATATGGAAATCAAGAAAAATGTTCTTCATTCTTTCTCTCTAAATTCTTTCACTCAGGTAATGTTTTGCCTGGAAATAGTAGTGCATGTTTAAATTACAAGATGTAGTAAGTTCTAACAACATCACCTTGCTAGGGATGAACTGCTTACAGGCTAAGAAATTATTTACCTTCTTAAATTTTGTAGGTGTGATCCCAGTGCATCTATGTTATTATTTGGAGTACTAATTTTTAAAAATTTGAAATTGGGACACATGAATAGTTTAGGGTTTGATTATTCTAATGTTGGAAGCTTTATAATAGCTACCACAGATGCAAGGAATGACGCTTCCAGACTGAATCTGCTGACGGGGACTAGCTTCCACTAGACATCTCAGTAATCCTTCTAGCTGAGAAACAGTCGAGAAAAATAAATTGTAAAGGAGGTTTCTGGAGCTTTTGAATTATTTAATTTTATGGAGAAGGAATGGACCTTAGTTTTAGGCTTTAATTTTGGTGGAAATTTGTTAATGGTTACCCGTATTGCTCTAATTTGAGCCATTTCTGTGGTGCAGGTGCTGTATTGGTGTTATGCTATCATGTGGCACTCACCATGTAGTTCTTCAGGGAGCAGAATTGGTCAGGGGCCTAACCACAAACCCGAAATGAACAATAGAATACTCAGTAAATATTTGGCCAAGCTTGCAGTGTAGTCTTGGAATTAATTTAAATATTGGCTGTCTGACATATTTCACATCCTTCTATCTCATTAGTTCCAGAAGATATAAATGAGCAAATGTTAAACACTGGGGGAAAACAGTCTAGCTTCTGATCTCTTCCGGTGCATAGTCAGCTGTTGCTCTGGCTGATTTTAGACTTAAATACTGAAACAGTGAGCTAAGAGAGAACACATCCACAAAATTGGGTCACATAAGAAGGATAATTTTTGAGAGATCACCTGTGTACAAATATTTTTCTTCTATTTACCAGTTGTGTGATTTTAGGTAAATTATTAATACTTGCTCAACCATACTTCATTATCTTTAAAATGGTGAACTATAGTAGCACATACTTCAAAGGATTGTTATAAGAGTAAAATAGGGCTGGGTGCAGTTGGTCACGCCTGTAACCCCAGCACTTTGGGAGGCCGAGGTGAGCGGATCACAAGGTCAGGAGATTGAGACCATCCTGGCTAACACGGTGAAACCCCATCTCTACTAAAAATACAAAAAGTTAGCCGGGCACCTGTAGTCCCAGCTACTCGGGAGGCTGAGGCAGGATATTGGCATGAACCTGGAAGGCAGAACTTGCGGTAAGCCGAGATCACAACACTGCACTCCAGCCTAGACGACAGCACGAGACTCCGTCTCAAAAAAAAAAAAAAAAAAAAAAAAAAAAAAAAAGAGTAAAATAGGATCATATGTAGGAAAAGTATTTATTCTAGTGTCTAACATATAGCAAGTCTCAAGAAAATTAGCGTCATTTTCATTGTATTTTTAAGAACAGCAGACAAGCATATTTACTACTCATGTCTTATGCTACTTTCCTTACAACAAAATTATCCCAATGACCGTTTTGCATGGCACATTTATGACTTTCTATTTATTCTTGTTCCTCCATCCCTTAAAGCTGATAAGCTCTGCATGTCTGCGTTTTCATATGAAGATAGACCCTCCTCTTACTTAAGCTCCTCACCTCTTCCCTCTGCCATGGGTCTTCTCCCTCACCATATGGCTCACCTCCTGCAGGAGCCAGCAGGTCATTAATTACTCAGTAAGGGTCTGCTGTGCTAACCTACCTCCCAGAACATTACAATAAAATATTAATGCCAAAAACTACTGAAAAATTAAACTCTGCGTGATCGCCCTTAGAGTTATGCAGTAATAACTCTGACAGTAAACTGTTGTTACCCAAACCAACTGTTAAAGTGAACTATGCTGCCTCTCTGAGAGGTGGCTGAAACAAAAGCACAGGTCCTTCTCACCCATCAATTTGTGTTATTTGGGAAGCAATCCACTTGTCACCCAGATTTGGCTGGTGAATAAAAAAAGTGGCATGAACTTATTTAATGAATTTTTTCTCCCTGTGTATCATGAGGACAGAGTTTCAGTAAACTCAGTTTTAAGACTGAATGAATCATCTAATCTTCCCATCTCTTCACTTGCCCTTTGATTTTACAGATGAGAAAATTGAGTTTCAGAGACATACAATGAATTGCCCAATATCTTGTATTGAATAGTGATGGCCGTTTTTCAAATTCATTCACTTGTCTCCTTATTCTCCTATTTCCCCAGGTGTTTTTTTGTTTGTTTGTTTGTTTTTTCAGGATCTTACACTTACAGCTTGCTTTTATATTCCTAAAAAATAGCTACTCTAAACATATGAAATGCACGTTCTTCCTTTGTCTTCCTTAAGCTATTCTCTATTGCGTGCTTTCTCCTCTATTCCTTTTAAAAATGCGAAATGTCAGAATCACAGTAAAATCTTCCCTTGAACACACTAAACCCAATTACTTTTATCAACAACAGCACTAAAACATATGTTAACATGATTGATGGTTTCTGTGCCTTTATTTCTAAATATATTATACAATCTTTGATAAAAAGCATTTATGTATTAACATATTTTAAATTGGGCTTTATTTTGTAAAGTACTATTAGGTTCACAACAAAATTGAATGGAAAGTGTAGACAGTTGCCACATGCCCCCAACCTACATACACAGACGGCCTTTCCATAATCAACACACTGCTGCCCCCGGCAACCCCGCCCCAGCGAAGGGTGGTACATTTGTTACAATTGATGAACCTTCATTGGCACATCATTATCCTCCCAAGTTCATTGTTTACATTAGGGCTTATTCTTAGTGTTATGCATTCTATGGGTTTCAACAAATGTATAATAAATTATATTTAACATTATAATATTATAAAGAATAGGCTGGGTGTGGTGGCTCATGCCTGTAATCCCAGCACTTTGGGAGGCCAAGGCGGGTGGATCACCTGAGGTCAGGAGTTCGAGACCAGCCCGACCAACATGGGAAATCTCATCTCTACTAAATACAAAAATTTAGCCAGGCGTGGTGGCGCATGCCTGTAATCCCAGCTACTTGTGAGGCTGAGGTAGGAGAATCTCTTGAACCCAGGAGGCAGAGGTTGCAATGAGCAGAGATTGTACCATTGCACTCCAGCCTGGGCAACAAGAACAAACTCCATCTCAAAAATAAATAAATAAATAAATTATGAAGAATAATTTCGCTGCTCTGAAATTTCTCTGTACTCTGCCTATTCATTCTTCTTTACCCCTAGACCCCTGGGAACAACTGATCTTTTTACTGTCTTCATAGTTTTGCCTCTCACAAAATATCATATATAGACAACTACTTTTATTGCATTTGCATTATTGCACCTCATAGATTGCATTTTTTATAAATTCGAGGTTTGTGGCAACCCTGCACTAACTAAGCAACTCTTATCAGCACAGTTTTCCCAACATTATGACTCATTTAATGTTCCTGTATCACGTTTTGGTAATTCTCACAATATTTCAGACATTTTCATATTATTATATCTGTTATGGTAATTTATGATCTTTGATCTTTGATGTTAGTATTGCAATTGTTTTGGAGCACCACAAATTGTGCCCATACAAGCTGGCAAACTTATTCGATACGTATTATTTGTGTTCTTACTGCTCTACCAATTGGCCACTCCTCCATCTCTCTCCCTCTCCTAGGTCCTGCCTATTCCCTGAGACACAATATTGAAATTCATTTAATTAATAACCTTATAGGTCTCTGAGTGTTCAAGTGAAAGAAAGAGTCATAATCTTTTTCACTTTAAATCAAAATCTAGAAGTTTTTAAGCTTAGAAAAAAATGTTGAAACCTGAGATGAGCCAAAAGCTAGACCTTTTATATCAAAGAGTTAGCCATGTTGTGATTGCGAAGAAAAGAAAAAGTTCTTGAAAACAATTAAAAGTGTTACTCCAGTGAATGCTAAGTGATAAGAAAACAGAACAGTCTTATTGCTAATATGGAGAAAGTTTGAGTGGTCTGCATAGAAGATAAAACCAGGCACAATATTACTTTAATCTAAAGTCTAATGTGGATCAAGGCCCTAACTCCCTTCAATTCTATGAGGGATGAGAGAGGTAAGGAAACTGCAAAAGAAAAGTTGGAAGCTAGCAGAGGTTGATTCATGGGGTTTGAGAAGAGAAGTCATCTCTATAACATGAAAGTGCAAAGTGAAGCAGCAAGTGCAGATGTAGAAGCTGCAACAAATTATCCAAAAGGTCTAGCTAAGATAAATGATAAAGGTAGCTACAGTAAACAACAAATTTTTAATGTAGAACTAACAGCCCTCTATGGGAAGAAGATGTCATCAAGGATTTCGTGGCTAGAGAGAAGTCAATACCTGCTTCAAAGTTTCAAAGGTCAGGCTGACTTGTTAGGGGTTAACATAACTGGTAACTTTAGGTTGAAGTCAATGCTCATTGACCTTTCCAAAACTCCTAGGGACCTTAAAAAAATATGCACATGTGTTTATAGTGTTGCTTACTGAATATTTTAAGGCCAGTGTTAAGACCTGCTGCTCAGAAAAAAAGATTCCTTTCAAGGTATTACTGCTCACTAACAATGTACCTAATCACCCTAGAGCTCTGATGGAGATGAACAAGGAGATTAATGTTGTTTTCATGCTTGCTAACACAACCTCTATTTTGCTGCCCATAGATCAAGGAGTAATTTTGACTTTCAAGTCTTATTACTTAAGAAATACATTTTGTAAGGCTCTAGCTGTCTAGAGATTCCTCTGATGGATCTGAGGAAGGTACATTGAAAACTTTCTGGAAAGGATTCACCATTCTAAATGCCATTTAGAACATTTTTGATTAATGGGAGTAGGTCAAAATAGCAACATTAACAGGAATTTGGAAGAAATTGATTGCCACACTCATGGATGAGTGTGAGGAGTTGAAGAATTCATTGGAGAAAGTAACTGCAGATTTGATAGAAATATCAAAAGAATTAGAACTGGAAGTGGAGCCTGAAGATGTGACTGAATTGCTGCAACCTCATGATAAAACTTGAAGGGATGAGAAGCTGCTTCTCATTGAAGAGCAAAGAAAATGGCTTCTTGAGATGGAATCTACTGCTGGTGAAGATGCTGTGAACACAATGTTGTGAATTACAACAAAGGATTTAAAAAATTACATAGACTTAGTTGATAAAGCAGAGGGAGAGTTTGCAAGAATTGAATTCAATTTTCAAGGATTTCATGGCTAGAGAGAAGCCAATAACTGGCTTCAAAGCTTCAAAGGGCAGGCTGACTCTCATAAAGTTTGAAAGAAGTTCTACTCAAACAACATCGCATACTACAGAGAAGTCTTTTGTAGAAGAAAGTGTCAATCAATGCGGCAAACTTCACTATTGTTTTATTTTAAGAAATTGACACAGCCCCCTGTTGCTTTAGCTACCACCACTCTGATGGCTACCAGCCATCAATATGTGTCAAATATTTTCTCTCAGTTTCTTGTTTATGTTTTCATTTTCTTATTAAGACCTTTCAGCACCAAAAAAATTGCTGTTTGCTGATGGCTTAAATGATTGTTAACTATTTTCAATAAGGTATGTATATATATATTTAGATATAATTCTATTGCACACTAATAGACTACAGTATAGTATAAATATAACTTTTATATCCACTGTAAAACTAAAAACTTATGACTCCCTTTATTGAGATAGAACTGAACCCACAATAACTTCAAGATATGCCGGTAGCTGGAACCATACAGTATATGGCCTTTTCAGATTGGCTTCTTTAACTTAATATGAATTTAAGGTTCTTCTAGGTCTTTTAATGGTTGGCTAGCTCACTCATTGTTAGTGCTCAATAGTATTACATTACAGAGATGTATCACAGTTTATTCACAGTTAGTGCTCAATAGTATTACATTACAGGGATGTATCACAGTTTGTTTATTCATTCACCAGTTGGGCATGCTGGTTGTTTCCAAGTTGTGGCAATTATGAATAAAGTTGCTATAAACATCCATGTGCAGGTTTATGTGTTGACATAGTTTTCAACTCACTTGAATAAATGTCAAGGAGCATAATTGCTGAATTATGTGTTAAGAGTATGTTTAGCTTTGTAAAAAAAATCTGCCAACCTGTCTTTCAAAGTAGTTGAAGTATTTTTAATTTCACCAGCAATGAATGGGAGTTTGTGTTACTCCGCATACTCTACATCCACACCAGCATTTGGTATTGTCAGTGTTTGAATTATCACCATTCTAATTGGTGTGCAGTGGTACCTCATTGCTTTTTAATTTTCAGTTTCCTAATGAAATGTTAAGTAGATTTTCATACATTTATTTACCATCTGTATATCTTCTTTGGTGAAGTATCTTTTCCTTTTTTTGCCCAGGTTTTAATCAGTTTTTTTATTATTGAGTTTTAAGAGTTGTTTATATATTTTGGATAACAGTTCTTTGTCAGATATGCAGTTTGCAAATATTTTCTCCCAGTCTCTTGATTGTGTTCTCATTCTCTTAACAGTATGTTTCACAGAGCAGAAGTTTTAAAATTTTTTATTATGGTAAAAAAGAAAACATGTAACATAAAATTTACCATCTTAACCATTTTTAACTATAAGGGTCAGGAGTGTTAAGTATATTCACATTGTTGTGAAACAGATTTTCAGAACTCTTTATTTTGCAAATCTGAACCTCTGTACCCATTAAACAACAACTCTCCTTTCCCTCTCCTTCATTTCTTGCTAATCAACATTTTTCTTTCTAAGAATATGACTACTTTGTATACCTCACATTAGTGGAATTATTCAGTGTATTTCTTTGTGGATTGGCTTATATTACTTAGCATAATGTTCTCAAGGTTTGCCTATGTTTTAGCATGTGACAGAATTTCCTTTATTTTAAAGGCTGAACAATATTCCATTGTATGTGTAGACCACATTTTATTAATCTAGTCATTCATCAATAAACATTTGGGTTGATTCCATCTCTTGGCTATAATGAATAGTGCTGCTGTAAACAAGAATGTACAGATATCTCTATGAGACCATGTTTTTCATTCTTTTGTATATATACTTAGAAGTAAGAGTGTTGGATGACATGCTTATCTATTTTTAAGTTTTTTAGGAAATTTCATACCATTTTTCACAGGAGTTGAATCATTTTACAATTCCATCAGTGGTGTACGGGGTTCCAATTTCTTCATATCCTTACCAACACTTGTTTTCTGTGTGTGTGGTTTTTTTTGGGGGGAGTTGTTTTGTTTTATTGATTTTATTAATTTTTTGCTTTTAAGTTTTTTTTATTGTTGTTGTTAGTAGTAGCTATTATAATGGTTGTGAGATGACTTTCTCATTTTGGTTTTCACTTACTTTTCTTGGATAATTAGTGATATTGAACATCTTTTCATATGTTTCTTGGCCACTAATATATCATCGGAGAAATGTCTATTCAAGTCATTTGCCCATTTTTAAAATGGGTTATTTGATGTTTTGTTGTTGAGTTGTGAGAGTCTTTATATATTTTGGATGTTACCCTCCTATCAAATACATGATTTGTAAATTTTTCTTTCGTTCCATAGGTTGCCTCATCAGTCCTTTGAGTTCTTTGTGCACAAATCGTTTTTATTTGATGTAGTCTTATTTGTCTATTCTCACTTTTGTTGCCTGTGCTTTTGGTATTATATTCAAGAATTTATGCCAAATTTAATGTGAAGTTTTTCTGCTATGTTGTCTACTAGGAGTTCTGTAATTTTATGCCTTACATGAAAGACTTTAATTCATTTTAAGGTGGTTTTGTGTATGGTGTAATATAAGGATCTAACTTCATGCTTTTGCATGTTGACATCCTATTTTCCCAACACCATTTATTAAGGACACTGTCTTTTTATCATTGAGTGGTTTTGACTCACTTGTCAAACATCATTTGACCATTGTATTAGTCCATTCTCACACTGCTATAAAGAAATACCTGATCTCGAAACCCCGTCTCTACTAAAAAAAAAAATACAAAAAGCTAGCCAGGCGAGGTGGCGGGCGCCTGTAGTCCCAGCTACTTCGGAGGCTGAGGCAGGAGAATGGCGTGAACCCCGGAGGTGGAGCTTGCAGTGAGCTGAGATCGCGCCACTGCACTCCAGCCCGGGCGACAGAGCGAGACTCCGTCTCAAAAAAAAAAAAAAAGAAAGAAAGAAATACCTGAGACTGGGTAATTCATAAGAAACGAGGTTTAACAAAGAAATATCTGAGGCTGGGTAATTCATTAAAAAGGAGGTAATTTAGCTGGCTCACAGTTCCACAGGCTGTACAGGAAGCATGATGCTGGCATCTGTTAGGTTTCTGAGGAGTCCTCAAGGAAACTTTCAATCATGGCAGAAAGTGAAAGGAAAGTAGGCATGTCTTACACCGCAGGAACAGGAAAAAGAAAGTGGGGAGGTGCTACATACTGTTAAACAACCAGATCACAGGAGAACTCAATCACTATGAGGGAAACAGAACCAATGGGGAAATCCACCCCCACAATCCAATCACCACCCACCAGACCCCACCTACAACACTGGAGCTTACAATTTGACATGAGATTTGGGCGGAAACACAGATCCAAACCTTACTAACCATATACATATTTATTCCTAGTCTTTCCATTTTCTTTCCTTGGTTTGTTTTTCTTTCTTTATGTCAGTACCATGCTGTCTTAATTATGTAGCTTTGTAATACATTTTTAAAAAAGAAGTGTGACTCCTCCAACTTTGTTCTTTTTTTACAAAATTGTTCTGGCTATTTGCACCATAATTACAATAGCACAAGCTACCCTTTTTGTCCTCATATTTACCTTTATGTGTAACAAATATATTTATTATATTTTTTGTGTAGCTTTGTATTGCTGTCTGACACCCTTTCATTTCAACTTAAAGGACCCCCTTTAGCATTTCCTTTAAAAAGGTCTACTTGTAATGTAATTCTGCAATTTTGGTTCATCTCAGGGAGTATTTCTTTTTCATTTTCAATAAACAGTTTTGCTGCACACAGTATTTCAACATGCTGAATATGTTATCCCACTCCCTTATGGTCCATATAGCTTCTGTTGAGAAATGTGCTGATATTTACGGAAGCTTCTTTGTAGATAATGAATTGCTTTTCTCCTGCTGCTGTCAAGATTCTCTTTGTCTTTCACTTTAGACAGTTTGATTATGATATGTCTATGTGTAATTCAATGTGGATTTGTTCTAGTTGGAGTTCTTTGAGATTCTTGAACCTATATTTTCCTCAAATTTGGGAAGTTTTTGGCCATTATTTTCTTAAATAAGCTGCCCTCCTTTCTCTATTCTTCTTCTGGGATTTTTATAATGTACATATTAGATTTCTTGAATGCCCAAAAGTCCCTTGGATTCTCTTTGCTTTTCTTCATTCTTTTTTTTTTTGACCTTTTTATTCAATGATTTCAAATAAGTTGTTATCAAGTTTTGCTTGTTCTATCTTCAGTCTTATTAAGTCTGCTGTTGAGACCCTCTAATAATTTTTTTCAGTGTACCTATGATATTTTCAAATGTGGAATTTCTATTTTATTCTTTTTATGCTTTCCATCTCTTTGTTGATATTCTCCTTTTGTTCATGCATTTTTTTCTGATTTCATCCAGTTTATTATGTATTTTAGTTCACTGAATATCTTTGTAAGAGTTACGTTAGATTCTTTTTCAGACAGCTCGTAGATTGCCTTTATTTAGTCTTCATTTCTGGAGTTTGGGGTTTCTTTAATTTGACCATGTTTTCTAGTTTTTTAATATGCCTTGTAACTTTTGCCAGAATTTGGGCATTTAACAAAAACTACCACCTCTTACAATCTTTGTGTAACTGGCTTTGTGCAGAGAAAAGCCTTCATCAACTAGCCAGGCTAGAGGTTCTAGGACCTCTCAAACCTTTTCTAATCTCTTGCTCTCACTGATATTGGTCTTTAGAACTGCAGGTCTAACATGCAATGGTGCTTGCCTGTTATTCAGCAGGTTCCAAACTTTGCCGTTGATCTGTTAGTGCTTTAAGTCAAGCAAGACAGCAATCAGTCCCTAGGCTATCCCCCAGACAAGCCAAAATGTTGGACACACAGTCCACTTCTTTATCTCTGTTCCAAGAGAGGATCTCTGTGTGGAGGGCTTCCTCCCAGTTGCTCTATACTATATCACATCAGGGGAGTTGTACGAATGAGTGTGGCAAGCACTACAAATTTTTTACCCCTTTCTCTGGGATCCATTCTTGGTTTTACAATGGCCAAGGTACTCTCACAGAGCTGCTGTAGTTTATATATTGTTGTTGACTAAATGTCTCTGAGGCAGAAAGAGGGTCTATAACTTCTTAGTCTGCCGTATTGCCAATATCACTCAAGTTTTTTTTTGTTTTTTGTTTTTGTCTTTTTGAGATGAGAGTCTCACTCTGTTGCCCAGGGTGGAATGCAGTGGTGCAATCATGGCTCACTGCAGCCTGAAATTCCTAGGCTCAAGTGAGCCTCCTGCCTCAGTCTCTCAAGTAGCTAGGACTACAAGTGAGAACCACCAAGACCACCTAATTTTTTAACTATTTTTGTAGAGACAGCGTTTCACCATATTGTCCAGGCTGGTCTCAAACTACGGGGCTCAAGCAATTCTCCTATCTTGGCCATCCAAACTGTTGGGAGTATACTCACGAGCCACCACTCCCAGGTTCAGAAGTTTTTAATTGTAATGAAGTCCAATTTGTTATTTGTTTCTTTCATGTATTATGCCTTTTGTCTTGTGTTTTTAAAGTCACCACCAAACCCAAAGTCATCTGGATTTTCTTCTATATGTTATCTTCTAGGAGTTTTAGGGTTTTGTATTTCACATTTAGGTCTATGATATACTTGAAGTTAAATTTTGTGAAGGATGTAGGTGCTGTGTCTAGATTATTTTGTTGTTTTATTTTTCTTGTTTTGTTTTGTTTTTCCATGTGGATATCAAAGTGTTTTAGCACTATCTGTTAAAATATCTATATTTTCTCCATTGTATTGTTTTTGTTTCTTTGTCAAGGAACAAAGTCACAAAATTTATTTATTTATTTAAATTTATTTTCATTTATTTTATTTTTTTGACACAGAGGCTCACTCTGTCATCCAGGCTGGAATGCAATGGCGCAATCTTGGCTCACTGCAACCTCTGTCTCCTAGGTTCACATAATTCTCCTGCCTCAGCCTCCCAAGTAGCTGGGATTACAGGCACCTGCCATCATGCCTGACTGATATTTCTGTATTTTTAACAGAGACGGAGTTTCACCATGTTGACCAGGCTGGTCCCGAACTCCTGACCTCAGGTGATCCACCCACCTCAGACTCCCAAAGTGCTGGGATTACAAACGTGAGTCACCGTGCTCAGCCCACAAAATATATTTATGTAGTTCTGTTTCTGGACTCTATTCTGTTCCATTGATCTGTTTGTCTCTCATGTGTTTTTGCAAGATAATTCTTAAAATTTCTGAAATATTTCTTACATCTAAATAAATGTATATAGTTCTACAAGATATGCAGTATAAGAAGGTGAACACTAAGTCAGCATTAATGTAAGGGATAGAACACTGTCAATATATTAAAGTTTCCATACACCCCTTACTGAAGAATATACCTACCTCACTTCCAAGGTTAATTCCAATATTATATTTATTATCCTGTTGCTTTTATTGTAGTTTACTACAAATACATATCTAACATTAAACATTAAATTGTTGATTTGAATGGTACCATCCTGAAAAGACCCACTGTCTTTTCATTGTTTTACTGTTAAAATCTAGTACAAAGACTGAGAAAGTAGAAATAGCATGGGTTTTATTTGTTTGTTGGCTTATTTTTACTATTACTTGAAAGAATATAAAAGAATGTGTTATCATACTCAGAGAGCAGCATCGCCAGCTGCTCTCTAAGGCACCTATAAAGGATTTTCCATTTGACAAATTAGGGCTGCAAGACTTCTTTGAAAAGCTTCTTTGATGTAGTTGTACCCCTGGAATAGTAGACTAAGGATCAGACTCATTTTATTTCTGACTCTTCCGTTGTCACTGACAGCACAATAGTCTACCTTACATTGCTGCTTTGGTTTCACTTCAGGGAGAACTATGTTTGAGGTTTCTTGAAACTTTCCACTTCCAGAATGTTTACATTTTTTACTCCCAACAATCACTGGCATGCTGAATTCATGTTTTAGATAAAACAAAGAAGTCAGCTACTAATAAAGATCACGTCTCTTCCCTGTGTTCATATGGCAATTATTTAATTACTCTATGCTATAAAATAGAAAATTTGTGGGATGGGGTATAGGAGAGAGGCCAGCATCAGAAGGGCAACAAGACGTGGCCAAACACCCTCTACTGAATTGAAATTTGTTCCCTATAAATTCCAGCAAGTACCTGATAAAGTTTGTATTCATCTTTATGACCTGGAAGAGTAATCTCCAATTTTTCCCTACCTTTGATCTTTGTTGGAACCCTCTAACTATCATGATTTTGTTTTGGTGATTTTTTTTCCATTCTGCTCCAAACCACAGGTTTTTGTTGCTGTTAGCTGCACCTCCTGCAAGATCTAGTCTAGACTTGTCTCTCTGCTGAAGGTGTCATTTTTTAAATCCACTTTTCTAGGAGCTAGCTGTCATCAGCTTACCAAAGGATTATAAGGTTAACCAAAATCTTAGGCAATGTAGGACAGATAAAGTAAAATCTTTCCTTATCCATCACAAAGTTCATGGCCAACACGCCTATGAAAAACAAAATTAACAGAGAAAAACATAGCAAATTTAATTAACCAAAGTTTGACATAACACAAGAGCCTTTAGAAATGAGGATCCAGATAACATTTTGTATTTTTATGTAAAATCTGATGAAAGAAGTAAATGGTTGTAAAGAAACATGAATGTACAAAAGGGGTATGGCCAAATGATAATAAACTAGGGGAGAACACAGCAAGCTTTATGTTTTAGATTCTTCTCTGTGTGACTCTGTGACATTCCTTCCCCCTATGTACGGAGCAGGACACCTGTCCCATGAGGGTCTTTTGACCTACTTACAGAGGACAGCCCTCACAGAGAAAGGTAGAAAAAGTCAGGGAGTGACCTCCAAGTTGTCTTATTTCCGATAGCATAGCCCACACCCTGTCAGTGATAATAAATAAAATAAAGAAGAAAAGCAGGCAATTTGAAGGGCAATAGTCTGGATTAAGAATTATTATTTTAGAATTCAGAAAATGAGCTTTAACTTATAGTTGCTATTATGAGCTCTGCCTTCTTAATCAAATGATTTGTTTTATTTGCACGGTGGCATAGATAATATTTGCTTCACATGGTTGCTGTTTTATTTTTTAAGATGATATGATTGAATTCACTGTCTAAACTCCAATGGCCTAATGACTATAAGTTTTTAAAAATAATTCTTGGGGACTGCCAAAGGTTTGGGAGGTGTGTGGTTAAATTCCAACTACTGTGAGGTTTTTGACACTACTTCTAAAAATAGTTATATTCTTGTAAAAATAAATGCACATGGAAATGAACAATGTATACTAAGTAGGAGGAATAAAATATATTAAAAGAAGCAGAGAAGTAGTTGTTAAAAAAATACAGAATAGATACATTACGGTAAAATTTGCCTTTAGTTTTCAGACAGGTCATTGACATAGGAAATATATTGGATTCTTTATCTTGTCATTTCTGATTAGAAAAAAATTAATCTTACAAGTGTGTTTGAAGAGATCTGGTATAGCAATAAATACCCCAAATTCCAGTAAATATAATACCGCCTTTCTGTTACTGTTATCATTATGTTTCATGTAAAGCTGCAGTTTCCACTAAACTCCTTGTTATGCTTCATGTAAATTTCTACACATTTAAAAATATACAGCAATATGTGAATATATGAAAGTGTCTTTTACTGTAAGATCAATTGTCTCTTATTTTACAATGGGAGATTTCAATGGAGGAGAAACCCAAATGTCAAAATTCTGAGTTTTTTTAGCTAGGATTTTGACTATTCCAGTGCCTCTAGAAACAAATTTACTAAGTCGTTTTTTTTTTTTTTCAGGCTCAAGTGATCCTCCCACTTCAGCCTCCTGAGTAGTTGGGACTACATGCCCAGCTACTTTAGTATTATTATTATTTGTAGAGATGGGGTCCATGTTGGCCAGGCTGGTCTTGAACACCTGTGGTCTCAAGTGATCTTGCCACCTTGGCCTCCCAAAGTGCTGAGATTACAGGTGTGAGCCACCACACTTAGCCTAGGATTTGTTTCTTTTTAAATCTATGTGTGTAAAAATAATTTACTACATGCTTAATTTAAAGATATTTTTGGGACTACTGTTTTGAAGTAGATTTAATTGAATTTATTATTTCTCTTGAGAAATTTTAGTGCTTCATGTATCTGTACACACACACACGCACGCACACACACACATACACACAAACATACACTATTTATTTGCTTCATATTTCCAGAGAACTGAAGTATTTTTACTCAGGGAAAAACAAAATGATAAAGGGGAACATGCAATTGGATAGTAATTTCTGATGCAGTGTTTCCCTACTTTATGTATAATAACTGTGAATAAAAAACAGAAAAGTGTGAAGTTACCAGTGTATTGCTGGAAACTGAGTAACATTTTCACTAACTGGAAGACAATAAATTGCTGTTAAGAAACTCAGTTTGTGTGGCATAGGAAAGAGCATGGCCTAGTCTACAAAAGCCAAGATGTTGTTTTAATACATGTTGTCCCTTCTGCACTCTTTTCCCCATGATCAGAAATGCAAGATCCTTCTAAACAGAAAACACGGTGTGCGTATCTCTCCTGGAGGATGTTCCTCTGTGAGGTGGACAAAGTGCAGTTCTCCTCAAGTATCCTTGAATACTCTCTCTACAAATTCATGTAGAGACTATGGAATCCAAAAACAAATAAAGCAGAGCAGTGAGAGCTGGTGGTGGCATACTGAGTGCTGGAAGACACAGACCACATCATTAAAATGTGGCAAAGTAGTAGAGACAGTGAGACTCAGATGCTCCAAACTAAGAGTTTCAGCTTTTTATATGTTTAAAATGTATTTAGAAAGCCCAAGACCTAAGCATAAGAGGTAAAAGAGCCGGGCGCGGTGGCTCAAGCCTGTAATCCCAGCACTTTGGGAGGCCGAGACGGGCGGATCACGAGGTCAGGAGATTGAGACCATCCTGGCTAACACGCTGAAACCCCACCTCTACTAAAAAATACAAAACACTAGCTGGGCGAGGTAGCGGGCGCCTGTAGTCCCAGCTACACGGGAGGCTGAGGCAGGAGAATGGCAAAAATCTGGGAGGCAGAGCTTGCAGTGAGCTGAGATCTGGCCACTGAACTCCAGCCCGGGCGACAGAGCAAGACTCCGTCTCAAAAAAAAAAAAAAAAAAAAAAAAAAAAAAAGAGGTAAAAGAGAATCTTTCTTCAAATAGATAGGTGTAGTATGAAAATTTTAAATATACTTAGATACAGAAGAAAGGGGTTCATTAATTGGTGAATTCATCAGTCTTCTCTAGATATATAAAGGGAATTTGACCATCACTTAAGTGAAACCATATAGGCAAGGGCAATTCATTCATGTGTCAGACAGATAATGTCCAGGTACATTTTTAATCTTTCAACAATGATTGATGAGTACAACAACAACAAAATATTTTATATATATAAAATTTCTCTATTTACCAAATATTGATTGTGCTAATGTTTGTTCTTTACCTTAGGATGCCTTTAGGGAAAGAGTAGTCAAAAATTTAAAGATAAGAAGAAAAGATCAAAAGACAGCCATCAGAGATAGAGTAGATTAAGAAAAGATGGCTAAAATAAAAATTTTCAAAACAGAAATAGAAATAGGATGGTTAGAGAAATAGGATCCTCATTAAAGACAGTAAGTAAAAGCTGCAGTATGACCCTCTTCTCAACTGTTTCTTCCATGTGTCTTTGTGCTCCACTCATTGCTATCATTCTTCCAGACAATTTGTTCTTGTGGACAACTGAACCCCACCTTTCATTTTTAGGGCAAACATTAGTACCACGAGTGGCAGTTTCTTAAGACCACCAACTCTGGTGCTAATCTCCAACCAAAATCAGTAGGAAAATGCTTCTGCTCTTTTGATCAGTGTTTTTTTGTTTGGTTGGTTTGGTTTGGTTTGAGACAGGGTTTGGCTTTGTTGCCCAAGCTGGAATATCATGGTGTGATCTCAGTACATTGCAACCTCTACCTCCTGGCTTCAAGCAATCCTCCTACCTCAGTTTCTCAAGTAGCTGGAACTATAGTCATGTGCCACCACACTAATTTTTTGATATTGTAAAGACAACATGTTGCCCAGGCTGGTCTCAAACACCTGGGCTCAAGTGATCCTCTTAACTCGGCCTCCCAAAGTGTTGGGATTATAGGTGTAACCATCATGCCCAGTCAAGTGATCGATGTCTTTAGAGGATTTTCTTTTCTATTTTTTTTTTGGCAGAATTTTCAGAGTCTTAGCTATGTAAGGAAAGGTTTCCTTTTACAATGTAGTCCTTTCTCTAGAGTACATATGCTCTTTGGGAAGGAAATATTTTGTGTGTTTAATTGTGATAGTGTTCTCTCTTTTAAAAAAGTTGAAATCCTAATACCCCAGAACTCAGAATGTGACATTATTTGGAAAAGGGTTGCAGATGTAATTAGTTAACATGAGTTCACACTGGAGTAGGATAGGCAGCTCTTAATATGACTGGTCTTCTTATTAGAAGAGAAGAGAGACACAGAAGGAAGATGGTCATATGAAGACACAAAGAGGATGCCATGTGACAATGGAGATAGAAATTGGAGTGATGCATCTACAAGCCAAGGACCCGAAGGATTGCCAGCTGTCATCAGAAACTAGAAGACAGCCCTGGAATAGATTCTTCCTCAGAACTCTCCAAAGGAACCAACCTTGCTGACACCTCAATTTCAGACTTACAGTCTCCAGAGGTGTGAAAGAATAAATTTCTGTTTTCTCATACCACCTGGTCTGTGGTACTTTGTTATAGGAGCCACAGCAAACTAATATAGGATCTAACCTTGCAACAATGACTCCTGGCTACTGGCAGTCCCAGGTGCTCAGTCTGCCCCTTTTTTTCAGTTTTTTTTTTTTTTTCATCGTAATCTTTTTCCAAGGGATCCAGTTTCTTTTCTTCTAGTCTGTCCCCATCCAGGCACTCTTAACTATGAATAAGATTCAAGTTCTACCCTATAAAAACACAGATGTCATTGAAAATCAAGGATTATTGAGCAATAGTGTCCATATTCTTAAATATTCCATGACAAAAGCTACAATGCCAGGAAGACACACATTCCTTCTGTGAAGATACTAAAGAATAAATTATTCAATAATACTCATTAAAACCTGATAGGTAGACTTTATTCAGGACCATTGTGATAGGTATAAGGACCACTTCAATGATATTTTGCAGTGGGAAAGAGAGATTGAGCTCAACTGCAAACAAAACATGGCAAGTGTGAATTCACAGCCCACAAAGGTCAGGGTAGGGCTCAGTGAATAAAAAATTAAAGGTAAGAAGGAATTCTGACTAAACTGACTTATCAGGATTTTTGCTGAAGACCGGCCAGGGTAACTAAATATCATCTGGGAGACAGTGGAAATTGAGGAAGCTGATCACATATCGAGGGTGATCACACATCAAAGGAAGGGGGGTATTCTTGATAAACTGACTTAGCAGGGTTCTTGCTAAAGCTGGATTTTATACAAAAGTGCACAGATGGGCCTAGGGAAACATTCAGGTTTGCCAAAGACATGCTTAACCTTACACAGCGGTTTAACAGAGACACACCTCTGATAACAGCCATAAGACTTACATACATTTTTTTTTAAACAGGGTCTTCCTCTGTGAGATCACAGCTCAGTGAAGTCTTGACTGCCCTGGCTCACGTGATCCTTCCACCTTAGTTGTAATAATAACCAAACCTCTCAGAAATGTGAGAATGGTTCCTGCTTTAGCCTCCCAAGTAGCTGGGACTACAGGTGTGTGCCACCATGCCTGGCTAATTTTCTGATTTTTTTATAGAGATGAGGTCTCACTGTGTTGTGCAGGCTGATCTAGAATTCCTGGGCTTCAAGTAATCCTCCTGCCTTGGTCTTCCAAAGCACTGGGATTATAGGCATGAGCCACCACAACTGGGCAGACTTACATGTATTTTCAAAATATTCATGAATATAATGTGTGAAATATTTTTTATTTTTGTATATTTTCCCTATATATATTAAAGCTTTTTTTTTAAATCTCTGTGTTGTCTATCATGCTTATGAAAAAAAAAAAAAACCCTCAGAAATGTGAGAATTGTTCTTGGTTTAATCTCTGAGGTTTTAACTATTTTTTTCTTTACTTCTAAATTTAGTTTTGAATTAGCATTCAGTTTGCTTAAGTACCTCAAACATTGGGACAGATAACCTTGTACTTTTTCTCCCAAAGCGATGTCTACACTTCAGATAATTTTTAAAACATATGAGTGATTTCTCAAAGAATTTATCTCATTTGAAATCAGGGAGATCATGCTGATCATATAAACCATTAGATTCCATGGAGAAATGTTAGCTATAGGGCTGCAGTGATCAGATTGGCTCTAGATGCAATAAATCTTTTCTTTACTAGATCAGTAACCTAACAGGTTTTGTTTCTATCCTGGCTCTGTTTTAGCCCTGTCTCTTTTTCTACCTCATATCATCCATTCTACAGAAGCTAATATTACTCGTCATTTTCATCACAAGTTCAAGCACTCAGGCATGGAAACCCAATAATGTATTCTGGTACATACATATAACTTACATAATAAAATGCAACATTATATTTAAAAACTAGTCTTCTGTTTCAAAAATTGCTGTGTGTATGTTGAAGAATTTTATTCACCATGTTAAAGAGTTTGAATTTTGTCTTGAAAATGCTGAATACTTATTAAAGGTTTTGTGATAGAAAATAAAAAATGCCATATTTCTAGTTTTGAAAGGCTTAGGCTAATGGTGACAAGAACAGAACATGAATTAGAGAGAAGTGATTCTAGCTCCTAGATATAAATAATCATGGTGACTTTCAAAGTAACAATTGTACTAGACAAAGTTAAACAGGTAAGAAAGGCTTTATTCAAGACTGCTAAAATAAGGAGAAAGACTCAGGTCAACTAAGCTGAAGCAAAAGGTGAGAAGGTTTTGAAGCACTGGGTTGATCCAGTGAAAAAGCACAGGTAGAAGTTATGATGAAGATTAATCAATGGGATGTTTTGAGCATATGGGTCATTCCTGAGTTTGCAAATGCTTTTCCGTGTGATTAGGTCATCTGGGTTAGCAAATCAGCCTACCCATAGAAATTAGGCTACTACTCTCCTATAGAGAATGGAGGATAGACGTACTGTCTTCTTCATGTTTACATTTCAAAGAGATGCTTCGCAGGCCTTTGAGAAAGACATTTTCTGGATTGTAAACTGGCAAGAGGCTATTTACAGCCATTTCAAAGGAACAGAAAAAGAGTGTACAATTGGCAAGTTTTCTAGAGTAAATGCTCTAAGGAAAGGGAGATCAGGAGCCTACAGGTAGAAGAAGCCTGTTTAAAGTGTGTCAGGCTAAGGAAAACATTGATTCCATGTTGGTTAGTAGTCATTAATCTTTAACATATTCTTGGAATTGTGTTATTTAATAATCTCAATAATTTTTAGAACAATTTTGTTAAAAAAAGATATTTATCTCCATTTTACAGAAAAATAAACAAAATCTTGTAATGGTAAAGTCATTTGCACAAGGTTGTCCAACTGGTAAAGACCAGTTTATGATTCTTTTTTTTTTTTTTGAGACAGGGTCTTGCTCTCTCATTCAGGCTGGAGTGCAGTGGTACATTCATAGCTTGCTGCAACCCTTATCTCCCAAGTTCAAGCAATCCTCTCACTTAGGCCTCTTGAGTACCTGGGACTACAGGTGCACATCACCATGCCCAGATAATTTTTTTAACAAAAGTGTTGTAGAGCTGGAGTCTCACTATGTTGCCTAGGCTGGTTGTGAACTCCTGGGTTCAAGCGATCCTTCTGCCTCAGCCTCCCAAAGTGCTGGGATTACAGGTGTGAGCTACCATGCCCAATCACAGTTGTGATTTCTATCCAGGTTCATCTGTCCATCTGAAGCTCATACTCTCATCACTAAATTACCATGTCTAGAGACAGGTACTGCTGTGTATTCTATTGCTGGATGTAAGTTGAGAAAAATAAAATTTGAAGTTGTGGCAGTGAGGATGACAAGGTAAGAACATATTTCAGGGCTGTTTGGTAGTTAGAGAGGTCTTTGTGATTATCTATGTGTACCAGATAAAAGCTACATTAAATATTAGATTTCTGGATTTTAAAAATGAATTAAATTACGGTAACTTTCACAAAGATGGAAAAGACAGGATGAGTTGTCTGGAAAACTAAAATAAATTTGGTTTGGGAAAAGTGAATTCAGCTGTGATAATTAGGTTTAAAAAGAATAAGGGATGAAAAGGTAGTATAGATGGTATAATCACTGACATACAAGTTGAAGCCATTGGGGTAGAAGCAACTGCTCAGGAATACTGAGTAGTGAGAAGAGGAAAGAATAAAAAAAGAGTGTTTTGGTCAGGAATAAGAAATGCTTGAATTAGTCAGGTTAGCCACGATGAGCTGTATTGTCAACTGTAGCAACTGCCATTGGTTTCAGAAAATTAGAGATAATCACATTTCCAATTGTGCTAAAGGCAAAGTCTTATAACATCAAGGTGTTTTATCAAATTACGCAGCACACCTATATTTACTCATGACAGCCTAGGATTCCTTATTCTTTATCTTATTTGATGAGAATGAAGACCCAAGGCTCAAGAGAAAACTGTCTATTTTTATGCTTAGATTCAATGAAGAATGAACAATTATCTAAAAATGAAACTGGTAAAAGACTAAGGGGAAACTCAGCAAGGCCAATCTATTTAGATTTTTCTTGGCCTCTCTCTGTACAGCATTTTCTCCTTCTGGGTGTGATGCAGGACCCTTTCTGGGATGGGAGTCTTATGACCTACCATAGAGCAACGTAAGCAGAGGATTTCTGTAGGACCAACTCTTATACAGAAAGTCAGGGAAAGTTACAATAATATTTTCATGTTTTATGGCTGATTTTGGAGGGAAATGGGTTCTAATTTCTATGATCCACCTTGGGGAAGAAGAATTCTCATTTCAAAAAAAGAAAGGATTGAAAGAGACATGAAAATGTTAATAACTTTAGAAATATTAATTTTGCTCCTTGTAATTTTCTCTATTACAATAGACAGAAGAAAAATAGTGCACAGAGATAGCTACCACATAATTGTGTGAAACAAAAAATAATTATATTTAGAGACAGATATAATCAGTTTTTGTTTAGATATAATAAATATAATTATTTTTGTTTGTTTTTTGTTTTTTTTGTTTTTTACACACACATATATGTATTTTTCAAGAATAATTTAATAAATAATGACTCATGTTATAGAATATTGTGTCATCAAGAAATTTTATACTTGTAAACCAAAAATAAAATCTTAAGCCCCTCCAACAGACTGAAAAGACACCTTCTGGGTCAAGGAGACCCCAGAGAAACCAGGAAAACTAAATTCCAAGTCACAGTGGGAGGGAGGCTAGATATACCTTATTATACCCACTCCCTTTTGGAGTTTAGGCACAACTGACCAAAGTTAGCATTAAAATAAGGATCATAAGACTGACAAAACAGATTCTGTGGCAATAAGATACAAAATTCCAACCTGATTCTGACATAGCATCACATGACAGATAGCATGCCCTCAAGGAAATCAAGATATTTTACCCCAAAATATATTTCTTTGACACATTGTAAAATGGCCCTGCAAAGCCATCTTTTATGGGGGAAATGTGTATCTGTAGAGAATCTTCATTAATGAAGTCAAGACTTTCCTGGGTCTAGGCTAGATTAACTGAGTTTGATGTTTTTTAAGGTCCCAAAAGAGACATTTGGGACCTTAAATGTCTATTCTTTCTGAAAACTGTTACCTGGAGGCTTCATCTAAATAACAAGAACCTTGGTCTCTCAACCCCTCTTATCTTAACTCAAGCATTTTTTGTCTATTGAATTCAAGACTTTCAGCAAAGCTTAATTTCTCCAACCAATTGCCAAAAAGAAATTATTTGAATCCACCTGTAACCTGTAAGCCAGTCACTGCCCCTGCAACCACCACTTCAAGGCATCCCACCTCTTTAGGCTGAGCCAAAGTTCACCTCTCATGTATTGATTTATGATTTTAACTACAATTCCTATCTCCCTAAAATGTATAAAACCAGCCTGTAACCTGACCACCTCTGACACTTTCTCAGGACTTTTTGAGACTGTTTTCTGGACCATGGTTACTCATATTGGCTCAGAATAAACCTCTTTAAATATGTTATATAATTTGTTTTTTCATCAACATAATATTATATATTATTTATTCTTCCCACAAAAAATCAAAAGATGAGTCATGGATTAATAGAAAAACTTAGAACAAATGCAGCAAGCAAAAGGTGGGTATAAAAAAAATGAAAGATTTTTTTTTTTAATTTTAAGAAGACAAATCCAAGAGAAAATGAGTAGATAAAATAATAGGCAAATTACATACACATAGAGAAACACATACAAAGAAACTTTAGTGGCAAATCAAACAAACAAAAAAAAACCTCAATCTCCTTAGTAGCAAATGAAATAGAAAAACAAAGTTTTACCAAAGATTTGGAAGTATCAAATTTTGGTGAGAATGTCAGAAATTAAAAAGGTCTTAATGGGAATAAATAAAATTAAATCATTTGGAAAGTTATCTGTACATTCTGTAAGAAATGTCAGTTCCAATAGTATTTTATCTGCTGTAATAACAATGGCAACCAACTCTCAGTGGCCTGAAATAATAATGCATGTTGTATTCATTTCACAGTGCCATGAGAAGTAGAGGGGAGTTGGGAGCTTTGCTCCATGTCTCATTCACAGGGACAAGGATCCTTTCATCCAATAGTCCTACCACCCCTGAGTCATCCATGTAACCAGCTACATTTGGCTAGTAGATGAGAAATGAAAATGATATGATTGCTTGAGATGTTTTAGGGTCCTGCTAGGAAGAGAATCTATCACTTCCACGGAGATGCTATGGGTCACAAGTAAATGACCTGATTCCACATAAGGGAAGACTATATAATGTAGCCTAGTTTTACACTGAGGAGAAAAACAAAATGAGTTAGTGTATACTTCTAGCAAAACTCAAATGCATGTAGCAGAGACTTGTAAGAACTCTATTACAGCATTGTTTGTAATTTAAAAGAAAAACTAAAAAAGAAAAAGAACTATATCCAAGAACAGAAAGAATGAAAAATTTGTGATTTAGTCACTAATGGAATATTATATAAATTTTCAAATAAATAAACTAAAAATGTATAAACCAATTTGTCTTTCAAAAACATAAGGTATGTAAGAAAATAATATTACATGAGCATAAGTAGAGCCTTATAACATTTATGTAAATCCAAAAAGCACAATTAAACTCTATGTGTATGTCCTAAATGGATGTTCAAAAAGTATAAAAGTATGGATGGGAAAAATACACACAGTTGGGAAGAGAATGATTGGGAAAGTTTAAAAGAACATTTGTACTGATATCTTACCATAGATAATGGGAAATTCTATTAACTCAGACCAAAGATGAGTCTAAAGATGATCATAAAAAAAACTCAAGAGGAAATATATAAAGAAACTTTACCAAGCATGATACAGCCACCAAGATAATGAGGAACAATGAGACCAAGCTCTGGGATGATAAAAATAAAACAGATGATGAAAACTGAGAGAACTGAGGCCACTTTACTCAGAGCCACTTTTGCTTCTAGAGCTGAGCTGTACTTCTGGCAACGTGGGAGTTCAAAGACACAGAAGTCAGAACCCAGAGCCTGCCAAGCGAGGAACCCTGATGAACACCTACTGAATGAGCTGCACACTAGGAGCAAATGTGAACTAGATGAACTCATGAAATACAGTTGCGCGTTAGGTTATCTATATCATATCAACTATAAATTCTTACAATTCGGCAATCTCATTGCTAGCATACCCGGACACCTGGCACAAATAAATACTTTCACTGGAGGAGGATGTAATTATTAGAGAGTTCAAATTACTTCTTCAAATAATATTTCATAGTAACGTCCACTGAAAATTAAAGTTTCTCTGGGCACATGTGGAGACAAGTCATTACGAGCAAGAAAAAAATCTAAACAACAGACAATTCATACTGAGTCAATTTATCAAAATTATAAGAGAGACTTTAACAATACTAGGTTTATCTTCTTCAAGGAAATTAGAGCCAAACCTGAAAAGTTTAGGAGAGAAAAGGAGACACAAATATGTCTTTGAAAAAGAACTAAATATAACTTTTAGAACTAAACAGTACACAATACAATTAAGAGCTCAAGAGATAGGTGGGTTAAATCAGAAGTTAAAAAATGATGATTTCTGAGCTAAATCAAGCCAAAAGTCTGGTTTTTTGCATGGCATGTGAGCTAAAAATGGTTTTCACATTTTAAAATGTTTACATCTTAAATGGTATATGAGTATCTAAATAATATCTTTTATTTTACCCCTTGGCTTGCAAAATCTAAAATAAATACTATGTAAACCCTTAAGACAAAGTTTGCCCGTTCTGGGGTTAAACAATGAATTACCTCCAGGTGCATCTAATTAAGGCTTAGACTTTTAAAAGACATTTTATGGGCCTAAAGTTCAACAGTAACTCTCTGAAATTAATACAGAAGGAATGAAAAAATAGAGTCTGAAGGATAAAGGTCAGAAATACAAGAGACACTTGGGGCAGGTGATGAGGGCTGGAAATGACTGTTAAATATTTCATTGAAGTTTCAGAAGAATAAGAGAGAATAGATATTGAAAATAATTATAGCTGAAAATGTAGCACAGCTCATAAATGACAGCAATCCCCAAATCAAACAAAAGCCCAACAAATTCAAAGTCAGCTAAATAAAAAGAAATCCACACCTAAACACAATGTAGTAGAACTTCATTAAAAACTCCATAAAACCAAAGAGAAAAGAGAAAATTTGCAATGTTGGAAGAAGGAAAAATTAACAATTTTCCCTTCAATATATGTGTAAAAATTGACAATTGACTTTGAAATGCAAAAAAGGTAATGTTATGGACTGAACTGTGCCCACCACCCCCAAATTTATATGTTGAAACCTTGACCTACAATGTCACTATATTTTGAAATAGATCCTTTAAAAAGACAATTAAAGTTAAACGACGTTATAAAAACGAGGCCCTAATTCAATAGGACTGGTGTTCTTATAGGAAGAGAAAGTGACACCAGAGATTCGGTTCGCCCTTCTGGTACCGTGTGCACACAGAGGAAAGACCATAAAAGGAAACAGCAAAAAGATGGCCATTGAGAAGCCAGGAAGAAAGACTTTACCAGAAACCAGCCCTGATGGCTTGGATAACCTTGATCTTGTACATCTATTATCCAGAACGGTGAGAAAATTAATTCTGTTCTTCAAGCTACCCAGTCTATGACATTTTGTGATGGCGACCCTAGAAGACAAACATAGAGACCAAAAAAGTAGAAAAATTAGTCAAGAAATTGGGGAAAAAATCCAGACCATGCATCTGTCAACAGAAAAACTATCCATCAAAGGTAAAGACAGAAACATAGATTTTTTTTTTTTCACTAGGAGAGCTATACTAAAGTGGATTTTAAATGGTAATATAGCAGAGAAGATAAGCCAACCAACAACAATGAAAAATGCTCCCCTCTATAGAAAGAGCTGTGGCCAGGATGCACTCCACAAATCAGAGGCTGTATTCCCCAGCCCTTCTCCGTTTAGATAGGATGAAATAACAAAACATAAACAATATGAAATGTGAACAGAAATCATGCACATCAAGATCACTAAGTATATGAATGATTTCTGAAATCTCTATGTCTCTTCTTTGGTGACTTTTAGGTTATATTTTGAAGATGCAATTCTGACAATTTGAAAGGAGTCTGGATCCCTGAGTCAACTGTAGGAGTCTTGATTTATATATCCTGATGTTTGGAGTCTCCCAGGATAGTCATGAAATCAGGAAGATATTCATATTTACATAAACAAAAAATAAAATTACATTGTCGATAACAGAAGTTGGGATTATTTGCCACATCATTAAACCTATGCTGCCTAATTAAGTTTTTGATTAAGCAAAAAAATAATAATTTTTAATGGAAGATAAAAAATACAGGAAGGAAGGTTAAAGATGGAAGTAGTAAGAATAAAAAAGCAGAATCCAATAGAAATAAAGAAAAGAAACAATAAGGACTTTTTTAAACACAAAAAAGATAAACATTGTGTTTTTTTCCAAAATATTTTTAAAATTGAAAATCTCTGAAAAAGATAATCAAGAAAAAAGGAGAGAAAACACCACTTATGCCAAGAAGGAAAATGTGACTATCTCTTTTGGATATTTGACCCCGCAAACCTCATATTAAAATTTGATTTCCTATGTTGGAGGTGGCACCTAATGGGAAGTGTTTGGGTCATGGGGGTGGATCCCTCATGAATAGCTTGGTAATCTCCTTACAGTAATGGGTGAGTGCTTGTTCTTTTAATTCCTGACAGAACTGGTTGTGGAAAAGATGTTGCCACCTCCCCACAACCTTGCTTCCACTCTCACCATGTGATCTCTGCACACCAGCTCCCCTTCTCTTTTTACCATGAATAGAAGCAGTGGGAAGCCCTTACCAGAAGCTGAGCAGATACTGGTGCCATGTTTCTTGTATCGCCTGCAGAACTATAAGCCAAATAAACTGTATTCAAAAAGATAAATTACTCAACTTCAGTTATTTCTTTATAGCAACAGACTAAGACAATCACTATAGATCTACAGATGTAATAAGTGAATTGGGTTGTGAATTTACAAGTTTCAAAGAATCCACAAAAAATTACTGGGACTGACATTAATAAGAATTTGGCAAGATGGCAAGATACAATGTCACTATAAAAAAAGCAAATTCTATACCTATGTATAGCAATAAACAATCACAAAATAAAGTTTAAAAATACTATGTACAATAGCCTAAAAGATATCAGATACCCAGAAATAAATTTAGCAAAAAACTGTGCAAATTATTTATGCTAAAAACTATAACAAGGAGCTTTGAGAAATTGAGTAAGACCTAACCAATATTCCTGAACAAGTTTTTAAAACACCTTAAAAATCAAGGGTTTATAGATGAGAAGGCTCAAAAATTTTTAAATGTCCATATTTCTCTATTTCATCTAAAGAATCAATGCAATGTGAACAAAAACTCAATTGGGATATGTTGTAGAAATTGAAAAGCTCATTTTAAAATTTAGAAGTACAAAGGACCTATAAAAGCCAATAAAATATTTAAAGAGCAAGAAGGTTTATTATCGCTCAGTTTCAAAAATTACTATAGAGCTATAATAACTAACAGTATGTGATATTGATAAAGATCAACAGGTATATCAATAAGAAAAGAGAGTGCAGAAATAGACTGAAACACACACGTTCACTTGATTTTTGACCAATGTGTTCTCTTTTAATTTAAAAGGGAATGTTGTTAGAGCAGCTGGTATCTGTATGGAAGAGTATGAACTTTAATCTCTGACTCACTAAAAGTAATTCACGTTATACATAAAATTAATATAATATTATCCAGAATCCTAAATGTGAAAGCTAAATTTTAAGCATCTTGAAGAAAAAACATACAGCAATATCTATGGCTTTCATCTAAAATTTCTTAAAACCAAGAAGACACTCTTATTTTTTAAACAAAGATAAATTAGATTTTATCAAAATTAAAATTTTCCTCAGACCAAAACTAGTTTTAAGAAAGTAAAAAGTCATGTCACATTCATGGAGAAAATAATAGCAATACATAATCCTACATGGGATTTATTTCCATAATATTTGAAGAAACACTTTCAATTTAATGTTAAAAAGACCATCAACCCAGTAAATCAAATACTTCACAAACAAATGTAGGAATGACTCTTCATAATATGAAAGTTATTAGTTTTTAGGGAAATACAAATTAGAAGCACAGTAGAATAGTACTGTATTCATCAGAATAGCTGTAATAAGCAGACTGACAGTATCAGGTATTGGCAAGAATACAGAGCCAAGGGCACTCTTGTACATGGCTAGTGGGAGTACAAAATGCACAATCAATTTGGAAAACTATCTGGCAGTTTCAAAGAAAGTTAAATACACATTACCCTGTGATCCAAAAATTCCACTTCTATATAATCAACAAAAACCCTAGGAGATAGGTCTCATCACTATAGTATAGAGTAAAACCAATGGGGGAAAACCTCCGAGATTTATACGATATAATAAAAAAGGAAAATCTAACATATTAATTGGAGTCACAAATGAAAGTAGAAAAAGAATGGAAAAGAAGCAATATTGGTAGAAATAATGAAAGATAATTTTCCAAGTCTGCTAAGAGTTATCTAAACACAAATTCAGTAAGTACTTTTAACCTATAATAGAATCCCTTGAAACATTTACCCTATACACATGATGGTAAAATTGCTTCAAACCATCCAGTGAGAATAGTCTTACTTTTAAACAAGACAAAATGAAATAGACCTTTGACTTCTCAACAGGAGACAAAGAAATGACATCCTCAGAGTTCCAAGATAAAACAATTTTCAACCTAGATCCTGCACCTAACCAAATATCTCTCCTAAAAAATGGCTTCTGAACAAACCTCAAGGGGATTGAATAGGTTTGCAAATAACTACACGGTCTTCTAGAACAATGTTTAACACTCTTAAAGAAATGCCAAAAAGCAAAGCACTCGTCAATGTAAAATTTACAATGTTTGGCATCTAATCAAACATCACTAATTATACAAGAAGAAAGAAATTTTGGCTTACAATGTGGAAAATAATAGAAGTAGGATCCAGAAATAAAAGAGAAAATAAAATTTGCAGACAATAACATTAAACATGTTTTAATAAATATATGCAATATGCACAGAGATTTAAAGAAAAACATGAATATAATTAAAAATGGAAGATATAAAAAATAAACAGAATTTCTAGATATTTAAAAATCCAATTATTCTCATCCAATAACATTTTTATTGGATAAGAATACAGCAGATTAGAGACCCCAGATAAAAATAAAAGTGTACTTAAAAGCATGGCAATGTAAATTTTTAAAAATGAAGACAGGACAAAGAGGACTGAAAAATCTACAGGAGCATAACAGGCAGTCTAATGTGTGTGATTGGAATCCCAGTACAAGAGGGATAGGAATACAGACAAGCTACATATACAGTGTAAAACCTTACAACAGTATGTTTCTGTTTGAAAAAAAATGGCAAAAATACTTTCCAAATTTGATAGAAACTGTAATGTAACAGATATTAGAAGCTCAACAAACTCCAATCCGATTAGTTACATGCACACATACACACAGAGCCCACATTATAACACTGCATACACAAGTGGCTGAACACTAACTACAGGGAGAAAATCTTAAAAGAAAAAGAAAAGGCATAATACTTAGAGAGAAATAAAAAAGAAAACTTGAACAGATTTTTGGTCAAAAATGTCGTTGTTTAATGGAATGCCATGTTTAAAGTGCTGAAAAGTAAAAAAATATATATATATACACCCTATGAAAATGTCCTTCGAGAAAGGTAATGCAAAGACCTTTTTGGACAACAAAAAGCTGAAAGAATTCATCACAAGCGTGTCTGCATTACAAGAAATGTTAAAGGACATTCATGAGGAAAAGGAGAAATAATTCCAGTCAGAAACTTGGATATAACCCCAAAAAAGAAAAAGACCCAGAAACGGCAAATAAATGAGTAAATATATCAGCTATGTTAAAATTCCTTTAAAAAGTAACTTGTAATGCAAAGTTACAAGTAAACTTGTAATGTAAAAAAAAAAAAAATCATTATAATGTGTTGGATAAATTAAAACATGAAAGACAAATAAATGATAACAGTAGCACGAAGAATATGAGGGTAGAAAAATGAATATGGTATTGTAAGGTTCTTACATTGTAGTTTTAGAAAGTTATTTGAAGATAAACTGTGCTAAGTACACATACATATTTTTTAAACACTACACAAATATTGAGATACCTAATAAGTCAACAATGGGGATAAAATAAGACCCTAAAAATAATTTATTAAAATAAACCATGAAGAAAAGCAAAATGACATTTAAAAAGACACAAAGAAATTTTATGATAATAGATTTAAACTCGAAGGTATTAATTTTATATTTAATGTAAATGGTAAAAAACACTCTAATTAAATGACAGATATTGACAAACTGACTAAAACACAAAAATTAATCATACGCTATGTATAAGAAATAGGCTTTAAATATCAAGGCTCAGACAGGATAAAAGTAAATGGATAGAAGAATGAGTAACATGCACATACTAATCATAAGAAACTTGAAGTTACTATATTACTATCTAAGTAGGTAACAGAGCAAGAATCATCATTCCAGGGATAAAAAGAGTTATTTAATAATGACAAAGGGTCAAGATGTAAAATTGATAAATGCCCATTTTAAAACTCAAAAAAAAGAAGAGTTTTAAAATACGTGAGGCAAAAACTTGATTGAACTAAAAGGATATAAATAGACAAATCCACAATTACAGCTGCAGATTTCAACCCTCCTTTCTCAGTAATTGATAGAAGTAGTCCAAAAATAACAGAGAAATAGAAGACTCTGGCACATTGACATTATTAGGACATGCCCAACAAAAACAAAATACACATTCTTTTCAGTTGTATGTGGAACATTCACCGAGGTGGGCCATACACTAAGATCTAAAATTAGTCTTAATTAATTTCAAAGAAATTTAACTTACTGGGGATATTTTCTGACCACTACAGAATTAAATTAGAAGTAAATTACAGAGTATCTGAAAAAGTCCCAAATAATTGGAAACTAAGCAGAACACGCCTATATAATCATGGTTCAAATAAAAAAATCTCACATTTGAACTAAACAAAAATCAAAGCATAATGTATCAATATTTGTGTAACTTACAGTAAGTAGTTGAGAAAATGTCATACTGGCAAAATGACAATAGAACGAGGTTACAGAAGACAGTCTAGTTACAGACTATATATAGTTGCTTAATTTTTGAAAAAGTTGTCATGGAAATCCAATGAGGAAGAGCTAATAATTTTCTAGAAGTAGTATTACAACATCTGAGTATACATAAGAAAACAAATGACCTTTATCTCATCGTATATATAACATTTAATGCTAAATGGATCAAAGGCCAAAAATGTAAAAGCTTCTAATGATGCAAATTCTAAACTTTCCTAAAGAAAATACATGAGGGAAATTTCTGTGACTTTGGAGTAGACAAAATATTTCTTAAGGCACAAAAGGCATGACACATATAAGAAAAATACTGATAAATTGCACTTCATCAAAGTTAAAACATCTGGTCTTCAAAACTCTCCTTAGAGAAAGTCCAGTTTATCTGGATCCTTTCCTTACTCCTTATACAAAAATTAATTCAAGATGGATTAGAGACTTAAATGTTAGACCTAATACCATAAAAACCCTAGAAGAAAACCTAGGCCATACCATTCAGGACATAGGCATGGGCAAGGACTTCATGTCTAAAACACCAAAAGCAACGGCAACAAAAGCCAAAATTGACAAATGGGATCTAATTAAACTAAAAAGCTTCTGCACAGCAAAAGAAACTACCATCAGAGTGAACAGGCAACCTACAGAATGGGAGGAAATTTTTGCAATCTACTCATCTGACAAAGGGCTAATATCCAGAACCTACAAAGAACTCAGACAAATTTACAAGAAAAAAACAAACAACCCCATCGAAAAGTGGGCAAAGGATATGAACAGACATTTCTCAAAAGAGGACATTCATATAGCCAACAGACACATGAAAAAATGCTCATCGTCACTGGCCATCAGAGAAATGCAAATCAAAACCACAATGAGATACCATCTCACACCAGTTAGAATGGCAATCATTAAAAAGTCAGGAAACAACAGGTGCTGGAGAGGATGTGGAGAAATAAGAACACTTTTACACTGTTGGTGGGACTGTAAACTAGTTCAACCATTATGGAAAACAGTATGGCGATTCCTCAAAGATCTAGAACTAGAAGTACCATATGACCCAGCCATCCCATTACTGGGTATATACCCAAGGATTATAAATCATGCCGCTATAAAGACACATGCACATGTATGTTTATTGTGGCACTATTCACAATAGCAAAGACTTGGAATCAACCCAAATGTCCATCAGTGACAGACTGGATTAAGAAAATGTGGCACATATACACCATGGAATACTATGCAGCCATAAAAAAGGATGAGTTTGTGTCCTTTGTAGGGACATGGATGCAGCTGGAAACCATCATTCTCAGCAAACTATCGCAAGAACAGAAAACCAAACACCACATGTTCTCACTCATAGGTGGGAACTGAACAATGAGATCACTTGGACTCGGGAAGGGGAACATCATACACCGGGGCCTATCATGGGGAGGGGGGAGGGGGGAGGGATTGCATTGGGAGGTATACCCGATGTAAATGATGAGTTGATGGGTACTGACGAGTTGATGGGTGCAGTACGCCAACATGGCACAAGTATACATATGTAACAAACCTGCACGTTATCCACATGTACCCTCGAACTTAAAGTATAATAAAAAAAAATATATAAAAAAATAAAAATAAAAATAAATAAAAATAAAAAAGAAAAAGTCCAGTTTATGATAATTTGTTAAGTTTTACTCTTATGTTTTATATACTCTTCTATATGTATTCTATATCTAAAAACTAGAGTTTAATAATGGGTAATTTTTATTTTACCTTCCATAGTTATTTAACATTCATCTGAAGTGAATGTTATAAAAATATGGAGTGTTAATTCTGTATCTTTGGCATGTTTATGTTTACATTATTACTAATCTGTCATTCTTGAAATTTTCCACTATCAAAATGTGTATAAATATCATGTAGTAAGATAACAAATTCCATGGAATATTATTCATTAAGAAACATAGTATTTAAAGTTATGTCTATACTGTTATTACTAGCTGCATAAAAAAGATATAAAAAGATCTTACAATGAAAATGCTATCAGTATATTTTTTTCATGTTGGTATGAAACTGGGTATTTTTTCCCTTGAAAAGATGTGTTAATTTTTTTCAACTGTAGTGCATGTTACTAGTATATATTAGATTTGATATTATTCAGAAAAATAATCTAATGAACATCATAATTATGATATTTCTATTTTATTCAGGGTAGTGGTCCACCTTTAAAAGAAGGAGTCCTTTTGCATTTTAAAGAGCGTTGTCTTAGTGTTCAGAAATCATGGCCTATCTCTGAGGTCTAGACAGACAAGAAACTCCTGTTTGCATAGGAAGACTCAAGCTAAGGCATCACTCTTATCAGCAGATTTGTATGTTGCTAACAGTTGCTTAATTCCATGTTTGCTGGTGGCACAGTGTGGGTGTCATTAAACTATTTTTATGCTTCATGCATATGGCTTTAAATCAACCATTAGTGATCCTCATGTTTATATTTGAGTGGCAGGTTGTCATTTGTTTTTAATACTAATCTCATATTCTATTTTATTAAAGAAGTGTCAACTCATAAAATACAAAGATGAATAAAATCTACCTAAAATTTTCATTAACATATTTGTGAAGGATTCCAGAGTTCAAGAAAACATCAGCTATAAAGAAAGGCTGTAATGAAACAAAAATAAGGATGCCCATACATTCAAATATGAATGTATTAATTCTTACAAAGCACAATTTTTGGTTACAAAATGATACCTAAAAACTTGTCTAAGAGGGAAATTTCATCTAATGTAATACAAGATTTCTCACATACCAGCTATTGAGCAGCCACCATGACAGAAGTTGTACAGGGTATGTGGACATTCAGAGAGGGAAGAGACTTGGGCCTTCCCTCAGAACACACCGACTGGTACACCTGCATTCTTTGTAGTCTGTGATGGACTCCCACCGAAAATGCCAAATGCAAGCTCCAGTAGGCTGTGTCTCTTTTCCAAAATGAAATTAAACTCAGCCCAACTTAGCTTCAGGAGCACACTGATGTGAGCTGTGTTTAGTTTTCTGGACTCAAATGAGATCCAACTCAGTCCAGCTTAGCTTTGGGAGCACACTGATGTGAGCTGTGTTTAGCTTTCTGGACTCATACAGAGAGAACCCCAAAGTCATGTGTCTTAGACTGAAATCAACAGGCTCTCTGAGCAACAACCAGGGCTGACCAGTTTATTGTATTTATTGAAAAATACTGTAACCCTTGAGACAATGGGGCTCTCTAAAAAGAAGCATGGTAAAAGATGAAATCAGAGTCCTTTGCATTAAGCTATTACTTAAAAATAAACAAGGACATTGCCCTTCTGAGAAGATGGAGTAGAAATACCTTTCCCTGTTCCTTCCACTAAATAACAAACAAAACAAATATAAAGAGAACAGAAATATGAAGAGAGGAGGCAGACTGGCTAGGGTAGAGCCTTGGAACCTAAAGAACAATAGGATGGTGAGCTATTTGGGAGTTTTTCCTTTTTTTCTTTCCTCCTCCTTCTCCTCCTCCTCCTCCTCCTCCTCCTCCTCCTCCTCCTCCTCCTTCTTCCTTCTTTCTTCTTCTTTCTTCTTCTTCTTCTTTTTTTTTTTAACAGTCTGGCTCTGTCACCCAGGCTGGAGTACAGTGGTAAGATCACAGTTCACTGCAGCCTCATCCTCCTGGGCTCAGGCAATTCTCCTGCCTCAGCTCCCTGGGTAGCTGGGATTACAGGCATGTGCCACCATGCTTGGCTAATGTTTTTATTTTTGGGGAGGGCGGGGGTCTCGCTATGTTGCACAGGCTGGTCTCAAACTCCTGAGTTCGAGGAATCCTCCTCCTCTCTCAGCCTACCAGGGTTCTGGGATTGTAAGTGTAAGCCATGATGCCTGGCCTGAGGTTTTCTTCCTGGCTTACATATTCCAGACTTGGAGCTAAAGAAGCCAGCAACCAGAATATGCCAACAGGTTCAATCTAATAAAGAAAAGAAGGCCGGGCGCCGTGGCTCACGCCTGTAATCCCAGCACTTTGGGAGGCCGAGACGGACGGATCACGAGGTCAGGAGATCGAGACCATCCTGGCTAACACGGTAAACCCTGTCTCTACTAAAACTACAAAAAAAAAATATGTATATTAGCCGGGCGTGGTGGCGGGCGCCTGTAGTCCCAGCTACACGGGAGGCTGAGGCAGGAGAATGGTGTGAACCCAGGCGGGGTGGAGCTTGCAGTGAGCCCATATCGCGCCACTGCACTCCAGCCTGGGTGACAGAGCCAGACTCCGTCTCAAAAAAAATAAATAAATAAAAATAAAAGCCTGCCTTCTCCAGCTTGAAAGTGCAGCATAACAAGACAGAAAACTTTAAGTCTATAATCACTCTACTCCAATCAAACACTGGAAAAAATTGTGGCCCCACTCCACCTTCATCAGCAAAGTCCAAGTCGGGAGCCTAGACTTCTGCCCTTTGGAAACTGTAAAGAGGGGCCACCATCCCTCCTCTCTCATCACAGTGGTATCAGACAAAGATAGTAAGAGAGTACTTTCATGCCTAATGAGCAGTAATGAACCACCAGTCCCCACTAACCTGTCATTGGTGACCACATGGGAAACCTAGACTTCAACCACCCCTCCAGCACTCATGAGGTGCCCTTAACTTCTGGATTGGGGTTGAAGAAGGCCAAATGGAGAGCCAGGGCTTTTGCTATGATCCCGCTATAAGACAAAGCCATCCGTCACACCCCCACCATACCTCATCTCAGAAGGAGGCCAAGATAGGACCATTCGCAAGGTACCTGTAGCCAGGGATGTATCAGTGGAGAACTAGTGGGAACGTGGCATTCTCACCCCCACACAGCTTCAATAGGTATCCCCTATGTGGGTGTCAACAGAAGAAAATGAGGAACCTAGACTTCTCTTCCCACCTGGTAGTAACAAGGTGGGGCCCTTCATTTTTCAATGGAGCAGTTTTACAGGTAGTTGCCTAAAACGGGTTTAAATAAAACTCAGAGTCTTCTAACATGAGATCTCAATTTCCAGATGTCAAAAAACAAAAACAACAACAACACTCATATCATACCAATAACCAGCAAGCTCTCAAACGGGACTTAAAAGAAAACATAATCAGTAAATTCTAACACTGAGATAACACAGATGTTAAAATTATCTGATAAAGATTTACCACCATTGCAAAACTGCTTCAATGAGCAATTACAAATACATAATTGAAATAATTTTAAAAGAGAAAGTCTCAGCAAAGAAATAGAGGCTATAAATATGAAACAAATGAAAATTTTATAAGTAAAAATGGATAAAATTAAAAAGAAAATTTTAAAAATTATAATTAGAAATGGAGACTATTATTCCATTTTCTCAAAAATCAACAGAAAAACTAGATAGGAAATTGCTAACAATACAAAATAACTCAATCCCACCAACCACCAGCATCTAAATATCATTTGTAGATCACTACACCAACAATAGCAGAATATGCATTATTCTCAATTTCCCATATAACATGTACCAAGATAGACTACATCCTAAAACATCATAAAGATCATAAAACAAACTTCAACAAATGTAAAAGGATTGAAATTATGGAGAGTATAATCTCTAATGACAACAGACTCAAGCTAGAAATCAGCAACAACAACAAACAAAAACTGTGCAAACACTTGGAAACTAAACAGCATACTTTTTAATAATCCATGGGTTAATGCAGAAATATTAAGAGGAAACAAAAAAATACATAGAACTTAATGACAATTAAAATGCAAAATATCAAAAATTGTGGGACGCAACTAAAACAGTGCTGAGAGGGAAACTTATAGTACTAAATGCATTCATTCAAAAAGAGGAAGAATCTCAAATTAATCACCTAAGCTCTCATGTCAACAAGTCAGAATCAGGAGAATAAAATAAAACCAAATAAAAAAGAAGAAAATAGTAAACATAGGAATAGAAATAACATAAATCAATAATAGAAAAACTAGACAAAATCAAACAAGGGACTGGTTCATTTAAATAAATCAATATGTCCAACTGGTTTTTTAACAAAGGTGTTAAATCAATTCAATGGAAGAAATAAACCTTTTCAATAAACTGGTGCTTGACCAAGTTGGTATTCAGAGGGGGAAAATCAATCTTGAAGAAAATCTTACATATTACACAAAATTAATTCAAAATGTATTACAAAGTTGAATGGAAAAATGTAAAACGATCTATATTTTAAGGAAAAAACAGCATAGGAGAAAATCCTTGGTATCTAGGAGGAGGCAAAAATTCAGTTTTGATATCGAAAGCGTCACTCACAAAAAAAATTGATAAATTGGGCCTCAGAAAATTAGAAATATTTTACCTGAAAAAGATCCATATTAGAGGATAAAAGACAAACCAAAGACTGAGAGAGAATGTTATCAAATAGCATATACAAAATAATATCTGGAGTATGTAAAGAACTCTCAAATTAAAATAGTAAAAAAAAAAAAAAAAGCCAGTTAGAAAATGGAAAAAAAAATCATTACATTCCATGAAAGATACAGAAATGACAAATAAGCACATGCAAAAATATCCACCATTATTAGCAATTAAGAAAATGCTAATTAAAGCCACAATGAGTTATCACTCGATAGATATCAGAATGGCTAACATAATAAATAACAACACCTAATGCTGGTGAGGATGTGAAAAATTGGATCACTCATACATCGCTGGTGAGAATGAAAAACAGTACAGCCATTGTGAAAAACAGTTCAGCAATCTCTTAAACTAAACATGCAACTACCATATGACCCAGCAATTGCACTCCTTGACATTCATTCCAGAGAAATGAAAACTTTATGCAAAAACTGTATGTTAATGTTTATAGCAATTGTATTCATAACAGCCCCCAAATGGAAAGAACCCAGATGTCCTTCAGTGAGTGAATGAGTAAACTGGATAAATTTCCAGGGAATTATGCTCAGTGGAAAAAAATCAAAATCACAAAAACAAATAAGAAAATTGCATACAGTATGATTTCACTTATATAACATTCTTGAAATGACAATATTATATTGTCACAGAGAACAGATGAGTGGTTGCTAGAGTTAAGGAGGAGTGAAAGGTGAGCGGTAAGTGGCTGAGGCTATACAAGGGCCGCAGAAAGTATCCTTGCAGTAACATGAGTATTTTGCATCTTGACTACCTATTTCAGTATGTTGATTATGATATTGTACAGTTTGTACATCCCTAATCTGAAAATTTGAAATCCAAAATGCTCCAACAAATTTGGAGCAACAAATGCTCCAAAGATTTTCAAAACATGTTGATTGCTGACAAGATATCTCAAGTAGGAATTTCTGTATCTGACTTCATATGACAGGTCACAGTCAAAAGGCAGGTGCACACCATACCATTTATTCAGTGTCCCCAAGAAAAAATGCCCATCCACCCTCGCCTCAGCTGTGATATATCTTTTCTACACATACTCAGACTCCCCAACACAGGCAGGGCAACAGGGGTAATAAAATGACTTGTGTGTAGGCCAGACACACCAATGGCATGTTCCTCACAATGCCCCACATGGGGCCAAACCTATATCCATTACTCACCATGTGTCATTGCTTATTCTCTGCTCTGTGGTATAAAAATATTGTTGAAAGTGTCAAAAAGGTTCATAGATACCCCTGTAGCTACCGGTCTTGAAGAAAAGAGAAAGCATTTTTGTTGATCTAAAGCACAGAAAGTCAAACTGTTGGAGAAACTTCTCAGTGATGTAAGTGTGAAACATCTTACAGAAAAGTATGGTGTTGGAATGATCATCATATATGACTTGAAGAAACAGAAGAATAAACTTAGACTTTCTGTGCTAAAAGTGATGATGAGCAGACACTGCACAAAGCTAAAAGTGAAGATTTTGATTGTGTATGGAAAGTGTGGATGCATTCATGTTTCAGTAAACACATGCCTCTTAATGGTGTGGTGATCATGACATAAACCAAGATTGGCCGGGTGCGGTAGTGGCTCACGCCTGCAATCCCAGCACTTTGGGAGGCCAAGGTGGGCAGATCACTTGAGGTCAGGAGTTTGAGACCAGCCTGGCCAACATGGAGAAACCCCATCTCTACTAAAAATACAAAAATCAGCCAGGCATGATGGCCTGTACCTGCAATCCCAGCTACTTGGGAGGCTGAAGCATGAGAATCACTTGAATGTGGAAGGTGGTGGTTGTGGTAAGCCAAGATGGTGCCACTATACTCCAGCCTGGGTGACAGAGTGAGACTGTGTCTCAAAAAACAAAACAAAACAAACAAACAAGCAAACAAAAAACCCGAAGATCTATTATGATGAACTGAAAATTAAAGAGAACTGTGAACATTAAACAGGCTGATCACAGAAATTTAAGAAAAGACACAGCATTATTATTTTTTTTTTAATTTGTAGTGATACACTATTTGTTGATCACGAAGCAGTGGCAAGTTTGCCAAGGTCATTGGCGAGTTTGCCAGGTCATTGTTGATGAAAATCTGACACAAGAGTAAGTCTAGAGTGTTGATGAGACAGCACTCTTTTGGTGTTATTGCCCCCAGAAAGGCACTGTCTCCAACTGATGAGGCAGCCCCTACAAGAATTAAGGATGCCAAGAACAGAATAACTGCTAGGCTGTGCTAATGCAGCAGGCAGTCACAAGTGTTACCTGTCTGTGTTAGCCAAAAAAGTGCATCCTCACTGTTTTCAAGGAGTGCATTTCTTGTCAGTTTATTACTATGCCAAGAAAAAGGCATGGATAACAAGGGACGTCTCTTCTGATTGGTTTCACAAACATTTCGTACCAAGTGACTTGGGCTCACTGCAGGGAAGCTGAACTAGATGATGACTACAAGATTTTGTTATTCCTTGACAACTGTTCTGCCCATCATTCAGCGAAAATTCTTTAAACAAATAATGTTTATGCCATGTACTTTCCCTCAAATGTGGCTTTATTAACCTAGCTATGTGGCCAGGTTATCTTTAGCTCAATGAAGAGTACATGATTTTAAAAACCCACTTTCTTGAACAGCATGCTAGCAGCAGTGAACAGTGGCCTAGGCATGGAACATTTATAAAAGAAGTTTAGCCTGAAGAATGCCATATATGCTGTTGCCAGCGCTTGAAACACAGTGACTAGACACACATATATTGTCTATAACCTCTGGCCTGCGACTATAATCAGTGATGTTGATGAACAAGATGGTGACTCTGAAAAATTTCATATGTCAATTGAGAAAAAATAATGCCTGACCTCCTTACATAGGTAAAAAATACATCCTCAGAGTCCTTCAGTAAGTGGGAAAGAGTGGATATTTAGGAGGTTTTTAACCTTTATAATGACACCCCAGTGGTTCATTTATGGACCAATGGTGATATAACTGAAATGATTCTGAATCAAGAACATCGTGATACTTATGATGATAATGATGACATTAACGCTGCAGAAAACGTGCCTGTAGATGACATGGTGAAATGTACAATGGGCTTACTGAAGGACTAGAACAGCATGCATTCAGAGCAGAACAAGAAATCATGTTGGCTTATAAAATCAAAGAGAGACTTTTAAGACAAAAAATCTTTTTTTTTTCTTAAAAAAGTGGGCAGTTCACAAAGATTTAAAAAAAAAAAGAAAAAAAAAAACATTGTTAATAAGGCAGATGACTCTGGAGGAAATACTTTAAAAAGTCACCCAGTAGGCCAGCCATAGTGGCTCATGCCTGTAATCCCAGCACTTTGGGAGGCTGAGGCGGGCAGATCATTTGAGGTCAGGAGTTTGAGACCAGCCTGACAAACATGGTGAAACCTCCCCTCTACTAAAAATACAGATAAATTAGCCGGGCATGGTGGCACATGCCTGTAGTCCTAGCTACTTGGGAGGCTGAGGCAGGAGAATCGCTTGAACCCAGGAGACAGAGATTGCAGTGAGCCAAGACCACAACACTGCATTCCAGCCTGGGCAAAGAGTGAGACTGCATCTCAAAAAAAAAAAAACAAAGCTATCCAGTAGAATGCCTCATCACCCCTAGAGGACTCACTTTCTGGTGCCTCAACTGCTTCTTATCTAAGAAAAATAGAACAGTTTACAACATTCTTTTAACACAACACAGCATTGTAGGTGGATACTAAAAACCTGCCACTGTTTGTTGTTACTGCTGTTTAACGGCAGATACAGGTATTCTGGAAATGCTACTGGGCTGCTTAGTTATTCTGAACACAGTGCTTCTTCACTGTATTAATGGTATGTCACTTTTTAACTTTACTACTAAGTATTTATGTGTGAATAAGTGTAAGGAAATGATTGTTTATTGGTAGCATATACATCAGAGTCAGGAATGATGGTGATGCCAGACAACCACAGATTGTCAAGATGGGTGGCTGAGATAGTGACACTTTCATTTTCTGATGTTTCAGTGTACATAAAGTTTGTTTCAAGCGCACAATTATTAGCGTATTGCATATAATTGCCTTAAAACTATGTGTATAAATTGTATATGAAACATTAATTTTATGTTTAGAGTTGGGTCCCCTCCACATGATATCTCATGATGTAGGTGCAAATATTTCCAAAACAAAAATTCATAAAAATCAAAATACTCTGATCCCAAGCTTTTTTTTTTTTTTTTTTTTTTTTTTTTTTTTTTTTTTTTTTTTTGATTGAGATGGAGTCTCACTCTGTCACCCAGGCTGGAGTGCAGTGGTGCAATCTCATCTCACAGCAACCTCTGCCTCCCTGGGTTCAAATGATTTTCCTGCCTCAGTCTCCTGAGTAGTGGAGCTGTGTACCACCACACGTGACTAATTTTGTATTTTTGGTAGAGATGGGGTTTTACCATTTTGGCCAAGCTTGTCTTGAACTCCTGACCTTAAGTGATTCACCCACCTTGGGCTCCCAAAGTGCTGGGATTACAGGCATGAGCCATCACACCCAGCCTTCTGGTCCTAAGCATTTGGATAAGGGATACTGAACCTGTATTACAGTTTTGGAAGACTTTACTATTGAAGAAAACTGAGTAAAGTATACATTGGACTTCTGTGCATTAATCCTTACAACAGCATAGAAATCTACAATTGTTAAAAAATAAAACATTTAATTAAATAAATAAGCAGATGACTGCAGACATAACAAATTAGAAGATAGTGTATGGTGTGAAATATTAGCCATATAGGTAAAGCTTATTGAACTGAGGAATCTAATGAAACTTAATTGACAAGGTTTAGAAAAGGCATCACAGAAGACTTGGCTTAGAACTAGGTCTGAAGAACTAATAGGATCCTGAAAAGCAGAGGTTAATGGCCAAATGAAACCAAAAACAACATCAGAGGAACAAGAGGACAGGTGGATTTACTAAGGATATGGTAGAGGCAGTGTGGTGTGGAGGGAGGAATGGCAAAGACATTTCTGTGAGGCAGCATCCACAGGGTTAGAAGAGACACAAAAACTGGAAATACCACAGGTTTAGAAGAATACGTTCAGCGTTGAAAGGTATATCAGAACTCTGAGTTGTGAATGCTTTGAGAATAAGGACATTTTTTACTCGATATTATGTCACCAAATCACAGTCTAATATCTGGTGCATAACAAACGATTCATTAAATACTGTTGCTGATTTCACTGAAAACAATTTTAGTGTAGTGATGGGGGCAGTAGACAGATTTCAGTGGGTCGAAGAGTAAAAGAGAAGTGAGAAAATAAACAATTCTTCTTAAAAGGTTTGGTTCTGAAGGTAATCGGCCAAAAAAAAAAAAAAAAAAAAACCAAGAGGCAAGAACACATTTTATATTATGTTCTTTTTGTCATTTTAAGATGTGAGAAACTTGCATATACATCTTTGTTAGAAAAGGAGATTGAAAACTCAGGAGAAAAGATAAAGGTACATATGGAAATGAACTTTACGGAGGTAAAGGGATGCAGATGTTTGTAGGTGGAGTGGTAGGAGTGCACGCCAGATGGCCTCTATTTTTCAATTAAGTGGGAGGTGGTTCGTGCTCTGCTAAGAGAGAGGAGAAAGAATGGGGGCCAGAAGTCAGTCTCAAGTTTGGAATAGATGGAAAATGGGAATGGAAACTGAGCTATCAGCATAAGCCCATTCCTCTTAAATATTTGTCACCATGTGGGCAGCACCTTTATTCATTGAAGTGTTCTTCCTTACTTTGATGCTGATATTTTCAACCCCAAATTATGCACTTCTTTTCTGAGCCAGGCTTTCTGCTAACAATAACTAAAAACTATGTATAAATGTCGCTATATCCCAAATCGTATTTAATCAGCATAGCATATTTTTGAACTTATACACACATGTTAATTTTGTTAGAGACATTTCAACATTATGCTTTCTTCAAGGACAAAATGAATGAAAGAGCCTAGAGATGTGTTTTCTCACTTACCTTTTGCATGCACTCTATTGAACAGAGAATATCTTATAAGTCGTAGGAGAGTGTTACCTATTTTTAGACAAGTGATTTTGTAAATTTCATACACAATGGTAGAATATTTTAAACCCTAATTGAACTAAACCATCTCATTACCTGGCTCTACTGACCACAGAGTGTTGCCATGGTGATGAGGGAATCAAGTCAGCAGGTCCTACTGTGAGAATTTTCCACTCCAGATGCTTCATTGGTTCCATCTTGCTCATCTCCAAACACGTTGTAATCAATTTAATGGCACAGAAACAGGCTCTACGAAGGGGGAGAAAAGGAGTGTTTTTAGCAAATCTTATGCCAAAATATGTTGACATATAATTTACAAAATAAGCACTTTCTAAGTACCATAACACTTTAGGTTTTTCAACAACAAATGAAAACCTTTAAAGGTATATGTATTAATTTAACAGTTTATGAATGTTTATACATATCCAGGTAAAAATCAAAGCTCAAGCAATAAAATGTTTCACTGTCTGCATAACTGGTCTTAAATATAAGTAAAGCTTGTTTACATAAGAGGTTTGGAGCCCAAATAAGACTTACAGATTGGTGGAATTCAGGTTTTGGCTAAGGATAGGTAATTTCTAGGCTGAAAGATAAAATCTAAGAGCAAAAATTCAGAGTAGTTTCAATTTATGTCTCAAAATGGAACTTGGAACTATAAAGCAATGTTTTAGACTATAAAAAGTGTTAAAATTTTGTTACTTCTACATGTTTGCTATTATTGCTGTTTGCTTAGCCTAAGTGGCATTACAAAGTCTCAAATCCTAAGGCATTATGAAATTGTGTTTAAGAGCAGAAAGAACGGAAAGAACTAGAAAAACTGCCTCCCCACTCCCCGTTTTTTGTCACCTGTGGTATGGGAGGAAAACCGCATGGAATAAAATGCTTGTGACAGGATTTAAGAAGAAAAATTCTGGATAAAAATGGAAAGAGGCTAACCAAACAAATATGTGTCTTTCAAATTTATTATCAAAATGTTCATGAAGGTATACTAAAACACAACACAAAGATGAACCACACTCTAAACCAAAAATAACACAGAACGATATCCTAGAATCTGGAATTTACTTATACTTACTGGATTTGATCTGTTATAGAGTTAGGTGTCTTCTCTGTTTTGTTTTACTAGTCTGTGCCCCAAGTCTAGGATATTCCTTGGCACTTATCTGGTGTTCAGAAACATTTGTTATCCTCATTGTTAACTGTAGAATTCTGGGATATTGATTGAGAAGAACCTTTTTAGACTACATACCATGTTTGCTCCTTTGGAAAATAACATCATATTGTGACAGTAGGTAGCTAGTGAGACACGAGCAGGGCAGGAGAGGGCCCCCACACCCCACCAGGAAAGTCAGGCGACCATTAGGTGATGACCAGGCAGTTGTCACACTGTCTCTCTAAAATAATTGGTCACACCAGTGCCAGGGACAGTAGTTTCTCTATAAATAGGAAACACCTGAAACTGGCGATCACAGGAGCTGGGCAAGTGGGTGTACACATGTGCACTAAGAAGCGAAATGGCAGAATGTAACTCATATATGACCTTCCAGGGGCATTGTGTCAGAAAAGGGAAAAACACCTCAGGTGAGCATGCGTACAACTCCAGTAAACACACTGCACATGCACCCCGTCCAAGCACTAGTGGCCACCGGGCATGCGGACAGCCCACCTCAACAGAAGAATCAAGGGAAAAGGGACGCAAGACCCTGAAAGTATGCCAACATATAAAACTCCAAGTCAAAAGGTCAGACCTGGCACTTGCCCTTCAAGTCACCCACTTGGCCCTCTTCCAAATGTACTTTCCTTTCTCTTGTTCTTGCTCTAAAGGCTTTTAATAAACTTTCACTCTTGCTCTAAAACTTGCCTCTGTCTCTTCTTCCGCCTTGTTTTGCCCCTCAGTTGAATTCTTTCTTCTGAGGATGCAAGAAGTGAGGTTGCTGCAGACCCGTATGGATTCCCTGCCGCTAACAATAAGCTTCCAAAGAAAGCAGGCAAACAGAATGCCTCATCTCAGTGTACACTTAGTGACACAGGGACACACTAAGGAAAACCTACTACGTAAGTGCCATCATCTGAGCCAGTCAGAACAAGAATCATCTCCCTATTTCCTTTTCATATTTTTTCTCATGTATATTTGTCTCCACGACTGCCAAGGTTCCACACAGCAGGAACAAGAGAGAGATGTAAGGTAGTAGGTTGCAACTTGGCAAACAGAAGCAGAGTTTGAGGTAAAATTTAGGAGCAATCCATTCTAGGTTATTTCGATTTTCATACCCTGCATGATACAAAGGGGATTATGAACAACATTTGCTTCTTTGGATTGCTCATAGAATTCGGCTATCAGAGCAAAGTAGGCTCAACTAAAATTAATTCAACACACAAACACAAAGAGATAATATCCACTGACATGCAAACTAAAATGGGGTGAAATACCTGTTTACATATAACCCAAAGACCAAGATCTAAGCAGGAAAATGTGACAGCATATATGTGCGCAGTAACCACTGAAGGTAGGGTCGCTCTTTAAATGCTCTGTAAAGGCCAACATCAGAATCGAAAACCATGATTGGAACAGAATAATGCCAGGCATGGTTGCTCATGCCTGTAATCCCCACATTTTGGGAGGCTAAGGCAGGAGAATCACTTAAGCCCAGGAGTTCCATACCAGCCTGAGCACCAAAGTGAGACCCTGTCTCTAAAAAGAAAAAAAAAAAAGACAGAATACCGACCAAAATAATGCTAAATGGAACTTGTGAAATATTACTTTAAAACAAGAAAAGATTCACATACAAAAAAATAAAATTGAAAATAATTTTTCCAAAAGAAAATGTATATATCTGTGTACTCGTGTATATATACACATATAATGTCCTACCAATGAAATGTATTATTTTCATCTAGTTACTTTCACCCTCTAAACATAAGTTTATGAGTTTATTCAATAATAATTACAATGTAACATGCACTATAAAATTTAAACTCCCTTAGAATATCATTTTAGTAAAAATTATATTATAAATGTCCAGAGCACTGGTTCTTTGATTATTGATAAAACTCATCATCACTGTCTAATTATCAATGCTATTTCATGGAAATTTTGGCAACTTTATATAGCTTTTTACCGTCTTTTAGATGTATTTTCCTCATTTCAAAAAAGCACCCTTAGCAAAATGTGCCATATCATGAACAAAGAGAAGGAAAGATCTCAGTCAGAAATTGAAGGTGGTAGAGGCATTTGTATCACTGATCTATTTTAGCACCTACTGGCCTGTGTCCCTGAGAGGTACGTCTTTATCGCCTCAGTCGACCCGATTGTCCATTCCTTTTCTCTGTGACAGCAACTGTGGCGTGTTCTTTCCTTTCTTGCTTTCTCACTTCATTGTCTCACCGAGAAAGCCAAGAGGAATACCTGTTTGTCATTTGGATTAGGAAATATTAATGTAACACATGTCAGGAAGAATAAAATGTTAATTAACCAAGTGAATCACCTGATTCTTTGCTTTCTTACCTCTTTGCTTTTCTATCTGGGATCACGTGTTCCCCGCATCTTTCAACTCACACCCTCTCCAATTTGTTATATGTAAATTTATTATCAACCTATCCATTCTTATTTTCTAATTTTATCTGTCTCCTCATAAATCTGCATAATTTTTGTTTTCTATTAGGCTTGTTTACATTCTTATTTGGATGACTATTTTAACACATGAAGTAACCTTTTCCAAAAATTTCTGTAACAGTAAGACAATTTCCTAGATTTTCCTAGGATATGGGATAAAATTATCTAAATTTTTTTTTTTTTTTTTTTTTTGAGACGGAGTTTCACTCTTGTTGCTCAGGTTGGAGTGCAATGTCATGATCGCGGCTCACTGCATCCTCTGCCTCCCGGGTTCAAGTGATTCTCCTGCCTCAGCCTCCTGCATGGCTGGGATTACAGGTGCGCCACCACCATGTCCGGCTAATTTTTTGTATTTTTAGTAGCGATGGGATTTCACCATGTAGACCAGGCTAGTCTCAAACTCCTGACCACCCACCTCGGTCTCGCAAAATGTTCTAAAAAATTATTTTTCTGTTTCCACTCTGCTAAGCATCAAAAATATTCCTACAAAAATTCAGAGCAATAGCTTAGTTATAAAACCTAATATTTTTAAATTTTTTCTTATTCCTTTCCTCTGAACCCAATGATCTATTAGGCTAAATAGTTCTTACAACTGATACTAATCTTTCAGTAAATAAAATTTTCAAAAAATTTCTGGAATTAGTTTTATGAGACGTAAAATTTAGGACTAAGTATTCCTTCAGAATCACCCAGACTAGTCAATCTTTCTGATTTGGGAAAGTAAGCTTCCATCTGATCTCATGATTTAAAGTAATAACTTTGTGGTAAGTGCCAACAAATACTTAATTAGCCTACTAGTCATAAATGTGCTCTGTGGACAATTAAGCATGTCAAGTTTATACAGTAGGGGTGACTTACAGAGATAGAAAATGTGACTTTAAAGATTGTGAATCCATGGGGAAATTCTTTATGAGATGGCCTACTGCATTAGAAAAATGCAAACAAATCTTGCTAACAGTGCAATAAAATCTGTGGGGCCATATTTCTGACTTGCAGTGAAAATCTTTAATTCTCAAATTTCCTGTCCTCCTATGCACAGCCTTGTTCCATTCTTCATATTAGCAAACTTTTCCCTACACCAGAGTGCTGGCTTGTGCCAGGCACAGCTTTTTCAAAGCTGCCTCCCTGCTGATTTGTCTCTCCTGACGAAATACAGTTGGCTTCATAAAATGCTGTCTGCATAGTTTTGAACTTGATCGATTTCTTTGAGACATGAGCTCACATAAGAAATGTGTCTTCCAGATGCTGAGGCACATGCTTTCTCTTTCTGGATCCCTGTGAGGCATGAACTCTGGCGACCCAGCCTCGCAATTGGAATTTCTGAAGCAATATATCATTAACTTTCTTCAAATTATGGCAGCATCCAAATGCTCAAGCATTTGCCTACTAAAGTAAGAGAAATGTCCTTAGACCCATTAATACACCCTGACGTCCCTCACCAGCAGTGCCTATTGATAAACCCTGACATCCCTCACCAGCGGTACCTTTTCTGTGAGGTCAGAGAGAACAGTCAGTGTCCCAGGCTGAGCCTCTGGTTGTCACAGAACCAGGCATAATCATAGCAGGTTTCTTTCATCACCCACAGCCAGATGTTAGCCTCAGGACGTCCATTGTTTATTAAATGTAGTATCTTCTTAGTATTAGTAAAACTATTTTTAGAGTGGATATTTTATATCAGGCACAGGATATAAGCAATACATTAATAACAATGACTTTTTGTTTTAGTTTGTTTTGTATTGCCAAAAAGGGAGACCTGAGGCTGAGTAATTTACTCAGGTAATTTACTCAAGAAAGCAGGTTCATTTAGCTCACTGCTCTACAGGTTGTATAGGAATCATGGTGCCAGAATCTGCTTCTGGGGATGGACTCAGGCTGCTTCCACTCATGGCAGATGGTGAAGGAGAGCCAGCATGCACAGAGATCACCTGGTGGGAAAAGAGGCAAGAGAAAGCTGAGAAGGTGTCAGACTCTTTTCAACTACTAGTTCTTGTGGGAACTAAGGGTGAGAACTCACTCACTTCCATGAGAATAATACCAAAACATTCTTGACGGATCTGTCCCCATGGCCCAAACACCACCCCCCAGCCACCACCTCCCACAGTGAGGATCAAATTTTAACCTGAGACTTGGTGGGGTCAAACAAATGATATTCAAACCATAGCACATTTGCAAGAAAATATGATTACAATTTTACAGACAGAAAAACCAAAGCTTGGTGGTACTAATAGCTAACTCAGCCACACCTCTCACCATTTTGAATATAGTTTCATCAGTTGTTACCATTTTTAAGGCTCCATCATCCTCTCCAACATTCCCTGGAAGCTTCGAAATCCCATTAACAATTTTTATTTCAACCTCAATCCCTGCAATCATCCTGAGACATTTCAATGCTTAGAATGACTTACCTCCCATCTCAATCATTACATCCCCTTAAACTCCTTAAATTTAGCAACCTTTATCGTCACTCCTTGGAAATTCACTAATTATATTGGATGTGCTCCACTTTAGAATTTCACACTATTGTTTTAATTTTGGCCATCACCTTTCATCCTGCTTGTTCTCTTCTCCTTCATTCACATCTGTGTGCACGTAACTGCATCATGCCCTCCAGCACCTCAACTCTTCTATTGCTGTCTGGTCTGCCCAGGATAAATGATCTCACTGCTTCAGCCTTCTCTCCAGAGACATACCTCTGTAACTGCCCTTCGTTGACCTCTATCAACTTCTTTATGCATTAACACCTTTGCTGTTCCTGCTACAAAATCCTGACCCTGTTTACCCTATGTTCCTACTCACCACTTCTGGAGAAAAGAGATCCTGGTGAAAGTGACTAAACTGACCAGCCAGGCTCCAATACAAACACATGGTTTTCAAGTCTCTTGAAACTCAAAATTAGATTATCTTGTTCTTTATTTTGTAAATCTATCTTCTCTTTCAATATATCCTTCGAATTGGCATAAGCATGCTCCCTTAAGAAAATACCTACAAAAATATTGGAATTCTATAATTTTTTCTAGTCCCTGCTATTTGTCTCCTTGCTTTGCATTTAAATTTCTCAACTATTCATACATATTTGATGTATTTATATGTATTCTGGATTTCTCTCCCACTCTTTTATTAAAATAGCCTCTGATAATGTCACCTTTGTTGAATCCAGCAGGTGTTTTTAATCTTCATCTTATGGCACCTGTGGCATTTTGTCCCATGAACTCCCTTAGTCACCCATGAAACAGCACTCTACTGAATGTCTTTCTAGCTTTCGGTCCTTTCCTCTGCCTCCTTTTTAGGCTCATTCTATTCCTCACAATTATTAAGTATTGGAGCTCCTCAATATAAGGTCATATTGTAACTATTTACTTTCTCCTAGCAAGCACATCACTACCTATCTTTTCAATTTCCCCTGTACACAATTGACTGGCAAATACAACCTCTATACAGATCTGCTCAATAAAACTATTTGCAATGTTGAAATGTTCTATAATCTTTGTCACCGAATATGGTACATATATTGAATAAACCTTTCCATTTCTCCAGCTGCTCAAGATAATCACCTTAGCATACATTCAAGATCCTGTGGGGTAATGTCTCATTATGCTCCATCTTCCTTTAGCAACCTATGCTAACTTTTTTTTCTGGAAACATCACAACCAATTTTTCCCCACTGAAAACCTTTGAATACTTCCTTGAAGCAACCTTTCTCAACTCCTGGTATCAATTCTCTCAATTATCTTCTGGAAATATGTATTAATTTGTGTGATTCTTTGATTAACATCCAATTCTTTAAAATGAGAACAGAGGCCTTTGCTTTTTGTAGAGTTTTGTTCACCATTTTATTCCCAGGGCCTAGTTAAGTTGCTGGAATACAACAGATGTACATTAAATATGTGTTGAATAAGACTTTTCCTAAGTTCTAGATTTGTAGATAGCTCCAACTTCTTCTTAAATATTTTTATATGTTCCAAAGCCATCTCAAAATGATTTTACTACTCCACCCCATACCTTTTACTATTACTACACACACACACACAAACAACCCTATACAGACATACTTAAGATATATGACACGTTCCGTTCCAGGCCAGAGCAATAAAATGAATATTGAATAAAACTAATCCCACAAATGTTTTTGTTTCCCAGTGCATAAGAAAGTTACATTTTAGGGGGCTTTAAGATGGCTGACTAGAGGCAGCTAACACTCACCTCCTCCACAAAGCAAACCCCAAAATAGTGAGTAGATAATCACACGTCACATAGATCACCTAAGGCAGAACAGTGGAATTCAGCAGAGAAGCGACAGGAAACACTAAGGCATAGAAGGAGACAGAAGCAAGGCAGCCAGCTGGGCCAGGATTGGGTGGGAGACTGGAGAGGCTCCTCAATGCAAGGAAAGGGTGAATAAAAGATTCACAGTGATCCAAATTCCCACCACAGACTCATGCCTGGAGTTTGGGTGATGGCATTGCTCCAGAGAGGGAGCTCATGCTACGGGGAGCTCATGCTAGGTCCCATACACCCCTACAAAACCCAAGCAGTTGTACAGTGCCATCTTGACAGTCCAGACCCCACCACATTGCATCTGGTGCTGGGGTCTAACAGCCCCTGCATCTCCATATCCCTGAATCCCCACTGATATACCCTCCACATCCACCGGGAGGAGTACCGTGGTGCCATTGCCCACTGGACCTAGCAGTGTGGCACGGACCTCAACACTCCAACCCACACAATATCCTACTGGGAACAGGTGGTACAGCACACCAGGGAGGCTGCCCCAGACAAAGGGAGTCTTAAGTGTGCACTCTCCAGAGCCTGAAAACCACTTGCCTGGGGCTGTTGCCACTGATGGCAACCCTGACTCCTACCAGCAGCAGAGCCACTGCACACTTGCACACACCCTGAGAACCCTGAGAAGAGGCTCTCCCCGCCCATTACTGCTGCTGCTGCCACCACCTGAACACACACTGGGCCCTGGAAATAGCCTCGTCCTGCCCACCGCAGCCTGGTAGGATTGCATCAGCAAGGCGAGTGAGAACAGGCCCACCCAGCCTGGTACAACCCCCTTAGCACCACCCGCTAGGGGCTTGGGATTGCCCTTCTCTGTCAGTGGCCTTGGGCATGCATGCAGAACATTAGGGAGCCTAACAACAGGTCCAGAAAACTGTCTGCCAGTGCCCAAACACACTGTCTGAAAATCTGGGGATCGGCTTACCTCATCCTCCACCATTGGCATCTGTTCACTCCTTCCAAAAGATTGAGGATGGGCACCCACTCTGCCGCCACCACAACTGCCGGCACCTACGTGCACAGGCCACCTGGCAACCTGGGAACTGGCCTGCCCAGCTAGTCGCAGCCACTGCTAACACCAGCACAGGCCACATGTGAGCCTGAGAGTTGCCCTGCTACTGCTACTGCCATCACACATACCACATAAGCTGCCTAGGGGCCTGAAGATCCACCCACCAGTCCAGCTCACTGATGTCATTGCTGGCACCTGAGCAAGCCACATACAGGCCAAGAATTGGCCTTCCTCGACCCATTAACACCACTATCTCCACATGCCACCTGCGGGCCCAAAGATAGGCACACTTCACACACCACTGCCACCAATGGGGCCCAAGAATTGGCCCACTTGGCATCCTCATCCCCAGCACCCAGTCTCACCACATCCTCCACTGACAACTACAGTTCAAACCACTGAGGAAATCACAGACATCAATGATACCGTTTGCAGCTGAAGAAATCATTAGGGGACTACACCATTGCATGCACCCAGAATCAAGGCCAAAGTGCCATACTCAACCAACACCATAATATATCTAGAGACAAAAGTCTTCCCCTATTAAAGCCAATCGAAAAAATTCAAAGAAGGAATTGTTACATCAGATGCCAGATATCAATATAAGGACACAAGAAAAATTAAAAAGCAACAAAATATGATACCCTTAAAAGAACAATAATTCTCCAGCAACAGATTGCAATGAAAAAGAAATAATGAAATGCCTGAAAAAGAATTTAAAATATTTATATTAAAGAAGCACAGGCAGACGTAAGAGAACACAGATAAGTGCTACAAATAGATCAGAAAAACAATTCAGAATATAATGAGAAACTCACCAAAGAGATAGATATTACAAAGAAAACAACAAACAGAAATTTATAATTCAATGAATAAAATATAAAATATAGTTGAAAGCTTCAACAATACAGTAGACTAAGTAGAAAAAAGTATTTCAGAACTTGAAAACAGATATTTTGAAATAACCCCATCAGAAAAAATCAATAAAAAGAAATTTAAAAAATGAATAAAGACTGCATGTCATATAAGAGACCATAAAGCAATGAAATATTTAAATGTTGGGTGTTCCAGAAGGAGAAAAGAATGTCAAAATTTAAAAATCCATTTAATGGAATAATATTGCATGTTTTCACTCATACGTGGGAGCTAAAATAGTTGATTTCATGGAGGCAGAGTATAGAATGATAGTTATCAGAAGCTGGAAAGGGGAAGTATATATGGCGAAGTAGAGAAGTGAGGTTGGTTAATTGGCACAAACATGCAGTTAGAGAGAAGGAATAAATTTTACTATTCAATAGCAGAGGAAAATGACTATAGATAGAAACAATATTTTGTTTATTTCAAAAGAGCTAGAAGAGAGCACTTGAAATGCTCCCAACACATAGAAATAATAAGTGCTCAAGGTAATGAATACCCTAAATACTCTGACTTGATCAATACACATTCAATGCATGCAATGAAATATCACATGTACCTTATAAATATTACGTATACATTTAAAATGTTATGTATACATTTAAAATTTTAAAATATACAAAAGTTATGTTTACATTATTCTGTAGTCTACTAAGTGTGCAATAGTATTATGTCTAAAACAAAAATGTACATAACTTAATTAAAAATACTTTATTGATTAAAAAATGCTAACAACCAGCCAAGGCTTCAGCAAATCATATTATTTGCTGGTGGAGGGTGTTGCCTTGATGTTGATGGCTACTGACTGATCAAGTTGTTGGTTGTGAAAGGTTGCAGGACTTGTGGAAAGTTCTTAAGATGAAACAATAATGAAGTCTGCCACACAGAAATTTTTTGTTTTCATAAAAATTTTTCTCCAGTATGTGATGTTGTTTGATAACGTTTTACATACAACAGAAATTCTTTCAGATTTGGAGTCAATGATCTCAAATATTGCTGTTGATTTATCAAATTATGTAATAGTTGTCATCTTAACAATATTAACAGTATCTTAACCAGGACTAGATTTCATCTCAAGAAACCAGTTTCTTTGATCATCAGTAAGAAGCAACTCCTCATCTCTTCAAGTTTTATCATGAAATTGCATCAATGCAGTCATATCCTCAGGCTGCACTTCTAATTCTAGTTGTCCTGTTATTTCCTCAACATCTGAAGTTACTTCTTCCACTGAAACCTTTAGTCTCTCAAAGTCCTCCATGAAGGTTGAAAACTTCTTCCAAACTGCTGTTAACATTGATATTTTGACCTCCTTTCATAAATCACAAATGTTTTGAATGACATCTAGAATGATGAATCTTTTCCAGAAGGTTTTCAATGTATTTTTCCCATATCCATCAGAGGGATCACTATCTATGAAGACAAGAGCCTTGCAAAATGTAGTTCTTAAATAATAAGATTTACAAGTCAAAATTACTCCTCGATCCATGGGCTGCAGAATGGATGGTGTGTTAGCATGCATGAAAACAATATTAGTCTCTTTGTACATCTCCATCAGAACTTGAGGGTAATCAGATGTGTTATTAAAGAGCAGTAATGTTTTTTAAAAGATTATTTTTCTGAGCAGTAGGTCTTAATAGCAGGCATAAAATATTCAGTAAACCAGGCTATAAACAGATGTGCTGTCACCCAGGCTATGTTGTTTCATGTATAGACCTCATGCAGAGTACATTTAGCATAATTCTAAAAGGCCCTTGCATCATCAGAATGGTAGATGAGCATTGATTCAGCTTAAAGTGACCAGCTGCATTAGCCCCTAACAAGAAAGTCAGAAAGTCCTTTGAAATTCTGAAACTATTCAGTGATTTCTCTTCTCTATCTATGAAAGTCCTACATGGCATCTTCTTCCAACAGAAGTCTGTTTTGTGTACATTGAAAATCTGCTGTTTTGTGTAGCCACCTTCATCCATTATCTTACCCAGATCTTCTGTATAATTTACTGCTGCTTCCACAGAAGCACATACTGCTTCACCTTGAACTTTTATGTTATAGAAATGGCTTCTCTCCTCAAACCTCATAAACCAACCTCTGTTAGCGTCCAGCTTTTCTTCTGCAGCTTTCTCACCTCTCTCAAGTTTCATATGAAGAGAGTTAGGGCTTTGCTAATTCTCTAAAAAAATCGGCACTAGGGTCTCTATCCAGACCATTCAAACTTTCTCCATACCAGCAATAAGGCTGTTTTACTTTCTTATCACTCATGTATTCAGTGGAATAGCACATCTGATTTCTTTCAAGAACTTTTTCTTTGCATTCACAACTTGGCTAAGTGTTTGGTGCAAGAGGCCCAGATTTCAGCCTGTCTCAGCATTCAACATGCTTTCCTCACTAAGCTTAATCATTTTTAGCTTTTCTTCTAAAGTGAGAGATGTGTGACTCTTTCTTTCACTTAAACACTTAGAGGTTATTTTGGGGTTATTGACTGGCCTGATTTCAATATTGTTGTTTCTCAGGAAATAGGGAGGCCTGAGAAGAGGGAGAGTGATGGGGAACAGCCAGTTGATGGAGCTGTCAGAAAAAACTGAACATAAAATAAATCAACATTTATGATTAAGTTTGCCATTTTTATGCATACTTTTGTAGTGCCCCTAAATAATTACAATGGTAACAAAAAAGATCCCGATCACAGATGACCAAAACAGATATAACAATTACAAAAAAGTTTACAATATTTTAATAATTACCACAATGTGACACAGAGACACAAAGTGAGCACACACTGTGGAAAAATGGCACTGATAGACTTGCTGAAACAGGATTGCCACAAACCTTCGAATTGTAACAAAATGTAATATTTGCAAAGTGCAATAAAACAAGATATGCCTGTAGAACAGCATCATGGACCTTGTCATTCAAAACCAAAATTTGCAAGTTTTCCTTAAATTTGCTTTCTCTTTAGCCAGCTACAAAAAAAAAAAATTACAAACCATTATAGAAAATAATTAAATAAAGAATAGAGGAATATACCATGTACATAATTTAATACTGTAAATAATGCTATATAATTTATCCCTAAATGACCCATGGATTCAATGCAATCTCAAACATTATACCAGCAGGTCTGTTGTTACTGGTGGGTAGGAGATGACGCCTGATACCCAAATTGACAGTGAAATACAAAAGCCAAGAAATATTCAGAAAAGAAAAACATGTTGAAGAAGAACAAGTTTAGAGTAATTACAATAGTAGATATTAAGCTATGGGCCAGGTGTGGCTCATGCCTGTAATTCTAGCACTTTGGGAGACTGAGATGAGAGGACCATTTGAGGCCAGGAGTTGAAGACCAGCCTGGGCAACATAGTCAGACCCTCTCCCTACCGAAAAATAAAAGGGGGCATGGGGGAGAGAGATATATAAAATTCTCACACTTAAGACAGTCATATTAACACAGGGCTAGCTACATCATTTAATGGAAGAGGATAGAGTATAGAAATATACCAATATATACAGAGACCTCCCCCTAATTTATGAAAAAGATGTCAGTTCACAGTGGTCTTTTATGGTATGGTCCTTTAAAAATATGGTCCTGAGTAAGATGGTTACGCATATTAAAAAATTGGTACCCCTATATACACAATTCAACTCAAGGGAGATTATATACCTAAATGTAAAACTTGAAACAAACTTTTTCTAGAACAAAACATAGAAAAAGAGCTTTATGACTTAGAAGATAGGAAAAGATGGTACAAATAGGGCACAGAATGCACTAACCTTGATGATAATCATTGATAAATTAGTCTACATTAAAATTTTGCTTATCAAACATATCAGCAAGAGCATAAAGGAGCAACCCAAAAAAATGAGAGAGAATAAGAGAATAACTGACCAAGAGATCCCACACAGAATATATATAGAGAAATATGAAAAAGAAAGACACACAATAGATAAATGAGCTAAACATGTAGGCATTTGAGCAAAAATGATATTCAACTGGCAAATAAACATATGAAAGTTGTTCAAATTTAATGCAAACTGGAAACACAGTATGATACCACTATATCCCCACAAGAATGGCTAAAATGAAAAAGACCAATAACATCAATTGTGGAAATGTGAGGCAACCCAACTCTCATAATGTTAAAGAGTGGGGGTGTATTTTATAAAATTGTGTAAAGTTTTCACTGTGTATGCTAAAGCACACGCATAACCTAAAAATTTCATTTGTTGCTATTTGATAGAATTGCATGCATATTTATAGCAAAAGATATATACAAAAATATTCATATCATCAGGCTTATTATATATTTTATATATAATATATTAATTATAATTAAATATAATATATAATATGTTAAATTTAATATATATTTATATTTATATTATAATAAAATATAATAAATTATATTATATTATAATAAATTATTATATTATATTATATATTATATGTATTATATATTGTATTAATATAATAAATTATAATATAATATATAATATTAAATATAATATATTGAATATAACATAATATTAAATACAATATATTAAATATAATATATAATATATAGTTTGCATTATATTATATTTAATATAAACTATATTATTTATTATATATTCTGTATATATAATAAATATATAACAGAATAGCATGCATATTTATAATATATATACAGAATATATATAATAAATACATTACAGAATTGCATGCATATTTATAACAAAAGATATATACAAAAATATTCATATCATCAGGTTTATTATATATACACATATATATGTGTGTGTATATATATATATATATTCTAGTCAGGGTCTCTCTCTGTTGCCCAGACTGGAGCACAGTGGCACAATTATAGCTCGCTGTAACCTCGAAATCCTGGTTTCAAGCAATCCTCCTGTATTCTGAGTAGCTGGGATGACAGGTGCACACAATATACCCAGGTAATTTTTCATTTTTAAGTTTTTGTAAAGATGGGGACTCGTTATGTTGTTTTGCAGGCCGATCTCGAACTCCTGGCATCAAGCAATTCTCCCACCTCAGCCTCCCAAAGCACTGGGATGACAGAAATGAAGCACCACACCCAGCCCATATCATCAGTTTTTACAAGAGTTTCCAACTGAAAGCTACCAAAAATGTTCATAAACAATAGACGAGATAAATATGTTGTGTGATATTTACACAATGAAAGAAACTATGAGAAGGAACTGTCTATCACAATGCATAACAAAATCCTTGAATTCATCAAACATAATTTTGAGCCAAACAAGTCTTACACAAAAGAGTATGTTTTGTATGTAAGTGTAAAACCAGATAAAACTAATCTATGATTTTAGAGGTTCAGTTGGTGAATAGGGACTAGGAGAGGGCACAAAAGACACTGCTGAGGGCTGGAATCTTCTAGTTCTCAGTTTCAGTGTTAGTTACATGACTGTGTTCACTTTGTGAAAATTCACAAACTATACACTCGTGATTCATGTATTTTTTGGTACATATAATACTAAAATGACATAGTTTATTTAAATTTAAAAAATCAAACTCATTTTTCTCAATTTACCACATGCACATTAGTTGAATTCACACTTTAATATTCTACTGTCATTGTCTGAAGTCTCTCATCATCTCTCGCCTTCAAAATAGTAGTAGCTTGACCACTGGTCTCCCTTTACTCAAAGGTATCCTTAATGCAAAACCCTTGTGAAAGCCATCTAATGACAAACATAACCACTCCTGTGGCCTATTTGAAACATCTCAGTGACTGTCTACTTACAAAATCTAGCATTCAAGCTCCTTGCTGACAAATCCTACATTGTTTCGATTTGCCTCAAACTGCCTATAAGGCCAGTACTCATTTTCCTGTTTGTATACTCAGTATACACTAGGAATTGACATATACTATTTTATAATGATCAATAGCTAATAATAACAAAGCTGGCATCCGAAACTACACCTGTATAGATCCATAACCCATGCTCTTTCTATAACACTACAATGCCCACTGCTGTACACGTGGGGAACAACTCACTTATTATAGCATCAGTGTTCTTTAGCTTAATAATGTCTAACTTGAAAGAGCTGGATGAAAAGGAGAGAAAGGAAATTACACGTTTTCATTATGTGCTAATGCACATTGCTTACAATCATAAATGGGTATTGTTCTTTCTTAAGGTAATAGGGAAATGCAATTTCAGGGATGTTTACTTTTTAATGGAAAAGTACTTAATATAATTAATATCTGTGATATTCATGTTACTGAAGAAAAAAAGCATAATAAACTTGTTTCACATAGAACAATCTAGGAAAGAAGAGCAATAAAGCCTAAAAATGTGAAGTATGTAAAAAAGGGCAAAAGTAAAATAAAACCACCAGTTATCAGAGTTGTTATAAATTAATTAAACTCCTCTTGTATTGGTAAAAGAATATAAACTAATTATATAATCTCAATAACAGACCCAATAAAATGAAATGAAGAAGAAAAGCAAAACATTAAAAGAGGGAAAATTATATACCAGGCAATAACAAATGCAAAGAAAACAGCCTTGGCAATATCGGTATTACAGAATCCAAGACAAGAGCATGAAATAAGAAAATGAATATGCTTTATATGACTACCAAATGAATGAATAAATATTTATGGCAATTATTAACACTTATGTGTCAAATAATTTAACACTAAAATATTTAAAGGAGAACTTAGAAATGTAAGGTACAGTTGACAAAATTAGAGCCACGGGGAGAACTTGAATATATCTTAATATTTAATACAGAAAACAGAAAATATCAATAGGCATAGATGACTTGAATAATATAATACAATGAAAAATAACATCTATAGTGTTTACCATGTGTCAGGCACTGCTGTAATTATTATATATATCATTATATTTACTAGCTCATTTGCTGCTCACAATAAATCTATAGAAAGATATTATTAGATACTACTACAATCTCATTTACAGATGAGAGAATTCAAAGAAGGTTTAGTAACTGGACTAATGTTACACAGTTTGAGATTGATTGAGCCAAATATTGAACATAGGCAAAATGTTTCCAGAGCTTTAGCTCTTAATCACTTTGCAATGCTCTCTTAATTAGTAAGTCAGACTGAAGAGGTATGAATAGGATTTGTGCCTAGATACAGATTATACATGTTCTTTTAAATGTTTGTAATACATTTACATAAATAATCAAAAAATTTCAAAACATGAAAACTATGCAGACATTTTTGCCTCAAAGCAATAAACAAAAAATACAAGCAAAACTAAAAACATGAAATACATTAAAATATGCCTTAATAAATAAGTGTTGGGGCAAAGAGGAAATTAAAACTGGTATTACAGACACTTTATAATGTGAAAGCAACAAAATTTTAGGTGCTAGTCAAAAAATACTCGGAAAAAATAAATAAATAAACGTAATATTGGGTAAGACAAAATATAAGAGAGAAACAGAGAGAGGGAGGGAGAAATGAATATAAACAATATCCCATCTTGGCCGGGCGTGGTGGCTCACGCCTGTAATCCCAGCACTTTGGGAGGCCGAGGTGGGAGGATCACGAGGTCAGGAGATCGAGACCAAGGTGAAACCCTGTCTCTACTAAAAATACCAAAAATTAGCTGGGCGAGATGGCGGGCGCCTCTGGTCCCAGCTACTCAGGAAGTTGATGCAGGAGAATAGCTTGAACCCGAGAGGCGGAGCTTGCAGTGAGCCAACATCACGCCACTGCACTCCAACCTGGGTGACAGAGCCAGGCTCTGTCTCAGAAAAAAAAAAAAAAAAAGAAAAGAAAAAAAGAGAGAAAGAAAAAGAAAAAAAAATCTCATCTCAAAAAATAACAAAAATAATATTTATATATATTAGTGTAGGAACAAAACTACTGAAAAAAATGAATATTTAATAATTTGGATAATACAATTCAATATCAAGTGAGAAAGAAAAATGTATGTCTATATGCATGATCCCAATTATAATTTTATAAGTAAACAATGTATACAGATTTTTAAAAATTGCAACAGGAAAACACTAAATTCACTGTGGTGATATTGTTAATGAAATTATCAGTAATTATAATTTTTTTCCTTTGCTTTAAAATACTTTTCTTTCTTTTTTTTTGTTTTTTTGTTTTTTTGAGACAGAGTCTCACTCTGTCATCCAGGCTGGAGGGCAGTGGAACAATCTCGGCTCACAGTAACCTCCGCCTCCAGGATTCAAGCAATTCTCCTGCCCCAGCCTCCCGGGTAGCTGGGACTATAGGCGTGCATCAGCAAGCCTAGCTAATTATTTTGTATTTTTAGTAGAGGCAGGGTTTTGCCATGTTGGCCAGGCTGGTCTTGAACTCCTAATCTCAAGTGATCCGCCAGCCTCAGCCTCCCAAAGTGCTAGAATTACAGGCGTGAGCCACCGTGCCTGACCTAAAACACATTTTAAATGCTATATGGTGAATATTCCATCTCATTCAATTTGCATGTAAAGTAATTACTGGTTGCAAAATGCTGGGATCAGCATGGGTACACAATGATGAATGAAAAGGACAACAAAAACTAGAATATGAAGGAAAAATTTAAAAAGGAAACCCATAAACTTAAAAGAAAATGTATGTGTGCAACAGTGTGGATTACTCTGAAACACATAATATTAAAGAAAAGAGACAGAAATGAATTTTTGATTTTATGTATCCAAAAATATAACAACACTGACAGTGTTAGGAATCAGATGGTGGTCTCCTGAAGAAATAGGAGGTGGTGAGAAAAGGACAACAGATAAAGAATACAGGAGAAATTTCTGGGTTGATGGAAATGTTTTATGCATAGTTTGGAAGGCAGTGATCAGGCGTTTCCAATTTTCAGTAGAACACTTAAGAGATATCTACCCTTCCAGTCCTTGAATTTAGGCTGGCCTTGTTATTTGCTTTAACCAACAGAATTACGCTGAAACGATGCTGTGCCAGTTGTGAGTCCAGGCCTCAACAGGTACTTTTCTTTCTCAGAGCCCTGCTGCTGTCATCTGAACAAGCTCAAATTAATCTTTTAGGCAATGAAAGATCATGGGAAGGAGAGCCTCGTTTTCTCAACCTTCCTAAGAGTGGCCATCCTAGACTAGATGGCTCACAGTTGGCTCACAGCTGACCATAGATGCCTGATTTTTTCAGAGACCAGAACTATGCAGCAGACCAATAGACTAGTAAGCAGCAATAAATGCTTATTCGTTTACGTCATGAGTTCTAGCCTGGCTTATTGTGCCGCAATCACCAGCAAACACCTATGAGAACAAAATTTACTGTCTTTCAGTTTTGTTGTAAAGAATAAATGGGCTAAAGGACTTAAAGCAGCATTAAAAATTGATAAGTACTAAAAATATAAGAAATTGATCAGACATATGTCTCTTTTACAATTTTCCCTGGGCAAAAAAGTACTAAGGAAAATAATCATAAAATGTTAGGGCTATATTTGAGATCTGCTATTGAGCAATAATACATGGATTTTATATCTTATGCAAAATCTCATTGAATAGTGATAGCTTCCTGAGTGCTGAACTATGAAAGATTGTTCAGTTACGTCTACATTCAGGAGAAAAAAATCAATGAGTAATGCTTGCATTAGGCATAGAATATGCAACTTGCTTCTGTTCTGGTGTTGTCCAATCTTCTCATTCAGGGATTAGAAACTCAGACTTTGCTGAGAGAGATGATGTTTTTAAAAAGTCATTCTGAAAATTAGTGGCAGATGCGAGTTTTTAACCAATGTGTTTTGAGTAAAATAATCCAAATTTTACCATACCCATGTGTAGTTTTAAAACATTGAAGCCCGGGCAATGGTTCCTATCTAATACTTTTCAAAAATAATTAATTCTTGAATATTAGAAATATTATTGCTAAGAAACTTGAAGTTTTATCAAGCGATCAACCAGCTCCCCATCCCCTCCCATGTCCATGATTTAAGCCTATTAGAGAAAAAAGGATAAGCAGAGATATGAAAGAACAGCTCACCCTACAACCCTCAAGTAGGGTGTGTTGAGACTATGGTCCATTTCTGAGGACAACTGGTCCAACATTTATCATGATCAATACATTTGTTAACAACGAGAAGCCCATTCTTACCTCTGACAGGTTTATCTGTAGAAGATGCTGTGTCACCCCAATGTTCTGGTTGCTGGTCAATTCAAATTTTCACCCCATAACTAGTAGTCCAAGGCAAGCAGCAAAGAGAAGGACTCTTGAAAAATCATTGACTTTGGGGGCAGAAGGAAAGCAAGGAGAGGCCTGCAGGAAAATTGAGTCTGAAAAGTCAAACAGATTTTAGGTGAGAAAGTTTTAAATTTGGAGAGAGAGATCAATTTACAGGCAATCTTTGTGGTGTCCTGAAAAAATGTGCCACAGAAATTGGCCAAGTTTGGGTAAAAAAAAAAAAAGAAAAAAATCCCTGTGATAGCCAGGCTCTGGGGTGATAGTGATTAAGAGAATACATTATGGTTTTCAACAAATTGGACCCCAGAACCTATCATCTCATCTCCTCTGAGTATGAATAACTTTTCACATAAAAGGCAACCAAAGGAAGCCATAAACAGGGATTCATCTAAGGTCTCTTCATCTCAGAGAATAGCAAGATGTCCTACCAGGATTCCCAATTTGGATGGGAGGAACTCTGAAGTAAAACATTCAAGGATATTATTCTCGGCTGCCTGTTTAATCCTAGGTGAGAAAGATCAGGCCTTCCTGCCTTGTCATATAGTCTCACAGTGGGATAGCCTCATTCATCAAAGTTATAGTTTTCAGATATGAAGATGTCAAAGACAATTTGCAGCCCCCTTGGCAGAAGCCATTTATATATTCCATCTAGTCTGCCAATAGGTGACGGATGTGTCCAGTGTCTAGCCCTGGCACCTACTCTTGTTCTTGCATGGGATCTGGCAGATGTCATGTACTTCTCCAAAGTGATGAAGTGGAAACACTGTTGACTTGGGATCAAACAGACAGGGATTTAATTCTAGCTCTGACACAAACTATATGACTTTGTTCAAGTATATTAACCTCTTGGAACTTCATCATTTGCACAATGTGAAAAATACTTCATAAGGCTGCTTTAAATGTCAATAAGTTAATGTAAGAAATGCAAGTCAGCAATGTATATGCATATAAAAAAATCTAACTTATATTGTGTCCTCAATAATGTCAGTGCTCTTCCATCTAAAAGGCCAAAAGCATGCCTCTTCCCTCATTTCTCTCACTGATTGATAGAATGGAATGTATCTAATATTTAATAACAAAACAGCTGTCTCTATTTCAAACATTCATACTTTCATTTGAACACGGGAGGTTCTGAATTTTCATCTTTCTGAATCCCTTATTAACTATAAAATTGGTTGTGTGGAGTTTTACCTTAAACTCTGATTGGATAAACATTTAGACCTCAATCATGTTATATGTGGCCAGTGTGCTTGTTGTTGTTATAAGTCAGAGTTGTTAATTTATGAAAACACTGCATATGTTTTGGGACTAAATCAGAAATCAATTTTTAGTATCCAGAGCAGTCAAGTAATAGCATAAAGAGATGGTTTACAAAAATAAAAGAAAGAAAATTGTTTCCATTAGCCATCTCCTGTGTGCTTTTCTAAATAAAGACCAAAACTCACCCTATCATATAGTTTCACATTATGATAGTCTCATTCTTCATTTATAGATATTATATATGAAGATATCAAAAAGAATATGCAGGATCCTCAGTAGAAGCTGTTGGTGTGTTATTAGTCATAGGTACACTATGGTAGATGAACACTCAAGTCCAGCTGAAGGGCCATTGGGCTAGCATCCTGGCAAACCCTGGCCCAGCTGCAACCCAGAATCTTTGCATCCCTTCCACCCAGCTTGTCTAATACCTGTCTCTATCCTTAACTCAATAGGAACCCAGCATGTATTTGCTCCTTTTTGATAACCGTGGACCATTGACATTTCTTTCTTCTTAACCTCCCATTATTGTAATATTTTCAGAGATAAGTAAGGGTGATTTTGACCACAAAAATCAGGCTAGATTTAAGATTCATTGATTCCTCTTCATCTTACAATTTTTGGGTTCTCAATGAGTAATCAATTAGCAAATCAATTAGCTGATCTAAATTAATCTACTTTTTTGAGCCTCCGTTTCCCCAAATGTAAAGACAGTGAAAAGACTAAACTCTTTGGTGTTGAACCAATTCTGAGGCCTTTTATGATTCATCATTATCCCCCTTTGTAGCTTCACCTTCTTCACTTGGAACCAGTTCATTTTTTCACGAGAGCAGCCACAGCCTCCAGCTGTGGGCAGTTGGTGGCAGGCATAGAAGAACCATTCTAAGATGTTTTCCTCTTGGCATAAGCTACTCAGTCACATATTAAGAAATCTCTGCTACCAAATTTGCCAAACCCAGATAGTGTTCCCTTTGGTACCTTAGTACCTCTCTTGCAGTCTCCACTCTGAAATTCTGGGTTTTGATCATACTTCTATTTTCACATAGATTGTCGTACATTCTTTTTATCCAAGCTCTATACTCCGGGTTGTTATAAGCTGTTTTGAAATCTCTGAGTACACTTTTCAGAAACAGCTGTTCTGAGTTAAGGTTGTTTCTGTTCCACAGCAGTGATTTAGCTCAGACTAACTTTTCTCCCCACAATTACGGGCTCATTGCAGTCATCCTGTGGGACCTGTATCTGGCAGGGGAAAGTGTGTTGGAAGAGCAAGAAGAGGATATGGAACAAGCCGGCAGCCCTGGATGACAGGTCTCCCCAGAGATCCTTCCCCCAGCTGGAGCCAGCCAAGCCTAGCCTTTCTGCTGACAGTCATTCCTGCTTCCTGCTTCACCCATGTGGCTCCTGACATGCTGTTTGAAAAGATCTGTAAGGTAGCTGTGTGGCCTCATTTCTCTAAGGATCTCCAGGGAAGCCAGCTTTCTTGGTGACTGCATAATTTATGTCATTCCCTGGCTTAAAGGCTCTCAGAGGCTCCCTATCACTGAAAGAATAATATGTAAACCTTTTAGCATGACTCCCAAGGCCAGCTTTCTCATCTGTAAAATGGGGTTCAAAACACCTAATTTGTGGGGTTGTTCTGAAAAGTAAATAATCTAATATGCCTAGGTCTCTGTGTAGTAAATAGGGTACAAAACAATTAGCAGTTTTCTTCCCTTTCCTGATCTGGTCCTTATCTATGTTATAGGCTTATCTCCTATTACTCTCATTCTTCATTTCAGTTATCCAATCTACTTTCATTCTTCAAATATTTTTAATATTTGTATTCAGACTGTATGTGTCTCTTCATATACAATCTTTCTTGAAACTTATGCTTCCCTTTTCTTCTCAGAAAAAAAAAAAAAAATCTCATACCACAGCATTCATTTTCACTCTCTTTCAAAGTATAGGTAGTCCCTCTCTTCCTTTCCTCCTGTGTTCCACTGCCCTGATACACTTCTGTGACTGCACTTAGTGTTTTGTCATTAATGTAATGATAATAATAGCTATCATTCCTAACGTGCTTATTATATACCCAAGACTGCATTTTCCCTTTAAAACATTACCTTTACTTTTCAAAGCAACCCTACAATTGTTGATATTTAGCCTCCATTTTAGATGAGAAAAAATGAAGCCGAAAGGGGATGAGGTTGCCCAAATATACAGCCTAGTTTGACATGTGCCATGTTGACTAGACAGTACTTCTTAAATAACTATGTAAGAGAGCTGGCCCTCAACAAGTAACTGCTAAGAGATGAATGACTCAGAAAAGTCTCCCTTTGATTCTTGATTCTTTTCTCACCAGCATCATGAGCTTCTCTTTTCCTTAAGGGACACATCTGTTCAGCCCAGTTGTGTTTCAGTATGTACCATCAGAGAATTACAGAGGAATGCAATAGATCATTCAAATAAAACTTTTTTTTGTATTACAGATGTAGAAACAGACTTGGAGATATTAGAACCTTTCCTGAGGTCAAAACTGAAGAAGCGAGGGAACTGGAATTCCAATGACATTCACTTTATTCTCAAACTGGTGTTCTTCGCACAGCTCTGTTTACTAGGTTGGGGAAATGACTGGCTGATTTTCAAATCTATAACAGCTGGAGCACAACTAGAGCGGCTTCAAAACCCAACACAAGCATCACTTCCTCCAGGAAGCTGTCTGTTGAGAGCTGATCTAAGTCAATATGACCATTTATATTTAGATATTTGGTAAATATTGGTATCTTCCCCAAACTTAGAAGAAGGTAGAAACTATATGTCAGCTCTTTCCACAAGCTCAATTGAGTGGTATACAATGAAAGAACGTATGCCACTTGCTTTCAGATCAAATAATGACACCCAAAGGGATGTTTATTATCTAAGCAGGCATATAACAACTTTACAACCAATTCGTGCAGGCTTGTTGAGGTCTTGACTTTCTGTCAAGCACAGAGGCTTCACATGAAGCCTCTGCATGAAAGACTGACCCAAGGCAAATACAACGAATATTTTGATAGCAAGATCAACTATTATTCTTGTAAGGTTCAGTGGCAGAATCTTTTTCAAGTGGAGGAAAACAAGACCAAATGAAATTCTAGTTCTATAGCAAGTGCCTGGTTCATCAAATTCTTATTTACCAATTAAACAAAAGTGATGTAAGGGCACAATTATTCTAGTCAAATAGCCATGCACATATCTTAAACACTGTAAGTCTCACTCATAAAAAACATAATCTATATTATGTAATTAGCAATCCCCTTTGAGCATATTCTGATACCAGCATTTGAAATGCATGCCCTAGAGTGTAAACCTTTCTGGGTAGAGGTAACTCAATATACATAGAACCTAGATTCTTCATTAGAAGTCTTTGGGTGTTCTTTCAAAGAACCCCTGATCTTCACAGGGTGCAAATTAAATAGATTTACATACACATGCATTACCTTGTCTATAGACAAGTTCATACTTCTTTGTTAGAACCTTCAGCGCACAGAGTAATTGTTCTAGGTCAGGCATCTGCCTCTGCCACCAAACACTAGTTATTTTCATCCTACTAAGCACCCCTTTTGCATGGTGACTGGCATAAAGTGTACATGCAATAAGTGTATGTGATCTTTTAACAAATGACTGGATCAATTAATAAACTGGAATAAGCAGACGTTGGAATTACCATTCCAGCCTGTTGCCTCCATTGTGGTTATTCTGACTAAAAACAAAGCAAAAATGATGGGGAAGGAACTCTTCTCTGTTATAGCACAGCTCATGACACAGAATTGGATGGAAAAATCTAGAGTTCCATGTAAAGTTACGTTCTACCTGCATCTGACTTTCTCTTCCATCAGGCAAGTCAATATACCCCTTAGAGAGCTGGTCCTTTAAGGCAGGCTGACCTCACTGGAGAAGGCAGAATCTTTGTGGTCAGCTGTGACTAGCAGCTGAGGTGTACGCTAGGGAAGAAAGAGGGCCTAGGTTGGTAGACAACCTCCCCATTCAAAAACCAACTTTGCGCATTCTCACTGTGTCTGCTTTACTTCAAAGGCTGTTTTTATTGTCACCCAGGCAAAGAAACTAGCCTTCAGGGTTTACCGCCCATCCTGACAGGAAGCGTTCTCACTGTCTAATTTGCATTCTAAATAGGTGCACAATTGATTCACAAAACCTCTGTGCTGCTTAACAGGACAAATGAATCATTTGCTTTCCAAATTACAGGGAGCTTCGAGGTCAGTCAGCCTGGGAAGCCACTGAGCCTCTCCCTCAGAGACACAGAGGAATATAAACAAGCAGCCTCCAGCTTTGGGAACCATCTCCGTTTGAGTGGTCAGTGCCATCATCCTCTTACAACACTCAGGGGACCCAGGGTATTAGCATGCTCAAGCCAGCATATGGTACGCGTCTTATTAACGTAATCGCACGACTCCAGCAAGCTGTTTTCCAGATGATTTGGACCCCTGTGAATATCCATCCCTATTCTCTGCCTCTGCTCGTCTCTGAAAGGGATAATGCATACACATTCCTTTTGCCCAGTGGACTCCAAAGAAATCTTTCCAGTGTTTATAATACCTGTAAAACCCCTCTGTAAATAACACTCAGACCACACTGAGCAGATTGAAGCCAAGAAGCTCAGTTCTGCCTGACAGCTTTTCCCCAATTGGTTATTTTTGCAGTTAGAAAAGAAGAACGGCTCCTGAACAGAAGATTCACACCAACCTTAACTTAGACAGTTTTTATGGCTCTTTAGTGAAAGGCTGTTTTCTACATTTTTGAAAGATTAAATGAATTCAGCTTCTCCATCTAAAAACCTCTTTCTTTTTATGCTGGCCATCAGAAAACATACATTGTTTTCTGTTCAGCCAAGGACCTCCCTCCCTCACCCCAATCTATGTCTCTCCCCTCAATCCTTCCAACCATGAATGCCAAGAATTGCAAAAGATTCTTTAGCTAACAGTGACCTGGGAAACATAAGAAATAAGAAATAAAGAAATATATTGCTCTGGAAATTAAGAAATATATTGGGGAAATACCTTTAAGATGAAATGAGAGGCTTCATTCAGCCTTCAGAAGAATTATTTGTGACTCATTCAAAAAAGTGAGAGAGAAGATCAACAAGGATGTTTTAGTACCCACCAGTAGGGAGAAATGGAAATGCAGAAGAAACTAATATCTATTAAGTACTTACTTATGGAAATAAACAAAGACCACCCAAATGAGAACGAGCACAGCTATTTATTCAGAGCTTGCAAAAGCAAGGGAGTCAGCCATCATCGCATTTGGCACAGACTCGAAGGGAAAGCAGCAGGGTGGGAAGGCTTTATAATGGAACAAAGGGAAGGCCTCAGATGTGCCCTGATTGGAAGTTGTTGGCATGGGGAGGCTGAAGGAGGGCTAACTAGATGTGGGGCATCCTATGTGATTGGTTTGGAAAACATATTTGGCTTGCTCTGGTTGGTGCTGAGTTGGCAGCAGAGGCAAAAATTAGAGAAGCTGGCAATCATTGAGCAAGCCTATATTCTGGACTGATTGCTGCAGAGGCTACAATCTGGCTTCCTAGACAGGTTGCTGAAGACATTGTGGTTCAGGGTTGGTTCTATAGTTATATATTTTGTCCTTTTATCATGTCTCCATTGCTGTATACATTTTCTATTTGTATATTCATTCTATTTTTGGATTAATTTTTTGTCTTTATTGCATTATATTTGAATGTGGTTATTCACCAAATCATAATTAAGACTGATGTATAGACCTAACTCATTACCATAGCACTTACTGGAACTCAACATGTGACTTGTTAATATTCCTTCTAATTTAAGGGCAAACAGAATTATTCTATTTCAGAAATTAAAAGCTATTTTAGATACTTGAACACACTGAGATTGCTCTATTTTGCCTTAAATTTATTTTTCTTCAGCTAAATATTCACAGAAGTTTAATCTAATATGGTTCACAGATTATAATATCAATTTGACTTTTTTCTGTTTATATGGAATTTCAATGAGAATTTGTGGTATATATCTTATTATTGCCTCTAGAAAATTTTATTTGACAGCAGAGGAGAAAAACATGTTTTGCTTTTTTATCCCCAGGCAAATAGTTTAATATATATACATTCATATATAATATATATTAGCTTAAGACGTATACATATATTATATATATTAGTTATAAATATATATTTCAATAGCTTTGGGAGTACAAGTGATTTTTGGTTACATGGAGAAGTTCTTTAGTGGTGATTTCTGACATTTTGGTGCACCCATGACCAGAGCAGTGTACACTGTAAACTGTACCCAAGAAGAAGCTTTTTTTTTTTTTTTTTTTTTTTTTTTTTGAGACGGAGTCTCGCTCTGCCACCCAGGCTGGAGTGCAGTGGCCGGATCTCAGCTCACTGCAAGCTCCGCCTCCCGGGTTCACGCCATTCTCCTGCCTCAGCCTCCCGAGTAGCTGGGACTACAGGCGCCCGCCACCTCGCCCGGCTAGTTTTTTGTATTTTTTAGTAGAGACAGGGCCAAGAAGAATCTTTTATCCCTCACTCTCCTCCAACTCTCCTCCCCCACGAAGAGCTCCCAACATCTATTATATCATTCTTTTGCCTTTGCATCCTCATAGCTTAGCTCCCACTTATAAATGAGAACATAGAATTTTTCGTTTTCCATTCCTCAGTTACTTCACTTAGAATAATGGCCTCCAGCACCATCCACCTTGCTGCAAAAGACATTATTTTGTTCCTTTTTGTGGCTGAGTAGTATTTCATGCTGTATGTATACCATATTTTCTTTATCCACTCATTGGTTGATGGGCACTTTGGTTGGCTCCATATTTTTGCAATTGCAAATGTGCTGCTGTAAACTTATACCAAATGCCAGGTACTGTCATTTCATTTAATCATCACAGAAATCCTATGGTGGGGGAAAAGACATTGTTTTACTGTCTCAAAAGGTTAACACCTGAAACAAGTGGCTCAATATATTGAGCTAGTGTTGCGGTCTCACCAATGCACCTTTATGTAGCAGTTTCTCTTGGGAGGTATCACCCTGTGTTCTTCGTCTCACCTCCTAGATGATCGAGGAGTGCTGACACAGGTGTGAGGCTGGAGCAAAAGTTCACAAGCGAAAGGAGAAAGCACTCTGCAGAAGAGTCTGAGTGGATTGCCGGGTCACAGCTGAATGCAACAAGCTTTTATAAGAAACTGCTCTCCTCCCTGTAACTGTTTGAGGAGTAACTTGTCTTATTAGTAAAGCTGTCTGTGCAACTCCCTTTATCCAGCTGTGGGATGCTTCTAAGTAAGCACAAAGCGCTGCTTCTCTTGTTCATGTAACTGTGGTTTTGTTTTAGGTAAGCCTCCTTCCTCCCTGTGCAAGTTCCCATGGAGCCAACTGTGTATATGCCTGAAAGGGGGAGGAAATGTTTTCCTGGAGCTCGCTAATTATACAAAGAACACAAATGTTTCTGTGCATTACCGGCTCCTTATCTGCCCCCAAGCTTATCTGTGCAGCTGCAGCAGCTGTGATTTTTCAGGCAGGCATTTCTCCCGGGCCCAGCCTTAACTATTTACCTAACTGGTTTTTCGTTACCTTCTCCCTCACTAGTGAGTGACAGGACTAGGTTTTGCATATTAGGAGAGGCTGATTCAGAAGCTCGCACTCTTTCCCACAAGTCCAACAAGCCTCATTGGCTCAGGTGGAGATGATGTGTACTCCTGGAGGTCAGGTTGGGAGCGTCTGCAGAAATCACAGAGATTTAGGGTATAGCCAACTTTTACGCTTCTGTAATGTTTAGTCTAGCCTCAGCTTCAACATGAGCTTTTGCTTCCATGAGCTTTGGAGACGAGGCTCCGAAGTTTACATGGAGATATCTGGTTGAGAATTACAATGAATACCTAGCCAAGTATGGAATGCCTATTCTTGAGGTCATTTGCACAAATAACATGCCATTAAGATCTTTTTTAAATAATTGAACTTTTATAAACTGGATTATGCTTTAAATTGCATTAGTAGAAAGAAATATCTTTAAAATAATGTCCCTTAAGAAAATTCACAGGAGACTAAAAGATACACCCAATTATTTGCCCAGGGGACTAAAAAATACACCCAAAATATATGCCAAAAAATTATGCATATGAGCATGTTTGCATTTTTGGCCTGAATAAAATGTTGACATCTTCATAAGATTCTGTGAATATTTATTTTCTTCCAAAAGAAAAATTCTGAACATCTGTAATTTAAATAAAACAATAACAAAAGCACTCCTCCATCTAGGGTGATGTGCAGTCAGAATTGAGAACAGCTGCTCTAAAAGAGAAAATCATCTTGTTTAAAGTAGGGCTAACTGTGCAATGTCTCTAACATCTTTGTTCATATAGAATGTTGCAAGTGGAGTCATCTCCGAGATGCCCACGAGGTACCAGCCATACACTGTTGCAGACACTGCTGACAAGGAACAAGCTGCTTTCTGCTTTGGTCCGAGCGAGATACGTGGAAGAGTTTTCAGCTTCCTAGTTTACATTAAATTTCCAGAATACATCATGGTAAGAAGGGGACTTGGAATTTTAGCTAAGATACCTAATAGCTGGGGAGCTTGGACAAGTCACTTCCTCTTTTGAATCTTTGTTTTTATATGCTTACAGAGATCTGCTTAATACAGGCTTTCTTTTCTTTTCTTTTCTTCTTTTCTTTTTTTGAGATGGAGTCTGACTCTGTCACCCAGGCTGGAGTGCAGTGGTGCTATCTCGACTCACTGCAAGCTCCACCTCCCAGGTTCACACCATTCTCCTGCCTCAGCCTCCCAAGTAGCTGGGACTACAGGCGCCCGCCACCAGGCCCGGCTAATTTTTGTATTTTTAATAGAGACGGGGTTTCACTGTGTTAGCCAGGATGGTTTTGATCTCCTGACCTCGTGATCTGCCCACCGCGGCCTCCCAAAGTGCTGGGATTACAGGCATAAGCCACCGCGCCTGGCTTGAATAAAGGCTTTTTGACAATGGTCCAGGCAGCCCTGGATTTTAGATATGTAATATGTATTTCTATAGTTATAGAAGGGCACTCTTATCCTGGCATTGATGAGAACAGTATCACATGTGTTGGCCTTATGTATTTAAGTTTTAGGTAAGATTGTATTTGAAAAGTGAGCTCCAGTGCAAATAAAAACTTTGAAAACTATTAAATGAAATGAGCCTTAAGTGCTGGGATTATAGGCCACATTTTTAGTTCTTAGTTTTTCAATCTATTCTTGAAGTTTTTTATATAGAAGATTATGTATTTTTTGTTTCTCTATTCCTCCTTTACTGGTTTATTTGCATTAAGAAAATATTTTCTGGCACTTTCGGAGGCTGACACGGGCAGATCACCTGAGGTTAGGAGTTTGAGACCAGTCTGGCCAACATAGAGAAACTCCATCTCTACTAAAAATACAAAATTAGCCAGACGTGGTGGCGCATGCTAATCCTAGCTACTTGGGAGGCTGAGGCAAGGGAATCGCTTGAATCCAGGAAGCGGAGATTGTGGTGAGCCGAGATTGCACCATTGCACTCCTGCCTGGGCAACAAGAGCAAAACTCAGTCTCAAATAAAAAAAGAAAAAAAAAAATTCTGATGTACTATTTTAATTTAATTAATGATATTTCCCCTACGGTTTTTGAGTTCTATTTTCAGTGGTTGCTCTATTTTTAGTGGTATAGGTTTTATCACATACATCTTATCAGAATTACCCTCATATTTGTAATAGCTCTGGAAATTCAAGTGTTGTCTAATACTACTCATCTATTCCCTTTTCTACCTTCTTACAGTATTACTTTTGTGTATATTGCAGCTATTAATATTGTAAATGCAACAATACATCGTTATAATTATTATTTTAGCATCTGCAGCCATTTCTTAGCTTATTAAAGTTTTGCTTTCACTTGTCCTCTTTGTGATATTACTGGCAAATACATTCATATAGATTACATTTTTATATGTTGGAGGCTAAACCATACTTTATATATATATTATTTTATACAATCGATTTTTAAATCAGTTAAGTGAAGAAAAGCATACATTTTTACTGTCTTTTATAATTACATAATAACTTTTATCATTTTTTGTGTTTGGATTAAAATTACCATCTGGGCTCCTTTGCTTTCATTCTGAAGAACTTCTAGTTTTTCTTGTAAGGTCTGCTAGAAATAAATTATCTCAGTTTTTGTTTATCTGGAAAAGTCTTTTTCTTTTTGCTTTCATTTCTGAAAGAGAGCTTTGCTGAATAGAGGATTATTCATGCACAGAATATTTCTTTGAGCATTTTGAATATGTTATCCCACTGCTTCTATTGTTTCTGCAGAGATGTCAGCTGTTAATCTTATTGAGGTTCCTGTGTAAGTGATGCATTATTTTTCTCTTGCTGCTTTCAAGGTATTCTCCCTAGCTTTGACTTTCAGCATTTTCAGTACAATATATCTATTTGTGGGTCTCTTTGCATTTGTTCTACTTGGATTTTGTTGAGCTTCCTGGATGTGTAGGTTATTGTTGTATAATAAATTTGGGAAGTTTTCAGCCATTATTTCTTTGAATATTTTTCTTCTCTTTTCTCTCTCTTTTTTCCTGGTACTCTCATTATATATTTGTTGGTGCACTTAATTTTCTCTGACATTTTTCTGAGGTTTTCGTTTCATTTTTCTTCATCATTTTTGCTCAATTGCCTTGGCTTACATAGTCTTTACTGACCTATCTTTAAATCAGTTAATTCTTTCTTTTGCCAGGCAAAATCTATTGTTGAGCCTCTCTAGAATTGTTTTTTATATTTCAGTAATTATACTTTTAAAGACAAGAATTTTCATTTTTAAAAATAATTTTCCTTTACTAATACTGTCTTTGCTCATTCTTGCATTGTTATAAAGGACCATCTGAGACTGGATAATTTATAAAGAAAAGAGGTTTAATGGGCTCACGGTTCCACAGGCTGTATAGGAAGCATGACTAGGGACACCTCAGGAAACTTACAATCGCGGCAGAAGATGAAGAGGAAGCAGTCATGTCCTATATGACTGGAGCAGGAGAAAGGGGTGAGGAGGTGACACACACTTTTAAACAACCAGATCTTCTGAGACCTCACGCAATATCATGAGAACAGCAAGGGGGAAACCCACTTACATGATCCAATCATCTCTCACCTGGCCCTATCTCCAACATTAGGGATTATAATTTGACATAAGATTTGGGTGGGGACACAAGTACGAAGCAGATCAGGTATTTTCTCTTTGGTGTGATATTGTTAGCCTAGCTTTCCTTATTTTTTATTAGGCTTTCTTTTAGTTCTCTGAATATGTTATAATGGCTACTTTGAAATCTTTGTTTAAGTCCAATGTCTTATTGCTTTCACAGGCAGTTTCTGTTACTTACATTTTTCCTATGTATAGGTCATAATATCTTGTTCCTTTGTATGCCTCATAATTTTTTAATTTACTTCTTTATCTATTTAATAAAACCATGGTTTAGGGCTTATGGAGGCTACAAGACTTGCAACCTTCCCAATTGCTCCTACAGAAAGCATCACTATTGTAAAACCTATGATTGGTGTTTGAGATATTTTTCAGACCCTGCATTCTGATGGACAAGCTGGTGCCACTTGGAACAGTAAACCATACCAAGAAACTGACTCACCTGATCTTGTGATGCCCCCAACCCAGGAACTGACTCAGCAGAATACGAGAGCTTTGACCCCTTATTATATTATCCCTGACCTAGCCAATTAGCCTTCCCCATCCCCTAGTGCCCTGCCTGCCAAACTATACTTGAAAATCCCTCACCTCAGAATTCTCCAGGAGGCAGATTTGACAAATATTTCCTGTCCCTCTGCTTGGCTGATCCTGCAATTATTTAACTCTTTCTTTGCTACAAAACCTGCTGCTCTCAGTGCATTGGCTTTTCCGGGCAGTAGATAGGAAGAATCTATTGGGTTGTTACAAACCTATGGTTCTAGTTGTTACCTATGTGCTGATGAATCGCAACTTTTTATTTCCAGATCAGACTTTTCCTTTGATCTCCAGACCCAAATATTTAACTCTGTTTGTCTCATCACTTCCAATTCAACATGATCAAGTCCTAACTTGTGACCTTGCTTCTACTCCCCTCAATAAATATCTAGACCTTGGAAAGTCTTTCTACTGCAGTGAATAGTTGCTGTGTAAGTATGAAATTCTTACCTCCTATTCCCTCAGTCCTTCACTATGTTTAAAATCAACTTCTACTTATTTTATCTCAGCTGTGAATATCTCAAATGTATTCACTTCTCTACATTTTTTTCCTACCACTCTGGGGTGTTACATCTTGCCTGTACAATAGCCACTGTGTTAGTTTGCTAGGGCTGCTGTAGCAAAATACCACAGACTAGACAGCCTAAACAATAGAGATTTATTTTCTCACAGTTCTGAAGGCTAGAAGTCCAACATCAAAGTGTTGGTAGGCTTAGTTTCTTCTGAAGCTTCTGTCCTTGGCTTGCAGGTGGCACTCTTCTCTCTGTAACCTCACATGGTCATCCCTAGTGTCTCACATGCATTCCTACTGTCTTGTCTTGTTTCTAAATTTGCCGTTCTTATAAATATCCAAGTCAAATTGAATTAGACCCTACCCTAACAAGCTCATTTTAACTTACTGCTTTAGAAGTCCTGTCTCCAAACACAGTCACATTCTGAGGTATTGGGGGTTAGGGCTTCAACATATCGATTTTGAGGGGACATGATTCAGCCCATAACAGCCAGATAGCCCATGTCCCACTCTATTCCACCTGTCAACCCACCTCCACCAGTCGGTACTCCAAGTTGTAGTCAGGGTGATCTTTAAAAAATGGGAATTTGATGAACAATGGATGCACATAGAGCCTTTCTATGGTTTCTGTTTACTTTAGGATCAAAATATAACCCTCATTGAGACTTACAAATGTGCCAGTATAGCAGTATCATTCTTAATATAGTCAACTCTGTAGTTTGACTATTAGATTAAAATCCTGGTTTACCTACTGACCAGTCCTTAACTTGATAAGTTAGTTACTTGTCTTAGCCTAAATTTTTCATCTAAAAAACAATTTTTTTCTTTTATTACGTGTTAATATTATTTTTGAAAATTTTTTGGCACAGATTAAATAACATAATCCAAGTAAAGTGCTTAGCACAGAGTAAAAGTTTTAAAATGGTCATTTATTATTATTTAGTTCTATATTTACTTGCTTATATTTTTATCTTGTATTTCCTTCCTCTTTATTTCTGCTATTCTACCATATTCATCTTATTTTAATTCTTAGAAAGATATGCCAGAATACATTATTTTTGCTTATTTCAGAATGTCATGTAAATGGAATCATATGGCATATAACCTTTTGAGACTGAGTTCTTTCAGTTAACATAATGCATTTAAGATTCAGCCAAGTTGTCACATGTATAAATAGTTTGTTCATTTGCATATCTGGGTAGTATGTCCTTGTCATTTGTACCACAGTTCATTTATTCTTTTACCCACTGAAGGTCATTTGGTGTGTTTTCAGTTTCTGGTGATTATATATAATATTACTAAAAGCATCTGTGTACAGGTTTTTGTGTGAGCATAAGTTTTTATTGCTCTAGTATGATTACTTAGAATTAGGACTACTGGGTCATATGGTAGGTATAGATGTAACTATGTGGGAACTGACTACTATACCATTTTTCACTCCCACCATCAAGGTATTTTTTTAAGTCATTCTAATATGTGTAATGGTATCTCACTGTGGTTTAAATTTGAATTTCCTTAATGACTACTGTTGAGCATCTTTTAATGTATTCATTTGCCATCTATAACTTCTTTGGTGAATCGTCTATCCAAATATTTTGCCATTTTTTATTGGGCCTTTTAATTGTGGATATTTTGTAGTTCTTTATATATTTTGATATATGTTTCAAGTTTTTTTTTCCAATTTGTGGCTTATTTTCTAACAGGGTCTTTAAAAGAGCAAAAGGTTTTAGTTTTGATGATTTTGATTCCATTTTATCATTTTTAAAAATCAATCATGATTTTGGTGTTGTCTCTAAGAGCTCTTTGCCTACCTAAAGTCATGAGACTTTCCTGCTGTGTTTTCCTCTAAGGGTCCAATTATGTTTTAATGTTAATTATTCATTATTCTTCAGGTCATATGTCACTCTCTCAAGGAAGCCCTCTCTGACTACACAGACAAGATGAGATTCCTGTGTTATACATCTTTAAAGTGTTTTTTTGCATTTCCTCCACATTTATCCTAGTCTATAATTATACATGTTGTATGATTATTTGCTAAATGTCTACCAACACTATTGACTATAGCTTCTTGTCTGTTTCTGCTTACCATTATATACTTAAGTATAGTACAGCTTATTTCATAGGAACTGAATGAATGCATGAAAAGAAGAATAAGTACATGTGTAGGTTGCACTATAAACCATAGGGGACCGTATGATAAGAAAGTTAGTGTTGCTGTCTCAAGTCCCTTGGCTACTTGAGCCCAACAATTTATCACAAAGGAATGAGGTCAAACTGAAGTTTTTATCACATTTTTGTTCCAGGGCCCATTCTAGAGGATAAAACATGACAAAACCACAGAAGAAATGGGAGAAGGCTAACTTTTTTTAGAGCCTAATATGTCTCGGTCACTTGGTGTGGAAAAAAATAGTTGAGACTCAAGGGATTTGGCCTTGACATCGACCAAGGTCACTATTCTAAAATTGAGAAACTGGGACACAGCCTGAAACATAAATATAATCCAAACTCAATACTTTCTTCTTATTCCATGCTGCTTCCCCTCCCTACCCCACCCCAGCCAATATAGACACTTGGTTAACATATGCTTAACAGTTATCTTTCAAAAGCCTATGTTATCAGAATATACCAATCTAAAGGCCTATTAGATCCATCTCAAGAGGGCTATGGATCATTATTTTTTCCTTTTAGATGTTCCTTGAAAGATAAAATATCTTCTTTTTCTTTTTCTTTTTTTTTTTTTTTCTTCTTTTTTTTTAGACAGATTCTCGCTCTGTCAGCCAAGACAGGCTGGAGTGCAGTGACACAATCTTGGCTCACTGCAACCTCCGCCTCCCAGGCTCAAGCAATTCTCCTGCCTCAGCCTCCTGAGTAGCTGGGATTACAGGCAGGTGCCATCACGCTCAGCTAATTTTTGTATTTTTAGTAGACACGGGATTTCACCATGTTGGTCAGGATGGTCTCGAACTCCTGACCTCTGGTAATCTGCGGGTCTAGGCCTCCCAAAATGCTGGGATTACAGGTGTGAGCCACTGTGTCCGGCCTGAAAAGATAAAATATCTTAATAGAAAGGGTATAATTTTCTATTGCCCTACCTTCTAGGCTGTATGCTTTCATAGTCACTCTGAGTTATGTAATGATGGAAGTATCTTGGAGTCATGGCAGAAGATGAGAAACTGTGGAAAAGCTGCTTCAAATGATGAGAACATGTACAAACTCTTAAACCTTATATAAACTATTGAATCTTATATAAATTAGTTAATATGTAATACCCACTGCATAGGATGGTTGTGTGGAATAAGTTTATGAGACACATAAAGAAAGAGCATTAATGCATCACACATACAGAGCTAAGCAAATGAATTTTCTTTACCCTTTCCTCAGGACAAAAGGGGCTAATTTTACTGATAAAAGGGCTGTAAGAAAGGCTCACAGGATGGATAACTGAAGGACTGACTTGCTAGTCCCTCAGCCAATTTCTAAAACATTGTTGAGAATTTCTGCTAAGAAGCCTCACTTGTTACCATGAGGCTATAGCAAGTCCAGCAATGAGAAGGAAGCTTCCTTCTAAGGTTGAAAAGACATTATTGCTCAGGAGTCTTCAGGCCATTTCAGTGTTCCAAGCCCAAGTCTTATTTATATCCTAGGGAGGGGTGGAGACCACAGGTAATTCTAGGTATGGTTTTCCAGGCAGGTGGTTCAAACACCAACTCAACCGCAGCTCAATTCTGTTCATGGTCAAGTCCTCTTGAGAGGGAAAGATACACAGGTTCTCCATATTGTCTACTTTGCAAACACTTAATGCTTGGGGGTACTATCTACAGTCTGGCATAAATATACTAAGCCAGTGCTTCTCAAACATTAGGTACATAAGAATTCTCTGGGAATATTATTAACAAGCAGATTCTTATTCAGACCAAGTCTGCATTTTTAACAAGCTCCTTGGATCACCCTTTGTGTGTCAAATCTCTAAGCCATTGGTTCTCAAATTAAAGTGAGCATCGCAATCACTTGAAGGTTGTTAAAACAGATTGCTGGGCCCCATTCTCTGAGTATGTAATTCAATTGGTTTAAGATAGAGCCCCCAGATGTGCATTTCTTTCTTTCTTTTTTTTTTTATACTTTATGTTCTAGGGTACATGTGCACAACGTGCAGGTTTGTTACATATGTATATATGTGCCATGTTGGTGTGCTGCACCCATTTAACTCGTTATTTACATTAGGTATATCTCCTAATGCTATCCCGCCCCCCTCCTTCCACCCCACAACATGCCCTGGTGTGTGATGTTCCCCTTCCTGTGTCCAAGTGTTCTCATTGTTCAATTCCCACCTATGAGTGAGAACATGCGGTGTTTGGTTTTCTGTTCTTGTAATAGTTTGCTGAGAATGATGGTTTCCAGCTGCATCCATGTCCCTACAAAGGACATGAACTCATCCTTTTTTATGGCTGCATAGTATTCCATGGTGTATATGTGCCACGTTTTCTTAATCCAGTCTGCCATTGATGGACATTTGGGTTGGTTCCAAGTCTTTGCTATTGTAAATAGTGCCGCAATAAACATACGTGTGTATGTGTCTTTATAGCAGCATGATTTATACCATTGTGGAAGACAGTGTGGCGATTCCTCAAGGACCTAGAACTAGAAATACCATTTGACCCAGACATTCCATTACTGGGTATATACCCAAAGGATTATAAATCATGCTGCCAGACGTGCATTTCTAATGAGCTCTCAGTCAAGGCTGATATTGTTCTTTTAGAACCACTGCACTAAACCAGACACAAAAAGACCATCATAATGCATAATTTGTTCACGTGATTCTCCTGAGCTAATATGCCTACACCTGCATTTTTCTATCTTCCTGTGACCACTCTGCTTCTAATTCTACTCTTTTTCTTACATCACCCTTGTCTTCTCTCTTCTACTTTAGTGCCTCAATTTTCTGACTATGTCAGCTTCTAACTGAGAACTTCATTTCCCTTGCCCAAAACCTACAATGTGGGGGGACTACAGAGAACATGGATACTAAATTGTGTGTTTCACTGGAAGACCATCTTTGCAAACTAGCTACCATGTCACTCCTCTGTCCTAACAAACTAGACTAGACAATATAATTCAACGAAGACACATCTCAAGAGAAACAACCATCCTACAGTCCTGAAGTTAAAGGTAGAAAGAATGCCTAGAAGAAGGAAGAGTAAGCCAATTCCATCCTACCACCCACCAAGGGCCTTTGTTCCATCCCAATTTTTTTAACATTGTTGTCTTCATTTTGTCAGTGATCACTGAGAGGGAAGATGGAGTGGGGTTGAACAACATATGTAATTTATTGGATAAAAGTAAAAGTTGTTATTTTCCTTTAACCTGACCCCCATCCGCTGACCCCAGAAAGCTCCTTGAGTGCAGCCTACAAGTTGCTCTGAAATTCCCAGACCTGTCCTCTCAGCACCATACAGCTACTGGTAACTATTGAGGGAAGTGACAGACATTTCTACTCGAAGCCTTTAATGTGGAATCCCTCTGTTCTGTCAAATCTGTCTGTCTGCCCTTAACCTTTCAGCAAAAAGCACGTAGCTCTGTTAGCAAGCACCTCCTGTAGAAGAAAAACTAAATTTACTCCCACTGCTCCAAATTCCACACTGTGGGTGTCCCATCCCTGAGGTCTCAGGATACCAAATTGGATGCTATTTCAGGCGTATATGCAGGTAGGCTTCTCTCAAATTGTGTGTACAAACTCAACTGGAGGTGGAATTCTCTGTATTAGAGAAGTATTTCGAAGTGTGATAATATTTAGCTCCCTGACACCTCTTAACAATCTTAATTATTCTGCTCCCTGGAGAGTCAAATGGAGTTGGTAATTATAGAAAAGAAAGTGATAAAGATCAACAATTTATTTCCCCCCAAAACATTCTCAGACTACCTGATTAAATCTTTACTAGGATCTCAGGCTTACAGTACCATAATATCAATCTTGAAGGGATTATATATTAATAAAACATATGTTAGTAATTCTATGAATAATTAACATTTTGAAATAAATGACAAACCCCTATATTTCACCTTCTGTGTACCAAGCAGTGTTTTAAATGCCTAATGTATTATAATTATTTTAATTCTCAGAACTTAATAAATTTGTCATTATTATTAGTTCTATTTTGTAGAAAGATTAAGTACCTCACGAGGATCACACAACTATTGAGTGCTAGAGGCAGTATTTAAACTTAACCTCTCTGATTCATTATCCTGTGTATTTTACATCTCCAAAATCACATGCGTATCATCTACCTGCTTTAGGAGGCAGGGAGTATTTTTACATTTTGCAGGAAAGGAAGGAAAGATTGGGAGAAGCCATATGATATCTCAGAGTTTCGTGCAGAACATTTCTGGAGTTAATTCAAGACCTCTCCTTATACAACAACTTAAAGGGCACCTGGAGTTTTAAAATGCATGCTACCATCTCCTGTCTGGCACAGAACAGAAGTCATTTCCCAAACGCAGTTTTGTGTCCTTCTTACCCACTCCCATCACCCTAGTATTTGCCTCTCCAGTTGTAATTTTTGGTTTATTCATCTGTCTCCCACACTAGCTTGTAAATTCCTCTCGGGTAAGAGGTAATTTTCTCTTTCCCCCAACTTAAAATGGTTTTCCTGGGTTGTAAACTGTATTAGAAAAGATTGCATTTTCAGCAACTAAGTCTAGTGGAGACAGCAGAACCCTAGGGTCAGCTGAATCTAGGTGAAATTGTAACTTGCGATTTGATATTTCCGTGGTTTGGACTAGAGCCAGCTAGGTTGTTTTTCCAAATGAGCCATGTCCAGGTAGTTCCTGATATTTTAAGCATCATGATGACAATGTCAAGTAATATGTTACATCCTAGACTTAAAAATCTCAATAACTGCAGAGCAGATGTGAACTTTTTCTTTCTTCATACCTCTAGGCTCAAGAGCATGGATGCCAAATCCATACTCTCTGGTTGAAATGGAAATATGTGGGGATTGGCTTAAGTTTAATGAATGAAAACAGCATAAAAAGAACATGTCAATATTTACAACAACTAAAATTGTAAAGTGTGGTTTACAATTGGGGACAGGCTGGCTTTCAGTGAGGTCAGATGGTGGAAGAGAAGCCCAGAGAGGAGAGTCAAGTGCCACTCACACTGTCTCTCCCTCCTCTAGAACTTCTTTCCTCTTGGGTCACCATCTTTACACTCAAAACACAGAGACTGCAGAAGTCACCGTGTGCAGTGATTAAGGATGATTAATTCCACATCTTATTCACTGGACCATAGAAAACACTGCCCACTTAAGTCTGGTTCAACACATCACCACTTAATACAAGTCAATTCTTCCTTCACAGTTGAGTCACAGAGTAAAAGATTTATGATTTTTAATGGTGAAAAGAAAGATAAGAGCTCATTGAGGCAAGTGGGAAAGAGACAGCTGTAGGCAGCTGTGGGCATCCTACCAGTTCCAAGGCCAGAGGAAAACTGTTCCAGAGATGGATCTGCCAGACCAACAGTGAAAGCTAGGGATGGCACCATTGACAACGTGTGCAGATCACTCTTCAGCTCTCCACAGTTGTACTCCTTAAGTTCAGTATGTTGACATTTGACCAGCCTCATCTGTCTCACATCTCTAACACACACACACACACACACACGCACGCACGCACGCACGCATACAGGTGTGGGCCTTCAGCTTGATGGAGGAAGACAGAGAGCAACTGCAGTTTGTTTGACACAAGAGATTGAGCCTCTCTCCAGCAGAGTATGGGGAACTGTGGTGACCTGCTCTTTGTAGAAGTTTTCTCTTAATTGCTGAGATCCTGGGTCTTGCACTGGAAGATAATGAATCGGTCTGTGGCCCAACATTTGTCTCCAGTTAAGCCTTGGGTAGATGAAAAGGGTAACCTAAAGGCAAGGTTGATGCTTGCTTGTGTACACAGGAAGCACAGTTGCTCTGACCAAAGATGTTGGCAAAAGTGCCTCCACATGCAGGTATTTTTCTCAGTGGTGCCGGCTCCTCCAAAGTCAAAGAGGGTACGTTGGGTGGGTGAGCTCCTGATGTTCTGACCTAGATGAGACTAGAAGCATCTCCCTAAAACTGTAGGGCATTTTCTCTTGTGACTGCAACAGATGTGTTCTGGCCATAAGCTCCCCACGTGCTCTGAATGTTGGTGGGTACAGTAGTATCTCCGAGCGCAGGTGTGGTGCTGACTGTTCCTATTCACTACCTGTGCTCTGGATAGGTGAGCCCCAGGTGCTCTGACTATAAGCAAGAATAGTGGTATCTTCAAGCATATGTACAGTGCCAGCCTCTCCAACTGCAACATATGTGTTCTACCCAGGTGGGCCCCGAGTGTGCTGACAAATGGCAGGAACACAGGGACTTCCAATCACAGGCATGCTGCCGCTGCTTCTCATTGCATGGGTGCTCTGAACAAGTGGGCATCAGGTGCTCTGTAGGAAGGTGGGGCCAGAAGTATTTATCTCCAAGCACAGGTATAGTGCTTCCCCCATTACATCACTTGTGCTCTGGACAGGTGGGCCCAAGGTGCTTGACTCTAGGCAGGAATAATATCAGCTCCAAGCACAGGTATGGCGCCAAGCTCTCTGACTGCAGTAAACATGCATTAGCCAGGGGATCCCCAGGTATTCCAACAAAAAGTGGGAAGATAAGTATTTCCAAATACCAGCATGATGTTGGTCCTTCTAGCTGTAGATGAGCTCTGATCGCAAGTATCCCAAGTGATCTGCGACGAGAAACAGCATTGTCTCCTCTGGCACCTGTTTTTTCTTAGTATTATTGTCTGCTCAATAGTAACAGGTATGCTTTGAATGATAGGGAAGGGGCTTCTGACCATAAGCAGGAAGAAAACGGTCCCCCAGGGCAGATTTGCTTTCCATAGAGTTGGCCTTTCCAACTGTAACAGGGGATAGACCCTGATGCTCAAGTTAAGCCTCACCAACAAGAGTAGTAGTGCTGGGTATCCTCCTGAGTCCTCAAGCAAGCTGAGGGCTCCAGATGCAGAGCTGGAGCATGAGGCAGCCATGCCTACCCCAAAGCTGCCACTACCCACAGGGGATATGGATCCTGTAAAAGTAAGTGGGTCTGCAGTGGTATTGGCTACAGGAAACTGCTAGGCATCCTGATTAGGCGCTAGAGCTAGAAGTAGTAACTAAGTGCTAGGCATCCTGATTAGGGTCTAGAGCTAGAAGTGGTAACTAAGCCAATGGGGAAAATACCTAGGATGTCACCAAATGCCAGGTAGGTAATGTCAGGGATGCCAAAGGTGGAATATTGGGGGGGCAAACCCTCAGATGGAGTTATGTGACCAGTGGGTGGCTGTGCTGCAAGGGGGTTAAGTCTGAAGCTTTTGTTGAGAAAGAGCCATCACAGCTGGTGGATTCAGGCTGCAACTCACTAGGGAACCCAACTGTGGGCTTAGGGGTAGCTCCTGGAGCAAAGGAAAAGCTGAAACTTGCAGCTGGGCCACTGAGTGACTGTGCAGGCAGCTGGTGGATGCTGAGGCTGAAGTAATGCTGATACTGGATGGCATGTTCTCAGAACAAGAAAGCACCATGGAAAATGGAAAGAAGCTCTCACTGAAGACTGCAGAAGATATGATGGGAAGAGGGAAATCTGGGAAGGAGGCATGGTATGTATATCAATTCCATCAGCATCAAAGGCTGAGTCTACAGGTTGAATCTACAAAGGTGCTGACAAGTGGAGTGGAGGCTTCTGGAAAGCTGTGCTAGGTAGGCCAGTACAGATAGGGTCACTGGGGAGAGTGGCTCCTGACTAGCCCCTATCAGGGAACCCAAATATGGACTGAAGGGTGACTCCTATGCCAAAGAAAAGGCTGAAAGTTGGGGTGGGGCTGTTGACCATGATTGCATGTAAGCTGGGGATATCTGCTCCACATTACAAATGACCTGGTCAAATGGGAGGGAGCCCAAGTTCATCCCAGAGCCTAAGGGAGACCTGAAGAAGCAGCTTAGCGGGGAATGGTGTTCATGCCAGTCACACCAATGACCAAAGCTGGCTGCTGGGTCAAGTTTGCAGATGTGCTGGCTGCAGGGGTAGAAGTGACTGGGAAAGCAGAGATGGAATGGCTAGTAAAGCAGGCGGATACTGGCGGAAGTCTGGTGGAGGGGTCTGCATGAGTAAGGTGGAGAATCCACACACACAGATGTAGGTGACTCCTTGCTGTCAAAGACTTGAAGGACAGATTTAGGTGTTAGAAGGTGCAGGGAAGTCAAAATCAGATGACCCAGTAGCTGTAACTGGAGAAATAGAATGCAAAGGGCTTCCATGCTTGTTCCTAAGTGAATTTCGCAAATATGGGCTTGAACTTAAAGAAAGAGATCCATGGGGAGAACAAGAGAAAGCAAGCTAGGAATTGTGCATTTTATTACAGAATTGATATCTGGTGTTGGGGTACGTACAGAGGCAGACAGGATTGGGGCCTGGCAAGGTCAGGCAAGTTAGAAATTGAGATTGTGCCCTCAGTTGGAATCTACAAATGAAAATGGCCAAGGGCAGAGAGTCTGCAGTCTCCTCTGAAGACGGAGAGAAAGCACAGGGGGTCTGAGTGGCACTCTAGTCCAAGATGGGCTTAGTTTTATCCTGCAAGAGGATAATTTTCCATTGGTACTCAGCTTTCTTCTCTAAGCTGAGGTCCCAGCAACAACTATACCAAAACACTTATGCCAAAGGAGCATGGCAGATAGCGGCAGCCCAGGCAGCATCAACAACCTTGACATTTTCCATTTACAAGGCCTTCAACTCAAGATGTGGGTGGAGAATTCTTCCTTGATGGAGTCTTTGTTTAGGGTTTCAATTTCTTTCTGGTTCAAACTTGGGAGGTTTTATGCTTCCAGGAATTTATCCATTTCTTCTAGGTTTTCTAGTTTGTGTGCATAGAGGTCTTCGTAATTATCTCTGAGGGTTTTTACCTTGACCATGTCTTCGGAAGCTTTTCTCCCTGCATCTTCTTCCCTGGCTCAGCAAGGCTGGGGAGCTGGACCCATGGCCTGCATCTAGCACCTCCTGTGCCCATCTCTTGAGCAGCAGGGAGCATGATGCCATGGGCAGAGAGCCCTGCTGCACCTGGATCTCTCTGCAAATGCACAAACACCTCCAGCAGGGTTGTATGAGCTGGTGATGGTGCCGCCTTTGGTGAAGGAGCTACTGGGCCCACCGTCTTCATCCAGCACTCCTTTCTTACCAACGCTGTCTTCTGGGAATTTGCAATTGAGATTTCCTGCCAGAAGCTGAAAATTACAATGAAGAAAGTGAGGACTCCAGTGATGTCCGGAAGCCTAAATGATAATGGCACACTCCCACTGTATGAGGGGCCGCTTCTCTTACCGTCCTCCTCTTTAGCTAGTCCTTCCTGGCACTCTCCTAGGGCTCTCAGCTCATTTTGTAATGGTCAAAAATGTGGGGGTGGGGGATCCTGGATGACAGTTCACCAGGTAAAGATAGTCAAGTCCATTCGTGTCCTGGAGGAGGAATCTTGATTGTTTCTGAATGGCAAAGAATCTTGTTGCCAATAGACAGCGCCGGCTTCTTGTGATAGAGGCGCCAGGACACTAAAGGAAGGCTCCCCGGAGAGCAGCACTGAGCCCACTGCATGGGACACTGCTCTCAGGGGTGACACCAAACCTAGAACGTGTAGACTCTGGATCCTGGTTTAACCGGTTGGTGAACAGGCCGAGGACAGGCTCGACTCAGGGCAGCGGCGTGATGCGGACCAGACTGCGGAACACAGCAAGCAGGGAGAAGGCACCGCAGGGGCGCAGCTTACTCGGGAGGTCACCCATGAGAGCAGTTTGCGTTTTCCGCGGCTCTTGTAGTGCTGAGGGAGACTCGCAGAGGTATCCCAGCTGCCCTCTCCTCCTCCTAGGCCAGCATACACTGTCTGTCGCATGCTTCTGACGCACCACTGGATGCGTGACATAGAGCGCGCCAGCAAAAGGCGCGAAGAAAATGCGTCAGGGGTCAATGGCAAGGGCGAGACCCCGGCCAGGGTCTGCGGGGCCCTCATCAAGCAGGTCCCTCAGACTCCTCCCTGCCGCCGCCACTCAGGCGACACCGGCCTTCCTTTTGGATGATGGAAACAGTTCTATCTTATTTAAGTTGGTGTCTACGTTTGTCAAAACTTGCCGAACTGAGGATCGCTTGAGCCTGGGAATTTGAGGCTGCAGTGAGATATGAACACGCAGGTGAACTGCCATTGCACTCCAGCCTGGGAGGTATAGTGAGACCCTTTCTCAAAAAGCAAACAAAAAACGTACCGACTGTATACAGCAAATGGGTGCCTTTATTTTATGTAAAATGTAACATTAAAGGGTTAATTTGAAAAACGTTTGATGATGGAGATGCAGACTATCATTTCAAAATCATTGCTTTAGGGGTAGATTTGCTACAGAGATGAAATTGACAAAAATCCAGGAAACAAGAGTAAAGCCTGTTGATAAGTGTTCTGGGTTTATGACATTTTAGAAGATTCAGTCAGAAAAAAATAATGCGAATGTAGTGGCATGGCAGGCAATGGGAAGAGAGGATAGCCAGGCAAGACAAGGAAAGCAACACAGAAAGTGGAAGAGGTTTTGTGAACATATACACCAAGGTGACTGGCCCTTCTCAGAGCATCCACTCCTACATCCACGGAGAAGGCTTTGGAGAATGACATCCCAACTCCTGATACACATGCCTAGACGGAGGACCCCTGACTCAGACTGGACCAATTTCTTTCTAGATTGAGCTAATCAGCACACAGAGATAACAGTTCAGTTCTTAGAGAGAATCACTTATGGGTGGGGCTGTCTTGGCTTCTCTATGCTAGCAAGTCCCTGGACACCAGTTTACCAAGATACCCTCCCTACCACCACCAATACTGATAGATCAGAGCTCAGGACACTGTCTCCCCCAGATTGACAATTTGCTAAAACAAACCAAAATCAATATTCTCCAGAAGAATTTTTAAAGGACCCAGGGTCTCATGGCATATTATTCAAAATATCCAGGACATAATCCCAGATTACTCATTATACAATGAATAAGCAAAATCTAATATTCAGCAGGTGCAAACCATGAGATGACACAACTGCTAAAATTATGAAAGAAGACTTTAGAGACGCTATCATATTTGATAAAGCAAGCTGGTGAAGAAATAAAAACAAATACGGAAGCTACCATAACTATGTTCCAAGATGTAAGGATGATAATTGTTAGAAAAATGGAAAAATAAAACTTCCCAATGAAGAAATAGTATTAATGGCTATAATTCATAGTTTATTTTCTCCTGCTTAATGGCACAGTTACACTCCATTTTCTAGTCTTCCTTACAGTTAGATGTGACCATGCAACTGAATTTAACTGATGGCTTGAGTGGAAGTGACTTTACAGAAATATATATGTACCCTGCATCCCCTTTTTCCACTTTTGCCATCTGGTTGAAGACAATGAGACCTGAATTTAGAGCCACAATATGGAAGAGCCTGGGTTCCAGAGCCACTGTCTGGAGAACAAACACCTGCATCCCATTGGCCAGGAAAATTACACAGATAAGAAGTCTCATTCTATTGTCGTTGAACGGTTGCATATCTTGGGATTTCTTTGTTATAGCAATTTAACCTGTTCCAACTTGATAAACTGTTGCTCTGGAGATAACATTAAAATTGACATTTGTAAATTTTTCCTCTGCATATATAAGTGTGATCAATATCGACATCTATTAGATATATAAAGTCTTAAGGAAATTAGGACATTGACTTAAATCTCTTCCATAAAATAATACTCAAGTTTCCAAGTAATGCAAAATATTTTTTTCAAAAGAATGGTGAAACTTTTCTTTTTACTTTGGATGGTCCAGTTTTTATAAAGGTGGTTTTTGAATATTGTCAAAAAAAAAAAAAAAGAGAAATCGCAGTTGTAAAAAAGAAAATCAAATACAAGAACTGAAAATTGTAATACAGTGAATTAAAAATTCTGCATAGTTGCTCAATGGCAAAATGATAGCCAAAAAAAAAAAAAAAAAAGATATAAAAGAGACCCGGTAAAACATTAGGGAGATAAAACAGAAAAAATAACAGAGACTCAGGAACCTATGGGAAAATATTAAAAAATCTAATATTCAAGCCATTAATGGCCAAAGGAAGGAAAAGGAGGGAGTTACCAATATGGAAAAGTGGAAAGCTAAAGTGAATACTATAGTATTGTATTAGAAATGAAGGAATCAGTAAAAAAATTAGAATTTTAATATAGATGATTCATTCATGTCTTAGTTCAGGCTGTCATAACAAAATGCCATAGACTAGGTGGCTTAAACAACAGAAATTTATTTTCTCACATTTCTGAAAACTGGAAGTCTGAGATAAGGGTCTTAGCATGGCAGGTTGCTGGTGAGGGCTCCCTTCCTAGCTTATAGATAGCTACCTTCTCACTGTATCTTCAATTGGGGGAGAGGGAGAGCGAGCTCTGTTCTTATAAAGGCACTCATTTCATCATGAAGTCCCTACCCTCATCACCTCATCTAAACCTAATTACCCTCCAAAGACCCAATCTTCAAATACCATCGTGGTGGAGGTTAGGGCGTCAACATATGAATTTGGGAGGTGACACAATTCAGTACATAGCAGTTCATAAGTATAAAAATATGTGGGTTTGTGTATGGGTATGTTTCATGATTCAGTCTGTTAAAGAGGGTACCTAGCCTTGAGGACACTCCGGTAGTAATGAGCACAGCTAGCACCTAGTTCTTAGTTTCCTAAATACCATTCTATAATACAAGAAACCTGGAATCTTTCCAAAAATTGCTGACTTCAGACTGGATTGAAAATTTTCAGATGAATCTGAGATACCTCATACTAAAGAATAAGAAAATGGTCAAAGAACAGTGGGGCAATGTCAGTACAACACAGAAGCCACATAGGAGGGCCTCCTGCTGACCAAATGAGGAAAAATCTGAGCATAAAATAATGATAACAGATTATGATTTATAGAATGAAATAAAAACCCATGAGATTTGTGGTGATGTAAATGAACCAATACATATATATAGAAATAACTTAGATATAAAGGGAATCTATTCCGTTCACTGGAATGCCAATTAATAAATGTAGAAGGAATAATGAAATGACAAATTCATCTTTTGATAACAATCATAATTAATTTAGCAAAGCACAAATCATCAATAGGTTCTAAAACTTGTGGGTGAAAGTGTGATGAGAATTAGAATATTTACATTGTCTTAAATACTTACATGATCTTTTTCCATTTGTAATTAGTAAACTCTATAAAATAAGTTTATTATTTACAAATGGCAAAATAATGATTTTATGGTGAGAAATCTGGGAGACACACGTTAGCCAAATATCGAAGTTATCAGCAGTAATAGGATGAGTTGACAGCATGTTCTTACTGGTGTGACACAGTGAAAAGTGTACAGACAATCCCCAACTTAAGATGGTTTGGTTTAACAATTATTTTTGACTCTACAATAGCACAAAACTGACACACATTCAGAAGAAACCATACTTTCAATATTCAATAAATTATATGAAATATGCAGCATCTTATCATCAAATAGTCTTTGTGATAGATGATGTTGCCCATATGTAGGTGTTCAGAGCATGTTTAAGGTAGGCTAGGCTCAGCTATGATGTTTGGAATGTTAGGTGTATTAAATGCATTTTTGACTTACAATATTTTCAACTTACAATGGGTTTATCAAGATGTAACTATCATATGTAGAGGGTCATCTGTATTTACTACATCACTGCTATGATACTCCTGCCAAAAATAAATAATTTTAATTTAGTCATGAAGAAACAACAAAATGAAAATGAGGTATGATTCACAAAACACATGGTCTGAAGGAATGACTGGATAAAGAAAATGTGCATATGTACAATAGAATATTATTCAGCCATAAAAAAGAAGAAAAGAAGAAAATCCTGCCATTTGTGACAATATGGATAAATCTAGAGGACATTATGCTAAGTGAAATAAGCCAAACACAGAACAAACAAACACTGATCTTATTTATATTTAGAATGTAAAAAAGAACCTAGAGAGTAGAATGATGGTTGCTATGGGCTGGGGATGGGTTGACGGGAAGACTGTGATCATAGGGCACAAACTTTCACAAATAATATAGGAGGTATTAAGAAATTATTTTAGTAGTTAGCAAAGGTAAAAGGTCCTCAGTAAGTTTTTTTCTTTTAATAAAAAGCAGCCCCCAAACCATTTCTTTTCTAACAAAAAGCAGCCTGAAAAGTCGAGCTGCAAGCATAGATTAGCTGGAAGCCTGCATATGTAAATGCAGGCAGCTGTACTAAAAGCCAGGTTCACCCAATATGGTGATTCCCACTCCCTTTTCTGTGTCACCACTTGTGCAGGTTTCATGGCACTGGCCAGGTAAAGCCATGTGTACAGGTGTCATGGTGCAGCCAGACAGAGGCTGCATTTGCATAATAAAAGATCAGGGTGTGAGGGCCAGTCTTTTTGGGGGCTATGTAAATGGCACACCTGGTCAAACCAATCCCCTGGGGCCTATGCAAACCGACACGTCTTCTCAAGTTTCCCAATATAACCTACAGCTCTCCGTTCAAGCGGAGCTTTCCACTGAGATTCCTCCTCCCTCTTTGTGGGGGAGCTGTTCTCTTCTTTCGTGCCTATTATTATTAATTATATATTATAATATATATAAATATAATTATATATTTATATATAACAATATAATATATAACATATTGCTATTATATATTATGAGATATGTACTTTATATAATGTATTATATATTTTAAAGATTATATATTATATATTTATATAGTATATATTATATAATAGTATATTATTGATATATTTTATATTATAATAATTATTAATTTATTAATAAGAAGCAAAAATAGATCATCTATTTTTTCTCTAAAAAGAAAATTTTCCTCTCCTTAACCCACTCCGTGTGTGTGAGTTCATGTCGTTACTCTTCACAGCGCAAGAAGATGAACCACAGGTATTTCCCCAGACAACGAAGCTGCTTCCATAAGATTAACAAATTCTGGGAATGGGTGAATTTGTTGGATGTAATGTAGAGTATGGGTGATGATGAATGGGTTAATTAATTTATTTATGATAATTGCTACACAATGTATATCTAACCATCACACTGTACACCTTAAATATGTACATTTATTTGACAATTAAATATTTTAAATTAATTTTTTAAATGTCAACTTCGTGAAAATTAGGGAAAACTAAGGATCTACTCTAGATTAAATGGGTCTAAAGGAACATAACAACTAAATGCAATGTATGATCTTGGAGTGGCACTAGAACCTGGAAAAAAAAAGTTATTTAATGCTCCCCTTCCTGCAGGTTTGTGTATAGAACACATTATTAAGGCAATTGACAATGTTTGAGTAAGGTCAATAGGAACCAATAATTTAATTCATCAATATGAATTTTCTAAACTTTAAATTACACTGTAGTATGAAAGAAAATGTCTTTTTTTAAAGAAATTATACATTTAAGTGTTTAAGGAATTGGAGCAACATATCAACAGTGTATTATCAAATACTAAGTAGAAAGTGTAATAGAGAAAAACATACCATTTACAATTGCAACACACTCTAAGATACCAAGGAATATATGTATAAGTGTTATAAAATGTCCTAGAATTAGCAAAGAATAGCTAAAGAAATAGATAGATTTACTGTTTTCACGGATAGATTTAATATCCTAAAAAATCCAATTCTTCCCAAAGTAATCTCTAACACCAATAGGATTCTAATAAAACTTTGAATGGTATTTCTATAGAATTAAACAAACTGATTCTAAAGTTAATTTATTAATGAGAACCAAAAATAGATAATCTATTTTTCTCTAAAAAGAAAAAAAAAGGATCTTCCCTTATAAATATTATTATGGTAATTTAGACAGTGGAGCATTGCCACAGCAAATGAAAAAATTGAGCAATGCAATAAAGTATGCCTAGAAATTTTGCCTAGATATGTGGAAATTTGGTGATGGTGACAAAGCCTGTCTTCTTGACGAAACTTTAGTCAGGCTCCTCCAAGTTCCTTTCCCTATTCACCTTCATTCTTGACCAGTTGAGCCTAGTTTTAGCAAAGAATATTGCTATTCTAGTTTATTCAGAATTAGATATAACCCTTTACCTATGGTATAAAATGACAGACATCTTAACCTATAAAATAAATTAAGGATTGATATCTAATCAAGTTCCTCTTCTCCCTCACCCTGCCCATGAGCTATAAATCTCCATTGATCCTTCTTATATTTGGAGTTGAGTTCATTCTTTCTACCCTACTGCAATAGTTTCTCCCCTATTGTGATAGTGTTGTGTAAAACTTATTATTTTTGATAAAAATTAGGATTTTTTTTCTTTAACAGTAGTAAAAGTAGACATTTAAATCTTTGGGGAAATGGAAGTTTTTTTTTTTAAATTTTGGTGTCAGAGTTGTATTCAGACAATTGGCTTCAGACCTTCATGCCACAAATGATGATGGTGATTAAAATCAAATGAACCCTTATTTTATTTTATAGGTTAAGATGTCTGGCATTTTATACCATAGGTAAAAAAAAATCAAATGAAATAAAGATGTGAAAAATAAAAACTTCAATATTTTAAATTTAGTACTAATTAAACCTTAGTTGACCAGAGAACACAGAATTTGTTTTCAGGAACCCTGAGAGTCTATACAACTTTAGCACAAATAAAGCCCTAGATTGGCCATTAGTCTTTGCTTCAGTAAATAAGAAAGACTAGGCCAGGGGCCTAGATATACTCCATGAATTTTCTAAAGAAAGATATGACATGTGACATGTCTTTTACTCATGTCATCTTTTTGTATAAAGTGTCTCTGAGACTAGTGTCTAGTATGACATTATGGGAAATTCCAATATAAATACCATCAGTATCTTTGGGGGTTGAATGAATTTTAAAATAAATTGTCTCTGCATATAAGAAGAAAGTATTTTAAACTTATTCATTTTTCCTTGTCTCTTGTGAGAGAAAAAACATTGTGACTAATGTGATGATAATGACAGCTGGCCACCATTCTCTGTTTGACAAGCTGTCTAGAACTTGAGGTCAGTATTAAGTCACCTTTACTTTCTTCAACAGACCTTGCTAGGCGGCAAGTGAGCCGAAGACAGAGAATATACTGGAAATTCCTGCCTCACAGAAAAACAAGTGTTACAGACATTTTTAGAAACAAGCGTTTCTTTTGTCTCCGACACCTTAAGACAACTTAGTTCTTCCTATTTGTAGAGACAGTGAGCTGTCTTCTGCTGTACAACTAAACATATACATGTGCATGCACGCACACACACACACACGCACACACACACACCCTCCTCACTCTGCCCCACCATAACATGTAATAAAGTAATGAGCTTCCAAAGAGTTATCTGTTTTGTGAGGACAGCACCCTGCCAGTTATTCCCAAAAGCAGCTAATTTTCATGTTTTAATGGCATTACAGAAAATCCATTCCCTACTCTTGTTAATACAAGGTCATCTGACCATGGTACAGCTCTGTTGATGGCTTCGTCAGCGCTTTCTTCATCTGAGGTCAGTCAGCATTTCCCCCAGCTCAGTTCAGCTTCCAAGAGCTCTCTAATCTGACCCTCTGTATTTCAGTGCACAGAAAGCTGGTGAGCAGGCACAGCAGAGAGAGAAGGGGTAATAGAAATAAACATTCTTCTTATAAAGAGTTATTCACAAGAGTTTGAATTTGAGGTGACAATGAAAAAGAAAAGCAATTTCGTAAGGTTTTCTTTTTGGTAAGGTTTTTATTTTATATTTTTTTTGTCTTCATTACCTAACATTCACAGGTGGTTTTTATTATTAACATCTAAGAAAATCAGAGGCAGCTATGATGTTGCAGTATGTTGAGTTTGAATTCAATTTATGATTCTAAAACTCTGAACATCGAAATTTAGGAAAGTCACTAATTCTATTAATTTAATTTCATCATTTTCAAAAGAGGGATGTAATAACTGTGGCAGATTTCATAAGTTTGGTTCACTCCATCCCCATTCTAAATATCTCTACTGGCCCATTGTATTAGTCATGGTTTTCCAGAGAAATAGAATAAATATATATATGGGAAGAGACAGAAAATGAATAAATGTAGAGAGAGAGAGAATATACACCACACACACACACACACACACACACACACACACACGCCCCACACATACACACAAGAGAACCAGGAAGGCCAGTGGTATAATTACAATTCAGTTTAGTCCAAAGTCCTAAGAATCAGGGGGCAGATGGTATAAGTCCCAGTCCGAGTCCAAAGGCCTGCAAACCAAAAGTGCCAATTTTCAAGGGCAGGAGAAGATGGATGTCTCAGCTCAAGCAGAGAGAGTAGTGAATTTGCCTTTTCTCCATTTTTGTTCTATTCCAGCCTTCAATGGATTGATGATATTCACCCACACTGATGAGAGTGATCTTTTTCTTTACTTTTTTTTTTTGGTGGGGGGGCGGGAGGCAGAATCACATTCTGTCACCAGGCTGGAATTCAGTGGAACCATCAAAGCTCACTGTAACCTTGAAAAACTGGCCACAAGCAATTATCTTGCCTCAGCTTCCCAAAACCCTAGTGTTACAGGAGTGAGCCATTATGCCTGGCCAAGAGTTACCTTCTTTACTCAGTCTACTGATTCAAATGCTAATCTCTTTCAGACACACCCTCAAAGACACACCTGGAAATAACCTAGGGATTCCTTACCCCAATCAAGTTGACAAGTAATATTAGCCATTGCAACCATGTTTTCTAGAAAGCCAAAACTACAACCAGACCTTTCAATAATGCACCTTTTAGGCAGAGTTGGCCATGTGTCATGATTCAATGAGACACAATCTCTGGAGTTTATGAGAAAGGCTATGCTTTTCCCACCCAGTCACCACCTAATCCTCTATCTCCCACCTGATTTGCCCTGCCTAGAAAATGGTTGAAATAATAGGCTAGAACAGCCAATCTAAGACCACGAAAGGAAGAGCAAAAGAAGCATCAAACCTCAGCCCTATTTTCCTTGAGCCATTGTAACACTCGTCCTTATATCCCAACAACATATATTTGCCACACAGAAGAGAGAGTGTGGATTGAGCAGGGGAAAGGATAACAAGGCTTAAGAACATTACCGTTTGACAGGAAAATAAGTTATAAAATGCTTCTGATGCTAGAAATAGGCTATGAGGGAGAAATGAAGGTGGAGGAGAGATGCAAAGTTCTTAACACCTCCCTTCTGTCAATACCAGGGAGTAAGGCAGGAAGTGAGTAGCAGAGACACCAGAGATATATAACATCTTTCCCGTGGAGGCAGTTTTGCCCTTTGATTCCAAGGGTATGATTCGTGAAACTTGCAAGTGCTTTTGAACCAAGCTTCTTTAAATGTAATACACATAGGAATTACCTAAGGGTTTTATTAAATTGCAGATTCTGACTTATCAAGTCTAGAGAGGAGCCTTATATTTCTCCTGTCTGACAAACAACCAGGAGATACCAATGCTACTACACATTACACTTTGAGTAGACAGGGTCTGGAAAGCCAGGAATGTGAAGACCTCATCTTTTGATGTGGTAGAACAAGTGAGACATGGGATGGTGTGGGAGATGAATAGGGTATTGAACTGCCACACATGTTAAATAAAATGATTTTCATCAGTTTTGTTTATTTTACTTCCTTCAAAGGATGTAAGAGAAAAGAAAGGAAGTGGAATAAGTCACTTGGTAGGAGACTGGGACCCTAGTTCATGAAAACAATTTAGGAATTTTTTGAAAGGCCAGAAATGTCTCATATCCTGTTGTTGATTAGATGCTTGAGGTTTCCTCTTTAACACTACTAAGATCTTCTACACATCAAAAGGTCTTTGGTTAGTAGGGATTTTTGTTAGTTTGTTTTAGTGTAACAAGTGGGACCATACACAAAGAGCTTTGAGTGGATTTGTACAGTAACTGAATAGAGGAAGCACAAAGCATGAGCTAGAGGCCGTGAAACGGAAGTCTCTTAAAAAGTTAACAGTCATTGGATGGAGATTGGAATTTTTGCAAGTTGTAGAATGGGAGTTTGAACCAATGCAATTTATATATTAAGAGACAGAAAAGTTCCAGCTATCTCTTAAGTTACATTTGCATCTAAGAAACACGTGAGAAGAAGCAAACATTAAAACAAATAAATAATAGCATTATAAGTGTGATTTCCAGTTTGGCATGTAAGGATCTTGGAAGTCTTTACTCCCATCCTCACAACAAAAAATAAAAGCTAAATAAACTAAAAATTAACAGCTCTTCTTAGATCTAACAGAAAATCTAGGTCATAGGACAAACCACTGCTTTTCAAAACTGGAGAGACAGAGTCAGAGAATCATAATTTACTGGAGCAGAAAACTCTGTGGTAACCAATAACTGGAAGAAAAACTTAATCCACAATTAACAAATTGCTGGGGATTCAATGTGGACAAGTTTAAAAGTTAACAGGTCTATATTCAAGAGAAATTATTTTACCAGATCCTAACCGATTGGGGTTTTACCACAGCATAACCTACTTGGGAGAAGGGAAATACACAATTCCAGCACCCTCTTGCTTTTCTGTTTCACCAAAGACTAACAAAATAAAACTGAGAAGCACTAACAAAGGTCACAACCCAGCAGCATAAGCTCACTAAAAGACTAATACCTAACCAAATAAATATAAAACACCTTCTCTCCACCCACATCTTACCACCACATCAACAGGACTCCTATATAACAGGGCAATCCAACTGAAAGAACTACATTAATCAGCTTTTTTAAGAATGGGTCTCTAAAAAAAAAATAACAATAGAAGAGAGAAAAACAAGTTAACAAGATGAAATTTGAGCCAATGACACCTACAGCTACAAAAAATAGTAAACATGGCCTAAGTCCTAGATTAATACACATGAAACCTCACATAAAGGCCTATTTACTTCAGCCCCTTTTACACAGTACATCATATCAGACTTTCCAAAAAATTACAAGGCAAATTAAAAGACAAAAAGCAAAGTTTGAAGAGAGCAAAGCATCAGAACCACACTCAGATGTGGTAGAATTACCACATTTGGTATTTAAAACACTTATGATTAATATACTAATGGTTTCAATGAAAAAACAGATACCGTGGCAGAACAAATGGGTAATGTTAAACAGCGAGATAAAACCCTAAGAAAGAATCAAAACCCTAGAAAATAAAACTACTGTATTAGAAATAAAGAATGCCTTCGATGAACGCAATAAATAGAATGGGCATCACTGGAAAAGATCCAGCAAACTTGAAGAAGCATCAATAGAAACTCCTAAATCTAAAATGCAAAGAGAACTAAAAAGGATAAAAAAGAAAAGAATATCCAAGAACCATGAGACAATTATAAAAGATGTAACATGTCTGTTGGAAGCGCCAGAAAGAAAAGAGAGAAAAATAAGAGAAGAAGAATTTTAAGAAATAGACTGAGAATTACACAAAATTAATGGTAGACATCAAAGTACAGATGCAGGAAGATCAGAGAACATGAGGCAGGATAAACACTAAAAGATTCACATCCAGGCATATCATATTCAAACTGCAGAAAATCAAAGACAAAGAAAAAAATCTGGAAACAAGCTAGAGAATAAAACACCTAATCTATAGTGAAGCAAAAATAAGAATTATGTCAGACTTTTCTTCAGAGACCACATATGTAAGAAGAGAGTAGAATGAAATATATAAAGTGTTGAAAGAAAAGAACCACCAACATAGAATTTTGTATCCAACAAACTATCCTTCAAAAGTGAAAGAGAAACAAAGACCATACGAAGCAAAAATTGGGGAAATTTGTTGAGATCAGTCATGTCTTGCAAAAAAGATGTTAAAAGAACTTATTCAGAAAGAAAGAACATGATATAGATCAGAAGCTCATGCCTACATAAAGAAAGAAAGGGGTTGGGCATGGTGTCTCATGCCTGTAGTCCCAGCACTTTGGGAGGCCGAGGCGGGTGGATCGCGAGGTCAGGAGTTCGAGACCAACCTGACCAAAATAGTGAAACCCTGTCTTTACTGAAAATACAAAAATTAGCTGGGCATGGTAGTGCGTAGCTGTAATCCCAGCTACTCGAGAGGCTGAGGCAGGAGAATTGCTTGAACCCAGGAGGTGGAGGTTGCAATGAGCCAAGATCACACCACTGCACTCCAGCTTGAGCAGCAGAGTCTCAAAAAGAAAGAAAGAAAGAAAAAGAACTAAAAGAGTAAGTAAAGGCAAAATAAAATATTTTACTTTTTGTTTTACTCTCAATTGATCTAACAGATAAGAATTTATTCAAAATATTAATAATAATGGCAATACTGAATAACAGCAGTATTATAAGGAATAAAAGAGAGGAATTAGAAATACTCTTATAAGTTACTTGTGATACCTGTGAAGTGGTATAGTGTTATTTAAAAGTGAACTTGGATTAGTTGTAAATGCATATTGCAAACTCTAAGGCAACCACTAAAAATTGAGACATATGAGCAACATGAATCTAGACAAACTTACTTAAACGGAGGTCCTAGGGGAAGACATGATTTTCAGCACTTTCTCACCTTATTCCACATACTTGAGATCGTTTTAACATCCACCACCCTGAAATCTAAATCTAGCTTCCCCAGTGACTGAAGCCTAAATATTAAGAGAGGATTTCTTTATTGGCCTAAAGTCTGTCTTTCACTTTAGCTTCCTCTGTAAGGATCTATCTCCTCCATATCTACTGACAGTAAGAAAGTGTTCACAATTTGTGTCAACAGGATACAGAAGCTGTGATAAACTAGTTTATGAGAGCCTAAAATTTTCAGGAATTTTTGCCAACCAGTTGTTAAATGCAGCCGTTATTAAAATACAATTTCAGAAGCTTACAAATAAATAACTATATTAAAATAATGATTAAAAACTCCAAATTAATCATGTTTTTATTATTTTAAGTTTATTTATGTTCTTGAGGTCATTTGCCTATTTTACTGTGTGGTGAAAATACTATGAAATGGTCACCACCCAAATCCACATTCATTGTGTTGGAAATTTGAAACCCACTATGGTGAGATACCACATAAACTGACAAACTCCACAATCAGGGATTTTTGTTTTACTTCATAGAAGTGATTGTTAAACATTTACCACCTCAACACTGGGTTAGCTGTGGCTAACAACAGCTTATCCTTATTTGTTTCATAAAACATATGTTTTCCTTATGTGATACCATACATCTTTATATCTTTAACCCTTTAAAATATTTGATAATCTAATGAGTAAATATATCTCTCCTTTTTCTTCTTTTTTAAGAATTTCTTGTGATATCCATATCCTTATACATTTCATAACAATGAAACAGTTAGTGCTGAGTAAAATGGCAAGAAACTTCAAAAAGTGTCAGTAATAGCAATCAATCTAAATGTATTAAATATCCATCTAAAGACACATCAAAAAACCAATTACTTTTCTTTTTTTTTTTTAAAGCTACATAAATAGTAATTTAAAAAGAATTGTACCTAAAAGGAAAGGACTTGGAAATGCTGAAAAGTGTAAGAGATAAACTCAACCAAAATACAGCAGGTACAGTAATATGAATTTAAGACAAAATATAGTACAAAACAAATAAAAAGACCAAAAGGACATCTATCATAGTGAAAAAGTCAAAATTAAAAGATAGGTAATAAAAATCACTACATAATTACAATTGATAATGTACTTTAAAAATAGCAAAACTGAGAAATACATTAAGACATTTGCAAACTTATAATAGATATGATTTTTATCACACCATATCATAACTTAGAAACCAAAAGTCAAGCACTGCATGTACTCACTTGTAAGTGGGAGCTAAATAATGGGTAGATATAGGCAAATGAAGGATAAGAAATTAGTTAATGGGTACAATACGCACTCTTTGAGTGATGGCTATACTAAAAGCCCAGACTTTACCATGATGCAATATATCCATGTAAGAAAACTGCATTTGTACCCCCTAAATCTATACAAGTAAAAAATAAAATAAATGGCAAATTTAAGCATGCTTTCTTAAAAAAAAAAAGATTTGAATATTATAGTAGATATGCTTGATTCAATAAATATTGATCTTTTTATTTTACAAAGAACACAATTTTTTAAAAACTTGAATTATTGAAAAGAACTGACCATGCATTAGGCCTGATAATTTCCAAGTAGATATAATATAAACCAGTTTACTGAAGAAAATGTCAAGATGTTGTTAATTAAAAAGCAAGTGAAAAAGAAGAGCCAAAACATCTATTATCCTAGAAAATTTTTAAATCATTGTAAATAATTAAGTTAAATTTGAAATCAAATAGAAATTAAAACTAGTTTTAAATTGATAAAAATAACTATACTATATAGAAACAGCAAAAATGACATATTCACTAGAAAAAAAATTTAGAAGTGAAGTAACTATTTTATAGCTTAATAAGATAGAAAAGCAGCAACAAATTGAACGACAAATATTAGATGACAGAAATTAGGGATAAAATGTTAGCAAAAAATAATAAAATGGAAAATAAAAGGTAGAATTGATCAATAATATCAAAAGTTCCTTTTCTGAAAAACAAAAATTTTAATAGAAAAAGCTTTGATAGAACCAATCAACATGTATAATGGACAAGAAAATACTATCTTGAATGCCTAAAGTATACCAAACAATCTTGCAGAAAATAGGCAAAGGACATCAACAAGGAATTTATAAAAGAAAATAAAAAGGAGAGATATATTTATTCATTAGATTATCAAATATTTTTAAAGTATTTATAATATAAAGAGATAGTATGGTAAAAATAATACTCATATTTGAATTTTAGATTTCTATTTTGTGTTAATTAAAAATGAAATTCACAGTTTACTTCTTTCAAATCTACTGTATACACCTAAAGAAACACTTGCCCAGGTCCACATGGAGGAGTGTAAAATTGCTTGGGGCAGCATTGTTCACAATAAAAAAAATTTTGAAATTTTGAAATTTGAAATTCCACTGATGGAACAACATTGAATAAACTATAATATATCTTTATCGTGGAATGATTTGCAATGGATATAAAGAAGGTTGATGATATTTATATATTAACATGAACACATTTTAAATGAAATACTGCTAAATGACATACCATCCTTTCCTTCAGAAAACTTTCTCTTATCACCTAATATTGTGTTATATGTGGTTCCTATGTGCTACCTACTTTCAGCTCTATCTATGTTGAAATTTGTTACTTGTCCAGTTATTTCAATGGACTATTGATTTCATGGTTGTAAACACTAATCTACATTGCTTATGAAGGCTTAGATTTTGATCCTCACTCAATCTTTCAACTAGCTTCAGTTTCTTCTCTCCTGATTGGCCTTCTTCACAGTCCAGCCACCAGGGCACCACATGCCTTTGTGGATGTCATGGAGATATCATCAGGTGGGACCTCAGAGCTTCCTTCCCAATCAGGACAATGGCCACAGAAACCCACAGATTTAACCCAATGGCCATTAGCGTTTAAGAGCACACACGGAGTTGATTCAAGAATGAGGTCACATTGCTCCTTCTCAGAGGGAAACTGCTTCTCTTGTGGGCAGCTCAACTTGTGTCCTGGATCACAGAATGCTACCTGATCTGAGCTCCTCTTCTAATCGGGTCACTGAAACCTCAATTCAGTACATACAGCCTGGAGTTCATTATAATAAAGACTAAACCTCTTTCCCTTAAGGGAATCTTGCCACCTAATAAATAGCAATTTATTTTTATTAAGCTACAGGTTTGAAAAGCACAGGAAATTTGTATTTTTGAGTCTCTACAGCATGACAGATGCTGAGCTTTGCATTTTACCTACTTCACATAATTTAAAAACCCTATGAGACAGGTCATCCTCATTTTAAGTGGAAGTTTGCAGCAGAGAGGTTAAATGGTTTGTTCATGGACACATAACTATTATTGATCAGATTCATAACTTAAACTCAGAGCTGTCTAATTCCAAAGCCTGTGATTTCTTCAACAGCTACTAAGATCTATGTACAACTAAAAGACAAGGAAATGTCTAGGACCTTGCTACTCAAGGTATGGTCTGAGGAACATTGGCATCATCTGGAATGTTATTAGAAATGAAAGCAACTAAATCATAATTAAAATTTTTAAAAGTATTCACACCCAAATTTTTATGCACATTAAAGTTGAAAGAGCATCTATCAATGATATGTGCCAGATTTGTAGATCAGGTCACCAAGTAGATGACCGGGTGTAGTTTGGGTGACCATCCACTGAGATAAGGCAAAGAGGTACAGGAACGTATTGAGGAAGGGGAAAGAGCGGCCCACTTTTGAACATTTGGAACTTATGTTGAAGACATTCAAGCAGAAGATTACAGAGGAGAATTGGATATAGTATGTTGGAGATCAGAAAGAGAGCCTGGCTGGAGATATGGATTGGTATTCATCAATATAGTGCGGAATGTAGGACCATAAGTGTGCATAAGCCTGGAGGGAAAAAACATGTGGAAAGAGAAGAGAGCCAAAGACAGTGGTACCCCAGATGCTATTATATGAGAATTTGAAATTCCTCTGAACTGTTTGTCTTCAAGATGTAGAACTAGAAACTATATGTTGAAAGATGCTGGTTCAATGTGAGACAGCGATTTTCAACACTTGGAGTTCTGTGAATAAATGGGCTTTCTGGGGAAATAAGGAGGAGCCCTCCTTGTATCTCATCCAGCACAATACACTTGTTAGGGATGCTACAGAGAGAATTTAAATGCTGAAGCACTGGGACTATTCCTACCCTGAAATTCCACCATAACCAAGGCTAAATGATTACGTTAAGAGTAAATGTCCCAGCATGTTCAAACTCTAGCATGCTTAACTGCAATTGCAACAAAACAGCATCAAGTTTTGATGTTAAAAATATACAGAGAATAAAAGGAGATAGCTGCCTCAAGTTTTGTGTGGCACAAGAATTTGATTTGTTTCAACCCTTACAAGTTGCTGTTTTAATTTTTGTGCCACTGTCAGATGCAGACTTGAGTTGTGTTAGGAAAACATAAAGCAAAGAGCAGTAAATTAGAATTCTTAGAAAACTCTATGATCCCTTTTCTCCATAATCCCCAATATAAAACCTTTCCTCCACTCTATTGCTAAAACTCTCATTCTAAAACAAGATCTTACCATGCTAGGTCTTGGGTGAGATAGTGGAGAAAGATTACTTTTGAGGAAACCCTGTTGCCTTCAGTCTAGAATCCAACTTGTTGATTTATGAGTGGCAAGTCACAGTCTGACCCATCTCCTTCTCTAGGCAATTATTACATGACTTTTTCCTCTCCAAAATGGTGTTTACTTTATTCTTCCTCTGGGAAACTCCTTCTCATCTCTTAAGATCCAATTTAAATGTCTTCTTCTTAGTAGTGCCTTTTCAATTTTCCAAATTAGATTTAATCATCCCACAACAATCTGAGCATACTTCTAATAGAGCAATTGAGACACTTTTCCGTAGTGATGGGGGTTAGCCATCTTTCTCATAGCATTGTGTTTAGGAGCAGATTCTGTCCTTTTCATGTTTTGTCATCAGCACATTGACTGCCCTTAGAAGTGCCTATGGCTCCAAATGTTTACCAAAGCTGTGCCTCTCTGACAAGTGTGTGTGTATGTTTGCCAAACTGTGCATTTGCATTTGTACACACACACACACATAAACACACACACATTCCAAATCTCTCTTTTGTTTGTGTGTGTGTGTGTGCGTGCGCGCGCACACGCACACCCACACACAATTGGAGTTCTAATCTGGCTTTTGTCTTACTAAGTGGGCTCTTAAAAAGATACAAAGAAAATGAAACAAAACATAAATCCGTTTTTCAACAATCTAAAATAGATTATAGTTAGTTTATTGTTGTGGAAGATAAACAAAAGGGATTCCTTGTTTGTCTCAGCCCTCTTCTCACTAGATGATAGATGTTTTCTCCACCGTCTTTATTTCTGTCATCACCTGGCTTATGTATTAATCAAGGATTCAGAGGCACACACAGAAAAACCAGTAACCAAAATCTATGATGGAAGACTAACGAGTAACTACATTTTCCCCTTTCATTATCTGTGCAAAACTCAAAGTGGGGGTTGGGTGATCAATTGCATAATATGCACAGCATAACCAATGTCTGATTTAGATGAAATATTTTGTCCTTAGGTCTCTGTCTCTTTGTCTGTAATATAAGTAGATTTATAACTGCTATACAGAGTTACTTTGGAAATTAAATATTCTAACATAGGCCGGTGCTGTGGCTCACGCCTGTAATCCCAGCACTTTAGGAGGGAGAGGTGGGAGGATCATTTGAGGTCAGGAGCTCAAAACCAGCCTGACCAACAAGGTGAAGCCCCATCTCTACTAAAAGTACAAAACAATTAGCTGGGCATGGTGATGCATGGCTGTAGTCCTACCTACCTCGGAGGCTGAGACAGGAGAATCGCTTGAACCTGGGAAGCAGAGGTTGCAGTGAGCCAAGATCATGCCACTGCACTCCAGCCTGGGCAACACAGCAAGACTGTGTCTCAAAATAAAAAAAAATAATTCTAACATAAATAAAAATTCTGAATATGTAGTAATAGTAGTTACCTTGTTCCCAAACACTTGCTACAGACGTCTGTCAACAAATGTACCCCTGTGCCCTTCACCTGCTCTCTGTTCTTTCAAGATTCTCAATTCTTATATCATATGACATGCTCCATACAGAGCACTAAACTGAGGAACCCCCAAGGATAATAGCTTATCCTATTTGATCAATTCATATCACCATGACTCTTGCAGGTTGTGTTCCCTGGAAAACAAACTCTGAAATAGAGATTAAAATATAGGAGGTTCACTAGAATGTGTTCTTGGGATTGATACCTATGGAAGGGAAGGAAACCAACTGGGAGAAGAGAGAAGTTGGGCTGCAGTGAAGTCTCAATCAAGGTCTCAGCTTATTTAACTCAGACATCTAAAAATGGCCTGGTGCTTCAGAATTGTCCTGCACTTGGACAAAAGGTTCAAACCCTTATACCTTTATATGAATCAGTTACTCCATACGGGTTACCACGAGAAGAAGGTACAACCATGGAAGTCAACTCTCCTTAGGTAAGTCAGTTCCAGAAAAGTGTGGATGCTGAGCATTGCCTATGAGAAGCTGCCTTTCCTGCAGAGGGAAAAATAAGTCTTTCAGCCTTGAAAAAGGATATGAGTGGAATATGATAATGTCCACTATAATTACATCATTTACAGAGCTCAGTACTGCCAAAAGTATTTAGGGGGAAAAGTTGGGAAGAATTGATTTCTGAAAGTTAAAAAATTTCAAGAACAGTTACATATTTGATTATTTTTTAAAATAATCCATTTTGAAAAATAAAGAAATGGTGGGTGGAGAAGAAAGAGAGGGCAGAAGGCCATTTGTGGGCTAATGCTGAGGGCAGCAAAATACAATCTATAGCCAAGGATTTGAATCTTGACTCTTGCTTAATAGCTATGTGGTTATGGGAAGTCAAGTAACCCCTTGGACTTCTACTTTCCCATTTGCAAGTGACAATAGCAACTATTTCACATGATAGTTATGAAGATTATGAGATATTGTATGTGTAACCCATCATGGTGTAAAGGAAAGATGGCATGGAAAAAAATGGTATCATTATTATTTTAGGATTGGCTTTTACATAGATAACTAAGGGAGTCACTGTGTTAGTCAGGGTTCTCCAAATAAGATAGATAGATAGACACATAGATGATAGGTAGGTAGGTAGAGAGATGAAAGAAGAAAAAAAGAAAGAAAGAAAGAGAAAGAAAGAAAGAAAGAAAGAAAGAAAGAAAGAAAGAAAGAAAGAAAGAAAGAAAGAAAGAAAGAAAGAAAGAAAGAAAAGAAAGAAAGGAAGGAAGGAAGGAAGGAAGGAAGGAAGGAAGGAAGGAAGGAAGGAAGGGAGAAAAGGAAAGGAAAGGAAAAGAAAAGAAAAAAGAAAGGAAAGGAAAGGAAGAGAAATATCACACACACACACACACACATATACAGATTTTATTATAAGGAATTTGCCCAAGTGAATATGGTGGCTAACAATTCTCAAGATTCTCAGTTGCCAAGCTGGAGAACCAGGAGAGAAAATGATGTAGTTTTGTCTGGGTCCAAAGGCCTGAGAACCAAGATAACTAATGGTATAAGTCCCAGCTGAAAGCTTTAGGGCTTGAGATCCAAGAAGGGCAAGTTTCAATCTAAGTCTGAAAGCAAGAAAAAAACCAATGGCCTACCTCAAGCAGTAAGGGAGGAGTTTTCCTTTTCTTACAGGGTCAGCCTTTTTGTTCTATTCACACCCTCCATGGACTGGATAAGACCAACCCATATTAGAGAGGGCAATCTCCTTTACACAGGCCATCAATTAAAATGTTAATCTTATTCAGAAATACCCTCACAAACACACCCAGAATTATGCTTGACTAAATGCCTGGATATCCCATGGTCCAGTCAAGTTGACATGTAAAATTCATCATCACACACTTTTCACTCCAGATTCAAGCATTGTGTTACAACTCCTCAGTAGTCTACATCATAGAAGAAATTCTGGAGTGTATCTCCAACCAAATGATCTAGTCTCCATGAACTGTCTCTGGCACTGAGCCCCGAATTCATCTGACAACTACCCATCTGTAGTCATATCAGTGTATTCTTGAGTCCCTGTCATTACGGACAGCTTCTTAATCTGTTATTCTTCTGGTTTACTTTCCCAACATCCTGCTAAATGCACAGTTCTTGTCATTTATTTCTAGGCTCATGGGCATTTGGAGAAGAAAGACTTCTTCAATCTAAGGGTAAATAGGAGGAGGAACGAAGGTTCACGAGAAACTTAAAAATAAAACTAGATCTTTTGTCATTTAAGAATTAATTGCCCCAAGCCTTTCTCCTATATTTCTATGAACTAGAAAAAAATGGTGTCTTTCTTCTTTGCAGCCAATAAAATAACAAGCTTGACACTCCCCTAGCATCTCAAGAGATCAGGCTCCCAGATGCCTTCCCATCACACAGGGACAGGACCTGCAATTAGTAGAGACTCAGTGGTTGTTGGTTATATGCCCAGTTTGATTGTTTGAGAGTAACTGTTCACCTCTTAAAGACCTTGAGCTTTTGGCTTCATAGACTCTAAATACTGTTAACACAATTTATTTGAAGAGGGTCATTGCCCAATAATGCTGATCTATTTTTTTCCACTCAGCAAATGGATTATTTGATTGTCTCCTCTTCCCAATTAGCATCAAAGGTGGATTTTCTAACGGTGTGACCTGAGCTTGAAGGTTAAACACAGAATGCTTGTGTGTTGTTCAAATCAATGCTGTTCTGACACAGCTATTCCTCACCTTAACTTCCATTGATGATTTGATTTAAACCAGCTGTTTTTGCTAATTCTGTAATTAGTGACTTGGCAAAGTACTAATCATATTGGGAGGTAGAGAAAAATAACTCAGATTTACATACGTAATGAAATTTCAGCATGAAAAGGTTGCTGCAAAGAATGATAATGCATAATATGAAACTCAAGTTTACACAAAATAAAAATGAGAAACTCACAAAATGCTCTAGTACCTTAGATCCATACAGGTTTGTATTTCTCCATTTCGTGAACACGTAGTGTATGCCAGGATTGTGCCAACTGCAATACATACATTACTATATTTTCCACAGTGACCCTAAAAGATATCTATTATCAGTTGCATTTTACAAATGAGAAACTAAGACCTAGGGATGCTCAATATTTTTTCAATGTCTCATGGCCAAAAAAGCAAAGAGGAGAGATTCAAACTTAGATCTGTTTAATCTCAAATTTCATATTCTCCAAATTATTTTCCACAACTCTTAGCTATTTTCCTCCACTCCTGATGAGTAAAATTCTACTAAAGTCACATCTATCACAGTTCAAGAAAGTTGAATGTTTTGTCCTTTTTCTGATTGTTCATGTGAATGGCTGGAATGTTGTGTCTAGTGGATCTACAAAATAAGTTGGTTATATGGAGCCTGGTCTCCATTTAAAGATCAAAAATTATCTGTGCATTTGGCCATGTGTTATAAATTTTTAACAATGTTGGAATTTCTGCTATTAATTGTGTGCACCAGCTGATATAACAGGTCTAGAAGTGTCAATTCCACATGCACGTAATTGCCGTGGATGTGCATTTCTTTGTTCTCAGCATTCTATAGCATTCCCTATATTTTTGTTCCAAGAAAAATTCTGATGATTAGAAAAATGTGACTTCTTTTTCTATTATTCTATGCTATATTTGGAAACAAACATCTAAATGGTGGCTCGAGCTGCAATATTTTTCAGTTGTTTCCCCTTAGCTGTGGTTTTGCCTTTTCTGGTTTCAGTTATCTGGGGTCAATCAAGGTCTGAAATAAGTAAGTATAGTACAAAAAGATATTTTGAAAGAGAGAGTGTGTATGTGACACAGACACATAAATTTGACAACAGTATATTGTTATAGTTGTCCGATATTATTATTTTTTCTAATACATTTTAATCTCTATCCATTAATAGGCAAATTCACAGACTTTGCTTTTATTTAAAAAGAGATAATCATTCAACTTAAAATGATACATAAATGACAAAGAAGAATAACAAAGTAGGATAAATATATTAATATACATAACTTATGTTAATATAGATAAAAGTAAACAGTAGTGAACTAAAAATGAAAAAAATTAATAATAAATTCAAGTACCTTGTCTTTAAATAATTGGTTTAAAAAACCACTAGATTATCTAATCAAGTGTAAAGAATAAGAATAATAATAAATACATAGCAGGAATGATTAATGTGATTAAGCCACAGATATGGAGATTAGAAAAGTATGAGATATTTTATCATTTGCATCAAAATTTTACATTTTAAAATGTTATTTTATTTGATTTCTTTAATCATTATTTTGTTTTGTTTTTGTTTTTAACTTTTATTTTAGGTACAATGAATATATGTGCAGGTTTGTTACATGAGCATATTGCACCAAGGTAGTGAGAATAGTACTCGAATAGATAATATTTCGACCCATTCCCCTCTTCCTTCCCCCACCCCCAGTAGTCTGCAGTATCTATTGTTCCCTTGTTTATGGCCATGGGTGCTCAATGTTTAGCTCTCACTTATAAGTAAGAACATGCAGCATTTGGTTTTCTGTAGCTGCAGTAATTCACTTGGGATTATGGCCTCCGACTGCATCCATGTTGCTGCAAAGGACATGATTTCATTCTTGTTTATAGCTGTGTAGTATTCCATGATATATATGTACTACATTTTCTTGATCCAACCAACAACATATGGGCACCTAAGATAAGTCCATGTATTTGCTATTGTGAATAGTGCAGCAATGAACATACAGGTGCATGTGTCTTTCTAGAATAATGATCTATTTTCAAAGTATATATCTGGTAATGACATTGGTGGGTCAAATAGTAGCTCTGCTTTAAATTCTTTGAGAAATCTCCAAACTACTTTCCACAGTGGCTGAACTAATTTATATTCCCCTCAACAGTGTATAAGCATTCCCTTTTCTCTGCGTCCTAGCCAGCATCTGTTTTTTGTCTTTTTAAGAATAGCCACTCTGACTGGTGTGAGATGGTATCTCATTGTGGTTTGATTTGCATTTCTCTGATGATTGGTGATATTGAGCATTTTTTCACATGTTTCTTGGTCACTTGTAAATCTTCTTTTGAGAAGTATCTGTTCATATCCTTTGCCCATTTTTTTTTTTTTTTTTTTTTTTTTTTTTTTGAGATGATGTCTCACTGTGTCTCCCAGACTGGAGTGCAGTGGTGCAATCTCAGCTCACTGCAACCTCTGCTCCCTGGGTTCAAGAGATTCTCCTGCCTCAGCCTCCTGAGTAGCTGGGACTACAGGCATGTATCACCATGCCCACCTAACTTTTGTATTTTTAGTACAGATGGGGTTTCACCATGTTGGCTACGCTGGTCTCAAACTCCTAACCTCAGGTGATCCACCTACCTTGACCTCCCAAAGTGCTGGGATTATAGGTGTGAGCCACCACACCTGGTCTCCTTTGCCATTTTTTAATGGGGCTATTTGTTTTTCACTTGTTGGGTTGTTTAAGTTCCTTATAAATTCTAGATATTAGACCTTTATCAGATGAATAGCTTGTGAATATTTTCTCCAATTCTGTAGATTGTCTATTTACTCTGTTGATTGTTCCTTTTGCTGTGCAGAAGCTCTTTAGTTTAATTAGATCCCACTTGCCCATTTTGTTCTTGTTGTAATTGCTTTTTGAACCTTAGCCAAAAATCATTTGTCAAGGCTGATGTCACAAAGGGTATTTCCCAGGTTTTCTTCTAGGATTTTTATAGTTTGGGGTATTATGTTTAAGTTTTTAATCTACCTTGAGTTAATTTTTGTATGGTGAAAAGTAAAGGTCCACTTTCAATCTTCTGCATATGGCTAGTCGATTATCCCAACGCTATTTATTTAATAGGGATTTCTTTCTTCATTGCTTGCTTTTTTGTAAGCTTTGTTGAAGATCAGATGGTTGTAAGTATGTGGCTATATTTCTGAGTTTTTTATTCTGTGCCATTGGACTCTGTGTCTATTCTTGTACCAGTACCATGCTGTTTTGGTTACTATAGCCTTATAGTATAGTTTGAAGTCAAGTAGTGTGATGCCTCCAGAATGTTCTTTTTGCATAAGATTGCTTTGGCTATTTGGGTTCTTTTTAGGTTCCATGTGAATTTTAGAATAGTTTTCTGACTCAATGATCTGTCTAATGCTGTCAATGGAGTGTTGAAGTCTCCCACAATCATTGTCTGGTTGTCTAACCCTTTTTATAGGTCAATAACAACTTGTTTTATGAATCCATGTGCTCCAATATTGGGTACATATTTATTTAGGATGGTTAAGGCTTCTTGTTGGATTGTACCCTTTATTATTATGTAATGTCTTTCTTTGTTCTTCTTTTTTTTTGTTGGTTTAAAATCTGTTTTGTCTGACATAAGAATAGTGACTCCTGCTCTTTTTGTTTCCAATTTGCATAGTAAATCTTACTTCATCCTTTTATTTTGAGCTTATGGGTCTCATTACATGTTAAATGGGTCCCTTGAAGACAGTAGAGGATTGGGTCTTGTCTTTTCATCCAGGTTGCCATTCTATGTCTTTTAAGTGGGGAATTTAACTCATTTACATTCAGGACTATTATTGATATCTGAGATTTTGATCCTGTGATTGTGTTGCTAGCTGGTTGTTATATAGACTTGATTGTGTGATTGCTTTATAATTCCTGTGGGCTATGTCCTTAAGTGTGTTTTTGTGGTAGCTAAGCAGTTCCATGTTTAGCACTCTCTTAATGACCTCTTATAACTGGTCTAATGGAATTGTATTTCTTCAGTGTTTGCACATCTTATAAAGATTTTATTTCTCTTTTACTTATGAAACTTAGCTTGGTGGGATGTGAAATTTTTGGTTGGAATTTTTTTTAAAAGATGCTGAAAATAGGCCCCTAGTCTCTCCTGCCTTGCAAAGTTTCTTCTGATATGTCTGCTGCTAGCCTAATGGGGTTCCCTTTGTATGTGACTTGACCCCTCTCTCTGCGTGCCTTTGAGATTTTGTGTGTGTGTGTGTGTGTATTGATCTTGATGAATGGCTACTTTGGGGGTGGTCATCTTGTATAGTATCTCACTGGGGTTGTCTGTAATTCTTGGATTTGCATGCTAACCTCTCTAATAAGATTAGGAAAATTTTCATAGACTAGATCCTCAAGTATATTTTCCAAGTTTTTTATTGTCTCTCCTTCTCTCTCAGGAATGCCATTGAGTCATAGATGTAGTCCATTTACGTTGTTCCATGTTTCTCAGAGATTTTGTTTACATTTTTTCCTTTATTTTTGTCTGACTGAGGTGATTTGACGAACCAGTCGTTGAGCTCAGAGATTCATTCCTCAGCATGGTATATTCTACTGTGAATACTCTCGACTGTATTATGAGATTCTTGTAGTGAATTTGTTAGCTCTAGAAGTTCAATTTGGTTCTTTCTTAAAGTGGCTCCTTTAAGCTCTTGGATCATTTTACTGGATTCCTTAAATTCTTTGGATTGAATTTCAACTTTCTCAATGAGTTTCTTTGCCACCCAGATTCTGAATTCTATGTCTGCCATTTTAGTAATTTCAGATTGGTTAAAAACCATTGCTGGGGAGCTAGTGGACATATTTGGTGGCAAGGGGACACTGGCTTTTTGAATTGCCAGAGTTCTTATGCTGTTCTTTCTCATCTGGGAGGATTAGTGTTCCTTTCACTGTGGTATAATTTAAGTATAATCAGTTGGCTTCACAGATGTTTCAAGAGGGCCAAGGCCCCAATGCAGAGTCTTTATTTGTGGCTGAATTCTTGCCGTTGGTTTTATAGGGGCATGTATTAGCAAAGTATTTTTGGCATTGTATTGTGGGCTGAAATCCAGTATCTGGCTCCTAAGAATAATGACTGGTAAATAGACTGAGTGCCACATGGCTCCATTGTATTTCCTCCTGTTTGCAGCTATGTTCTGCAGTGAGACCAAGAGAGAGGTGACGTCCTCACCAGATCCACTCCTGCGCTTTCAGGGAGACCCCTCAGATCACTGGCACTGCACCCTTGTTTCTTTTGTTAGGTATTCTGGACTGCAGGGCTCCCTTGGGCAGAGGTCATGGCAGGGAGATAGGCCACACCTTTTCTTGGCTCGCCCTGTGGAGGGAGGCAGCCCTGCAGCAGCCCACAAACCATGCAACTCCCTCTACTCAGTGCGCTGGGAGTGTATTAGTCCCTTCTCATACTGCTATAAAGATACTTCCTGAGGCTAAAGGAGGTTTAATTGATTCACAGTTCCACATGGCTGGGGAGGCCTCAGGAAACTTACAATCATGGCAGAAGGTGATGGAGAGGCAAGTACCTTCTTCACAAGGTGGCAGGAAAGAGAACAAGAGTGAAGAGGGAAGAGCCTCTTATAAAACCATCAGATCTTGTGAGAACTCATTACCATGAGAACAGCATGGGGGAAACTGCCCTTGTGCTCCAATCACCTCCCTCTAGGTCCCTCCTTGAACACGTGGAGATTATAATTCAAGATGATATTTGGGTGGGAACACAGAAACAAACCACATCAGAGATTGTGGGCTTTGCTCCGGCTTGAGTATCAGGCACCAATCTCAGGTTGGCACTCCTGAGCTGTGTGTGCACTGCAGGCCCGGGGAGTGCTCAGGCATTTTGTTCCCTCCCCAGCTTAGGGGCAGCAGGGGCACAGACCTAGGCAGTGGTAATGGCAGAGGACCTGTCACTTGTGTCTGTGAGCTCCACCCCAGAGAAACACAGAGCTCCTCTCAATTGGAATGATTAGCGAGGGGTGGAGTAGCTGCCCTGGCACTCTGTGCCAGAGTTGGGAAGGGGGGCTTCCTAGAGAAGAGTGGGAGTGGAGCTCACTGGGAAGACAGTCACAGGGAAGACTGTCTGGCCTCCTCTCTGTAATGTGGCCATGGCATGCTGGAGGTAGGAACAGAGCAACCAGATTCTTCATTCCCTTCCTAACCCTGTAATGGTGGCAGTGTCAGAGGTGCTGTCAGCTGCCTTTGGGAGCACCACTCCAAAGAAATGCAGAGCCACTTCCAATCAGAATGTTCAACTTGGAGTCGGGTAGCTGTGCTGAAGGCCCAAGCTGGAGAGTATGAGGGCTTCTGGTAAAGAGCAGCGGGTTAGGGTCTCACAGGGAAAACAGCCTGTCCTCCTCTCCATAGCATAGCTGCTGTAAGCTGTGGAAGCAGACAGACAAGCAATCAGATTCTTTGTTTCCTCCCTAGCCTGGGGGAGCAAGGGTGGATACTGCTATGGTGGCAGTGGCAGAGAGCCTGCTGACAGTCTCCAGGAGCTCTACCCCAGAGAAACACATGGCTGCCACTGATTGAACTGATTAGGCAGGGGTAGGGCAACTGTGCGGGAGCCCAGGCCAGCAAGCTCTGTCCAGTGAATAGCAGCAGGGTCAGGGACCCATGTGGAAAACAGTCTTGCTACTTTTCCATATGGCAGCAGCAGCATGCTAGAGGCCCATGACAGTTCTCAGGTCAGGCTCGTTACTCCCTTCCCATCCTGAAGGCAGCAGGAGCAAGGATAATAGCAGTGGCAATTGTTGTGGGCCTGGGGATTACCTCTGGGAGCTCTGTGACCTGCCAGAGTGCTCAGGCAGAAGTGGGGTGGTGTTATGCCCAGACTGTTTGTTCCCCAAAGAAGACCACCAGAGTCCAGAGTTAAAGCCAAGCGGCAAGGATCTTTACTACAAGTTCGAACTTGGTCCCTCCTTTACACAGTATACAAGAGGGCTCCGAACAATGCGAGCGTTTGCTTTTTATAGCCCGAAAGTTGTAGGGGAACAAAGAAATTTTTTTGGCTCCTGCGCTTTCAGTAACCTTGAACTGCTGTCTCCTTATCGGAGACTTTCCAGGTGGTGTTTGTACTGAGCTCAGGGAGTTTGAGAGATATATGGTGGTGGGATGGGAGGATGGGATGTGTTTGTGCTAGGCTCAGGGAGTTTTGAGCCCGGGGCTGAGGAATGTGCCCAGCTCCTTTCATTCCCCCCTTCTTTTCAGGTATCTTTAGAGTCAATCTTGGGTCTTATAAGTCTGATTCTGTTTCAGCGTCTACAGGTTGGTATTGGGCTCTGAGGACCATGAGTTGTACGGTGTCAAATCTCTCCCTAACAAATTGTAAAATTCTGTTAACAGCACAAGGTCCTACGGTAAGCAGAAATAGTAGACTTAGCAGGGGTCCAAGGAAGGGGGCTAACAGAGAAAACATAGAGGAATTTCACCATTGGTCTGCAGCTGAAGCAAACTGCCGTGTTTTTACTTCAGTGTTTAACTTGCGTAACTGTTGGACCCGGTCCTCTACAAGTCCTGATTCATTTGTGTAGAAACAACAGTCTTCTTTTAGAAATATACATGTACCACCTTTTTCTGCAGTGAGTAGGTCTAGGGCCCTCCAGTTTTGCAAGGTTACCTGAGCTAGGGACGTAAGCTGCCGCTGAAGGGAGGCAAGGGACTCAGCCGACTCCTCTATAGTAATGGCAAATTGTTGGTATAACTTGTTACTTTTTATGAGGGTGTGACCTAGGGCTCCCCCTGCCAGTCCGGCCGCAATGAAGGATGAGGTGAGGGAGATTCCTGCAATGAGGGGGAGAAATATGGCTCGTGCAGGTCTTGGTCTAGGGTCTGGGTGAATAACAGCACTAGTCCAGTTACCGGTATACCCTAGGAACTCGCCAGCAGTTAGTAGAGTCAACCGGGGAACTAATGTGACAGGGAGACATAGTAGGTTATTAACAGAAGGACTAGGTAGGTTCTTAGATAAGGTTCCATTACACCAGAAGAATATGCCTGATGGAGCCTTTAAGGTGATATTAGGGGGCGTTGCAGTGATGCTGCAGAGGCTGGAATTGGTTCCTGAGAAACAGTAGGGAAACTTTTCCTGACTGGGGTTTAGGTATAGGGGCACGCTCAGGATAGGAGCATACGAGAGGTTTCGGAGGTTGTTAGCTTGGGCAAAGGTAGAGGATCCCCATGGCAGAGGGACAGCTGTTAGCGGTGGACACCCTAGAGTGGCGCACAGGAAGCAGCCAGACAGGCTATGAAGTTCTGTAAGGTTAGCAAGTTCTAGTCCTTCTTGTAATAACTTTAACCAGGAGAAAGGACGTAAGTCTTGTGTTAGTCTGTTTTCCTGTCGTTGGATATTCCCGTGGACCAGGGGCAGTACTTGCACTAGGCCTTGTCACAGATAGAGGTGACTGCTAGGCCATGTGGAGGAGGGGGAGTAGTATACAGCCCCATGTTGAGGTGTGGTCCAGCGGGAGTTCCAGGGGTCTCTAACTATCCATGTATATGGAAAGTCTCTATCCCGTCTACGATAGAAGGGCCATTTAGGGTCTAACTGTTTTCTCTCTCCCCAATAACGGGGTCTGTGGATGTTACAATAGTTATAAGGACAGCCAGCATTTTGGTGCCACCAATAGTGTTTACAATTGTATTTAGTCTGATCAAACTCAAAGCATATTATTGGTGTCATAGGTTTGGCTATTTGAAAACCAGTAAAATTTAGTAGAATTGGGCTGTTGCACCCTGAGGAAGGGCAATCAGCACTGGCCAATAATTTTCCGGGCTTATGAGGTTGCCCAGGGTGGGTTTGGTTTTCATAAAGCCAGAATCTCCAGACAAAGGGATTATGAGCTGGTTTTGTGATTTCTCCAGCGGCCACTAGGGCGACTAACGTTAGGGTTAGACTACCTAACTGCATGTTTGCAGTGAGCTATGCTGCCGGCGCAGGGTGAGTTCTAAGGGGTTGTTCCTAGCTCTGTCCACAGTCCACGTGTCCGGTGCTTCAGCCGCCGCCGTGATTGGTCCCAGAAGATCAGAGGTTGGGTTCACTGGCTTGACGTGGGTGTAGGTGTAGTGGATCCACGATGCGATGCCTTTTACCTTTAGGGCGGTGGGTGTGGTTAGGAGTACCTGGAGTGGTCCTTTCCACCTGGGTTCTAGGGTCTCTTGTCGGTGTCGCTTGACCAGGACCCAGTCTCCCGGCTGGTACGGATGGGGTTTCGGCGGGGGACCGGTCTTATATAGTTCCTTCAGCTTGGGCCAGATTTCTTGATGAATTTTCTGCAAGGCTTGTAGGGAAAACAAGAGTTCAGAGACATTTTCTGTTTCGGACTTGAGCAGATCATCTTTTAGGCCGGGAACTAAGGGTGGGGGTCTGCCACGCATAATTTCATAAGGAGTAAGGCCCAGTCTGTAAGGGGTGTTACGGGCCCGGAACAGAGCGTAGGGGAGAAGGACCACCTAATTAGCGCCAGTCTCCATAGTCAATTTAGTTAAGGTCTCTTTTAAGGTCCGATTTATTTTTTCTACCTGTCCTGAACTCTGGGGCCTGTAAGCGCAATGTAGTTTTCAATTTGCCCCAAGGATGGAAGCCAAATCCTGACTTACCTTAGCGACGAAGGCCGGCCCATTATCTGACCCTATCTGGACGGGGAAGCCATACCTGGGGAGGATATCTTCCAGGATTTTCTTTGCTACAACCTGAGCAGTTTCTTTCTTGGTGGGGAATGTTTCAGTCCACCCTGAAAAAGTATCTACAAAGACAAGTAAGTACCGATACCCGTATTTTCCTGGCTTTATCTCAGTAAAATCTACTTCCCAGTAGATACCGGGCCTGGTTCCCCTGAGCCTTGTTCCCATTGTAGCCTGGGATTGGGGGTAGGCGTTGTTAAGCTGGCAGACTTTGCAACTTGTCACGATGTTGCTGGCCATCTCGGCTGTATGTCTGAATTTGAGCTTAGAGCGTCTGATCAGGTCTATCATCCACCGAGCACCCAGGTGGGTGGTTCGGTGGATGTGTTCTAACATTTGTTGTCCTAATTTTTCTGGTAGGATGGTTTGGTCATTAGTATCAGTCCACCACCCATTCTGGATCTGTTTCAGGGGAAGCTTGTCAATCCACTGGAGATCTTGTTCTGAATAATCAGGGAAATATGGCAAGTCCCGGGGGCCCGGGTCAGGGAGCTGGAGTGCAAGGAGTTGGCTGGGAGCCTTCGCCACCTTTCTTGCAGTTTGGTCCGCCAGAAAGTTGCCTTGAGCAGTTGGAGTAGTTAGTTTCTGATGCCCTGGGCAATGCACAATGGCTAACTTTTCTGGCCTCCATAGGGCTGTTAGCAGGGCTAGGATTTCTTGCTTGTTTTTTATTTTATGTTTTTTAGCCGTCAGTAACCCCCGCTCCCTGTAAATGGCCCCATGTATATGTGCTGTTGCAAAAGCATATCGGCTGTCTGTATATACTGTCAGCTTTTTCCCCGCCCCTAAGGTAAGAGCTTGGGTGAGCGCTATTAATTCGGCCTTCTGGGCCGATGTCCCCGGGGGCAGGGGTTCCGCCCAGATTACCTTAGTCTCTGAAGTCACTGCCGCTCCAGAGTACCTCTGGCCCTGATGCATGAAGCTGCTCCCATCAGTGAACCAGACGAGGTCGGCGTCAGGAAGTGGGCGATCCTGCAGGTCTTCTCGAACTCCGTGCACCTGAGCTAGTATCTCGGTGCAGTCATGGAGTGGGGCGTCCAGGTCCGGGTTGGGCAGTAGCGAGGCAGTCTCTTACCCAGTGGCCAGCCTCTTTGCAGTAGGCACATTGGTCTTTTTTTCAGATTATCATGCCTGGGGGGGGGGCCGCCTAGGTTGGGTGTACTTTGGCTGTAGATGTTCTTTCTGTACTACTGCTGCCAGGACCTTGGTCATTTTTTTAGTGGCCTTAAATTGCCTTTTTTCTGGAGTATCTCTGTTATTATAAACCTGCTGGGCTATCTGAAGGAGGTTTTGAATCCGCTTTTTTTCCAAGTCTTTTAGTTTTTGGAGTTTTTTTAATATCTGGGGCTGCCTGATTTATGAAAGACATTACAACAGCTGTCTGACTTTCTGGAGCCTCTGGATCTATGGGGGTGTACTGTCTAAAAGTTTTTATTAATTTTTTTAAGTAGGTGGCTGGGCTCTCTGTCTTTTCTTGCCGAATAGAATATATTTTAGCCAAATTAGTGGGCTTGCAAGCAGCTGCCCGGAGACCTGCCATTAGAGTCTGGCGATAAAGGTGTAGCCGTCCCCTACCTTCTGCCGTGTTGTAGTCCTACGCCGGCCTGGTCAGAGGAAAGGTCGCGTTTATGAGGTCAGGGTTAGCAGTCGGTTGACTGTCGTCCCCCGGGACCAGCTTTCCAGCTTTTACCTGTATTCCCTCTCGCTCCTCCGTGGTAAACAAGATTCGGAGGAGCTGCTGACAATCATCTCAAATGGGCTGGTGGGTGAACATGACACTATCCAGTAAAGCCAGTAAATCTTTGGGGTTGTCTGAAAACCGAGCACTCTGAGCCTTTTAGTTATACAGATCACTGGTGGAGAATGGCCAGTACTGGAGCTTGGGAATTTCTGTGTCATCTGGGGGTTTTATTTCCCGAAGGGGTAAAGTCACCGTGGAGTCAGGCGGCTGGGGGGGGGGGCCTAGTCCGCGAAGTGCGCCCTCGCGTCCGCCCCCCCAGCCTTTTAAAGTTACTTTCCCTTTCAGCGAGCCCGCCTCCCCTCCGCCTGCTCCGTCCCTCTACCTCTTTCTTTAATTTTTCCGTTTCTGTCTAAATCTTTGATTGACATACTTACAGGGTCTTTTCTTTAAGTTTTTATCTCATTCGCGCGCGCTTTCTCTTTCTGTCTCTCTGTCATCCCGTGTCCTTTCTCCTTTATACTCAGTCTCTTTCTCTGACTCTCCACGTCTGCCGTTTTCTCCCCTTTCTCTTTCCGATTTCCCTTCTCACTTTCTCCCTTTTTCATCTCTATGGTCTCTTTCTCACTTATTTTCTCTTCTTTCCAGTCTCACTTTCTGTGTCTCTTTTTGTAAAGGAATGTGGGTTAGAATTAGGTTGTGGGTTGGAATCCCTGTAAAGGAAATCCGCGCTGGAAGCCGGGAGCCCGGGGACCGGGGCCGCGAGCGCGCGCCGGAAGCCGGGAGCCCGGGGACCGGGGCCGCGAGCGCGCGCCGGAAGCCGGGAGCCCGGGGACCGGGAACGCGAGCGCGCGCCGGAAGCCGGGAGCCCGGGGACCGGGGCCGCGAGCGCGCGCCGGAAGCCGGGAGCCCGGGGACCGGGGCCGCGAGCGCGCGCCGGAAGCCGGGAGCCCGGGGACCGGGGCCGCGAGCGCGCGCCGGAAGCCGGGAGCCCGGGGACCGGGGCAATTCAGACAGCAGGCGCGCACCCGGGGACCGGGGCAATTCAGACAGCAGGCGCGCACCCGGGGACCGGGGCAATTCAGACAGCAGGCGCGCACCCGGGGACCGGGGCAATTCAGACAGCAGGCGCGCACCCGGGGACCGGGGCAATTCAGACAGCGGGCGCGCACCCGGGGACCGGGGTCAGATTCAGACAGCAGGCGCGCACCTGGGGACCGGGGCAATTCAGACAGCGGGCGCGCACCCGGGGACCGGGGTCAGATTCAGACAGCAGGCGCGCACCCAGGGACCGGGGTCAGATTCAGACTGTTGCCCGGATCGCGAACCCGCTCCGGCAACTCAGATCTCAATTTAAATCAGAAGAGAGCCAGGGGACGTCTCCCACCGGTCTCCACTGGCTGTCCTATAGCGCGTCCGCCAGGACTGTGCCAGCCTCAGTTTCAGACCTCGCGAGTCAGAGATTCAGATTCAGAACAGACACACAGACACAGACAGACAAACGGAGACGAGCCAGCTCACCTATCAGTAGATCGATCCTAGCAGATCCGTTGACCAGGGGTCTGGTGGGCTTGGGGAATCCCGGACGAGCCCCCAGATGTTATGCCCAGACTGTTTGTTCCCCAAAGAAGACCACCAGAGTCCAGAGTCAAAGCCAAGCGGCAAGGATCTTTACTACAAGTTCGAACTTGGTCCCTCCTTTACACAGTATACAAGAGGGCTCTGAACAATGCGAGCGTTTGCTTTTTATAGCCCGAAAGTTGTAGGGGAACAAAGAAATTCTTTTGGCTCCTGCACTTTCAGTAACCTTGAACGGCTGTCTCCTTATCAGAGACTTTCCAGGTGGTGTTTGTACTGAGCTCAGGGAGTTTGAGAGATATATGGTGGTGGGATGGGAGGATGGGATGTGTTTGTGCTAGGCTCAGGGAGTTTTGAGCCCGGGGCTGAGGAATGTGCCCAGCTCCTTTCAGTGGCTGCACTGGGGTCCCAGGCCAGTGGGCTTTGCTTGGTAACACGCAACAGACACAGGGTCTGCAATCCTGCTCCTTAGCACTGTGGACGCAGCCCCTATTGTGAGGGCTCATGAAAGAGCTTGGCTTCCCTTACCGGTGGGGCTACAGCAGCTGACAACAGGGTGTTCAAGGATCCAAGACCCATGGGCCTGAGTGTGGCTCTTCTCAGACTCCAGGCAGCTCGCTGTGTCAGGCTGCAGGCCCCGGGGGTGGGGGGCTATCCAGAGATGATCTCTTGTGTTCCCCAGCATTGCAAAGGTTTGTGGCAGAAGTATGAGTCCCAGGCGCTCTCACTCACTCACTTTTTCCCCATGATAGAGAGCTTCCCCTGGCCTTGGGCCAATCCCAGGTGGGCTGTTGTCCTGCCTCAGTCCTCTCTGCTTCCATGGATTGCTGTTGCTTGCTTGATTAATCCCAATTTGCCTTCGTAGACAATCCACTTCAAGAGCTAGTGTTTACCTGACACCCTGTCTCTTCTCTATCAGAGCAGCGCACACTAGCTGCTTCTGGTCAGCCATCTTGGTGCTTCTTTCTATTGTTAGTTATTATCGTTAATCTCTAACTGTGCCTAATCTATAAATAAAACTTTATCATAGGTGTGTATGTATAGGACAAAACATGGTGTACATAGGAGTGAGTACTATTCAAATTTCAGCTTCCACTGGAGTCTTGGTATATTCCTCATGGATAAAGGTGGGCTATGGTATATAGCAAATCACTTAAAAACAAATAAATACATCCAATGAAGGAAAAAGTATGCTTATTGAACAATCATCAGACAGCATTGTTTTATATTCATTACCTCATTCTATCTTTCGAGCAACCTTATAAGGTAAGGCTTTTTTGATGAAATTGGGGCAGAAGAAAGTTAAATGTCTTGAGCTAGTACTCAGTGAACTAATGATGATTAGTGCTTCTGATATCAGACCCCCTGTACTTTGCATCTATAAAACAGTTAATTAACCAATAGACTCTTGTGCCAAGGCTGGAATGCTTTAAGAACTCCCTCTCCACATTGAGTACGCAACACAAACATAGAGCTGTCTCAGTAGTCACTAATCAATTGATAGGAAGTGGCACACACTTTTAAATCCATTTCTAACTTTACCTCCAAGATACTGCTATGGCTTGAATGTCCCCTCCAAAACTCTGTTGGAACTTCATCCCCTATGTGGCTGTATTGAGAGGTGGGCTCTTTAAGAGGTGATTGGATCATGAAAGCTCTGTCTTCTTGAATGGATTAATCCGGTCATGGATTAATTGATTAAATGGTTAATGGATTAATGAGTTATCACAGGATTGGGACTGGTGGCTTTATAAAAAAGAGTAGGAGAGTCCTGAGCTCACAAGTGCAGACCCCTCACCAACAGACACCGTGCTGCCTCTGGATTCTTCAGAGAGTCCCCCCCCCCAGCAAGAAGTTAACAAGATGCAGCTCCCTCAATGTAAAACCTCTCTCTCTTCATAACTGTACGAAATAATTTTTTCAAGTAAATTGCCCAATTTCAGGTATTCTGTTATAAGCAACAGCAGACTAATAAATACAGATACTAATATGCTGGCAGAGCCTTTTAGACACTTAGAGAAGGAGGCAGGCAGCCACAAACACCCTGCTGCCTTGCCTATCTTTGGCTGGTTAATACATCACATATGGTGGATCTGTGTGCCACCCTCTCTAATAGGTCACCCAGACCCAGGGCATACAGGTGATTACTTGGGTCAAGCTGCCCTCTCCAGAGACAAACACCAACAAGCTCAAGGTCTTATCACTCTGGGGGTCTGAGTCACCACTGTTTATAGAACTCAAGTTTCATTTAACTAAGAAAACACATTTTAAAATTGATTTTCTCTCAAAATGTATTTGGGTTTTGTAAATGAACACAGAAAATAGTTTTCTAAAGTTAAATAATTCCTTGGAGAGAGTTTGCAGAACAGCCTCTAAGTTAAACATGTGTATATAAGCCACATTTCTTTCTACACCACTCAGTGAGGTCTCTTTATAATTTAAATCAAGTGAGATGAAGAAGGCAAAGGGCCTACACCACACTCAAAACTTTCTCTTTTTATTCTGACTCCCTTTCTTCCTAAAGATCCCTTCCCTCAGATGCTTCTGTGAATGATTGACAAAGATTTTCAATCAGTTAAGTTCAATTTTAAAATTAAATTACAAGTACTATATTCAAAAATTTTTTAACAGAAAAAAGTTCAAAATTGCAAAAATCATGATTTTAATTATTTGTACCTAATATCTTAGCTTCATTTTTTACAACACTCTTTGAATTTATTCTTTAATAGATTAAAAAAATTAAAGAGAAAATGTATATTTCCTTTCAAAGAGAGAAATGTTCAAAGACACTATGGAGAAAGGCAGAGAATGTAGAGTCTATAGAAAGCCATTATATGTAATTATATTTGTAGAATAATATTTGTAGAAAACTAAGGTTTTCTAATTAAGGTTAAGATTAAGAAACAGTGATGTAGACCAAATCATTGTGCTACAAGAATAAACTATATTTGCTACATGATTTCTACTCAAAATATTTTTCTAAATACAATTATAGAAAATACAAACAAATAATTTAGAAAATAAATACATCCCAGTCTCACAGCACTTAGGCAAGATTGCTATTTGTAACACTATTGCTAATATTTTTATTATTTCCATCCAGTAATTTGTCTACATATAGACACATTTAAATATGTTTATTTTTATAAGTTTAGAATTTTATGTAAGTTTGTATATGTTTCTGTGTGCATCTGTGTAAATATATGTGTAAACATGTGTATATGTGAGTATATGTGCATATACATTCAAACAGGTGTGTACATCTGTGCATGTATGTGTGTCATATGTACATATATGCATGTGTATATATATGTTTTATATGTACATATATATAATCATTTCTATATTTGTACATGCCCAATTTTAGCTCAGGACTCTCCTCCTTTTCTTATAAAGCCATGTACATAAGGCATGTACAAATATAGAAGATTTTCTGTGTTTATCAGTATGAGTGCATGTGTCTTTGTATATTCAAATATAGGTATGTGTACACTTGTGTCTCAATATGTGTGTATGTGCATTCATGTTTGTGTTTGTATACCTGCATATGTGTGTATGTGCTTTTACTAAAAACACATGTGGTACTATAATTGTCATTTAACTCTAAAGAATTTTAAATGTTGGTTTTTTATTCTTTGTTCCTTTTGATCTCATATAGTTCTAGCCTTATGTTCCATAATTTAAAAGATCAAATAGTTTTACAAAGTTTGTTAAAGAAATCTCACCACATTTCTCATTCCTTTTAAGTAACTAATTTAAAGTCAGTGAGCCACATCTTCTGTTATTTGACTTAATGCATCTAAAGAATATACTTAGGTTGTTAAAAACCTCTAATCTTAAAATTATATATTGACTTTTCAAATATAATATGGATTCTTAGCTGTTTTTTACCGATTCTTTGCAAAACCACTCCCACCCATCCTAACACCCCCACACTTTTCCCAATATACTTTAATTTTGGCTAGATCGGTAGTCATGCCTACTTCAGTATGTCCATAAATATTATCCACCATTGATTATATTGTTGCCTGAACAACATATTATTTTCCTATAGTTTATTTTCTGTGAGCTCATCATTACTTCACAACCAAACTTTTTCAGCAGTGAAATTCTCATTACAAGAAGTTGAGACACATTAGGTATGCTGCCACTGTTATCTGCTTGAAGAGACCCTTACAGATTTTCTTAGATGCCTCAGGCTGGACAGAAGGGATCCCTGTCCTGCTAGGTACCTGCCTTTTTAGAATCTTACCATCTTCCTGAGGATTCCATTTGCTTCTGTTGCGTTGGATCCCTCTATTTCTTGGATTCCTTATCGTTCTCCTTCTTGATTTACTCCACCGATTTGGCGGGACATATCCTTTAGTGGTTTCCTGAGAAAGAGAGTATGTAATAGGTAAAGTTTTAAAGTATTCAGTTTTGATAATTTCTTAATTAACTCCCACAATTAATTTGATTGGGAATAGATTCTCAGTTAGAAATAATTAATTTTGAAGGAAGTTCTACATTGTTTTCTAGCTTCCAAGGGTGTGATTGAGGTCTATAATGACTATCGAACTTCTGATTCTTGATTCTTTCTCTCTCTTTCCCTGTGTGTGTGTGTACATTATACATATACATATACATATACAATATATATATTCTGTCCCCATAATCACATAAGGTATTTTCATGTAGGTCTCTTTTCATTCAATATATTAGGTAAACAGAGTCTGTTCACTTTTTAAACACTTCTTTTAATTTCTGGGAAAATATTTTCCATTATTTCATTGATAATTTCCTTTCCTCCCTTTTCTTTCTTCTCTCAGGAACTCATTTCTAGGGTTAAACATTAGGTTACTGGACCCCCTAGACTGGTTCTGTAATTTATCTTTTCTCGCACATTCTCGTCTCATTTTCTGTGTAGACTTGCAGGATATAGGATTCTAGTTTGACTTTTTTCCTTTAAAAAAAAAAAGGGGGGCTTTAAATATGTTATTCCATTGTCTTATAGTCTCCATTGCTGTTTTCTGATGAGAAGTCAGTCATCATTCTTACTATTGTTTTCTCTATTTAATATGTTTTGTTTTCCCTGGCTACTTTCAAGGCTTTCTCTTTATTTTTGGTTTTTGCCTAAGACCCAGAGTACTGGTTCTCTATCTCAGGCAGATAAATAGATTTCTCTCTGATGTCTTCCCTCCAGCAAAGGTCTATGTATGCTTAGCTATTGCTGCACAACACTCTCCAAAACTTAATGGCTTAAAACATCAAAGATTCATTTTCTGAGAATTTCTCTGAGTCAGAAATCTGGGAGCCACCTAGCTAGACAGTCTGGCTTTAGAGTCTCTCACAGGACTGCAATCAAGATGTGGCTGAGTTGGGAGACATCTCAGGATATGACTGAGGAAAGAGACTTCTAATCTCAAAATAACTTCCAAGTTCACTTATATGGGTCTCTCCACAGTGCAGACTCATGAGCAACCTAGAGAGAGTGAGAGCGAGCGATGGCAAAGAAGGAAGACAGAATTTCATATGTAACCTCAGAAGTAATGTCACTTTTGCCACCTTCCATTCATTACAATCTAATTAATATGCCCAGGCCAAACTCAAGGGGAGAAGATCGCTCAAAGGCATGAATATCATGAGGCAGGGATCACTAAGAACATCTTAGAAGCTGCCTATGACAGACTGTGTCTGCCTTCTAATCTATGTAAGTGCCAGAGCTCAAGTGGGTTTATCTAGTTCTCCTCTGACCTCAGACAACAGCAGGCCCAGCATACCTGTATCTCAGATAGGGGTCCCTACCTTCACTCTTTCAAGAGAGCACTTACTTAATAAGGTCCTTGGAAAAGAGACAGTTATAGATTCCTTTGTGTGTGGAGCCCCCCAAGATACCAACCATTCCAGACCACAATAAGCCTTTACATTTTTATTTAAAAATTCAATAACAGCCACCTTCACCTGTGTCTATGGTGGCTTCTACCTTCTCATGTTACTCTGCCAAAGGTGAAAGCAGAATCCCAACTTGGCAAGAAAAGACTGGTAATTTCTGGATTTTATTTCATTAGGCTGCTTTGTGATCTCAGCTTTCTCATGGACATAAAATAACTGTCACTTTGTATGTTATCTGGTTAGTTATAATTACTACAGTAAGGAAGACATTGTATTATGGCTTTCCGCACATTATGTGGAAGCAGTACTGATTTGTTCATGTGTTTTCCAATTTCCTCCTCCGTCCCCGTGTGTTCTTTCTACCTATCTTTGTCCTGTGGCTTTATTTCTCAAATGATAAAATTAAAACTCACCTTATTGTTATTTTGGTAAGGTTCTTTGAGAAAATGATGCCAAACATGTCATTCAGCTCTTCATCTCTTATATATATTTGTGAAAAATAATTAGTTAGAAGCAATGGGCATAGACGGTCTGTGGTTGGTTGTTTAATATTGAAGTGTATAGATTTGAGTATGATACTTTTGTGTTTTTTTTTTGAAACAGAGTCTCACTCTGTTACCCAGGCTGGAGTGCAGTGGCATGATCTCGGCTCACTACAACCTCCACCTACCAGCTCCAAGCAATTGTCCTGTCTCAGCCTCCCCGGTAGCTGGAACTACAAGGCACCTTCCATGACACCCGGCTAATTTTTGTATTTTTAGTAGAGATAGGGTTTCACCATATTGATCAGGCTGGTCTGGAACTCCTGACCTCAGGTAATCCACCCATCTCGGTCTCCCAAAGTGCTGGGATTACAGATATGTGCCACCACACTCAGCCCTGAGTATAATACTTTTATAATTCTTAACCTTTTTGACTTTATGCAATAAATGCAGCTAGATATAATAATATCTTGCAGCCATATATAAACATAATTTTTAGAAATTATAAGACTTCCTTTGTGACGTAAAATATGCTGAATTTTAGTGAATTTCTGAAATCTTTGGAAAAAGTTTATTCTCTATGTCTTAGCTGTAAAAATACTATTTTATCTATTAGATGAGTCTTAACATTATTCAGTCCTCAATATTCTGCCTTATTTTTATTTATATAACCTATTAATTGTGAGAGAAATATGTTTAAAAACTTACTCTGATTATTGACTTGTAAGCTTACTTTTACATTTCTAACAGATTTTGTAGTATATATTTTATCATTGTTATATTATGGTTATAATGTAGACTTGATAGGTGGTATATTTTGTCACCACAAAATGTCTCTCTTGGTTCTTTTATCTACCTGTGGTTAGTTTTGGAAATATCTCTATTTGCTCTTTTTCTATTTTTAGTTAGCTTTGTATTTATACATCTTGTTCAGTTTCTAAAGTCTTTAAAACAGCTTTATTTTCTTGAGAATATCCATTTCAAAAAGAGAATTTCCTTTCCCCTTTGAATTGTGTTAGCAAATGTTTTAAAAAATCAGTTGACCATAAATGTTAGGGCTTAGTTTTAAACTTTTAATACTGTTCCATTGATTGTATGTCTGTTCTTGTGCCATGCTACAGGGTCTTTCTTACTCTAGCTTTATAGCACATTTTGAAAGTTGGTACAGATCATAATCTCATAAGATACAATCCCAAACACCAAAGTCTCAAATACTGAAATCTCAGAAGATCACAATCTCTAAAAATCAAACTCCATAAAGTCTAAAAATTCCTAACATCTAAAATCCCAAAAATGACAATTCTGAAAGATTAAAATCCCGAATGTTGAAATTCTTAAAGCCAAATTCTGGGGAACGTTTAGTACATTTTTGGTTGTGCACAGTATAGTTGCATCATGTTAAGTGGAACTATCACCTTGCTATTGTCTTTATTTGGAAATTAAGTATAACTTAAGAAGATGTGAATGGGTGACAGGTTGACAAGGGATAGATTTGTGGACTTAATTTTAGGTGTTGACTGGATTAAGGGATACCTAGAAACCTAGTAAAGCATTATTTAAGGTATGTCTGTGACAGTGTTTTCAGAGAAGACTAGTGTATAAGTCTGAGAAGACTAGGTGGGGAAGATCTATCCTCAGTGTTGGCAAGTTCCATCTAATGGGCCAGGGTCCTGCAGAGAACAAATACATAAGCCAATTTGATCTCTCTTTCAGAGCTGAGACAGACTTTTCTTCTGCTGCCTTGGGCATCATAACTCCAGGCTTGCTGGCCTTTGGATTCCAGGACTTCCACCCCAGCTACTCTCCAGGTCCTGAGGATTTGGTGTGCAAACTTAGAGTTACATCATCAGCTTTCCTGGTTCTGAGACCTTTGGACTTGGACTGAGCCACTCAACCAGCATCTCAAGGTCTCCAGCTTGCCGACAGCCTGCTGTGGGACATCTCAGTCTCCATAACTGTGTAAGCCAATTCCCCTAATAAACCTCCTCTGATATATCGATCTACATATCCTATTTGCTCTGTATCTCTGAAGAATCCTGACTAGCACAGGTTTGGTACTGGGGAAGCTAAATATCATTTCCTCTTACTATATTCCTTACAACACAGTGGACGAGATCTGTGAAATTGTTCCCTCACAAAATGGCTTTGATAAGTTAAGTGTACAAGGCTACATAATGGTGAAAGTTAAAAGTTTAAAAATTAATTATTATTGGTTCTACAAAAGCAGAAAATTGCTTACTTGCAATGGCCCAGCAATAATCAAACTTTTAAAAGGATAGCATATGCTTATACAATTTGTACATCACAATGACTCCCCAAATACAAGTGCAATGAGTGTTTCAAAGATCATAGAAGTGAAAACACACGCAAAAAATACAAGAAATTTTCCCTACCAAATTGTTCAGTCATATACGACATCTGCCCCTTCACCCATAGCACCAATTTGCTATGCTATGCATTTTATCTTCACGTAATTTTCAATACTGAAGATATAAAGTGTATAAAGACTTTTAGAGAGCTCTAATTCATTTTATGCACTTTTCACAAATTTGACTCAACGAAAGTGCATTACCACAACATGGACATTGTGTGTAAGCATTGTATATGCATGTAAAAATGTGGACACTTCCTCACTAAATAAAGAGATGTCCTTTTTATACATCTGCATAACTTTTGTTAATGACAAGATTTCCTGAGATTTCAGCTCTTTGGGTGACTGCATACATAGTGGTGACCCGTTGTGTTTTTGATCCATCTCATCAAAAGACAGGTTGTCGGCCAGGTGCAGTGGCTCATGCCTGTAATCCCAGCATTTTGGGAGGCCAAGGCAGGTGGATCACTTGAAGTCAGCAGTTAGAAACCAGCCAGGCCAACATGGTGAAACCCTATCTCTATTAAAAATATGAAAATTAGCCGGGCACAGTGGTGCATGCCTGTAATCCCAGCTACTCGGGAGGCTTAGGCAGGAGAATCCCTTGAACCCGGTGGGGGACAGAGGTTGCAGTGAGCCAGGATTGCACCGTTGCACTCCTGCCTGGGAGACAGAGCAAGACTCTGTCTCAAAAACAAAACAAAACAAGACTTAGGTTGTCCATCACAGCATTTCAAATAACTGCAGTTATAAAGCTGGGTGCACACAATTACCAACCATAGTGATTTACATTTATACATTTTGCTTTTTGACCTGTTTCTTCATGATTACAGTTTATTTGCCCATAACTGTTATATCCATGTAATTGTAATTAGTATAACTGAGTGGTTATGTTTACAAAATATGTAATTATTGCCTATTTTATCATGCAAAGTGGCCTATGAAGTGTTCTATCATGTTTTTATGTTTCTCAAATTAAAACCTCTTTACAAATGTAAGTAAATATCTTTAAAACATTTTTAGAATTATATTTTCAGGATTTTGATCTTTCAGGATTATGGTTTTCAGGATTTTAAACTCTAGAGATTTTGATCTTTTGGAATTATGGCATTAGGGATTGTGTCTTTTGGGATTATGGGCCAAACCCTTTGAAATGAAAACTTGTAAGTTCTATGACTTAGTTTATCTTTTTCAAACTGTTTGGCTATTCTAGGTCCTTTACGTACTCACATACATTTTAACATCTCCTTGTTAATTTCTAAAAAAAAAAAAAGAAAGAAAGAAAGAAAAGAAAAAGAAAAAAAAAACCTGAAGTGAATTTTATAGGGATTGCATTGAATTTAAATTTTTAAAATATTTTTATCTTATTGATGCTATATAGTTAAAATTGTTTTTATAATTTCATCTTTGACTATTCATTGCATGTAGAAAAACTACTGAGTTTTGTATTTTGACCCTGCAACTTTGCTGAATATATTTACTAGTTCTAGTAAGTGCATTAAGAATTCCTTAGGATTTTTTACTTACAGGATTATGCTATCTACAAATAAAGACAGTTGTACTTCTTACTTTCATCCTGAGTTCCATTTCTTCTCTTTATTGCATAGGCTACAACCTCTAGTGAATTTTACAGCATAAAATTCTAGTATAAGATTGAATCAAAATGGAAAGAAAGGACATCCTTGCCTTTTTGCCATCCTTAGAGGAAATGCAGTCTTTCACTAAGTTAGATGTAGATTTTTCATAGATGACTTTGTAAGAGTACCATTCTACTCTATTGTTATTTGTTGACAACTTTTACTATTTTAGCTTTATCTCAATTTTTAATCTATTGAGATAATTATGTAATACTGCCTTTTAGCTTATTAATATTGTAAATTATGTTAATTGCTATTTTAATATTAAATCAAGCTTCTATTCCTGGGATAAGCCTCATTTGTTTATGGTGTATAATCCCATTTATCTTTAGCTGGATTTGGTTGCTAATACTTTGTTGAGAATTTTTGTATTTATATTCCTGAAGGATACTGGTCTATAGTTTTCTTTTCTTACAATGTCTTTGACTCTGGTATATGAGACAAATACTGTCCCCTTAGAATAAGTCGGGCAGATTCCCTTTCCTTCCGTTTTTTCCTTTTCTTCAACTTACACTTTTTGTGGATGAGTTCGTGAAGGAATACTATTATTTCATCTCTATTTCATAAATTTTTCCAGTAAATACATCAAACATGGAATTTTGTATGCAGGAAGATTTGTAATTATTAATTCAAATTATTTGCACATTGTATGTCTATTCAGATTGTGTATTTTATCTTGAGTCATTTTTGATCATTTCTATATTTCTCAGAATTTATCTATTTCAACTAAATTGCCTAACTTGTTGGCATAAATTTCATAGTGTCCATCAATAATACTTTTAACTTTTATAGCATTAGTAGTCATGTCCTCTATTTTATGAATTGTTTTTCAAATGTATGTTTTCATAGTTTAATTTTTGGCCAATATATCCAAAGATTTGTCATTTCTTTTTATACTTTTATACTTTCTAAAGTACACTTTTATACTTTATACATTTTATACTTTTTATAATTTTTAATTATATGTTTGTCATTTCTTTTTATACTTATACCAAAAGTATATTTGATATTTTATTTTATGTTAAATAGATATTTTATATTGTACCCTTTAATTTGTTTCTTGTTTTATTTTGTTGCATACTTTATTTATTTGTTGTTTTCAAAAATATCAGGTTGGTAAAAAATTTTGCACATTTTTAAGTTAGTTTCTTAGTACTGCTCTAGGAATTACAATATACACTCTCTTTTGTCACAATTAATTTCAGATTGGTACTTAATTTCATTAAAATACAAAATATTTGCTCCAATATAACTCAATTTCTTATTCCTTTTTTGTGCTATGTATACATGCATATATGACTTACATTTTATAACATGAAGTCTTTATACAATTTCATAATTATTGTTACATGCAATCATCTATTAAATCAGTTAAGAAAAAGGGAAAATATATATTTACACAGGCTTTTATATTTGCCTATATAATTATGTTTTCTAGTGATCTTTATTTATTCTTGTGAATTGGAGATACTATCTGCTTTGACTTCTTTTTAGCCTAAAAGGCTGTTATTTCTCCTAAGGAAGGTCTACTAGGAATACATGCTATCAGTCTTTGTTTTTCAGAAAATGTCTTTGTTTCACCTTCACTTTTGAATGATAGTTTTTATGGATGTGTATGTGTGTATCTTGGTTGATTTTTTCTTTCGGCACTTTGAATATGTCATCCATTGTTTTCTGCCCTCCACTGTCATGTTAAGAAGTCAGCTGTTAATCACACTGTTGTTGTCTGTGTGTGATGAGCTTTTTGTTTTTCTTCTGTTGCTTCATTTAATTCTTTATCTTTGTCTTTGTCTGTCAGTAGTTTGAATATAACGTCTATGAGTGGATCTCTTAATTTATCCAACTTGCATTTCCTTGAAATTATTGAGTGCAAAAGATCAATGTTTTGCAACTAATTTGGGAAGTTTAAAACCATTATATTTTCAAGTAATTTTTCTGCCTCATTCCTACTCTTCTTTTTCTAGGACTCTCCTTCACATATGCTAATAAATTTGATGTTGTTTCACAGGTCTCTGAGGTTCAATTCTTTTTTCTTCATATTCTTTACTTACTCTTCTTTGGATTGTGTAATTTCTATTGCTCTATTTTTAAGTTCACTGTTTCTTCACTATATTTTTCTCATGATGGCAGATAAATTCTTCTAATAAATTTTAAAAATTTAAGTTATATTTTAACTCCAACATTTTCACTGAATTCTTTTTCTAAAATCTCTCTTTATTGATATTCTCCCACTCATTATTTTATATTTTAAAAAATTCTTTAGTCATGATTTTCTTAAGTTTTTGAAACATATATAGTAACCATTTGTATCTGCTAGGCACAGTATCTGCTCTCCATCTGAGATAGTTTTTATTGATTGAATTTTTTCTATGTATGAGTTACACTTGTTACTTTCTTGTTACTTGACATGTCTCACACATTATTTTGTGGAAGACCAGGCTTGTTGTTAGATAATATATTAAAGAAATTATTGGTTCTGGTTTTCCTACAAGGTTTTTATTACTGTTCTTTTCTGTTCTTTTTGTTTGTTTCTTTTTCTGTGACCTACCTGGTCTCATTCTCCTGTTACTTCCACAGTGTACAACTCCTGAGATATCTGCTCATTCTAATTTGTTCCTGTTTTTATTTTTAAGCATAGCTTCTTAAAGCTCACACCTAAGTCAGTATATATTAGTAAAGAGCCACCGACTGGCCAGGTGTTTTGCCCTGAACCTTGAACTGATCAGTCTTTCAGCATTTGCTTTTGAATGAATGTATGTTATGCAATGTATTCAAAGTTTTAAAAGTTTGCAAATATACCGCAGTTTTGTTTTGTTTTGTTTCCCCTGGGCCTCCTCATGTCTCCTCTGCATGTGTGGAATAACTCATATTTATCCAAGGGAGTATAGACAGGTAGGGTTCTCCTCATTCTATCCTGTGCATATAAACAGTCTTGCAAGTGAATACTGCCTTCTAGACTGCCAGGACTATGTCAGAACTTGAGAACGCATACTACGGCTATCTCAATCCTTAGATCTCCTTGTCAAATTTATGGCTTGTCTGTCAATCTTGCTTGACTAAACTAATATTGCAACTTTAGGCTGCAATGTTGGCCTCACCTATTTCTTTTGCCAGTGAGATCACCACTGTTTCATACCCAGAAACACAGCATATTGCTGACTCTGCTCCAAAGGAAGTCAACCTTCAAAAACATATCTGCTGTTTTTCGCAGCTTTCCTGGCCCTGGTAAAACTACCACACCTATAAACCTGTCAGAACAGCAATATGAAACTATTATTTCATTTGCTTCATGCATCAGTGTTGTGGTATGTGAAATGGTTTTGTGTTGCTTTGAGGTTTATGTGTTGTTTAATTTAATTTTTAATTATTGTTGTCTAAATAGTTCCTTCAGGCTCATTCTGAAGTTGTTTAAATTTCTCAATGTGAGGTTATATATTTCTTTGCCCTGCTTATCATTCAGTGAGGTCTGTCAACCTAAAGGTCTTTTTTTGAGGGAGAGGGATCTAGGAAATATTTTACTGGTTATTTATTTCCTTCCTGTGTCTCTAGTCTTTCCCTCTGGAACTTCTAAGAAATGGTTGTGGAACACCATGTTTTTCCATTTTTTAAATTTAAGGTTTCAGATTTTCCTTTTATTCTTTAGAAGAATTTCACCATTTATACTTGTGTTTTAACAATTTGCTCTTCAGTGGTGTTTTGCTATATATTCTATTAATTTTTTAATGTATATAATTAGTAGTTTTAAGTGACTATTGGGTTAATGATAAGACAGATATATTTTATGACACAATATCATTTCTTAAAGATCTGTTATTGAAAGCCTCTTTATTATTGTATTAAATCTGCTTGTTAGGATTGATGATACCTCTTCTTAATTCTATAAGTTTTTCTCAGGGTTTTCTAGTCTTTTTTATGGGTTGTCATCTCTGTTTTTAGATCCATGTAAGCATGTGTGTTAATGCTATAATTTAATATTGACACCTTACTTTATGCCACCAGCCATGGAGAAGCAGTAGAAGGCAGTAATCAGCAATGCACAGAAATACTCATTTTCAGTAGATAGTGATGACCATACCACCTAGAATTTCCAGCCTTCCAGGGCACTGCACTGTCTTTCAGGCCTCACTCTTCATTTTCTGTCATTGTCTGGTACAGATGTTTCTGATACCCTGAGCTTTGTACAAAAGGCATGAAAAGCAAGAGATCAAATAGCCTCAACAAGCAGATATGATACTGCAACCACCCAGCCCTGAGTAGTTTCATGATTCCTTTCTGGCCCCTGTGATCCTTCCATTTCTTCACTTGAAAAACCTTGACTACCTTGTATTCTTTTAAGCTAATTCTTTCCTCAGTCTGTTACAGGCTACTTTTTTTTTCAATAAAATCTTATCTGCCTACTGTTTCTTGAGGAATTCTCACAATATCTGGTGTATTAAGGTCACACTTTCTGTTCCACTGTACCCTTCCAAAGATTGTCATAGATTTAATATTAAAAACTTTTTGTCGATTCTATCTGTGCTACCTGCCAATTTTAAGTGTGCTAATAAACCACTTATTATTGTATAGTGATTTTTTTCACAACATTGCATAGTCTTGCCTTTTTTTGCCCATTGTGAAACCACCAAAACCTAGCACATTGGAAGTTAATAAATTTTGAATGAATGAAATATTTCTTGGACTAATTATATTAAAATTACTTAGGCACTAATGGCACTAAAATTAGTGCCTAAGTAATTTTAATACATGTACATATATGTAGTTTAATATTTTATAATTATAAATTTATTTAACACTTTTGAAAATATCATTTGTTTCTCAAATTTTAGTATACTAATGCTTCAGTCCACACTATCTCTCTGTGTTGCCCTCTAAATAATTATTTAATAACTTTTCCCAGTTGTATAATTTTGGTTTGCGTTATGCCTAATCTACTGTTATATTATTATTTCAAGTGTTTGCTTTTCAAGAGTTGTGCTTGTTACTTTTAAAGTCTAATTTTTCATAGTCTTTTGCTTTTTTATCTGTAGACTCCACTCCCATCTTCAGTTATTTTAAAAAAATATTTGTGTTCCCCGTCTCTACTAAAAATACAAAAAAATTACCTGGGGATGGTGTCACACGCCTATAATCCCAGCTACTCTGGAGGCTGAGGCAGGAGAATTGCTTGAACCCGGGAAGTGGAGGTTGCAGTGAGCAGAGATCTTGCCACTGCACTCCAGCCTGGGCAACAGAGTGAGACTCCGTCTCAAAAAAAAAAAAAAAAAAATCGTGTCTAAGTACATTTATTTCTGAAGTCAAGAGAACGGTTCTATTCTGGTTTTTTGTTTTTTTAAGTTGGTTTTTAATTATAAGCTTATTTTCTTTGAAACTTTACTTGGGAGAACTCTTTGAGGTGTTGGATAAAGGTGGGTTACTTCTAAGAGTACTTATACTTGCCTTTTCCAAGTTCTTAAGAACAATATCAACTCAGAACAACTTAACATAAATTCTTACCCCATGGTTTTAATTGCTACCCTGCCAGTATAAATGTGAGCTGTAAACCCACATTAGTGTTGGCTTATGGCCTACTTACTTATTCCAAAAGGAAATTATTTTCCTCTTTACTCAGCACCAAAGGCCTAGACATAAATTATTTCTTTAATTAGTTAATTTAAACATAGTAAGAATATTTGTGTCTAACTATACTTATTCCTGAAGTCTTTGAGGGTACACAGGGAAGTAATGTACTTCTGGTCCACTGTGACAACATTATGTGGACTCCCTTACTAGGCTCTCATTCAAAGTTCGGAGTAGGCTTCTGTTTATTTGTTTGTTTTCTTTTAAGCCATACATCCTAGATCATAAGGTTACAAAAAACAAACACAAGGTCACTAGGATCCAAAAATTATGTACTGTTCTGGGTTCCCACTTTTAAATAGTTTTTGGAATCCGAAGGTTTTTTTTTATTTTCTTGTCTACCCAAGAATACATTCGCTAACCCAGCATTTTAAATTGTTTTTATTAGACTAGTCTGTCAAGGTATCTATTTTATCATAGTGCTAGAAGTAGATGTCACTTTTTTCTAATATGAAAATGACTAAAATCTTATTAAAATCAACCAGATGATATACTCCAGACATGGGGCACATTTCCCTAAAAACAGTATCATTGCACCAATTTGCATACTGTTATTTATGTTTTTCACTTAACTATCCACCTCATATCTTCTCAGCCAAATTCCAAAGTTTTCACTGCTCAAGTTCAGCCTCCAACTTAAAGTTTGTCTGGATATTCCAGTCAATATTCATTTAAAATCTTTCTTGTTCATCTATTAGATACATAAATAATATGTTATGGGGTTTTAAATAAAATATAAATTATCATGTTGGGAGGTTGAGCTTAAGACTGCATAAGTTAGCAAACACTAAAATGGGGTTGTCCTTGAAGCTGTAAATAACACAGAACATCAAATCTTACTTATTTGTTTGCTGCTTACAATTGCCTCTGCAGGATGTAAACAGCGACAGTTCTTAAGGCTGCCTTGGGATGGTGGCAGCTTTAGCCACTAGATTGTAATTATCAGTGGCCCCATCAAAAAAAGCACTCCCAAAACAGGAAACGTAAGTAAAAATTAGTCCTGCTTCACATCCTTCTTCAGCTGTGGAATGGAAGTGTTATCCGAGGTGTCATTATCGGCCCTTGGTGCTTTATGGTTCTGAATAGCCTGTCCTCTACGGACTGTGGCTGATGCCTTTAACCATGCTTCACCTTCAGAAGCAGTGGCTACAGTTGCAATAGTTAATTTTACATGTCTACACGGGTATCACATGGTGCCCATATTAAATATCCTTTCTCAGTGTGTCTGTGATGGTGTTTCCCAAAGAGAATGAGCATTTGAATTGGTAGACCCAGGAAAGCAGATTATGGGACCTTTCAGTTTCCACAACTGTGTGAGCCAATTTATTTACACACACACACACACACACACACACACACACACACACACACACACACACACCCCCTTGCTGTCAATATTTCTAGTACCACGGACTCTACTTTTAAAAATCAAGTAACTTCTTGAAGACTATATACCATAGTCTTTATACTATGACACTTAGGAGAGTAGTTGCTATTGTTCCAGTCTAGGTCTAAATGCCTGAGAACTCGACATCCTATGGTATGAGTTCTAATCCAAGGGCAGCAGAAGACTGACAGCCTGCCTCAATCAGTTAGGCAGAGGAAAGGAGTAAATTCTCCCTTCTTCAGCCTTTTTGTTCTATTTATGACCTGACCAAACTGGATGATGCCTACCCACACCAGGGAGTGCCCTCTGCTTCACTCAGGCCACCAATTCCAACGCTAAGCTCACTGAGAACACCCTCAAAGACACCCAGAAATAATGTTTAGTCAAATCTGGCTAGACATTGACACATACAATTAATTATCACAGAGTGCTGAATTGACACATAAAATTAATCATCATGGGTGCTTGCATCATGGGCCATTGCTCCTCTAAGCTCCTCCTCAACCCCATCACACACTAGGGCTCCTAGGGAGCCACACCAGATAGGGAGCCACACCAGATAGCTTTCCACTCACGTATGTCCCCACACTGCAAGAGCGCTGACCTTACCTAGTACCACACACCCATGCTCACGGAATCCACAGCAACCAACAAAACAACACAAAACCAACAAACACCCACCACCATTCCCTCTTATACATACACCCACTCTACTGATAGGGCTGTTTAAAAAGAACAAATACATATGTCCTGTTATCACTTATAATTCAAGTCCACTTAATAACAATGTTGTGTATAAATAATATTTCGCTACATTTTCCAGATGAAGAGTAGAATTCAGAGAAGATAAATAGATTCCCCAAGCTCACACAGCAACATAATGACTTAGGTCTAGTGTCCCATGAGTTTCCAATATCGACACATCATGCTCTAATGATGTATCAATGTAGCCTCATCAATTATCACAAATGAACCACTCTTCTGGGGAATGTTGACGATGGAGGAGGCTGTGTGTGTGTGGCACTGGGAATATATGAAAAATCTCTGTACCTTCCACTCAATTTTGCTTTGGACCTAAAACTACTCTAAAAAATAAAGTCTATTTAATAGAATTACCCTCTGAAATATTGGGCAAATTCTAAGGTCTTGCTCAGGGGACAGATCAAAGGCTGGTTCCTCACATCCTTCCCCTTAGCTATCTCAGCACCAGTTTTTACAATTTCTGTGGGTGATCTGGGTTGGGCATCTTAACTTTCTGGCTTCCAGAGGAAACAGAAATTCATGGGACTATGCTGAACTTCTGGCATGGTTTGAGGTATATTCATGGTTCAGAAAGCATGTTATAAGTGATGTCTGTGATAGATGATTCCCAGTTCTGCACCCTAGAATTTCATGGTGGGTGAGAGTTTGAATTCCCATTGGTCAGTAGGTATTTTTGCTTATGATTCAATTGAGACACAGCTAGAGTTCTCAACTCCAGAATTCTCCTCTCAATAATATTCCACACACGTTCTCATTTTTCTGTCTTATATCATTTGTCTCTCTGCAACCATCTCATCTGATCTCAAGAAATTACTCTAAGTAATATTTGGAGTTAAAGGAATGTCTCAAACTTGTTTGTTTTGAAATTTTTTAAAGAGTCAGAGGATTAAAATAATACCATGTTTTAGATTTTAAAAAACTTTAATAACCAGGCTTACTTAAACAAATAAAAATGAAAGATTAAAACAAAATATATTATGCAAACCAAAGATGCAATTGTTTAGTTGTTATTGCTGTTGTTGAGAAACGCAATTTAGTGGAATTAAGAACTGAGTAGAAAATCACAAACGACAGCACAGCTTTGTTTTCTGCATCTGTCTTATTACCTTTCCACACTCTGATTCTAACCCCATTTGTCTTAAGGATGTTTTTTAAAGGTTATTTCCCACATCCCACTTCCTAATAACCTTGACTTCGTTCATGAATATTTTTGTACATCTACAAGATGTGTAGCATTGTATCACGGGCTCAGGATTCAATTACCTAATTTATTTGTCATCCCAGTTCCTACGAACCAGGTATTTTTTTTTTTCATGCGAATGCGTGGGCTCAGAAAGTCCAAGTGATTTGCCCAGGGTCATGGAGCTAGTAAATAACAGAACAGAATATAAATGTATGACCTACCTCAAACCACTGAACCAGACTGACTCTCCAATATATCAGGCTGCCATAGTTCTCAAAATCCACTCACTCCAGTTTTCTCACACACAAAATCTTAAGAAAACGAATGGGCAAGAATCCTGGTATGTTTCCTGTTGGCTCATGATATTTACAGCTGATATATTTTTAAGGATCTCAGCTTTAAATATCAAGAGAATATTATGCCTTAATTTATCTGACTACAAGTTAAATCCTATCTATGAGATACATACACACTAAGTACATTCAATAAAAATATACATCCAATCATCACAGAATGTTCAATATCACTCACTCACACTCAATGAGTTTAATAAAATCAAGAACTAGCATACTTTAAGCATTTACTCTGAAATATGTCAAGTACGTTTGCATATTTTGCCTCCTTCAAGCTTCCCGACAATGTTATTTATTATTTACATTTGACAGATAAGAAAAGTGAACATTAGAAAATTTAAGTCAATGGTAGAGCAAGACACAAACTTCTGAATCTGAGTCTAAGGCCTGTGCCTTTAACCACAACATTCATCTGCCTATAAAAGGAGGAAATCAGGATTTGTAGAGCATGCACACATTTTATTATTGAGCAGGAATAAGAATGCAGGCCTCTATATGCCCACTGCAAAATGTACTCTGCCTTCAGATAGCTTAAGTTCCTAGGTATAGCCTTATGGTTAAGCTGTAGATTGCTAAGACCTAACCTATAATACAGTGCTTCAAACTGCATTTCACAGTTCTGGCATTTCCACCTGCCTCGTGGACTGGTTATCATTTTGGAATGAACCATTTGCAGTGCTAATTCCGGGGCTAAATAACAATAGTAATGATGACAATAATAAAAATATTCAGTAGTGGTGGTGATAATGATGTTATCACTACAGGTTCCATTCCAAGTGGCTTTGTTTGTCAGAGAATTGAGCAGAAAGCAAATCAGAAATCTGAAATGAAAAGGGTTAGCTGGTAAATTGCCATGTGTGAATCTGCTTTGATTTTTGCATTTTCTGCAAGACAATTTGAATTCTAAATGGCACTCCAACCCAGAGAGTGTGAAATCTGAAACCCGCACTGTGAAAGTCATACAACTGAGATCTGATAAGTAACCTTAAGTAATTTGAGACTTAATGCACCATTAAGATCATTTCTGTTACCATCTTGTAGCAATTGTGGGGCCAATTTTAATAGATAGATTTCCTTTTAGAAAGGCTGGGACCTTCCTCCAGTCCTGAATGGCATGCCTGGACTGTGAGATGTCAATGCATATACCATCTAGCCATAGTGGAAAAGTGACTATTCTTAAAAAGTTTCAATTAAGCTCCTCATTTGATCTTATTTAGCTGCCTTGTAAGTTGGTTAGATGGAGACTTCAAACTTTGTGAGCACATGTGGGTGCGGGGGGAGAGGTTTATGTGCCCGCCTCTTCTTGCTCTCTGTACAAGAAGAACGAGGCTTTATTAGGATCCTTCTCCATGGCAGATGAGTATTTACTCTATGGAATACTTTATAAGCAAAACAGCCCTGCCTCAGAAAGAAATAATTAATCCTCAGAAGAAAAAAATTACCTCTAAGAAAGGAGATTGAGGCTGAGCATCCCAAAACTACAGAGACTCAGGGGTATGATACCAGGCAGTGAATCAGACATCAAAATATGAACTATTGCCATAACTGAAAAACAAAAGGCAGATGTCTTTTCATAAAGGGGTAACTCTTATCTCCAACTTCGTATCACTGCTTTAGAAAAATGGCAGTATGCATGTAGTATGAAATGGTTCTTCTGCTAGCAAATTTTCAGAGGAGAAAATTTACTTTGAATCAAGACCCAAAACTATGCCTTATAACAGTAAGGTTTCACTCAGAAAATTAATATTAATTAATTAATTTAGACTCTGGTACCTAGAAGTGTTATGAGTGGCTCATTCTGTCCCAGACAAGCTACCATTGCTTTTCTGAGCCAAAACATGGGGATCCTATACCATCCATACATCAGAGCATAGCATGTGGCTGCTGGTCTCGAACTCCTGACGTCAGGTAATCTGCCCGCCTCATCCTCCCAAAGTGCTGGGATTACAGCCACTGTACCCAGTCAACAACTTTTCTACAAACCCATCAGCAAGGATTAAGAAGTATTAACCCTGTTTATAGTAATTATAGGCTTTTAAAAATAAAAACATACAATTCGATAGTTTAAATTTCTTACAACACTTTCATATAAGCATGTTATTTAATTAAATTTTAGTAAAATGTGCTTTTTAATGGTTTCAAAATATTTTGTTATATGAATGTGTCAAATTGTATGTGCTTACTTATGCCTACTATAGCTACTATTTGTTTTTGAAGTGAAAAGAAAATTTTTCTAATTTATCAGTCTTGACTTTAAGTGCTTTATCTTTCTCCAAAATATAACCTACTCTAAAAAAGAAGGATAAAAAGAAGCAAAAATTATCAAATATCTACTACAAAACAAGCTTATAATATACCTTATCTTATCGAGTCCTAGAAATTCTGAGATATGCAATATTATGCCCCCAATTTTTAGCATTTCAAATGCAAAATTTTGAAAAGTCTAAATAGATGGTTCTATACCATGTGTCTAGGAATCTTCATAGACAGACTTTTTAACCCAGTAGTATCAGATTCCCAGTCCATGTTTTACACCGTAGCAGGCAACAACTGGTTTCAACAGAAGTAGAATGACAATTCCAAACTGTGTGTGCCATCTTTCATCACTTGTACAACTCAGAATATTTATACAGGCCACTTTGGCAGAAGAGAGACAAAGGGCTCAAAGTAATTTGGCTCTTGCTAATTACAAAACATAATCCAAAATCTTTTTTTTTTTTTAACCACAACCACTTCAGAAGATTGTTCCTGTCAAATACGTCTCAGCACATCAGTCAATCCTGCTGCAATATTTCCCCCTCCTTGGCAACCAGGACCTTCTTGGATCTGCCCATAGTGACAGTTTGAGCAATTTTAATTAACAAGCACAATTAGGCTGGAGGAGATTAGTTCCCTAAATACCACTCAGTCCTGTTTTCTCTTTCATGCTTCCCAAAGATTGCAGCTGATACTACTGCTCAGCAGTGTGTTATGGAGCCTGAGGGCCAGCAATGTCCGGCCAGGGGTTCAGGCTCAGCCTTGCTGTGAATCAGATGGGGATCAGGAAAGAACTTGGGCAAAAGGCCCTTTAAAACCCATCCAAGATACAATCACCACCAGAGCCTTCTCCAATTTCTGGGATTTCATTTCAGGGAGAAGAAAATGTGTCAAGTTACTCTGTGCTTTTAGCAAAGGAAAGGAACTGGTTTTTCCAGGTTTCCAGCTGCAGGAGCCCATCAGCACACTCCTGAAATTGATGGCTCTGTAAAATCCTAATATTTGGAGGTGGATGGAAAGAGTGTATAGGAGGGCAAGTGAGATTTTAAAAAGCTGATTTATAGCTTTGGATATATAAAGATGAATTTATTTATTAAAATGCAGTAGCAGATTAAGGCATCATTCAAGAAGTGAATACATTACTAAGTGCTTTGAATGACAGCTCTGGGAGTGTCCGGCATATTTTGTTTCTTTCTGTTCCATGTAACATCAACTAAAAAGGGGCTGGCTTATGTAAAGAATGGAAAAAAGAGTTTTAAGATGCAACTCACATAAAGGTCCAAACCTTGTCCCTTGTCCTAGTAAAACCTCAGATAACATACTGCAGCATTATTTTTACTTTACTACTACACAACATAATGGAACTATAAAATCAGTCTGCTTGGGTTGGAATTCTGGCTCTACATCTACTGGCTGTGTGACTTTGAGCCAGTTACTTATTCTCTTTGTGCTTTAGCTTCTTCACCTGTAAAGTGGAGTTAACAACAGTACCATACAACCTAGAGTAGTTACAAGTATTAAATGAGATACTATTTGTAAATTGCTTCAAACAGTGTCCTGAACAAGAATTTATTACATAACAAATATTTTTTGAGTGCAATCATTTTCTTGTCTTTCTTTTTCACCTGGCCATTGAAAACTGAGCAACTCCAGGCAGGATGGGCATAAAAACATTTTGTCTTCCACGACTCTTACTCTGCCCCAATTTTCCTCTGAGAAAAGTGGGTCCATCCAGTTGAACATCTCCAATTTCCTGCCCCTACACACTTCCATGCATTTATACTGCCAACTTTCTCTCCTTTCACCCCGTAGCTTCAGGAAATTAGCTGTCTCTCCTTTTGTTCAAGGTGAACCCCTTCATCTTTCCTTAGTTCACATCCTCCTTGGAAATCTTACTATATTCCAATCTTCTGTCTTAGCAACTTATCGGCTTGTGCCTCCTTCAGTGTATAAACATGTTCAAGTCATAACAGAACAAGACTCTCCTAATCACTTGTTTCTTCTTTTAAAAAAGAATCATTTTTTTTTGTTGTACTTTATTCTTTTTCTGCAATGTTTTGTCCAGGGTTTGTTTGCCCATCCTCTGACCCTCTGTTAGGATATATAAAAAAAAAAAATTAATGTCTTTTTTGACAAGTTTTAGGTTTATAGGAAAATTGAGATGAAAGTACAGTTTCCACATACCTCCCCCTCATAGATTTCTCTGTCATGAACACCTTTCATTAGTGTGGTACATGTTAGAATTAACGAGCCAATATTGGTACATCATCATTCACCAAAATCCATTATTTATGTTAGGGTTCACTCCTTGGGTCGCATGTTTTATGGGTTTTGCAAATGCATAATGACATATATCCTCCATTACAGAATCATACAGCATTTTTCACTGCCCCAAAAATTTCTTTTTTTTTTTTTTTTTTGAGACGGAGTCTCACTCTGTCACCCAGGCTGGAGTGCAGTGGCGCGATCTCGGCTCACTGCAAGCTCCGCCTCCCGGGTTCACGCCATTCTCCCGCCTCAGCCTCCGAGTAGCTGGGACTACAGGCGCCCGCCACCGCGCCTGGCTAGTTTTTGGTATTTTTAGTAGAGACGGGGTTTCACTGTGTTAGCCAGGATGGTCTCGATCTCCTGACCTCGTGATCCACCCGCCTCGGCCTCCCAAAGTGCTGGGATTACAGGCTTGAGCCACCGCGCCCGGCCAAAAATTTCTTATGCTGCATAGTTTTGCCTTTCCAGAATGTCATGTTTGGAGTAATACAGCATGTGGCTTTTTTCACTTAATAATATGCATTTAAGGTTCCTCTCTATCTTTCTACGGCTTGATAGATCATTGCTTTTTAGTGCTGAATAATAGTCCATTCTCTGAATGCATTACTATTTATTTATCCATTCACCTAGTAAAGAACATGTTTTCTTCCAAGTTTTGATAATTAGGAATAAAGCTCTTTTAAATATTCATGCACAGGTTTTTGTGTAAATATGTTTTCAACTCATTTGTGTAAATACCAAGGAGTGTGATTGTGGTTCATATGGTAAGAGCACATTTAGTTTTGTAAGAAACTCTTGTCTTCCAAAGTGGCTGTATCATGATGCATTCCCACCAGCAATGAATCAGAGTTCCTGTTGTTCGACATCCTTGTCAGCATTTGGTGGTGTTAGTGCTTTGGATTTTGTCCATTCTAATAGGTGTGCCATAGTATTTTTGTTTTAACTGTTTCAATTTGCAATTCTTTGATGACGTACCATGTTGATCATCTTTTCATATGCTTAATTGCATCTATCTAGCTAACATTTTTTTTTTTTGGAGGGGGTGAGATATCTGTTCAGATCTTTTGCTCATTTTGAAATTGAGTTGTTTCTTTATTTTTGAATTTTGGAGTTCTTTGTATATTTTGGATACGAGTCATTTATCAGATAAGAGTTTTATAAATATTTTTTTCCCAGCTGGTGGTTTGTCTTTTCACTCTCTTAACTATCCTTTGCAGGATAGAAGTTTTAATTTTAACAAAGTCCAACTTAATTTTTTTTCATAGATCCTGTATGGGGCATTGTGTACAAAAAGTCATCCCCAAACCCAGGGTCACCTAAATTTTCTCCTGTGTTATCTTCCAAGAGTTTTATAATTTTGTATTTTACACATTTAGGTCTGTGGTCCATTAGAGTTAATTTTTGTGAGGGTGTAATATCTGGGTCTAGATTCATTATTTTTACATGCAAAGTCCCATGGTTCTGGTACCATTTGTTTAAAATATTACCTGTACCCCAAAAAACCTATGAAAATAAATTTTTATAGAAAAGAATGAAGTAATGAAGTAATGAAGACAGTCAAGTATAGCAAAAGAACAGACAAATAAAACAAGAGAACAGAATAGAGAGCACAGAAATGGACTCCCACAAATACAGTCAAATGATATTTGACAAAGGAACAAAGATAGTATTTTGAACACTCGTTTATTTTTGTCTACAGCTCCTTAATTTCCACCATTTCCATCATAATCACTTTTCAGATTGATGATTTTTCTGTTTTTTTTTTTTTTTCAACTAGGACTTTGGATTCCCAGCTGGCCCCCAAATGAAAAATCTTCTCCCTCTCAGCCTACCTAATTATGGAGCGATTTTAAAGATAAATAAGTAAATGAACATAAGCCAATTAACTATGATGAATCACCCAAATACTTGAAAAAACATTAGTCCTTGGCAATGCAAAGGGTATACTTCATGAAATAGGGTTAGAGTTTCTTGCCTGAACCCAAACCATACACTTTTGTAAAAGCCAGAAAGTAAAATCCAGAGGGGGTCAAAAGGCTCAGAGATAAAAACTCTCAACTTAGATAAGTAGGGTGAGGTCGTACTGGGAATGAAAGAATGAAGAAGGGATGAACTGATTACTTCTCTATTTCAAAAAAACTCCTTCTCAATCTTTGCTCGTATTGACCAGTATGGCTAGTAGAAGGGAGAAAAGAATGGTTAGGTCTATGAGCCTTATTTTAGAGAAGACTGAATGTTAGGGTAACCAAATTCCTGGGAATTAGAGCCTTTATTCCTCCTCCAAAAACATTTTAACAAGGGGAAAACATGCTTTTCTTGTTAAATCCAATTTTACTGAAAATTCTGTTACCCAAACTATGCCATTTACTAAAACTTTTTGTTGATTGAAATTTTACCCTCATTTATAAAATCTACTCATGTCAGGTGATATTTTTTAATGAAAGAAAAAGCCAGCATATCACTGTAGAGAATTGTTTTTCACAGTTTGAAGACCTTTTCATAAGAGAACCATTGATTTTATAAGTTGCGAAGGATTTTTTCTTGAGTCATGCATAATTCAGATGGAGAAGAGATGGACATAACTGCTAGATGGATTGACCAATGCTACCACCCAGCGAGGATTATCAACCAGTCGGAGCACCCTAAAGCCCTGTGCTCCTACAACAGAAGCCCAAGGAAATGAAAGAACAGAAGGCAATTTCCCTAATGTAATAAAAAACAGTTCTTTACATTTATGTAAGAATAAATATAATGTTTCATGGATAGAATAAATAATGATTATCAGAGCTCATCTTAGCTCTTACAGAAGTCAAAGATGAGATGGACCTTTTGCAACACTCACAATTCTAGGGTGAGTTAGAAGTAAAAAAAAAAAAAATCAGTTATATATGATTTTAAAGTTTTTATTATACTTTCCTAAGCTTTATTGTATCTTGTTTACTCAGGACAATTTATTCATCTATCTGCTCTGCTGAGTCACCCTTGTAGCAAGCCTCAACTTTGTGTTCACTTTCATGCGACCACCTCCGTAGAGACCAAGATCACTTGAGCATATATTATAAATTGAGGTAAGCTTTATGCTGAACATGGACTGCAAAATAATCTCTGGTCAAATGATAGCTATTATTTGAGCCAATCATACTCCTCATACAGAATTTTAGCTGAGAAGTAAAAGAACAAATTAGAATGGGCTATAAAGTTGATATGTCTGGGAGACAGAAAGCAAGCAGGAGCAGGAAAAGGAAATCACAACAGGTGCTCAGAGAAAAGCAAAGATGAGTCAGTGAGGACCCTGAATGGGAGACAGCAGTAAGGCAACTTCCCAACTGCTGTGTCTTATAAAGCCGTTCCTGTCTTTGGAATTCGGTAAAATGTCACTAGCATCCTTCTATTAACCACTAAGGCAGTTATTTCATGAGTTATCTGGAATAAGCTCCTGTTCTTTTGAACCAAAAGGGCCTTGTGCAGCCATCCTCATGACTGCCTGTGAAGATAAGCAGTAGTGTTATCACAGGAATAGAGAGAAGCAGTGTCAGCAATATGCTTGTCTAGTGTTCCATAGATTCAATTCATCAGAACCACCTGGGGAACTTTTTTAAAAATAAAGATTCACAGACTCATTCTGGTTCAGGATGGGCTCAGGAAACCAATGTTTTCTAAAGATCCCCAAATATTTCTCATGATAGCTAGTTTGGGGAACTTAAACAAAGAGCTCTTAATCTTGGAATTACAGATATCTTTGAAAACGGCATAATACTATGATCCTCTTTTATTATATGACATTCACATGTACTTTTGTATAATTTTAGGACACCTAACCCAGACCTAGCCCAGTGTCCTTTCTGGGAGTAGATAAAAAATGACCCATCCAATAGCCAGTCAATGGGAAGCAGCCAAGCCACACCTATTATCTGAGCTATTAGAGACATTTTTCAAATAACAAGTAAGAAAAAGACACAAGATACATTTCTTGGTGTCCCAAAAGAAAACACACTAGGTGTTTCAACAGAGTGTAATAAATAAATACAAAATTGGTTGTACAGGTGTTGAGGAACTGAAAGAGATAATAATTCCAGGAAGCCATTTATGACCCAGGGAAGTAGGGCAAAGAGTAGGGGCTAGGATTCTCAGAACCTCTTCCCCAAACTGGTGTTGGTACTCCAGGAGCATGATGGAGGAGCCCTGCAGACCCACGCCGCTGATCACTGTGGAGAGAATTTTAATCATTTGTTGCTGGTAAAATTAAAGAGAAAAATGAAGCTGATTCTGGAAGTACTGAAAGTAGCTGGGGGCTGGAACCAACTGCTGCTACTGGGACAATGCTAACAGGCATAGAAATCAAACTAGAAGCAAACGAAACCCTTGTTTTTCCTCTGCCTTCCAATTGTCCTCCAGTGCTCCTTATTGGTGGAATAGAAACAAGAAGTGTGGTGATTTGTAAATATACCCAGAAATCACTTCAAAAAGTGAAGGCTAATTCTACTCTCTTTCACTGTAGACCGAGCTTAGTGACTCACTTCTAACAAATAAAGTAAACTGAAAATGATGCTGTGCAACTTTGAATACTTTTCATAGAGAAGAAAGGGTGACTCAGAGCGCAGAACCAAAAGTCATGGAACAGTATTCTTGGGCAAGATCAGGCTAAGAAAAACTTTTATTATTAGCCCAGCTGAACTTCAGATTTTCTATGGGCCAATGATTCTTTTGAATCCTGCATTCTTCCCCTTCTTGAACAAGAATGTGTAAAGCAGCTATTCCTTGCCTGCATCACTGTTGCATGTTGAATATGTGAGGTAGAAAATTTATCTATCTCAGAGGTCTTCAGGCTTGGAGAAAGTGCACTCAAGGAGCTCTATTTTAAAAATGACCTCTCAAGCAAAAAAGAGGCTCAAGCATACCTGGATCTGATTTAGATAATGAGATTATGATATCAGAATATTGGGGACCTGAGAAGGGGGTGTGTGTATTTTGCACATGAGGGGAATGTAAATAATTAGCCAGAGTGTACACTATGGTAGTTTTATTCTTGGACCTCAAATTTTTAAATATACATTTCTTCATGAAGTGGGGTCTAAGATTACTCCCCTTGTGGTGGGCTGGACTTAGTGACTCATGTCTTACAAATAGAAAAAACTATAAGGAACAGTGTGCAACCTCAAAGACGAGGTCATAAAAGGTACTATAGTTTTTTCCTTGCTCTCCCTCTTGAAGCAAACATTCTGGAGAAAGTTACCTCCCATGTCAGAAGACAATGCAAGCAGCCTATAGAGAGGGTCGTATCCGACAGCCTGTGAAAAATTGCCAACAACCATGTGAGCTTGAAAGAGATCCTCTTTCAGTCAAGCATTCAGATAAGAATGCGGCTTGGCTGAAATGTTGATTAAAACTTTGAAAGACCTTGAGGCAGAAGCATCTTGCTAAGCTGCATCCATGTTCATGACCCACAGACACTGTCAGAAAATAAATCTGTTATAAGTCATAAATTTGAGGATAATTTATTACACAACAATATATAACTAACACAGATGGCAAAAGGGAAACAGTTTCCAGAGTCTTAGATTCAACATCATGAAAGAAAATATATATTAGAAGATTTGGGACTGAGAGACAAATTAATCACTGTTATGGTCCAACATTTTCCTACTCAGCATCCATTTATACCTCTGTAAATATGTATAAACTTCCGCACTAAAACATTAACACTTTTATGCTTAACAAGTTGCAGATATCATTCAACCAAATAAAAGACACTCTCACCTTCTCTGCCAAAATAAGCAATTCAAATTCCCAAGAATCATGGTATGATCTCCAAGTGAAAGTAATCCCAGAATCCTTTTCTGGGCAACTTCTTGTTGAATGAGAATTTTCTTCTTTTCAGTACTAAACTAACTAGCAGAAGGCAAAGTTGTGATAACAGAAAGCATCTGCAAGAGGGTTCATAAGTATAATGAAGGGAACAGTTAGTTCTGAATCTCCCTTATTCTCTAGGCCACAAATCAAATGTCCAAGTTCAACCAAGTACAATAAATCATCATCTGCTCTAACCCGAATGTCCTCCAAAATTTATTTGTTAACATATTTGCCAATGTGATAGTATTAAGAGGGGGGGCCTTTTGGAGATGGTTAGACCATGAGGGCTCCACTTTCATAGATGAGATTAGTGACCTTAGAAAAGGGCTGGAGAACACTGGCTAGGCCCCTTTGTTGCCCTTCCATTTTTTCTGCCGTATGAAGACACAACTTTCATCCTCTGGTAGCAACAAAGCACCATATTAGAAGCGGAGAAAGCAGCACTCACCAATGAACCTGCTGGTGCCTTGACCCTGGGCTTCCCAGCCTCCAGAATTGTGAGAAAATAAATTTCTGTTCTTTACAAATTGCCCAGTTTCATATATTATGTTATGGCAGCACAAATGAAGTAGGATATCATTAGTATGCCAGCTATCTTAAATAATAAAACCAAGGCAAAGAGAATAATGTTACAACGTAAATATAATTAACAATATAGAATTGTACACTTAAAAATGGTTAAAATGTTAAATTTTGGCCGGGCGCTGTAACTTACACCTGTAATCCCAGCACTTTGGGAGGCTGAGGCGGGCAGATCACGGGGTCAGGAGATTGATCCCATGCTCGCTAACTCGGTGAAACCCCATCTCTACTAAAAATACAAAAAATTAGCTGGGCGTGGTGGCGGGCACCTGTAGTCCCAGCTACTCGGGAGGCTGAGGCAGGAGAATGGCGTAAACCCAGGAGGCAGAGCTTGCCGTGAGCAGAGATCACACCACTGCACTCCAGCCTGGGTGACAGAGCGAGACTCCATCTCAGAAAAATAAAAAAAAAAAAGTTAAATTTTATGTCATGTATATTTTGTCACAATTAAAAATAAAAATAAATAACAGGAAAAAAGAATAAGTTACTTGACCATTGTTACATGGCTATTAAGTATCAGGGCTGGGATTTGAATTTAGAATTTAAGAACAATTGGTCTTATTACTTAGGACTTAGTGAAGTCTTCTTTGGGTTGAATGTTATTAGAGACTTTCAGGCTTAGGTACCTTGAGGTCCATATCTCTTCCCAGATTTGGAGAGTTTTCAGCTATTATTTATTTAAATAAGCTTTCTGCCTCTTTCTCTCCCTCTCCTGCTTCTAGAAATCTCATAATGTGAAAGTTAGCTCTATGCTGGTGTCCAATAAATCTTGTAAGCATTTCTTCACGTACTTTTTTTCTTTGCGTATTTTCAAATGTCCTGTCTTTGAGTTCACAGATTCTTTATTTTGTTGATCAAGTCTGCTGTTGATTCTCTCTCTGTGTTGTATTTTTGCATTTCACTCATTGTATTATTTAGCTCCAATAATTCTTTTTTCCTGTCTCTTCACTGAACATTTTATTTTCTTCATGTATGTTTTATTTGATCTTGTTGTCTGTGTTCTCTTACAGCTCACTGATTTTTGAAACAATTATTTTAAATTTCTTATCAGGCTGTTCACAGATCTTCATTTATTCAGGGCTAGTTCTTGAAATATTGTTGTATTCCTTTTGTCATGTCATGTTTCTTTGAGCATTTCAGTTTCTTGAAGTCTTGTGTTGCTGTCTTTATATTTGAAGAAGCAGTAACTTCCTCTAGTTTGTACTGACTGGCTTCAGGAGAGAAACGCCTTCACCAAATATCTCAGCTAGGAATTCTGAGACCTTTTCTATGGGTATACCCACTCCACGCCTCTTGTTCCCTCTTGGGGTGTGGCGTTTCTTAAGATAGTTTGCCTTCCCTCCATCGTGCAAAGCCAGGTCAGGTGCTGAAAGCCTCCCATGTGTTTTCCCTAGGACAGTGCCCTGAAATGTTCAAGTTTATGTGCTTTGTCCCAGTCCCACAGAGTCAAACCAACTGTCTTTACCAGAGCTGTCTTGTGCTCATCATTTGCAAGGGCATGCTTGGAGAGCTGGCCTGAGGAGAGTGGTGAGGTGCATGCAGAATTCGAGTTGCCTATGGGCCAGTTGTGGGGGAGTCCACAGGTGAGATATTTTAAGCCACTCATGGATGAGCTGCCTGATTGAGTCCACTGAGCAGTTAGTACGGCCCATGGCCTCTCTTCTGTTCCCAGCTTCTTCCAACTACTTAGCTATGTCCAGCACTTCAGTCTCCTGGGTGGAGCAAGAAAGAAGTGGGCCTATTGGCAGCATCTTGCATGGATGGGAAAACCAGACACTTATTCACCACATTTTTATTCTCCCCTGAGTGAGAAATCATGGGCCAAGCGGAGTCTATCTTGGCACAGAGCTATGCCACATTAGGAGAAAGGGTGACATGGGTCAAGTGAAAATGTCCTTTGCACCCCCTTCAATGAATCTATTCTTAGGTTTTTTACTTCAGTGTGTACTGGGACTCCTCCATTGACTCATAGATTCCTGCCGAGGTACTCTTATTCCTGGGTGTTTGTCAAAATTGATGCTTTTGCAAGGGAATAAGGTAGAAAGCTCCTATTCTACCATCTTGCTGATGTTACTGTCCTTAGGAATTAAAAATTTGTTACCAATACTCGTTATAAAGACAAAACTTATTTACATTTTACAGCCTTTTGCATTTTACAGTGGTGAAGAATTAACAGTGTAAGAATTAACAGTATGCATAACTAATGTAACCTTTCTCATTATATACTTGACAAAAAAAGAACATTGTATCTATTTTTCATTTTCAAAGTATTTAAGATTATAAATAACTAATATTTTATCCTTTTTTTTCCAGTCTGTGTATTTTCTGTGGAGCAACTAGAGTTTTTAAATTTTTTTGATGAAAATCTTTTAGTCAGGTGAAGTCAATAACTAGGGGCCCAGAAAACTAGATGCTTTCTGAGAGTAAAGCTAGAAAGTAAAATACCAAAGGTGAATTTAATAGTCAACCTTCTTTTTCAGGGATTGGTCACCTCTATGGTCAAAGTAATAAAGAAGATTTGGGATCAAACCAAGGAAATATAGCAAAGTTTTGCATTATTGACAAAATTAACACATATAAGGGAAGAATAAAATTAGAGATCCAGATAAAGGGATGTCCAGAGAACAAAGATTTGTGACTATCTTCGGGAATGTCCAAGGAAGAAAACACTCCATCAACTGACACAGATATTTCACAGTCCTTTCCTTAAAACGTTAATGAAATAAGCAAGGAGTCTTATTTCATACTATAATTATCTAGGAATAATACTAAAATTAACAAGAATAACCATTATTATATAGTATATAGTAATAATCACTATCATTATTCTTGTTATCCATAGTATTATTAATAGCTAATTATCATGAATGTGTATGCTACTATTATTTTGTGATAGAGGTTGTAAGGAAAATTCACCTTTCTTGCTTTCTTTAGGTGTTCCCCAAGCAGAAAATGAATGAATCCATTTCACATGTAGTTTTCTACCAGGCAAACATGCTAATATGGGCATAAACTTTTCATACCATTCTATTTTTCAGTGAAGTCAGTAACCAATTTATACAGAAGCCCCACATGAGTTTGGTGAGTGTGCCTCAAGTCATTAACGATGCTGATCTCTGTGTGCTGACAAAAAATGAATTTCGGAACCAAAAATGTAAGGCCCTGACCATAAACCACAGTTGTCACATTTTGGCACCTCTCTGATAAGGACTTCAGCCAGTACCTTTCTACTACTGTTATCTGGAATCTTGCTTAATTCAGCATCACAAATATGTTTTAAGTGTTTAGTTTTTCATTCATGGAACCAAAGAAAAACAGTATTCTCTCTCTCTTTCTTTCTTTCTTTCTTTCTTTCTTTCTTTCTTTCTTTCTTTCTTTCTTTCTTTTTCTTTCTTTCTTTCCTTCTTTCTTTCCTCCTTCCTTCCTTCCTTCTTTCCTTCCTTCCTTTCTTTCTCTCTCTCTCTTTCTTTTTTCTTTCTTTCTCTTTATTTCTTCTTTCTTTCTTTTCTTTCTTTCTTTCCTTCTTTCTTTCCTCCTTCCTTTCTTCCTTCCTTCCTTCTTTCCTTCCTTTCTTTCTCTTTCTCTTTCTCTTTCTCTTTCTTTCTTTCTTTCTTTCTTTCTTTCTTTCTTTCTTTCTTTCTTTCTTTCTTTCTTTCTTTCTTTCTTTCTTTCTTTCTTTCTCTTTTTTTCTTCAGCATTCATGTGTGTTTCTTAGGTGCTATATGCTGCTGCTACAATATACCATGCAAGAACAAAGAATGGAAAAGTGTAATGGCTTATACCAGAAGTCTCCTGTAAAATCTACAGGATGGAACTTGGAATTTACTTTGAACTTCCCTTCCATCTGGCAGAATAAGCAGAGCCTGTTTAACATTATGTACATAAATTTTCTCATACTGTCTTTAAATGAAAGCCTGTATGAGCTTCGCTACTATAGGTCCTGAAGATAGCTTCATGGTATAGGTCACACTTGCATCTCTTTCCCACTAACACCGTATTTCAAGACACTGGAATTTTCTGGTGGAAGGGTGGTGAGGAAGATGGTCTTATTTTAAGTCAAAAGTCCTGACTCATGTGCACAAAAAAATCATGTGTTATATGTGAATCAAGTAATATCGTTGGAATTAAAAATTCTCCCCTGGCATGGCCACATTTTACTTTTAAATTGTAGAAAAGAATAACCGAGTTGTACAGGAACTGGCTTTTAGAAAAATGTCAGGTACAGTTCTGCCTTGGCTGGGCTAAATAATCACAATATTAGCCAGGAGACAGGGAAAGTGGGTGCATCCCTCAGTTGGGGGAGTTAGGAGAAAATGCCTCTCTGAAGGCTGACCTGCATTCTGTGTCTGAGCTCATGGCAAACTGTCAATCAGTAGTTAAAGTATAACCCTGGATACAAAATGAAAACACGGAACTTAGATTCTCTTCAGTGCTTATCTTTTATCTGATGCATTCTGCTGAAATGGAAGCAGGTTTTCATAAGGAAATTTTACGGCTTTTTTGCATAATCTCTCTCTCTCTCTCTCCACCCCCACACACACATCCTCATCTTTTCTCTCTTGTCCCTCTTTATATGTTTTTCCTTTCACTGGAGTCTGCACCATGAATGATGACATGGATGTTTTGCAAAATTCCAAGCAATCTTTGATTTCTCTCCACAGTGGCTTAGTAGCTGCTTTCATAATTCTTAAGCTCCCAAACTCATTTCCTCCTCCTCACTTTCAAAGAAGGGCAAATTACCTGTTTTATTGATATAACTGGAATTTGAGAGAAACAGCCAGTGACTATCTAGATAAGAGGTAAACATTACCAGTCTTTCAGGCTCAGTTTTCACTCTAAACCCCATTCAATTCTTTTGACAACTGATTTCACCGGAATGTAGAAATGCATCTGTATGTGCCACGCTGTGTTACTGAAAGTTAACCCACCCCTTCTCTTCCCTTTTATTTGCGCAACAGAGAATTGAGGAAGGAAATGTTCAAAAGCCTATTTTTTCTATACCCTCCCTATTCAAAAGTGCATAACATTTGCTAATGCAATTTATAGTCACTTGGCCTGGTTCAAATGCTGGTTCTAGTACCTTCTACTTGTGACATAATCTCTCTGGCCTCCAGTGTCCTCATCTTTAATACAGGAATTGTAATAATCCGCTTCATACGATGGTTGATTCAGTCTATGCTTATTGAGCACTGACTCTATGTCAGGCATTCCTTTAAGCCTCTTTCCTGCTTTAACTCAATTTATCCAACAACTACTTTTGATATAGGTACAATACTCCCCCTTTATCCACACGGGATACATTCCAAGACCCCTAGTGAGTTAGTGAGTACCTGAAATCAAGGATACCAGATTTTTTTTTCTTCCTGTACATACATACCTATAATAAAGCTTAATTTATAAATTAAGCACAGTGAGAGATGAATAACAATAACTAATAATAAAATAGAACAATTACAAAAGTATGCCAGTATAACTACTCTTGTACTTTAGGATCATTTTAAAATAAAATAAAGGTTACTTGAATTTAAGTACTGCAACACTGTGACAGTTGATCGGATAACCAAAGAAGGTTACTAAATGACTCGGGTGGGTGGAATGTGCTACGTGGATATGCTGGAAAAGTGGAGGATTCATGTGCTTCTGGATAGCATGAGAGTTCATCAGAATGGCATGCAATGTAAAACTTTTGAATTGCTCATTTCTGGAATTTTATATTTAATATTTGTGGAACACTGTTGACCACAGGTAACTGAAATCGTGGAAAGTAAAACTGCAGATAAGAGGAAACTATTGTACTGTCATTATTCATATTTTGCAGATGGAAAAATGTGAAAAAGAACCACATTATTAACAGCTGGGCAGTGACTAATGCTGCAATGCAGGACAATTTACTGAATCTGGATTGGAGCCCGGGATTTAGGTTCTGAGCCTAAGCTTCTGAGTCCCACGTCTCTGAACCCTGTATCTATATCTTGGAATGGTACCATTCTCCAACGAGCTCTGTGCTGTGGCAAATATGCTGAAACATACTTGAGGGCATTTCAGTGCACACTGATTTCTTCCTGACCCAATAATTATCTCACAAGCTAAGTGATCATTTTATAAACGGCTACGTTTTTGCAAAGGGAATTAGGAGGGGATGGATGAGTAAAGAGGCAATGCTGCAGACTCCCATTTCCCTTCCAAGCAGCTTTTAGATAGAGAAGAAGAAACTCACACAATGACTATGCTAGTAGCTTTTATTATCTCACGTTTAAAGGAGAAACACCCAAGACTTAAAGTAGTAAATTAAATTGTCCAAGGTCATCAAACAAAATAAGTAGTGGTTACATTTCTAATTCTTTCTAACTCTAAAGAACAAACTCTTCACTGCAAAAACCCTGCTTCTCTGTGATAGTTTTAAGGATGTTCACTGATTATGTTTGGCTCTCCATCTTACGGCACATGGTAGGTCTGCCACTGTATTTGAGTGGAGATTATTTTTCACTACTTACTTTCCTCTTCTTGTTTGTCTCAGACTGTTATTATTATGTAAAGTTCTGAACACAGAGGAATTGACAGGGAGGAAAAGGAGGTAGGCTAGTATGTAAGTATAACATAATTTTGTTATAAATGATTTGGTCTACACAGACTACAATGTGCTCAGCACATGTGCAAATTAGTAAGAGTTGATTGTGAGTCAGTTGATAAAGGAAGAGGCAAAGCAATGTGTTAAAGCAGGAACATTACAATATCTAGTCAACCCCTAGACTGAGTAGAGTCACTAAGAAATTTTGCAATATTAGGCAAATTCCATTTCATTGAATCTCTGATGCATTAACCACAAAATAAGGTTTTAATTCAATGCTTTATGTCATAAATCAGTATATAAAATAGAGAATGGTCACTATTACATGAGAGGCCAGTATTAACAAATTTCCCTGTGTACTAGTTCATTCACCATGAAAAGTTTTTGGACCGGCTCATGTTCCTATGATTGTATCCAATTTTCCAAACATGTGTATAGTATACATAGATACTTTCTGGTTCATAAGTTCTGCGAGATGACAGGCCCATGCTAGCAGTAATAAAGTAATAAAAAATTTAAAAAACTAGCCCATGCTAGTCAGTTGTTGACTTTTCGTACTAGTTTTACTGTGTAATATATTTATCAATACTTGTATTTGTTTTTAGGGATCCAATTTACCTTTTCCAGAGCCTCATTCTCAATAACCACCTAACCCGATCAGTGCTAAATCTACCATCAGTGTAAAATCTGAAACAAAAAACAGAAAAATACCAGTATAAATATTAAAAAGCTTCAAACTCCCACCTGGCCTTTTGTTCAGTGCAACTAAAGTCAGTAGATATGAGTCAATGTAGGCAATGGATTGAGCCCACAGAATCCTCAACCCTTCTGTGCTCTGTACATCTCACAGTGAATTCAAAGCAGAGAGAAAAAAAAAACTGTTTACCAAGTTAAGAACCATGTTGTTCTAGCATCTAAGATTAGGCAGTTTTCAAAGGCTAAGTCAGCATCCTGTTCGTTCCTTTAGAACACTAAATACTAGAGAGAACATAACTAATTTGTTATTGACCTAATTTTTATGTGTCTCACCATGTAGAAGAGAACTCCATAAGCGGAATGATTTCAGTGTCTTATGTCTTCAGAGCCCACTAGAGTCCCTGGTATTGGGTAGACCTCGAAAAACCTTTGCACAGATAAAGAAATTAGATATGGAACTTACCCTCTGGTAGGTAAGATGGACATTAAATTATTATTTATATAATTAGATATTTAATTACAATTTTGAAAAGCACTACAAATAAGAAATGCAATTTGCCAAGGAAACATATTATTTGATCTAAGCTGTGTGAGATAGTTTAGTGAAGGATTCCCTGACAAAGTGACACTTTGAGGCAAGATGTAAGGAATACTTGGTAATTAATGTGACATGTCTCCAAGAAGAAAGGACATTCCAGAGGAAAGAATATGCTTCAAGGTCCTGAGATGGAAAGGCTAAAGCTGCATTCAAGGACTGAGAGCAGCTCAGTGTGACCAAGGAAGGGTGAACCAGAGTCCTGTGGGATCAGTTTAATGAGGCAGGCAGGGATTGGCTATTCCAAGAACTTACAGGTTATGTTAAGGTTATTTTTTTTTTCATTGTCCCAAGAAGAAGAGGAAGCACTTGAAGGGTTTTAGCCATAGATTTGTTTTTAAAAGATCACTGTGGCTGCACTAATGATAATAGCTTAGAGAAATATAACAGTGTATGTGAGGAAACCAGTCAAGAGGCAAGGCCATGGAGGTGAAAGTGAAGATTAAAAAAAATAATAAAGAGGATTTGGAATTGGGAAGAAAATTATGTTGTAAATTTGATGACAGATGATGATTAAGATGTGGAGATGGGGTAAGAAAATGTTAAGGATAAATCTCTAATTTGTATCTTGCTTGATTCAGACACATTCAGACCAATTCAGGGCCATCTTATTCATTAGGCTCAGCAGGCACAGTGCCTGGGGCCCACAAAATTTTTAGAGGGGCTGTCAAGAAATTTTTTGATTTTCTTTTAATCCAAAGAGCAAAATGAGCTTTAGGAAAGACAATACTTAAACATATAACATTAATATATTCTTCTTTATACCAATGCAATAAAATATAACTTTTAATATTCTTATGGAGGAAACAAGAGTGCCCAGGGCCCACGGAAGTTATAATGCAGCCCTGGAGCAACTGTCACTGATATAACAAAACTGGATGAAGACCAGGTGGGCGTGGGGCTGGAGGCTATGGCAGCACAGGGCAAGTTGGCTCTAACATCAGTTGAGTTCAAGGTACCTGCGAAACATCCAAGTGCAAGTGACAGAAAGTCCTTCAGATATACGACTTGAAAATTACTATGGCATTCTCAATGTCAAAACGTATGGAGTCATCAAGTGTGGATTTCAGTTCCAACTTCACCATTGTGGTAAACTTTGGTTACTCTTACTACCTTAAACAACATCATCTTTCCTCCAAGAAATGCTTCAAAATACATGGTTTTGTTGATGGTGACCCCTTCGCCCAATTGTAGTGAGAGGTTACCTGTGGGCTTAACCAAAATGAGCCAATCAGAGTCCTCCTGTGGGATTTTGTATCTGACAGTGGTTGGAAAGACCCCTGTGACTTTCTAGTAGTAAATCTACTAGAATGTGTCCTTGAAATTGCCAGGGAAAGGGTACACTACCACATACAGAAACTTGCTTGAGAAAATGAAGCCAACATTTACAAAGTGACAGATTCAGTATAGAGAAAATTCCAATGCCGTTGTCCTCCCTGTTTCCAATCCTACCACCACATCTACCCTTGCACTCTCTAGATCATTGACTGATAAATTGTCTAGTCTGTTTAGGGTAATAACACTTTTGATTTCTATCATTTTCAAAAGCAGGAAAGATGGCCAATATAACCACAAAACACCATGTGATATTGTCTAAGTCGTGTAATCTCCCCAAGCTTCAGTTTTCTGGTCTATAGGATGAATATAGAAAAACAACATCATAGGGTCATGATGATTACATGAGAAAATCAGAGAATTTCTTTAAAGTTCAGTGTACAGCATGCACATATTGGTTATCATTTTCACGATGAAGAAGAGAGAAAGCAGGAGGGACTTCCAGATGTCAACATGGGAGCTGTTTGACCCACACAAGGTCTGGCTCAGTTACTGGGAAGCCATTACATGTGGTTTAGAGAATGCCTTCTCAATGTGCACCATTAGATCCAAGAAGAGTCATTATTATTTTTCTGTGGTACTCTCCACTTCATGTTTTTCCTTTTCTGTTTTGTTATTGTTGTTGTTGTTGCGACTCCCTCTTTACAGAACATGTTGATCTTTACTAATTTTCCAACATTTGCCAAAAGCAGTGAGCTTACTCTGTATGAAATTCATGTAGAGCTGTGATGAGTTGCCTTCCACCTCACTTAATGCTCACAGTGAAAAATTCCTTCCCTGTGTCCTCTAAGTGTCCTTTCCTAACTGTACTATTGACCTGTCCTCATTGCAGTATGAATTGTTTATGTCCACTATCTCTCACTGATTAGACCGTGAGTCTTCGAGGGCAGACATATAGTCTCACTTATGTGTGTACATCCCCAGCGCTAATCACACAATATGTACTCAACAAACATTAGTTCAATAAACAGATGAATTTAGATACATATCACAAACTCACAAAACACACATTAGCATCTCTAACACCAGTAATGCGTAATGTGTACTGTAGAATCTGAAATAAAATCCAAGCAGCTGGATTGAGATTTGAAAGTATATATGTGGACAAACAGGTAGTGCTCGGCTCGAGGGTGGCCTGCATCCCCTTTATGAGAAAGAGGCCCCGTGAAGGTAGATGTGAACTGTCTTTAGTTCAGCCTGTGGCAGGAGGCAAGCTCTCATTAGGAGTACCTGAAAAACGCATAAGACAACTGGTTGTTCAAGACACTGCAACCACACAGCTTTACTCTGTCTGGTTCTTACTTTATAGGTCTGTCGTTAGGGCATCTATATTTTATTTCTGTAAAAACTGGTAACGAAGTCAGAAAGAGCCTTTTGTGGCATCACTATTTGTAAATTATACAGGCATAAAAGAGCATCACAAAGACTAGAACTCATATTTTTCATACTCCAATAAGCATACTATCAATTAAAAACTCAAGGTCAAGAAGCTTAGCCAAGTTTCCATCCAGATGGAATTGATAATAAGTGTTATAAAGCACTGAAAACAGGGGATTCCAGCCAAAGCAAAGACAAGTCATAAAAGGTACACACCTCCCTAATGTGGTAATAACACCACAAATGTGGGTCTTAGTTTGCCACAAATCTGCTTTTTCACTCTGTTTTTCAGCAAACATGTATCAGTGCCTACTGTGTGCTGAAGAATGCATAGAAGCTGCGGTCATGAGAAGGTCCCTGAGAAAATGAGAAGAAATATATACGCACAAATTCAGACCCAGATGTACACGGATGCATACACCATGTGCAGCTAGTAGTGCAAAATCAGTCAGTCTAAGGCAGTCATTGGTGATCGCTTCTTCAAGCCTGTGGTATGGGTTGAATGTGTCCCTTCAAAATTCACGTGTTTAAGTTCTGACCCCAGTACCTCAGAATGTGCCTTGTTTGGTAATAGCTTTTCAGCAGACTTAATTAGTTAAGTTAAGATGAGATGATACAGGGGTGGGGTGGGCCCCTAATCCAATATGACTACTGTCTTTATATCACAGGAAAAGTTGGACACAGACACACATACAGCAAAAACACCATGTGTAGATAAGAGTCATGCTGCCACAAGCCAAGAAACTACCAGAAGCTAGGAGAGAGACCCGAAGCCAGTCTCTATTTCCTACTCCAGAGCGAGTGTGTGATTGGAGCGTGGGATGGAATTTATGCCTTCAGAAGAAGCATGGCTCTGCGAACACCTTGATCTTAGACTCCTGACCTCCAGAACTATGAGATACTATATTGCTGTTGTTTAAGCAATTCAGTTTGTGGAACTTTTTTACAGCATCCCCAAGAAACTAATACAACTTAGTTGACAGAGGATTAAATGACTGATGATTAAATGACATAGTGTATATGAAAAAGCTTTTCGAACTTCAAAGTTTAAAAGCACAAAAATGTACATCATCCATAGAGGTCTTTTGCACAGCCCAAATTATATTGTGTTCCCAAGCAAGTCTGAGCCCCAGGTTTTAGATTTCAAGAGCAAAGCACAGAATCTGGATCTGTACCATACAATCTAGGAGGCACTTGCCACATGGGAGCACCGAAATGTGCCTAGTTCAAAGTGAGATGTACCATAAGTGTAAAACACACACCAGATTCCAAAGACTTCCTTTGAAAAAAAATGTAAAATTATTCATTAATAATTTTTATATCAACTACCTATTGAAATGATAAAATTTTAGATGCATTGAGTTAAATAAAATGTTATTAAAAATAATTATTTCACCTGCTTTTTCATTTTCACCTTTTTAATGTGCCTACTGGAAAATTTACAATTACATATGTGGCACATATTCTATTTGTATTAGACAGCACAATTCTAAAGGTAAAATGTATCCCTACATTTTCCTGAAATCACTGAAAATAGATACTATTTTCCATCTGGTTATGTGTCAATTATAACAGAAGGTCTTCCTTTAGATCAACGAATCAGAGCACTTTGCAGTTAAGTGCAAGGAGGTTTGCCTGCCAGTGGTTCCATCAGCTGCTCCCACCTCAACAGGGAAGGTTTTAAAAGTTCAGACCTTTGATCCCTTTCCTCTGCTTGTCTTCATTCCATCCCCTAAGGACTCCAACTCATCCAGCTGGTGACGAGATTTTAGATTTTATTTCACAATTAGGTTAGAAAGCCAGTGTCCTTTGCTCTTCATTGAGGAGGCAGTTTTTGAGAAATGACCTCCCCTTGGCCAAACAGAAAAGACTAAACGTTCTACCTTCAAAATTATACAGACTACCATTAAAGTTACAGCCTGTCGCTTACTATCCTAGGACTTTTCACAGATACTTAGGGCTAAGCATTAGCCAGGTGATAGAAATACAGATAATTACGAAATAGATTCAGCCATTAGGGGACTGAGAAGCAATTTGGGAAACTAGCATTTACCTCCAGGGTTACAATGATCTTTGAATGACAGCTCATATGAAAAGTGCAGTGTTCTATATGGACACAATACCTGTTAGCAGGATTATCACCCCAAATTAAAAAGTCTTAGTACTGTGTCTGACACAAAGAAGTTTTTTTTGTGATACAGTCCCCCCCACTTTTATTACCTCACAATTCACTACACTTTTCAATGCCCTGAGACGTCTCCCAAAATATTCACTTTAGATATATGAAAATTAAAATCCAGGAAGATATATGACACAACAACTCCCATCCCCCAATTATACACTCACTGTGGAGCAGGAAATGAAGAGAGCAGACTACTTTGTGGGGCTATCCCCAGTCTTAAGGAACTTATCCATATTAGACAGGATTGTGTCAACTGAAACTATGGGGACAAGCTCTGACCCTTGGTGATAGGCTGCCATGAAGTTGACAGGATGCCCCACCAAGCAGGAATCAACACAGGACAAAAGTATAATCCTCACATTTAGGATGCATGGCAAATTCAGGACCTGCCAAACACTGAAAAGCAAAGAATTAAGGAGACATTCCTGATATATTCCCAGACATATTCTATGGGCATCTCCTCGCACAAGGCTCCCAAGGTATATGCTCTTCTTACCTTTCCAGGATGAAGAACAGGATTTAAGAAATAGAGAAAAGAAAGCTTAGTTAACAGTAGCTTACTTCCTTGAAGAAACCAATATTAACATCACAAATATGTTTCATTTAAGTCTTTTTCTCTGCTTATGTTTCTAAAATTGGTATAACACTTTATAAGTAGTTTTGTATTCTGTCTTTTCACATATATAATATGAATTAATCCATGTTAGAAAATATTCTTTCAAGTATCATTTTTAATAGAAAAACAACATAGCATTACATGTATGTATGTATTCCCTCCATGATTTGTTTAACATTCTTTATAGTAATTATTTTGCGATAATGAAAATACATGATACAGTATACAAATGCCAGACATGAATATCTTTGGTCATCAGTCTTTGTTTCAGAACATCCTTAGATTGCATCAACGAGCATAAACAATTTAAAGACATGTACTTCATGTCGTCAAACTGCTTTCAAGAGAGTCTGGACTGCTGCAATTACACTAAGAGAGCAGGAAATGCACATTTTAGCTACACCTTGTTGAGTCAAAAATCATTGGGTTTTAAATTTGCTAATTACATATGCAAAATAATAAGATCCCATTTCTATTGCTATGCTTGCTTTGATGCCAAGTAAAAAACAATTTTTAAAATATTTATCAGTTATTTGACTTTCTTTGAGAAATGACGATTCATACCCTTTGCCCACTTTATTACTGTATTAGTAACTCTCTACCACTACTTGTAATACATATGAGTTCTGTATACACTAAGAATAGCAACACTTCATACCAATACTTCTTCAGAATATTTTGTGAATACTCTCCTTGGGTTTTCTTTATTTTTAATTTTTCTGTGAATGTTTTATTTTTATATTTTTAAATGTAATCAAAGCCATTATTTATTGACTTTGCAATTACCTTCACTGTTTTTATGTATACTTAGAAAGTCTCTTTCCTGCAAGGTCCAGATAAATATAGAAAATGTTTTTCTCTTTTAAAAGAATAGTTTTATTTTTTAACACTTATTTCAATTAATATAGTTGGAAATTACTTTACTGAACAATTTACTATGTCAAGAAATTATTTCTGATATCAAAGCATTTATAGATTATGCTGAGATAAAAGAATGTCATAAATGACTATATATAAGAGATTTGATGAATTAATTTTCTTGTAGTGAAATTCTATGTTGTCTTAATAATCTTATTCTTGGAGAATATGTAAATCAGAAAAATGCTTATAAACTAGTATTAACTGTAAACAGCAACTAAAACAATTTTTATAATTTAATCTCTATAAATGTAACTGCATTTAAAGTTCTAACTGTATAAGCTGCTGTAATATAAAAATAAATATAGGTAGATTCTAAAATGTTAAAATTAGTTGTTTCTGGATTGTAAGATTACTATTGATTTTTATTTTATACTCTTTAGTATTTTCCAATTTTCCTACAATAGGCATTTATGACTTTTAAGAACAAAAAGTAAAGGAATGTCATTTGAATTGAAAATAAGGTATTGCTTTTCCCATTAACACTTTAATAATAATACACTTTTTCATAGGCAGTTCTTTTTTTCAAAGTGCTTCATAGTTGTTTTCATTTCTTATTCCTTTCATGGATAAAAGGAAAAACAAAGTGGAAAATAGTTCCCTTGAGGCATGTTTCTAGGTCTGGGATTAGTCAGACTCCTTGCCTGCCACCTCTTTCAACACTAGTCTCCCATTCGTGTTGTGCTTTTTGATTTCCTGTGAGTACACCACACCTTTACACCCAATTCATGCCTTGGCATATGATGATCACTTCCTTCCTTCCCCTTCCCCACCAATTTCTGACTGCTGACAATATTCCATCTCAAGATATTTTTCTTGGCCTTCCTGCCTATGTCCCCTCTGCCTTCTCTCTTCTGCTTCCTCACACCTTGCAACTCAAGATCTGCCTCCCCTTCTGAGCCACGAACGTTCTGTTGGAAGCACTGTATCTCATTCATCTTTCGAATAACATGATTCTTACTCATTTGTAAGACCCAATACAATGAGACATATAGCTTCTTTACTTGGCTGCATTACATGTACTTTTCAGTAAACTCAAAAAACAAAAACATATACTTTCAGCATTCAAAATATATATCTATAGTAACTTTATTTCCTCAAATGTTAAACATAGAGTTAACATATGATCTACAAGTTTGACTCTTAGATATATGTCCAATAGAAATAAAAACTATCTTTACAAAAACTTGCATATAAATGTTAGTTAGCAGCATTACTCATTATTATTCATATTCATAATAGACAAACACTAGAAACAACTCAAATCATCCACTAATCAAATAATGGATAAATGAATGTCATATATTCATAAAATGGAATATTATTTGCTAATAAAAAGAAATAACATACCAATACATGCAGCAATATAGATAAACTTCAAAAACATTCTGCTAGGTGAAAAAGAACCCAGTTGAAAAAGATCACGTTATATAATATGTCCAGAATGAGCAAACCTATAGAGGCAGAAAGGAGATTACTGGCTAGTGAGGGATAGGGGTGTGTGTGTGTGTGTGTGTGTGTGTGTGTGTGTGTGTGTGTGTGTAGGGTGGGAGGGATAGGGGAGTGACTATTAATGGGTACAATTTTTTTGGAGTGATAAAAATGTTCTAAAATTATGGTGATATAATTATGGTAAAAGACTATGGTGTTGGTTTTACACCTTTATAAATGTATTAAATACAACTGAATTAAACACTTTAAGTGGGTGAACTTTATGGTAGGTAAATTATTTCTCAAAAAACTATATATACACAGATAGACATATATATATATATGTACAGATAGACATATATATATATATATACAGCTTGAAACACAAAAATCCTTACTCACTTTTTTCTTTTTCTTTTCTTTTCCTTTTTTTTTTTTTTTTTTTTTTTTTTTTTTGAGACAGAGTCTCGCTCTGTCGCCCGGGCTGGAGTGCAGTGGCGCGGTCTCAGCTCACTGCAAGCTCTGCCTCCCAGGTTCACGCCATTCTCCTGGCTCAGCCTCCCGAATAGCTGGGACTACAGGAACCCGCCACCATGCCTGGCTAATTTTTTGTATTTTTAGTAGAGACGGGGTTTCACCATGTTAGCCAGGATGGTCTCGATCTCCTGACCTCGTGATCCGCTCGCCTCGGCCTCCCAAAGTGCTGGGATTACAGGCGTGAGACACAAAAATCCTTACTCTTCATGGGAGTGGCAGCCCATCCCCACACTCTACCCCATAGCCTTGCCACTATCCACCACTGAAGGAGGAATGTGAAGATATGGTCATGGATAGACTCAGGAAATATGAGATTTAGGGACATCTATTGTAACTACTCTTGGAAACATTTTAATAATATTTTACATTTTGAAGCATCAGGCTGGCCAAATAGTCGCAAAGTCAAAACAACCCCATTAATTCAACTATATCAAAGTGGCTGTGTATAAAGGTGCTACTTTTCCACCTCTTCCTAGCCCCCTAGGGATTAGTGGTCAATGGTTTACTTCTCTGACTTTCCATAGATCCCTGTTTATAACTCTTTTATGTTGTGGTATTATTGGATTTTCTGTATATTTCTCCTAAAAGGTTAGACTCACTGAACTATGAACCCACAGACCATATGGATTCATTATGGAACTTCGTCTTCTAAATACAAGCTGGAAAATGGTAATGTTTTATGTTTACTGAATAGAATTTTTAAAAAGCCAAAAAATAAGAGATGGTGTCACTGCTAACTTTAAAAGTGTACGCTTTCTACCTCTATTCCCAGGAAGATGTTAAGCAATTTATTTGATGTGCTTCAAAAACCATCTTTATAATGAAACAAGAGAAACCATGATTAAATATGAAATTCAACTTGCTGCACAGCATAACAAAAGTACAGTGGAATAAAAAATGAAGGAGAATTTTGAGTCATGTGAGTAGCAGAAACCCAAATATCCTTGATGATTTAATTTTACCTGAATAAAACAGGGGCTAGGCAAGTTGATCTCAAATATCTTTTTTCCTGGGTCTTGTACAACTGAAATTTATGAGCAAGGTTGCTTCCATACCTCTATACAGACTCGATGCTGTGCCTCCACACCAGCTGCCGGAGAGATGACAAATGACAATCAAAGAAATCACCAGGAGACAATGGCCTCTATAAGGCCCACAGGCTTATTTGTTGTGAATTAAAATGCTCAAACTTCAGATTCACTCTCATCCTCTGTATTTATGGTTCCTTCTGCCTTGAAGCAAGCATAGTGAGTGCCATGATAAATTGTTGAAAGTCTGTCTCATTTCCAGGCAGACCCTGTAAATTTCTGAGCTGTGCTTTGCAACCCTTCATTCTGATTTGTAACGTTCAACCGCACTGTCAATGACACATAAAGGGTCTGCAAGGCCTTTTTCCTTTGGCTGAGCAGTGGCCATGAGGTCCTGGCCTTTCATTATCCCCAGAATGTCACAAAACCGTACTTAATCAGAGCATCCAGCCCTTTTCAATGAGGATGATGTGCTTGTCTTCCCGGTCAAGACTTTTGTCTAAGAAATGGCAGGTGCTGACAGGGGCACAACCTTGTCAGGATGTGTGATTTTGGAATATAGTAGGGAGGGTAAAGTCCTAAACAGAAGGTTCTCCCTGTACTTAGGATAAAACCCCAAAATATCAATCCCCTGGGACAAATATTCTTTTCTTAAACACGTATTTATAATGTGCCCAGCACTCTTGTAGAAGCTTGGGAAATTGGAGAAAACAAAGCAGAGCAAGTCCTTGATCTCTTGGGGCTTAGATTATGTTCCTTTCACTGAATGAACAAAGGAGTGAATGAGTGAATGCACATGATCTTTGTCTTCACAAGAGTTTGCTAATCCCATTGCTATTTAAATCATATCTGGCCCACTAAGCCAGGCTTACAGCACAACCCCGGCAGCTAGTGAAAGTAACCTAAAGGATAAAACAGTTCTTCGAGATTATTTCTCCATACCTTTTCATACATGAAATATTAATACCTGGCCCCTAAATTCTGGTTTTCTTTGCCAACTTCAAGATTTTTCTCTGAACCTGTATGATTCTGTTCAATCTCTCAACCTCCTGCTTGGTGGGCCTTAACATTCACACACAATTTTCAGTTTCATATCCTCCTTCCACATTTGTGTTCTTTCAAAATTAACTATACATCAATAGTGCAGCTCAAGGTAGCACAGAAATTCACCTGCTCAGAGGATAGATACAGATCACTATGAAATAATTGTCTCCATGGAACCTAGAAAACAAAAGAGTGGGAAATTAAGACTTCATCTTTTCCCATTTGCCAGATAAAGGTGTACTTTGATGCTAGACATTTACTTACAAAGACTGGACAATAAAACTGAGACCCAATTAAAGCCTGGGGCGAAAGAAGGCAGAATAGCTGGATTTGTATCTGAGGGGTCTCTGTCTCAGCAGTGTTGAAGACAACCAAGGGAGCCTAACATCCAGGGTGGCTGGAAGGCTGAGCTTTCCTCAATCCGCACAACAAAGCGGAGGCTAGAACTGTAACAGAGAATCAAACCAGAAGCCAAATACTCCAAAGCAAGTTCTGAATAGGAAACACAATCATAGGCATAGGTACATTAAAATACGAAGGATTAGGCAGTGACAAAAGAATAGCGATGAAGACAGGAAGGAAACACTCAACCCTTCACAGTCTCACAGGAGGTGCTGAGCACTTTCACATACAATAGTTCATTTCATATCCACAACAATTTGTGTGAAATAGATATTATTAAAAACTCATTTTGAGAAAGGACAACAAATTGCTGAAAATCTGAGAAGTGAAACAGCCTACATAAATCAGACAGATGATAACCAGAGACCCAGGAATAGACCCCTCATCTCTCTGGTACCAGGAGATTCATGGTTCACCTTCACTAGCTTTATCGTCATAGCAGAACAATGTGGAACTTTACATAAAAAATCTTCCATTTTTTTAACTTTTATTTTAGGTTCAAGGATATATGTGAAGGTGTGTTACATAGGTAAACTCATGTCATGGGGGTTTGTAGTACAGATTATTTCATCCCCCAGGAATTAAACCTGGTACCCAATAGTTATTTTTTCTGCTCCTCTCTCTCCTCCCACCCTCCAATAAACCTCAGTGTCTGTTATTTCCTTCTTCATGTTCATAAGTTCTCATCATTTACCTCCTGCTTATAAGTGAGAACATGTGGTATTTGGTTTTCTGTTCCTGCATTAACTTGCTGAGGAAAATAGCCTCCAGCTCCATCCATTTTCCCACAAAAGACAGGATCTTAAAAACCTCCCATTTTACTTGACTGGACTTAATGTTCTCATTTTTTCCCCTAATTTGATGGGACAGTAAATGATTTGATCTATTGCTAGAGCATGAGGAAAGGAGAGCATAAATTGCTATTTACTGTTCATAATTACATACCTGTATCAGAATCAGCTTTTGAAAACATTGTAAACTAAATAGTAAAGTGTTTCCAGAGTTTATCTCCACTGTATTAAGAAGCATTGTAAGAACAGGATTGGGCTCTAGAGATTCGGGGTGACTTGGAAGATGAGAGTGCAAGCGAGGCATGTATTTTCAGCCTTTAACTGGCCTGATACCCTAAACCTAAAAAGAATTCCTCATATTAAGATATCATAAATATTGTTTCCTATGTATTATTTACTTTCATCTTCATAACCTCTAAAGGTTTGGGTATCACTGTTATTGCCCTTATATAGTAATACTGAGAAAACTGAAGCTCAAGATAGTTAAAATGTTATCCAAATTCTCTTCTAACAGTGAACTTGCTTGTGCTAGTTTATTGCCAAGTCAAATGTGACTTCAAAGCCAGACTTTGTCCTGGACATGACTTACTACTCACTAGGTGTGTGCTATGAGACTTTATTTGAACTATGAATATGAGTAGGAATCTGTGCAGTGTGTGTGTGTGTGTGTGTGTGTGTGTGTTTCCCAGCAGGTGACTTATTTATTAATACTACCAGCATGTTCACACACTGGATCCACCTACTCTTAGGCTAAACTCTGCATCAGCACTGTGGTAGACTGTTACTCAAACCAAAGCTCCAGTGGTCCTTTAGCTACATCTTGATAATAGCCAAAGGATAAATGCACACATGAATACCTGAGATCTTCAGTGCTACTGCTTTAGAACTGGTAAAATATGTTCTTTGAGCCTATAATATTGATACATTTGTATTTTTCTTTTAATTTTCTTGGCCCTGACTTTTTCTCCTTCTACTTTATGAGTTCATTCCATTATTTAGTGTGTATATATATTCTTATATATTATATATTTGTACATGATTGGAAGAGCATAAGGAAACAAGGGTGTAAATTATATATAATTTTTGCATATATACATGTACATTTATATATATGTGTATGTGTGTGTGAATACCGTTGGCCCTTGAACAACATGAAGTACTGTTGACCAGAAGCCTTACTGATAACATAGTTGTTAACATATTTTATATGTTATATGTATTATATACTGTGTTTCTACAATAAAGCAAGCTAGACAAAAGAAAGTATAATTATGAAAACCATAAGAAGAAAAAATGTATTTACTGTTAATTAAGTGGATCATAATAATGGTATTCATCCCAGCCACCCTCACTTTAAGTAGACTGAGAGGAGGAAAAGGAGTGGTTGGTCTTGCTATCTCAGTGATGGCAAGGGCACAAGAAAATTGACATGTAAGTGGACCTGCCCAGCTCAAGCTTGTGTTGTTTAAGGGTCAGTATATCACACTACTATATGCCAGGCACTATTCCAGGCACTTGGAGTATGTTAGTGAACAAAACAGATGTAATTTTCTGCTTACTTTTTTGCAGAAGGCTTTAGAAAATAAATAATAAAAATAATAAATTATAGATACGTTAGGAGTTGAAGTGTTATGGAATATAGGGCAGCATGGGGCTGAAGAGATATAAGTGGGGGTGCAACTTTCACTTTTAATTAGGGTGGCTGGGTAGGCCTCTTTGAGAGGATGAACTCTGAGCGAATACTCTAAGGAAGACAGAGAAGACCATTTGGATTTGGAGGAGAATTCTGGGAAGAGTGAACAGTCCGTGCAAAGACCATAAGGCATGAGCATGCTTGACATATTCAATAAATAGCATGGAAGCACGTGTATGTGGCTGAAGAGAGTCAGAAGGAGAGAATAATGATAAGTTCAGGGAAGTCTGAGGGTTGCAAGTCTACAGGGTTATTGTAAAGACTTTGTCACATACTCTGAATGAGACAGAAAAATGTCAGGAGAATTTGAGCAGGGAATGACTTTATTTGACTGACTTTTTACAAGAATCACTCCAGTCGCTATGTTTAGAACAGATCTTGTGATGGAAAGGTTGGAGGCATGAAACCAATTTACACACTAACTGCAGAAATTCAGGCCAACGATAATGTAGGCTTGGGTCAGAGTGATAGCAGAGGAGGTGCTAATAAGTTGTCAGATGCTGAATACATTCTGAATGTAAATCCAGTAAGATTCCTTGACACGTTGTATGTGGGGTGTAAATGAAAGATAGCAGTCAAGGAAGTTTCTAGGTTTTCGCCTAAGAAACTTAAAAGAAAATGTTACCACTAGTTGAGATGGAGAAGGCTGCAGGTGAAGCAGATGTGAGGGTGAGATTGGGAGCAGAATTCAAAGTTCTGCTTAGGTATGTCACGTTTGAGATCTTTATCTTTTCTGAGTGGAAAGTTCACATAGGCACTTGGATATACACATTTAGACTTCCATAGAAAGTCTAGATGAGGTAAAGTTTGGAGTTATAGATTGAGATCTATCAGAATATAGATGTTATGTAAGCAATATGAATTAAAGTCACCAAAAGAGAGAGTCGACTTAAAAAGAAGAAAGCCATTACAACATTTAGAATTTAGGTAAAGGAGGAAGAAATGTAAGCAAAGAAGAAAGAACAACAAAATAGTATGCTGTATCACAGAAGTCAAGCAAGAGTACTTTTTAAAAATAGAGATCTTGAATCTAATTATAATTTACCTTAAAGTTGAGGAATTTGAGGAAGACATTGCATTCGGCAACACCAGGTTCATTGATAACATTAAAGCAGTAGATTTACTGGAGTTATATGGATATGAACCAGAGAGGAGAGAAAGAAAGAAAGCAAGATGAGGAAACAACACCTCGAATGGACAATTCTTTGCATGTAAGATAAGCTGAAGGTAAAGATTGTAAACTGTGAAGTCAGAGTATTTTCCTAAACTTAAATCACAGCTCTACTTATGTATTAGCTTTTGAATGTTGCAAGCATTATTTCACCTTGCTAAGCCTCAGTTTTCTCATCTGGAAAACACAGTTACTAATAGTACTTATTTCACAGGTGTTTTTGTGAAAACTAAATGAAGCAGTCTATGGAAATCCCTTAGCAAAGTACCTTGTATGTAGTAGGATTTTTAAAAATCCTAGCTATTATTATTTCTATTAAAGCCATTAATATTAATAAGCCTTTGAGACATTTTATTATGAAGAGAAGAACAGAAGCAGGAGTTTTACAACCTTGTACGTAGCTTTAAATATAATTCTAACTATCTTGTCATATATGTCATATATGTATATGTATATATATACACACTCACAAGTGTACAAACATAATGACTCACATATGTTACTTGAAGTTGGAATAAAAATAGTCATGGTGCACATATTTAGTAAACTGTTACAATTTGTTTCCATTTTAAGATTTAAATATAACAGTAATTTTGATGTCCTGAAAACCTCATTAAGCAAGATTCAACTGTATAAGCATTTAGATCAAAGAGCATAGTTCTTTTGAGGGAACTTTTAGAAGTAGAGAGCTTTAGAACTCTATAAGTTACTCAACTATCAGATGATTCAAGTTGTCATTGAACCATTACTTTTTAAAGTAAGCATATGCTGCGGTTGCCTGGAAACCACAATCTATCTTTGAGTTCACGAAATTTCTGAACCAGAATTCTATATATGGGTCAAATATCATGTATTTCCACAGGATGAGAAAATCTAAAAGTTCGGTAAGTGCAATCAAAGACAATACGACAGAACTGACCCCCAGAGCTGCCAAGAAATTCAGAAGACTGGATCAGGATTCAGGAACTAAACCAACTCATTGCCAGTAAGAAAACAAAACCAACAACCAAAACAACTGACAAAAACGTAAGTATTTCCAAAGCTGATTTTTAAAATAAAGTTTAAAACATCTATGTTTACTTATTTCAAGCCAGATTTTACAACACTCTATTTGCCTGTCTCAGCCCCGAACATCTTACAGGCTCTTTTAGTGCCATGTATCACTGGAGTCATTTATTCAGCGACTACCAAAGATACTTAGGAGGTAAGGTTGTTCAGATTTAGTACATTGGAGGTGAGAGAAAGGAGTATCGACTGATGGAATTCACTAAGAAAGGAGATGCAGGAGATGGACCAAAGTTGGGGCATGAGATTATGAGTTCAGCTTTGAACATGTTGATTTTGAGATTCTTGTTAAATCTCTAAGTGAAGATGTCAAGAAAGTATTTGAGTATATGAGTTAGTGGTTCAGAGCACAAAAAACTTAGTCTAGTGATAAAAACTTGGAAATAACAGCATGTAAGTTACCAATTGAAGCCTTTAATCTTGGGGAAAGGACGTAGACTGACAAGAAAATAGACCCTAACAAAAACCCTGAATAACTCTAATCTTCAAAACTCCTATCTGCTGGTTTAAGTGTCTGGGAAGGTCCACAGTAATTCAAGAAAAACTAAAAAAATAGTTATTCAAGTTAAGGGAAACAAGTTTAAATAAATGGGTCATATTCAATTGATGAAATTCTATGAGTGGTTAAGTAAGATGAGAGCTAAAATATATATACTGGCATCAAGGCACAGAGGTCACTGATGTCCTTAGTAAGTAAAAAGTTGGTGAAGTGCAGGCATATATTTGTTTCAATAAAACACAAGCTGTTTAAGCATGAAAGGAAACAGAAAATGCATTCCTCTGTCTTTTAAGAAATCTGTGAATTGAAGCAGAGAGATAGAACTGCAGCTAAAGTAAGGAGTGGAGTCTAGAGATATTTGCTTTGATTTGGTTTTACGTTACAATCTGACATGGTGTGGCAAAGTGAAAATAAAGAAAGAGAAGCGACAATATAGGTACAAGTTTCCTGAGAAGAAAGTGATAAGACTCAGAACAAAGATGCATAATGAACTAGCCATAGGTAGAAGGATGGATATTTCCTGAGAGAGAGAGAGGCTGAAGAGAGACACACATACAGAGAGAGAGAGAAAGAGAGAGAGAGAGAGAGAAACAGGTGCAGATGACAAGTAGAGGTCGGTTTATAGATTGATGGCTTACATTAACGAGGGTCCTATTTAAAGATCTCCCACCTCAAGCCTCCATCTGAGAATTAAGGAGAACACAGGAGAGTCAAGATTTTGAGAAATATGAAGACTTGAAATAATCTTAGGAGAGATCACTGAGTAGAGAAAAATGGTCATGAATGTAGTGGTACCAACTGATTTTCAATTGCATAGAAAAAGAAAGATAGCTAGAAAATTGTGTTTTATTTAGAGTAGATGGGTTTACAAGAATTAGAAGGAAAGACCAAAGTACAAGCCTTGAGGACACTGGAACAAGAAAGTATTCGTGGGGAAAACCAGATTTAAATAATGTATCGCAGACAGGAGAATAATATTCATTACTTATTCATTATTGTATCTCCAGCAAGGTGGGTGTGATCATTTTGTAAAAATTCATCTTGTAATATGATGATAAAATGTGCCCTTTTTCTATGTACATGCTATATTTCAATAAAACAGTTTTACAAATAAAAACAACACAAAAGTACCAGTGAATTATAAGTCCACAGTTGTATTCAGTCTACTCTAGCCAGAATGTACTTTTTTAAACATCTGCTGCCATAACAGGAAAGAGTATACTGAACCTGCAGTTTAGTTGTTTGATTTTCAAGACACTATGGACATAGCACACCAAGTCATTTAAAATGTATTGGAATAATGCTGTTATGATCCTTTTTTATGTCTGAAGGATCAATATCAATATACCTCTTTTTTCCTGATACTAATCATTTTCTTTTTCTTGTTATTTCTTGATTACTTTTGGCAGGGGTTTGTCATTTTAACGGCTTTTTTCACTAAAAAAAAAAAAAAAAAAAAAAAAAAAAAAATACTATTGATTTTCTTCATTCTCTGTACCACAAGTTGCTTTTTACATCATTAATTTCTGTTCTTATCTCCCTTACTTCCTTCTATATCATTTGAATTTAATTTGCTGCTCTTCAACTTCTTGGTATCAATACACAAAACAGTGTTTTTAAGTCTCTCTTTTCTAATATACATTTAAGGTTAAGATTTTCTTCTTTCATTGTGGTAAAATTAACAAAAGTAAAAGCTACATATATTAAATGGACATTATAATGAATATTGGCAGATATATTTACCCATATAGCCACCATAACAATCAAAATATAGAACATTTTTTCTATCATTTCAGAAAGTTTCCTCATTATCTTTCCCTGTATTTCTTTACATAAATAGAATCATAGAGGTATTATTTGTATCTGTCTTATTTCTTTTAACATGTTACAATTTATTATATTTTAAAATGTTTGCTCCTTAATATTGAGATAAATTTTGCAACCAGTGAAATACACAGATCTTAAATGTATAATTTCAATAAATTTTGTCAAATGTGTAACCAATCTTCTCAATCAAGACATAGAACAATCTATCGCACCAGGAAGGTCCCTAATGCAACATTAGGCAACTACTTCTCTCAATCACATTATGCAGATTACTTTTGCCTCTTCTTTAGCTTCACATAAATGGAATTGTACAGTGTGTATTTTTTAGTGTATAGCCTCTTTCACTTGGCATAATATTTTGTAGATTCATGTATCAAGGGTGTAATCTTTCATAGTGTTAAGAAGTATTCCAAGTATCAATATATCATAATTTCTTTGTGCAAAAATTGTTTATGCAAAATATTTATGCAAAATTATGTTTATTATTTAGCTACCATTAATGGACATTAGGATTTTCTCTTTAGTAGTTGATCATTATGAATAAAGTTACTTTAAACATTTTTATGTAAGTCTATTTGTGGATGTGGGTCTTCATTTCTCTTGAATAAATTTCTAGAATTACTAGGTAAACAGATAGATATAGATTTATCCTTATAAAAAACAGATAGTTTTTAAAGTGATCGGACCACTTTACTGACCTAAATCAGTGACGTGTATGGGTGTTCAATTTGTTCCACATATTACTCAACACTGGGGATTGTCAGCTTATTAAATTTTAGAAATTATAGTGGTAGGAAGTGTTATCTTACAGTGGTTTTAATTTGGATTTTTCTGGTAGCTAACAGTATTGATCCCTTTTAATGTGATTTGGGTCATTTATTCATATTTTGTGAAAGCTTATGCTCACGTCCACTGCAATTTTTTTGCATGTTTTCAAAGTATTGATTTGTAGACATTCTTTATATATTTTGGATAAAAAGTCATTCTCCAAATGCTTTCTATGCCTCCATTAATAAGATAATGTTGTTTTTCTTCATTATGTTAATATGGATATAAAGGATAAAGTGATTTTACAGCTGGATTAGGATACTATAATTACATGCACGGACGCTTGGAAGTTTGGCACTGACTCTTGACTCAGATATAGACAGTGTGATAAACAATGTTTATTGTGTGATGTTTAATATTTGAAACTCCCCTGGCAGCATGCATGAATGATGTATACTTGGCATAATCATATAGATAGTCTTCTTTGGCCGTATAGCCAGAGGGGCACCAAAACTCTGCTGGAAAATTTAGGGAACTCTCCTGAAGCAAAGTGTTACTGCTCAAATTTTAGTGGTTGAATCCAGAAGTGAAGGACAACCTTGTGCAAATAAGAAATACCCGCGGGAGCTGTGCCTGGAAATCTCTTGCTTGCCTGCACAGTCTTTCTCCTGTTCTTTCCTTCCGCCCACTTTTTCTCCTCTTTATTCTGCTGTACCCTAATTTTTGCTTCATAAAGATACGTTCTATGGCTTTGTAGGTCTTTTCAATTATCTATTACTGTTGTAATCTTTGCAAAGAGGAAATACATTTATTGATGGGCAACCACTCAGTTGAACTTCCTAGGATTAGCATACTTAATAGACTGTGCTTTGTTTTTGTTTTCAGAATTTGGCTATTTCATCTAAATTTTTAGGATCTTAACATAAAATTGTTTGTGGGAGTCACTTATTGTACTTGTAATATCTGTAGGATCTCTAATGATAGCCCCTTTTTTCATTTCTGATATTGATAATTCTGTCTTTGTCTCTTTCTCTTCCTCTCTGTCTCTCTGTTGCTCTCTGTGTATGTGTCTAAGTGTGTGTGTGTGTGTGTGTGTGTGTGTGTGTGTGTGTGTGTGTTCTGGCATGCATGTCTGTCTCCTCTGACTAGTCTTGCTAGGGTTATATCAATTGCATTAATTCTTCTAGAGACCAACTTGGACTTTCTTAATTTTCTCTATTGCTATGCATTTTCTATTTTATCTTTTTGCTTTTATCTTATTTACTTCATTTTCTGTATTTTACGATTAAGTTGTCCCTTTTTTCTATATTCTTAAGGCAAAACTTAGTTTGCTAATTTTAAACCTTTCTATTTCTCCAATATAAGCATTTTAGTCTATAAATTTTCTTCTAAACATTGTTTTAGTCATATCCACCAATTTTTAAATATTGTGTTGTTATTTTTAGTGAGTTCAAAATATGTTTTAATTTTCTTATATTTCTTTTCTGACACACATGTTATTTAGAAGGGTAATACTAATATGATAGAATATGTAATTTTTCTGGGTTTCTTACTTTTTAAAAAGTTTTATTATATTAGAATAAGAAAAGAAATCGTAAGACGTTGAATTCTAAAAATTATTGAGACCAATTCAGTCATCATTATGTCACTTTCTTTGTTAAGGTTCCATGTGTATTTGAAAGGGATGTTGCTGTTCATATTCTTTTACAGATTTTATATATTCCTAATGTTTTTTATGTAACATTTATATCAATTATTCAAAGAGGATATTTAATATCAACAACAATAAGTATAGACCTGTCTATGTCTCTCTTCCCTTTTGCTATTTTTGCTCTGGGCATTTAAAGTTTGTCTCTTTTTTTTTTTTTTTTTTAAGAGAAAATTCTCACTCTGTCACCCAGGCTGGAGTTCAGTGGTACAATCATAACTCACTATAGACTCAAACTCCTGGGTTCAAGTGCTCCTTCCACCTCAACTTCCCAAAATGCTGGGATTACAGGTGTGAGCCACTGTGCTCAGACTGAAGCTTGCCTCTTTTACCATTGTGTAGTATCTTTTTAAAATCTGGAAGTGCTTCTTTTCTGAAGTTTATTTTATTTAATATTAATCTAGCCACTTGAATTTTATTATGCATACATTTTTATAGCACATCTTTTTCCTCTCATTTTTGAACTTTTCTGGCCTGTATCATTAAACCATGTATCCTGTTGAGAACATGTTGTTGAAGGACTTTGCTTTTTTTTTGTATCTTATCTGAAAAATTCTCTCTATTTGCCTTTTTAGTACATTTACACTTAATGTAATTATATATATGTTTAGTCTAGGTCCATAATTTTGCTACTTGTTTGTTTAATACTTTTGTAGGTAAAACCTCTGTTTATGTGAAACCATTTGGCCCCTGCCACTCTGAGTTATCATCATCCTCACTGAATTCAGGAAGCCAAATTCAATAGCAACATCCCCCACTGTCATTTTTGGCCTAAGTAATAGCCACGATAGACCTACAAAAATTAAATAAAAGAACTCGACAGTACTCGCCTCACTAATGTACTTTTAAAGGCTAGATGAAAAAAGTGTCCTCTACACTATCATGTGACACACAGGGAGTAAATAAGCAGGTCTAACGTAGTATTGCAGTCTAGCATTTCAACTTCCTTTAAGCTGGATACTTGTCTGTACTATACTAAGCAAATTTTGGCATTTTCTCTTCAATAATTGTAGGCCACCTTTAAGTTCATGTATCAGCCAACTAACAAAGCACACTTTTAAAGCCAGTATCAATTTGTACAATCAATTAAGAATCTCTGCTTACAGTACCCAAGTCAACAAATTTATTCCATGATAACTACATTTCTTCTACCTTTACTCTATGTCCTTAGAATTGTTTTCCAGACACCTTCTTTAGATTTCTATAAATATAAATTAGATAAATTTTGCAAAACACTGGGCAGAGGAAATTACGGCATACACCTACGCGTCACACTTTGTACTTGACTCTCGGGATCTGTTTGGAATTAAACCTGTTTATAAATCTAAGAGCAAGACCTCTGGTAGAAGTCTTTGGTGGAGGTGTTAAGAAATATCAGTAGTTTCCTTTAAGACAAACTTAGAAGAGACCATTTGCTTTCTTGTCAAAGGAGTGTTGATAGGGTGAGGGGCTGCTGTTTCTATTGACAAAGACAGCTGAGCAATATTTGGAAAATCAAAGTTCTTAGCATAAAAACCTGCCCAGAGGCTGTGTGCAGTGGTTCACACCTGTAATCCCAGCACTTTGGAAGGCTGAGGCAGGAAGATTGCTTGAGCCCAGGAGTTTGAAACCAGCCTGGGTGACAAAGAGAGACCCTGATTCTACATAAAATAAAATTACCTGGGGGTGGAGGTACACACCTGTAGTTTCAGATATTCAGGAGGCTAAGGTGGGAGGCCTGCTTAAGCCCAGGAAGTTGAGGCTGCAGTGAGCTGTGATTGCACACTGCACTCTAGCCTGGGTGACAGAGCCCCAATACTTTATAAATCAATGCCCTAACTTTACCAAAAGAGACCTTCAAAGATTTTGAATTCATTTACATTGCAATCTGCCCACCCACAGGTTTAACATTTATGTGTGCTTTTTAGAAACTCTATCTTGTGGCTAATAAAGATATGGCATTTTTTTTCTGGTTTGTTGCCTAGAGCTTGAGTTAAAAAGTCTTGAGCTCAAAATTTTCTTTCTGCACATTTTTCAGTAATGTAGAGGCAAATGAACAATCCACAGTTCCAATATTCCATTTCCATAAAATGTCCTATGGTATTAAATATTAGGCCATTCAAAGCTTTATTGACACTTAATTCCTGGTGACCACAGATGACAGTTTAAATAAGTGTTTGCCACAGCATGGTGCAGGCTGCCAATGTGTTTACTACCAGCATCAGCGTTATTAATGCCTCTAGATCTAGTCAGAAAAGAGAACCAATCCAGATTTGTATCTCTAAGATATTAATGAAAAAACTCAAACATTGTAAAACATTTCAAGAGGTTTTCTGAGCCAAATGTGAGGACCATGACCTGTGGCACAGCCTCAGGAGGTCCTAAGAGCATGTGCTCAAGATGGTTTGGTTATAGCTTGATTTTATACATTTTAGGGAGACTGAAGTTACAGGCAAAGGCACAAACTAATACATGTAAGGTATACATTGGTTCAGCCCAGAAAGACAGGATATCTCAAAATAGGAGCTTCCAGGTTATATGTGGATGCAAAAATTTCCTCACTGACAATTGGTTGAAAGAATTACGCTTTGCCAAAAGAGTTGAAGTCAGCAGAAAGAAATGTTTGGGATTAAGATAAGGGGGGTTGTGGTAGCCAAGATTCTTGTTATGCCGATGAGGCCTACAGGTAGCAGGCTTCAGAGAGAATAGATTGTAAATGTCCCTTATCAGACCCTAAAAGGTGTCAGACTCTTAGTTAAATCTTTCCTGGATCAGGAAATGATCTGGAAAGAGAAAGGGATTCTCTATAGAATTTACATTTTCCCCACAAGGCACGGCTTTGCAAGATTATTCTAAAATATATTAAATAAATATATTTTGGGGTAAAATATTTTGATTTCCTTTAGAGCCTGTTACCTGTCATGTGATGTTATTCCAGGGTTAGGTTGGAATTGGTATCTTATTGCTACAAAGAGTCTGTTCTATCGGTCTTAGGTTCAATGTTAATGCTGGTCAGTTGCATCTAAAAAACAAAAGGGAGAGGGTATAGTGAAACTTGTCTCAGACCGTCTTCCTATCATGGCCTGAATTGATTTTTCAGGTTTCTTTGGAATCCTGAAAGAAATCCCCTCTTTGGCTGAGGGGGTGGGTTACATTCAGTCAGTTGGGGGGCGTAGAATTTTATTTTTGGTTTACAAAGGTTCTGTCTCTCTCAAACTCCTTCTGCTACTAATAACTGAATTGACTAGAGATCAGAGAATCAAAGCCACTATAAGTGCTATGGGATAAGAGAACTATTGTGGGAATTAGATCTTACAAAATTTTGAGAGGAGGTGGGGAAATGATAGTCTAGAAGGCAGAGTTGAGGGATCAGAGGAATAAGACATGAATCAGTCCTCCTGAAGCATTGATGTGAGGAGGTAAGTTAGAGCTTGAGAGAATCAAAGAAGCCACATGTGACCAGCTGCCAGTGGGGGATGATGAGGGGTTGATGTGTACAGATGTTGATGGGAAGTGAGTTCCTATGTAACTATTGCCTGTATGCATCTGCAACTAAGCATCTGGTAATAGACTGGGACCATCTGCTGGTGGGCCTTTGTGCCTGCTTGATTTAGAGCTTATGGAGAAACTGAACCTGTGTGACCACTGAAGCTAGATCATAAATTCAATACAGCTCCTGCCCGGCTCTCTCTTAGCATGCTTGCCCTTAGAATCCAGACACCATGCTATGAAGTCCAGATCATATGGAGACCAACTAAAGTCTCTGGCCCTCTGGCACAGCAGGGATCCCAGTCAATAGCCAGCACCAACTTACCAGTCATGTGCATGAGCCATCCTGGAAGCAGATCCTCTAGCTTTCAGTCAAATCTTCCCCGCTGACATTAAGTGGAGAAGCAACACACTTTCCCCACCAAGCCATACCCAAGTTGCCAATTTGTGAACAAAATAAATGTTCATTGTTATTTTAAGCCAAGGATTGACAAACTTCCCCTGCAAAGGCCAAATAGCAAATTTTCCAAGCTTTGAAGGCCACATGTTGTCTCTGCTTATTTTTTTTCCCCCACAAAAGTTCAAGAATAGTAAAAAAACAACAAAATATTCCTAGCATATTGACACACAAAAACAGGATGTAGACTGGCTTTGGCCCATGAGCTAGAGTTTACTATGTCCTGTTTCAGGCCACTAAGTTTTACAGTGATCTGTTACATAGTGCTAACCAGTTAAATAAATTGTACAAAGCTGAATTTGGAAAATTAGGAGAAAAATGAGAAGCAAGGAATCACATATGTCTATCTGTGAGTGTGTGCATGTGTTTATTTGTATACATTCATACACAAAGTACATTTCATATGAATTCTTGTAATATCTTTATTGGCTTAAACATAGAAGATCAAATACCCAACAGAAACAGAACAGCAATACATAAAAGCCCCCATTATATATATTTTATTAAAAGGAAAGGAACAAATATATATTAAAAACCTCCCATATTCCAGGATCTCTGTGGTACCATGGCATGCATTATTTTATTTCTCTTTAAAACAATCTTATGAAGGAGGTATTGTTATCCCTGTTTTACTAATAATGAAGCTCATTTGGACAAGTCAAATAATTTTCTCAAGGTCCCATAATTATTCCTTGATTAGTAATAAGCCGAGCTTGAATTCAAACTTAGTTCTATCTACCAAATTCTAAAGTCTATGTCTTTAAGGATTAGCTGAAGTGGATCTTAAATAAAATCACTTCAGCTAAAGTATCTTTCTCACTTTTCCTGTTTTACGGAGGAAGGAAGTGAGACACTGAGAGTTCCTTAGAATCAGAGCATGATATAACTGGCATTAAGGTTTAATTCCTTCTGCACATAACTGTCTTATGTCTCTATTTGGCTAATTTTCAGCTGCACTGTATTTAATAGGTACATTTATATGTAATACATTTTTATGTAATAAGGGATCTAAAAGTTTAGATACTATTAGATTTCATTCATGAGCTAATTTGTCTTCAGAATTTATGAACAAAATTTAAAAATTTCAGCAAATAAATAAGATATACGTTAGCCTCCCTTATTCATAGTTTTATTTTCCACAGTTTTGATTACCAGTGGTCAACAAAGAATGGAAAATATTACATTAATCCTATCGAACTTTGGGGCCATTATTAGGTAAAATAAGTGTTGCTTGAACACGAGCACTGTGATACTGCCACCATCGGTCTGATAACTGAGATAGTTACTAAGTGACTAACAGCAATCCAGGCAAGACAGAGAGGATAATATTTCATTATGCTACTCAGAAGGGTGCACAATTTAAAACCTATAAATTCTCTATTTCCAGAATTCTTTTATTTACATCATAATGCCTACATCATTCGCCTCCCTTCATCTCATCACATAGGCATTATATAATCTCACATCATTACAAGAAGAAGGATAAGTACTGTATAATAAGATAATTTCAGAGAGACACAGACCACATTCTCATAACTTTTATTATAACATATTGTTATAGTTGTTCCATTTTATTAACAGATATTGTTAATCTCTTACTGTGCCTAATTAATAAATTAAACTTTATCATAAGTATGTATGTATAGAAAAAAAGTGTAATATATATAGGGCTTGGTGCTATCTGTGATTTCAGGCATCAACTGGGACTTTGGAACACATCCCCGAGGATCAGAGGACTTCTGTATGTGTGTGTATTCTTGGTGAGTGACAGAAAAAGAGAGTTGTTTCATATGCATTTACTTGGAGGCATAGAAGACACCCTGAAAGATAATGTTGTTTTGAGCTGGCATAGTCTGCAGGAATCAGTGTTCTTTTTGGGCTCTGTTTTTGTGATACATCTAACTCATGCTAAGCACCATAAAAGTTTATGGCCCAGAGACTGACAGCCAATTCCTCTCGGGAATGTACATCCATCCACCCTCTATGGCTGATTCTTTCTGATCTCTAAGCCTGCACTGAGGCACTTACTCAGGAAAACTTTTATCAAGTGCTCGTAAAAATCTGCGATCGACCTCTTGCTGCAGATTAGAATATCATCAGAAGATTTCTGTAAGCCATGGAAGGCTTTTCTCTTCCTCAGTGGAGAGAAGATGAATGGTTTTACAAATCCCTGAGGAGACTCTGTGGAGCTATAGACAGAGATGGAAGATCTTCCCATTGAAGCCGCAGGGCTCCATCTTAGCTCTGGCATTACAACGCAAAGTCTGGAGAGAACAAAGTCAAGAAGCATGCCTTTAGTCCAGTATCCCTTTATTTGGTAGGCCACTGTGCTGGAATTTTCATCAATACTCAATTATCTTCTCCTGGCCACATGCCAGGTGATAGGATGATAGAAACAAACAAAATGAAGCAAAGTCACATAAGTACTTCTGGCCAATGAAATGTGAGCCTAGGCATGTACTAACTGTTGTATTTTTATTCATGTTCCTTTTCTCTGCTGCAGGGATTGCAGACGCTTGTGTTTAGATGGAGACGATGCAAGATCAAAGCATCTTGAAATGTATGTACCACGTGAAAGACAGAAACTCTGGAATGCCTCTGAGACCTGCAGCAGAGTTTGAGTGCAAGGGAAGTAAGCTGTTATTGCATCAAGCCACCCAAATATGTGGTTTTGTCCCTGTGGCATAAACTAATCTATCCTGATTAATATACGTAGCAGCTTCATGGTGCTACATCTATCAACATTCTCCTGCTTCTAATGAATCTATCCAATGGATCTGCCTTTCACAGTTGGTACTTCAGAATAGTGAAGCAAAAATACATAATTTCATCATGTAAACCCCATCAGCCTCACCATCTTGGTGGATCTTTGTAAATGCCATTTGTTTATCAAATAGAGACCAATTATCAGCTAAAACTGAGGACCAACCTGGTCAATTTCCAAAGGTATAAGCAATGTTGTTTGTTAAGTATCCCTTTCTTAATCAATTTTGGAAAGGCTTACCTTAACATGTATCAGGAATTTTAGTTTGTTTTTTATCAACTCTCAGTTTTCTGCCACTGTTTTACACATTTCAGATTCAGTAACATCAGCCTCCTTAAATTGTCACTATTATTGATGAAATACCCTTCTTTATCTCTCATTACTTTTGTCTCAAATTCATTTTAGAATTATTTAATTCAAAACTATATTTGGATTTAAGTTGCAGTTGTGTTAAGTTTATAAGGTAAATTAGAAATATTAAATATTTATATAATATTTAGCTGAAATATTCAAGTATATGGTTTGTCTCCATCAATTCTACCTCTTTATTTATCCCAATAAAATGTTATAGTTCCCTTTACAAAGATCTAGTGTACCTCATATTAGGTTTAGCCTTAATTATTTTAGATAACTTAGTTTTATTATAAATGAAATCTTCATTATTATTGTTGGTTTAATGGGATGATTTTATCTTTGTTATATCTATTTTATTTTGGCTCCTTTATTAAAATCATAAACTTGAATGCAAATCAAACACTTTAATTAAGCTAAATCCTTACTAGATTGGTGGAATACAACTCCATGAACTTACTATTACAAATGTTCATAGCAGCAGTATTTGTAATAGTACAAAACTGGAAATCATTCAAATGTAAATCAAAAGAGAAATAATTAACTAGCATATTCATACAATGGAATACTGCAGTTGACAAAGAGAAGTAATTAGTTATGACTCAACTACATGTTAAGTGAAGGATGCTGAATAATAAAAGATCCTTTATGAGTCTACTCACATGAAAGTCAAAAACAGGCAAAACTAATCTAGGCCGATAGAAATCAAAATATTGGTTATCTGTAAAGAGTTATTGACTGAAAAGGGACAAAAGGAGATTTCTGGGTTGATGGAAATGTTCTGTATCTTCAGTTGAATAATGTTTACATGGGTGTATACATATGAGCTATACATTTTTATCAATTTTGCTATATGAAAATTATACCTAATTAAAACACACATACACACAGCCTGCAGAACTAATATAATGGCGATAAAATTAAAAAGAGGGTGGCATTTACTGGGAAGGGCATTTACTGGGAAGTTACCAGGAAGGAAACTTCTGGAGTGGTGCTCTGGCTGTTGGATATTTGAAAGTCTTCATGGGTAAAACCTGGACATAGCAGTCTTGTATACTTATGTATTTTTTATGTCAATGAAAACATCTTTACATTAACAAATTATTTTCAATTAATCCTTTTGAATTTTCCTGGTGTACAGTAATAATACTCTGTATTATTTTTTATTTTATTTATATCCTTAATTCTAATTACCAGAAAATTTAAAATACTGCCTTTTGTTTCATTTGTAAAGGCACATATCTACCAATATTGACCATAAAATAACTTTTGCTTGTATAATTTATTATATTAAACAATATTCCTCTTCAACAAAGGATATTGTAACAAACTTAAAAGGCAAATGAACAACTAGGATTATGTATTTGTACCATTTAATATCATCAAAATAGTGAAGAGCTTAAATGTTTTGTAGAATTCCCAGGAACCCCATGTGAGCCTGGTACAGTCTGTGGCTGAAGGTTATTAATAGTTATAGGCCTATTAGAATTGTTTATTTGTTCTTATCTGAGTTTTGGCAGATTGTATCTTGCAAGGAGCTGGTTCATTTCATTTAGTTTATCTAATTGGTGAGCATATAATTGTATAAAATATTCCTTTATTATTATTTTAATGTTCATTGTGTCTGTAATAATGGCTCCTCTTTCATTTCTGATTATTTTAATTTGTCTTCTCTTTTTTTCTTAGTCTGGCTATAGGCTTATTGATTTTATTGGTTTCACTTTTTTTCTGGACCTAAGAAGAGTTGATGATTTTTCAGTTTTTAAATTTTTAAAAATTGATATATAATGGATGTACATATTTGGAGGGTACAAGTGAAAATTTCATATATTCATATAATTTGTAAGTCAATGTAATTGAAATACCCATTGCCTTGAATATTTGTCTTTTTTATGCTAGAAACATTCAAATTATTCTCTTCTAGCTATTTCAAAATGTAAAATAGATTATAGTAAGCTATAGTCACCCTACTGATCTGTTGAACACTGGATCTTATTACTTTTATCTAACTGCATGTTTATAATCAGCCTTTCTTCATCTCCCTCTTTCCCCATCCTTCCCAGTCTCTGGTAACCACTTTTGAACTCCTTACATACTGGACTGAAAACCAGAAGTTTGCTTTTTAATTTTTTTGCTTCCTCTTTATTCTCTCTTTATTTCTCCATCTTATTTTCTTGTTTTCTGCGGGTTACTGGAACTTTTTAAAATTCCATTTTGATGTAACTATAACTTTTGGTAATTCAGTGGCTTTTATTAAATACATTTGAGGTGTACAAGTGATTTTTTATATACCTAGAAATATGATTACCACAGTCATGCAGATTAACATATCCGTCATCTCACACAATTACCTGTGTGTGTGTGTTTGTGTATGCATGTGTGTGTGTGTGGTGAAAACATCTTAAATCTACTCTTTTAGCAAATTTTCAGTATACAATACAATATTATTAACTTTAGTCTTTATACTGTTCATTGACTCTCCAGACTTCTTTGTCCCACATAACTGCAACTTTGTGCCCTTTGATATACATCTCCCCATTTCTCTTATTTTCCTGCCCCTGGTAACCACCTTCTACTCTGTTTCTATGTTAGGCTTTCTGTTTTTTGTTTGTTTCAAATGTGTTTATATTGCTCACTTAAGCAATTTTATTACAGTTTCTTCAAAAATCATCACCAGATTGTTCTTACAGTTGACATTGTTGACATCTCTGTATTTATTTTTTTCATTAAGTCTAAGATCTTGCTGATACTTAATATAATGAATGACACTTGATTGAAACCTGGACATTTTTGTTTTATGTTATATGAGACTGTTAATCATATTTAAGATTTCTGCTTTAGCTGCATTTCCTTGATGTCAGTCCAACAGGAAAAGAAAGTAGGTCACTTCATTAATTCGAGGTGGAAGCTGAAGTCCAGGCACCCCATTCAGCCTCCAAGGGGACTTTTCCTTACTGCTAGATAGAGATGGGAGTTCTAGCTCCCCACATGGTCTCTACTGACACTATAAGGGGTGGGAGTTCTTATTGCTAGCTTCTTACTGCTAGCAATGATGAAAGTCCTGACTCTCTACCAGGACTCTTCCGAAAGCTCAATAACAGAAATGGGATGGAGTATATTTCTGGTTGGGGTGAAAGGACAGACTCCTCATGTGGTTTCTACTACACCATTAAGGGCACAGGTGTATGCTTGTTACTGGCCAGTGAGGAAGAAGTAGGCGTCTCTTCTAGCCTTTGTAGACTGGATTTGGCAAGGAAAGCACTTTATTGGTCAACTCATCCAGAGATTTTGGGTGGGCTGGCTGGTGGTTGCTGCTGGAGTCTTTGAGCAGGCTGCCCTGGTTCCTGGGTAAGCAGGTGGGTGGGCCTTGTGCCTGGGTCCACCGAGATAGGACTGGAGCCTGAGTCCAAAGTGGTGGGCCTAGATCTTGGGTTGTTAAAGTCAGTCCTGGATCCTGGTTCTGCAGGGGCTTACCTTGTGCCAGGGTGGGTTTGGCACCTAGGTCTGGGGCATGGTCCTGAATTCTGGGTCTGCAAAGCCAGCTGGTGCTGGGATGGGCCAGAAACCTGAGTCCACAGGAACAGGTCCTTGTGTCCTGGGTTCGCAGGTGCTGGCCTAGATCCCTAGAGTGGTTCTGAAGCCTGATTCACAGGGACTAGCCCAGCGCTGAGATATACTGAAATAGGTCTTTACCTTGAATCTGTTGGATTGGGCCTGAACTCTGGGCCCACTGGACCCTGGGGCCACAGGGGCTGGCCTGATGCCTGGTTTTATGGGTGCTGATCTTGTGCCTGAAACCACAGCATCTGGCCTGGTGCTAAGACGGACATGGAGCCTGGGTTCACAGAACTGAGCCTGGAGCTTGGATCTGCACAGGCAAGCCTAGGTCCTGGGGCGACAGGGGCTATTCTGGCTTTGGTGTGCCTGGAGCCTGGGGATTTGAGGGTCAACTTGCTACTGGGGCAGCCCGGCACTGGTGCAGGCCTGGGGTCTAAGTCTCCAGGGGCTGGCCTGGTGCTGGTGTGGGCCTGGAGGCTGAGTCCACAGATGATTGCCTGGAGCTTGGGACCACTGGGGCTGGCCTGGTACCAGGGTTCACTGGGGCAGTCCTGGAGCTGGGATCCCTGGAGAAGTGTAATCCTTACTTCCCCCTTTTTCCCCTAAGCAGATTGTCTCTCTTCACACTAGGATTGGGAAGCTGGTGATACAGGCCATATGAAACTGTCTTTCCTTTTCAATGAGTCTTCTTATTCCTGTGCTCCACCCAGGTGCTTTAACCACTCACCTGGATTCCTTACCTTTTGCAAAGGTATTTTTGGATGTGGACAGTTGTTCAAATTGATGTTTCTGCAAGGAGATAGACACTAGAAAGTCCTATTCCACATGTTTTTGCCAAAGAACATCTTTAAAAGCTTCGTTTTCATTTTTGGTTTAACCTGTTATAATCTAGATGTGTGTTTTCTTAATACATGATGATTTTTGCTATTAATTTTTGTTTTTATTGCTTTATGACTTAGTGTGTGTTTAGTTTTGAAAATGTTTCATTTATTCTTGAAAAGAAAGTGCACTCACTGCTCTTTGAGTGGAAGGTTTAGAGAAATGACTCTAAGATTCCATATTTGCCTGTGCTAGGACCCTAAACGTTTGGCAAGTGTGGGGACAATTTTTATGCCAATTTCTCCTCCTAACAGGATGCAAACTTGACTTATCTTCTTCTGGTAAACACACATATAGTGCATTGTTCATGTTCTAATATTTGCTATGGGTAGGCTGCTTATTTTCCTGCTGAGTTCCCAAGTTGTGGGTGTTTTTGTGTGTGTTGAGTTTTTTGTTTGTTTGTTTCCTTTAAAAACAGAGCTTCTTACTCTGTCACCCAGGCTAGTGTGCAGTGGTGCCGTCACAGCTCACTGCAGCCTCCCACTCCTGGGCTCAAGCAATTCTCCTGCCTCAGCCTCCAAAATAGCTGGGACTATAGGCCTGCATCAAAATATCCATCTAATATGTTTTTGTTTTGTTTGATAAAGATGGAGTCTCACGTCATTGCCCAGGCTGGTCTCAAACTCCTAAGCTCAAGTAATTCTTTTGCCTGAGGCCCCTAAAGAGCTTGGATTATAAGCGTGAGCCCCTGCACTTGCCCAGGGTAGGTTTTTTGTGTCCCCCTTCAATAATTAAATGTCGTATCCAGGTTCCTACCTTTAAGAAGGGAACTTGGTTCCATCTCTGGCTTATACATGGTTGCTATTTATTAGGCATCAAAACCTCAGCTTCTAGGATATATTTGGTCCTCTTACTTCTGTGCACAGCTAAGTTCCACTTTCTGATCATTATTTTAGATTTGAGTTTCCATTTCATGTAGCATTGAGCATTTCTTTTTATTTATTTATTTATTTTTTGCTTTTGTGCTCAGATACATTGTTTTAAGTAATTGTTTTTCATTCATTTTTTTACGTATTTAGAATGAAGTCAGATTTTTTTCATCTACTTAACCTCGTCATTGAGAAAAAGTGCTTTTGCTTTGAATTTCAGGTTGGGCTATCTGATGTTAAGATCTAGCCTATATTGAATGCCACATGTACCTTCAAGTCATGAAGAATAGTAAATAAAGTAACTAACATTTGTTATGCTATTATTGAGGATTCTGAGTCTAAAGTTCTACCTCTGTGTCCTGTCATAGATGGTGTGGCATGGGGGATTGCAGAGTACAGATTGGAGTGTGGATTCAGGAGAAAAACTGCATTATTTCAAATCCTAGTTCTGATATTAACCATACGACCTTGGGCAAATTACTTAGCCTCTTCTTTTCTCATCTGTATAATGGGGTAAAAATATTTACCTATTTCATGTGCTTTTGTGTAAAAGTCAGATTATACTAAAAGGTAATTGTAATAATGTAACTTACATACTGTTATTGTTCCTTCACACATTGCCTAGCACAAAATAGACTCTTCCCCAAAAATGTGTTGAAAGATAACAGAATTATCAATATTTAAGTAAGGAAATAAAACTGAATGTAGACAGGTAATTCAGCCTGTGTCACATAGTATAGACCAGAGTTTTGATGGCTGTCGGTTTTACTGTTGATGACTAGGATTCATCAGCACGTGGAAAGCTCTCTCTGGCCAGCTGTATCACCATGAGTAAGGAAGACTGTTCTGCTGTAAGCATCTACATTTTTCTTCACCACTTTTTCCTCTACTGTTTTTTTCAATATTCCTCTTCTCTGTGATGCAAAAGACATTCATTATCTTTTATTATATTCCTTCTTTCTCCGGACTTCTAAAATTGCCTGCTCTCTTGTTTTATACCAGTGTCGTCGTTGTTATTGTTGTTTTTTCTTTAATGTAACTTCATTGGGTGTTTTTATCTACTTCTCTCTTCTCTAGATCAATAGTCGCTGTCCCCCTCACCTGATAATTCTATTAGCTTTCATTTTCAAGTCTCTTAAAGCCTTAGGGGAGAAATCCATTTGAACCTCTTCCTTTTATAACATTTTGTCTTTCTCCAAAACAGAACAGTTTTCTTTACTGCGGTGGCAATTTTGTCCTTTCTGATGCCCTTTCTGCTGAAGTTTCTGTATCTGCAGGGGCTTCGACAACCCTTGGCCAAATGCTAGGATGTTAAGAAAATTTAAAGTTCATATTAGACGGTCAGCCTGGTGAGTTTCTAATGTGATCACTGCCGGCATCCTCTGAGGTTTCTATTACAGAATCCTGCATTTTATTGCAAGAAGAGTTCTGTCTTTCTCTGGGCCTCTTTTTCACTGTTTTGATTTACATGAAGGCTATGCTAACCCCAGGATTCACTGATAGTGGAAAGGCGGGAGACCCATTTTCTTCATGGTGGTCTACCACACAGCCAATACCACTTGTGATAAAGTCTAGACTGGTGGGTACCCCTGGAAACAGCATGGGAAAAATGCAACTTACCCTAAATCATTTATCTTTATACTTCCTTAAACTTCTGTAAGATCAAATCACACACCGTAATGCTCTACCTCTCTTAGAGAAAGAAAAAAACTCTGACATCAGAGAAAGGAGAATCCTACAATCAGAAAGGAAAATCTACTGACCAATTTTTGTGCACCTAATGTTATGAACTGGACTGTGTCTCCCCAAAATTCACAAGTTGAAGTCCTAACCCCCAGTATCTCAGAATGTGACTATATGAGGCCATTAAAATGGGGACTCTAATTGAACCTGATGGGTTTTCTTATAAGAAAGAAAATGCGTACCCAGAAAGAGACACTAAGAATGGGCAGAAAGAAAAGCTCATATGAGAACACAGAGAAAGGCGGCCATCTGCAAGCCAAGAGAAGAAACGAACTCTGCCGGCAACTTGATCTTGGACTTCCAGCCTCCAGAACTGTGAATGAATAAAGGTCTGTTGCTGAAGCCATGCAGTCTGTGGTATTTTGTTATTACAGCTCTGCCAAACTAATACAAATTGTATTGTCAGTCCCAGTGCCTGTTAAAACAATCATCATTGAGGTTGCTTTGATGTCCCCATTCTACGGATAAAAAGTATGAACCTCACCAATGTTAAGTAATTTTTCTGCAATACCGGGCTAGAATTCAAGTGCAGAAAAGGGTAGCCTTGTATTCACAGCATATTCTTACCCACTCCCACCCTGCTTTCTCCACAATTCACAGGTAGCTAGAACTCTCTTTATCAGAGAACCACCTCTCAGTCTTTGGACACCAGAGAAAACTAAGGAGTGCCCTTTGTTTGGGGACCCAGGTTTGAAAAATCCTACACACAGGTAACAACACAGCCTAGTGTCAGGCCTCTGCCTTTTCAATGCTTGAGGAAGACTTGTCCATTACACTAGGATCTGTTCTTTCCAAACCTGGAGACAGTCTCTGCTGTGTCTGAGAATAGGAACTGATCCACTAGAACCTCGCCTCTATTTGTGGCCACATGACTTAGCCAGGAGCCTCAGCCCACCCCATCATTAGGTTTGGCCACTAGACATTCTTGGACCAGCAGAAAGGGAGCAGATGTGATGACAACCATGTCACAGCAGAGGCTTCATGAGATGTTTTATGGTCCTGGTAATGTGTGCCTATTTCCTTCTCCCACAATACGGGGCAGCCAACAAAATGTAACATTAGCAGGGAGTCCACGTTACATTTTGTAAGCCTCTGAGATTTGGCGTTGTTTTTACCTCTGCAGCAAAGCTAATTGAACCATGATATTCACACTGGCCCTCTCATTGTGTCAAATACACTGATGCACTGATGGTTTATGCTGCCTGGGGAACTCTTCCGTTTGATCCACACACGGTTTTACATTTTGTTATTCAGATTTTTAGGCAACTACTCCTTATTCATAGACTATTCTCCTCCATTATTTTCTACTAAGATTTAATGGTCACTGAAATTGTATTAGGTATGCATTTGTTAATTTGTTTATTGCTTATCTTCTCCAGACTATAGCTTCATGAGAATAAGTGTAGTGGTTAAGAACACAGATGTGTTAGTCCAAGTGCCTCCTGCATTTTAATTCCGGCACCAACACTGGTCAGCTCTGTGACACTGGGAATGCTATTTAACTTACCGGACTTTGGTTGCCTTATTTATAAAGTTTAAATAAAAATAGAATAGAACTCATAGGGTTGCTTTATGACTAAATGAGTTAGCAGGTACAAAGCACTCAGCACTGTGCCTGGCACGTAGTAAGCATTTGAGGAAGTCTGATATTATCATTAGTGTTGGATGTCATGGCATCCAGATCTGATAACATCCCCAGGATATTGTAGGAGTTTAATGATTATCTGATCAATGGGTGGGTAGATGAATGGATGGTTGGGTGATTGCCATGAAGATTTCAGAAACGTTGCTGACAGAGAATAACATATCATAGGTGAGAGTCAGTGACAGTCAGGTGGAAGTCTAATGTATACAAAATGTTTAGATATATTCTTGACAATTAGTCGTTAAGATAATAATAATGATATTAACAATAACAACAGATAACAATACTACCCTATATTTAGCATCTACTTTTGTTACCTATATTATTACATGATTGTAAAAGGGCTATCATATTTTTAGGTAGGACACAGACTTGGAGAGAAGTTACCTGGGCTTACTCAAAATTTCACAGATTATTGAAGCTGGAGTTCGAATGTATTCTTCTTTGACTAAGTAATGCTGCCACGTGCTTATTAAGTGATTACTCCTTTCTTGTCTTCTTCTAGTCCTGCTTTACTAGGATGATTCAGGTTGTCAATCTTAGTCTGATAAACAGCATAATCAATTTCTTTGAATCAACTAATTTTCTGAATCATAGAACAGGTGAAACAAAGAATCCCATCCCAGCTTCATGGTAAGATCCATGATGGTCACAGAAAAGCTGGCAGTGATCTGCCGAATAGGTGTGGCTGTGCGCCCCTTCTGCCGCCTGCTTTCTGGTCACCCTCCATGCTAATACCGATGGCATGTCCACTCTTTAGTGGTCATTCTGCTGGGATAAGGGTTCCAGAAGAAACAACAGAGAAATGAGATACGTCCCTGGCACTTGAGGAGTGAAATGGTTGAAATAACTGCTATTCCTGAAAGGAAAGTAGTTGGAATGTGCTCTTTCCTTTACTTTCTTTTCTAATAATTACACCAATCTTTGCTGTACAGATAAATGGGAGCACCGAGACGTTTTGAATGTGCCCAGGGTTACAGAGCTGTGGAAGCCATGTGGCTAGGATTCAGATACTGGAAGGCTCTGTTCACCTTCTACTGTGTCTCTACTCTTAGGTATGAGTAACACCTCATTTTTTCCCAGTTAATAGTGAAACCAGGTCTAAAGGCAAAGCTGGTCAGAGATGTACACAGAAAGTAGCATGATGACAAATGCATCTGTAGCATGACCATTTCATAAGGGGTGTGGATTCCTGCATAGAACACATCTGCAGCAATTAAAGGATCAGTTGATGCTCCGGTCTTTTCAATTGCATGGTTCTCAGTAGCCCTATGTTTGAAGTGTTTTCTCACTGTACATTGCATTTGGGTAGCCCACATGTGGCCTGAAGCCTCTCCCTAACTGCTATGCTTTCGATAGTCCTTACTAGATGTGCAGACCATGCATTCCAAGTGTAACAGTGGCCACATCCCCTCACTGAACACCAGCTTCTTTGACCTCTCCCTCCTTGCTGTTTCCAATATGTAGTTTTTCAGAAACACAGGCTTGACTCTGGGCCATAAATCATGGCCAACTTGGTGGCATTCGCTTCCCTCCAAAGGTGGACACATGGCAGGCTACCCTCTGCTCTGCAGAGAAGCTGCTGAAGAGTCACGTTGCTTCAGCATTATAAATCAGTACCAGGCATGCGACAGCATTCTGACAGCAGGACAATTATTGTCCTAGAAATAAGAAATGCAAATTTCTCTTCCCTCATTGTGGAGGCAACCAGCAGACTTATTCTATGATGTTGATCAATGACTTTAATCTATACCTGCCTTCTTCCTTGCAGCTCAGCACTGAGGCACTTTTTGATTTCTCTAGGTGTCATCTGAGTCATTTGGGCCACCTTGAAGGGGTGGCTATTAAAATGGTAAGTTGGAGAGAAATTTTAATTGTAACTATTTCACCTGAAAAACTGAATTCTGGAGGCTTCAACACTTAGGAGCTGTGTGACCTTGACAATTTAGTTGGCCTCTCTAAGTAAATTTCTTATATGACAAATGCAGACAAAAATATCTATAGCAGAATCTGGCTTTGTTCTGTACACTGGGAGAATTGCTCATTTTGTGTTTACTACTATGTAGTTAGCATTATTTGGCCAGAGTGGTTAGGTAAGAAGTGATGTAAAAGTGAATCCATACTAATGAATCAATCAAAACACCAGAAAAATAGGAATAGATTCTTTACCAAGAGAGTGTGCAACTTTATTTTTCACATAGTAATTGACAAGCAAGTCTAGCTGAAGAAAACATGGAAGATAATACCAGAGAAAAAGGAGACCAGCATGAACCGCACACCTGCTAGTTTTCAGTCACTGTCTAGGACCATTACCACATGTAAATGACCTTCATTATCCTTCATTTTCCTCAACCAAACATGAAACTTCTGGATTGCTTTAATAACATTATTGGCAAGCAGGTTACACAAAAATATATTCTACCTATAAGTCACAAGATATTTACATAACGTCACAAATTTGATGCAGAAATTCTGGGTGTTGGAAGAAAATGTATGGTAGGAATCCATTTGAGATCATGCAATGTGGACCATAGATGCATCAAACAGGAGTAATTAGAGAGCTAGAGGCCATAAAATGTCCAAAGTATGCCAGAAAAAGAGATGAACACAGATCAATCTCTCTGGCTGTGAGTAAAGCTGCGATGGTTGGCTCATAACTTTGTCTTGCCTAATAGCGCCACAGTTGTCCATTAAGGGATGTGGTTATTGGAACCAGTTGCAGCAGCTCACACCTGTAATCCCAGCAATTCTCCTCCTTTACTCAGGGGTTCAAGGTCAGCCTGGGCAACATAGCAAGACCCTGTCTCTAAAAATTTTTTTAAAAATTAGCTGGGCATGGTGGTGCCTGCCTACAGTCCCAGCTACTTGGGAGGCTGAGTCAGGAAGGTGGCTTGAGTCCAGGAGTTTGAGGCTGTAGTGAACTACGATCGCCACTGCACTCTAGCCTGGGTGACAGAGGATAAAAATTAATTAACTACAAAATAACTTTAAAAAGAAATGTGATTATTATGGTCATAGAAAGATGCTAAACTGTGCCTCTTCTGGATGCATTCTATTCTCTATCCAGGGACATCATAAAGTTTTGAGATAATAATTTTTGAGAAACAGAGTGGTTTATCTTCCTAACATTATACCAGAAATTTGAGCAGGCATTCCAACAAAGGAGAGCCTTGTAGTATTTAAACTTCAGTTGCATCTTGTTGCAAGAAAGTTGATGTCTTTATGAAAGGCCTCACAAGGTCACTAAGACCAGAAATATTCTGCCTCTGCTGGGATAACTGATGGATCAGTTGATCACAAAGAAAACTGAGGATGCAGAGAGGCCTAATCAAAGCTCTGGATTCACTATGAAAGAGTCTTGCAAATAAAGAAATTGTCTATGTACACTCTCCACTGCCAATTAGCTAGTCATGATGTATTATCAAGGCAATAAATTGTGAATATATATGGGAAGGGAGTGAGGATAATAAAGACATTTTCTGAATTTTTGAGCTCCATGAGAAAATAATGTGACTTATGAACTGAATGCTTGTGTTCCCCCCAAAATTCTTCTATTGAAGCCTTAACTCCCAATATGATTGTATTTGGAGATGGAGTCTTTAGAAGGTAGTTAAGGTTAGATGAGGTTATGAGGGTGGGGTTCTTATGATGGGATTAGTACCCTTACAAGAAGAGACACCAGAGATTCTCTCTCTGCCCCCATGCACACATAGAGAAGAGGTCATGCGAGCACAGAGTGGGATGGCAGTCACCTACAAATCAAGAGATGAGGCATCAGATTGAAATTTACCCTACCAGGACCTTGACCTTGGTCTTTCACCCTCCAGAATTCTGAGAAATAAATTTCTATTGTGGTATTTTGTTATGGCAGCCTGGGCAGACTAAGAAAGCAACCATTAGAACTGTGTCTAAAATCTTCGTTCTAGGTTCTTCCCTCTGAAAAATTAATTTTAGTTTTTATCTGACAGTGGCATAAAGCTGTTGAATACAGAATGCAATGGACATTTAGCAAAATATTCTGATATGTTAAAAAACAAGCACCTTACTTCAAAGGTTTAATCAAAGAAACAGACAGTTGTCTCTGGAACTGTCTGTGGAGCTTGGAGAGGTGTGATGTAGTGGGAGTTGAGAATAGCCCTGATTGTTACAACCACCAGCTAGCTATCCTACTGCTTGCTCAGTGTCCCAGCCTTCTCATCCCTAAGCTCCTGCCTTTAATGACTAATCCTGGAAATCTCAGACATGTTACTTGGCAGCTAGATACATGAAAAGCATAAAGAGAGGATCAGCAGTGTCTGCTCATTCATCAACAAAAAGGCTTTCTAATTCTTTTTCTTGTCTCCCTTTTAGCTATCATCATCCAAAGGCTGTGTCTCATCATTTCTTACTGTGAAAATATTTCAGCATTCCCTGCCCACATGTCCATGACTCATGGTTTTTCCACAATACCAACAATGCATTTATTTCATGGATCTGATAATTCTACAAAAACAGTTGATGGCCACCTTACCATCTGACTATGCTCCAGTCCTGATTTGTTGCTCCAGCTTCATCTCTGGTCAACACCCTCTCTGACTCCCGGGCAAGCTCCATAATTATACTACCCACCATTGCTAAATGAATCTTCGGCATTCCCTCTCACAGTAGTGGCCTTCCTAAACTTTCCTGTCTCCAATGCCTTTAAACCCCAGCCCCATTAGTTATTGTGGTAGGTAGAATAAACATAATCTTTGGTGAGAGAGAATTAAGGTTGCAGAAGGAATTAAAGTTGCTCAGGAATACAGTTGCCCTTAATCTTATCCTGGATTATCCAGAGGGCCTTATGTAATCACAAAAGTCCTTTAACATGGAAGAGGGAGGCAGAAGGTCAGTGATAAAATGTGAAAACTCACAATTGGTCATTGTGGCTTTGAAGATGAAAGAGGCCATGAGCCCAAGAATATGAGCAGCCTCCAGAAGCTGAAAAGGCGAGAAAATGGAGTCTTTCTTAGGGACTCCAGAAAGAATATACCCCCGCCAATGTCTTGGTTTTTAACCCTGTGTGATCCATTTTAGACTTCTGACTTCCAGAACTGTAAGATAAAAGGTTTGTGTTGTATTAAGTTACTGTGTGATAATTATTAACAGCTCTGAAAGGAAACTAATACACTTATGTTCATTCATTATTTTATTCATATTGAGAATCATTTAAGTTCCTCAATTTGCTAAGCACTGTGGTAGAAACAGAAGAGGTAGAAGATAATATGCTGGCCCACAGGCATTTGAAATCCACTTTGGAGAGATAATAACAACTAATGTTTACTGAACACTTGCTCTGATAGTCATGTGCTATAGACTGAATGATTGTGCCCCCTCCCAAAATTTGTATGTTGAAATTCTAACTCTCTATGTGATGGTATTAGGAGGTGAGGCCTTTGATAAGAGATTATGTCATGGGAGGGAGCCCTCATAAATAGGATTTTTATTTATTTATAAGGGCACTTTTTCTTAAGTGCCCAAACAAAAAGATCTCAGACAGCTCCCTCCTGCCTTCCACCATGTGAGATAGTAGCGAGAAGATGACCATCTATGAACCAGTTGGCCCTCACTGGACACTGCATCTGCCAGCACCTTGATCTTGATCTTCCCAGCTTCCAGAGCTATCAGAAATAAATTTCTGTTCTTTATAAGCCACCCATTTTATGGTATTTTGTTATAGTGGCCCGAGCTGACTAAGAAAAACATGGTTGTCACATGGTTCATATATTACCTCACTGCACCCTTCCACTCCTTCCACTCTTTGAGTAAAGTAGGCTCAAAGAGGCTAGTAAATTGAATAAATTCACACAATGGAGGAATTGTCATTTGAACTGAAGTTTAAGTGACTTTACCTAAAGTAACTTAGCAACTTTTAAAAATTTTTTTAATTTTTAATTTTGGGAGGTACATAGTAGGTGTATATAATTATGGGGTATCTGAGATATTTTGATATAGGCATTCAATGTCTAATAATCACATCAGGGTTAATGGGCTATCCATCACCTCAAGCATTTATCCTTTGTTAGCTATTATTTTAATAATAAAAGAATAGATAATGCTTTGGTGTTTCAGAGGGAAAAAAAGTACTTTTCAAATTGGCAGAATCAATAATACTTTCTGGGAGTAAGAAGATTTTGAACTGGATCTGGCTTAGAAGGAATACGATACATTAATTATCATATACATAGCAAGGTGACTATTTAAGGCCTCTTAAATAATCCAGAACATAATTGTGTCTGTATGACTGCTGTTCTTATTTTCATGCTAACTGTCCACCAGGGCCTGCTCTTGGGGCCTACAGGCTGTCCTAAGGCCCTTGCCATGTGGTACCCTCTGTCCACAACAGGGTAATTACTTCATCCTTCATGCGAACATGGGAATTTCCTTCTGAGGCTTCGTCTTCTTTTAAAGGACTCACCTAATTCATCCTTAATAAATAATGAATTATGCTCATTCATTTTTTATTCATATTGCAAACCATTTAGATTTATCAATTTGCTAAGTGCTGTGGTAGATACAGAAGAAATGACTCACCTAATTAGGCCAGACCCACCCAGGATCATCTTTGTTCGTTGAACTTAAAGTCAACTGATAAGTTTGTAATGAGCTCATAAAAAGAAAATGCTGCATGCCAAATCAAATTCTGATGTAGTGCTTGACATAAGGGATAGTCTTAGGTCAGGGATATTCTTAGAATAAGCTCTCAAAAGATATGTCCTTGTTGCTGTTGTTGTTGGATTTTTTTCCAACTTTTATTTTAAGTTCAGTGGTACAAGTGCAGAATGTGTAGGTTTGTTACATAGGTAAACATGTGCCATGGTGGTTTGCTGCACAGATCATCCCATCACCATTAAGCCCAGCATCCATCAGCTATTCTTCCTGATGTTCTCCCTCCTCCGATCCCAGTGTGTGTTGTTCCCCTCCATCCATGTATCCATACATTCTCATCATTCGGCTCCCATTTATAAGTGAAAACATGCAGTATTTGGTTTTCTGTTCTTGTTTTAGTTTGCTGAGGACAACAGATGCTGGCGAGGTTGCAGAGAAAGAGGAACGCTTTGCACTGTTGCTCGAGATATAAATTCAACCATTGTGGAAAACAGTGTGGTGATTCCTCAAGACCAAGAGGCAGAAATACCATTTGACCCAGCAATCCCATTGCTAAGTAGATACTGAAAGGAATATAAATCATTCTATTATAAAGATACATGGACGTGTGTGTTCACTGCAGCACTATCACAATAGCAAAGACATGGAATCAACCTAAATGCCCATCAGTCATAGACTGGATAAATAAAATGTGGTACATATACACCATGGAACACTATGCTGCCATAAAAAGGAATGAGATCATGGTTTTTGCAGAAACATGCATTTCTTTGTTGTTAATTCCATCAAAAATAAAAAACAAAATTTTATTTAGAAATAACAATTCTTTTCACATTAATGTTGTAATGACATACATTAATTTCTTGTTTTAAAGATCTATGGGTTTTGACAAATGTGTATCATCATGTATATACCATTACAGTATTATACACAGTAGTTTTACTTTCCTAAAATCCTGTGTTCTGCCTGTTCAACTTTTCCCTCACACCCCTGGCTATTTGCCATCTGTATAATTACGCTTCTTCCAGAATGTCATACAAATTCAATCATATAGTACGTAGCCTTTTCATACTGGTTTATTTCACTTAGGAATATGCTTTTTCATTTAATTGTTTTAGAGGAACGTGATCTCACTATGTTTTCCATGCTGGTCTCAAACTCTTGGCATCAAGAGATTCTCCTGCCTCAGACTCCCAAAATGCTGAGATTAACAGGCAGAAGCCACCATGCCCAGCCAGCAACATGCATTTAAGATTCATCTATGTCTCTGTGTGGCTAGAAAACTTATTTCTATTTATCACTGAATCGTATTATATTGTAGGCATGTGAAACTGTTTATCCATTCACCTAATGAAGGACATCTTGGTTGTTTCCAGTTTTGGTTGTTTCCAGTTTTGAGGGCTACAAAAATTCAACATCTCCAAGAAGATTTTTTGGTAAACTTGAGTGTTCAAATCAGTTGAGTATATCTAGATGTTGGATCATATTGCAAGAGTATGTTTAGCTTTGTAAAAGACTGGCAAACTCTATTTGCACTTGCACCAGCAATGAATGAAGGTCTCATCCACTGCTCCACATTGTGACCCAAAATTGGTATTGTAAGTATTTTGGATTTCAGTCATTCTAATAGGTGTGAATAATCATCTTTGTTTTTAAAAGTCATCTTCCTGGTAATCCCAGCACTTTAGGAGGCCGAGGCAGGCGGATCACGAGGTCAGGAGATTGAGACCATCCTGGCTAACACGGTGCAACCCCGTCTCTACTAAAAATACAAAAAATTAGCCAGACATGGTGGCAGGCACCTGTAGTCCCAGCTACTTGGGAGGCTGATGCAGGAGAATGGCATGAACCTGGGAGGTGGAACTTGCAGTGAGCCGAGATCACGCCACTACGCTCCAGCCTGGGCGACAGCCTAGAAGACAGAATTCTATCTTCACTGGGGATAGAATTCTATGTTCATTTAAGGATGTTTTGAAAGATGACATTTAAAAAGTGATGTTTTTAAAAGACGATGCTAAAAAGGATAATAAAGATAATTTAAAGATAATGTTACACAGTCTTCTCACTTGCATTTTTTTTCTGGCAAGAAATCTGCAGTAATCCTTATATCTGTTTCTCTGTGTACAAATGTCTTTTTTTTTTCTAGCTTATCTTAAGATTTTATCTTTATCACTGGTTTTAAGCACTTTAATTATTATGTTTCTGGGTACAGGTTAGTTCATATGTTCTATGTCTTGGGTTTGTTGATCTTTTTTAATAGGTGGTTGTAAATTTTTTATCAAACCTTCAACAATCAAAGTTCAAAAGTTCAAAAAGTTAAATTTTTGATTTTGGCAACATTGTAATACAAAATCCATTGGATTTATCCCAAATTAAAAGGCTCTATAAATTATATATCACACTTACTTGGTCTATCATGACAGAAACACCAGAGGTCTCAACCAGTGGGCAATAAGAATTCATCAGGCAACATGGCAGCATGAGCAGTAGCAGATGGTTCCTTCATTCTATGAAGAAAGGCAACTGCCTAACCTTGGGAATTTTCCTAATGAAAGCTTTTTATGTAGTTTTCCCCTATTCCTAGTACACTAGAATAGCACTGTATTATAATGTGTCACTTCAGACACACAGCTTACGCTCTCAGGTCTGCCCTGTCGAGTCGCTGCACAACTCAAGGGGACGTCATTCATATTGCAGAATATTAGGAAATAATTGTTTTTGTTACTAGGCACTTTTTGGAGCTGCACTTCTTAGGGTTTTAATATGCATAGGTGGAAGGATTAGTATGAAGGTAATAATTCTAGATGGGCTTCAATTCTAGATGGGATCCAGAAAAAAATCAAGGAACCATGGGATGGTATAAAATAAGCAGTCAGAATGAGCACAGTTAAAGTTAACATATTATAAGGGTTATCGGTAGAATCTGGTGTCAACAAATGGACCTTGACTGAGGTTCTGGCTCTGTCATATACTGAGTGTACTGGAGTTAGGGCTTCATTAAAATGCTAGTACCTTGCTATTAGAGCCAGCAATGTTTAATTGCTATTATAATGCCTGAATGAAATGGTGCAGGTTTAAGTCCTCTCAGCAAATTGCCTGATATACATTGATCCCTCAAAAAGTGGTGGTTATTATTTATTAGACAATGAGGTTGAAGCTGCAATTGAAGGGATAGAATGCAAAAGCTTTGCTAATAGGTCCCATGATTCTGATGCAGTATAGATCATTTTTCTATCCAAGATTATATGGGATCCAGAAATCGGTGAGAAAAAAAATGGAGTCAGACCTGAAAGCAAAGCCAAGAAGCAAAGAAGATTGCGGATATTAACCAACCCAAAGACAAGAAGAAAAAGTAATAGAGCTGGAATAGAATGAGGAGTCTGGGAACCATGGAGGTAAAAGAATACTAGTGAACAGGAAGGGAGGAATAGATAAAGGTCTGAGGAAATTGTCAGGCACTTGTGATTATAGGCAAGTTTCCTCATCTATAAATGAATAAATCTGATTAATAAAACACTGCTCCTGGGAATGACAGTAAGATCAAATAAGGAACCAGCCACATGAACATTCACCACAATGGCAGACAGAGAGTAGACCTGGCCAAGGTCAGCTATTATTATATGATGATGATGGTGTTGGGTAGGTTATGGACACCTTCCACACAGTTAACATTCAGCCATACCTGGCACAGGCCTTAAGGCAATATAAATTACAAAAGAGTAAATGTGGATTTGAAGACACTAAAAGAAGCACGGGAATGAAAAACTGGAAGTATAGAGAGAAAAGGAACATAATGCATAAACATTATGTTCGTGTTCACAGGGTCAGCCATGGCTGGATTGTTGATTCTGTATAAACCTTTTGGAAATGAGCATGTATTTTAAGTCTGTTTCCTTTGCTGATTTGGAGTTTTTGCTGATTTCTTACCCGCAGGAGAGGCTTTTGTGACCGTAAGAATTTTGAAAGACAAATCAAGCCATTAAAATTGTTACTTCCACTTGACAGATGAGGAGAGAGGTTTGGAGATATCTAGAGATTAGTTCATAGTCCCCTAGCTCATGAGTGATGACTAAGGTTTAAACCCAGTCATTTTCCCTAAATGAACTCCCATTCCATTCTGCCACGTGCTATATAAGGAACATGTTAGATATTCAAACATGGAGGTGGTAACCCCCATAAAACTGAACAGCAGGACAGATGTTGTTTGCCGGAGGCTGAGCCAGATCTGTCTATGAGTGCCAAATTGCTGTCTCAGCGCTGCTGCTGATGCATAGTCTGCTCGCCTGCCCCAGGCACTAGGAGCAACAGGGAGGACCTTCCATATGGCACAAAAGTCCCCAAAGCCCTAGGAGGCACAGCCATGTGACTCCACTGAAGTTGCTTTAACACTTAAGCCACACGCTGCTGGGGCAAGGGTCTAGCTTCGGTCAGGATGAACTTAGGGGCTGCCTACATAGTCCACCTGATGTCTAGGTCTAGGCACTACCTTCATGGCAAATGTGTTTTTCAGTTAAGCAAATTCTGGGTAATTACATAATTTACCGTTTTGATATTTTATTAATGAATGAGCTTGCACGAGATATTGAAGGCAATCCATGAGCATACGCATATTTATGTCAGGAAAGCATTTTGGGTTTATTTGTCTCTCAGTGCTGCAGAGGCACAGTTGATATCTGGCGGTTTAAAGCAAGCAAAATGAAATCCTGTCCTTTTACAATTATATAAAGCTAAGTTCTAAATTGGGAAGGTACCTTGCGAATCATCTCATCTACTATTTTTGTAAATGAGATGACTGATGTCTCAGGGGCACCAGTGGAACTTGGTTGTGGTCACAAAGCTGACGAGTACAGAAGCCTGGATCTGCCCCATGATGCCTGGACTTGAGCTTCCCCACTCTTGTGTCTGGTAAAAGTCAAACACATATAAAGTACCAGTTCTCTATTTTTCTCTCCTTTCCTTTTGTTTTTGTTCCTCTTTCATTTCTTTATTATCCAATTCAATTCATAATTTAATAATGTTCTTTCTTGTTCTTTTCTGGTTTTTTGTTTGTTTATTTTTGTTTTTGAGACAGAGTCTGGCTCTGTCGCCCAGGCTGGAGTGCAGTGGTATGACTGTGGCTCACAGCAGCTTCAACCTTCCCAGTTCAACAAATCTTTCCACTTCAGCCTCCCAAGAAGCTGGGAATACATTCGTATGCCACCATGCGCAGCTAATTTTTGTATTTTTTGTAGAGACTGGGGTTTGCCTTGTTGCCCAGGCTGATCTTGAACTCCTGGGCTCAAGCAATCTATCCACCTCAGCCTCCTAAAGTGTTGGGATTACAGGCTTGAGCTGCCTACCACGCCCAGCCCATTTTCTTTCAATATAGTTAACATTAGTGGACCATGACCTTCATATTATTGGTAGCATGACAGCACTGTTCTTTCTTCAATACCTACATAAACTCATAAAAGTCTTTAGAACTTGCTTCTTCAAACTTCTAAGATTTTAAAAGAGGAGCTCAGAGGAGCTCACACAAATTTCACTGATGGGATGTTATGGCAACTAGTTTCAACATTTACAAGGGAGAAATACTATTGTGATGCCTCATAAAATAATTACTATCCTAATTTTAAAAAGCATGAAAGTATATTTTCAACAACTACTGACACATAAATGAACAGACATCGCATCATTAGCACATCCTTCTCAATTTACATATCCTTTGAAAATCTCATTTACTGAGTTTCTTTATGTCTTCATTTACCAATCACTACCTTGATTAGCCTAGATTAATCAAAATTGCTTTAAGGAAATTGATCAGTTAAAAGTCTTTCTGATGTAATCTGTCAAGCATACCTGATTCAGTCCTACTGTGTGTACCGAACTTAGGCTTTCTTGGGCTCATCTTCTTCACAGATACCTCCATGAGGCTCCGAATATGCCTGGGCAGACTGACGGGTAGGTTAACAGATTTTTTATTTGCTTAAGGGTATAATGGGTTTCATGAATACTTAATGGCTGAATGAGTTTAAACCAATGACTGAAAACAAAGGCCAAGACCATTGTACTAGACTGTCATATTTAAGCTGCTTTCCTCATCACACCTGCTTCTAAGGAATCTACCAGTCCTTCAGCCAGCAGATGGCCTTTCTTTTACTATATAACCCATGTTCTTCACTTTTTACAGCTATTTGAACCAAAGATGAGCACTTCATGCAAAAGAAGTAAAATAAAGCCTGAATGGTGATTTTTGACTTGACATGAAGAAGCAAATATGGTTAATCACAGTTTTCTTCCAGAAATTTGAAGTAAAAAATTTTGAAAGAATTAGTTCGCATGTGGGGAGATCAACAAACATATGAAAATACAAAACTGACACCCTGCCCTCTTCCATATGAATAAATATGTTTATTATTTCATGTAATCATAAAAGATATAATTTGAATTCAGGAATAAACCTCAAAATACAAGGACACCCTATCTAATACTATCCTCCCAAATAAATAGTGTCTTGAGCCCCTTTTCTATACATTTCTGAGTCCTTAATCAGAAATATAACACATAGCAATCCTTATAGATATAATAATTATAATTATAAATCACAACTTCTGTTTTTCTACCAGTGATCAGGCCATTTATAACTTTCTTCTTCATTAGAATCACAGTGTACTTTTTATTCTGAAAGCCAAGTTCATCTTATGGATGGACTCTTTCCATAGCAAACATTTCAAGTAAACATATTTTAATTTTTTTCCTGCTCCAAATTTTTTTTGTTTACTTTTTTTAGTACAAAGATCATGAGTAAGGGCCCAAAAAATAAACAGAATTTTAGCTCACATGTTTCCTTAAAATCAGCATCCTCTTTTGGGAAAAAAAATGCAGATGACTTGTTTCTCACAACCAAAGAATTAAACTAAAACATGCCCTAGTAAATTGAGAAATCCTGAATATCTTTAACATTGACAGGAGTGTATGGAATTCTCTTGTTTGTGGGAGACCCGTACCTGACCTGGCTGAGGATCAGAAGGGAGTGGATGATAAAGCACTATGGCACAGATGTACTTATGTAACCTTCCTACCAAATGCCTACATATTCCTAAAAACATATAGCAGTGCATTCTAAACACTGGTTCATGGACCAGAGTCCACCTGTAATGATTTTTCTAGAAATGAAAAAAAAAAATTCTGTAGTTACTTTTATATAAAATATTTATTAAATTTAAAAATATGTTCTTCATGTAAACATCTCCTCCTTTCTATATTCTGGAGTATCTCACTGGAGAAAGGATATATTCAAATATCCTTTCTTCTGTCAGAAGATAATATTAAATAGTGTTTCTTTCTCAAGATCTCATCTTGGCCTGGTAAAATACTGGCCACCATATGTTAATCCAAACATACATTTTAAATTTTACTAAAAAAATCAGCATAGAGACTACTGAAGTAGAATCAAGACCTGCTGGAAAAATAACCATGTGCTGAACCAGGAAGCCATACAGAAGCCACAGGTAAGGCCAAGAAAGAATGATCACAGGCCCTACAATGAGCTTTGGTGTGGCCAAGGGTGTCACGGTTGCTCAGGAGCCAAACGGTCACCTTAGGAGCTCACAAACAGAAGGAGGAATCTGGGGGCCAGAGTTTCAGTGATTTTGCTAAAAGGGTAGTTCTCAAACAATTCTGTTTATTACCATGACTACAGCCTTATTCCAAGTGAGTATCTCCTGGTCTGTGAAGCCCAAGAAAGGTGGATTTTTTTTAAAGCCCAAAGAAATTGGACACTAGACTTAAAGTTAATGAGATACGTGGAATCCTGTGAACATTCCCTCTTCTGTGCACTTGCATATATGGTCTCATTTTTCCACCTAGACCTATGGTTTCTAATCCTGGGTGCATATTAGAAACACCTAGGAGTTTTATATAACCACCCAAAGAGCACTGTGGTGAGTCTGGAGGCCTTGACCTTCTCCACGGTGTGCCCTTGTGTAAGCCACTTCATTCCAGTTTCTTATTACAAAATGAAGTCACTGGAATATATGATCTCAAAGCTTCCTTTTAGCTCAGATGTTCTATAATTCTGTTCTCTTCCACATTTTTTCCCCAAGAAGGAAATGTCATGTCTCGATTCCAAGATGGAAAAATGACTTTAATTTTTAATATATTTTCATTCATTAAATTTTGATTTTAAAAAAAAAAAAATGAAACAACTCAAGTGCCTGGTTTTTATCTTAAAAGCAGAGATGGCAAAGAATTAGAGTACCTTATTGCTTCTTTTGTTGGGGATGCATGGTCATAGTTCACTGAAGGACAGCGAGATCTCTTTGTTGACACACCCAAAGGACTTGCTGGAATTACAGAAGTTGCCAGAAAGCTGTTCACAGAGAAATGTCTCATCAGAAGCACTCTGCTACAAAACGGCTTGAGGAGGTTGTTAGAGGAAGTTGCTGGCCACCAGGAGTTGTGGCTGCTGTGCACCGCAGAACCTGGACACCGGAGAAAGTGCAGGCCCTGCTGGGGAAGTCCTGTGTGCGACAGGAGCTCAACCTAGAGAAGCTGCATAACTCAGCAGGAGTCTGCACAAGGAGCACACTGGAAGCAGGAAGCAAAACTCTTCCCTTTCTTCTGAAATGTCTCTCAAGCACTCTCTACTATCAAACTTTAGCATTTTGTTTGCTAGTAGAGAAAAAGTACTTAAAGACCTCAGATCCACTTTCATAGAGCAAGCTAAAAGAGTGAATTAGAAGCTGAGATACCATAAATAGATAACATTTAAGCTCTTTGAGGGAGACAGCATGTCTGACTGTTCCTATGTTCTTCTGTCTGGGGAACAAAGGGATTGCAGAATGTTTGTGGAACCCGCCATTACTGTACACATCAATTGTTCTTTGTGTGTTGTCCCCAGAGTCCCCACTGTGCGAGACTGGCCAAGCATCTGGGTTTTCCTCTGATTTCCAACCTGTACTCCGACTTCCCCTTGTGTTCCCGTCTTACCACTGGAACTGGACTCCAGCTGTGGGTCTCTGACCTTGGAATAGTTTTCTCCAGACACTTCCTTTGTATTCTTTGATTCCACAGACTCTAAAATGGGGAGAAATTCACTGAACCATGTTTACTTTAGGTAAACTGGAATTCATCATAATAGCCAGTGTGGATGGACACTGAGCAGGTGCTGACTGGAGAAGTTAGGTAAAGCATGATAGTCTCCAGGCTGCAGTTCCATTGGGCCAGTGTTATTTGCAAACATTGTGGGGCTCTGCAAGTCTGAGAAAGAACTAAGGCCCCAGACACCTGAGAAAGAAACTCTAGAGGGCCCCACAAAGCCAGTGAAGACAAATGTGCAAAGGGTTTAGATATTTTTTTCTTTAAATTCTTGTTTATGACTTTAATTTTTAAATAAACTCATTATCAAGATAAGGAGGAAGGATAAAAAATGACATGGACAGAGAATGGAAGGGGAAAAGCTGGAACATTGAGAAGTTAGTTTCAAAGTTAGAAACAATAGCTGACACCAAGCTGAACTGAAAATAATTGAGTGTATTTCCTCATTGCTTCTCATGAAAAATTTCCTGCTTTCCATGTTAGTTGTTCAGTCACCTTCCTTAAACAGATTAGCTGAGGCAGAGAAAAGTATCATCAGTGCCACAGTCCCTTGTTTCACAAGGATAGGGAAAATGATGCCTAGTATTTTGGCGATTTGACTTTAGAGGACAGAGAAGCACAGACACGATAAATGGAAGCAGTGTATATTGAATGCATTTTTTTCTTCCTCTGCTAGAACTCCATATTGTCACCTGCGTATTGCAGATGATGTTCTGGTTGGAGCTACCAAGGGCCCTAGAAGCAGGAAGTAACATCAGTCTCAAGCTTTGTTCTGCATAGGAACAGGTGTTATCAAGTGATGAATGGAGAAATCTCAGCTGCCCCACAGAGGATCCCACGAGTGAAGAAAATCTTGAATGTGCCAAGTTCCAGAGTTAGCCTTCCTCTCTACATGTCTTGAAAATAAATCACATTGAAATCATATCGACCTGTCAAATGTTGATAAGGATCTCAGGGATAACTAATTAAAATGCCAGTCAAGCCCCTTTCTGCTGCCTCTTTAAACTGAAGCCAATCATGGGGTTGGTTTGCTAAGCATTTATCTATGTGTGTGTGTGCCCAATTTTATTAGAAATTTAGGATTTTGTTCTTTTTAAATATAACTTTTTTCTACAATTATAAAGATAGCATATCATGATCATAAACACTTAAAGAAATATAGAACAACAAAAAGAGAAGATTAAAGTCCCACCTTGAACAGAATTTCATTTGAGAGGTCTCCAAGTACGGAAATTCACAATTTTGATGAGAAACAGGAAAAGGAGATGAGGGTCATACATATCTCCATGTTTTTGTGTCCTTTGATCTTTCTCACTTCTCTGTAATGCATTCAACTCTTCCCAAGTTTAAGCCAAGATTCAATAATTTAAAATCTCATCTCTTAATTTTTAATTTCTGTCTTAACATCTGAATCTCCATGTCTTTTCTGCATATATAAGGGATGAGTTGAATTTTTTTTCATATGCTTGTTGGATGAAGATGTCTTTAGATATTCATTGCAGGACACAGTAAGGGCCTTTGATTTCCTCCAGGGCATTGAAGCAAAATGGCCACAAAGCGAGTTTTCCAGATGAGGTTCTTGATAAGGAAGCAGGCAGGCACAGACAAAAGGCTCAGTGAAGGAAGACTACACTGCAGAATAGAGGAATAGCAGTTAATGAAACAAAATGCCATCAGAAACGTGTTCACGGTCTGGAGACCAAACTTTTATGGGGCCAGACAATCTGTCACAGCTGGCACAAATTCCTGCTTCACCACTGATCAGCCTTGTACACCTGAGCAAGTTACCTAACAACTTGTTACCTTTGTTTGTGCATAAGTGATGAAGTTTGTTAAGCATACGTTCCTCATGGATTATTTTCAGAACTACTACTCATTATTAAAAATCTAGGCAACCCCTGGTGCTGAAACACAGGAGATACTTGATAAGCACTGTTCTCGTGTCTCTTCTCCCTTGCTGCTGATTTATAATCTAGTGGGGTCTGGCGTTGAGGAAAGGTTACTTTTGAAATCATTTTTTTCCTTAGTTTTTTTTTTCTTTTTTTTTAGTTCAATATGTGTCTGCCTCCCATTTCCTACCTGAGAGTTTGTAACTCCAGGTTAGCAATACCGAAGGTGTTGCTATGGCTACCGCTATACTGCCACTTTAGGTGGTGAGAAAGCTGCAGGAGGCAGAGTCTGTGCTTTCATGCAGATGTCCTCAAAACTGCAAAGAAAGAAGGGTGAGCCTTGTGAAGGTGCTTGGTATGAAATTCTAGATAGGCAGTGGGCAAGAGTTGGAGTCACACCTGCGGTGTGAGGTTCTGGGCATGTCAGACAGAGACAACATCCTCCCTGCAACACCAGGCCCCTGCGAATGAGCAAGTGCCTCATTCCAGACTCAAACACAAATTCCCATTTCCCTGATCTTTTGTCTCTTTTGTCAATCTCTTTTCTATTTCCAACTAGATATCCTTTCTTCCTTCCTTTAAAACAGATTCTCCCTGATTTTACTCCCAGAAAAAAAAAAAGAAAAAAAAAAAAGGTAAATGCCCTTTTTCCTTTAACTAAACTTGCTTATTGAATTGATTCAGTTTACAGAAGGCAACAACATCCAGGCACATTGCCATTCTCCCACACCATCATGAGGTATTGATCCCTCCCTTTTTGTCTAGATATCTTTGGCATTTTTTCTTTTTTTAGCTTTACTAAGGTATAATTGACAAATAAACAGTGTGCATATTTGAGGTGTACAATGTGATGTTTTGATGTGTATATATATACACATTGTGAAATGATTTCCACAATTGAGCTAATTAGCATATCTGTCACCTCACATAGTTACCATTTTTTGCATGTATGATGAGAATACTCAAGAGCTACTCTCTTAGTAAATTTCAAGTATACAAAACATTAGTATTAGCTGAAGTCACCATGCTATACATTAGGTCTCCAGAATTTATCTTAGAACTAAAAGTTTGTACTCTTTAACCAACATCACTCCTTGACCCCTGAAAACCGCTGGTTTACTGTTCCTATGAGTTCAGCTTTTTTACATTCCCCATATAAGTGATATCATGCAGTATTTGTCTTTCTGTGTCCAACTTATTTCACTTAACCTAATGTCTTCCGGGTTCATCTATGCTGTCACAAATGGCAGTACTTCCTTCTTTTTGAATATTGAATAGTATTCTATTGTGAATACACACACCAAAGTTGTTTTTTTGTTTGTTTGTTTGCTTGTTTGTTTTTTTTGAGACGGAGTCTTGCTCTGTCTCCCAAGCTGGAGTGCAGTGGTCTGATCTGGGCTCACTGCAAGCTCTGCCTCCTGGGTTCACGCCATTCTCCTGCCTCAGCCTCCTGAGTAGCTGGGAGTACAGGTGCCCGCCACCACGCCCAGCTAATTTTTTTTTTTTTTTTTTTTGCATTTTTAGTAGAGACGGGGTTTCACTGTGTTAGCCAGGATGGTCTCGATCTCCTGACCTCGTGATCCACCTGGCTTGGTCTCCCAAAGTGCTGGCATTACAGGCATGAGCCACCTCGCCTGGCCTATGCACACCAAAGTTTATTTATCCATTTATCTGTCAGTGGACACTTAGGCTATTTTCAAATCTTGGCTGTTGTAAGTAATGCTGCAATGAACTTAGGAGTGCAGATGTCTCCTCAAGATACTGATTCCACTTCCCTTGGATACATGCCTAGAAGGTGAATGACTGGATCATATGATAATTCTATTTTTAATTTTTTGAGGAACCTCTGTACCATTTTCCATAATGGCCATACTAATTTACATTCCCACCAACAACATATAAGGGTTCCTTTTCTCTGCATCTTTGGGGAAATGCAATTCAAAAAACTACATTGAGATATTACCTCATACCTGTTAGCGTGGCCATTGCCATTGTCATTCTAACCTGAGACCACATCAGTCTACAGTTTGAACAGAATGTATTTATCAGTCCAGTCAAAATCCTCAACATCAAAGGCAAAAATTATGCATGAATTACTTCTCCAAGCTTTGGACTTGTCATTTAACATACACATCATTTCATCTTCCTAACTATTCTACGAAATAGCTGACATTTCCTCATTTTACAGAGATAAGTACTTTGCCTGAGGTCACAGAGTAAGTAAGTATCTGAGTCACTATATACTGATATAGTGCCTAATACTCTATAATTGCAAAGTCAGTCCTCATTCTTTCTGTTTAGTTGCCTTATAGTGACATAGACATAGTACATTCAGCACAAAATATTACACCTATGTAAAAGTATACACAGCATTAAAAGCTACCAGTTATAACTGACCAGTAATGTTTCTGAAATTTTTTTAAGTCAGTACAGTATTCATCAATGTAACCTATTTTCAGAATTACTAGTCTTTGGAAAATATATATCTAGGGAAGCAGAGGAAAGCAAAGAACTGATGTTGCCTATGGCATTTCATGTCTAATGCATAGTACTGTACCCCTCAGCTCCCAGAAAATGAATTCCTATCTTTTTCTCACTTCTTAGAAGGTTTGGTCACTATTCACATAACTAAGAAAATGTACATGTTATCTTTTTCCAATCTATTGCTCTACTTTTCCATTATGAAATAAGGAGGCAAAGGCATGATAGAAAGAAAATGACCTTTAGATCATGAATAATCAGGGTATGAATCCTAGATACTTTCAGCAACCTCATGCAATTATTTATCTTTATAAGAGGTGGCCATGGCTCTCTCCTTGCAAGGGTGGAAGTCATGCTTGTGATGTGATGTCTGTGCGTATCAGGACTGCCCTACGTGATATGTTCTCTGTAATATCAGGCTTATCCAAACAGGCAATAATTATGTTCTGGAGTCTCAAGCACAAATTCATTTTTCTAGTATTTTTGTCTCTATTTTCAGTCTAATCCCTATTTCCAACAATATAACCCTATTACTATTTAAACAATTCAGTGAAAATGCATATTTAAAGTTCCTAGTAATTTATCTGGCACAGAGTAGATGCTCAACAGAATGAATTTCCTTGTCCTTGTCCTTTTCCATTTCAAAAAGGAGAACAACCCACTTCTCTGGTTTGGGTACAGGCTACTCTTGTTTTTTGACAAATCCATTATCCACAGGCAACAGGTCTGTGAGAAGTTCAGGAAAATCAGCATTTACTCAACAAAATGGCACTCTGATATCATTTCCCTGTGGGGTTTAATTATTTAATAAGCTTACAAATACCCACCATATATGAAAGGGAGCAAATAGAACAAATCAGGGAGTTGGACTTTGAAAAACTCACAGCCTGGCTGGGGAGAGAATGACCCAAGAAAGAGTGGTGACTGTGGGATAAGAAATGCTGCATCTAACTGGGGGACTCCAGATTAGAACCACAGAGTCATAAAGAGTGTGGGAAGTCTCCCTAACCGCAGTCAAGTGAAGAGATGATGATGGAATTGAACTCTCCACAAGCGTTAAAGACCAGTAGTTCTTCCAGGTTTCAAGATGATATAAACCCTCCACCCCTAAAGATAGGACCAAATCTTTACCAGGGAAGCCTGGCAGCAATCACCTTGCTCTCTAGAGGCTGCAACCAAAGACAACCATTTCCAGGAGTTAGCTGATTAAAAATATTAGTTCCTAGTGAATTTTAGTTCAGTATTAGATGTGAGCATTAGGATCTCTGTGTAATACATGGGAGCAGAGAAGCTTCATCTATACTCTTAAGCTGCATTGACAACGTCCAGTTTAAGACAGAAATTAGACAAATCTCTGAGTCATTTGAGAAACCAAGCCAACTTTCAAGTATTGGGCTGAGCAGGCTGCCCCAACAGTCTACACCAACTGTTAGAGGAAAGGACGATTCACCTTCACTTCCAGAGCCTTCCTCAATAAGGGAAGTTCTGTGCTACTAGAGGGACCCAGGCAACGTCTTCCCTTAGGAATCCTGCTGAAAATATGAGGTATCTTGGCTAGTTTGTGTTTCCTCTCCACTGTCTGAAGTTTAGAGAAAACAAACATTGGAAAACAAAACAAAAAAAAAAAGGAGTAAACATTCATTCAGCCCACATTTGGGGTCAGACACTGTTCTGTGTGCTTATCTCCAACTGTGCTAGACATCATTAACTCTACTGAGCAGCTGCAGAGATTAGAATCACGGAGTTAAAGTGACTTTCCCAAGGTTACTGAGCTGGTAAAGGGTGGAGATCCGATTCAAACTCATGAAAAAAAACTTACAAGATTTTTTTATTCTACCACATTGCACCTCCTGAAACGACAAGATTAGCAGTTCCTCTCTTTGTTTCTCTTACCTTCCTTTTTTATCTCCTTCTCTATCTTTCTTTGTTTTCTCTACCTCCTTTGTATTTCATTTCTTACCCTCGCTCTTGATGATATTTGTGTGGCATAGAGGTCATGCTTGTTGACATTGGTTTATATTTCTCACTGCACATCATTTTCCAATAAAGTCAAATTCCTATCTAGGGGGAAAGCTTTCACTGAAAAGTTAGAAACAAACATTATATATGCCTAACCATCAAATTACAAGCATCATTAGCTTTCTTCTATTCTCTCTTTATCTTTTTAATATATTTTTAGAGTTATTTATTGCTTAAGACATCAGTTTGTTGAATGACACTTCCAGTCATTACCTCCAAAATATATAGGATTGTTATGGGATCATACACTTCAGGCAGTATTAAATTGCCAAAGGAAGATTAAGTCTTTTCCTACAGTTTAATTCTATAGAAAATTTTCCTTATATTCGTATGTGTTGTTTCTACTCATGATTCATATGTGGTGGCTGGTAAGTATTAGGTCCGTCTTTCATTTGCCCCTAGTGTTCAGGAGAGTATTTTATTGTGATGTCATGAAATGCAAGGTTAATATTACTCAACAGGTCATATACACCATTTGCTGTCCACCACGAAGAAATACAATTAAGATTTTAAGCAAATAGACTGTCAGAAAGGAATGCATATTGCTCTTAAAGGCACAACTTCAGTGTCATTGAAGAGTTCAAATGCCTGCAAACCCTGTTAATAACATTGTTTATTTCAGAGACTGGCAGTTTTTTAAACAGCTGATGGAGCACAAATGTAGGTCAGTGTTGGGAAATTATGCTGAGAAATGCTCCATACCTCAGAATTGGGTCATGCCTTGAGGACAGCACAAACATAATGACACCACTGTCTCACTGTCCATGCCTTGCTCTTGGCCAAACCTGCCCAACTCATTTAAGCAGCCACATCCAACTTTATGTATGCACTAAATACAGACAAAACGAAATCTACAAATTATTCTAACTCTGACATGCTCACCTTATTAACAGATGAGGACAGGGAGTCAGAGTGTAAGTTTAAATAGTCAAAAATAGGAGAGTGTTTTGGTTATCCAGTAGAGAGTAACAAACCATTCCCAAGCTTAATGGCTTAAAGTAACTGCCACATTCATTTTGCTCACTAATCTGCAGTTTGGAAGAGTTGGAAAGAAGGGGTGGCCTATCGTTGGTTCACTTGGCATTTGCTTAACCACTCAAAATCATGAAGGCATCTTATGAAAAATACCTGCAGAACCTGTAACAAAGAATGAGTTATTAAGTGCTGTTTGGACATCCAACAACAGAAATGGCTCTGGACTCTGCCCTGAGATAGAATGTCTGTAACCTTAAATTAGAGAGAGCCTCCACTTAATCCTTGAGAGGTTAGTGGTTCTTTTGACAGTCTCTGACCCCTTTTTCTGGAGGGGCAATTCTTTCCCTTACCTAAAGAATGATAAACGTGAAAAAACACGTGCAAACTATTGAGAAACACTAAATTATTTGATTTTGTGTTTAAAGCAGCTTTTTATACTAATGAAATGTATACAGTTTAAGATTATCTAGTTCTAATCAATTCTGTTGACAGAAGCTCCACACAATAGGCAGAATAACCTTTGGGAAAATAGTATACACATATACTGTATGTGTGTATGTATATAGTGTATGTGTATATATATGTCCATATAAATGTATACACATTTACATATTTAAATGCATATATATGTGTATAGTTTATATTCATAGTTATCTAGAAAAATATTTTTGCATACCAGGATTATAAACAATTTTTTATAGTAAACCATTTTCTAAAAAGTTTTTCTCTCTACATTGTGTGTGTGTATATATGATATGAGTGTATGTGTGGGGGGGGTGGGGTGGGTGCATATATACAGATACTGGCTGGGTTAATAAAAATCTTTGAGGTTTTTACCTGCATTCCCTTGAGTAGTGTTATTGTGCCTTAGGTTGGGGGATAATAGGGAAGTCATTTATCCCATAATGTGCCATGACATCTCTCATGATGTCTTTCATTGAAAAGCCAAGCAGATCCAGACAAAGTTTACTACTGTTTTGATATCAAGCTTCCTTTAGTTCAGTAGCATTCTCTAGTAGTTTTTAACCCTATTGAGCATATAAACATTCTAAAACTCCCATGCTACTTCTCGGCAATAAAGAGCATATTGAGGCTTTCTAAGGTCCTAAATGCTTAGACACAGTAGTACAGACATTATCTCTTAGGAGGACTGTTTACTCCTCACACTTGTTTAACTTTGTCCCTTACTCTATACCTCACCAGCTTTTCTGGGGATTTTGTTCCCTTTCTGGCCTGATTGGCTGTGAATGGAAGATTGGGATCGTTTGTGGTTGGGATTTACTGATACCTATAGTATAATCATTTCTTCTTTGATTACACTTGGAATAACCTGTTACACACTGAGGGAAATTTTATTCTCAATATATCCACCTAAATCTTTTGAGTAAGTCATAAATACCTTCCTTTCTCCTCAGGAACTAGATGTCTAATTATCAAAAAATTATCAAATAAAAAATAGAATCAGGTGTCTCCTGTGTCCACTGTAACAGCCCATCTCTGAGGTAGTGGAAACAACGGACAGGGCTCAAGATAATTTAAGATATTAAAATATTAGAAGGGAAGTTGGAGATGGGAGTTTTAAGGAACAAATTTTTTAAAAGGCATTGGTTAATATTTCCAAATAACATCTTGTCATGATGGGTTTGTACCTCATGTATATTTCTTGTTTATCCATGAACGATCTGCTCTACTAGGTTCTGTACACTTTACAAAATAAAATGAAAACTATGGTGATGACATCCTAATTTCATCACTTGATGCTTAGTTATCCTTATAAAATTATAAACTACTTTATGATTTTGAGAATGTTTTGTCATCTGCAATATAAGCAACTTTACAAAAATCTTCTAAAAATAAAATAAATAATGAAAGTAAAACACAAAATGCAGCACCTGATATTTAAAAGTCTGGCTATTTATCATTTCTTTAGTGACATTCATTCCTCTGAATCATGATTCAGACAAGATCCTTCCTTTGTGTTTCCACAAGGACTCAGTTAAAACATTTGTGTTACACACTGGTCAGAATTGGAACCCAGATTCATTTGTCTAAGTACATGATTCCTCACTTCTACTTTTCCCAAGAGTGTCAGAGAAAAGCTTTGAGCCTATTACACAAGAATGAGCAGAAGTCAACTATGTGTTTGATCAGAATTAAGCGATCATGCGACAAGAAGTTATCACTTGAAACTGCTTCTAGAAGGTCATCTGCAGTATATAGAATTATTTAATTGGCTTGTCCGGTAGTTGAAGTCTAGAAAGGTGGAGGCTAGAAAGTATGGACCAAGTGTACACCCAAAAGTGAATCCAAAACATTTTGAGAATGGGAAACACTTAAAATCAGTCAATTCAAAAGACACATTAAATTCAAAAGAGCAAAAATAAAACAGATGACTGACTCCTCAAAAGAAGTGATGGAAGGCAGAAGATATTGAAAAGGTATCTATAAAGAACGGAATAATATAACTGTCAAACTAGAATTCAATTCACATTGGACTCATCCTTTGAAAGAGAAGATGAAAGCCTGCATGGTGGCTGCATGATGATGCCTGCATGGTGGCTCACATCTGTAACCCCAGCACTTTGGGAGGATGAGGTGGGTGGAACACCTGAGGTCAGGAATTTGAGACCAGCCTGGACAACATGGTGAAACCCCGTCTCTACTAAAAATACAAAAATTAGCTGGATGTGGTGGTGAGTTCCTGTAATCCCAGCTACCCGGGAAGCTGTGGCAAGAGAGTCACTTGAACCCAGGAAGGGGAGGTTGCAGTCAGCAGAGATCACACCACTACACTCAAGCCTGAGCAACAAAAACAAAACTCCATCTCAAAAAAAAAAAAAAAAAGAAGAAGAAGAAGAAGAGATAGAAATATTTGCCACACACACACATCCAGAGGGAGAGAATGAAAATTTCTAGAAAACCATCATTTAAAAAAGAAAATAAAGTTATCAAAGAAGGAAAATAATCCCAGAATAACACATACAAATACAGAAAGAAATGAAGAACAAGTCAATGGGTTTGCATGTTAGTAACTCTCAACGAATACTAACATTTTAATATTATAAAACTATAATAATATCTGAAACATTTTTTAAAAATATGTAAAACTAAAATATATGACAAAAATAGCAAAGAATATGGTGGCCTATAAATATAGAAAAATGCTCTAATGTTTCCACTATCTGGAAAGTGGTAAAAGTAATCATTTTAATTAGGCACAAGTAAATTTTTTTAAAGAGACATTGTGTTCTCTCAGCTAACCACCAACGAGATAGTAAAAGCATGTTTAACAAAATAATGTCTAAAGGAAGAGACTATACAATTTTTAAAAACTTGATTACTAAGAAAATACTAGAAAGGAATGCTAACAACAAGTACATCAGTTGTGACACACTGAAAGAACATATAATTATATATATATATATGTATATATATATTTTTTTTCTTTTTTTTTTTTTTTGAGACTAAGTCTAGCTCTGTCGCCCAGGCTAGAGTGCAGTGGCGGGATCTCGGCTGACTGCAAGCTCTGCCTCCCAGGTTCATGGAATCTCCTGCCTCAGTCTCCCGAGTAGCTGGGACTGCAGGTGCCCACCACCATGCCCGGCTAATTTTTTGTGGTTTTAGTAGAGACAAGGTTTCACCTGTTAGCCAGGATGGTCTTGATCTCCCGACCTTGTGATCTGCCCGCCTCAGCCTCCTAAAGTGCTGGGATTACAGGCGTGAGCCACTGCGCCCGGCCTAATGATATATTTAAACTCTAACATATCATGAATTAATCTAAATTGAAGTGAACTAACCATTTTAATTAAAAGAAAAAATATTAGACCATTAAAACTGTATTATCTTAAGAGGGATAATTTTTTCTTTTTTTTTTTTTTTTTTTTTGTGACTGAGTCCTGCTCTGTAGCCCAGGCTGGAATGCAGTGGCGCGATCTCAGCTCACTGCAACCTCCGCCTCCCGGGTTCACGCCATTCTCCTGCCTCAGCCTCCTGAGTAGCTGGGAGTACAGGCGCCCGCCACCACGCCCGGCTAATTTTTTTTTTTTTTTTTTTTTTTTTTTTTGGAGAGATGGGGTTTCACCATGTTATCCAGGATGGTCTCGATCTCCTGACCTCATGATCTGCCCACCTCGGCCTCCCAAAGTGCTGGGATTACAGGCATGAGCCACCACATCCAGCCAAAAGAGATAAATCTTAAATGTTAGAACAAAAATTTCTGAGAGCAATTGAATAGAAAAGGTGTGCAATGCACAAGCTAACTAAAAAATATCAGGCATAACTACACTAATGTTATTTAAAAGTAGTTATTAAAACAGGAAGCTTTACAAGAGTTAAAGAGGAATGTTTCAAAATGACTAAAGGATAAAATCCACAAAGACAATTTCCCATTTCTAAATGCATATGCCTAATAGTACATCCTCAAGATTACACAAAGCAAAAACTATAATGGAGCAATAAACAATATCCAATTATTGTGGAAGACAGTAACACATCTCCCTCAGAAACTGATAGAGCAAGAAGACAAAATATCAAAAAGGATCTAGATGGAATACCTTTTCAAACTTGACTTAAATGATATGTATACAATATTGCATAAAAACACTACCAGAGTAAGCATCCTTTTTAATTATGAGTATTCAGTGGTATGTATTAATACTATATCATAAAGAAATTCAAAAGAATTAAAATCTTATATATTCCCTGAGAACAGTAGAACTTAGCTAGAGAGTGATAACAAATGGACAGTGGAAATTTCATACATCTTAAAATTAACCATGAAGAACAAAGTTGGACAAAATGTTCTACTGAGTACCAAGATTTTTATAATGCTAAAGCTAGTGTTGTACATGTACCAAGCAGAAAAAATGGAAACAGAATGGAAAGCTCAGAAATAGATCCACATATAGGTGATAACTTGCTTTATGCTAAAGGAGACTTCAGAGCAATGGAGAAAGGTTTTTTTAAATCAACATGAGGCATTTAGATAGCCATGTAAAAATTAATCTTTATCCTTAATTCACAAATACGCAAAAATTCAGTGCAGGTGGGTTATAAATCAAAATGTGAAAGGCAATTAGTAAAGCTTTTACACAATAACATAGGAAAATATTTCCATAAACTTATGGTAGGAATGATGCCTTTACAAAAATTAGCCAGTGGTGGCATGTGACTATAATCCCAGCTACGAGGTGGAGGTTGAAATGAACTGAGGTCATGCCACTGCACTTGAGACTCTGTCTCAAAAAAAAAAAAAAAAGACATATTAAAAATAATGCAAAAAATTAATAAATATAAATAGCTGATTAATAATTTGAACTATGTTAAATTAACACTTATGTTCATCAACAGACACCATTAAGCCAAGTTACAGTATGAAAGATACTTGCTGTATACCCAGCTAACAAAATATTTTATGTAAGAAGGTCTCCCCCAAACAGTAAGAACCAAATAGAAAATGGTAAAATGCCTGAACTGGCATATCACAGTTAACATATCCAAAAGTCCAATAAACATTTGAAAAGGTGCTTATCCTATCAATTATCAGACAGGCAAATAAAAACCAATATAAAATATAATTGTCAGATTTTTAAAAATAACAATAATATTTGTTGGGGAAGTGTGGAAAAATGGAAAGTTTCATAGTTTTCTGTTAGAAGTGTATGTCATATCCGTGCAATCACTTAGGTACGTTGGCAGTATCTTAAAGTTCATTTCACATATATATTCCTGACACAGAAAGTCTACTCTTTAGTATATTGTCAATATAAATCTATGTACGTTTTAGCAGCATTATTTGTAACGCTAAGTTGTAATGGTAACAACACAAATGTCCATCAATGTTTGAATGAATAAATATATTGTGTCTTATTCATACTGTAATCCTATACAGAATTGCAAATCAATTAAACTTACATAACAAACATACGAACAACACAAATTGGCCTTGGAAAATTCTGAGTAAAAAAACCAGACCTAAGAGAGTACATACTATACAAATTTCAGTTAACAGACAGAACTACCTAATAGTGTTAGAATAGTAATGACCTTTGGCAGGAAGCTACTGAGAGAGGCATCCGTGATTTTATTTTTGAAAATTAATTTAGCTATACAATCATGTTTTGTGTATTTTTTCTGTGTGTATAATTTAAAAGTTTATAAAGGAAAAACACTTGGGCCAAAATGTAAGTGATTTGATAAAATTTTGTCAGTAACTTTTATGTATTTCTAAATTCTTTCTTCAAGTCATGTTCTGATAAATGACGGGAGATCTGGGGATTTGGGGACCACCTTAAAACCACCCTTCTCCCCACTCTTCCCTTTCCTCTTGGTTTTGCCCCGTTGAGTGTCAAGCTCCACATGCAAAACTGCAATGTCCTACTCTCCATGATTACTCTCCACCAGTCAGCTCTTGGCCTCTTTCTGTAGGGAAACATTTTATAGGATTACAGAGTGGAGCTATGGGGGTGAAGGAACTCTAGACGTTACCCTCCTCCTTCTGCAGTAACAACTTGGGTAGTCAGACTTGAGGAGGGCTTCACTGGCCCGGGGCACCTTTTACTTGGGTGATCTATTCGCTCTTTAATAATTAAAGGAAGCCTAAGACGAGCCCTGAGGAAAGGGAATAAGGCTAACTGCAGGGAGACTCTGCCACTGGGATTTACTTCCATCATGAGATTGCTTGTGCTGTGTCCATCTCAGTTTCCTAGGGCCGGAAAGTAGAGAGGTGCAGCCTCCCACAGTCATAAACTCTTGATTCCCAAAGGGTTAAGTGTGACCACTTGGAAAGCAGCAAATCCAGGTGAGGAGGAGAGATTTCCACAGGAAGACTGCAAGAACTATAGAAAGAATACCTACAGAGACGTTGACCTGACCAGGTTGTAATTTTCTGTGTAGATGCCTTCAGGGATCTGAGTCACTTCTCCAGGTGGCCTGGAGACCTAAATGTCAACAACTGGAGACTCATTCCTGAGTCTCATTTTTCTCATGTTAGCGTAAAATGAACCACAGGTCAATCTAAAGTGTTGCAAGAACTAATAAATGCTCTTCTTGACCTCATCAATTTTGACTCATACGTTGCTTGATTTAACCAAAAGATTGTATGAAAAATGCCCCTCCTTGAATGTCTTGGCTCTGCAGTGGAGTTATCATGGATAGCTATCATAGCATCTTCCCAGTGCAGAGTGTTACCATGTTAGCTGTATCCTCCATTCCTCCATTTCTAGGTCACAATAATGAATTACTGGGGCATTTTGTGCAATGTAACCATGCCCCAGTCCTGCCCCGTCTGCTGTTAATTGGGCTTGTCAACTTAAAAAAGAGAGACGTATAAAGGTAGAAAAGGAAAGGAGGCTTTATTTCACATAAGGGGTTACAACCTGCAAGTTGGCCATCTCCCAGGCCTGGAAGCACAGCCTCCAGCCAAGACCAGAGACAAGCACTTCAAAAGAGGAGGAGTTGGGTTCAAAAGATGAGGGCTTACAGCTTTATTCTGAACGGGTTGACTAAACATACATATTCAACAGGTAACAAGAGGAACTGTGAATAATCACGGAAGTAGTCCTGACACATGTGTATTGAACAAACATGCATATAACAAAACTCATGTTCATTTTGGGGTGGAGACTTAATATTTAAATGTATTACAATTAGGCACTCTACATCCAAAGGCATTTTCAGGACAAGAAGGCATGCAATGTACAACCTCTGTAAATTAACCACAACCAGCCATGGTTAGTAGTCTTCTTACCTGGAGAAACTTACTAAAATCAGTCTCTTCTCCAATCAAAGCTGCAGCTATGGCTGGTGGGCCAGGGCATCAGTTAGTCAGCGTCTATGAGCTGGATGAGTTGTAATTGCCTATCTCAAGGCCAATGCTTATTTAGCTGCTAGGGAAAAAAAAAAAAAAAGAAAGAAAAAAATGTGTGGCAGTTAGAACACAGTTTATCCTTTAAGTGCAGGAGTGAGTGACTTAACCCTTGCCTGCCATGGCCTTAGGTCCTATTTCTAATTTTGGTGTCTTAATGCTACAATGAGTCCATTTTGTCAGTCTTATGATCTCTAGTTTAACATTAATGCTGGTCAGTTTTTGTGTCTAAACCATAAAGGGAGGGGGTATAATGAGCTGTGTCTGACCTCCCATCCTGTCATAGTTAGAAACTCAGTTTTTAGGTTTTTCCGGGGTCCCCTTGGCCACAGGGCATCCATTCAGTCGATGAGGGCTTAGGTTTTTTTGTTTAGTTTAGAGTCCTCATAACCAAGATAGGCCAATCAGAAGCTTGTCTGTGAGTATTGAAATTTAAGACTGAGTGAGATGTCATGCCTCTATGTTTAGATAATACTGATATTTAAAATGCAGAAAGTGTGGGCCACTCTTTTTTTTTAATGATGTAGACTTGCAAGTGAAGAAACTTGGTCTGCAGAGAAGGAGATAAATAAGAAATATATATACAGAAAAACTGCAAGCCTCAATTCTAGTACTATATTCCTGCCCTTGGACTTCAAGAGACACCCCTCTTTCATTATTAGAAGAAATTCTCTCATTTATGCTGATTGAGGTAATGTGAGATGTTTTTATTTATTATGAAAGAGAGCAAATAAATAGAAATATTATCACACTGAAAAACAAGTGGGTAGGTACTCTTAGCATGAGCATTACCTATGCCGATTCAAAATATCTGCTCCTTTAAATCTATAGCTTAGGTTCAAGTAGAGTTTTTTCCCCATCTCAAAGACCTCTTTTTCTTACATGAAAATGTTAAGACTAGTTTATCGTCTCTGTTTTGCAGTTCGCCTCTGGGACCAAAGGAGACAAAGGCAGTTATTTAGTTTTGTTTCATGATTGTCCTTCAAGATGCTGAAAATTGTAATTTTTGGCTTATTGACTTTTATCTTCTTGCAATTTGTTAATGCTTTCACTTGACTGCATCTTATGCTACAGATGGGGAGAGAAAGTAGCACCAAGTCATTTTTCTAATATTGCCTGTGAAGATCTTCCAGTAATTCTTATTCCCAAAAGAGTAAGCATTCTGGGCCACTTTCCCTTGGCAGAAGGAAGCAGAGACTCTTTTGTGGGCATTCCAGACAGCAGTGGAGGAAGTGTGCACATTATGTGCAGACTTGCCTTCCAAACTGTGCTGATGTGATGTAGATCGATCCGCCAGGCAGCAATTACACATTCACGGGGGAATCGATGCAGCTAAATTTACATTGACCTCAGCAGAATAGTTAGTAGTGGAGTAAATCCCTTCAGGCTCTTGTCCAGGGAAATGCAAATAGATATAGACATGTATGTTCCTCAGAAAATCTTTTTCGGGAAACAATGGTTGGCCAGAAGATTATAGATGGATCTTGGGCCACCTGGCATCTGCAAGTGTTTTGAGACCTTAATTTTTGTAGTTAAGTTTAAGCAGGAAAAGAATAAGGAAAAGCATGTCATAAATAATAGTAACCTTAATAAAAGTCAGTGAGCATTTTTTCACTTAATGTGTGCCACTCATGGTGATATATTTATAATTAGCACAACTATAAGGAAAGGTATCATTATTATCACCTTATCTTATTGATGAGAAAACTGCGATTCAGGAAAGTTAAGTTGCAGAGTCCACGTGTCAAAACTAGGACCTAACACAGGCAGTCTGATTCCAGTGCTCAGAGTTTGAGAGCACACTGTGAACTGTTTTTGTTGTTGTTGTTGCTGTTATCATTCTTCTGACTATGAGGCACCTGCCAAGTCTTCACCCCTGAGGTCTAGGCAAAGACTATCAGAGAACCACAGAACCAAGTGTAACCTGAGGAGCAGAAAGGAGACCTGGCATAAGGGACAGCAAGTGGACAAACATGGTCAGCAGGCAGGAACAACAAATAGAACAAATCAGTTCATGGTCGGCTGAGATCATGGATAGCAAATGTGTCCAAGCCCCAACAATGAATGCTTGGGTGCATAAGAACATCTGCAGTGCTAGCTCTGCGTGCAGGAAAGATACTCAGGTACCAGGGCTCTCCCAGACAGCAGGAGGAGTGAAGCATCCTCACATCAGTGCATCTGCTCTAGAGGGAGCACTGGCTTGTATCAGAGCCCATGGTGCCCTTCCTCTGTGCCACTCTGTGTCCCTGTCCAGGCCTCATGACTTTCTGAACTTCTTTTCTATGTGAGAGGAGAAATCTGTATTTTGACTGCATTCATATCCATGAATGAACCCAAGGAGAAGGGGCAGAGCTAACACTGGTTTGGGTTCCAAATCTCAGAATCTTTTGACCACACTTCCCAGCATCATCCCATCACAGATGATTTAGCATCTGCCAAATCTTTGTAAACTGTCCATTTTGGAGAATTTCTTGGACAGGGGAGAGTGACCACTTCATAGGCCATGCTTATATTCTTGCCACCCCAAAGGCTGCCCCTGCCCAGTCCTTAGCTGTGGGATGATAAATATACCTGAGTGGCTTTGCTTCTGTCATGCATCCTTCAGCCAAAATTCTCTCCTAGGGCAGAATGTTCTATGGTTCATGGTTCATTCTCAATTTCTTCTCTCTTCCCTCACCTCAGCTTTCCCCTCATCTCTTAATTTTGGTTTGGTTTTCTGAAGAGCATCACTCCTCAGCTAGTTTATCTCAGCCCAGGTTGCCTAGAATACCTACTAAGGTTTCTCAAAGCATTGGGTGCCTAAATACGTGCCTTTTACAACTCACCTTGATCATTAGATAGTTCTGGTAGTTACCGGTTTTTCCCAATACTTGCCCATGATGTTTTAATCCCCTAATAAAACAACTAGAAATCCCTAGATTTTATTTTTCATGGGCAGGTGGCTTGGGGAGACTTAGGATCTCCTGAAATTAAGACTCCTCTGATTCAACAATTATCTGAGAATCAAGAAAGAAGAATGTGAAAAAAAATGAGAATAATGAAACAGTTTAACATTTCTGAGGAATAGACTGGAGGTAATATGACATCTTAAAATTGGAACTGGAAATCATTATTTGTTTGCCTGGCAAATTCAGTCCTGATTAATTGTGAAAAATGCCAGTTTGGAACCAGTTACTTGACTGAGTTGTTTAAATCACCCTTATCAAAGAGTTGTTCGAGGACTACCTAACCAGTCTATTATTAGAAGTATTTGCAAGATCTAGAGCAACAGTAAAGAAGTTGGTCCAACTCCTATTTTGGAAGAAAGGTTTGTTTCTTCCAAACAAACCTTTTTTTTGGTTGAAGAGTTTTTTTGGGTGGAAGTTTGGTTTTGGTTTTCTAAAGAGCATCCTGGAATTGAAGGGCAATAACAGAGTTGATTCAATGGAGGCATGCAATGTGATTTGAGATGAAGGCCCTCATTAGAAACTTCCTGATTTTCTGCTCTGTGTAAATGTTATCCAGTGAATAAGCTTCAGAACTTCCATGTCTGAGCCCTAGAAAGAGAATCTCTGGGGAAGAAGAAGTGAGGGATGATCTCTGTCCATCCTTGTGGTTCTTATCTTCTGCTTGTGAGGAGGGATCTCTTCTTACAAAGTAAGGCTCCCCACCACCCTTTGCTCCCTGAATACGTGCTTTGTCTCCAGAGCTCTGACTCAGGGACTCAGGAACTCCTTAGCATAGATGAGATGATCTGTTGTTTTCACAAGGCTTTCTTGAATTCTGGAAGTGATCAATAACGGAGAAAGGACAAGGTGCTCCATCCCTCTGGTTCATCAGACAAAGCTCCTCAGTGCTGTCTCATCTTGCTCCTACCCGAGGCTCACAGTCGTAGATGATTTTGTTCTGTCTTCTAAAACATAAACCTCGACCCCCAGAATCACTTGTACTTCCCGTGTTCTTTCCCTCTGGCTTCCAGCCTAACTTGCATGAGCAGACACCCAGCTAACACATAAGATTGTTTTCCTAGCATTCTGATTTCCCTCATAGCCAAAAGAACATTCCAATCCTGATGTCCAATTCACCCTTAGAGTCTCGCCCTCAAATCCCACTTCTGGTTGTAAGGACATGCCTTTTTGCCATGACCCATGACCCACATTCTTTGAATGAGCTCTCTCTGCAGGCATGACTTGCTCTTCACCCAGGGACATAGACTTTCCCTTGTAAAGCCAATCTGAGATATAAGCATCATTTCTGTATGCACTTTACAAATCAATACACTGAGGAATAAATAGATTAAAAGATTTTTTCAAAGTCACACATCTCACAAAGGATAGAGTTGGGATTTGAATCCAGATACATTTGAGCACTAAGCCACGGTTATTCTTTGCTGTTTTCAACAGCCTCAAGATTGTAATGCACATCTTATAATTCATGAAAACAAACAATCTCTGATAACTAACTCCAGCCCTGCACTAATATATTTTGAAGCAGGCAACTTTTATTTATTAAGATCTCCAGATAAACCTGTTTAGGTTTGCTATTTATTACTGTACTTCTTGCTCTGAAATGGGACTGGCTGGTAACTTGAAAAATGAATGGAAAATTGTGTCATTGTGCTCTGACTGGTTAAAATCCCTCCTTCCGGGCTGAAATGCTAGTGTACACTCTCAGTTCTTGCAGGCATTTATTCTGGAATTATTGTGCAGACCATTAAGCTTGGGGGTTTTCTCAGTCTTTGCAATTTCATAAGCTGTGGAGGCTCCACTGACCACAGAAGGCTGAGTAGTAAATGGATATGTATTGTGAATGGAATGCTTTTTCTAAGAGAATCTCTGTAGAGAAAAGCAAAAACAGGAGAATGTCAAACTTGATTCAGACCAACTAGGATCTTGTGAGCCCTCTGTTCACCTTTACAATATCTGGTAATGTCCCTTCTCTTCCAGAGTAGTTGTCAACTGTACCTTAAGATCACCCTGAGGAATGCTTGGTTCCCTAAGACATGCCTGGGGAGTGTCTAGGTCCTTTACACCTTACCTAGGTCCTTCCTAAGACCTCGGCTCCTCAGGTCTACATAGCTACCTATTCCATGCTGACTCCTTGCTGCCTGTTTTTCTCTCTAACACCTTCTGACTGGGCCTTTAAGTTACCATTTCTTTCTTTCTATGGCTGGACCTTCCAGCATTATTTTATGACAAGCTCACTACAGGCAGGAGGCTGACCCTTTACTTCCCATCCCTCAGCTCCCTCCTTTCTATGCTGTTCTCCATGGATTTCTCCCCCACGACTTGTGTTTGGGTATAATCGATTGCCAACCTTTGGTAAGAAGCACTGACTTCCCTGAAGCAACCTCGCTAAAAGGACCCCTATGGTGTGTCCAGTCATAGAAACAAGGGTTCCTGACCTTTATGGCTCTCCTCAAGGCAGTCATTCTACCAGTGTGTTCATGTATATGTGTATATGTATGCAAGCATGTGAATATGCATGCGTATGTAAAATGGATGCATACTTGCGTGTGTGTGTGCATGTATAAGTGTACATGTGTGTCTGAGTGCATACATGTGTGCACACATACATAAGAGTGTGTTTGTGTGCCCCTGTGCAGAGGTAGGGAAGACAGAGAGAGTGGGTGAATCCTTGACCAACTTTTCATCAGCATTACTTGGTCAATCTCGGAGAAGCTCCTTGGGAAGCTTGTGGCACCAACACCTAAAATGCAGGAAGCTGGTGAGACTAGGGAAGGAGGGCCAGGGCTGGAGGCCTGACAGCCAGCTATGGATGTTCCTGATCAGAAAGTACTTGTCGGACAGAAAGAAACATATCAGAAGCAATTACTGGTGATTCAAGAGATGGTGGGAGATTAGAAAATTACCAGCACCCTGGCATTTGCAGGAGTCGCCAAGGGACAGCGAGTGAAAAACAAATATTTTTCAAGTTGTTTGGCAGCACTTTATCCCACTCCCTGGTGGATGTGGGGATAAAGGGAAAGCAACCTCTCAGACACGCTTCTGTCCTCTCTGTGCCTCAGCAGGACTCATTTCAATTCTTTCTGGACACATGTTTGGAGTCACTTAAGGGGCAGTGGATGCAGCAACTGTAGTTCACTTCCCTAGTTCAAATTTTAGAGAGACCCTGAAGACATATCCTGATTTTCTTTGTTAATCACAAATGTTAAAATTAAAAAGCTACGGACATTTCCAGGAAAATTCAGCTAAAATATCAAATCAGTTGAAAATTCACGAATCTAGAAAACAAGAAATTGTCTCTATTTAAATGTATAAATACTTTTATTTAAATAAAAAGGAATGAGAAAACATAAAATGTCTGATCACAGACAATTATAAATGTAAGCTTATCCACAACTGCTCTCGGAGACGCATCCTTGCATGTCCCTGCCTCTTTCTCCTCCTTGCCTCCACCCCACACACCCACAGGCACACACTTATCACTGCTCTGGGCCACACTGGTCTTTTTTTTACTCCATAGATATGTCCCGCACCCTCCTTTCTCAGGGACCTTGCTGTCACTCTTCTATCTGCCTGGAATGATCTCCTCTCTCTACTTTCTTAGCTGACTATTGACCTCTGCACATTTCTTTAGCATACATCCTCCTGCCGAGAACTCATTCATTTGTGGTGTGACGATATCAGAATTTCTGGACTGATATTCAGATCTGTACAGCTTCTTTATGTGTGTAAGCTTGTTTATTTTCTTGTGCTGAAGATCTCACTCCAGCTGATTGAAGGTGGAGTTTAAAATGTGACTAAAATTATCTTGGTTCCTTTAAGTTTTGAACATTCTCTTTCTAATAAACTTAAAGTCACGTGATCTGAAAGACCAAAATAGATAACTCTTTATCGACTAAGATGGACCCTAAGGTTGAGAAAACAAGATTACCTACAGGTTGAGGGTTCAGGGCCCAGCTGGCAAGGCAAATTTCTACATTCTTAGGGCTTTAAATTCCCTACCAATAGGAGTTATCACACCCTTCCTAACTCTGACTTAAGACCCAGGTCACTACAATTCTAACTGGACAGAGGACCAGCCTTACAAACATTCTTTTCTGATAAGCAATTGCAGACTTTAAACCAGTTTCACCAGCATATAGAGGCTGTGCACAAATGGTCTTTGTGTCATAAAGAATTCCACCCTATTTTAATGCTAAAACCCTGCTCCAAAGTGAACATGGGATGTATGTTACATGCATGTTTACCCACTGTGCATGTGCTCTGCTCCCCTCATAAATATGTACAGCTTTTCCCCCAAACCAATTGAATACATATAATACCAACTCATGAGCCATGAAACCCAAACTGTCCTTCCCTTCTTTGAAGAAGGAATACCTTTGATACACAATGGAAACTGTCCCTTCCCAGCCTGCAAACTGGTATCATCAATTAAGCTCTTTTCTACTATTTACCCATCCCGCTCTTCTTTTGGATGACTTTCAAATTACATACGTTTTTATTAGGTCTTTTTCTTCTCTCCTAAATTTATTCCCTCCTCCCCCGACCTCTACCTAATAAGGTGTTTAGAGGTAGAAGAAGGTTTACATGTCCCCAAGGAACAAAGAAACCCGAAAGGTGATGTTATCAGGTTAAAAAGAAATTATTTAGGCAGATAATGAGTGGAAGAAAGTCCTTGGTAAGGTTTTCCTTTTAATGAAATTCTTTTTTTTCTTTTTTTTTTTTTTTCTTGAGACAGAGTTTCGCTCTTGTTGCACAGGCTGGAGTTCAATAGCGTGATCTCAGCTCACTGCAACCTCTGCTTACCGGGTTCAAATGATTCTCCTGCCTCAGCCTCCTGAGTAGCTGGGATTACAGGCATGTGCCACCATGCCCAGCTAATTTTTGTATTTTTAGTAGAGACAGGGTTTAAGAGCAGCCTTAAAAATCAAGCTGCAGACATAGATAATCAAGTTGGAAGCTTCTAGGGGTTAAAACCGGCAGCTATGTCCATAGAAGGCTACCTGGGGGCCAGCATGTTCAACATGACGGCTCCATCTTCCCTTTTCTTTGTCAACCACGTGTACAGTAAGGAACAGACAACATGGTCCGGGGAAGGTAGAGATCTCATCTGCATAATAAAAGATTACGGTAGGATGGCCAGCTTCTTCACATGCTATGCAAATGTCACAACTGGTTCAACCAATCTCTCAGGCCCTATATTAATCAGACATTACTTCCTCAAGCTTGTCTATAAAACCCCATGCGTTTCGCCATGAAACCAGAAGACCCACTTGGGAGCTCCTCTCTCTCTGCAGGAGAGAGAGCTATTCTTTGTTCTCTTTCTTTCGTCTATTAAGCTTCTGCTTTTAAAACCACTACCTGTGCGTACACGTCATTGATTCCCTTGGTGTGAGACAACAATCCTTCAGTATTTACCCCAGAAAATGACTCCGCTTCAGTGACTTGTCCCCAGTTGCCCTCAAAGTCCTCACTGGCCTCTCAGTCTCTTGTTCTGCCTGACGACCAGGCTTTCTGTACTTGTGTATACTCAGGTCAATCTGTGTTTTTCCAAGCTGTTGAATGTCATGCTACGTGCACTTCTGATGACTACAGATATTGCCATTGTCTTCAGCCATGATTCTCTGATACTCTGTGGTCTCCTTACCCATCCCAAGCCTCTCCTGGCCAGTGGCACTAAAGTACCATAGTGATAGTAAAGTACCATAGCATTGGGCATTGGAGCCAATTTGTGGATGAATCAGTCAGTTGAGGAATTCTCCAGCTAGAAGTAAGCACAGGGATCTGTATTCTAACTATAAGAAAAAGAATCACCAAACCTGGTTCTTTGAGCATGGCACGTGATTCACAGCATTTCCCGACTCCGGTGGCAGGTACGTGATCACAAGCATTTCTTTGGACAGCCCAGTGCAGCAGTAATAGTCTCTTGGATTTGCTGGCAGGAACAGCTGCATGTTGGCACACTTCCGCACCCCTATTTATCTAGAAGATGTGGTCAGATTTGCCAGTATCCAGAGGGCACTTTTGAAGGCTGACTTACACAGCACTGTGAGAACAATGAGGACTGGCCACCTGGAGTCTGGGGTTTATTATAGGAATAAGAATCTGAGGATCAAAGAAAGACATTCTCAGCATAGTGTAAGAGATTAAAATATGCCACCCCCAAACCTGCCACTTTGGCATAAGGATTATTTTGAACTAAAATATTTAAGATTCAATAGATGTAATAAAAAAGCCTTCCTAGGGCTTCTCTTTTCTGATTGAAAGCAGAAACTTTTGAAATATGAAGGCAGCCACCAATCTTCTCTCCTGGGGAAGTTTTATGACCATGAAGAAGATGAAAGTCAGCCTTGAGATGGACCTTTGCAAACAAGTCTTACTCCATTTGTCCCTCCATATATGTCCCTTCCCACAGTTTGCCACCTTTGGAATCCCAAAATCTTTGTTTTTTTTGTTTGTTTGTTTGTTTGTTTGTTTGTTTTGTCTTATTATTTCTCTGCAAATGTATTGTTTTTAATTAAGATGCTACTAATACATTAGTTCAGGTTCTGACCACCCTTCTGAGTGACTCATCATGGAGTTTCTGCTGTTAATCTGTCTTTTGTGAGTCTGATTTGCAAATTCATAGCTGGAAAACTTAGAAAAGTAGAAAAAAAAAGTGGTTTTTTTTCCCCTTCTCTGCAATAGCTGTCGTTTAATTCTAAATAATATTTACTACATATTCTTTCAGAAAACACTTGTTTTGATAGATTCTTGATATAGTTTCAAAACCAAACCCTGCCATTGAGGAGCTCACAGTGCAGTTGGGGAGATAGAAAGCAACTAAGATGTGATGTACGTATTGATTGAGTGCCTTGGAAAAACTAGTTCTAGGGGATGAGAGAAGTCTGCATAGGCTTTCCAGAGTTTTAATTCCTATGTAGTGTTGTGTATGATATCTTGATTCAGACAAGCATATGGTTAAATCACTGTTCTATCACTTACATAGAATAAAACAAATCAAGTCGTAAGTAAGGAAGGATTTTATTTAAAGGATTGTTGAATTGGGGGAGACATATTATTGCAACTGGGGGAGAGCAACTACTGCAGTAGGGAGAAGGGTCCCACCATGAGATCTGCAAGTGCCTCAAAGGTTAGGCAGAAAAGGGCTTTTCCTGTATACAGAGGAATAAACAAAGATAGAAAGAAATAGGATGAATGGATTGAGGTGGCAGCTGTCATGATCTGACAGGTGATCAGAGAGGTTTTACCTAGAGTAGCATAGTCTCAGGAGGGGCCAGGAGGAGGGACGGTATGCTGGCTCAGATTAAGGGTAAATCAAAGTTCAGGGATGTTGGGAAAGAAACAAAGATTGAATAAAATTCGTTCAAGTCATAGTAAGAGGTATTTTAGTCTACACTTGTCAGTTGGTACAGTTTAGCTAGTCATTTATGGGGCAAAGAATAGAAATTTGGAGAGCCCGTGCCTGCCATTTTCATAGGTAAACAAGGTTGGGCATCTGAGTCTGGCCTAAGTCATATCAGGAAGGATGGTCCTTCACAATAAGGCTGAAACACAAAGTGTGGGGAGATTTCTTAGTTTTTGCTGTTTTCCAGGAGCACAGTCTCAGATAAAATTCGATATTATCATTGAGCTTCAATTTCTTCATAGGAAAATTGGAATTAAAATGGTTCCTTTGCCAGAGTGGTTGTGAAGATCATAGATGCAACTTGTATAAAGGAAGAGAGCATGGTACCAGGCACATTTTAAGAGTCTAATAATAGCAGTCAACATTATTATTCTGATTCATTTTTGTTGTTGTTATTACTGCATTCTGGGCTTTGCTTTTATTAAAGCAATTTTTATTATCTATTTTACAACTAAATACAACTAACCAGAGTCTATAGCAAAGCATTTAGCAAAAAATTAAGTAGTAATTAATCTTAATGTGACCTCATTACTATGCAGGAGAGAGCCAGTGGCATTGGAAGCATTTGACAAAACAAAGGACATACCAGTCAAATCTTAAACTAACTTTCGAACATGAGTTCATTCAATGCATTCCCAGGAATCCATGCAAAGTGATTTGCAATCTAAATGAGAACAGGCCACTGGAGTATAGAGGCTAGAGACTCCTTTGTGAGACTAAAGAGCTGCCAACTCTCTGAGGGTTGTGCTTCTGGGTCTCCCTGTGTACTCAGACTCCTGCTAATGTGACCTCAATGGCTCTTTCTGCGAGCACTCAAATCCTCCCAGACCTTTCTCTCTCACACTGGGGATGGCGTTTCTCCTAACATCTTCTTATTGGTTTATAAAGGATTCCTTTGAGAATTTGTAAGGAGCCTTACATATTTCATGGGCTCATCTGCCTGTTTAATTATGTCTCCATGCAAAAAAAAAGCTTCTTGGCTAGGCATACATTTTACAATACGGTTACCTAAATATTTAAACAGCTGGGCTTCTCTGTATCATCAAGAACTGTGCCAGTCTTTCCTGAAGAGGAAAGGCTCAAAAGGAAGAAGCTGTGGAAATGTGTGTTTATTATATGTAGATCTCCATGTGTAAATAGGGTGACTGATTTTTATTTTTAAAGCTAGTTAAAACAAAACAAAACAAAAAGACTGCCCTTTGCCTGGTCTGTTTGGGGAGCTAGTTTGATATGCTGTAGTTGAGCTTTGGAGCAAAAGAGGCACAAATGAAAATCCTGATTTTATCATTTACCAACTGGACAAAACTATGCAAATCGTTTAGTCTCCTTGAGCCTTATTTTCCTCCTTTTAAAAAATGAGAGTAATGATGGTGCAATTCCTAACTCCTGGAAATCACTAATCTGTTCTCCATTCCCTTAATTTTTTCATTTCAAGAATGTTATATAAATGAAATCATATAGTATGTAATCTTTGGAGATTCATGCTTTTTCACCACTTTATTGAGGTATGATTGACATACAAATAGCTGCATATATAATATATATACAACTTGATGAGTTAGGAGGTAAGTATACAATGATGAAAGTGTCACCAGAATCTTTGTCATAAACATATTCATCACCTCTAAAAGTTTCCTCCCATTGGATTTATTTATTATCATTATTATTTTTATGTGTGATAATACTTAATATAAAATATATTCTCTTAGAAAATTTTTAAGTATATAACACACTATTGCTAACTATATAAATTATGCCATGCAGTAGATCTCTAAGTCTTATTTGTGTCACATAATTGAAAGTTTTTACCCTTTAACTAATATCTCCCCCATTGCCCCCTCCCCTCAATCCCTGGAAACCACTATTATCTCTTCTTCTCTGAGTTTGACTATTTTACGTTCCTCATACGAGTGGGATCACATAGTATTTGTTCTTCTGTGTTTGGCTTATTTCACTTAGCATAATGTCTTCTAGGTTCATCCATGTTGTTACAATTAGCAGAATTTTCTTCTTTTGTAAAGCTGTGTGATATATGCAGACAATGGAATATATATGTGATAGGTATTCCACATGCATATATGGTATATATATCCATGATATGTAAATAAAACTATTTTTAAGCTAATTAAATGAAAAAGAATGTCTGCCCTTTGCAGACATTTATCCATTCATCTGTGGATGAACACTTAAGTTATTTCCATATCTTGTCTATTGTGACTAGTGCTGCAATGAATATGAGAGTGCAGCTATCTCTTGGAGATCCTCATTTCAATTCCTTTGGATGTATACCCAAAAGTTAGATTGCTGAATTATATAGTAGTTCTGTTTTTAGTTTTAACCCATAATAATCCCCTGAAGATTCATCCACGTTGGTAATTATATTTTTAAAAATAAACGTATAGCTGATTATTAAATCAACTTGATCCATCCAATCTTAGTAAGGAGTTAATTCCCTCCAGATGGTTCATACAAAGGGACTTTAATGAAGAGATTAGTGCTAGAGGTGAGGGCAGCAGTAAAGAAGCCAACAAAGGTTATGGACACACCTGGGGGCAAGCAACGTGGGAGCCATGGACATCCCTAAAGCTGAAACAGAAGGGGAAAATACCACATGACCAGATCCCAGAGAGTGGCACAGCTGGAAAAGGAGGAGTGTTGTGGTGGGAGCAGGGATCAGGGAAAGACATAGCTACTGCAGATTGCAACTGGGAGAGCATGTCCTGACCTCTCCCCCTGCTCCCCCAGTTTTCCCGCCTAACTTTGGCTGAACCTAACAGGAAGTCAGCAAACCAGGAAATCCACACAAAGCAGTCTTTGGAAGCCAACTTCCTTGAGTATAGAGCAAGGCAAAGAAGGGCACAGATAGATTTTTAAGCCAAACAGCAAACAACCAGCACAACAAATAGTGATGCAAATTTGTTCATTCAACAAATATTTTTTTAAAGTCCACTATTTGCAAAGCTCAATTCTCAACATTGCAGAAACATAGTAAACTAGAACACTGGAGCTTTTGTCCTTAATTTCTAGTAGGCAGAGACAACCAATAGATATGTGTATTTATAGATATTATAACATATTTATTAATGTAAATGCTAGAAAGAAATGAGAAAGATGATTTTGGAAAAAGTAGGCACACTGCTGAAGTAATGCCTTTGAGTGGGGGAGAGGTGATGGGATCTAAAGCTCAAGAGATGTGTTGGCCTTAAATAGGGACATGGGCAGTGCAACTGTAATACCAGCCTGAGAGGCAAAATCAATGGGAACAAATAAGTGTAGGATTGCAGATGCAGTGGATGGAACATACAGACGTTCTGTTCTATTGGTTTATTTTCTTAGTGAAAATGAAGCAAGCTGAGAGGAAGGATAATTAAAAAGGAGTTGGAGGTTTTGGGAAAGAAAAGATGTGAAAAAGTATCTAGGAGAGTTGAAGTGTAAATGGACTAAGTTGTAGGAGTCTTTTAAAAATTCTTGCCCACGCTGTATCCCAGACCAATTAAATCATAATCACAGGAGTGAAACACAGGCATGAGCAATTTTTGAAGCTCCATAGTTGACATCCATGTGCAGACAAGTTTGGCAATCACTGGACTATGGAAAAGAAGCGTGACGGTTTGGCAACACTGAGGTGAGAGGTCATGACTTTAACGTGAGACCGGTCAACATGGTCATTTTTTCTCACCAGTTTTGATGGCATGTGTGTAGGTAGAGTGGACTGTGGCTTATATTTAACCATGGTCGAGTTTAACTAGATAAAGATGATGGACACAGAGGAAGACAAGAGAGCTTAGGTGTATGGTAAAAAGTTGATGAATATGATGAAATCTGGGCTGTTGGTTGGGAAAGAAAGGACTTGCCTGTGACAGTGACAAGTCAGCAGGATGATAAGTCTGTAGGCTCCTATGAGGTCAAATTTCTGGAGCCGGTGTACTAGAAGGAGTGAGCTGGAAAAGTAGAAGATGATGATCAGATTTTAGTGTGCATGGAACTGAGATTGTAGAGTGGGTACAATTCCTGGTAATGCTAAATTTCAGAGCATGAGCACATTAGTTGGTGGCTGATATGGACTAAAAGACAGAATATTAAGGAGAGCAGGTTAAAGAACTCAAAGTTGAATACATTATAGAGGTCCTATGGGTGGATGCTGAAATCCTCAAGAAATATGTCATGACTAGTATTAGATACAGAGGCATGAAGCCAGATGCAAAAACAACAACAACAAAAAAAAAACAAAAACAAACAAACAAACAAACAAAAAGTTATATTTAAAAGTAATGTGTGTCGGAGCAAATCTGAAAGAAACTTTCCATTGTCTATATGGAACTATAGAGCAATGATTAGAAACAGATTTTTGGAGCCCATCTGACCTGATACTGGTTATACCACTTAAGCTTTTTGCTGATGATTTACCCTTTTTGAGACTCAATTTATTCATGAATCAATATAGATGATAATATCCTTCTAATCAGCTCTTTATGAGAAGTTAACTGATGTGGAGACTGGAAAGTGCTCAGCACCTTGCCTGGCATTACTACTTGGGTTGTTATTCACATTTCTTAATTATCCCTGATTGTTCTCAGTCTATAGTGACTCCTGGCTTACACCAAGAGCAAAGTTCTCAAACTCAAATGTGCATCAGAATTACCTTGAGGGCTTGTAAAACACATTGGCCAGCCTCAATCCCAGCGTTCTTGTTATATGGTGGAGCCCAAGAATTTGCATTCGTAAAGTGTTCCCAGGTGAGGCTGATTCTGCTGGGCTGGGGGGCCACATTTTGAGAACAACTGCTGGGGTGGACCCTAGAAGCTGTGCTCTAACAAGCCTCCATGTGATTTTCATTACAAGCTCAAGTTTGAGAACTGCTCTAAGGATTAGTAAAGCTATTACACTTATTCCTTGTTGCCTAGTTCATCTCAGTATGTCTCTAAATGTTTCGATCATGGTGGCGTCAAAACTCTCCTTTCCCCTACCCCCAAGAAAAATTGATTTATCTGTTTCTCCTCAGGCCCTTTCTTGCTTAGTTGTCTAAATAATTTTCCACATGGCTTGGTAAAAATTGGAAAAGAATGTTTCTCACCAAGTGGATTTAAGTGATTTTTCAGGCTTTCAAAGGAAGTATGCTTTTCACTTCCATCCATTTCTAATGCTAGAAATGGTAAGATTTAAGCATCAAAGCCTTTACCATAGGCTGTCCATTATCTGGGAGACAAAAGAAAAATCAGAAACTTGAAAATAAAAGTGCTGGTGTCATATCCTTTCAATATCTTATAGAAGTGAAGATCATTCAAAGATTGTACAGGAGAATATAGTTAGTTCATCTCATAGTTTAATAGTCGTTAAAAATTACAGATTTAATGAAGTTATTTGCAAACTTGTATTTTTGTCCAGAAGGGATGCAAATAACTTTCATCCAAAGGAATAGATTATCCCCAAAATTATAGTCTACTGGACAGTAAACAGCTTATTTAAGAGTAACAATTTTTAACACTTCTTTGTTAAGTTGCCTATAAACACTCCTAGTTTTTAAGTGTTCTTTGAACTAGCCACATCTTGCCAGTTCCCTCATTAGTTAATAAATTTTAAAGTCTTTGACACGTGCTCATTTTATATTTGCCTGAGAGTCATGATTTTGCATGTCTGAAAATTATACTTTAACACCATTCACTGAATAACCCATTTGAAATTGTCTTGAGAGGACTAGGCTTAAGACTTGGTGCACATGATGACTCTGTGGCATAAATGTATCACCACTAGTTAAATTTTACTGTAATCAGTTCAAAAATCCAATATAGCAAAGGACAACAAAATGCATCAGGACAGGAAAACAAAGAATCACGGTTTCCCAGGTTGCCCCAGTTTCCTTACAGGAGAGATACTCAGGTAGTGGCTATTTAGGTGTCCTGCCTTTCCAGGACAAAGTCCTGCCAGAATGCAAGAATCCCAGGGTGAGTGATCCTATCACCTGCAACGCTTTTGCTAAGCCATATCCCTGGACTAGGATGAAGTTTTAGTAGCTTCTGACTATGTAGCTTCTGGTATCCTCTTGCTGTACTGTCTTCGGGTTCTTTTTAGTAACCACTCATTACACGTCTGGTCACATTGTAACCATGCAGCAATGACCAGCCAGGGGCGTCCACTAGAATCTCCTGCATTATAAGGAGCATGGCAGGCTCAGCCACACTATTTCTATCCACTCATCTCTTAATCAAATTCAGATTCTCAGATGAAGTAAATACTTTTTAAACAAACATACGAAATTCCACAATGGAGAATGCTCATTAAAACCTTATTGTCTGAAATACAAATTAGCTATGATTTCAGAAAATGAGAATATCAATCCAAAGAACATTTGAGAGAAGGAAATTATTTATGGAAATTCAGAAAAAATTACAGAGCTAAGAGATAGTAAAAACAATGAATAATCCAAAATATGGTTGCTTATGAAGTCAAAATTTAAAAAATACATAATTAAGTTTAATTAAAATAAGACATCGCCATTACATAGGGTATATCATACATCATAATGGATAAAATGATTAAATTATAATGGATTTCTCTCACAGTTTTGTGATCAAGTTAGAAATAGCAATGAAAGGGATCATGTTCCATAAAACAGTCCAACTAGTACTACAATAACAGCAAAACTAACATCAAAATTAACATAGTAAGAGGTAAAAAACCTGAACAGAGCAACTGAGAAAATAAAGTTGTTAAAGATTATCCACAGCAATGAAGGTGAACAGTGTGAGAGGGATTTTCCACATTATTCTTTAGCAATTTCAGTGTCAATTATTCATTCCAAGTCATGGGTCAAAAAGGTAGTTACCCGTCATAACTATAAGGCAATGGCCAACTCAATCCCCAGAGCTGCTGAAGTTTTACAAAAGTAGAAGTGAATTGATTGTAGTTAGCTATAGATATGACAATCTAAATAAACTACTCTAAATTAAGCAATATAATAGGAAAGTAATAAATCAAATTGTGAATGCAATCCCAATGCAATATTTAACAATTCATAAATATTACACAATAAATTAGTAATTTAAAGAAAACAAATTATATCACTTTTATAGGTATGTAAAAGAAATTTGGGTAATTCTTAACTCATGCCAATAAATAAATATTTTTTTAAAGATAACATTCTTCTTTAAGCTTTTAAACTTTTTTTAAATTAGAGATATCTTTGTTTTCTGAATAAAAACATATAAACATTGTTTATAGAGCTGTGCTGTCATAGATGCAGGTGGAGTTGACCCACAGCCTTTAGGTCTTCCAGTTGGTGCCTGAGTTTCTATAAGCAAGATACTTATTCACCAGCAATTTATATCACATGGTTCCAGTACCAGAGGAAGACCATGCAGATAGAGGCAGCAGCCCATTGAGGTATCTGTAGAAATGAGAAAAGTCCAGAAGGATAACCAAATACTGACAGGAGAAAGATGAGCACTTTTCCTGGTGATACTATTTTGCCCTGGCAAGGTCAACGCCAAGTTGCCCAAGCTACTAGTAAACTTCTTTCTGAGGAAAATATCATCACAACTGTCTCCACTGCAGGTGAAAACTAGACTAGTTTGATTCCAAAATGTGTGTATGTTCCAGGCAGGATCATCTGTGGTATTATTCTACTTACATATGTTTAGATATTAACCAAAGCTGCTTCCAGATCATTAAACTAAAACAGACTAATGGAAGGTGCTATAACAGCATCCTCTATTCTGTCACCATATCCTCAAGCTCATTGTAATGCAGAAAAAAATGGCCTCTGAGGAATAGTGCAGGTAATAACTAAGCTTATGACTTGGTTATGTGTCAATGGATTCCTTATCACCTTTGCTTGCATTTCCTTACACAGCATCTTTAGAATACGGTTATAGTCTTACCTGGGCATGTAAAAATGTTTATTGTGACAAGATTACTAATCCCCCATTAAAAACAGGTAAGCAGGGTTTTCTTCTTCTTAATTTTCATCTATGTAATAATCAATTTTATGTTTTCTTCTTTCTTCATATTTTACAAATATCTACCTGGTAATATTTACAATAATGATGGCCTAAACAAACAAATTGAAATAGACCAGAAAGCTAAAGTTGTTCCACAGTTTGTGAGCTCCTAGGATCTATGAAATATCTAGAGTTAAGAGAAACATTACTAGCAAGAGCAATGAACAAACTCAGGTTGCATTAAATGCAAAAGAACCTAGGGTCTTTATTAACAAATAACTAATATCCAGAAGGAAACTGTGTGGAGATCTAACAGCTGGTGGTCAAGGTCAGATCTGGCTGGTTATCAATCACGACCCCATGCCCCAGTAATCCTGAAGAAGTTGTAAGAATGAGATTAATTTTCAAGTTGAAAGAACATTTAAACAGACTGTACACATTTTGTCCATAGAGACACAGTTACATGCTACTTTTAAACCTTACATCTAAGAAAAATACCAAAATTGCTCTGATTATTGGGATACAATTTAAAAAGATGTTTCAGGTTGCTGACAAACTAGTTGAAATTGAGAAACTGTATGCTGTGATTGAAGAGTGCAGAAAACTAGACAAAATTGAAATTTTTTCAATTTATGAGCACGAGTCCGTGTAAAGGACTGTGAAAGGCTAATTGACAAATGTTTTTCCTACAGGGGAAGAAGACAATCAGAATGACATGCCTACAATTGTTAACCTTTACATTTTGTAGCAAAGGCAAAAAAGTTTCATTTGGTATAAAATTTTTCAATTAATATGTAATTAGCAGGGAAAAAAAGAAAAGAAGGAAGGAGGCAGGAAAAATAGCTCATAAGAAAAATATTACAATATAGAAGTATCAAAGTGGAAACTCAAAGTATGTCACAACTTTACCTCACCTCTACTTCGAAAGAACAGTTGTGTAATAATTGGATATTAATATGTTTAACTTGCATAGTATAAATTTACATTTTATACAGTATAACTGATATATGTTACATATATAATATGCTATATTCTATTTTTTTTCTGTTTTTCATTACACAAAGAAAGGCTTACAACAAAAATTCCCTATTGTTTTTTTTTATTTTAAAATGTATCATGGACTTGTGCTTGTGGGAAGAAAAAGTAAATATACGTTTCCCTATTGTCCCATTATATACAACTAAAAACCCTGGATATTATATATATAACACAACCTAAGAAGACTCTGAAAGACAGAAAGAAGAATGCAGACTGGCTGGGCGTGGTGGCTTACACGTGTAATCCTAGCACTTTGGGAAGCCAAGGTGGGCAAATCACTTGAGGTCAGGAGTTCAAGATCAGCCTGGCCAACATGTTGAAATCCCGTCTCTACTAAAAATACAAAAATTAGCTGGGCGTGGTGGCAAGTGCCTGTAATCCCAACTACTTGGGCGTCTGAGGCAGGAGAATTGCTTGAACCTGGGAGGCGAAGGTTGTAGTGAGCCGAGAACCCGCCATTGCACCCCAGCCTGGGCAGCAGAGCAAGACTCCATCTGAAAAAAAAACAAAAGAGTGCAGACTTTGGGACCTCAGGACCCAAAGACCAACATGGTGGTTTTCTCTGTATGTTTTGTTTTCTTTTGTCTCCTATAGACTACACTTGGAGCCCAGAAACACCAACAAGCAATGAGAAAAAAAAGAAAATCTACTTTCTCTACCTAAAGCACTAGGAAAGGAACAGCACAAAAAGGCAGCAACCTTTTCAACAATAATTGTTCTACCTCAAAAATCCCCACAGAAAAATCTGCAGCCACGTCCCCACCTTTGCCAGCAAAGACTAAGTAGGGAGCCTAGACTTTCACTCTTGCAAGGTTGCAATGAAGCACCCTAACACAACCCCTGCACATTTTACTTTGACAACTTAGAAAACTGAACAAATTCCATGAAAAATGCAAGCTAATACAACTCACCTAATATAAAATAGATAATTTGATAACCTATAGCAATTATGAAAACTGAATTTGTAACTAAAAATCTCCCCCCCAAAAAATCTCCAAGATCAGATAGTTTCATTGGAGAATTCAACCAAATGTTTAAAGAAAAATTAACACCAACTCTTTACAAACTTTGCCAAAAAATAGAGAGAAAAGAAGACTTTCCAAATGATTTTATGAAGCTATCGTTATTCTAATATCACAACCAGACAAGAACAATATAAATAAATAAATACATACATACATACATGCAAAACTACAGATCGATAACTCTCATGAATGTAGAAGTAAATATCTTTAACAAAGCAGAATTCAGTGAAATATATATAAAGACTAAGTGGGATTTATTTTAAGGATGCAAAGATGGTTCAATACGCCAATATCAATTAATTGAATCCACCATATTAACAGGCTAAAGAAGAAAAAAAAATCAATCAATGCAGAAAAAGGCATATGACAAAGTTTAACACCCATTTATGATAAAATCTCTCAAAAAAATAGGAATACAGGGGAACCACCTTAATTTCATAAAGAAGACCTACACAAAAGCTGTCCTATCATTATACTTAATGGTGAGAGACTGAACGTTTCCTCCCTAAGCCCGGGAAAAAGTCAGGGATACCTGCTTCCACCACTGTTATTCAACCCAGTGCTTGAATTTCTAGCCAGTGCAATAGGAAAATAAAAAGAAATAAAAGAGGTACAAGTTAGAAAGGAATAAATTAAACTATTTCTGTTAGCAGATGACATTAATACATACATACATACAAAATCTCAAGGATTCTACCATAAAAAATAGAAATAATAAGTGAGTTCACTAAGGTCATGGGATACAAGATAAGCATACAAAAATCAATTGTATTTTTATATACCATCAGTAAACATGTCATCATTGGAATTACAAATATGATACCATTTATAATGTCTTAAAAATATGAAATATTTAGATGTAAATCTAGCAAGACATCCTCAGGACTAACATGCTTAAAACTACAAAGCACTGATTTGAAAACAAAGTCACCAAATGTCTAAATAAACAAAGAGACATACTGGGTCCATGTATTGGAACACCATGCAGTACAGATGTCAGTTCTTTCTCAAATTGATAGATAGGTTTGATGAACTCCCTATCAAACTTACAGCATGATTTTTCTATATACACACAAAATTATTCTAAAATTTAAATAGAAAAGATCAGGAACTACAACAGTTAAAACAATTGTGAAAAGAATAATAAATTAAAGGCAATCAGCCTGTCCAATTTCAAGACTTATATAACTATGGTAGTCAAGACTATATGAAACTGGCAGAGGCATGGTTACATAGATCAATACAAAAGGATAGAAAACTCACAAACACACACACACACATATGCCTAAGTGTTCTTGAAAACAGTGCAAAAGCAATTGTATTGCTTTGTCCATTGGTGTTGGACAAAATGGATCAGCATAGGCAAAACAAAGCTTGACTTAAATCTCACACCTAAAAAAAAAATTAGCCCAAAATTAATCACAGATTTAAATTTAAAACCTAAAACTATAAAACTTTTAGAAAGAGAAAATTTTGGAGATCTAGGTCTACCTAAAGTGTTCTTCAACTTGAAATCAAAAGCGTGATTTATAAAACTAAAAGCTGCATTTTTTTAAACCGATAAACTTTATTAAATTAATAAACTGCGCTTTATTAAATTTTAAAAAATTTGTTCTATGAAACTATATTAATATGATTATGAAGTAAGCTACAGAGTGGGGAGAAATATTTGCACACCACATAACTGACAAAGACTCACATCTGGAGTATATAAATAACTGTCAAAACTCAACAGTAAAAAATGCAATTAGAACATGAGCAAAAAATATTGAGATATTTCACTGAAACCGATACACAGATGCAAAAAAGGTACATAAAGAAATGTTCAACATCATTAATCATTAAGGAAATGAAAATAAAAACCAAACAAATATTGCTACATACATCTCAAAATGACTGAAATAAAAAATAATGGCTGGGCGTGGTGACTCACTCCTGTAATCCCAGCATTTTGGGAGACCGAGATGGGCGGATTGTCTGAGGTCAGGAGTTTGAAACCATCCTGGCCAACATGGTGAAACCCTGTCTCTACAAAAAATATGAAAATTAGCTGGGTGTGGTGGTGGGCGCCTGTAATCCCGCTACTCGGGAGGTTGAGACAGGAGAATTGCTTGAACCCGGGAGGTAGCCGGGGTGATAAGAAACTTCATTTCAAAAATAATAGTAATAATAATAATGACAACACCATATGCCAGCAAGGATGTGGAGAAACAATCACTCATACATTTATGGTGGGAATAGAAAATGGTGTAGTCACTCTAGGAAAACAAAATCTTGGCAGTCTTATAAAATTAAACATGCAACTACCATGCAACCCAGTAAATGCACTGTTAGGCATTTATACTAGAAAAATGAAAACCTATGTTCACACGAATACTTGTATGTGAATGTTTATCACAGCTTTCTTTGTAATAACTCAAAACTATAAGAATCATCCCTGATATTCTTCAACAGATGACTGGTTAAATAAACAGTGATATATCCATACTATGAAATACTACTCACCAATAAAAAGGAACAAGCTACTAAAACATGCAACAAACTGGAGAATTGCCAGAAAATTGAATTATGCTGAGTGAAAAAAAGCCAATCCCAAATGTTTACATACTACAGTAAATTTTGTGTGTGTTATGTGTATATATATACACATACATATACAGAATCATACTATTTTGTATATGAAATACCTAACAAAATTATAAAATGGAGAACAATGGTCATGATGGGTTAAGCAGAGGTGAAGGTAAGAGGAAAGTGGGGATGACCATAGAAGGGTAACATGAGGGATCCTTTTAATGATGGAGTGTTCTGAATATTGACTGTATCAATGTCAATATCCTGGCCATGAAATTGGACTATAGTTTTGCAAGAAGTTATTGTTGGTAGAAACTGGGTAAAGGGTACAAAAGATCATCTGTATTATTTTTCATAACTATATGAACCTAATATTATCTCAAAATAAAAGTTTAATTTTTATTAAACTTTTAAAAAACCTTAATTAGCAGAAAGTAATAATCAAGGGATTAATTGTAATATTAAATTTTTCCATATCTTTCTGAGATGAGACCCAGGAATGGAACTATCTCTCATATACACTTCCTCTCTCTTGCAGAGAGGCATTCAGATATGTATCATATAAGATTTGCAATAATACGCTGTGTTCTAGATTTTCTTAATTTCTAATTTTTTCCTTTTGTACTCATAACATCTTTGTATAACATTAAAATTTTTCTTTCCATTTTTCCTGGTAACCCAGTGCTTACTGAAGGAATGTGGGCTCTCTCTCAGTTCACAGACACCAATATTTCCTGTGAACTGTATCCACAAGTCCCTATACTTTTCTTTTTCATGTATTACTTTATAATGATACTCGAGTCTTCAGGAACCCAAAGAGAAGTATTATAATCTTTTCCAAGTACTGTTTCCCATAAGCCTGCATTCCTACGTTTTTTAATTCTCTAGGCCTTAACATTTATGACCTTAATGAAAATATTAAAAAAGTTATTTTCTATGCTTTATTTTCTTGATAAATTAGGGCTTACCTGATAAGGATTTGTGATGAGTGTTGGTACCCAAATCCATCCCTCATGTCTCCTTCTCTTCAGAAGCCTTGGGGAGGCTACCCACAAACAGTAATGGCCAGTGAAAAACAAAGTGCTACTTTTTTCAGCATTGGAAAAGCGCTTCATACCATAGTCGATGCTCTGCTATAAAAGTCCCTCATTGAAACATGGTAGAGTCCAAAAGACCTCAGTCATGCCTCTTGCTTCTCCCACGTAGGCCCTTCAGAAAGAGCATGATCTTATAAATACATCTACCAGAGATGGATAAGCCATAACCAAGATGCTAGGATGGTAGTGCTCACCTTGAAGAGGCAATGAAACTGGATTAATATGAAAACTTAACCAAAATTGCAGCTAAAAAGGTCATTAACTTGTTCTCTTAGGTGTTTAATTTTTTAGTACTAAATTATCATTTTATTATCATTATCTGAGATTAATTAAGTAAACAAATCAGAACTATTAATGTATTTTTCCCAAAGAAAGTTGTTGGAGGAAATGACTATCAGCACTTTATTTGGCTTACTCAATTTACTTTTAGCAATAATAAAGCATTTGGAAATTTTCAAACAGAAGTCATTATAGGCAATAGAGAATTTATCCAAGTAAAATTCTATTTAAAAATAGACCCCTTAGGGAATATTTTCAGCATCATGCAAGACAAAGAGGTCTGCTTTCACCATTACTCTAGAATGACATTATACTGGAAATCCTAGCCAATGTAATAAGTCAAGTAAAAGGAATAAGATGGATCAGAATGAGAAGAGAATATTTTCAATATTTTCACATTGTATTCTATTTAATTCTGAGTAACTAAAGCAATCACCATGGTTCAAAATTTAGGTAGAAAGAAGTACGTAGTAAAACATCTTTCTCCCATCCCTATCTCCAGTCTCAATTTCCTTCCCTGGAAAAATTATATTATTAGATTTTTTCTTATCTTTCTATATATAGTTTATATACACGTGTTCAGGAAAGATTTCTCTTTTTTTGCAACAGGATCTCACTCTGTCACCCAGGCTGAAGTTCATTGGCACAATCTCTGCTCACTAAAGTTTTTTTTTTGTTTTTTTTTTTTGAGACAGAGTCTCGCTCTGTCGCCCAGGCTGGAGTGCAGTGGCGCGATCTCGGCTCACTGCAAGCTCCGCCTCCCGGGTTCACGCCATTCTCCTGCCTCAGCCTCCCGAGTAGCTGGGACTACAGGCGCCCACAACCGCGCCCGGCTAATTTTTTGTATTTTTAGTAGAGACGGGGTTTCACCGTGGTCTCGATCTCCTGACCTTGTGATCCGCCCGCCTCGGCCTCCCAAAGTGCTGGGATTACAGGCGTGAGCCACCGCGCCCGGCCACTCACTGAAGTTTTAACTTCCTGGGCTCAGGTGATTCTCCTAGCTTAGCCTCCTGAGTAGCTAGGACTACAGTTGTGTATGCCACCATGCCTGGCTAATTTTTGTATTGAAAGATTATTTCTAATGATACACTTCATATTTGAGCAGCAATAAGTTTTCTCCCTGTGGCTGATTCCTATTCAAATGGTGGCTGGCGCTTAGAGTTGCTCTAAGGTGAACACTCCAAATAATGCCAAGTCTGAAGTGAGAGAAATGATTCATGTGGTTAGCAACGTCTCCTATGGGCAAGATAGCCAATGTGTCAACCTGTAGCATATTTTATATTCCTGAATTGTCATTCATTAGTTATTAGGGGAACTAAGCAAAACACAGCATCTCCAAGTGACCAACACACACCATACAATTGTTAAGGCAAACTAAAAAGCATAATATAATCCAAGAAAGCTAGATAAACATCCATAACTGTGATTGTCACCTGAATGACTTCAATTCCCCCTTCCATAACAGAAGCCAGGAGAAGGATGAAAAAGGGAAATGATTGTGGAGAGGAAGTTGTCTCCTGTCTATAGAAAGAGACAAAAGAATGATAACAGACTCAGAAGCATTCCCTGCCATAGATACTCCAGGATTTATAGATAACAAGAGGAATGGCAGCCATCTGCCCAGTTCCAGGGACTTCTGTCTTTGTGTAACTGTCCCCGTCCCATAACTATCAGGACCCTTTGTATCTTCCTCGACCTGTGAGTTGTGCAGTTCAAATGCTGTCTTTAAAAATCTCTAAAACAAATTTATAGCCAAAAATTAAGTAAGTTTACTCCAAGGACCTATGTATCCCAGAATAATAATTCATATATTTTTCTATTTTACAGCTAAAATTATACCTAGATTTATTGTACAAGTGAGTTTATCAACAGGCATCACAGTGAATACCTCATAGGAGCATGGCATAAATTCAATAGAAGGCATTTAAATTAGTCCAGAAAAATAGACAATATTCAATATGCTAATTATCAGGTTTTCAACAAAATAAAAATCCAAAGTTAAGCACATTTTCTTATAAATTGGCAATTTATAAGAATTTGTTATAGTGAGTTAGATCTCAGAACTTGCTACAATGAGTTAGATCCTTGAACAACTCTAAATCACTCCAATCTCACATCTCTTATGAGTCTCACTTTTTTAATGTATCAACAAGATAGATAAGATTATCCCATAGAGACCACAAAACTATGGACCTAGAACCAAGACATTTAGTACAGCTCCACGTTTGTTAAGTGACAGGATATTTCCAGTCATATCCAGTCATATATCACAAGACTTTGTAATGGTGGGAAAGATGGAACAAAGAGAACAAAATAAATGCTTGTTTTTACCACTTCTATTCAATGTAGTACTGCCAGGGCAATTAGGCAAGGAAAAGAAATAAAAAGCATCAAATTTGGAAAGGATTAAATAGTTATCTTTGTTCATACCCACACAGCTGTTAAAACTAAATAAAATAATTCTACAAAGTTACTCACAAAAATTATTTGTTTTCATACACTAACAATAAAAACCCCAAAAAAGAAATTAAGAAATCAATTTGACTTACAATGGCATCATAAAGAACAAAATACTTAAAAAATACTTAAGCATAAACTTAACCAAAGAAGTGATGAAAAACTTACACATTGAAAACTACAAAATGCTGCTGAAAATAATTAAATATAGCACAAATAAGTTGAATGACATCTCATGATTAAGGGTTTGAACACTTAATATTTTTCAAATGTTGATACTATCCAAAAGATTTCACAGATTTAATGCAATCCCTATGAAAATCTCAAAGCCTTTTTTTGCAGAAATACAAAAATTTATCCTAAAATTTATATGAACTCTCAAGGGACCATAAATAGCCAAAACAATCTCGGAAAAGAACAAAGTCAGAGGCCTCACACTTTCTGATTTTAAAACTTACTACTAAGCTACAATAAACAAAAGAGTGTGGTACTGACATAAAGACAGACAGACATATAGACCAAAGCAATAGAATAGAAAGCCCACACATATATACTCAAATGATTTTCAACAAAGTTTCCAAGACTATTCGGTGGGAAAGGAGCAGTCTTTTCAAGAAATGGTGTTGGGAAAACTGGATAGTCACATGCAAAAGAATGATGTTGGATCCTTACACTACACCACATAAAAAGTTAACCTGAAATGGATTAAAGACCTAGATAAAAAAGCTAAAACTATAAAACTAACAGAAAAGAACATAACAGGAAATTTTCATAATATTGAATTCAACAATGGTTTCATGAATATAATAAATGCACAAGCAACAAAAGAAAAAATATATAAATTGGACTACATCAAAATTAAAAACCTTTGTGCATAGAAAGGCACTATCAATAGAGTGAAAGGCATCTCATAGACTGGAAAAGTGTATTTTTAAATCTTATGTCAGCTAAGGGATAAATATCCAGAACATATATTTATCCTACAACTCAACAACAATAAAACAAACAGCCCAATTAAAAATGGACAAAAATCTCTCTTTTTTTTTTTTTTTTTTTTTGAGATAGAGTCTTGCTGTGTCACCCAGGGTGGAGTGTGGTGGTGCAATCTTGGCTCACTGCAGCCTCCACTTTCAGGGTTCCAGTATTTCTCCTGCCTCAGCCTTCTGGGTAGCTGGGATTACAGGCACACGCCACCATGCCCACAGCTAATTTCTGTATTTTTAGTAGAGACAGGATTTCACCATGTTGGCCAAGCCAGTCTTGAACTCCTGACCTCAGGTAATCCTCCTACCTCAGTCTCCCAAAGTGCTAGGCTTACAGGTGTGAGCCATCGTGCCTGGCCTTAAAAATGGACAAAAATCTTAAATAGACATTTCTTCAAAGAAGATATGCAAATGATTATTAAGCACATGAAAAGATACTCAATATTAATAATCATTACAGAAATGCAAATCTAAACCATTATTAGAATGACTATTATAAAACAAAACAAGTGTTGGTGAGATTGTGGAGAAATTGGAGGCCTGCGTAGTATTGGTAGAGATGTAAAATGGAATCGCCATACTGTTTTCCATAATGGTTGAACTAATTTACAATCCCACCAACAGTGTAAAAGTGTTCCTATTTCTCCACATCCTCTCCAGCACCTGTTGTTTCTTGACTTTTTAATGATTGCCATTCTAACTGGTGTGAGATGGTATCTCATTGTGGTTTTGATTTGCATTTCTCTGATGGTCAGTGATGATGAGCATTTTTTCATGTGTCTGTTGGCTGTATGAATGTCTTCTTTTGAGAAATGTCTGTTCATATCCTTTGCCCACTTTTCGATGGGGTTGTTTGTTTTTTTCTTGTAAATTTGTTTGAGTTCTTTGTAGGTTCTGGATATTAGCCCTTTGATGAGTAGATGGCAAAAAGTTTCTCCCATTCTGTAGGTTGCCTGTTCACTCTGATGGTAGTTTCTTTTGCTGTGCAGAAGCTCTTTAGTTTAATTAGATCCCATTTGTCAATTTTGGCTTTTGTTGCCGTTGCTTTTGGTGTTTTAGACATGAAATCCTTGCCCATGCCTATGTCCTGAATGGTATTACCAAGGTTTTCTTCTAGGGTTTTTATGGCATTAGGTCTAACATTTAAGTCTCTAATCCATCTTGAATTAATTTTCGTATAAGGAGTAAGGGAAGGATCCAGTTTCAGCTTTCTACTTATGGCTAGCCAATTTTCCCAGCACCATTTATTAAATAGGGAATTCTTTCCCCATTTCTTGTTTTTCTGAGGTTTGTCAAAGATCAGATGGCTGTAGTTGTGTGGTATTATTTCTGAGGACTCTGTTCTGAGATTCCTCAAGGATCTGTTGAGGAATCTGTTCTGAGATTCCTCAAGGATCTAGAACTAGAAGTACCATTTGACCCAGCCATCCCATTACTGGGTATATACCCAAAGGATTATAAATCATGCTGCTATAAAGACACATGCACACGTATATTTATTGCAGCACTATTCACAATAGCAAAGACTTGGAATCAACCCAAATGTCCATCAGTGACAGACTGGATTAAGAAAATGTGGCACATATACACCATGGAATACTATGCAGCCATAAAAAAGGATGAGTTTGTGTCCTTTGTAGGGACATGGATGCAGCTGGAAACCATCATTCTCAGCAAACTATCGCAAGAACAGACAACCAAACACCTCATGTTCTCACTCATAGGTGGGAACTGAACAATGAGATCACTTGGACTAGGGAAGGGGAACATCACACACTGGGGTCTATCACGGGGAGGGGGAGGGGGTAGGGATTGCATTGGGAGTTATATCTGATGTAAATGACTAGTTGATGGGTGCTGACGACTTAATGGGTGCAGCACACCAACATGGCACAAGTATACATATGTAACAAACCTGCATGTTATGCACATGTACCCTAGAACTTAAAGTATAATAATAAAAAAAAAAATAGGCAAATCAAAAAAAAAAAAGAAAGAAATGTAAAATGGATCAGCTTCTGTGGAAAATAGTGTGGAAGCTATTCCCAAAATTAAGTGTAAAATTACCATATGATCTTGCAATCCCATACCTGAATGTATCCCAAAAGAATTGTAAGAATGGTCTGGAACAGATATTTATACACTCATATTCATAGCAGCATTATTCAAAATAGCCCAAAGGTAGAATTAACCTTAGTGTCTATCACTAAGGTTGAATGATGGATGAATTGATAAATGAAATGTGGCATATACATATACAGGAATATTATTCATCCTTAAAAAGAAAGGAAATCCATGGATAGACCTTGAAGACATTATGCTTGATAAAATAAAGCAGACTCAAAAGGACACATATGATTCCAATTATATCATGTCCTTAGAAGAGTCAAATTTATAGAGACAAAATATAGAATGGAATTTTTCAGGAGCAAGGGGAAGAAGATGATGGAGAATTGTTTAACAGGTATGGAGTTTCAATTAAAAAGATAAGTTCTGGAGATGGCTAGTGGTAAGGGTTGCTCAACAATGGGAATGTATTTAATGCCACTGAATTGTACACTTAAAAACAGTTAAAATGGAAAATTTTATGTTGTATATATATCATCTATATTCATGTACATATATAAACAATTGTAAACATATAGTCTTTATTTAAAAGAGAGTGTGAGCAAAGGATGAAAGCAGCTTCCTTCCAGGCTTGCCAGGAGGCCCACCGCTGTCAGTATCTCAGATTCTAAATTTTTGAACTTAGTGCTAGGAGGGAGAAAGCTTCCCTCATGGGATAGCTTGGTGTGGCATGTGAGCTTTTAAAGCCCAGGACCTAAGACCCTATAGATACTTCTGTAGGTACTCCCTGAGCCTGCACCTTCAGAGACACAAAAGTGATGCAAAGACTTACAATTCACCTTCAAACCTCACAATGTTTTGGTTTTCATGCTTAGCCAAAAAAAAGGTGAAGAAAAGCAAGAAATTCTACTTAATTTACATCTACCATGCCCATTGCCCTGTTCATTAATTTACTGATTTTACTAATATTTTTCAAATGTGCACAGCATGCTCAAAAAGATAAAAATTATAACCCACAAGTAGCTTATATTTTAGAGGAGAGACAACTAATATTGAAATTAGACTCAGGACTTACTATATAATCTAGAGGGCCTAGTGTCAATTGAAAATTTAGGACCTGTTGTTCAAAGTTATTAAGAATTTCAAGCTGGTGATAACAAAGTATAAAACCAAGTATGAGTCCATGAAGCTGGTCCTGAATAAACTGATATGGAATGTTAGTTTTTATATAATAAGTGTATAAAAGAAAAAGATAAAGCATGGAAGAGCGCTAAAAAACGAAGAGCTTTCCATTTTTAGGGAGGGTGAAGAGGGAAGATGTCTGAAAAAAAACGGGTTTCAATTAATAAGCTAAAAGAAGGAAGGGAGCCATGGAGCCATCTGGAGAAACGCGCTCTTGGCAAAGGATACAAAAACCCCAATTGGAAACATGCCTATGTCCAGCTTACTGAAGAAACAACAGCTAGAGTAGAGGAATGGAGGAAAACAGTAGGAAAATTTGAGGCTAGAGACTTAAAGGAGTAAGGAAAAAGGAGATATGGCCAATACCAGGTAAGATGTCTTAGGTTATATTAAGGACTTTGACTTTTACTATGGATGAGGTCACAGAAAGCCCCTCATGCCAGGTTAGGCTTATACCTTTGTATATTACATAAAAGTTTAAAAACTTACAATCAAGCTCTACTAATTTATCTTCTCCCTTGACCTTAAAAGAGGAGATGAAGAAGAGATATTTATTGAACTCCTCTTAGAAACCTGAAATCGAACAATAAAGTGGATTCATCAAAGTCTCTCAGATATTGTCATTTGGGCTATACTACAGCTGTCATGTGGGATGCCTTAGAGCCCAAACATTTCTTTTTGTCCTAGAACCATGGTCTAAATCATTCTCTTCTCCCCTCCCCTATCCAGTCCCCGTTACATTCATTTAGGCCCCAGTATACTTAATGACAAATTCAGTGGTTACATTGGTTTAAAATCCGTAATATCTAAATAATAAGTATTTGCAAAAACAACATTCTCTTGGAAATGTATCCTTAAAATAAATTAGGAGAACATAGAGAGCTATTTGTAGAATTTTACCAGCAAATTAAAACTTGCAACCTCTGAAAACATTTTAAATTGTCACATTAACAATTTTATATGTATATTCTGAATACTTATTGAGTAAATATTTCTACCAATTGCAAGCCAGTATATAAACTTTTCTTTGAAAAAAGAATGATGGAAAGATACTGTGCTTATGTGCAAGGAGCTTCCACTGTAATATACAAGAGTGGAGAGGTGCTCACATTGCTAGAAGGAGGGAGGCAGGAAAAAATCAGATGACAAAGTGCCAGAAAAAATTAGGAAAATAAATTACTCCTGGCTGCAGAGCCAGGTGAGCCTTCATGGAAAAGCAGCAGTGTTTGACAGTCACGGGAAGGCATATTTTCTGTCCCTTATTCAATTGGTAAAGGGAAGAGAACATAGTAAATAAAGAGAAATAGATATAGGATGAGGTAATGAGAGGATAGAAAATATGGGGGAAAACGATTGGGAAAAAGAAGAAAAAGAGGTTTCAGAAAACATGAAGAAACATGGTAGTTGCTGAGATATATAGACAGAAAATAAAAGGGGAAAAATAGAAGAGGAATTAGAAAAGGGAGGAAGAAAAAGATGTGAAAAGATTGAGGTCAGCAGAGTTAGAGGACAAGGCAGTGAGACATTTGCTATTAACTCCAGAGAGTGTGCCAAAAGCCTATGGGTTTCTGTCTGGGAGACCCCCAAAATACAACCTTAGGTCTGATACCTTAATCTCCACACAGCTCTAGATCCACTCAGATACACATTCCCTTCTATTCTGTTTTTGTCTAACTAACATAGCAATACTCACTCGTTTTGCTTAGGAAACGCCTAGGGTTCAATCTCAAAATCCCAACCCAAGAAGCGCCATAGGTTTTTGTGTAGTGGTTGTTGCTTGTGTGTTTGAAAGCCACAGAACTTCTATGTTTTACCCTTGCAAACATAACTAGGAATAGAGAACACTGTCACGTGCCCTGAGGCTACCCAGTGGGTCCAGAAGTAAAAGTAAAACTTTCCCAACCACTTTTTCATATACAAATAGTGTTAAATTTGAAACCAGCAGCTGTGCACTTTAACCACTTTCTCTTGTGTGATTTATTCCAATCGCACTTCTTAAATAAAACTTCCATTTTAGCTATGGAAATAGATTTCCTTCCTGAACAACTTGTTCTTCTAGAAATAAGCGTTGAGTCAGATATGTGACAATGATTCTGCCAAAAGAAATATGCACCATAAACAGCGTCTTCCTATTTGTAGTTGTCTCATGTTGCTCTGTGATGGGAAAGCTTCTTTATCCACATTTTGGCCATGAAGAGGAAATGTCTCACGGAAACGGATGAAAACAAATTTCTGAGAAGTGAGAATTACCTATGGGGCAATTTAAAATGTCTTTCAGAGAGCAGGAAAATGCGGTTTAAAGTATTGGTAGGTACTCAAACAGTACCTACCAAACAGTACAGTCGGTTTCATCCACCACTTCTCAAGGACTTAGAAGTAAAAGCCTATTTTAAAGTTAGTCTGGAAAGAGCAATTTCACTCTAGAATTTGCCCTACTTTCGATTTCCTAGGAAAAAATACTTGCTTTTGGTATTTGATAATAAATAAAAGCCAATCTTAGTGAACATTTTTCCTATAGCTTACATTATGATGAGTGCTTATGTAAGTCGTCTCATTTTATTGATAAAACAGCCGTAAGAGGAAGACATGCTGATCTCCATCAAACAGACCAGGCAACTGAAGGTTCCTAGCCCATATGCTAGTAAGTCAGAACTTGGATTGGGACCAAGCTTAGATTATTCAAACAGTAGGTGCTTAACCAGTATCGTATGTGGCCTCTAATTGAAGCTTCTTCATTAAAAGACAATGTGCAGTATTCTAGAGTCTCAGCTGGTGGGCTAGGACAGAGAGTTGGGCTTCTGTGGCTGAACATGGGAAGGGTTTGTTATGTGAGACAGGAGAAAAGTTAAGGAAAAAAAGTTCCAACAAAGCCATTTAAATGAAGTCAGAGATAGCAGTTGTGTAGACCAGATGGGGAAATAGATGTACTATGATCAAAAGCCAAGTTTCAAAACTATATATGAACTTGATATAAATGGAAACAGGTCAGAAATAGTGGAGATGGTCTGGGAGAACTGGCTTAATGTATCGAGGTGCCCAGAGTTGGTCCTTGGGTTTGTGAAAAATGAGTGGATTGTGCTAGCTTAAAGGATATCATACTTTACCATATGAAAATTAACTCAGTAAGATAGCGATGTGTCTGCCAGCTATCAGAGTATGCTGTTTCTGGAAGCAGCAAATAGGCAAGAAGTTCTATAAACTGTAGTGCTTTTATCATAATTATCACCATCATTAACTATGAGAAGCAATACATAAAGTCAGAAATAAATATGCTGCATATTAAGAGGCAATGTTGGAAACCAATATCAGACCCACAATGCACTTCAGCTTTTATGTATGATACTTTTCTTCTTCTATTTCCTTCAAAATTTTTAAGTCATACAAAGTATTATTATATCAAATTTATAAACATACTTTTTTTGTAAAAATACTACATACTGATAGTTTAAAGAACAATAAAGAAGATTAACATTCTAATACTCATAAATAGCCATTAACATTCGGTATCAGCCCAAGCATCATAGGGAGACCCTATCTCTACAAGTAATTTTAAAAATTAGCTGAATGTGGTGGTGTGCCTGTGGTCCCAGCTACTTGGAAGGCTGAAGCAGGAGGATTTCCTGAGCCCAGGAGGTGAAGCTGCAGTGAGTCACAATCATGCCACTGCACTCCAGCATGGGTGACAGAGTAAGACCCTGTGTCAAAAAAACAAACAACAAGAACAATAACAAACATTTAGTAAATATTATTTATGAAAAACTATATAATTCTGTTCTTGTTAACTAACTTAGTTAACTTGGAATTCAACTGAATTTAAGTGAAACCAAAAAAAAAGTGTTAATGTAAAACAAATGGAGTTACTGAGCTTCAGAGAGTGAGTATTCTTACTTTGGAACAGGCTTCTAGTTCTGAACAGATCTGATTTTTCTGTCCTGTGCTCAGGGGAGATTTGTACTGCACTATGCTCCTTTGCTGATTGATAGGACCATGTGATTTGGCCACTCAGGGGATGGGTATGTGTACTCTCTAAATCTCACCTCGAATCGTATTGTGGGAAGAGTTTGGGTTACAGAGGCAGATCTCTTAGGGCTTGGTTCTATCCTTGTAGTAGTGAATGAGTTCTCTTGTGAGATCTGGTTATTTAAAAGTGTGTGGCACCTCCCCACAACCTTACTCTTGCTCTTGCTCTGACCATATGATGTGTCTGTGCTGTCTTTGCTTTTACCATGAATAAAGCTGCCTGAGGCTTCCCCAGAAGCCAGGCAGATGATGGTGCCATGCTTGTACAGCCCACAGAACGATGAGCCAATTAAACCTCTTTTCTTTATAAATTATCCAGCCTTAGGTATTCCCTTATAGCAATGCAAGAACAGAGTAACACAGGGATTGGGAGTGATAATGTGACTTCCAGACCGAAGAATCCAACTATCATATATGCTTCCCTAACAATCTTTTTCCTTACCTTATTCATCAGGGAGGCTACATAATCTGGACAACGCTGCTACATGATGAAATTTAATGGATGCAGATGCTGAGACCTATAGCTGACTTTACAAGAGGAAAACATAGCCTCGTTATAGTCAGACACTGAGATTGTGAAATTGTGTATTACTACAAGTTATCCCCACCAATCCCGAATAATATCCTATAAGAGCAATATTTAGTTCCCAACTATGCCTCTAAAGTTTAGAAAAATTATACTAAAAATTAACAGGTTGAACTACAATGGTGAATAGAATGGCAGATCACAAGGTCGGGAGTTTGAGACCAGCCTTGCCAACATAGTGAAACCTTGTCTCTACTAAAAATACAAAAATTAGCCAGGCATGGTGGCGCATGCCTGTAGTCCCACCAACTAGGGAGGTTGAGGCAGGAGAATCTCTAGAACCCGGGAGGCGGAGGTTGTGGATCATGCTACTGCACTCCAGCTTGGGCAACAGAGTAAGACTCTGTCTCAAAAAAAAAAAAAAAAAAAGAAAAAGTAAAAGGAAAAAGAATGCACAGCACCGAGAATAAACCATAATGTAAACTATGGACTTTGGATGATAATGCATTAATGTAGACTCATCAGTTTTTTGGGGTTTTTTGTTTTTGTTTTTGTTTGTTTTTGGAAACAGAGCCTCTCTCTGTTGCCCAGGCTGCAATGCAGTTGCACAGTCTTGGCTCACTGCCGCCTCTACCTCCTGAGTTCAAGCGATTCTCCTGCCTCAGCCTCCTGAGTAGCTGGGACTACAGGCGCATGCCACCATGCCCGTCTAATTTTTGTATTTTTAGTAGAGACGTGGTTTCACTAGGTTGGCCAGGATTGTCTCGATCTCCTGACCTCATGATCCGCCCGCCTCAGCTTCCCTAAGTGCCCGAGATTACAAGTGTGAGCCAACACCCCCCGCCGACTCATCTGTTTTAACAATGTACCATTTGGGGATGTGGGGGATGTCAATAGTGGGGAAGGTTATGCATAGGTGGGGCTGAGGAGCATATTGGAACTTTCTGTACTTTATGCTCAATTTTTCTGTCAGTCTAAATCTGCTCTAGAAAAAATAGGTCTGTTTTTAAAAATTATCAGGTTGAGATATCGTACTTTTAAAACCACACATTTCAATATTGGCATCTATTGTCTATTTCTATTCTATATGTGAGAAAATTGACATTTCTTTCAGTGTTTCTTCAAATTCTTAAAAATTAATGTTATCTATATTACTTTTACTTTTTTATACTTATATAAAATTTCCTTCTGTTTTATAAACATAATTTTTATAGTTGTTATGTCTTACATGTCTGACTAAATGGATTAGATGTCCACCCCAAATGCTTTCAACGTGATTTCTATATCTTGAGTTCTGTGTTGTTTCTTTTCCTTTTTGCATGGATTTTCTTATTCATTAGAGTTTTGTTTGCTAGCATCATTTCTTGTTTATTTTGGTAATAGGAGCTTAGATGCTTCAGTCTTAAACTTCTTGAATACCCATAGATGTTCTTTGTTACCTTTATACTAAAATTGACAACAGGGCTAAAGATCTAAGTATCAGGTCACACTTTTCTACAAAATTATTTTCTTTCTACTGGGATGAGTGGTCATGTGGAAAGTGTGAGACCCAAATTCCATATAATTTGCTTTGTCTGCTTCAATGACTACTCACATAAGCCTTCTGTTTTCTTTTTAAATTAAGTAGTGTTATCAAGATATAAATTGGTGTTTACTTTTTCCGCATCAAAATCTTCTGGGGATTGATATGTGCTTTTGCTCTGAAGATAGCAATGTTCTTTGTTTCCAAAGAACTTTGAGTTTATATACTTAATTACATTTTCTATTGTATGTAGTCTTTTTCAAGGACATAAATTATGTATATGTTATATCTCCTCCCTTACCCTTGACTACGATCTTTTCTGTAATAAGTGTTTTTAACATTTTATTCTAATTTGTATTGTTTCTAATATGATATTCATCTCTCGGATAGATTTTATTTTCTCTGAGTTATTTTCTGAGAGTTCACAGTTCATTTTTCATTTTCTTTTCCATCTTTGTAGCACCTTTTTGAGATATGTTGTAAAAGAGAACATGTTGTCTACAGCGTCCTGGAACTTGTCCAGAATTGTCAGCCTGAACTCTTCAGGTGGAAATTTGGGTAATTTCTGTCTCCTGTATTTGTTGCCTTTTAAAAGGTTATCAGTTGCATTTTCTTTAAATACACATTTTCTCTTTATCGATCTATCCAGCAGAGAATAAACAAACATTCAAAACTCAAATATACAAAAATATAACCTTTGTTATATTTTATATATTTTATATATTGACATATTAAATTATATGTATTTATCATTTACAACATGATGTTTTGAAGTATATATACATTTTGGAATGACTAAATCTAGCTAATCAACTTATGCATTAGCTAATATAGTTATAATATTTGCAGTAAGAATACTTTACATCCACTCTCTTAGCATTTTTCAAGAATATAATATATTATTAACCATCATCATGTTGTAAAATAGATTTTTTGAATGTATTGCTCCTGTCTAACTGAAATTTTGTATGCTTTGATCAACATATCCACAACACTCCTCCAACTATCCTAGCCCCTGGTAACTACCATTCTACTCTACTTCTAGAAAATTGACTTTTTTGGATTCCACATATAAAGAAAATATGTGGTATTTGTCTTCCTATGCCTGATGTATTCCACTTAACATAACATCTTTTAGACTTATCCACATGGTCACAAATGACAAGATTTCTTTCTTCTTATGGTTGAATAATACTCCTTGTGTATATATACCACTTCTTTTTTTATCTGTTTGTCCATGATGGACACTTAGGTTGATTCCATGTCTTGGCTATTGTGAATAGTGCTTCTATAAACATGGAAGTGTAGACATCTCTTTGAGATAGTGATTTCATTCTTTTGTATGTATACCTGGTAGTGGGATTGCTGGATTATATATTAGTTCTACTTTTATTTTTCTAAGAAACTTCCATACTGTTCATCTTAATGGCTGTTTTAATTTACATTCCCAACAGTGTCCAAAGGTTATTTTTTCTCCACATCCATACCAATATTTATCTTTTGTCTTTTTGATAACAGCCATCTTAACAAGTGTGAGGTGATATCTCATAGCGTTGATATCTCATTTGTGTTTCCCTCATGATTAGTGATGTTGAGCATTTTTTCATATATCTGTTGGCCATTTTATGTCTTTCTTTGAGACGTATATTTTTTGAGTTATTTGTTTCATTCTTATTAATTGAGTTGAGTTTCTTATATATTTTGGAAATTAGCATTCTATCAAATATATAGTTTACAAATATGTTCTCCCAATTTATAGGTTATCTCATCACTCTAATTGATTGTTTCCTTTGCCGTGTAGAAAATTTTCAGTTTGGAAGATGGCCGAATAGGAACAGCTCCAGCCTCCAGCTCCCAGCATGAGTGACACAGAAGATGGGTGATTTCTGCATATTCAACTGAGGTACCGGGTTCATCTCACTGGGGCATGTCGGACCGTCGATGCTAGTCTGTGGGTGCAGCCTGAACAGCAAGAGCTGAAGCAGGGCAAGGCATCGCCTCACCTGGGAAGTGCAAGGGGGAAGGGAATTCCTTTTCCTAGCCAAGGGAAATTGAGACCCACAACACCTGGAAAGTGAGGTAACTCCCACCCTAATACTGCACTTTACCAAGGGTCTTAGCAAATGACACACCAGGAGATTATATCCCACACCAGGCCCAGAGGGTCCCATGCCCACGGAGCCTCCCTCATTGCTAGCACAGCAGTCTGAGATCTAACTGCAATGTGGCAGTGAGGCTGGGGGAGGGGCACCCATCATTGCTGAGACTTAAGTAGGTAAACAAAGCTGCGGGGAAGCTCAAATTGGGTGGAGTCCAACACAGCTCAAGGAGGCCTGCCTGCCTCTGTAGACTCCACCTCTGGGGACAGGGCATAGCTAAACAAAAAGGAATAGAAACCTCTGCAGATGTAAATATCTGTCTGACAGGTAATTTATAGATTCAATGCCATCCCCATTAGGCAATCAATGACTTTCTTCACATAATTGGAAAAAACTGCTTTAAAGTTCATATGGAACCAAAAAAGAGCCCACATTGCCAAGACAATTCTAAGCCAAAAGAACAAAGCTGGAGGCATCACACTACCTGACTTCAAACTATACTACAAGGCGACAGTAACCAAAACAGCATGGTACTGGTACTAAATCAGAGATATAGACCTTGGAACAAAACAGAGCCCTCACAAATAATACCATGTATCTACAGCCACCTGATCTTTGACAAACCTGACAAAACAAGAAATGGGGAAAGGATTCTATATTTAATAAATGGTGCTGGGAAAATTGGCTAGCCATAAGTAGAAAGCTGAAACTGGATCCTTTCCTTACTCCTTATATGAAAATTAATTCAAGATGGATTAGAGACTTAAATGTTAGACCAAAAACCATAAAAACCCTAGAAGAAAACTTAGGTAATACTATTCAGGACATAGGCATGGTCAAGGACTTCATGTCTAAAACACAAAAAGCAATGGTAACAAAAGCCAAAATTGACAAATAGGATCTAATTAAACTAAAGAGCTTCTGCACAGCAAAAGAAACTACCATCAGAGTGAACAGGCAACCTACCGAATGGGAGGAAATTTTTGCAATCTATTCATCTGACAAAGAGCTAATATCCAGAACCTACAAAGAACTCAATCAAATTTATAAGAAAAAAACAAACAACCCTATCAAAAAGTGGGCAAAAGATATGAACAGACACTTCTCAAAAGAAGACATTCATACAGCCAACAGATACATGAAAAAAATGCTCATCATCACTGGCCATCAGAGAAATGCAAATCAAAACTACAATGAGATACCATCTCACACCAGTTAGAATAACAATCATTAAAAAATCAGGAAACAACAGGTGCTGGAGAGCATGTGGAGAAATTGGAACACTTTTACACTGTTGGTGGGACTGTAAACTAGTTCAACCATTGTGGAAAACAGTGTGGCGATTCCTCAAGGATCTAGAACTAGAAATACCATTTGACCCAGCCATCCCATTACTGGGTGTATACCCAAAGGATTATAAGTCATGGTGCTATAAAGACACATGCACACGTATGTTAATTGTGGCACTACTCACAATAGCAAAGGCTTGGAATCAACCCAAATGTCCATCAGTGACAGACTGGATTAAGAAAATGTTGCACATATACACCATGGAATACTATGCAGCCATAAGAAAGGATGAGTTCATGTCCTTTGTAGGGACATAGACGCAGCTGGAAACCATCTTTCTCAGCAAACTATCGCAAGAACAGAAAACTAAATACCGCATGTTCTCACTCATAGGTGGGAATTGACAATGAGATCACTTGGACACAGGAAGGGGAACATCACACACCCAGTTCTATTGTGGGGAGGGGGATAGTGGGAGGGATAGCATTAGGAGATATGCCTAATGTAAATGATGAGTTAAATGGGTGCAGCACACCAACATGGCACACATATACATATGTAACAAACCTGCACGTTGTGCACATGTACCCTAGAACTTAAAGTGTAATTAAAAAAAAAAGAAAATTTTCAGTTTGTTGTCATCCCATTTGTCTATTTTTGCTTTTGTTGCCTGTGTTTTGGAGTCATACTTAAAAAATCATTGTCCAAACCAATATCATGGAGTTTTTCCCCTGTGTTTCTTCTAGTAGTTTCATAGTTTCAGGTATTATATTTAGATATTTAATCCACTTTGAGTTGATTTTACTTATAGTGTGATATGAGAGTCTAATTTTATTCTTCTGTATGTGTATATCCAATTTTCCCAACATAAATTATTGAAGAGGCTCTCCTTACCACATTGTGACTTCTTGCCTTCTTTGTTGAAAATCAATTGACTGTAAATGCATGAATTTATTTCTGGGTTCTCTATTAGGTTCCATTGGTCTAAGTGTCTGTTTTTATGGGAATACCATGTTGTTTTGTTTACTATGGATTTGTAGTGTATTTTGAAATTAGGTAGTATGATGCCTCCAGTATTGCTCTTTTTGCCAACAATGGCTCTGGCATTGAGGGTCTCATGTGGTTTCAAAAAATTTTTCAAATATTTCTGTAAAGAATGTCACCAATATCTTAATAAGGATTGCATTGGATCTATAGGTTATTTGTGTAGTGTGTATATTTTATTAACTCTTCCAACCCACGGACACGTGATATCTTTTCATTTATTTGTCTCCTCATTTTTCCCTTCAATGTTTTATACTTTTTGGTGAACAGATCTTTCACCTCCTTGGTTAAATTTACTCCTAAGTATCTGAAGCTATTATAAAAGAATTTTTTTTATTTCTTTTACAGATAGTTCACTGTGAATATATAGAAACTACTGCAACTTTGCTGAATTCATTTCTTAGTTATAACATTCTTGAGTGACATCTTTAGGGTTTTCTTTACATAAGATTATATCATCTGCAAGTAGGGACCACTTAACTTCTTCTTTCCAAATTTGGATGCCTTTTATTTCTTTCTCTTATCTAATTGCTCTGACTAGAACTTCCAATATCATATTGAATAGAAATGACAAGAGTATCCTTGATTTGTTCCAGTTCTCAGGGAAAAAGCTGCCAACTTCTCTCCGTTGAATACGATTTTAGCTACAGGTTTTGTTGTGTATGCCCATTATTGTGTTGCAGGCCATTTCCTCTATAACTAATTTGTTGAGAGTTTTTATCATGAAATAATACTAAATTTTGTCAAATGTTTCTTCTGCACCTATTAAAATGACCATATAATTTTTGTCCTTCATTCTGCTAACGTGACGTATTACATTTAATTTATGTATGTTAGGCCATCTTTGCATCCCTAAGATGAATCCCATTTGATCATGGTGAATAATTTTTTTAAATGTTGTTGAACTCACTTTGTCAGTGTTTTCTCATTGATTTTTATGTCTATTTTCATCGAGAATATTGACCTGTAGTTTTCTTTTTTTGCAGTTTCTTTGCCTGGCTTTGGTATCATGGTTAAGCTGATTTTATAAAATGCTTGGAAATATCCTCTCTTTTTCAATATTTTGAAATAGGTTGAGATGAATTTGTATTAGTTCTACTTAAATGTTTGATAGAATTCAACAATGAAGCCATAAGTTCCTGGACTTTTATTTGATGGCAGGTTTTTATTACTGATACAATTTTCTTATTCATTATGGATCCATTAATATTTTATATTTATTTTTAATTAAGTTTTGATAGTTTTCATGCATCAAGGAATTTATTTCTTCTAGTTTGTCCAATTTTTGGCACATAATTTTTCATAATAATCTCTTTTGACCCTTTGTATTTCTGTTTTATTAGTTGTGATGTCTACTTTTCCATTTCTAGTTTTATATATTTTAGTCTTCTCTCTTTTTTTCTTTGCCTAGCTAAAGGTTTACCAATTTTGTATACCGTTTCAAAAAAAATGCAGTTTTGTTGATCTTTTCCAGTGTTTTTCTAGCCTCTATTTTATTTATTTCTCCTCTCATCTTTATTATTTCCCTCCTTCCATTAACTTTGGGTTTAGTTTGTTCTTGTTTTCCCAGTTCCTTGAGGTGCAATGCTAGGTTGTTTATTTGAGATCTTTCTTCTTTTTTGATATAGGTGTTTATTATTAAGAACTTCCCTCTTAAAACTCTTTTTGCTATATCCCATAGGTTTTGGTATATGGTTTCCATTTTCATTTGTCTCGAGAAATTATTTAAATTTTCCTTTTGATTTGTTTGTTAACTCATTGGCTGCTTAGGAGCATGTTGTTCAGTATCCATATATTAATGATTTTTTTCAGAGTTCCTCTTGCTATTGATTTTTAGTTTTATATCATTGTGGTCAATAAAGATATCTAACATGATTTTAGTCTTCTTAAATTTGTTAAAACTTCTTTTGTGGTATAACATATCATCTGTTTTGGAGAATGTCCCATACGTCATTGAGAAGAATGTTTTCTGTGGCTATTGGATGGAACATTCTGTATATGCCTGTTAGGTTTGTTTAATCTAGAATGCTTAAGTCTGAAGTTTCCTTAATAATTTTCAATATGGATGATTTGTCTACTACTGCCGAAAGGTGCAACACTGAAGTTCCCTACTATTGTATATTGCAGTATATTTCTCCCTTCAGATTGGTTTTTTTTCTGAGACGGAGTCTTGCTCTGTCACCCAGGCTGGAGTGCAGTGGTGCAATCTCAGCTCACTGCAAGCTCTGCCTCCCAGGTTCATGCCATTCTCCTGACTCAGTCCTGAGTCGCTGGGACTACAGGTGCCTGCCACCATGCCTGGCTAACATTTTTGTTTTTGTTTTTGTTTTTTTTTTTTTGAGACGGAGTCTCGCTCTGTCACCCAGGCTGGAGTGCAGTGGCCGGATCTCAGCTCACTGCAAGCTCCACCTCCTGGGTTTACGCCATTCTCCTGCCTCAGCCTCCCGAGTAGCTGGGACTATAGGCGCCCGCCACCTCGCCCGGCTAGTTTTTTTGTATTTTTTAGTAGAGACAGGGTTTCACCATATTAGCCAGGATGGTCTCGATCTCCTGACCTCGTGATCCACCCGTCTCGGCCTCCCAAAGTGCTGGGATTACAGGCTTGAGCCACCGCGCCCGGCCAATAGAGATGGGATTTCACCATGTTAGCCATGATGGTCTCGATCTCCTAACCTCACAATCTGCCCATCTCAGCCTCCCAAAGTGCTGGGATTACAGGTGTGCCTGGCTCAGATTGATTTTTGTTTGCTTTATATATTTAGTTACTTCAATATTGTCTGCATATATATTTATAATTTTCATACCTTCTTGTTGAATTGACTCCTTTGTCGTTATATAATGATATTCTTTATCTCTTTTTATACTTTATTACATAAAATCTATTTTGTCTGATATAAATATAGCTGCTTTTGCTCTCTTATGGTTTTCATTAGCAAAGAATATCTTTTTTTTAATCACTTCACTTTCAGCCTGTGTGTGTTCTTACAAGTGAAAGGAGTTTCATGTAGACAGCATATAGCTGGGTCTTGGGGTTTTTTTTAATTCATACAGCCACTGTATATATTTTAATTACAAATTTTAATTCATTTACATTTGAGGTAATTATTGATAGGCAAGGACTACTACTGTCATTTTATTAATTGTTTTATAAGTCATTTGTTCCTTTCTTCCTCTCTTGCTATCTTTCTTTGTGGTTAAGTGATTTTCTCTAGTGGTATGTATACTTTTCTTTATCCTTTTTGTGTGTGTGTGTGTATCTACTATAGGTTTTTGCTTTGTGATTACCAGGAGGCATACAAAAAACATCTATAGTTGTAAAAGGTTATTTTAAGCTGATGATACCCTTCATGACAAAAATTCAGAACTTTATATTTTTACTCCAAACTCTTCCCACATTTTGAATTTTTAATCCCACACTTTACATCATTTTCTATGACATATCTGTTAAAAATTATTGTAGCTATTATTATTTTTAATAGTTTTGTGTTTCAACCTTCATTGAGGACTATACATTCAACTATTACAATATTAGAGTATTCTGAATTTGACTGTCTACTTTTACCAGTGAATTTTATACTTATGGATGTTATTTTTATTGTTAGTGTTCTTTTCTTTCAGCTTGAAGAACTCTCTTCAGCTTTTATTCAATAAGACAGGTATGATGGTGAGAAACTTCCTCAGCTTTGCCTGTCTGGAAAAATCTATCTTGCATTCATTTATGAAGAACAACTTTGCTTGGTACAGTATACTTGATTGACGGTATTTTTTTCCTTTAGGACTTTGAATATTTTATCTATCTCCTAAGATCTCTGCTGAGAAGTCTTCTGCCAGTCATATTGAAACTCTCATACATTATTTGCTTTTTCTTGCTGATTTCAGAATCCTCTTTTTGTCTTTGATTTTTGACAGTTTGATTATAATGGTTTAGATAGTTTTATTTGGATTGAATCTGATTAGAGACTTTTGTCCTTCCTTTATCTGGATATTTACATCTTTCTTTGGGTTTGAAAATTTTTCTACAATTTTTTTATTAAGCTTTCTATCGTTTTATCATTCTCTTCTCCTCCTTTAACTCCTGTGATTCAAAAATTTGTTCATTTGATCCTGTCCCATAAAGTCCATAACTTTCTTCATTCTTTTTATTCATATTTTTACTGTATGTTTTTAAATAACCTGGTCTTGAAGTCACAAATTTTCCCTTCTGCCTGATAAATTCTGCTGTCAATGCTCTTTATTGCAGTTTTTATTTTGTTCATTATACTTTTCAGCTTCAAAACGTCTGTATGTTTTTTTACTACTTCTGTTTCTCTATTGAATTTCTCATTCTGGTCACATATTTTTCCTTGTTTAGTTAAAATATTTCTCTATATTTTCCTGAAGTTTGCTGAGCTTCCTAAAACAGTTATGTTAAACTCTTTGTCAGGCAGTTCAAACATCTCCATTTCTTCAGGGTCAGACAGTCCCTGACATCTTATTTCTTTGGTGATATTATGTCTCCATCATTGTTCTTGATTGTTGTGGTTGTGCATCAGTGGTTGCATAATTGAAGAGGTAGATACTTATTTCAGCCTTCACAGACTAGTTTATTCTGGAAAATCCCTGTAATAGGCACACTGCTGGGGTACACCAGAAGCCCAGGGAAGTTATGACTGTCACAGTGCTGCCAGAAGCACAGCATCAAGCAAATGCTGGGGTAAATCTGATTCCCAGTTTCACTGAGGCCTGCTGCTTAGAAGTTTTTAGAGCCCAGGGTCTCCTCTGACCCCTGATGCCCACTGAGGAAGCTGCAGCTACACACAGAAGGAAGCTCAAAAGCTACATTAAGCCCCACTACAGAAGGAAATTGAAGATGTCAAGATGCGGTGTGAAGTTCCAATTTTGAGATCTTTTAATGTGAAAAGGAAGATGGTAACATGGAGGAAGGAATTACAGCCTGAATTTGAAGGAATTAAGTCTTTCTTGGAAGAAGAACAAGCTGCAATTCATGACAGGCTACCTACTGAAGAGAAGGAGGCTGAAGAAAAACTCACTGAAAACCAAAGACAAATTTCAAAGCACTTATTTGTACTACAAAATCTGTTAAATGAAATAACAAACAAGTGTTTTCAGGCAGACCTGGATGAGCTGACAGGTATTGAGAATATTTACAACACATATGAAATCCTGAAAACCCCTGCAATCTTCTCACATGAATCAAGAAGGAGAGTTTGAGTCTCCATCCACATTATTTTGGCCTGCAAAGAATGATGAGCACATTTCAGGAAGACTTGATGCCAGATCCAAAAATAGCCCACCCTAGTCTTACTATCTCAAGAGATAGAAAACGTGTGATATTAAGGATGATGAGGCTAAACTTTGTTGATAATTCTCAGTCCTTTAGTTTTTACCCAGTTGACTGGAGCTTTGAAAGATTTGATGCTGGGAGACAGTTTTGGCAAGCAGAAGTGAGAAGCACAGGTGCATTGTTCCTTGATGTATGTAAGGAAACATTTCCCAGAGATAATATTACATCACCAATTCCACAGATGGGGTGCTGGCAAATTCAGTCATTCTGTAGTTCACACACTACAAGGAATACAGAAGTCCTGTAAGTTGCCATTTTTCTGGACTATGAGTTGGGGGAGGTTTCATTTTATAATTTAAAAAACAGATCACATGTGTATAACTTCACTGATAAGTTTGCAGAAAAGCTTATGCCTTATTTCTCTATTGAACCTTCTTCACAAGCTGTTACAATCAGTATTGTCATAGACCAATGAAGGGCTTCTTAGAGAGCCCTTTGCATGTGGCTATCTTTTCTTCCTGTGTTCTTGAAAGACGTTTGTAATATAGATTCTGATTTTAAAAAAAAAAGAAGAAGAAGTTTTTAGAGCCCAGGGCCACTGATGTTGATCTAGAAATGGTACAGGCCAGAGACTGAGTTCGACAAGCAAACATGAAGCCTAGAACTTTGTGTTACTGGTTGGTGCCATGGTGAGTCTAAAATTTCTGTCTGTGGGTACTGAATTGGAATATAGGATTGTGGGTTTCTGCCAAGTGCCATATTTTACTGTGGCAGGCCAGTATTCTGTCCAAGACATGTCCTGTCTCACTTTTCTCTTTCCCCAGAGCAGATGTTATTGCTCTTCATACTGGATTGTCTGGGGTTAGAAGAACAGTGACATGAATAATGTAAAATCATTCTTCCTACCATCTTCAATGCATCTTTCTTTATTTATGTTCTATAACTAGGTACTGCAATATCTCACCTGATGTAATTAGCTCTTGTGAAGGTATTTTTTAATTTGTGATTGGTTTCTTGAATTTATGCTTCTATGGAAAGATCTTTGCTGGAGAATACTACTCTGCCATCTTGCGCTGTCCTTCTCTAGATTAGACTTTTTTTATTTTATACAGGTGACTTCACAGTGGCCCTAAAGTCTCTGTCTTCTTAGCATAGACAACTTATTGTATATGACATGCTTACATATATATCTTGAATTATTGATTTTGAAAACTCGTAACTGATTTTATGTTTAAATTATTAGATATTTATCACTCAAAAATTCACTATGGAATAGAAAAAGTCATAAAGCATTAATAAAGAATACATATTTTTTTAATTATCACATTGACAAAAGTTCTCTCTTTAATCACTCAGGCTCGGTTAAGCTCTGTTCTCGACTTGGCCTCAACTTTAGCCTATAAAGAATGCAAACTTTCAGCCTAAACAATTTCAGCTACCCCATGCTCTAAGAGACGTTAACATACTCTAGCATGCCTCCTTACAGCTCAAGGATGTGTAAAAGAAAAATAAAAACTTGGGATCCCAATTCACTATGCCAAAAGAAAAAAAATAAGCTAAGTCATGCAAGAAGCTGCCTTTCCTATTGTTCCTAAGCAGACATCTACAGATAAAAGATTAAATATCTCCACAGGTAACTACTTTACATTCACCTTATCTAATGTAAAGTGCCAAGTTACTGACTGCAAGATGAATATATAATTGACTGTTCCCCTACCTACTCCTTTTCTCATGCAATGTGTGAATTACTATATGCTTCCCCTTCCACTCTAGCCCAGTTTTCCCCTTTAAATACTGAAGCCCTGAAAGTTGACTTTGGAGAAAGGGACAGACCATAGACTTTCTGTGATTCCATGTTTATTTTTGCCAGGCATGTCCTTCACCTTGGCAAAATAAACTTCTAAGTTAATTAAAACCTGTCTCTCAGGTTTACAGGTGTGTTCTTGGGATGTGGTTTAAAGATGTGTTCTTTTTGGTTTACAGATGTGTTCTTGGGATCACCCAACCACTCCTCTCAAATTACTACCTGAGAAAGCTGAAGGTTGCCCAAAGAATTTATTATTTGTTCTAGCCAATACCTGAGAAGGGAGACCCTGTCTCCCAGTCACTGTGGGATAGTAGCAGTGTATCTACGAAAAGCACCAGTTAGCAAACCCAGATGGCCTAATCATGTTGACCAATCATGCTTCTTGCTTTTCAGTTCTCTGATTCTGCTTGAACCCCACTTTTTCCTCTTTCCTACTCTGTCATTATCCCTTTATAATGCCAGTCACCTCTACTGAATACATCAGACTTTCTTCCCTATTGCAGTAGTTACTGAGTAAAATCTGCTTATAGTCTTTAACAAGTGTGTGGTTTTATTTATCTTTGACAAAATACATCAAGGTATACCATGTACATGAACTAGAAGATGCAGTATTATAGTGATGTCAATTCTGCCCAGCTTATTCCCTAAATTCAGTGCAATCTCAATTAACATCTGAAAAGTCTGCTTGTATAACATAACAATCAGATTCTAATTAACATAGAAAATGAAAAGTCCTAGAATAGCCATTATTATTTAAAATAGTATAGAGGAACTCTGCAATAAGAAAGAGAGTCCAGTGTAGACTAATCTTAACTTTGATTCAAATAGAGGTAAATGGGCATTCTAAAGGGAGAATGAAGGAGTAGAGAAAAGGGAACAGTGAGGTTTGAGCAGCGTCAGAGAACTGGAAAACTAGTAGGGTGATTGGTCAATGTGATTAGGATATCTGGTGTTTTACAAAATATCAGCTTTATATAAAATTACTATGATTAAGATGATGTAGTACTAGCACAGAGGTATATGGTGAGACCAATGGAAGGGAAGGAAACCAATATCAAACACATTCCTATAAATAAACTTGACATATAATTGGGATAATATTACCAATCTTGGGGGAAATAATGGACTATTTAATATATTATTCTGAGACAGTTGGTTATCTACTTGAGAAAAAATTTGAACTAGATTTTGATCTCCCTTAATTTATAAAAATAGAACATATAAAAGTTTAAAAATACCATAATAATACATATTATTGTTTATTATCCAAATATAGTATACAATTATGGCATTAAAAAAGGCATGGAGTTGGGCCTATACAATTTCAATTAAACATTTTGAAATAAATAATGCAAGGAAATGATGTACAAATAAGGATATGATTTACTTCGGAGAAAAGTGAGTGAATGGTATTAGAGATGAGACACAGGAAGTTTTAATTTTGCTTTTATAATTTATTTCTTTAAAAATAAGCTGATGTAAATTTGACAAGCCATTACAATATTTTTAAGTTACTTTTTTATTTTCTGTAACTCTCAGCACATTGGAATTATTCTTAGTAAACTGGGAAAAAAAGAATTAACATTCATTGAGTTCTTACTCTGTGCCAATTGTAATACTAAAAGCCTTCATTTACAATTTTATACATTCCTCACAAATACTCTATAAAGTAGTCATCATTTAGGGTCAATTTATTTAAAAAGAAATTGAATTTCTAAAAGGTTAATTTCCAAAAGGTTTAAAAATCCAGTCATGTCTGATTACAAAAGTACAGAAGCATTTTGCTGAACCATAAATTTTTTAAATGTGTCTGTGAAGCAAAGCATGATAAACCCAAAGCTCCTATTAGGGTTTACTTTGTTTCCATAGTTCCCTTAAGCACTAATACAGCAGGAAAATATCTAGCGTTTTCAATTGCCATGGTTTCTTAGTATAAATTTCAATAGAATTATAAAAATATTTGCTAATATAATAAGAATTATATTGTGTGTTTGCCAAATGATATGAATGTTGTGACCCAGAGAATGGAAGTTATTTCTGAATCATTTTCTGAAGTTTTTTTGCTATTTCTTTTCAATGTAGTTAACACTAAACTTGCTATATTTGTTCATTCTCACCCTGCTATGAAGATATACCCAAGACTGGGTAATTTATAAGAAAGAAGTTTAATTGACTCACAGTTCAGCATGGCTGGGTAGGACTCAGGAAACTTACAGTCACAGCAAAAGGAGAAGCAAACATATCCTTCTTCACATGGCAACAGGAAGGAGAAGAATGAGCAATTATGGGGGTGAGGAAGCCCCTTATAAAACCATCAGAACTTGCGAGAACTCACTATCATTAGAAGAGCATGCAGGTAACCACTGCCATGATTCAGTTACCTCCCATTGGGTCACTCCCATGACACATGGGGAATATGGAAACTACAGTTCAATATTCCCCATGAGATTTGGATGGGGACACAGCCAAACCATATGATTTCACCATTGACCCCTCCAAAATTTAATGTTCTCCATTTCAAAAGACAATCATGCCTTCCCATTCCATTCCAGCATTAACTCTTAAGTGCAAGTCCAAAATCTTATCTGAGACAGGGCACATCCCTTCCACCTATAAACATGGAACATCACAAGTGAATTGGTTACTTCTTAGATACAACGGGGATACAGGCATTGGGTAAACACGTCCATTCCAAGGCAGAGAAATTGACAGATACAAGGGGGCTACAAGCCCCATGCAAGTCTAAAATCCAATAGGGCAGTCACTAACCTTAATGTTCCAAAATGATTCCCTTTGACTTCGTGTCTCATATCCTGATCATGCTGACCCAAAAAGTGGGCTGCCATGGACTTGGGTAGCTCTCCCCCTATGGTTTGCAGGGTACATTCCCCCTCTCAACTGCTTTCACAGGCAGTTGCTGAGTGTCTGTGGCTTTTCCAGGCATATGGTACAAGCTGTCAGTGAATCTACCATTATGGTGTTTGGAGGACAGTGGCCCTCTTCTCACATCTCTACTAGGCAGTGTCCTAGTGGAGACTCTATGTGGGGGGCTATGACCCCACATTTCCTTTTCTCAATGCCCTAGCAAAGGTTCTTCATGAGGACTACACTCATGCAGCAAACTTCTGCCTGGACATTCAGGCATTTCCATAAATCCTCTGAAATCTAGGTAGAAGTTCCTAAACCTCAATTTTTGACTTCTGTATACCCACAGGACCAACACCATGTGAAAGTTGCCAAGGCTTGGGGCTTTCACCCTCTGAAACCACAACCCAAGTTATACCTTGGCTCCTTTTAGTCATGGCGAGAGTGGCTGTGATGCAGGGTACCAAGTCCCAAGGCTGCAGAGAGGATGGGGGGCCCTGAGACTGGTCCAGGAAACCATTTTTACTGCAAGGCCTCTGGCCCTGTGATAGGTGGGGTTGCTGTGAAGGTCTCTTACATACCCTGGACACATTTTCACCATTATCTTAGTGATTAATATTTGAATCCTCCTTACTTGTGCAAATTTCTTCAGTGGGCTTGGATTTCTAACCAGAAAATGAATTTTTCTTTTCTATGGCATTGTTAGGTCACAAATTTTCCAAACTTCAATACTCTGCTTTCTCTTGAATGCTTTGCCATTTAGAAATGTTTTCCATCAGATACCCTAAATCATCTCTTTCCAGTTCAAAGCTCCATAGATCTCTAGAGCAGGGGAAAAAATGCCACCAGTCTCTTTCCATAGCAAGAACGATCTTTACTCCAGTCCCCAAGAAGTTTCTGATCTCCATCTGAGACCACTTCAGCCTGGACTTCATTGTCCATATCGCTATCAGCACTTTGATCAAAGCCATTCAACAAGTCTCTAGGAAGTTTCAAACTTTCCCACATCTTCCTTCCTTCTGAACTCTCTAGGTCTTTAGGAAGTTCCAAACTTTCCCACATTTTCCTATCCTCCTCTGAATCCTCCAAACTGTTCCAACCTCTTCCTGTTACCCAGTTCCAATGTTGCTACCACATATTCAGTATCTTTATAGCAGCACCCCACTCTGCAGTACCAATTTACAGTATTAGTCCATTCTCACTCTGCTATGAAAACATACCCAAAACTAATAATTTATAAAGCAAAGAGGTTTAATTGACTCACAGTTCACTATGGCTGGGAAGGTCTCAGGAAAATTACAATCATGGTGAAAGGGGAAGCAAACAAGTCCTTCTTCACATGTCAGGAAGAAAGAGAAGAATAACCAAAAGGGAAGAAAAGTCCCTTAAAAAGTCATCAGATCTCATGAGAACTCACTCACTATTACGAGAACAGCATGCAAGTAACTGCCCACATGATTCAATTACCTCATACTGAATCCCTCCCATGAGATGTGAGGATAATGGGAATTACAGTTTAACATGAGATTTGGATAGGGACACAGCCAAACCATATCACTTGCCTAAATGAAAATTTGCCTGTGACACTTGCTGTTTCAATTACTCTGCTTCTGGCTTGCCTATCCAGACATTTAAACGTAGAATAGGGGCTTCAAATTGAGAAAAAAGTAAAAAACTTGAAATACTTTCCTTTGACTTAGTGAGTAAAATTAACTAGTAAAGATGAACATAGAAAATAGAGAAATTTATTACGTTTTAACCAATTTCTTTCTCTTCCCGATACATAGTTTCTGTATGACACATACTTTGTCATGAAATTTCTGCTGTATCTAGAGAATACAGATATTTAATATCATTACATATTTAAAAAATAGTGCCAAGAGTGATTATACTATTTGTTTCTGCAAAAACAGTATATTAATTTCCCCACATTGCTACAATGTAAGTAACATATAGTAATGTCAGAACTTTTGGTTTCTGTGAATCTGATTGGTGTAAAATGCTATTGTTACTTTAATTCATACCTCTTAATTCCTGGAGAGGTGGGGAATTTTTTTTAAATTATACTTAAGTTCTAGGGTACATGTGCACGAAGTGCAGGTTTGTTACATATGAATACATGTGCCATGTTGGTATGCTGCACCCATAAACTCATCATTTACATTAGGTATATCTCCTAATGCTATCCCTCCCTACTACCCCCACCCCATGACAGGCCCCAGTGTGTGATGTTCCCCACCCTGTGTCTAAGTGTTCTCATTGTTCAATACCCACCTATGAGTGAGAACATGCAGTGTTTGGTTTTCTATCCTTGTGATAGTTTGCTCAGAATGATGGTTTCCAGCTTCATCCATGTCCCTACAAAGGACATGAACTCGTCCTTTTTTATGGCTGCGTAGTATTCCATGGTACATATGTGCCACATTTTCATAATCCAGTCTATCATTAATGGACATTTGGGTTGGTTCCAAGTCTTTGCTATTGTGAATAGTGCCACAATTAACATACGTGTGCATGTGTCTTTATAGCAGCATGACTTATAATCCTTTGGGTATATACCCAGTAATGGGATGGCTGGGTCAAATGGTATTCCTATTCTAGATCCTTGAGGAATTGCCACACTGTCTTCCACAATGGTTAAACTAGTTTACAGTCCCACCAACAGTGTAAAAGTGTTCCTATTTCTCCACATGCTCTCCAGCACCTGTTGTTTCCTGACATTTTAATGATCGCCATTCTAACCAATGTGAGATGGTATCTCATTGTTGTTTCAATTTGCATTTCTCTGACAGCCAGTGTTGATGAGCATTTTTTCACATGTCTGTTGGCTGCATAAATGTCTTCTTTTGAGAAGTGGCTGTTCATATCCTTTGCCCACTTTTTGATGGGGTTGTATGATTTTTTTCTTATAAATTTGTTTAAGTTCTTTGTAGATTCTGGATATTAGCCCTTTGTCACATGAGTAGATTGCAAAAATTTTCTCCCATTCTGTAGTTTACCTGTTCACTCTGATGGTAGTTTCTTTTGCTGTGCAGAAGCTCTTTAGTTTAATTAGATCCTAGTTGTCAGTTTTGGCTTTTGTTGCCATTGCTTTTGGTATTTTGGTCATTAAGTCCTTGCCATGCCTATGTTCTGAATGGTATTGACTAGGTTTCCTTCTAGGGTTTTCATGGTTTTAGGTCTAACACTTATGTCTTTAATCCATCTTGAATTCATTTTGTATAAAGTGTAGAGAAGGGATCTAGTGTCAGCTTTCTACATATGGCTAACCAGTTTTCCCAGCACCATTTATTAAATAAGGAATCCTTTCCCCATTTCTTGTTTTTGTCAGCTTTGTCAAAGATCAGATGGTTGTAGATGTGTGGTATTATTTGTGAGGGCTCTAGTCTGTTCCATTGGTCTATAGCTCTGTTTTGGTACCAGTACCATGCTGTTTTGGTTACTGTAGCCTTGTAGTATAGTTTGAAGTCAGGTAGCATGATGCCTCTAGCCGTGTTCTTTTGGCGTAGGATTGTCTTGGCAATGTGGGTTCTTTTTTGGTTCCATACGAACTTTAAAGTAGTTTTTTCCAGTTCTGTGAAGAAAGACATTGGTAGCTTGATGGGGTTGGCATTGAATCTATAAATTACCTTGGGTGGTATTACCATTTTCACGATATTGATTCTTTCATGAAGCATGGAACGTTCTTCCATTTGTTTGTGTCCTCTTTTATTTCCCTGGGCAGTGGTTTGTAGTTCTCCTTGAAGAGGTTCTTCACATGCTTTGTAAGTTGGATTCGTAGGTATTTTATTCTCTTTGAAACAATTGTGAATGGGAGTTCACTCATGATTTGGCTTTCTGTTTGTCTGTCATTTGTGTATAGGAATGCTTGTGATTTTTGCACATTGATTTTGTATCCGGAGATTTTGCTGATTTACTTACCAGCCTAAGGAGATTTGGGGCTGAGAAGATCGGGTTTTCTAAACATACAACCATGTCATCTGCAAACAGGGACAGTTTGACTTCCTCTTTTCCTAATTGAATATCCTTTATTTCTTTCTCCTGCCTGATTGCCCTGGACAGAACTTCCAACACTATGTGGAATAGGAGTGGTGAGAGAGGGCATCCCTGCCTTGTGCCAGTTTTCAAAGGGAATGCTTCCAGTTTTTGCCCATTCGGTATGATATTGGCTGTGGTTTTGTCATAAATACCTCTTATTATTTTGAGATATGTTCCATCAATACCTAGGGTGTATTGAGAATTTTTAGCATGAAGGGCCATTGAATTTTGTCAAACGCCTTTTCTGCTTCTATTGAGATAATCATGTGGTTTTTGTCTTTGGTTCTGTTTATATGATGGATTACATTTATTGATTTGCATATGTTGAACCAGCCTTGCATCCCAGGGATGAAGCCCACTTGATCATGGTGGATAAGCTTTTTGATGTGCTGCAGGATTTGGTTTGCCAGTATTTTATTGAGGATTTTTGCATCGATGTTCATCAGGGATATTGGTCTAAAATTCTCTTTTTTTTTGTTGTGTCTCTGCCAGGCTTTGGTATCAGGATGAAACTGGCCTCATAAAATAGTTATGGAGGATTCCCTCTTTTTCTGTTGATTGGAATAGTTTCAGAAGGAATGGTACTAGCTCCTCTTTGTACCTCTGGTAGAATTCTGCTCTGAAATCGTCTAGTCCTGGACTTTTTTTGGTTAGTAGACCATTAATTATTGCCTCAATTTTAGAGCCTGTTATTGGTCTATTCAGGGATTCAACTTCTTCCAAGTTTAGTCTTGGGAGGGTGTATGTGTCCAGGAATTTATTCATTTCTTCTAGATTTTCTAGTTCATTTGCATAGAGGCGTTTATAGTATTCTCCTATAGTACTTTGTATTTCTGTGGGATTGGTGGTGCTATCCCCTTTATCATTTTTTATTGCGTCTATTTGATTCTTCTCTCTTTTCTTCTTTATTAGTCTTGCTAGCGGTCTATCAATTTTGTTATCTTTTCAGAAAACCAGCTCCTGGATTCATTGATTTTTTTGAAGAGTTTTTTTTGTGTCTATATCCTTCAGTGCTGCTCTGATCTCAGTTATTTCTTGCCTTCTGCTAGGTTTTGAATGTGTTTGCTCTTGCTTCTCTAGTTCTTTTAATTGTGATGTTAGGGTGTCAATTTTAGATCTTTCCAGCTTTCTCTTCTGGGCATTTAGTGCTATAAATTTCCCGCTACACAGTGCTTTAAATGTATCCCAGAGATTCTGGTATATTGTCTCTTTTTTCTCATTGGTTTCAAAGAACATCTTTATTTCTGCCTTCATTTCATTATGTACCCAGTAGTCATTCAGGAGCAGGTTGTTCAGTTTCCACGTAGTTGAGCAACTTTTAGTGAGTTTCTTAATCCTAAATTCTAGTTTGATTGTACTGTGGTCTTAGAGACAGTTTGCTATAATTTCTGTTCTTTTACATTTGCTGAGGAGTGCTTTAGTTTCAACTATGTGGTCAATTTTGGAATAAGCTGAGAAGAATGTACACTCTGTTGAATTGGGGTGGAAAGTTTTGTAGATGTCTGCTAGGTCCATTTGGTGCAGAGCTGAGTTCAATTCCTGGATATCCTTGTTAACTTTCTGTCTTGTTGATCTGTCTAATATTGACAGTGGGGTGTTAAAGTCTCCCATTGTGTGGGAGTCTAAGTCTCTTTGTAGGTCTCTAAGGACTTGACTTGCTTTATGAATCTTGGTGCTCCTGTATTGGATGCATATATATTTAGGATAGTTAGCTCTTCTTTTTGAATTGATCCCTTTACCATTATGTAATGGCCTTCTTTGTCTCTTTTGATCTTTGTTGGTTTATAGTCTGTTTTATCAGAGACTAGGATTGCAATCCCTGCTTTTTTCTGTTTTCCATTTGCTTGATAGATTTTCCTCCATCCCGTTATTTTGAGCCTATGTGTGTCTCTGCACGTGAGATGGTTCTCCTGAATATAGCATACTAATGGGTCTTGGCTCTGTATCCAATTTGCCAGTCTGTGTCTTTTAATTGGAGAAATTAGCCCATTTACATTTAAAGTTAATATGGTCATGTGTGAATTTGATCCTGTCATTATGATGTTAGCTGGTTATTTTGCTCGTTAGTTGATGCAGTTTCTTCCTAGCAATTTACAATTTGGTCTTACAATATGGCATGTTTTTGCAGTGTGGCTGGTACTGGTTGTTCCTTTCCATGTGTAGTGCTTGTTTCAGGAGCTTTTGTAAGGCAGGCTTGGTGATGACAAAATCTCTCAGTATTTGCTTGTCTGTAAAGGATTTTATTTCTCCTTTACTTATGAAGCTTAGTTTGACTGGATATGAAATTCTGATTTGAAAATTCTTTTCTTTAAGGATGTTGAATATTGGCCCCTACTCTCTTCTGGCTTGTAGAGTTTCTGCTGATAAATCTGCTTTTAGTCTGATGGGCTTCCCTTTTTGGGTACCCTGACCTTTCTCTCTGGCCGCCCTTAACATTTTTTCCTTCATTTTAACTTTGGTGAATCTGACGATTATGTGTGTTGGAGTTGCTCTTCTCGAGGAGTGTCTTTGTGGTGTTCTCTGTATTTCCTGAATTTGAATGTTGGCCTGCCTTGCTACATTGGAGAAATTCTCCTGGATAATATCCTGAAGAGTGTTTTTCAACTTGGTTCCATTCTCCCCGTCACTTTCAGGTACACCAATCAAACATAGACTTGGTCATTTCACATAGTCCCATATTTCTTGGAGGCTGTGTTCACTTCTTTTTATTCTTCCTTCTCTAAACTTCTTATCTCACTTCATTTCATTCATTTGATCTTCAATCACTGATACCCTTTCTTCCATTTGATCTAATCAGCTACTGAAGCTTGTGCATGCATCACATAGTTCTCATTCCATGGTTTTAAGCTCCATCAGGTCATTTAAGGTCCTCTCTACACTGTTTATTCTAGTTAGTCATTCTTTTTTCAAGGTTTTTAGCTTCCTTGCAATGAGTTCGAACATTCTCCTTTAGCTCAGAGAAGTTTGTTACTGCTGATCATCTGAAGCGTTCTCTCAACTCATCAAAGTTATTCTCCATCCAGCTTTGTTCCATTGCTGGCAAGGAGCTGCATTCCTTTGGAGGAGAAGAGGCCCTTTGATTTTTAGAATTTTCAGTTTTTCTGCTCTGGTTTTGCCCCATCTTTGTGTTTTTACCTACCTTTGGTCTTTTATGATGGTGATGTACAGATGGGGTTTTGGTGTGGATGTCTTTTCTGTTTGTTAGTTTTCCTTCTAACAGTCAGGACCCTCAGCTGCAGGTCTGTTGGAGTTTGCTGGAGGTCCACTCCAGAGCCTGTTTGCCTGGGTATCACCAGCAGAGGCTGCAGAACAGCAAATATTGCAGAATGACAAATAATGCCGCCTGATCCTTCCTCTGGAAGCTTCGTCTCAAAGGGGCACCCAGCTGTATGAGGTGTCAGTCAGCCCCTACTGGGAGGTGTCTCCCAGTTAGGCCACTCAGGGATCAGGTACTCACTTGACAAGGCAGTCTGTCCGTTTTTAGATCTGGAACTCCATGCTGGAAGAACTACTACTCTCTTCAAAGCTGTCAGACAGTGACATTTAAGTGTGCAGAAGTTTCTGCTGTCTTTTGTTCAGCTATGCCCTGCCCCTAGAGGTGGAGTCTGCAGAGGGAGGCAGGACTCCTTGAGCTGTGGTGGGCTCCACCCAGTTTGAGCTTCCTGGCCACTTTGTTTACCTACTCAAGCCTCAGGAATGGTGGATGCCTCTCCCCCAGGCTCGTTGCCACCTTGCAGTTCGATCTCAGACTGCTGTGCTAACAGTGAGTGAGGCGCCATGGGCGTGGGACTCTCCAAGCCAGGCATGGGATATAATCTTCTGGTGTGCCCTTTGCTAAGACCATTGGAAAAGCACAGTATTAGGGTGGGAGTGTACTGATTTTCTAAATACCATCTGTCACAGCTTCTGTTGGCTATAGAAGGGAATTCACCGACCCCTTGCCCTTGCTGGATGAGGTGATGCCCTGCCCTGCTTTGGCTCACACTGTCTGGGCTGCACCCACTGTCCAACAAGCCCCAGTGAGATGAACCTGGTACCTCAGTTGGAAATGCAGAAATCACCCATCTTCTGTGTCACTCACACTGGGAGCTGTAGACTGGAGCTGTTCCTATTCAGCCATCTTCAGAATATTTTTTTTGGACTTTTTCATCTTTTCTGTGAATTGCCCATTCAAATCCCTTATCTACTTATGAATTATGGTTATTCAAAATTTTCATGTTGGTTTATGGCAGTTGTTTCTATGCTGTGGATACCAATCTTTTGTCAGTTATAGATATCAGAACAGTTTTCAATAAGCCAATAAAATATTTGGCATTCTTTGTACCTAGCTAGAAGTTCTGTTACATTATTTTATTAAAATAAGCTGGAAAACGTAGATATAGGGGGATATGACTGACAGATACATGCATTCTAGGTGTATCAGCAGCTTATTTGAAAACTGAAAATCTCACTTCTCTAGCCCTCTTTCTGTTAAAGACAAATGATCAATGTTGGATCCCTCTAAAATGTTCAATTTTTATGGTTTCCAACCCTCTGATGCCTCTTGCTTGACAGAATATATCATCTCTAAATTTATTTAAATTCTAAAATATGCTTCACTATGGAAGGCAAATAACTTTACAGTCTTCTTAGCTGTTTCCTCACTTATAAAACAGAGGTACTGATATATATTTTACATAATCATTAGGAGGATTAAATGAGGCAATATGTGTTTTATGTAATACCTAGTGATTAACTGATAAAATACTAAAATAAAGCCCCAAATTTTAAATACTTCAACAATCTTGCAAAGAAATGGAAAAGAGAATTTGGTAAGGCCAGGGACAATATAGAGGCATAAGTTTATGAGAGTTAGCTAGCAATGAAGCAGTTTAGATTATTGGACTACTTTCAGCTTCAGATGTCCTGAAGCTTCTGTAAATAAGACACTAAGTGCAAAGAAATGGGTTCAGCCTAAGCATAAATGCTGGTCTGACACATCAACACATGAATTTGGCATCCAAAATAGTCCATGCCTTCAGAAAAAGAGAACTAGTACAAATGAACTCAAATACAGATATTGCTTGCTTTTTCCAAAGAAACACTAGAACATATAACAATGGGACATATTTAAACCCAAACACAAAAATAAATACACTATATGCGTACAATCTAAATATACTAATAAAAAGACAGATTTACAGAACAGAATTGATTTTTTTAAGTGACCTAACTACTCTTTGTCCATAGGAAACTTATTTAAACTATAATGATATAGGTAGACCAGAGACAAAAGAATTAAAAATATATATACCATGAAAACACTAATCAAAAGAAAACAAAAGCACTTATAGTAAAATCAGACAAAATAGGTTTTAAGAAAAGAAAATTATCAAAGGGGCATATTACAAAATAATAAAACAGTCAAATCATCTAGAAGACATATTTATTCTGTATATATAAAAACAACAGAGCTGCAAAACACATGAAGCCAACACAAACAAAACTAAACCAAGAAGACAAATCCACAATTTCCACAATTATAACTGAAGACTTCAACTACTCTCTCAGTAATTGAAAGAACCACTAAACGAAGAATTAGTTGTAACAGAGAACTGCATAACATCATCAATCAGTAGAATGTAATTGACATTAATAGAAGACCTAACAACAACAGAACATTCTTTTCATGCATACATGAGATGTTAACTAAAATAGGCCATATCTTTAGGTTATAAAACACACCTTAAAAATGTGAAAGAATCTATCACTGAACAGAAGAGTGAAAAGAAAATAATAAAAATTTGAAAACGGAAAGGAATATAAACCTGATGAAGTTTGTCCTCTGACAATAGTGAATTCAAACTAGAAATAAAAAAGGGAAAGATAAAACTATCAAAACACTTGGAAATTAAACACATTTCTACATAATCTATGAGTCAAAAATAAAATCTTAGGGGAAATAAATATACTTAACTGATTAAAAATATAACATCAAAATATGTAGGATGTAGCTATAGCATTGCTTAAAAGGAAATCTAACATATTAAGTGTCTCTATTAGAAAGGAAGAAAGGTCTCAAAGTAAGAATCTAAGTCACCATCTAAGAAGCAAAAGGAGGGGCCTCAAGCTTGATGACTAAAGGCATTTGGCACTCACATCCTTCACAAAGAAGAACCAAAATAGCAACTAGATGATCACCCTTTGAATGGAACATCTAAAAGACAACACTAAAATTCTACAGAGAAGTGAAAGAAAACACCTGAGTCACAAAAGGAGATGAAAACAAATCATCAGCCAGCAAGATCAGCTGGTAGCCTGGAGATGCTCCCTAGTGGAAGGAAAAGGTAAGTGAGAGGTCCACAGTGGTCCAGATTCCCACCACAGTCTTGGAATTCCAGCCATGGGAGAGCCCGTCAATCATCAAGAATTCTGAGACTAACGATCTGCGTGGGGTTTGCATGACAACATTGCTCTAAAGAGAGAGTTCATGCTGGCCTCACAGCCCCTGAGACCCAAGTAGCCACAGCACAGCACCATTTTGAAAACCCAGACTCCATCAGACTTCATCCTGTCCTGGGGCTCAACAACCCGTGCATATCCACAACACTGGAGCCCCACTGACATCCCCCCATGTCTACCCCAAGAGCTTCAGTGGTGCAACAGAGTTGCAATGGGGAATGGTCTCCAACACTATAGCCCACACAGCATTCTGTACCTTGGGGAACAGGCAGTGCAGTTTCCTCAGGAGGCTTCTCCTATGACAAAATGAACCAAGGCATTTGCTCAGAGAGCTTTAAAGCCACCTGCCTGTGGCAGCTGTGACTGACAGTAACCTACCCATCCTCTCAGCAGTAGGGTTACTGTGAACTTATGCATGCCTGGAAGACAGATTCTCCTTGACAACCAACTACACAGTCAGTGCAGCCACCACAGAGGGCCAAAGTGTGTTTGATCCTAAAAACAACTAAGGCTGTTGCCACTGAAAGTGACTCTGCCTCCCCCAACAGCAGAGCTGCAGCATACTTGCAAGCTCACTGAAAACAGGCTCTCCTTGCCTGCTACTGTCACTGACACTGTAATCCAAACAAGTTGCACAGGAATCACCCCACATTGCTCACCATAGCATGTGTCCATGCATAGAAGTGGAAAACCTAACGACAGGCCTTCTTGGCCTGTAACAACCCCTCTCCCCACAACAGCTTGAACATACTTCCTGATATGGTTTGCCTGTGTCCCTGCCCAAATTTCTTCTTGAATTGTAGTTTTCATAATCCCCACATGTGGTGGGAGGGACACAGCAGGAGGTAATAAAATCATAACTGCTGTTACTCTCATGCTATTCTCATAGTAGTGAATTCTCACAAGATCTGATGGTTTAATAAGGGGCTTCCCCTTTTGCTCAGTTATCATTCTCCTCTCTACTGCTGCCTCGTGAGGAAAGATGTGTTTGCTTCCCCTTCTGCCATAATTGTAAGTTTCCCAAGGCCTTCCCAGCACTGCGGGAATGTGAGTCAAATAAACCTCTTTCCTTTATAAATTACCTAGTCTTGGCTATGTCCTTACAACACAATGAGAATGAACTAATACAGTAAATTGGTACCAGGAATGGGGTGTTGCTATAAAGGTATCCAAAAATGTGGAAGTGACTTTGAAACTGGGTAACAAGGAGAGGTGGGAACAGTTTGGAGGGCTCAGAGAAGCACAGAAATATGTGGAAAAGTTTGGAGCTTCCTAGAAATTTGGAGGGCTCAGAAGACAGGAAGATGTGGGAAAGTTTGGAACTTCCTAGAGACTTGTGGAATGGCTTTGACCAAAATGCTGATAGTAATATGGACAATGAAGTGCAGGCTGAGGTGGTCTCAGATGGAAAGGAGAAATTTCTTGGGAACTGGAGCAATAGTGACTCTTGCTATGCCTTAGCAAAGAGACTGCCAGCATTTTGCACTGGCCCTAGAGATTTGTGGAACTTTGAACTTGAGAAAGATGATTTAGAGCATCTGGCAGAAGAAATTTCTAAGTGGCAAAGCATTCAAGAGGAAGCAGGGCATGAATGTTGGAAAAATTTCCAGCCTGGTGATGTGATAGAAAAGAAAAAAAAACTCCTGAGCTCAGTCAATCCACCTACCTCAGCATCTCAAAATGCTAGGATTACACGCATAAGCCACCATGCCTGGGCAAGATGGTGAAACCCCATCTCTACTAAAATACAAAAAAATTAGCCAGACATGGCAGTGTGCACCTGTAGTCTCAGCTACTTGGGAGGCTGAGGCAGGAGAATTTCTTGAACCCAGGAAGCAGAGGTTGCAGTGAGTCTAGATTGTGCCACTGCATTCCAGCCTGGACAACAGAGTGAGACTCTGTCTCCTAAAAGAAAAAAAAAAAAAAATCTAAGAAGTAATTCAAGCCTGCTGCAGAAATTTGCATAAGTAACAAAAAGGCAAATATTAATCACCAGGACAATAAGGAAAATGTCTTAAGTCCTGTCAGAGACCTTAACAGCAGCCTCTCACATCAGAGGCCTGAGGGCCTAGGAGGAAAAAAAAAATGATCTTGCGGGCTGGGCCCAAGGCCTTCCTGCTCTGCGCAGCCTCATGGCATGGTGCCCAGCGTCCCAGCTACTTCAGCTCCAGCCGTGGCTAAAAGGGGCCAAGGTATAGTTCAGGCCATGGCTTCAGAGGGTTCAAGCCCCAAGCCATGGGTGCCTTATATGTGATATGGGGCCTGCAGGTCACCCCTTCACAGGATAGCAGGAAAGAGAATGAGTGCCATCAGAGGAAATAACAGATGCTTGTAAAACCATCAGATCTTGTGAGACTCACTCATTATCATGAGAACAGCATAGGAGGAAATTGCCCGCATGATACAATTACTTCCTCCTGGTCTCACACTTGACACATGAAGATTTTTACATTTCAAGGTGAGATTTGTGTGGGGACAGAGAGTTAAAGCATACTATTCCACCCCTGGTCCTTCCCAAATCTCATGTACTCATAGTTTTAAACACAATTGTGCCATTTCCACAGTCCCCTGAAGTCCTAATTCATTCCAGCATTAACCCAAATGTTCAAGTCCAAAGTCTCAACTAAGACAAAGCAAGTCCCTTCTGCCTATGAGACTGTAAAACCAAAAGCAAGTTAGTTACTTCCTAGGTATAATGAGGATATAGGCATTCGGTAAATACAACCATTCCAAATGGAAGAAATTGACCCGAAAAAGGGGGCTGCAGGCCCTATGCAAGTCTGAAATCCAAAAGAGAAGTCACTAAACCTAAAAGTTCCAAAATGATCTCTTTTGACTCCATGTCTCACATCCAGGTCTTGCTGATGCAAGAGGTGGGATACCATAGCCTTGGGCAGCTCTGCCCCTGTGTCTTTACAGGGTACAGCCCCCTTCCTGGCTGCTTTCATGGGTTGACTTTGAGCATTTGTGACTTTTCTAGGCACACAGTGGAAGCTCCTGGTGGATCCACCATTCTGGAGTCTGGAGGACAGTGGCCTCTTCTCAGAGCTCCACTAGGCAGTGCCTCAGTGGGGATTGTGTGGCAGGGCTCAAACCCCACATTTCCCTTCTGTACTGCCCTAACAGAGATTCTCCATGAGAGCTCTGCCTCTGGAGAAAACTTCTGCCTGAACACGCATTTCCTTACATCCTCTGAAGTCTAATCATTTAGATTAGATTTGTATGCATTAGAAATGTATGCATTTCCATAAATCCTCTGAAATCTAAGCGGAGGCCTCAAAACCTCAATTCTTGACACCTGTGCACCCACAAACCCAACACCTAATGTAAGTCGTGAAGGTTTGGGGCTTACATCCTCTAAAGTAAAAGCCTGAGGTGCACATTGGCGCCTTTTAGCCATGGTTGGGACTGAGACAGTTGGGACACAGGGCACCATGTCCTAAAGCTGCACAGAGCAGGGGGGTCCTGGGCCCAGTCCATGAAAGCATTTTTCCTTCCTAGGCCTCTGGGCCTTTGATGAAAGGTACTGATGAGAATGTCTCTGACATGCCCTGGAGATATTTCCCCATTGTTTTGGTGATTAATATTCAGCTCCTGGTTACTTATGCCAATTTCTGCAGCAAGCTTGAACTTCTCTTCAGAAAATGGGTTTTTATTTTCTATTGCATTGTCAGGTTACAAATTTTCCAAACTTTTATTCTCTGCTTTCTCTTGGACACTGCCACTTAGAAATTTCTTCTGCCAGTTGCCCTAGATGGTTTCTCTCAAGTTCAAAGTTCCACAGATCTCTAGGGCAGGGGCAAAGTGCTGCCAGTCTCTCTGCTAAAGCATAGCAAGAGTCACCATTGCTCCAGTTCCCAAGAAGTTCCTCATCTCCATCTGAGACCATCTCAACCTTGACTTCATTGTCCATATCACCACCAGAATTTTGATCAAAGCAATTCAGCAAGTCTTTAGAAGTTCCAAACTTTCCCATATCTCCCTGACTTCTGAGCCCTCCAAATCTCTAGGAAGTTCTAAACTTTTCCACATTTTTCTGTGCTTCTTCCGAACCTCTAAACTTCCAATCTCTTCCTGTTACCCAGTTCCAAAGTCACTTCCACATTTTTGGGTGTCTTTATAGCAACACCCCACTCCTAGAACCAACTTATTGCATTGGCCCATTTTCACACTGCTATGAAGAAATGCCAAAGACTGAGTAATTTACAAAGTAAAAAGGTTTTTTTTGACTCAGTTTTCTACAGTGCTGTGGAGACCTCAGGAAACTTACAAACATGGCAGAAGGCACCTCTTCACAGGGTGGCAGGAGAGAGAATGAGTGCTAACAGGGGAAATGCCAGATGCTTATAAAATCATTAGATATTGTGAGACTTACTCATTGTCATGAGAATAGCATGGGGGAAACCACCCCCATGATCCAATTACTTCCACCTTGTCCTGCCCTTGACATGGGGGGATTAATATAATTCATTGCGATATTTGGGTGGGCACATTGAGCCAACCATATTATTCCCTCTGCCAAGATTTCAAAGAATGTATGGAAAAATGTGGGTGCTGAGGCAGGCGCCTGCTGAGAGGGATGAGCCCTCACAGAGAACCTCTACTAGGGCAGTGACACGGGGAAATGTGGTCCTGGAGCCCCCACACAGAATCCCCACTGGATCACCGCCTAGTGGAGCTTTGAGAATGGGGCTGTATTAGTTCTATTTTATGCTGCTGATGAAGACATACCTGAAATTGAGCAATTTACAAAAGAAAGAGGTTTAATGGACTCACAGTTCTACATGGCTGGGAAGGCCTCATGATCATGATGGAAGGTGAAAGACATGTCTCACATGGCAGCAGACAAGAAAAGAAGAGAGCTTGTGCAGGAAAACTCTTTATGAAACCATCAAATCTTATGAGACTTATTTACTACCACAAGAACGGTATGGAGGAAAACCACCCCTATGAATGAATTATCTCCCACCAACTGCCTCCCACAGCACATGGAAATTATGGGAGCTACAATCCAAGATGAGATTTGAATTGGGACACAGCCAAACCATAGCAGGGGCCACTGCCCTCCAGACCTGAGAATGGTAGATTCACTGGCAGCTTGCACCCTGCACCTGGAAAAGCCAGTCATTCAACAACTTGTGAGAAAAGCCTTGGGGGCTGAACCCTGCAAAGCCACACAGGTGGAGATTCTTGAAGCCTTGAGAGCTCACCCCTTGAACCTGTATGCCCTGGATGTGGGACATGGAATAAAAAGAGATTATTTTGGAGCTTTGAAGTTTAATGACTTCCTTGATGAATTGTGGATTTACATGGGACCTGTATCCCCTTTCTTTTGGCCAATATCTCCCTTTGGGGATAGGAATATTTGCCCAGTGCCTATACCACCATTAAATCCTGGAAGTAAATAACTTGCCTTTGAATTCACAGGTTCATAGGCAGAAGGAATTTTCCTTGTTTCAGATGAGACTTTGGGCTTTGAACTTTTGAGTTAATGCTAGAATGAGGCAAGACTTTGGGGGGACTACTGAGAAAAGGTAACTGTATTTTGCAATGTAAAAAGGACATGAGATTTAGGAGAGGCTAGGGGCACAATGATATAGTTTGGATATTTGTCCCTGCCCAAATCTCATGTTGAAATGTAATCCCCGGTGTTGTAAGTAGGGCCTGGATGGAGATGTTTACATCATGGGGGAAGATTCCTTGGTTTTTGTCATAGCATTGGTGATAAGTGAGCTCTTGCTCTGAATTCCAATAAGATCTAATCACTTAAAAGTATGTGAAATCTGGCCAGGCATGGTGGCTCATGCCTGCAATCCTAGCATTTTGGGAGGCCAAGGTAGATGGATGACCTGAGGTCAGGAGTTCAAGACCAGCCTGGCCAACATGGTGAAACCCCATGTCTATTAAAAATACAAGAATTAACCAGGCAGGGTGGCACATACCTGTAATCCCAGCTACTCAGGAGGCTGAGCCACTAGAATTGCTTGAACCTGGGAGGCAAAGATTGCAGTGAGCCTAGATCACACCACTGTATTCTGCCTGGGCAACAGAATAAGAGTCTGTCTCAAAGAAAAAAATATATATATATGACATCTCCACCCCTACTACTTCCTTCTGCTTTTTCCACATTATATACGTGCTCCCATTTCATATTCTGCCATGAGTAAAAGCTTCTTGATGGCCCCCCAGAAGCAGGGACCAGTGTTATGATTTCTGAATAGCCTGCAGAATTGTGAACCCATTAAACCTCTTTTCTAGTAAATTACCTAGTCTCAGATATTTTTTATAGCAAAGCAAGAAAGGCCTAATATACAAAGACAAAGAGATAATTCTAAAAACAGCAAGAAAAAATTGTCTAGTCACATGTAAGGAATTCCCATCAGACTTCAAACTGGTTTTCAGTAGAAATTCTACAGCCCAGAAGAGAATGGAATGATATATTCAAAGTACTAAAAAAATAAAAAATAAAAAAATAAAAAAAAACTAAGCCAAAAATACTATAGCCAGCAAATTATACTTTATAAATGAAGAAGAAGTAAAACCTTTTCTAGGCAAGTAAAAACTAAGGGAATGCATCACCAGTAGACTAGCCCTGCAAAAAATTCTTAAGGGAATTCTACACATTGAAGCAAAAGGACAGTATCTACCATTATGAAAACACAAAGGAACAAAATATATTGACAAAGCAAACACAAAAATGAATAAGAGAAAGAACTCAAAGTTAGCACTACCACCAAATAACAATGATAAATAACAGGAAAGAAATAAAGGAAGAAGGCATGCACAAAACAACCAGAAAAAAATTAACAAAATGACAGGAATAACTTCTTACATATCAGTAATAATCTTTAATAAAATGGATTAAATTTTCCATTTAAAGGTATAAAATAGCTGAATGTATTGAAAAAAAGTCCCAACTACATGCTGCCTACAAGAGACTAACTTCACCTGTAAAGATACAAATAGAATAAAAGAAAATTTAAAAAAACCTATTAAAACAAATAAAAATTTACAAAAAATACCAAAACCTATGTAATACAACAAAAGTAGTGCTAAAGAAAAGTTTGTAGTAATAAATGCCTAAATCAAAAAATTTTAATGGTTTTGAATAATCAAGCTAAAATGTACCTCAATTAACTGGAAACGCAAGAACAAAGCAAGCCCAAAATGAGTGGAAGGAAAAAAATAATAAAGAACAAAGAAGAACCATACAAAGAATGAATGAAATAAAAAGTTGGTTTTTTGAAAGATAAACTAAATTTATAAACTGATAGCTACATTGACCAAGCAAAAAAGATAATATAACCAAATAAACAAAATCAGAAACAAAGAGGTAACATGACAACTGATAGCACAGAAATGCAAAAGATCACCGGAGAGTACTACAAACAAGTATACAGAAATAAACTGGAAAACACTGGGAAAGTAAATAAACTAATGGACATATAAACCTACCAATCTTGAATCAGGAAAAAACAGAAAACATGAACAGACCAATAACAGGTATCAAGATTGAATCTGTATTCAAAAGTCTCCCAACTAGGAAAAGCCCAGAATGTTATGATTTTACTGCCAAACTCTACTAGACTTACAAAGAATAAAAGCAATTCTCCTAAAACTATTCCAAAAAATTAAAGAGGAGGGAATTCTCTCTAACTTATTCTATGAGGGCAGAGTTGCATTAATATGAAAACCATACAAGGACACAATAAAAAAGAAAACTACAGGCTAATATTTCTAATAAATGTAAACACAAGAATCTTTAACAAAATACAACCAAACCAAATCCAAAAGCATATCAAGAAGAATACACCATGATCAAATGGGATTTATGCCAGTAATGTAAGGGTGGTTCAGCATATGCAAATCAATAAATGTGAGCCATTCACATCAAAATATGAAGAACAAAGCCATCTGATCATCTCAATAGATTCAGAAAAAGAATTCTATAAAATTCAACATCTTCTACGAAAAAAGCTTACAATAATGTAGGCATAGAAAGAACATACCTCAAAATAATAAAATGTGTTTATGACAAACACACAGCTACATCATACTGAATGGAGAAAAGCTGAAAGCCTATTCTTTAAGAACTGAAATAAGACAAGGATGCCCTCTTTCACCACTGCTGTTAAACATAGTACTGGAAGTTCTAACCAGAGCTACTTGGCAATGGAAAGAAATAAAAGTCATCAAAACTGGAAAAAGAAAGTCAAATTATTCCTTTTTTCAGAACACATGTTCTTATATTAAAAAAAAAAAAAAAAAACTAAACTAAAGTCTCTACCAAAATGTCTTACATCTCATCAATTCAGTAACGTCTCAGGATACAAAATCAACATACAAAACTTACTATTACTCTAAGCTGAGAATGAACTCACTGAAAAAGAAATCAAGAAGACTATATCATTTTCAATGGTTACAAATGAAATAAAATAAAATACTTAGGAATATATATATCTAAGGAAGTGAAAGACTTATATAAGAAAAATGGCAACACTGATGATATCACCTGAAAAGGACACAAACAAATGGAAAGACATTCTATGCTCTCAAATTAGAAGACTTAATCTTGCTAAAATAACCATATTACCCAAAGCAACCTACAGATTCAATGCAATCTTTATGAAATATCAAAGCATATTTCACAAAAATAGAAAAAAAGTTTTAAAAATCATGTGAAAGTAAAATGTGCCCAAATAGCCAAAGAAATCTTGAGCAAAACAAACAAATCTTGAGGCATCACACTATCTGACTTCAAAACATATGACAAAGCTATAGTAATCAAAACAGTATGATATTGATATAAAAATAGGCATATAAACCAACAGAACAGAATTGAGAACCCAGAAATAGATTTACATATTTTTGATAAAGCCCACGGATTTTTGATAAAGGCACCAAGAACATGCATTGAGAAAAAGATACCCTCTTTAATAAATGGTGTTGGGAAACTGGATATCCATATGAAGAATGAAACTAGAACTCTATATTTTACTGTATATAAAAATCAATTCAAAATGAATTAAAGACTTAAATGTAAGACTCAAAACTAAATCTTCTAGAAGAAAACACAGGGGAAAAACTCCAGGACATTAGTCTAGGCAAAGATTTTGTGGTTAAGATCCCAAAAGCACAAGCCAAAAAGAAAAACAAAAATTGACAAATAGGACTATATTGAACTAAAAAGCTTTTGCACTGCAAAGGAAACAATCAACACAGCAAAGAGACAACCTGTTCAATGAAAAAAATATATTTGCAAACTATTCATCTTACAAGGGACTAATATCCAGAATATTCAAGGAACTCAAAAAACTTAAAAGAAATATAATAACAATAATTCAATTTAAAAGTGGGCTAAGTATCTGGACATAGATTCTCAAAAAAAAAAAAAAGACTTACAAATAGACAATATGTATGTGAAAAAATGTTCAACATCACTAATCATCTGCACCTGTTCAATGCTCTTCTGCTCTACAGCATTCAAAATCAAACACACTGATCCCAAAGTAGTTACTCCCATGATCCACTTTAGTAAAGGTTTCTCAGGAAGCTGATGATATCAATCCACAAAATGAAACCTTTTTTTTTTTTTTTTTTTACATTCTACTTTCTCATTTTAATAGTTACTTACTTTTGACTCCCTCATTCCTACCCCAACCACCCCACCACTGATTACCTTTTTGGTAACCACAAGACTCAGAGTCATTTTATTTTGTCCCTGGCATAACTTTTTTCCCTTCGTAGGTAGCTTTGAGGCTAGCAATCTGAGCTCACACAGACCTACACCCAAGCTTAGTGTAGTCTCAGAACTCAACCCAACACTTTCTTTCTTTCATTTTAGCAATTATAGATAATACTAACCAAGGGATTGAATATTTTGCTTTTTGAATCTTAGTTTGCTTCTTTTTATGCATCCATTGAACTAAATCCCCAGGTATTTGAGCCATCTCTAAATTCCACTGGTAACTTTTACCTTTTGTGAACATGATGCAGCACAGCTACAGCTCTGTACCGTGGATGACCATGCAGTCACCCACAAATCAAAGCTTTCTCATTTCCGCTCTTTTATATTTTCTTTTTCTATCCATTTAGTTTTATCTGTATCATTTTTTCTTCATTTGAAACAACCTGCAAATAGCCTCTCAACTAGACAAAATTACTTTTACTTTAAGCAAAACCACATCTTAGTGTTTTCATAAACTTCTTTCTCAAAATCATATATTTTTCTTTATATAAACACTCAGTATGTAGAATAGTTTCTCTTATATTGAGCAGTTTTGATTACATGTATTAACTACTAGTCTAACTCTTAGTAACCCAAATTTCTAGTAAAAACTCTAGAAGTACTTAATTTACCATAGCATGACTTTCAGATTTTAAATTGTTGAAGAGAATTTTGAAATTAGTTTTATTTATCAAAGATTATTAAAGCATGTGAACTAACAGGCAATTGAGCTAACTTTTATTTTTCTAATAAAATATTTGATTTACGTGCTTAATTTCTCTTTAAGCCAATTGATTAGAGCTTGTTTGTGTATTTTATGGTGAAATATCACTTGCGTAAGACATATATTAACATAACAGATATGTAGAAAGAAGCAGATCTTATGTTTATAAGGTTTTTATTTCCCAGTTTTCAAAGTTTCACCCCAACTTTAGACTGTCAATCTCTTAAATAGCTGTTTTATGCCCTAAACAATTGTTAGGGAAGTAACTTTAAATTTGCATCTCCAAAGACAGGACTCGGGGAAATAGGTTGAAAATTTACATCTCAAAGACACAAAACTTAGATCTAAACAAAAGCAGGGTTTGTTATGTAAACTTTAAGCCATTCTCTTCCCCAGAAAGTTCCTAGTGGTTTAAGTGCAGAGACAGGTAAGCCTTTAAAAATTGAGATTTCTTTTAAATATGTAAATAACTTTTACAAAGAGTTTCAAAGACTGATTTAGTTTGATAGGTAGTCTTTTCAACTTAGCTTGTTTCTTAGTTAGATTACTGATTTTAGGGTAGAGTTCTTTAAGGAAATCATGCAGTTTTTAGGGTCTAACCCACACTTTTCTTATCCAGACATACAAAGAATTTAGCAGCCCCCTGTAGCAATGACCATCTTCTCCAAATAACTGTCCTTAGTCACCTCCAACACTGTAGCTCTTGCCCACCATCACGTTACCAACCATCAAACACACATCAAGGTCAAATCCTCTCCCACTGTCAATCAATCTATGGTACTCCCCCAAAAGCCAAAGGGAATTCAATACAAAAGTGAGCAGAATTTTATCTGTCCACTTACAACTTTGGGGGTACCATGAAGAAAAACAGGTTTCTCCCCAAAAGAGAAATCTGGGGCCTTTTCCATTTTCCCCAAGGGATCCCAGGCTGTCATAATTCTTTGTTTTGTTGTTCCCTCATGTGGCATTGAGGATGGCAAGAGGAAGGAGGGACAGGCAGAAGGAAATAGAGGCACAGTCAGGATTCAGTTGACTGAGAAGTTTTAGAGAGAACAGAGGCCTTAAAACAATACATAGATATATATATACAGCCCAGATATTAGTTTTAACTAAGTCAACTTTTTACTATCAAGCTCTTTAAAGAGAAACCTTTTTCCAATTGTAATTCCTACTGAAGCCATTTTACTTTGCTTCTGCCAGTTGGGCTTCTGTTGCCAAATAGGCAGTCCACAGAAGTGGCCATCCACTGCAGTGGCTGCTCATCACCATTCCTCACCACAGGGTGATAGATGGCTCACAGTTAATAATTTCTCTAAACATGCTGGTGTTTGCAAGGCATCCCTATACTCATGCAGAAGCATCTAAAAAGTAGAGCTACACTATTCCAAATAGAAATGGCTGCCACCTGGGATGTTCCCCATGGACTTCTTCCATGGTTGATTCTTTCCCTTTGCCCATTTCTTGGTCTCTCAGCTCCTAGCCTGCCTTTCCACAAGTTTCACAGTGGGCAGTTCTATGCAAACCTACCTGATATGATTTGACTCTATGTCCCCACCCAAATCACATCTCAAATTGTAATCCCCATAATCCCCACTTGTTGAGAGAGGGACCTAGTGAGAGGTGATTGGATCATGGGGGTGGTTTCTCCCATGTTTTTCTCATGATAGTGAGTGAGTTCTCACGAGATCTGATGGTTTTATAAGCATTTGACAATTCCGGCTCTACACACTCTCTCTTGTCTGCTGCCACGTACGACAGGCCTGCTTCCCTTTCCACCATGAGTATAAGTTTCCTGAGGTCTCCCCAACCATGTGGAACTGTGAATCAACTAAACCTCTTTTCTTTATAAATTACCCAGTCTTGGAAAGTTCTTTACAGCAGTTTGAAAATAGACTAATACACTATCCTAAAGTCTGAGGAAGCTGAGAAGTCAAAGAAAAAAGATGGACAAATACAGTTTCTTAGAAAGAAAGATTTAATAGGGACTTATGAACAGAAGTCATGTCTGTGTCTCAGGCAGCAGTGAGATGAGATCATGGATCCCTGCCTGGATTCACTTTATAAAGCCAACACCTGATACAAAAATTAAAGATGTTTTTTAAAGACTAATGTCCTTCATGAATAAAGATGCAAATATTCCCAAGAAAATATTAGCAAATCCAATCCAGAACATATAAAAAGAATGTATGCCAAACCAAGAGATTTTTTTCTCCCCGAGGATGAAAATTTGGTTCAATATATTAAAATTTATCAATATAATTTATCACATTAATTTTTTAAAGAAAAATATTGCAAGATACCAATTGATACAGTGAAGATATTTTACAAAAATAAATTGATAATAAAACTCTCAGAAATTAGAAATAAAAAGAAACTTCCTCAACCTGATAAAAAGCATTCATGAAAAGCCTACAATTAACATCATACTTAATATTGATATACTAAATGTTTTACTCCAAAGATTAGAAATAAAGCAAAAATGTTCACTGTTACCACTCATATTTAACAGTATGTTTCAGTCTTAGCCAATATGATAAAGCAAGGCAAAGAAATAAATCGCAATGACTGGAAAGAAAGAAATAAAATTGTTCGTAATTGTAGATGGTATGACAATTATAAGGCATCTACCAAAAAAAAAGAAAAACAATTTCTAGAACTAATAAGTGACAAGGTCATAGGATATAAGAGAAATTCAAAAAAATTGAAAATTTCTATAAACTAGTAGTGAAAAATTGAAAATCAAATTTTAAGACACAATACCATTTACAATTACTAAAAACAAGGAACACAAGTATATATTGAATCAAAAATGTAGAGAATTTACACTCTAAAAACTTTAAAATGCTAGTGAAGGAAATCAAAGATGACCTAAATAAATGGAAAGACAATGTGTTTATGTTTTGGAATATTCAACAGAGTAAAGGTGTCAATTTTCCTCAAATTAAAATATAAGCATCCTATGATTTCTACCAAAATATCAAGAAAATTAGTTAGAAATACAAACCAGGTAATTTGAAAATTTATATAAAAGGCCAGATGACCTAGCATAGCCAAAACAGACTATTTCAATAAACAAAACTGATCACCAAACAAAATTAATCACTGAAGAATTTGAGCTAAGGAACTACTAATTTCTACAGGCAGAATAAAGCCTGAAAATGAAAAATTCATTCAGTGGGCCATAGCATTACCCTAATAGCTAATCCAAATAAAGACATTACAAGAAAGGAAATCTATAGACCAGTATCTCTTATGAACATAAACACAAAAATCCTCAGCAAAATATTAGCAAACTTAATACAACAATGTATAGGTCTGAACAGATATGTCACCAAGAACATTTACAGATGAAAGATAAGCATATGAAAAAAGTTCTCAGAACCATTTGTCATTAGGCAATTGCAAATTTTTAAAAAATGATGAGATGCCACCATACACCAGTTAGGATGGCTAAAATTAAAAAAATCATAACTGAAAATATCAAATACTGGCAAGGATCTGGAGCAACAGAAACTTTTGTTTATTGCTTGTGGGAATGCAAAATACTACAGCCATTTTGAAAGAAATTTTGGCAGTTTCTTATAAAGCGAATGTAGTCTTATCATATGATCCAGCAATCATAGTCCTAGATATTTGTCCAATTGATTTGAAAAAATTTGTCCCAGAAGAGAAAAAAAATGAAATGCAACCACCACGGCAAGGTAAAACAACATTAAGCACTCAGTATATTTCAATATCTGAGAAATTTATTTAAATTTTTGGCACAGGTTTAAAAAATGTATCCCCCAACTGAACTGGAGAAATTAGAACATAGTCTGCTAAATATTTCTAGAGTTCAAGGTACCTTTGAAAAGAATTATACATAGAAGAAACCTTTTAAAACAGAAGACTTAAAATCCTGTACATTTAAAAAGAGAAACAAAAATGTTCTAGAAGGATGTACTAAATAGTTGATTTCTCACATTATGAAGGAACTGTCCTGCCCTCAAAACTTCTCCATGTCCATATAATTCACAAGCACACAAAATTTTCAGGATAAAAAAATGAGCATCTCTGGTTACCCAACCATATGTCTTACAGAGCAAACAGGAAAAATGGAGAAAGAAGACAGATATTTCCAAATTGAATCAACTTACTTACAAACATATTCTTTAAAATATCTGTAAAGTTGCCTCAAGGCAAAATAATCAGATTAAACAATTGGCTTTTAACCACAGCATGTTAAGCAAATCATAGAGCTACCAGGGTGATGTCTTCGGGTTGCCACCCAGGTACTATCACATACAGATGGGGGGAAAAAAAAAAAAGCCACCAATAGGAAGGAATTTGGGTGCTCAGTTTGTCAGCACATATACTAAAATTGAAATGATACTGAGTAAATTAGCATGGCCTCTACACAAGGGTCACATAAAACTTTGTGAAGCATTACATCTTTTGGGGATTGGATAGTTACTGTTTAATGGGTATGAAGTTTCAATTTTGCAAGATGAGAAAGTTCTAGAGATGGATGTTGGTCATGGCTGCACAACAATATGAATGTGTACTTACTGCCACTGAACTATACATTTAACAGTTCAAATGGTAAATGTTATGATACTGTGCAAGGTGTCAGAATTGAAATGGAGTAGCTTGTGCCAAACTCTAACAAAATAAATAAATAAAGCCCGGAGGTTGAGAAGGGAGAACTCTCATATACACATGACTGTGAAAAAAAATCTATTACAAAGACCCTAAAGGGCTCTTACGCATGTATGCCTACAACAAGAACATTTGCCAAGGACTTTATAAACTGCAGTTTGCATCATGAGTCACAAGGACAGCTAGCTGGATGCACAAGAATACTTGTGTGACACACTGTCTCCACTAATGAACTGACATCAACTCCTGCAATAAGGCCCTGTGCCCAGTGTTCTTTGTTTTAAAACAAATTACATGTACTTTTTTCTTTTGCCTTTAAAAGCTTCCCCTTGCCTTGTCCCTCTGGATATACTTATGATCCTCATAGCCCTTAGAGCCTAGATTTGCAAATCCTCTGCACATTCCTGAATAAACTCATTACCTTTAGGGAATCTCTGTGTTTCTTAGGTTGACAATATATATTTTTTACCACAATAATACAATTTTAAAAAAGGATTTGGGAAATATGAAAATGGTTCAATTCTTCCCAAAATGACTTTTCTAACTTAATGCCAGGTTTGTGAAATTTTTGTTTTCATGATTTACTTCCTTGAGTTAAAAAAAAAAAAATCTAGCTTGCTCTTTTTTAGTTAAACATATTTGGAGACTATTACAGATTCATATGCAGCTGTGAGAAATAATATGGAGAGATCTCATGTACACATTGACCAATTTCCCCAGTGATAACAACTTGGAAAACCATTGTACAATACTACCACCCACTACACTAAAATCTATATTCAAAATATGGAACATTTTCATCACATGAGGATCCTTCATTCACCTTTTTATTCCCATAGCCATTTACCTCTTAGTCCTGCCCTCTGCTTAACCCCTGGCAGTCACCAATCTCTTCTCCATCTCTATAATTTTGTCATTTCAAGAATATCATATAAGTATAATCATATAGTATGGAAACTTTTGGAATTGTCTTCTTTATTATTCAGCATGATTATCTGGAAATTCATCCAGGCTGTTGTGTGTATCAATATTTGGTTTCTTTTTACTGCAGAGTAGTATTCCATGATATGGATGTATCACAGTTGGTTTAACTATTCACTTATTGAAGAATATATACATAGTTTCCAAATTTGGAACTATTATGAATAAAGCTGCTATAAACATTCATGTACAGGTGTTTGTGTAAGCAACATTTTTGTTTTTTCTAGCATAAATGCCCTGGAATGCACTTGCTGAGTCATATGGTAGTTGCATATTTAGTTTTATAAGACACTGACAAACTGTTTTGCAGAGTAACTGTACCTTTCACATTCCAAGCAGCAATGAATGGGAGATCCATTTGTCTGCATTCTTGTCAGCATTCAATGTTGTCCCTTCTTCAATTAATTACTTTGTTAGGCATTCTGATAAATGGGTAGTGATATCTCATTGAGGTTTTAATTGCCATTTCCCCAATGGCTAATAATGCTGAGTATCTTTTCATATGCTATTGTATATTTTAATGACATTTCTCTGCATTTAATTTGACCATTTTCTAATTGGATGTTTGTAATTTTGTTTAGCTTTGAGAGTTATTTATATAGTCTAGATATTGTTGATATGTTGGATATTTTGTTTACATATCTTTTATCCTACAATGTACCTTGTCTTTTATCATCTTAGTAGGATATTTCACAGAGAAAACATTTTTAAATTTAATGAAGTCTAACTTATCAGTATTTCTTTTTATAAATTGTGTCTTTTGCTGTCAAGTCAAAAAACTCTTTTTCTTACTCTAGATTTTGACAATTTTCTATTTTTTAAAGATTTGTAGTTTTGCATTTAACATTTAAATTCATAATCCATTTTGAATTAATTTTTTCTAACGTGAGACACATATCAAGTTTCATTTCTTGCAAAGGGATGTACAGCTTCTCTAGTACCATTTATAAAAAAGGCTGTCTTTCCTCCATTGAATTGCTTTTGAATCTTTGTCAAAAATCAGTAGTTGGGCATATTTGTGTGATTATATTTCTGGGTTCTCTATTCTGTTCCATTAGCTACTTATCTATACCTCCACCAATGACACACAGTCTATTTTTTTTTTTTTTTTTTTTTTTGAGTCAGGGTCTCACTCTGTCACCGAGGCTGGAGTGCAGTGGTGCAATCTTGGCTCACTGCAACCTCTCCCTCCTGGGTTTAAGGAATCCTCCCACCTCCAACTCCCAAGTAGCTGGGACCATAAGCATGTGCCATAACTCCCAGCTGATTTTTGCAATTTTTGTAGGGATGGGGGTCTCACTATGTTTCCCTGGCTGGTCTCAAACTCCTGGACTCAAGTAATCCACCTGCCTTGGCCTTCCAAAGTCCTGGTGAGAGGTGAAGCCAGCTGGACTCCTGGGTCAAGTGGGGACTTGGAGAACTTTTCTGTCTAGCTAACTTTTCTGTTTGTAAATGCATCAATCAGCACTCTGCAAAAACACAGCAATCAGCACTCTGTGTCTAGCTAAAGATTTGTAAATGCACCAATCAGTACTCTGTAAAAATGCACTAATCAGCACTCTGTGTCTAGCTAAAGGTTTGTAAACACACCAATCAGCACTCTGTAAAAATGGACCAATCAGACTCTAAAATGGACCAATCAGTGCTCTGTAAAATGGACCAATCAGCAGGATGTAGGTGGAGTCAAATAAGGGAGTAAAAGCTAGCCACCCAAGCCAGCAGCAGCAACCCGCTCTGGTCCCCTTCCAGGCAGTGGAAGCTTTGTTCTTTCGCTCTTCACGATAAATCACTGTTGCTCGCTCTTTAGGTCCACACTACCTTTATGAGCTGTAATACTCACCGTGAGGGTCTGCAGCTTCATTCCTGAAGTCAGCAAGACCACGAACACGTTGGAAGGAAGAAACTCCAGACATATCTGAACATCTGAAGGAACAAACTCTGGACACACCATCTTTAAGAGCTGTAACACTCACTGTGAAGGTCTGCAGCTTCATTCTTGAAGTCAGCGAGACCACAAACCCCCCAGAAGGAAGAAACTCCTGTCACGTCTGAACATCTGAAGGAACAAACTCCAGACACACCACCTTTAACAGCTGTAACACTCACCGTGAGGGTCTGTAGCTTCATTCTTGAAGTCAGTGAGACCAAGAACTCACCAGAAGGAATCAATTCCAGACACACTGTGATTACAGGCATGAGCCACTGCACCCAGCCAACACAAAGTCTTGATTACTACATATAACAACCATTGAAATTGGGAATAATTTCTCCCAAAGTTGATTTTTATCTAGTTCTATTGTCTTTCTATATAAATTTTAGAATAATTCTTTCCATATCTGTAAAAATTGTATTGTGATTTGATAGAAATTACTTTAAACTTGAATATCACTTAGAGGAAATTGATATTGTTAATATTTTAAATCTTCCAATCCATGAACATGATATACTTTCTTTGAACTCATCAGAGTTTCATAGTTTCAATATTGGGGGAACCTGCCCCCAGGATTTCAGTATAGGTTCTTTCTATTTTCCATAAGTGTTGGCCAGCTGAGAAATAAAGAGAAAGAGTACAAAGAGAAGAATTTTACAGCTGGGCCACCAGGGATGACATTACATATCGGTAGGACTGTGATGCCCACCTGAGCCTCAAACCAGCAAGTTTTTTATTAAGGATTTCAAAAAGGAGAGGGGTATAAGAACAAGGAGTAGGTACAAAGAAAAAAGCAGAACTACTCATAAAGGTCTAACAAAGATCATATGCTTCTGAGGGAACAGGACAAAAGGTAAAAAGTAGAACTACTGATAGGGGTCTATGTTCAGTGGTGCATGTATTGTCTTGATAAACATCTTAAACAACAGAAAACAGGGTTTGAGAGCAGAGAACCAGTCTGACCATAAATTTACCAGGGTGGAGTTTTTTCCCCACCCTCATAAGCCTGAGGATACTGCAGGAGACCAGGGCATATCTCAGTCCTTGTCTCAACTGCATAAGACAGATACTCCCAGAGCAGCCATTTATAGACCTCCCCCCAGGAATGCTTTCCTTTCCCAGGGTATTAATATTAATATTCCTTGCTAGGAAAAGAATTTAGCAATATCTCTCCTACTTGCACATCCACTTATAGGCTCTCTACAAGAAGGAAAACATAGCTCTTTTTGCCCGACCCTGCAGTCAGACCTTATGGTTGTCTTCCATTGTTCCCTAAAAATCATTGTTATTCTGTTCTTTTTCAAGGTGCACTGATTTCATATTGTTCAAACACACATTTTACACTCAATTTGTACAGTTAACACAATTATCACAGTGGTCCTGAGGTGACATATATCCTCAGCTTACAAAGATAACAGGATTAAGAGATTAAAGACAGGCATAAGAAATTTTAAAAGTATTATTTGGGAACTGATAAATGTCCATGAAATCTTCACAATTTATGTTCCTCTGCTGTGGCTCCAGCCGGTCCCTCCATTTGGGGTCCCTGACTTCCCACAGCGTCTCTCCCTTTCTTTTTATATAAACATGCCATGGCGATAAAGGCTTGTTCATTCTCTCAGTTTTGACGCAGGATTCTTTGACTGGTCCAGCACACTAAAACCAATTAAACAGAGAAATATGATTCCAAAATTTACTACACTGGAGCCCCCAATAGACATAATCCAAGTCATGGGGTTTAGTCCAGAAAGACTTTCTGCTACCTGATCTAACACCTCAGCTCCAGGCACAAGGGATAAATGAGCTTGAGAGGCTTCAAAAATTTGTTTCTTTAGTTTTGTACAAGGATAAATTATCTTCCCTACCCAGAAAGTGTTCTTTGACCATTTCCCATGAATGATCAGTCTCATTTTAGGAATATGGTGTGATACAGAAATCAGAAGTATTCCCATCACACTGCATTTGCATGTGATGTTTGAGACTCATTAGCCAATCTCCAAGCCAAATAACAGACTGTCTTAAATCATTAATTTGATTAGCTAATTTTTGATCAATGCCCTGTTGAGAATTCCACATTTGGGTGGAATTGACTTGCCAATCATTAACAAAATGAGCCACTTGAATAGATCGGTGTAATGCCACTCCAGCAGTGGTGGCCAGTGCAGTGACTGTAATTAGGCCCATGATCACAGAGATTAAAGTGAAAACAAATCTCTTAGATCTTTTGAGAATTCACTGTAACACTTCATTAATTAAATGTACTGAAGGGGAAGATTCCCAAGGTGTGAGTAAAGTTACCGGTATCCAGATTCCTTCTCAAGCTCAAACCAACATTACACTTTTCTTGAAGTCAAAACGGGAGTTAACACAAGTGTATAAATGACAATTAATGCATTGGACAGTTTGATTGTTCGTCCAAATTTTGATATTTCCCACTAACAGCATGTAAGGAAGCTTAACACAACTCTGTATAAGAATAGTCAAGTTGGAAGTAAACAAAGCAGAATGTTTGAATCTACCTTGATACTGAGGGAGAGGAGTAGCGGTGGCAACGCCCAATGTTCTCCTCTGTAAAGAAGAAATCCGAGGTGCCCGGGAATGCCAAAGAGGTAGAGGGCATACCTGGGTCAAGAAGAATTATCATAATGCCAATCAGAGTCCCATAAAGGAGGATTGGCATCAAAAAGAGGAAGAGGGTTCAAATGGGATTTATCATGGTGTTAAGAATCACGGATGTGAGGGACAGCATTTGTACTAGACCTCAGAGATGATCCACTGGTGAAACACAAGCATACCCTCTTCCCCACATTGTAATTGTTCCAGGTTTCCAGGTATTGGTTTGGGAGTTTTTCCATAACACTGGCTTGCCTTCATTTAGGGAGAATTTTTTTCCTGTATAGTGGCGTTCAGCTGCAGTCAGAGGATTGTCTTTAGGAATATTTAGAAAGTTTAAATTAAACAATGCTACAATGCTACATGTAATTGAGGTAAATTTTGTCGTTGGGCAGAACGCATGGCCATTTTACACTCACTGTTCACATTTCCAAAAGCTAACATACAAAGGAGAATACCTTGAGCACGCTCATCAAAGACAGAATTTTCAACAACATCTTGTAATTTAGCCATAAAATCAGGATATAATTTACTGTGACCCTGTTTAACAGTAGTAAAACAAACAGGAGCTTGGCCCAGGGTGCATAATTTATCCCAAGCTCTCTTACACACCTTTGTTACTTGTTCCCTGGTGAGAGCATCAAAGCCTAATTGGGTGGTAGTGTCAGTAATTACTGGAGCCTGTGAGCTGAGCCTGAGTAATTGGAATGCCATCAGCCCGATTTAGCTGAGCCTGCAGACAGTCCTCCTCTGACCACCAGATACGGAATTGTAAATGCTGAGGTAGAGTTAGAACAGCTTTTGTCAAAAGATCCCAGTCTAAGGAAGCAAAATGACCTCAGTACAAAGAGTCGGTAATACCATTTTGACATATGGAGAAGTAGGACCATACTGAGTACAAGCATCCTTGAATTCTTTTAAAAAGATATGATTGAGCAGCGCATATCAACACACTTGTACCCCTTGAGCATTGGGAGATTCCAGCACGACCAGATAAGCCCACGCCTCTAATCCACTTGACTATGAGCTCTAGAGCCTAGCACTGTGTCTTACTGAACTTTGCATAGTGATATCTACCTCTTAGGGCACACATAGAGGAGCCTCCACTAGTTCTCTCCAGCTCATTCTTACATCTCAACACCAGCATTTCCTGACTCACAAACCTGGTCACTTTCATTGCCTATCATAGTCTATGTCACACTTTGTAAAGTGCCTTTTTTTGTGATTGTTTCATTTGTATCTGTCTCTCCCACAGGTCATGAATGTGTTTGTTAGATTTATGTATAAGTATTTCATTTTTTGCAGCAATTTTATATGGTATTGTACTTTTAATTTTTATGTTCATACATTCTTTGCTAGTATGTAGAAATACATTTTACTTTGGTAGGTGTAGCTTGTATCTTGTGAGTTTGCTGTACTCACTTATTAGTTCTAGAAAAGTTTTGTAGATTCCTGGAGATTTTCTATGTAGATCTCATGTCATCTGCAAATAGGGACAGTTTTTTTCTTATCAATCTGTATTCTTTTATTTGCTTTTCTTGTCTTATTCTTTTGGCTGCAATATCCAGCACTATGTTGAATAAGAATGATGAAAGATAAATTGTTGCCTTGTTCCCAATCTTAGGGGAAAGACATTCACTCTTTCACCATAAAATATAATATTATCTGTAGTTTTTTGTAGATGCTTTTAATCGGATGAATAAAATTTCCTTATATTTCTATTTTTCTGAGAGTTTTTATCATGACTTGGTGTTGAATTTTGTCAATGCTTCTTCTGCATAATGTAATCTTTTTTAGACTGTTAATATGATGAAATACATTAATTGATTTTTAAATATTGAACTTTCCTCACATCCCTAGGGGGTGGAAAAAGCATTTGGTTCTAGTGTATAATTCTTTTTACATATTGCTGAATTCTATGTGCTAATATTTTCTTAGAAATTTTTGTGTTTATATTCTTGAGGGATAATGATTTGTTGTTTTCTCTTTTGTACTATTATTATTTTATTTTCGTATCAGGGTAATAAGTGCTTTATAAAATTCACTGGGAATTGTTCCATCCTCTTCTGTTTTCTGGAAGAAATTGTGTAGAAATGGTCCAGCATCATATGAAAGAAAGTTAGTATTAGTAAACTTTTATTGAAAAAAAAACAAAATTATTCCAATTTTAAAAACAAGAACCACTGGACTAAATTATACATTGGTACCAATGGTTTTGACTTTCGCCACACATTGACTGGTGAGTGGTAATTGCTGTGGTTGGAAAACACACAAACTGATGTCCTTTTCTTGCTCCCAAATGGTGCCTGAAACCTTTCAGTAACTGGCGTCAAAAGCCCTGTGAAACGTGTCCAGATGATAGAGAAGCCCAAAAAGTGGGAGGATTCTTTACCTGGCACTTGACAAAGCCTCAAGACTCTCTTTCTGAAACGTCATCAGCATGAACCTTCACACTACTCTTACTGTTGCTTAGGCTTTTGTTTTATTTGGCATATTAGGGCCAAGTAAATTATGCCCAGCAAGGACCATTGCAGTAAATATAAATGCTTCTGTTAATTTGAGCTCTTGTTAGTATCCCTTGATCATTTATTCAGACGTGGATATAACGCAGTTGGACTGGTAAAAAGCTGTTGTTGAAGATCTGCTAATTAAGACGGTTTGACTTAAAAAAAAAGTGTTAATTGAATATTCAACAAATGTTTGGTTGCTTGTCTATTCTTTTGTTGCAAAAGGTATACCAAACACTATGCTTTGTTCTTGGAATGTAATAGGCAAAAACAGAACTGACAGTGGGAGAGACAGATACAAATGAAACAATCACAAAAACAGGCACTTTACAAAGTGTGACACGTGATTATGATAGACAATGAAAGTGACCAGGTTTGTGAGTCAGGAAATGCTGGTGTTGAGATATAAGGATGAGCTGGAGAGAACTAGTGGAGGCTCCTCTATGTGTGCCCTAAGAGGTAGACATCACTATGCAAAGTTCAATGAGACACAGTGATGGGCTCTAGAGCTCATAGTCAGCATTTGTACTAGACCTCAGAGAATGAAAGAGATCTTCAGGATAGAGAAGGAAGGAAGGGAGATTTCAAGCCAAGGGAACAGAAGTACAGTTTTCTATTCTCTAACATAGTATCTTTTTTTTTTTTTTTTTGAGACGGAGTCTCACCCTGTCACCCAGGCTGGAGTGCAAGTGGCATGATTCTCGGCTCACTGCAAGCTCTGCCTCCTGGGTTTAGGGCATTCTCCTGCCTCAGCCTCCCCAGTAGCTGGGACTACAGGCACCTGCCACCGTGCCCTGCTAATTTTTTGTGTTTTTAGTAGAGACGGGGCTTCACCATGTTAGCCAGGATGATCTCCATCTCCTGACCTCATGATCTGCCTGCCTCGGCCTCCCAAAGTGTTGGGATTACAGGCCTGAGCCACCATGCCTGGCCTAACCTAGTATCTTCTAAATTCAAAAAAGGAAAGCAGCCCAGCAGCACATATAGCTCCCAACAGACACAGAAAATCCTTCCTGTATTACTTATCAGCTGATTCCAGAAGTTCTCTCTGGACTTCTTAAACTGCATACTTAAACTGCCTGCTTGAGTGGGGATACAACAAAGGCCTGGACTCACTCAGCCATGTGCTTTGTGTTCTTAAACTTAGACACTTTTGTTATGTCTTTCATGGAAACAAGCAAAGTAGAGATCCCCAAGGAAATGGTGCTCTCAGCCAGCTGGGGGACCCAGAATTCCATAACAGGATCTATCTCTGCTCACTTTCACTGAAGAGCAGAATTTTCACAGAGGGAGTGGGATTATCGCAGGCCTACTTTCATCGGCAGACCCATCCATTGTTCACAGGATTCCCTTTTAAGTTCCATTTCTTTTCAGATTTTATCCAGGCAGTTAGATATGTATCCCGTAGTGTTATATAAAGGGGCCATTGTGCCAAGATAAATTTAGCCTTAACAAAGGACTGCTCTTGAAGGCTGTCTTAATCCTGATCCATTTTATTACTTTCTTTCATGACACAATACATGAAGCTATGAACATGCTGAGGATGACTATTGTTGAGGACAGTTGTTCCTTCTGTTCTAAATATAAATTGCATTTTTTTCATATAAATTCACTTGAAAAGAAGAATTCTATAACTGGACTATTTATATAACCAGTTCTACAACAGATGCAGTGTAATCCTATGTATAAACAAGTGGATCTCAAATACCTTGATGATGATTAACTTGATTTAACCTCAGGTGAGATGAAAAGAAAAATAGGTGTCTTCCCACCTCATTGCCATGCTGAGAAACTAAAGTTACCTTCAGGGCATCTTACTTAAAAGGTGTTAATTGTATAGCAGAGGAATGCAACTTCAAGAAGCATAGAAAAAAGAGCCTTTGAAAACCAGAGGATGATTATGTTGGTGAATGGTGTTCACGTAAATAGCGTTTCTCTGTCCAGGAATCACATCTGTATCCATACCACTTATAGCAAATATGGAGGCTGGATGGAGAGATGTTTTTACTGTTAATTACTGGATATTTTCCCTTAATGTTCCCCTAAAATTTGGCAGTTGAATAAAGCAGAAAGAACATAGAATTTGGGCTTAGAAAGATGGGTATGAATCCTGACTCTGGTGTTTATAACTTAGCCTTTCTATGCTGTTTTAAATTTTGACATCATGCTGCATGCCAACCAAAGAATTCTGAAAAGTGGTTAAAGAGACCCTAAGACTGGAGGAATGCACAATGGTTGGGCATCTTGCCTCGTACCCACAACAGAAGGTGACCCAGGCACTGTTTCTTATGACTCCTAACCTAGCATCAGAAGGCAGCCCAGGTAGACTCATTCCTCCTGCAAAGTGACAGGAGTTTCTTGGTAACAACAGGTGAGTTCAATACCATCAGCAAAGGTGATCAATTGGTACCACCACCAAAAATAAGCAAGCGGGAGAAGCGCTTTTCTTTATCAACACTCCTTTTTTTCTAAAAGAGATCCAAAATGGACAGGAAGAACCAAACAAAAGGAACTCAGCTCAACAAGTGACCATATTTGGGAAGCCTCTTTATCACTGTAGGCACAAGATGCTCTTCACCTGGCCAGAGAATCTGGGCAACGGGATGGAGCGGGGAAACAGTATCAGTGGAAGGATTCCTGCCATCCCCCTCTCCCACCAGGAGACACCCAGGATCCAGACCTGGGTAACCCCTCCATCCCCTCATGTAGCATAAGCAGAGACCAGTGGAAGCCCCATCTGTACCAGAAAATCAAGGAGGCCAAAATAGCACTCAACTGGCTGTGAAAGTCAACTGCTATTAGAACTATAATCCACAAATTACACTATGGCCTGCAAATCAAAACTAAAGAGGGTAATTGCATGAAAAAATAAAAGATTTAAATAAGACTGAGAGTCTCCTAACATAATAGACAAAGTATATAAGACACAATCAAAAGTCATCCATCATACAAAGAATGAGGAAAATAATAACTTGAGCGAGAAAAGTCAATCAACTGATGCCAGTGCCAAGATGAATCAGAAGATAGATCATCTGACACGGATTTTTTTTTTTTAATTTTTTTAAATTTATTTATTATTATTATACTTTAAGTTGTAGGGTACATGTGCATAACGTGCAGGTTTGTTACATATGTATACTTGTGCCATGTTGCTGTGCTGCACCCATCAACTCGTCATTTACATCAGGTATAACTCCCAATGCAATCCCTCCCCCCTCCCCCCTCCCCATGATAGGCCCCGGTGTGTGATGTTCCCCTTCCTGAGTCCGAGTGATCTCATTGTTCAGTTCCCACCTATGAGTGAGAACATGCGGTGTTTGGTTTTCTGTTCTTGTGATAGTTTGCTAAGAATGATGGCTTCCAGCTGCATCCATGTCCCTACAAAGGACTCAAACTCATCCTTTTTTATGGCTGCATAGTATTCCATGGTGTATATGTGCCACATTTTCTTAATCCAATCTGTCACTGATGGACATTTGGGTTGATTCCAAGTCTTTGCTATTGTGAATAGTGCCGCAATAAACATACGTGTGCATGTGTCTTTATAGCAGCATAATTTATAATCCTTTGGGTATATACCCAGTAATGGGATGGCTGGGTCATATGGTACATCTAGTTCTAGATCCTTGAGGAATCGCCATACTGTTTTCCATAATGGTTGAACTAGTTTACAATCCCACCAACAGTGTAAAAGTGTTCCTATTTCTCCACATCCTCTCCAGCACCTGTTGTTTCCTGACTTTTTAATGATCGCCATTCTAACTGGTGTGAGATGGTATCTCATTGTGGTTTTGATTTGCATTTCTCTGATGGCCAGTGATGATGAGCATTTTTTCATGTGTCTGTTGGCTGTATGAATGTCTTCTTTTGAGAAATGTCTGTTCATATCCTTTGCCCACTTTTTGATGGGGTTGTTTGTTTTTTTCTTGTAAATTTGTTTGAGTTCTTTGTAGGTTCTGGATATTAGCCCTTTGTCTGACACGGATTTTAAAGCAGTCATGATAAAAATTCTTCAAAAATCAATTATGAATTCTATTGAATCAAACAAAAAATAATAAAAAGCTCAGCAAAGAACTAGAAATTGTTTTTTAAAACAAATACCAAGTACAGAACTGAGAAATATAATGACAGAATTAAATTCAATCCCAGGATTTTATGTGGGGTTTTTTTTAGCTTTAAATAAGTTTTAAATTTTTTGCATAACGTTGCATGTTCAAATGAATTGTATAGTCCTTACTACAGAATATAAGCGCAGTCAATCTTAAAATAGTTTCTTTTATGTAAATTTTACAAATTTTGACACTGAGAAATGCTATATTCTTATAGCTAATCACAAATTGAAGGACTCATTTCAACATCAATTTAAGCAAAATGTTTTCCCCAGATTATGTCCCTTGTTGCTTTCTACAGGCAACAAAATGAATCAATCAGCACACAGTTATTAAACAAATGTATAGGATTTTATCCATCCTTAGATTCAAATTTTGATATATCATTTACATTTTGGAAACCAATTACCTCATGTACAAAAACAAATTTTTACATTCTCTGTTGTACAGAAGATAGAGACAGAGACTCTAGACCTCTGCCCATTATGGCTATCACTGAGGATCTCATCAGATAAGCTTTGAAACACCTCATTGTTTATTCAGAGCCAGGTGTTTTCTGGTTCATCTCTCTAATTCAAAGCAAGAGTCCAGGACCATTCTCCATTTTGCAAGGCTTGAAGGCCACATATCTCAGTATCTGCTACAAGACCCCCAGGAGCCATTCTCTCAGTCAAGGGTGCAGACACCTATTTAGTGTGGCACATGAATGGGAAGGCATCTCAGACACAGATATTACAGATATCCTTATCACCTTCCCAGTTTTGGAAAAACTGGTCTTCCCCAAGTAAGGTCATTCCAATTCTTCTTTCTTAATTAACAGAATTTTCTATGAGCCTAGGATTCCAAATCCAAAATCCGGGTAGGTTATCTGTTGAGACTTAACTCTATAAAAATTCAAAAGCAAATAAGGCCTGTCCATCACCTGATAGCAGATATTAGTGAAGGAGCTAATTATATTACAATCTGTGATCACATGAATTAAAGTGCCAAGTGAAGGCAAAATTTTGGGAGACTGAATAGCCATGGCCACAGACCAGTGTGAAAGGCATTTTAAAAAAAGACCTCAGGGACTGTGGTGTGGAATTGTTATTACCAACAGCATTAGATACATTTATCAATGGAAAGGTCAAAATAAATATCTCAACTCAGGGCACATACTGAAAACTTGAGAAGACTTGTTAAGAGTGTACTTCAAAAGTAATATGTGTCCTCACAGGGTGGTGTTGAAGATTAAAAGAGATAGCTGTGAATGTGACTGGGTCCTGGGAATCTGCCTTTACTTTTCCTAAATCAGGATGGAGTTTGGGAAAAGAATCATACTTGGGACCTCAGAGATCATCCAGTCATCTTACTAATGGCAGACTAGAGGATTTTGTAGCATGCCTCACCCACTTGAAAGAAACAAAGTAATGTGTAGAGTTTCATACTGTGGGCTTTTATACAGAAAGGAACATAGGAATTCAATAGAAAAGTTAAGAAAATTTCAGATATAGGAAAGAAAGTAGATAAGCAGCCTGCATGGGGAGGTCTGGTTGCAAACTGTGAGTGAATTCCCAGTACAAGAGAAGATGAGGGTCTCTCTGTGATCCACTTTCCCACTGAGGAATCATGCAATCCAGTCCATGGGAGAACACCTTGATCTTCCCAAGCCCTGGATCTAACTTGTAGAGTGGCCAGGAAACTGGGAGAAGGAACAGCACTAGGAAGCATCCCAAGCATTTTCCTAGACCTAGGTGCTGAGAGGAGAGATGGTAGATTCAATTAGCTCATTGCAAACTTTGCAGAATCCTGTGACCTAGGAATGATGGTAGCCACTGGCATTAGAGAGTAGGGATTGGAGACCTGGTCTGTATTAGTCCATTTTCATGCTGCTGATAAAGACATATCTAAGACTGGAAAGAAAAAGAGGTTTTAATGGACTTACAGTTCCATGTGACTGGAGAGGCCTCACAATCATGGTGGAAGGTGAAAAGCATGTCTCACATGGCAGCAGACAAGAAAAGAATGCTTGTGAAAAGAAATTCAGCTTTATAAAACTATCAAATCTCATGAGACTTATTCACTATCATGAGAATAGTACAGGAAAGACCTATCCCCATGATTCAATTACCTGCCACCTGGTGCCTCCCACAACATGTGGGAATTTAAGATGAGATTTGGGTGGGGACACAGCCAAACCACACCAGGGCCTCAAGTGGGGTAGGGACTCTCACAGCCAGAACTGAGAAAAGAGTATAGCATGGCTTCAGCCATGTGTGCTGGAATTAGACCATTTCACAGGACTGGATCTGGAGAAGATTTCCATGAGAAGCATGGTTTTTATCCAGGCATCAAATTTTATAGCCCACAGCAAATGTGCAGACTGAAAGCAAACTGTGTGGGGCTTAACTAAGTGTTCTGACCGACTCCCACAGTAAAGTCAGGACAGGAGCATGAGCCCTTCAGGTCTGCAGCATAAGAGGAAAGCAAGTCCCACTACTGCTTACCTGGCTGTGGTATCAAGACCACCTCTCCCTTCTCATGCTGAAACCTCAGCACACCAGCGGTTGCTCCACTCCTCAAATGGACATCTCTCCAGGGCCCAGAAACTTTCTCCAGGCCCCCATCAAGGTTGATTCTTGTGCCCACCATTAGGGAGCCTGAGTACAGGCTTTTCTAGTACAGCTCCACCAAGCCAGCTTCTCCCCTGCCTTCAAGACAGCATGTGGGATCTAGAACACTGAGCATTCCATGACTCAAACTCATTGCTTAGGACACATGAGTACTTCTCCTCATCACAAGATCAAGCACAAACCCAACATCTACCACCACAATTTGTCTTACCTGCAAGTGCCACCTATTGGCCTGGAGGTCTAACCACACAACCCGTTATAACATCTGCTGACATAAGTACACAGTGTCACACACAAGAACACGTTAAGCTACTAGTGACCTCTGCTAGCACCATTGTCACACCACCATGGCTACTCAGGAAGTTGGGAGGCTGCTCATCCAATCGGCATACCACTATTTCACCTGGCATTTAAGAAAGCCACCACACTATCTATTTTTAAATCAAGAAAATAATACAGACTCTTTATCATTGAACACACCCAGAAGCAAGCCAAACTACTCTTCTCAACATACATCACAGTCACATCCACAAGAAAAAAGAAGTTCCATCCCAACTGAAATGAATTAAGAAATAAGAAGTGATTGTTTCTCTGGATGCAAAGAAATCTGCTTAACACCACAGGAAGTATGAAAGAGCAAGGTATTATTAAACCCCCAAAGGAACACAGTAATTCTCTAGCAATGGATCTCAACCAAAAAGAAACCCTCAAAATGAAGGATAAAGAATTTTAAATATTGACTTTAAAGAAGCTTAATGAAATTCAAGATAAATTTGAAAATTAATACACATAAATCAGAAATCAATTCAAGATATGAATGAGAAATATATCAAAGAGATAGATATCTGAATTGATAAAACCTCCTGGAAATAAAAAAAAGTATTGAAGGAATTATGAAATACAGTTGAAAGCATTAATTGTGGACTATACCAAGAAGAAAAGAGGATCTCAGAACTTGAAGACATCTTTTGAATTAATGCAATCAAACAAAAATTAAAAAGAATTAACAAAGCCCTTGAGAAGTATGAGACTATAAAAAGTAAGTGAAATTATGAATCATCAATATTCCCAAAGGAAAAGAGAAAACAAAAGGTTTAGCAACCTATTTAAGGAAATAATTGACTAAAACTTCCCTGATCTAGCAGGATATTTAGAAATCCAGATACAAGAAAGCCAATGATCACCAGTGAAATACATTGCACAGTGGACTTCATCACAACATATTGTCATCAGACTGTCCAAAGTCAAAGTGAAAAAAATTCTAAAATCAACAAGAATAAAGCATCTAATCACCTATATAATAAACCCCATGAGACTAATAGCAGACTTCTCAGCAGAAATGTTATAAGCCAGAAAAGAACAGAATGAAATTTTCACAGTGATAAAATTTTAAAAACCTGCCAGTCACAAATGTTAGATCAAGCTAGAATAAGCATCATAAATGAAGGAGAAATATAGTCATTCCCAGAAAAGCAAATGCTAAGAGAATTCACCGCCACTAGACTGGCCCTACAACATATGCTCAAAGCCATAAACATGGAAACAAGTGGGGCACAGTGGCTCATGCCTGTAATCCCAGCACTTTGGGAGGCCGAGGTGGGTGGATTGCCTGAGTTCTGGAGTTTGATACCTGCCTGGGCAACATGGAGAAATTCTGTCTCTACCAAAAATACAAAAAAAAAAAAAAAAATTAGCAAGATGTGGTGACACGTGTCTGTGGTCCCAGCTCTTGGGAGGCTGACGTGGGAGGATCACTTGAGCCTGGGAGGTAGGGGTTGCAGTGAGCCCAGATCGCACCACCGCACTCCAACCTAGCTGACAGAGTGAGACTTCATCTAACAACAACAACAAAAAAAACCCATGGAAACAAAAGATCAATATTTGCCTTCATAAAAACGTACAAAATCACAAAACTTTCAGGTCTTAAAAGCCAATTACATGAAGGAGAAAGACAAAAGAATCAGTTAGCAACACAAAAGATCTCCACCAAACCACAAAAACAGGGGAAAGAAAAAAATTTACAAAACAACTAGAAGACAATAACAATATGACAGAAACAAAATCTCATATATCAATATTATCCTTAAATGTAAATTGATTAAATGATCCACTTAAAAGATATAGACTGGAGGAACGGATTTAAAAACATGATCATACCACATGTTGCTTGCAAGAAACTCAACTTATTAGTAAAGATACACATAGACTGAAAGTAAAGGAGTGGGAAAAAAAATATTCCACAAAAATGGAAACCAAAAGCAAACAGAAGTAACTATACTTATGTCAGATAAAAAAGACCTTAAAAAAGAAAAAAGAAAGGCCAGGCACGGTGGTTCACACCTGTAATCCCAGCACTTTGGGAAACCAAGTAGGGCAAATCACCTGAGGTGAGGAGTTCAAGACCAACCTGAAAAACATAGTGAAACCTCATCTGTACTAAAAATGCAAAAGTTAGCTGGGGGTTGTGGTGGGCACCTGTAATCCCAGCTACTCAGGAGGCTGAGGCAGGAGAATCATTTGAACCTGGGAGGCGGAGGTTGCAGTGAGCCGAGATCACACCATTGCACTCCAGCCTGGGTGACAAGAGCAAAACTCCGTCTCAAAAAAAAAAAAAACAAACAAAACACAAGGTCAGTATATAATGACAAATGGATATAGTTAATAGAGGATATAATAATCCTACAAAATATGCACCCAACCCTGGAGCACCCAGATTCATAAAACAAACATTACTAGACCTAAAGAAAGAGATAACAGAAAACCAAACACCGCATGTTCTCACTCATAGGTGGGAACTGAACAATGAGATCACTTGAACTCGGGAAGGGGAGCATCACACACCGGGGCCTATCATGGGGCGGGGGAGGGGGGAGGGATTGCATTGGGAGTTATACCTGATGTAGATGACGAGTTGATGGGTGCTGACGAGTTGATGGGTGCAGCACAGCAACATGGCACAAGTATACATATGTAACAAACCTGCACGTTATGCACATGTACCCTAGAACTTAAAGTATAATAATAAAAAATAATTAAAAAAAAAAGAAAGAGATAGATAGCAACACAGTGATAGTAGGGGACTAACACACTCCACTCACAGCACTAGACAGATGATTGAGGCAGAAAAACAATGCAGAAATATTAGACTTAAAGCAGACTTTAGATCAAATGGACCTAACAGATACTTACAGAATATTCTACCCAACAATTGTAGCATATACATTATTCCCATCAGCAAATGAAACATTCTCCAAGTGAGACAATGTGTTAGTCTATAAAACAAGCTCAATAAATTTTTAAAAATCAGAATTATATCAACTACATTCCCAGACCAGAGTGGAATAAAACTAAAATTTACTACCAAGAAGTAGCCTGGAAACTATACAAATACTTGGAAATTAAATATACTCCTGAGCAATTTTGGCGTCAATAGCAAAATTAGGACAGAAATTTAAAAATGTTTTGAAACAAATGTTAATAAAACATACTAAAACTTCTAGGAAACAGCAAAAGCAGTGCTAAGGGAGAAGATTATAGTGTTAAACACCTACATCAAAAAACAGAAAGATCACAAATTAACAATGTAATGTCACACCTCAAGAAACTAGAAAAAGCAAACCAAACCCAAAGCTAGTAGACTAAAATAACAAAGATCAGAGAAAAATTAAACAAAATTGAGACCTAAAAAACAATACAAGAGAATCAACAGAACAAAAAGTTGGTTATCTGAAAGAATAAACAAAGGATGAAATCACATCTTTTGCAGCAACATGAATGGAACTGGAGGCCTTTACCCTAGGTGACATGACTCAGAAACAGAAAGCCAAAAGCCACACATGCTGTCTTATAAGTGGCAACTAAACAATGCGTACACGTGGACATACAGAGTGGAATAATAGACACTGGATACTTCAAAAGGCAGAAGGGTGGGAAGGGGGTAAGAGATGAGATACTACCCATTAAGTACAACATACACTATTTGGGTGATGGCTATACTTAAAGCCAGATTTCATCACAATATAATATATTCATGTAAGAAAATTATAATTGTACCCCCTAAATTTATGAAAATAAACAAAATTTAAAGACTAAGTAAAATAAATATGGAGTCAATTTTTCAAAAATTTAAATGGGGCAGCAGGTGCAATGTGTGTGTACTAATTCGTCCTATGCTTTACACAGTATACCCTGATGTGTCCCAGATCACCGGACACTATAACTCTAACTCTGGTGATTGTTCTTGTACTGTTGTAGATTTTCTTCCACACCTTCTGGTATGTGTGAATGTGACCATGCAATCTAAAATACATACTATTCCTACTCTCCCAGTTCCTTCACAAAATATCATTATAGTGGACAAGCATGATGGATTTTCTCCCGTTGCCCCGTAATTAAAATATATATGTGTTTTACTCTGATCTATGCCCTTAGAGGCTGAGCTCTCAGGCTGTAATGCTGCCTGGCTTCCAGATGGATTTAGCTTCTAGGAAGTACTGGCAAGATACTGAAGGTTGGGAGGAAAGAGGCCTTGTTACTGTTGCCTGACTCTCCCTTTCCAAGGCTTCATTTGGCAGAGGCTGCATTCCACTACTGAAAACCACAACTTCCATTGGGTTCGCCCCTCCAGTACAATTATAACTCTTTCTAAGTTCTATTATTGCTCATCCCTCTTCATTTGCCCCCTCAGGACTGGAGATGATAATGGCTTTCTGCTATTATTAATCCCAGAGTACTCCAACATCTCACTATAGTAACCCTTAAGTCTATTTAGGCCTTTGTAAAGAGTCCCATCACTAAACTCTCTTTAATTATCTATCTTGAGTGTGCCTTCAGTTTCTTGCCAGCCTTGAGCTATAGAACAAGTGAGTATCACTTACTGAAAGATGTTTCCTTACAATTGTGCTAAGGATAAGTATCCTCCACATCAGCAACTGAATAGTAGATTCACTATATTGATTGGTTCTGGAAAATAGTCCACATCTAGAAATAGGTAGCTAAAATTACAGTCACTACTTAATAATGGTTTTTATAATTTATTGTCATATTTTAAGACGCATCTTTCTGTGAAAAAAAATTGAGTCATTGCCACTGCATTTTCCAAGTTTTTGATAGTGCAAAACATTTTTGCATTTCCTCAGGGATATGACTTTGGAGTTGATATTATAGTCAGCTGCTTTGACTAGGCCATTACTCGATGTGTCAAGAAGCCAATGAAGGCATTTTATGAGTTGCTATAAGTAGGTACTTACTTACAACATTCCCAGGAAATATTCTGGACCTTGAGTATGTACAGGATCTTATGGGTTCCATAATAAATTACATATACAGAGAATAATAGATTAGAAAACAAATAGAGAATAATAGAACTAGGTCCTTACTCTGAATGGTGGAATGTAGTGGTATTAAGAGGCCGAGAGAACGGGTGTTAACCCAGGAGCCAGTGTCTAACACATTTTGTAGAGTCTGGGTATTTCTTTTTCCACTGCACTGTTATACTGGAAAATAGCCCTAGGACCCTTTATGGGAGTCTAGGAGTGCAAGTAATAGTTCTTGCTGCTGATGTTGTTAACCCTTTTTCAAGGTTGCACAGTCTCCCCTTTATTAAATAAACCCTGTGTTTTTTAACTGGCTCAGATTAGGGCATTATATGAGGAACTATGACTCTCTTCTGGTTGCCCTATGTTTATAGGACTTTAAATTTGAGAAACTTAGCGAGCTGCCTATGTATTTATCATTACTCCCCACAAAGATAATTTCACAGCAGATTGTTCTGATCCTTAACGCTGCCTTTTTCGTCCCTGTAATTCCCTGACTCCCGTAACCACTACTGCCTGTGGTTACCTATGATTTTGTTATTTTCACTGAAATAAGGAACATATTTCAGCCAGAGGAGCACCTATCAGCACCTCTGACCTTCAGAGAAGAGCATAGTTTGAACAGGGGATTGCACATGCTAAATCCATTCCAGTATCTGTGTCTCCTTAAGTCTCTGGAGTTCTTTATTTTTTTTAACTGATCTTTAAATATATATTTAAGGGGTACAAGTGCAGATTTCTTACTTGCATATATTGTGTAGTGGTGAAGTCTGGGCTTTCAGTATACCCATAAACTAGTGAGCATTGTACTCAATAGATAATTTTTCAACCCTCACCTCTCTACCTTTTGGAGTCTCTGATACCTATTATTCCACGCTGTATATCCATGTGTACACATTGTTTAGCTCCCATTTATAAACGATAACATGCAGTATTTCATTTTCTGTTTCTGAATTATTTCACTTAGGATAATGGCTGCCAGTTCCATTCACGTTGTTGAAAAGACATGATTTTATTCGTTTATGGCTGAGTAGTAATCCATGGTATGTATACACCACACTTTCTTTATCCAGTCCCTCACTGATGAACACCTAGGTTGATTCCATGACTTTGCTATTGTGAAAAGTGCTACAATAAGCATATGAGTCCAGATGTCTTTTTGATATAATAATTTCTTTCCCTTTCTTCATTTACTCAGTAGTGGCATTGCTGTATTGAAAGGTAGTGCTATTTTTACTTCTTTGAAAAATATTTCTATTTCTCTCAGCAGTGTATAGGTGTTCCCTTTTCTGTGCAACCTTGCCAACATCTGCTGGGTTTTTTGTTTTTTCTTTTACTTTTTAATGATAGTCACTAACGGGTATATGATGGTATCTCACTGAGATTTTAACGTGCATTTCTAATGATTAGTTATGTTGAATATTTTTTCCATATGGTAGTTGTAGTTGGACGCTTGCATGTCTTTTTTGGATCAATGTGTGTTAATGTCCTTTTCCAACTTTCTAACGGAGTTATTTGCTTTTTTCTTTTCTTTTTTTTTTTTTTTTTTTTTTTTTTTTTTTTTTTTTTTGAGATGGAGTCTCACTCTGTCACCTAGGCTGGAGTGCAGTGGTGCTGTCTCAGCTCACTGCAACCTCTGCCTCCCGGGTTCAAGTAATTCTCCTGCCTCAGCCTCCCAAATAGCTGGGATTCCAGGTGTGTGCCACAATGCCCGGCCAATTTTTATGTTTTTTGTAAAGATGGGGTTTCGCCATGTTGGGCAGGCTGGTCTCAAACTCCTGATCTCATGATCCGCCCTCCTTGGACACCCAAAGTACCTGGATTACAGGCGTGAGTCACCTTGCCTGGCCTATTTGTCTTTTTCTTATTGAATTATTTTAGTTCCTCATGGATTCTGAATATTAGTATTTGTCAAATGCATAGTTTGCAAATATTTTTTTCCATTCTGTAAGTTGTCTGTTTATTCTTTTGGTTATTTCTTTTGCTTTACAGAGGTTTTTTGGTTTAATTAAGTCCCATTTGTCAATTTTTGTTTTTGTTGCTTCTGCTTTTGATGTTTTAGTCATAAATTCTTTGCTTAGGCCAGTATCCAAAATATTATTTTTCTAGATTTTCTCCTAGGATTTTTATAGTTTCAGGACTTACATTCAAGTCCTTAGACCACCTTGAGTTAATTTTTTTATATGGTGAGAGGTAAGAATCCAGTTTTATTCTTCTGCATATGGCTATGCAATTTTCCCAGCATCATTTATTGAAGAGGGTGTCCTTTCCTCACTGTATATTTTTGTCAGCTTTGTCAAAGATCAGTTAACTGTAGGTGTGTGGTTTTATTTCTGTGTTCTCTATCCTATTTCATTGATCTATATGTCTAGTTATTACAATTTTGTTATTGTAGCATTTTAGTATGATTTGAATTCAAGTAATGAGCCTCCAGCTTTGTCCTTTTTGCTCAAGATTCCTTTCGCTGTTTAGGGTCTTTTTTGGTTTCATACGAATTTTAGATTTTTTTTTAATTATATGAAGAGTGATATTGGTAACTTGATAGGAATTGCATTGACGTTGTAGATTGCTTTGGAAAGTATGGTCATTTTAATGATATTGATTCTTCCAATCCATGAGCATGAGCTGTTTTCTCATTTGTTTGTATTATCTGCAGTTTCTTTCCTCCGGATTTTGTTGTTATTCTTGCATGGATCTTTCACTTCCTTGGTTAAACATAACCCTAGGGTGTTGTGTATGTGTGTGGTTATTGCAAATAAGATGGAGTTCTTGATCTTGATTTTATTCTCAGCTTGATCATTGTTGGTATATAGAAATGCTACTAATTTTTTCAGGTTGACTTTGTATTTTAAGACTTCCATGAGTTCTTTTATCAAATCTAGGAGTCTTTTGGAGGAGTTTCTAAGGTTTTCTAGGTGTAAGATCATATCATCTGCAAACGGATAATCTGACTTCTACTTTTCCAATTTTAAAGTCCTTTTTTTCCTCTTGCCTAATTGCTCTCGCGAGGACTTCCAGTATCATGTTAAATTAGATTGTTAAAAGTGAGCATCCTTGTCTTTTTCCAGTTCTTATGGGAAACTTTTTCAACCTTTCCTAATTCGGTATGATGGTGGCTGTGGGTTTGTTGTATAGGGCTTTTATTATTTTGAGTTATGTTCCTTTTATGCCAGATGTGTTGAGAATTTTTATCATGAGATGATGCAAGCTTTTACCAAATGATTTTTCTGCATCTATTGAATAATCATAAGGTTTTTGTTTTTAATTCTTTTTATGTGATGTAGCATATATATTAATTTATATATGTTGAACCATCCATGCATCACTGGAATAAATCCCACTTGATTGTGGTACATTATTATTTTAATGTGCTGTTGGATTCAGTTTTCTAGTATGTTGTTGAGGATTATTGCATCTATGTTCACCAGGGATATTGGCCTGTAGTTTTCTTTTTTTATTGTTTTCTTTCCCGGCTTCTGTATCAGGATGATGCTAAGACCAAAATGTAGACTATGTTAGGGAGGTTTTCCTTCTAGGATTTTTAGAAAAGTTTCAGTAAGATTGATATCCGTTCTTCCTTGTATGTCTAGTAGAATTTGGCTGAAAATCCATCTTGTCCAAAACAGATGTTGTTGTTGTTGTTGTTGTTATTGTTGTTATTGGGAGATTTTTTTTTAATTACAGACTGAATTGGGCTATTAGTATTACAGGATTTCCTTCATAGGTGATTAGGCTTCTGTTTTACTGCTTTGAGGATTTTTTCCTTCACGTTGACATTGGACAATCTGATGACTATATGCCTTGGTAAGGTTCATCTTGCAGTGTATCTCCCAGGAGTTCTCTGGGCTTTGTGTATCTGAATGTCTGAATCTCTTGGAAGACCAGAGAACTTTCCAGGAATTATTCTTTCAAATAGGTTTTTCATAGTTTTTGCTTTTTCTTCCTTTCTCTGGAATACCAATAACTTACAGATTTTGATGCTTTACATAATCTCATGTTTCTCAAAGATTTGGTTCTTTTTTATTATTTTTATTTTTTTTTCTGACTGAGTTAATTCGAAAGTCTTGTCTTTCAGTTCTGAAATTCTATCTTCTGCTTGGGCTAACCTATTGTTAAAGCTTTCAATGGTATTTTGTAATTCTGTCAATAATTTTTTTATTTCCAGAGGTTGTTTGTTTTTATTTTAAAAAATTAGTGTCTTCTTTCGTATTCTGTATTTCTTTTCTGATTTCTTTATGTTGGCTTCCAACTTCCTCTTGGATCAAATTGAGATTCCTTACAATTCATATTTTAAATTCTTTATCTGTCATTTCAGTTTTCATTTGTTTAGAATCCATGGCAATAGAGGTGATGTGATCCTTTGGGATGTTGTAATGCTCTGCTTTGCTAACATACTGTCTGAGTTCCTACACTGAGTGCTCATTTGGCTTCAATTCTTCGTGTTTTCAAGGTTCCAAAGCTCTGTATGAGTTCATTGGTTATAGACAGTCTTTGTGCAGTGGCTTTCTCAAATGCTGATTGTAGTAATGATGTATTTGGTATATGAGCAAGCTCATTGCCTTCTCCAGGACTGGGGTTGCATAGGTCTCAGGAATGTTATTTCTTTCCCCAGCACTATGCACTTCTGTCAGCAGGTTTTGTACTGGGTTGTGCAGTTCAACCTCCAGGTCAGTAGGTGGCACTTAGGAGTATGAGCTGGCTTCAGCAGTAGCAGATGAGAATGTACTTGATCCTTTGTTTACTTGGAGGTGCTCTGATGTTTCAGGTGATGGTCTGGGCTGTGGAATGCTTCGTGCCTTGGGTACCCTGCTCAGCCTGGGGGATGAGGGGACAAAGCTGGGTGGAGCTGGATTACCAAGCTTGTCTACAAAAAGCTAATGATAAGTACAGATGCCAGCCCTGACAGGATGTCAGGAAGGACTCGTGACGTGCATTGAGGTCTACACGGGGCAAGGGAGACAGCTGCACCAGCTCCATGTCCTAAGCAGGCAGAAATACAATTCATTTCCCTATCACACCCCTGTCCCAGGACTCAAGACTCTCAGTTCAGTCAGACACTGTCCTCTATCTCCAGAACACAACGTAGCTGAGAGCTGTAGAAAACATCAATCCCCGAGTTTTCTGGAGAGGAGGCTTTGGGGCAAAACCCCTTCCTTCAGCCCAATACAAACTGCTTTGTGACTTGTCTGTTTTCTAACACAGGAATGCTGTTGGGTTTTTGGTTTGTTTGTTTGTTTGTTTATTGGCAGGGGAAGGGTGGGGCAGTGGGGTTGAGGAACCAGCTCTGCCCTTCGGTGAGTGCAGGTAGGTACCGGCTGTGGTGGTATCAGCTGGTTGGGTTAGGCGGAACTCAGACCCCAGGGCGAAGTGTCAGTTGCCAGTGGTAGTGGACGGGGCTAGGCAATCCCCACCAGTCTCCAGACCCCTAGACTGCCCTCCAGATGGCATGTACAAGTCCTGAAGGAACTGGACTGGGACTCAACCAGCGGACTTGCTTTCCGGTTCATGGGGTTCAGGTGCTGGCTGTGATCAGAAAGAGTAGGCTAATTCCCAGGCTGCCAGCAGAATGTTCAGGTTGGTGCAGAGTGGCTGTGCTGCAGACCTGCCACCACAGAAGGCAGGCCTCTCTCAGTGGAGGCAGGCAGCCATGAGGTGCCAGTTGGTATACTCCCCAATCACACAGCAGCAATGGTATCTGTCATTGGAGAGTGTGAAGGTGCCCAGTCTCCCTGTTCCCTCCCTGGCCTGGTGGCAGTGGTGGTAGTGGCAGCAGCGGTGGCTGTGGCAGCCCCAGGGCAGAAAGCAGGCCTCTGGGAACCAGTCTCTCAGAATAGCACCAGACCTGCCACTGAAACGCTCAGGCAGTGGCAGGGTGGCTGTGCTGCTGGATGGTCACTGGGGAAGCTATCCCTCTCTCAGTGCAAGCAGTGAAGGCAGGCAGCTGTTAGGGTGAACTGTTCAAGCACTCCTCTGTCCGCAGCAGTAGGGGTGGCTTCTGTCCTTGGAGATTGTGAAAGTGCCCAGTCTCTCTACTCCCTCCCTGGCCCCGTGGCCGCAGTGGCAATGGTAGCCCCAGGGCAAAAGGCAGGTCTCCAAGGGCTGAGCTTTCCGAATGGTGCTGGGCAGCAGCTGCTCAGGGTTCAAAAGCTTGTGGGACTCCAGGTGAGTTTGAGTAGTGCCTCTATGCAACTTACAGGCAGCTCTCCATGTTAGTCTGGAGGCCCAGTGGGGTGGGGGGTCTAGGAGCTCTCCCATTACCAAGACTGCAAAATTCCCTGGAGAAAGTGTGGAGCTGCAGGGGTTCCTCACTCACCCCTTCCCAGCATCAGGGAACTTCTCAAACTCCACAGCAGTCCCAGGCCAGCAGCCTGCCCAGCCTCACTCTCCTTTGCTTCCTGTAATTCCTATCACTTCTCGAATGAAATCCAGTGTTCTGTCTTAGATGATCTGTTCAAAGTGTGAATATTTTGCTCAGTATTTTAATTGCTTTCCATGAGAGAAGTGCCCACTAGCTATATCTAGTCTGCCATGTTCGCATGTCTATTTATTTATGTTTTACTCCTACATATCAATGTACATATTTTGGAGATGTATGTGGTAATTTGATACCTTCATATAATCAAGTCAGGGTAACTGGAATATCCTTCACCTTAAATATTCACCTTTTGTTTACAGTAGGATCATGTGACTTATTCTCTCCTAGCTATTTTGAAATGTACGATTGATTAACGCTAACTATAGTCACCCTAGTGATGCATGGAACATCATGTTTTATTTCTTTTATCTAAGTATTTATTTGTACACATTAATCAACCTCTCTTCATGCCTCTCTCCCATCTATCCTTCCCGGCCTCTGGTAACCACAAATCTACTCTCAATCTTCATGAAATCTACTTTTTTTTTCTTTTCAGCTCTTACATGTGACTGAGAACATGCAATATTTCTCTTTCTGTGCTTGATTTATTTCACTCAACATAATGAATTTCAGTTCCATCAATGTTGCTACAAATGCCAAGATTTCATTCCATTTTATGGATAAATAATATTCCATGGTGTATATATACCACTTTTTTTTCCATTCTTCCACTGTTGGGACACTATTTTGGCTGTTGTAAACAGTGCTATAATAATTATGTGAGTGTGGATATCTCTTCAATATATTGATTTCCTTTCTTTTGTATATATAGCCAGTAGTGAAGTTGGTGTATCATATGTTAGTTCTATATGCAGTTTTTTAACCACCCCTCCATACTGTTTTCCATAGTCATTGTACAAATTTACATTCCTACCAGCACTGTACAAGGGTTCTGCTATCTCCACATCCTCAGCAGCATCCTCTTTTCTCTGTCTTTGATAAGAGCCATTCTAACTGGGGTGAAATTATATGTCATTGTGGTTTTCATTTACATTTCTTTGACAATTCAGCATTTTTTATATAACTATTGGCCATTTCTATATTTTCTTTTGATAAATGTCTATTCAGATCTTTTGCCCATTTTTTATTCAGATGATTTGGCTTTTTGCTATTGGGTTGTTTGAGCTCCTTATATATTCTGCCTATTAATCCCTTGCACGATGGGAAGTTTAAAAAATTTTCAACCATTATTTGGGCTGTCTTTTCATTTTGTTGTTTCCTTTCCTGTGCAGAAGCTTTTAGCTTGATGTAATTCTATATGTCTTTTTTTTTTTTTTTTTTTTTGCTTTTGTTGACTGTGTTTTTTGAGTTCTCACACACACACAAAATCTTTGCCCAGAAGAAAATGCCCTGCATTTTCTTCTAGTAATTTTATAGTTTCAGGTCTTAGATTTAAGCCTTTATTCCATTTTTATTTGACCTCTGTATATAGTGAGAGGTAGACGTCTAGTTTTACTCTTCTGCATATGGTTATCCAATTTTTCTAACGCCATTTATTGTAAAGGGTGCCCTTTCCTCAATGTGTGTTCTTGTATCTTTATCAAAAATGAATTGGCCGTAAATGTGTGCTTTTATGTCTGGGTTCTGTGTTCTGTTGCACTGGTCTATGTATCTGTTTTTATGCTACTACCATGCTGATTTTGGTTACTATAGCTTTGTAGTATATGTTGAAGTCAAGTCAGATAGTGTGATCCCTCCAGTTTTGTTTTTGTTTTGTTTTTGTTTGTTTGTTTTGGTCAAGATTGCTTTGGGTATTCCAGTTCTTTTGTGGATTCATATAAATTTTAAGATTTTTTTTTCCTATTTCTGCAAAGAAGGCAATTAGTAGTTTGATAGAAATAAATATAATCTGTAAATTGCTTCAGATGCCATTGTCATTTTAACAATATTAATTCTTCCAATCCACTAGCATGGAATAGTCTTCCATTCTTTGGTATCCTCTTCAATTTCTTCCATCAGTGTTTTCTAGTTTTTCTTGCATGTGTCTTTCTCTTTGTTGGTTAAATCAATTATTAAGTATTTTATATTCTTTGTAGCTATTGTAAATGGGATTGCTGTCTTTATTTATTTTTCTTGTTTGCTGTTGGTGTATATAAATTCTACTGATTTAGTATGTTGTTTTTTTCATCTTACAGCTTTACTAAATTTGTTTCACCAGCTCTAACAGTTTTTGGTGTAGTATTTAGGGTTTTCTAGGTATAAGGTCATGTTACATGTGAACAAAGTTAATTTTACTTATTCCTTTTCAATTTGGGTGCTCTTTATTTCTTTCTCTTGCCTAATTACTCTTACTAGTACATCCTGTAAGAGTAGTAAAAGTGGGCGCCCTTGTTGAATAAAGGTAGTAAAAGTGGGCGCCCTTGTCTTGTTCCAAATCTTAGAGAAAAGGCTTTCAGTTCCTCCCCATTCAGTGTGATGTTGGCTATGGAGCTGTGGCTCTTATTATTTTGAGGTTTTTATTATACTCAGTTTGTTGAGGGTTTTTATTATGAAGGAATGTTGAATTCTATCAAATGCTTTCTCAGCATCTATTGACATGATTGATGATTTTTTGGTTTTGGTTATGTTAGTGTGTTGCATCACATATATTGATTTGAGCACTTTGAACCATCCTTGCACCCCTGGGATGAAGTCCACTTGGTCATGATGAGTGATATTTTTAAGGTATTGGTGAATTTGGTTGGCTAGTATTTCATTGGGGAGTTTTAGATCTATGTTCATCAGTGGTATTGGCCTGTAGTCTTCTATTTTGTTGTGTTCTGGTCTGGTTTTGCTATCAGGGTAATACTGGCCTCATGGAATTATTTGAAAGTATTCCCTTCTCTTCAACTTTTTGAAGATATGTTTGTTAACTATTGTAGATTTAGGTGGTATAAATGTAATTTTGCTACATGGATATATTGTGTAGTGGTTAAGTCTCATATTTTAGTGTACCCATCACCCAAATAGTGTACTTTGTACCCATTAAGTAATTTCTCATCCCTTTCCCTCTTTCGGTCATGCCTATTCAACATAGTATTGGAAGTTCTGGCCAGGGAAATCATGTAAGAGAAAGAAATAAATGGCATTCAAATACGAATAGGGGAAGTCATACTATTTTACATATGACCTGATCCTATTTCTAGAAAACCCCATTATCTCAGCCCAAAAGTTTCTTAAGCTGACAAGCAACTTCAGCAAAGTCTTAAGATACAGAATCAATGCGCAAAAATCACTAACTTTCCTATAGACCAACAGGCAAGCCAAGAGCCAAATCACGAATGAACTCCCATTTACAATTGCCACAAAAAGAATAAAATACCTAGCAGTACAGCTAAGTAGGGAGGTGAAAGGCCTCTACAAGAACTACAGAACATTACTCAAAGTGATCAGAGATGACACCAACAAATGAAAAAACACTTTATACTCCTGGATAGGAAGAATCAGTATCACTGAAATGGTCATACTGCCCAAAGCAATTTATAGATTCAAGGCTATTCTCATTAAACTACCATTGACCTTCTTCACAGAACTAGAAAATACTATTTTAAGATTCATATAGAGCCAAAAAAAGATCTCGAATAGCCAAGGCAATCCTAAGCAAAAAGAACAAAGTTCAAGGCATGATGCTATCTGACTTCAAACTATACTAGAGGGCTACAGTAACCAAAACAGACTCATACTGGTACAAGAACAGACATAGACTAATGGAATAGAATAGAGAACACAGAAATAAGACTACATACCTACAACCACCTGATCTTTGACAAACCTGACAAAAGCAAGCAATGGGGAAAGGATTTCTGATTCAATTAATGGTGCTGGGATAACTGACTAGCCATATGCAGAAGATTAAAACTGGACCCATTCCTATGCCATGCACAAAAATTAACTCAAGATGGTTTAAAGACTTACATGTAAAACCCAAAACTGTAAAAATCCTGGAAGACAACCTAAGCAATACCATTTAGACACAGGCATGGGCAAATATTTCATGACAAAGATGCCAAAGGAAATTGCAACAAAAGCAAAAATTGACAAATGGGATCTAATTAAACTAAAGAGTATCTACACAGCAAAAGAAACTATTCCCAGAGCAAACAAACAACCTATAGAATGAGAGAAAATTTTTGCAAACCGTGCATCTCACAAAGATCTAATAACCAGAATCTATAAGGAACTTAACAAATTTACAAGGAAAAAATATTCCATAAAAAGTGGACAAAGGACGTGAACAGACACTTCTCAAAAGAAGACTTACATACAGCCAATAATCATATGAAAAGAGCTCAACATCACTGATCATTAGAAAGATGCAAATCAAAACCACAATGAGATACCATCTTATACCAGTCAGAATGGCTATTACTAAAAAATCAAAAAAGAACAGATGCTGGCAAGGTTGTGGAGACAAAGGAATGCATTTGCACTGCTGGTGGGAATGTAAATTAGTTCAACCATTGTGTATGGCAGTGTGGTGATTCCTAAAGACAGAAATACCAGTGGGCCCAGCAATCCCATTACCAGGTATATACCCAAAGGAATATAAATGGTCCTGTTGCAAAGACACATGCACGCATGTGTTCATTTCAGCACTATTCACAACAGCAAAGACATGGAATCAACCAAATGCCCAACAATGATAGACTGGATAAAGAAATGGTGGCATATATGTGCCATAGAATATCATGCAGCAATAAAAAACAATGAGATTATGTCCTTTGCGGGGACAAGGATGGAGCTGGATGCCATTATCCTTAGCAAACTTACATGAACAAAAAAACCAAATACTGCATGTTCTCATTTATAAGTGGGAGCTAAATGACGAGAACACATGGACACATGGCGGAGAACAAAACACACTGGGGCTTATTGGAGGGAACAGAGTGGGAAGAGAGAGAGGATCAGGAAAAATAACTAATGGGTACTAGGCTTAATACCTGAATGATTAAATAATCTGTTCAACAGCCCCCATGGCACATCTTTACCTATGTAACAAACCTGCTACATGTACCCCTGAACTTAAAAGTATTTTAAAAATTTTTCATCTTTCACCTCTCCTTTCATCCCTTCACACCCTCTGAGTCTCCAGTGTCTATTATTTCACTTTCTATATTGATGCGCCCACATTCTTTAGGTCCCACATGAGAACATATGGTATTTGACTATTTTCAAGTCATTTGACTTAAGATAATGGCATATAGTCCCATCCATGTTGCTACAAAAGACATGATATCATTGTTTATGGCTGAGTAGTATTCCTTGAGGGGTGTGTGTGTGTGTGTGTGTGTGTGTGTGTGTGTGCGCGCATCACATTTTCTTTATTCAATCATCCATAGAGAGGCACTTGGGTTGATTCCTTATCTTCGTTATTATGAATAATGCTGTGATAAACATGAGTGTAGGTATCTTTTTTATATAATGATTTCCTTTTCCTTTGCCTAGATACCCAGTAGTGGGATTGCTGGATTAATGATGACAATTGCTGTTAGCTCTTTCAAATGTTTGGTAAAATCCAGCAGTGAAACCATCAGGTCCCAGGCTTTTACCTGATGGGATACATTTTAGTACAGCTTCAATCTTATTATTCATTATTGGTTTAAGGGTTTTTTTTTGTTTTGTTTTGTTTTTTTACATTTCAGTGGTTTTTATTCATTTTATTTTTCAGAGCTTTATTTTAGGTTCAGGTGTACATACACAAGTTTGTTATATAGGTAAATTGCATGTCACTGGAGTTTGGTGTACAGCCAGATAATAAGCATAGTATTCAATAGGTAGTTTTTCAATCCTCACTCTCCTCCTACTCTCTATCCTCAAGTAGGCCCAGTGCCCGTTGTCCCTTTCCTTGTGCCCATATGTACTCAATGTTTAGCTCCCACTTATGAGAACATGTGGTATTTGGTTTTCTGCTCCTGCATTAGTTCACTTAAGATAATGACCTCCAGGTTCATCCATGTTGCTGCAAAAAACACGATCTCATTCTTTTTTATAGTGGCATAGTATTCCATGGTGTATATGTACCACATTTCTAAAATTCATTCTAGTATTGATGGGAATTTAGGTTGATTCTGTCTCTGCCATTGCAAATAGTGCTGCAATGAACATAAGCGTGCATGTATCTTTATAGTAGAACAATCTACATTCCTTTGGTTATATACCCAGTAATGATATTGCTAGGTTGAATGATAATTCTGTTTTAATTTTTTTAGAGAAATCACCAAACTGCTTTCCACAATCACTGAACTAATTTTCATTCCCATGAACAGTATATAAGCATTCCCTTTTCTCTGCATCCTTGCCAGCATCTGTTATTTTTTTACTTTTTAATAATAGCCATTTTTACTGGTGTGAGATGGTATCACATCAGGGTTTTGATTTGTGTTTCTCTAATGATTAGTGATGTTGAGCATTTTGTCATATGCTTTTTGGCCGTGTGTATGTCTTCTTTTGAAAAGTGTTTGTTCATGTACTTTGCTCACTTTTTAATGGGGTCATTTGTTTTTTGCTTATAGATTCTAGATCAAACCTTAGATAGATGCATAGTTTGCAAATATTTTCTCTCATTCTGTAAGTTGTTCGCTTACTCTGTTGATAGTTACTTTTGCTGTGCAGAATCTCTTTAGTTTAATTAGGTTCCATTTGTCAATTTTTGTTTTTGTTCCAATTGTTTTGGCATCTTAATCACAAAATATTTGTCAGGTCTTATGTCCAGAATGGTATTTCCTCAGTTATCTACCATGATTTTTATAGTTTTTGTAAGTCTTTCATCCATCCTGAGTTAATTTTTGCATATGGTATAAAGAAGGGGTCCAGTTTCAATCTTCTTCATATACTAGCCAGTTATCCCAGCACCATTTATTAAATAGTGAAACTTTTCCCAATTGTTTGTTTCTGTCAACTTAGTAGAAGATCAGATGGTGTTAGGTGTTCAACCTTATTTCTGGGTTCTCTGTTGTGTTCCATTGGCCTGTGTGTCTGTTTCTGTACCAATACCATGGTTTCAGTTACTGTAGCCTTGTAGTACAGTTTGAAGTCAGGTAACGTAATGCCTCCAGCATTGTGCTTTGTGCTTAGGATCATCTTGGATATTCAGGCTCTTTTTTTGGTTCTATATGAACTTCAGAATAGTATTTTTCTAATTCTCTGAAGAATGTCCTTGGTAGTTTGACAGGAATAGCATTGAACCTGTAAATTGCTTTGGACAGTATGGCCATTTTAACAAGATTGATTCTTTCTATCCCTGAGCATGGAAGGTTTTTCCATTTTTTTAATCCCATCTCTGATTTCTTTGAGCAGTGTTTTGTACTTCTCATTTTAGAAATCTTTCACCTCCCTGCTTAGCAATATTCCTAGGTATTTTATTCTTTTGGTGGCTATTGCGAACAGGATTGCATTTCATGATTTACCACCCCCCACCAACCCCTGGTTAGATATTTTTGGTATATAGGGATGCTACTGGTTTTTGTACATTAATTTTTTATCCTGAAACTTTGCTGGTATTATTTATTAGATTAAGGAGCTTTTCAGCAGAGACTATGGGATTTTCTAGGTATGGAATCATATAGTCTTCAAACAGGGATGGTTTGACTTCCACTCTTCCTGTTTACATGCCCTTTATTGAGGTTTTTTATTTCTTCCTGGTTCAATCTCAGTGGACTGCATATGTTCAGGAATTTATCCATTTATCTGAGTTTTTCAATTTACTGGTGTAAAGTCCAGAATGATTCTTTGTATTTCTGAAGTTTCAGTTGTTATGTTCCCTTTTTCAGTTGTTTTTTTGATCTGCTTTTTGTTTGTTTGTTTTTAGTCTCAATTCTATTTATGTCTGCTGTGATCTTTATTATTCATTTCTTTTAATGTTGGGTTTAGTTCGTTCTTGCTTTTCTGCTTCCTTGAAGTGAATCATTACGTTGTTTATTTGAAGTGTTTCTGTGTTTTTGAGATAGGCATTTATTGCTATAAAATTCCTTCTTAGCACTGCTTTTGCTGTATTCCATAGGTTATGGTATGTTGCATTTCCATTTTCATTGTTTCAAGAATTTTTAAAATTGATTTCTTTATTTCTTTATTGACCCACTGGTTGTTCAGGAGCATGCTGTTTAATTTCTTTGTTTTGGTGTTTTCTCTGAGCTTTCTCTTGTTGTTGACTCCTAGTTTAATTCCCCTGTGATCAGAGAAGATACTTGATATAATTTCTAATTTCTTGGAATTTGTTCCCACTTATTTTCTCATCTAAGACATGGTCTTTTCTGGAGAATGTTCCATATGCTGACGAAAAGAATGTGTATTATATAGTAGTTGGATGAAATCTTCTGTGTTTGTTAGGGCTGTTTGGTCTAGTGTGTAGTCTAATTCCTGTGTTGTTTTATTTTCTGTCAGAATTATCTGCCCATTACTTAGAGTGAGACATTGACGTACACTGCTATTGTTGTATTCCAGTCTATCTTTTCCTTTAGATGTATTTTTTAGGTCTATTTATAATTTTTCCTTTGGGTTTTATACCTTCAAACATTTTCTTTCTGCATATTAGTGGCTTTTTTCTTTCAGATTGAGGAACTCTCTTTACCATTTCTTGTAAGAAAATTCTGGTGGTAGTGAATTCTCTCAGCTTCTGTTTGGGGAAGACTTGATATCTACTTCATATCTGAAGGATAAGTTTGCTTGGTAAAGTATTCTTGGATGGCAGTTTTAGTTTTCTTTGAGGAGTTTGAAAATGTCATGCCACTCCCTCCTGGCCTGTATGGTTACCATTGAGAAGTCTATTCTCAGAGTTCTTGTAGTTCTTTTATATGTTATTTGCTTCTTTTGCTGCTTTTAAAATTTTCTTTGTCCTTCACCTTTGAGAGTTTGATTACTATAAGCCTTGGGGTCATCTTACTTGTATCAAATCTGTTTGGTCTTCTTTGACCTTCTTGTACCTGGATATTTATATCCTCTTCAAATTTTGGAAAGTTTTCTGTTATTATTTCCTTGGATAAAGTTTCTACCCCCTGCTCCTGCTCAGCCCCTATCTTGAGGTTCTCTAAAGGGACAGAACTAATAGGATATATGTATATATGAAAAGGAGTTTATTAGGATAATTGACACACATGAATCAAGGTGAAGTCCCAAGATAGGCTGTCTGCAAGCTGAGGAGCAAGGAAGCCAGTCCAGTCCCAAAGTCTCAAAAGTTGGGAAGCCAACAAAGCAGCCTTCTGTCTGTGGCCAAAGGCCTGAGAGTGCCTGGCAAATCACTGGTGTGAGTCCAAAAGCTTAGGAACTTGCAGTCTGATGTTCAAGGGCAGGAAGCACCCAGCAAGGGAGAAAGATGGAGGCCAGAAGACTCAGCAAGTCTGCTCTTCCATCTTCTCCTGCCTACTTTATTCTAGTTGCTGTGGCAGCAGATTTGATGGTGCTCACCTAGATTGAGGGTGAGTCTGCCTCTCCCAGTCCACTGACTCAAATGTTAATTTCCATTGGAAACACCCTCACATACACATCCAGGAACAATACTTTGCATCCTTCAACCTAATCAAGTTGACACTCAATATTAACCATCACAGCCCCCTTTCGAACACCAGTAATTTTTAGATACAATATTTGAGGTTCTTTTCTATATGTTGTAGGTTATCTTCGTTTCTTCTCATTCTTTTTTTTTCTTCTCCGAGTGTGTAATTTCAAATAACCTGTCTTTGAGTTCACTGATTGCTTGATCTATGCTGTTGTTGAAATTAATTTTTTAGCTCAGCTAATGTATTTCTCAATTTCAAGATTTCTGTTTGATTTGTTACTATTTCAATTTCTGTTAAATTTCTCTGATAAATTTCTGAATTGATATTCTGTGTTATTTTGGAGATCACTGAGTTTCCTTAAAACTGCTATTTTGAGTTCTTGGTCAGAGAGCTCACAAATCACCATCTCATTAGGATCGGTCACTGGATTTCTGCTTCGTCTTTTTGAGAAGGTCATGGTTCCCCGTTTGCTGTTGTTTCTTATGGGTCTTTGTATATGTCTTTAAATTAAAGGATTAGTTATTTATTCCAGTCTTCTTTTCTGGATTATTTTGGGTTTTATTGGATATGTTTACTTTGATATTCTTTGTACTTTACCTATTGAAGGTATTTCTTTTTTCCACTAGGTCACTGCCTCCTTTTTGTCACTAGATGTAGCCTAAGCCAAGGTTTGCCTTGGCTCTAGCAAATGATCAGATGGGTGCCCATCTGGAATAGATAAGGTCCCAAAAGGGCTCTCTTGGCAGTGTGGAAAGGCTGTCTAGGGGAACCTGTGGAACATACATTTTATAGCGGGGTCCTGCTGAACAGCCATTCTGATACATTGTGTTCTTTGGCCAAGTTATAGAGCAGCGTGTCTAAGGCTGGGCATGGTAGTCTTATCTTCCTCCATTGTCTCTGGCTGTCCATAGGGGTATGCCTCCATGCTTCCTGTGGGTTGAGGCATAGACAGTTCTCCTGCCAAAGAACCCAAGATGGTAAGAAATTTGGATTGTCCAACTCAATCTCACTTTTTCCAGTGAAGAAACTATGAGCCAGGGAAAAAATTTCCACATGCTTGATACCAGGCAGATGGAAAAAGAGGTGTCAGAGATATGAAAGTCTTATTCTCTTACCATCTGGTCAGAGATTTTTAACTTCTCTGTAGCCCTGGGAACTGACTCATCCTCATATTTGAGTTCTAGGATGTTGTTGGTGATAATCTCAAGGCTATGTATTTGTTTTTGGTTTTCTGTGGGAGGAGTGAAGCCAATGTGTGTCTACACCTCCATTTTCATGCCAGAAATCTCTGCCCATTTTAATTTTTGAGGCAACATATACACATTTGGGTGGGCACTTTGTTAAATGTGATAAATTGAATACACACTTTGATGAATTTACCTAAAGAAGGTTGTCGAATTAAAGTGTAACCTAGAGTAAGGAAGTTGTGTTAGGTCATTCTTGCTTTGCTATAAAGAAACATCTGTGGTTGGGGGACCAGGTGCAGTGGCTCACGCCTGTAATCCCAGAACTCCCGGAGGCTGAGGTGGGTGGAGCAAGAGGTCAGGAGATCGAGACTCTCCTGGCTAATGCAGTGAAACCCCGTCTCTACTAAAAATACAAAAATAATTAGCCGGGCATGGTGGTGGGCTCCTGTAGTCCCAGCTACTCAGGAGGCTGAGGCAGGAGAATGGTGTGAACCCAGGAGGCAGAGCTTGCAGTGAGCCAAGATTGTACCACTGCACTACAGCCTGGGTGACAGAGCAAGACTCCATCTCAAAAAAAAAAGAGAGAGAGAGAGAAAAAGAAAGAGAAAGAAAGAAAAAGAAAGAAAGAAAGAAAGAAAGAAAGAAAGAAAGAAAGAAAGAAAGAAAGAAAGAAAGAAAGAAAGAAAGAAAGAAAGAAGGAAGGAAGAAAGAGAGAGAGAGAGAGAGAGAGAAAGAAAGAAAGAAAGAAAGAAAGAAAGAAAGAAAGAAAGAAGAAAGAAAGAAAGAAAGAAAGAAAGAAAGAAAGAAAGAAAGAAAGAAAGAAAGAAAGAAAGAAAGAAAGAAAGAAAGAAAGAAAAGAAAGAAAATAAATATCTGAGGTTGGGTAATTTATAAAGAAAAGAAGCTTACTTGTCTCGTGGATTTTCAGGCTGCACAATCATGGCACCAAAATCGATTTGGTTTCTGGGGAGGTTTCAGGGAGCTTTCACTCACTCAGGAAGTTAAAGTGGGTGCAGGAACATCATATGGCAAAAGCAGGAGCAAGAGGGAAGGAGGCACGTCACACTTTTAAAAACCAGATCTCACAGAATTCAGTCACCCCTTACCAAGGAGAAGGTGCTAAGCCATTCATGAGGGGTCTGCCCCCATGATTCACACTCCTCCCGCCGGGCCTCACCTCCATCACAGGGGATTACATTTCAACATGAGATTTGGTGAAGACACAGATACAGACCAATCAGAAGGGTTTTCAGATGTCTCTGACTATTTATCTATCTCAAGTTTTAGAACATAGTGGATGCAGTGATTATCTTAAAGTGTTTTTAAAAGATTGGGATGCTTCAAGATCTCAGGCAAATACTCAACCAGGAGAAGTACAGCAACACTGTCAGGATTTGGAGCCAATCCATGCTTGTACTCTTCTTAAGTAACAGCTCTTGACTTGCTATGGGCTCTTGGTAAAAACTTAATGCCCAATAATGGGGCACCAGAATAAGATAACACCAAGGCTTTCCATCACAAACCAAGAGTCATCTGATCCATGAAACATTAAATTAGGCATTCCTAGCAGCTCACCATCATCATGTAGAAGTGAAATATAAAACCTGGGCCCAAACAGGTCACAAGCAAATTCTAGAAGCACTCTCAATATGTCTACTTTCCTTTTACTATCCCACCTTGACCCACACCCGTGGCCTCATTGAGAGTTTCCTATTACCAGCTCACTGGGACAAGATCAACGGGAATCAATCACCTCCACACAATATGTTGTCATGTGCCAAAACTAAAGTTCTTTGGCATTAAAGCCCCACTTGGAGACTCAAAACACTGGGAAAGAGATAGTATTCCAGTGATTAGAACTTTGATTAGTACATCTTTTTCACTGTTTCTAAAAGGAGAGGGAAACTAGAAAGTGCTTAATGTCCAGTGACTTCAAAGGAATGAGATTGCATAATTTGTGATAAGGAAATTTGTGTAAGAGGTATGAAGACAGACCTCTTAAAACATGCTCATGTTATGAGAATATCTGAGTCCCATGTGAATTTCATTTTTAAAAAACCCTCTATGCAAAAACTCTTAATGATTCATTTGGTATTCTTTACCTACTCTGTATAAGACAATAAACTTTCTTCCCTCAGCCACCCCAGTGCTGGGACTCACTAACAAAATGGTCGAGGAAACAAATAGGAAAGTTATGCATGAATTTTTAAAAATTGACTTTTCTTCACTAAGGTTTATCTGACTATTGCTCCCTTTAATTTGTTTACCTTTTCTGTTGTTCTTCTGCTAGCACCATCAGACTTGAATTTATGGAATGCTTTTTCATCATAGTTTTTTACACACAAGATTTCATCTTCAACAAAGTCTCATTTTTTCAGTTAAATAGGGAGGCATTTCTTCTAAGTTCATTGGAGTCATTGGTATTATTGCATACCTTCTCATCTATTGGCAATGGCTTATAGAAGATTTGGATATTATACCCAATGAGATACAATAACTTGACAGGTTGGCCTCTGTCCTTGAGAGCAACTTATGTTCTAATCAAATATATATATATATATATATATATATATATATATATATATATGTGTGTGTGTGTGTGTATATATATGTGTGTGTGTGTATATATCTGTGTGTGTATATATATGTATGTGTATATATATATAAGCTATGGGATAAAAATCATGTGTGCGTGTGTGTGTGTGTGTGTGTGTGTGTGTGTGATTTTTATCTCATAGTCTAAATAAAAGGGTAGCAAATAAGAGATGGAATTTGTAATAGAATATCTCACTATCACAATGAATTCCCCATTCATACTATTTTTGTGATACTTCACCTTGATTAAAAGTTTTAAGACTCAACAGAGGAATACTTCCTCTAGGAAGCATAACTTTATTTTCATCAAATTAGAAGTTGAAACAGACAGATGGTCAGTTTCTGACTCCTCATGCTCTGTATAACCATACCAAAAAAGAAGACATTTACATCACATTACATTGCATTTTGACAATAATAATTTTGACCATCAATGAAAAAAGGAGAAATAAATAGATAAGTATGTATAAAGCCCAAGGATTCCCTAGGAAGGTTCCTTATACTACCATGTTCTTAGTAAAATGTAGCAGAAAATTATGGTAGCCAAATGCATGAAGGACCACCGAGGACCAAATCTCTCAAGAATTAGCATTTGGGTGACATCATTTGCAAAGAATCTTGACCAGCTAAAAATTTCTCTGAAGAAGAAGAGAATATGTAGCAGTTAAGGTCCTGTCACCATTAAGGAAATAAGGACTCTAGCAATTCTTATTGCAATGTCTCATTCTTAGTGCTGTTTTACTTTTTCTTTTTTGCCCTATTATTGCACGTATAGTATATTAGTTGTTGTTAACTTTACAATTTAATCTCTTGGTCATATTATATTGATACAATGTCATACAGAACTAGAGGAGAAGTAGACACTGGCCTTGATGCCAAAAGCAGTAACTGGGAAATATTTGGTATTGCCTTTCTTTGAGAATGAGATAAATTTTAATCAATGGGCCCTAATTGCTTTACTTTAGCTGGGAATGTATTTGGGAAAGGGCGTGTAAACATGGGAATGAGGTTAAAGACTAATAGGTTTCACTAAATGGATGAATTTTAATAAATATTTGTCATCTGAAGAGAGGAGGCAGGGAAACCTCACATATTAACAGCCATATAGAGTTTGGCAAGAGATATGGTCCCCATTCAGCAATAGTACCTTGCTGCCTTTGCTTAGGACAAGTGCATGGTGCCTACATTTGTTCACTCAGATTCCCTTATCTTGGACTTTTAATGAAGATAGGAAAACATTTTTTCTGAAGCCAAAACATTGTTAGTAACATAAAGTTTCCAGGGTCACCCTTAGAATACTCTTAGAGTATTCACAGACATGATGAAGCACCTGATTTTTTGATGGTGGGCACAATGGTAATGCCACTACTGTGATCCTGGCATGATTTTGGTTATGGTTCTAGTAGAATGTCTTCTCTATATCTAATGATAGCCCGATATGTTTCTATTCTATATCTAAGCTGTTTCTCTAGCCTTTTCAATGATGATGTAAACTACCCAATAGCTTTCCAAATACCTTATTTCTGTTCAGATAAGTGCGAGAGAGTTATTTTATATCAGCACTAACTCCTTGGCATAACCACAGGACTTAGAAGCTACATAATACTTGGTCCTTCCTTTAACCACTATTCCCCTCCCTCTCTTCAGTTCCAACCATATTGGGCTTCTTGCTGTCTTCCAAACATGTAACTGTGAGACACACACACACACACACACACACACACACACACACACACAATGTTTGTTTCCCTCACCCATCTCAGGATGCCATGCTCACGGCTAATTCTACCTATATGCTCCACCTTAAATGGCCCTGTGTTATCTAGGGCAGACTTGACTGGCTAACCCAACACCCATTTCACTGTCCTTTCTCCTTTGTCTGCCTCTACCACAGCAGCTGGAAAATAGTCACTGCCCCACAGTACCCTGCTGTGAGAGATGGCCATGTGACAGAGTAACAGACAGTAAGACTTAAGTAAAGACCGCTGGAGGCATGTTTGCCTTCCTGATAAAAAAGTCATATGTTACAGGCTCCAGGGCTGGCTTCAGGGCTTGCAAACTGTGCAGTGATAGAACCCCTGCTCTCAGAAGGGCTCTGCCCATCTCTTCTCCATCTGGTTAAGTGCTCTGCCGTTGCCCTTTCGAAATTCTTAATATTTATCCTTAATTTATTTTATAAGTGAGGTCCAAGGGGATAGTGGAGCATGATCATGAACAGCAGATTCACCAGGTGATAGCTCAGGCTCTGCAGCCAAAGCGGACAGTGCAGGCACTGCATAATTTGCTGGGGGCCAGGTACAAGTGCCTTTGGCTGTCTGGGACAGTGCTCTGGGACATAGCCAGAGGCCACCAGCTTGCCCTGCTGTCCCTGGAGACCTTTTCTGCAGCCTTTGCACAAATACTAACTGTCGCCCTCAGCACTAGGATAGGTGTGCCATCACTGAGGAGGTAAACTTTGTTAGTAAATTATTACAAAATAAAATGGTACACAAAGACATTGCAATAAAGCAAATTATTTGTGAGTTACTTGGATTCCTCAGGGAGTTTAGAATCTCTACTTTTGGAAATGACTGCAGCATTGAAAAGCAAATAGAAATTAAATTTAAAGGTTGTGGCATTCCACGGAAAAGAACACTATTCTCCAGTGAAGATTTGGACGAACTAATTATTAATGAGGAAGACAACTTTCAGATTAATGTTTCCTTTTTAATTGAAGATACAATGATAAACTGCATAAACCAACATGTTGAATTATATACAAAGCATGAGGCCATTTTCCATTCCTTGTTCAACCTCCGTACAGTACAGGAAATGTCAGAGGAGATATTAAAATGCTGTTGTACATCTCAGAGGAGATATCATAAAATGCCACTGTACAAATTTACAATTAAAATAAAATTCAAATTTACAGAATGCTGATTTTAGAAAAATTGTTTCATGAGAGTCAATTCTAGATGTCTTAAAATTTATATTTTGAAACAATTGGTCTGAAAATTTCCCTATGTTGTCACAGTCTATAAAACATTCTTAACAGCCCCAATAACAGTTGCATCAGCAGAAAGATCCTTGTCAAAATTTTAAAATCATCAAAATTATTTGCAGTCTTGCATTTGCCAAGTGGCTGGTATTGCTTTCAATTATATTGATTGAAAGCAAACTTATTTTAGTATGAATTTTGATGACCTATAAATAAAATTACAGAAAAGCAAGCCCAAAACCAGTATGATCAGTTAAGATAGCACATGAATTTTCATTTGTATATGCATTTATGACACAAAAATATTTTTTGTAATTTATGAGTCTATTTTTTTTTTCTTGTGTGCAAACTGTTACCTTTTTAAAGTAATACAAATTTTTTTAAGGAAAAGGCTTTAATGTTTTGTATATTTTTAATGTCACTTTTTTCCTGCTTTTTGAACAAATGGCCCCACAGGTTACTCTTTCAGTGCCCTCCTCCATTTTGCATCATCCCCGACAGGCACTGCCCTTTCCTTTTCTTTCTGACTGGAATGCATATGCAATTCCTATGGGAACAGTAGTCATTCTGAAATCATGAGGAGGTAAATCCAACATATTAAAGATGAGGCCAGGTGTGGTGGCTCAAACGTCTGTAACCCCAGCACTTTGGGAGACCGAGGTTGGGGATTGCTTGAGGTCCGGAGTTTGAGACCAGCCTGGCCAACATGGCGAAACCCTACCTCAACTAAAAATACAAAAATTAGCCCGGCATGGTGGTGCATACCTGTAATACCAGCTACTCAGGAGGCTGAGGCTGGAGAATCACTAGAACCCAGGAGGCAGAAGTTGCAGTGAGCCAAGATGGCATCACTGCATTCCAGCCTGAGTGACAGAGTGAGACCCTGCCACTCACACATGCAAAGAATAACCAGAATGATGTGTCATCCCTGTTCTTGATATTGCCATTGAGTTGGTACATCTGTCCTACCTGACCCCCCTACTAGATATCCTGGTACATATTTATTACAAAAAATAGCAGAGTGCCAATGATTTGAGCTATTGTTTGTCCACTTTTCTGTTGTGTCTGTGCATCACTCAGATATCAACTCGTATGTCCCTCTTTGGAGAGTAAACCCATAACCCCTTAAGAATTTCTCCTCCTGCTGTCATGTTCATGCCCTTGGCATTTATAACACACATCACTACCTTGAGTGATCTTATTTCTCTGTTCACATAATTATTTTTATCTTGTCTAAAATAAAGTGTAAACTCTATAAAGGCAGAAATAATGTGTCTTATTTGCCATGACACACCCAGCACCCTGGCACAGAGCACCTACTCGAGAAATGTTTGCTGAATGAGTAAATGAATAAATTAACTAATAAAAGGCTTCCCTCAGCAAAGAAACCAGAGTCAGGTCACAACATAGAAATGGAAAAAACATCTTTTAATTATTTATTTCTTCAGCAATAAAAAATAAGCATTTTCTTCAAGTATTTCCAGGTGCAAATTATTGTGGTTTGTAAATTGCATTATGCTAGTTGGTGAGAATATTTTTTATATAAGCCCAAAATGCACAAAACTGAGTTTCCATGGAGGCAGAGTCTGTCCTCTCTTCTTAAGAGTAGGGCCCATTGTTGTCTTACTGCCAGACTGCACAACCCTACCTTCTACCATAACAAGGCCCTGCAGTATTACAAATGTTCAGTATCTGAAACAGAACCCATGGACATTAATGCATCTAGGATCATCTTTTGCCTATTGTTTTTCAGCTGTTATCACATTCCAGGGTAAAACCACATTCTAGGGAACTGAAGTCGTGATATGGAAAATAAAAAGCTGAATGTTAGCTCTACCCCTGCCTCCCTGGTACACAGACAGTTCCCACCCACTACCTATCTTCTGCAAGATGCATATGCAACCTTTCAATATCTCCATCTCAGTTAGAACTTGAGAAGTGATTTTTTTTTCAATTATCTTGCTTATCTTAATGTTTGCCTCTGTACTTTGAATATATGATCCATTTTATCTCCATATCTCACCAGTACCTCTTTGCCATTTCCAGTCAATTGAGGTCACATTTCTGTTCTTAAAATTAATTTTCCCCATTCACATCAGCTGGTAACTGCAGGCAATAAGGGTTTCCTTCCAATCTCAGGTCCAGAGTCTCCTCCCCCAGTAACAGAATCCCAATTTAGTTCAGGTATGGCTGCAAATCTAGTGTCTTTGCCATCCTCTATGCTGCTCCTCTTCCTTTAGTCTTGATACACCACAAGCCAGTTGATAAGGCATTTTGACCATATAAGAACCCAGGATAAACCTTGAAAGAAAGCACATTAGGTTCCTTCAGCACTCATATTTGGTCATTAGAGATGACAACACACAAATGCAATCTAGGGCCCTGCGAATATATTATTTGAAGTAAACACATATTTTTAAATCACACACACACACACACATACACACATACATTGGCAATAATGAGAATAATAATGATTACAATATAAACAAGTGTCCCAAATCTCACATATTTTTTATTTTGGGGAAAACAAGATTCCCAGGAACACGGATTATTGATTTGGTCTTTGGTTCTTTCTCATTAACTGCTGGCATTTTATCAGCATAAACATCTGTAAGATGTAAGAAGGCATATGGTAGTACACGTGTGTTTTGTGGGGTGATGTACACGTGTGTTTTGTGGGGTGATATACACACTAACTCCTGCTTCACAGTATTTTATAATTTCCAAAGCTCTTTCCCGTGCATTTTATTCTCACAATGTCCCTATAAAGGGAGTACATTAATATTGACCCACTTGTACAGGTGAAAAAACTGAGATCCGATCATTTAAATGACTCACCCAAATTTCCTTAAGTTAATGTCACTGCTTCCCATCATTGCAATGAAATGCCTTTCTCACTTTGTAAACTCCCGAGGATATAATAAACCTGAATTTGATTACCACAGTGTTCTCTGTATTTTTTGCTTTATTTGAATTTTTTTATAATAAAACATTCTCCCACCCTAGTGTGGGGCAGTAAATGTGGAAAGACAGAAGATAGTATCAATAAGACAGTGCATTTGCATGGCTTCTCAAGTACTCAGAATTCTAGAGATAACCCCTGCTGTCCCCATGCATTAATATACAATACTCCTATGTGATGGATTAGGTCCAGCAAATGTGTGAACTTAAAGAACTGAAACTAGTGACTCTGTGACAGGGCAAAATGCAGGGTTCTACTCAAATACTTCACCTTTTTGCATGAGCTAATAGCTATGACAAATTTGTCTGCAGTTTTATTCAAGAAAACAAAAAAAGCCGAAACTGCAAAACAAATAGCCTAATATATCAGTGCCCGTTTTTGAAAAGGTAGGAAGGAAGTAATTGAATAAGATCTGGTTGAAAGAAGGCTTTTTTTTTTTTTTTTTTTTTTTTTTTTGCTAAGCTTTAATGACTCTGCGACAGTTGGAAATATTGACCTGGAGCCCAGAAGTGTTGCTCGATGAAGATGAAGATACAAGAATGAGCAATATTAGGCAGCCAATCACTCACTCATCAAGTACTTTCTGAGGTGTCATTTTGTTCTATGAATTGAGAGACACATTAGATAAATCTAGATGAATTTTCTCAAGGCAAGTAAAAAAGAGAGGTGGGCTCAGGACAAACCAATGTCATTCCATGTTCTAGCACCAGCTACAATTCTTAGCTGGCAATCTTTTCCTCATCCTGCACAGCTCAGCTCACACACCTCTGCCTCCAAGGAGGATTTATTTCTGGCCCATTATCTCCTGGACCCCTTCCTTAAGGCTTCCATGATGCTTTGTGCGTATTTCTAGCACTGTACTAGCCATACTACTATGAAATAAATTTTTTTGTGTGTCCCTCTCTTATCCGTAAAACATGGTCATCTTAAAAGGAAGACAACTTTTACCCATCTTTATTTCCACCATGGCAAATGCAGGGCCCAGCACAGGGTAGATATTCACTCAGTGCTGGCTCTGTGAATGAGTAAAGAACTTAATGAATTCAACTTGGCAGCGAAAAAATACAAAATCTGCTTTTCTCATTAAAGAATGAACATGTAGATTGAATTAAAGCATCGAGCTTGATTGAATGCTTCAGCCTGCAAAAAAATAGGTAAATTTTTTTTAGATTTATTAATTTCCTCTGGAAAATGAAAATACTAATTATTTATAGAATTAGCCACTGAATCCTGCCTTCTAATTTTCTTACTGACAGCTTTTTAAATGATGTTAGTGAAGACAGTCCCCAAAGATCTAAGGAACGCATCCAAACTTCATCAAAATCCAAGTAAGGAAGATTAATTAGATGGGATTGCTGTTTATGCTTTGGGTTCTTTCAGACTGAGCTAACATTGAGCCTTTCAAGTTCATGTCCTAAACTCCATTCTATGCACAGCTACACACACTTTATGTAATCCACCGAGGGTACTGGTACCTCAATTTTAGAAAATGAAAGGGATTTTTTTTAAAATTCCAATTTAGTAATTTACAATGAATTAGGTATCTAGTAAGGTACAGCATTATCAGCCAGGACATCATTATAAGATTTTCTCTACTAATTCAGTTTTAGCAAGTGAGTGTATTAGGTTTTATATGTATATATATTTTTATATGTATACATATATAAACATATAGGTTTTATATATATATATATATATCTTTGAAGAAACAAAGAACAAAAGTAGAAATGTTTCTTTGATTCTGAGAATCTATCCTAAGGATATGGCTATAAATACAATTATTTTGTTGCAAAGAGATGGTCAGTGTATCATTTTTTTGATAGCAGAAAACAGGGAACATTCTAAATGACCAAAAATGAAAGCATAATTAGGAACACTAAGTTATACACGGAATCACTTCTCAAATCTCTGATTTCTTTTTTCTTTCTCCCTCTTACCCACTCCCCACTAACACTGAACTTCTTATAATGCTTCATAAAGAAAAATGCAAGTTGTCAGAAGCAAATATCCCCATCTTCTCATCAAACTAACATACTTGCTACACCTGTAGTCACTCTATCCTTTTCTGCTGTTACAAAGGAAAAAGTATCAAAAACCCAAATTCTCCATACTACTCTATTTCTCTTCCAAATTCTTTTTCTCAGGGGGCTTTCTACCCCAATCTTCTGGATCATGCTACTCACTCTAGTTTATTAAAAAGCAGACAAAACAAAAATTTCTCTAGCTCGTACCTCATTCTTGCTCCAACAGTAAATAAGAGCAATTGTAAACTGCTTCCACTTTCTAACCTCTTATTTTCTCTTCAGTAGACACCAATAAGGTTTTGCATCCACCAATTAATTGAAAATAATCTTAGTAAAGGACAGCAATAATGCTGCTGCTGCTAAATCAAATGAATTATTTATAATTCTCACATTACAGGACTTTTCAGTAGTACAGTCGATCCTTGAACAACATAGATTTCAACTGCACGTGATCCACTTATACGTAGCTTTTTCTCAACCAAATGTGGATTGAAAATACAGTATTCTAGGGATTCAAAACCTGCATATTGGAAGGGTGGCTTTTCTTATAGGTGGGCTATGGGACTTGAGTATGTGCAGATTTGGCTACAGGCAGGTGGTCCTGGAACCAGTCTCCCATGTATATCAAGGGATGACTGTATATTACATCAGGGGTTGGAAACTATAGCCCATCATGTTTTGTAAATATAATTTATTTGGAATATAGCCATGTTAATTCATTTACATTTTATCTACAGCTACTTTCTTGCTATAATGGCAAAGTCATCCCCTTTTGAACTACTCTCTTCCCTTAGCTTCTCTCACAATAATCTGTTTGTTTGGATTCTATGGTTTATCTAGCTTCTCCTGTTTAGTCTCCTTTTCTGAGTCCTCATCTACCAGTCTTCAAATATTGGAGTTCTATGGACTCAATCCTGGGTCTTCTCTTCTCATACATTCTATCCCTAGGAAGCTTCATCTATTCTTTCAGCTGAAAACAGCATCTCTAGGTTAATACTTCACAAATGCACATCATCATCTCAGACCTCTCTCCTGTGCCCCAGAATCACTAAGCCAACTGCATATATGGCAGCTCCATTTGGATATTTCACTGGTTTCTCAAACTTAAAAGTCCAGAAACTGCACTGTTAACTTCCACACCATCACACACACACACACACACACACACACACACACACACACACACACCATGAAATCTGTTTCTCTAGTAGAGGTTTTCATCATTGTTCATAGGTCTTTTCTGGATCTATTAGCCCATGCTAGAACCTTGGAGTCAAACTTGATAACTTCTTTCTCAATTCAGTGCTGTCAATTCCATTGTCAGGATAGGTCTTGAATTTATTGAGTTCTTTATTTCACCACATCATTTTGGCAAGCTGCTATTGTTTCTCCACTGTACGATTGCACTAGCAATCTTCTAAATGGGTGCCCTATTTCTAGCCTCTGTTCAAATCATTCTTCACGAATCTGCCAGAGATCATTTTAGATCTAGTCCATGCTTCTCGTTATAGGGTTCTGCATAACCTGACCCCTATCCACACCTCCTCCTTCATAGCAGAACACGTTTCCACCTGTCTTTTATGTACCACCCACGCTGACCATAAAAGACATCAAGTTATTTCCTGTCCTAGAGATTTTCACTCTTCCCCTTTTTCCCTGCTTGTCTTCTACACATTCTTCAATTCTTAGTTTAAATGTCACTCTTTCAGAAAGACCTTCTTTGACCACCCAGTGGAAACTTGGTCCTTCGTTATAACCTCTCAGTACAATGGACTTTTTAATTATAGAGGACGAGGTAGGACTCAAAATCCACAAAGAGAGATGCCCAATTGTTTTTTAGATTTCCTTGTTTGAATGAAATAAAATTAATTTAGCCTCTATGCACTTTTACCTTCTCTGGCAAATAAGATATTTTACTTCAGAAATTCTCAGGAAATCCTCAGCATTGAATTATACAAAATATTAAGGCAATTACACAGCACAGGGAGTATTGGAAGCTTGTCTGATTGTTCACCCCCTGTGCACACAGTTTAGTGTTGAGATGCTCATTGCCCAAGCTCACGTGGTTAGTTCTAGTTCCAGAAACTGTTGCTTTGGTGCATGCTAGAGTCCACAGACCCCTGGGAGCACCTCCCTCAGCGCACTGCACAACCAGTTCCCTGAGGACCTCTCCTCTTCTCTCAGGAATCTCACCTCCCTACTCATTGCTTCTCAAAGTATTCTTCCTTTTCTCTCCCCATTCAGATAACCTGCCTAGTCCCAGAGCTTTATCTGATCCTTGCTAGAGGAAGTCTCTTAGCCAGCCTGACCAAAATCCTCTTAAATTCGCGGACACAAACCTTAGATTGGCTCTTGGTACTGCTTAGTGACTCTGCCAAGTTTCTTGACTAGGCTCGTTTTCCTGTTGTCCAAATTAACCCTTTCATACCTTCTCTCTCTCCTAACCACCTCCTGCCCCTCACTTTTCTCCTCACCCTTAACAAATGCTTTCTTCAAAAATCATTTTTTAACAATGATCCAGGTACTCAAATGCCCTGAAATTCCCTAAAAACAAATGATGAAATTTCCTAATTCCTATTTACCTCTCAGGAATTTTCTTCTACCTGTTCTCTCTTGCATTGCCAGTCTCTCCTTCTCACCTGCATTATTTTCATCAACATACAAACTTTATTGTTATTTTCTATTTTGAAGTTAAAAATAATTATCCTTTATTTTCACTGAGATATACTATCTTTAATTACTCATCTCCCATTGATACTTGATCTCCTATCATGTTGGTTTCTGCCTTCACCATTTGAACAAAAGTGCTCTTGTGAAGAGCACCAACAAACTTCATGTTGTTCAATTTTATTGACATTGCTAACCCACATTTTCACTCAACTCCTCAGAATCACTCAACATGTTTCTTACTCCTCAAAACACCCTTTTTTAAATTGTATAATGCCTAGTTGCTTGTATAATACCTAGTATAATGCCTAGCTTGTATAATACCTAGTTTTCCTCAAATCAGGTCTGACCATGATGTTTTACCTTGGCCAGGTTCAAAATTCCAAGGTCTTGAGAAGCCAGGCATTACAGAACCCATTTTTAAGGAGCTAGTGTCTAGACCAAGTACTGGTTGGGCCAGGAAGGTTTTGGTTGTTCGAGGGTTAGAAGAAAGAACACTAAGTAATCATAAAGCCAATCATTTTATTGCTTCAATTCATTTGACTCTTGGCTCATACTGAGATGACAAAATTAATAATGGAGCTTGTTAATTAGCATTCTAGTGGCCAGTATTTATTTAGCTCTGCCTCAGACGTCCTCTATTTGGAAAACACTGATATCTGCAGCTTGAAGATAGGCCCCATTTCTTAACAAGGAAATTTCATATTGAGATATATCTTCTTCTGTGTCCATTCTTCTCTAAAATGCCAGTAGCTGAATTAATTTACAGCCAGGAACAGCTGATAAATACTAAATTTAATTCATACTAGGGATGGCCAACTTTATTGCACACCACTTTTAATATCTTGTCACTTCGCAGCCCCCAAGACTAGTAGGCTAAAACACTTTGCAGAGCCTGAACTCTAGAGTTGCATGTGTGGCTGTGCCCAGGTGATCTTGCTTCTGGAGATGTTGGTCCATTCAGCTCCACCTGCAATGACAGTACTCTGTGGCATGCAGTAGATAGATGTGTGGGTATCTGTGTTCAGCCGTGCTCTTGAGATTAAGTTACTCAGGAGGGAGCCCTAAGAAACAAACTATTTTGAAAAGTCATGTTCTTCACAGATGGGTGGCTGTCAGTCAGGAACGTCCAGGATGCAGTAATCTGAGTGATTAAACAGCACCCCTGGCGTTCACTGGCCATGACTGTCCACTTAAAAATCTGCATGTGATCCTAAGAGTTCCAGTCTTCCACATCAAAATTACAACACGTACAACATCTCTTCCATAGCCACAACTTCTCCAGGGTTTTTTCTTATAAGTTCTCCCAATCCCTTAAAAGCAATTAAGGAACAATTGCTCTGAAATTTATCTTCCACCTTTCCGTCTCAAAATAACAAATTCCAATTGCTTAGGAATTACTGGCTTTGGGTTTTCTAGATGCTAGACTTGGCAGAGAGGAATTAATGAATTTGCTGCCTGTTTTTTTTTTTTTTTCACTTTTTCTTTTTCGAATGCTTGCATTCAGGTTCACAAAACGAACTGAGGCAGGACTGACCTAGCAATTTCTATAGCCTGACATAGTCTCACTGAGGACTTCTATACCATATGTTCTCAAGTTGACTCTGAACAGTAGGCAAACATTGAATGATGGTTGTGGGCACCAGAGATTGAAAATACAGGTTCAACCACAGTGTGGAAGAAGAAATTGGTAACAAACAGAAACATTTGTGAAATCGTTCAGAGCGGCCAAAAAATCTCAGTGTACAAGATTTAGTAAGTGAACTGGAAACCATTTCTTGGGCTTTGGAACCGAGGTATCAGAAACTGAGGAAGGAAAATAAATAATTTAAAGAGACAGGTTTTGCTTTATATAGAAGACCCGTGAAAAAGAGAAAAGACCTTCCAACCCAGAAAAATACATGCTGGCCCTATATACAGCATAGGTGGGAAAAGTTCAATCTAGGCAGAAGACTGGAGTTATGGGCTATACCTGCTTGAAAGAAGACTCTTAACAGAGGAGAATGAAAAGGGGACCCAGAGGGAGAAAGGATTGTCATGAATATGACTGATAGGGCGTTTTGGCTGCATTGGAGTAACAAAAATTACTCAGAGCTTCTAGAACATTATTGCTGAGGCAAGTCAAAAGCTGGGGAAACGACCACACAGCAGAGTTCACAATAGCTGTCACCCAAAACCTGGTTGGAACATCAGTAATATATGATAAGATATGAAGACAGAAGATACTTTCTATGCAGTTTAAGAAAGTTTTTTTTTTTTTTTTTTAATCTGCAGAGACATAATGTATTTGGCTGGGTTTTCATTTCTCTGGGAAAAATAAATTGCTTTTACATGGTGGGCTCACCTGGGTTGGAGGGGCTCAAATTATGTGTAAAGTGGCACAGTGAATTCCAGGCATGTCACATAGCTGAGAGTTTATTATCTGGATGATGCTATCATCTTGTGCCCATTGTTTAACTCTCTGGGAAGCTTTTTTAGATGAGAAGGCTGAATCTAACTTGAAAAGAGACCACTACTTTGAAAACCTGGACCACCCAATTCTCCCTCCCAAGTTGAAGATAACAGAGAGGTGGGGACAAGTTTGGCAGAGAAAACTGGATTTTTCTAATATTTGTCTCTTTCTCTAAAGCAAGTAGCTTTACCCTGAAGATGACCACTGAGTTAGCTCTGAGACTCATTAAGTTAATAAAAGAAAGAAGAAAACGTAGGCAAGTACTGACCTCTAGAAGAAACTCAATGTTTTCTTCCACTGTTCTTTGTTCCAAGGACCGCTATGGGTAGATTTCAGGATGCCTCAGTGGCTATGTTCATGGTTGGAACAAAGTGTTGATATGGTCTTATTTCTACAATGCAGAAAAGATAAAAAATATTTGTCTTTGGTTTCTCCTGTCACTACCCCTTCGTAAACAATTTGAGAAAGCTACATATGTGATTTTTGTAAACCTATACAAAAGGAGAAAATGAGGTTGTCATGATCAGATTTACATTTTCGAGACATATCTGGGGCCATAGTATGAAGGGTAGATTGAATGGGAAGAAATAAGTGGCAAGAAAATCAATTAGCAGATAAGAGAGATTGAAGCAGCTCTGAACCAGAAAGTTCATTATCCTTTGTGGGGGCACATATTTTGAAGATTTTTTCTAAAGTTTCTCAGGCTCTAAAATTACCCCTATATTCACATATCAAATAAATGGAGCTATATAGATCTGAGTAAACATTCCATATTCACACTACTCATAAGCTTTTGCAGACTTTAATCTCACACACACACCAGCTGACCCATCTGACCCAGCCTAGACTGTGGTTTGACTTTTCATGCAAGACAAGCAACTTCATACCTCTGCTCTTTCTAGTATCTCTCTCTCTGTCTTTCTCTCTCTCTCTCTCCCTCTCTCTCTCTTTTCCCCTCTCTCCTCCAATCCCCACCAACTTTTCCCACATTATCTGCTATCTTTTTTTTAGATATGAAAAACAGTGGTGGACAGAGAGCTGAGGGGAAAGGGCTGTCTGCTGGGTTTTTAATGCCTTTTGTAATACTGCCCGGAGATTAGTTGATCTTTGGGGCTAGTTAACTGTGTTCTTGAGTCTTTCTTGGTCATTTATAACATAAGAATAGGAGAACAACCCATTTATCTAATCTGTGTACACAAACCACACACATCTCTCCTTCAGAGGAATATTCAACTTAGATTGGGTTCATTTGGGAACTGACTGCACACCTATCCGAGGTAGGAAGCTAAGAGCAACAAAAGTAACAATTATACTCACAGTACAGTATATTTCTGATGTTTTTTACAAATCACACACCATGGTCAAATGAATTATTCATTTGCCAAAACAAGCTTCTGTAGTAGCTTCACTGATCCAGAAACTGGGGTTCCGAATTGAATTATCTGTCTAATGTGACACAGCTGAAGGTGGCAGAACTAGGATTCATCCCAGTGTCCCCTGGACCCAATTCCATTTCTTTCCCAACTCCACCCTGTATAAATATGTATTAAGTCACCCAAGTTGCTTTATCACTTTGAAAGATGGAGGATCATTCACTTTGTCTCACCTCCTTAGTTTTTCTTTAATCATTTCGTTCAAAAGCAATACATTTTGAAAAATTTTCCAGTCTGCCAAAACTAGTTACACTTCTCAGTATTCATACAACATTATGATTTTCCATAAAACTGAATAATCTCTGTATTTAGTGTGTTCTTCCATGCTAAGTCTGAGAGAAAATGCGTCTGTCAATGTGTCAACATTGTTATAATTCTCTTAGGTCATGGCTATTTAAACTCTCACATCTATAAATTGCTTCACTGTCTCCAGGGATTCTTTCGGTAAAAGAAAAAAAAATACAACTTTAATTTCCACATCCAACATCCAAATTGAGAATAGGGTGGGTAATTTTCATGATCCAACTGCTGTTACAAAATGAACCAGTTCACTGAAAATTTCTCAGTCTGTGGCATTTTGTTTCCTGTAGAAAATATTTCAAAAACCACATTTGCCCAGAATCCTTTTCTAGAAACAATGGCACCATCATTCACATTGGATGCTCTAAGCCCGACCTTCTAGAAAGAGAAGTTAGTCTACATTCTCTGCATCCATTTCGTCTCCTGGCCAATCTCCAAACAAGCAAAGCAGTTGGGAACACTGAAATTTCCTTCCTTTGTTCCTACCTTGTTTGCTAGATTCTTAACTAAACCATGAGTCCTGTCTTGGGATTTGGATCCAACACCTACTCTTGATGTGAGCACATCTGGGCTTTGTCATATAGTGAGAAAAACAAGTGTTCTTATTGCTCAGACACATTGTTAGATAACAACACGGCATGAGCTAAGTCTGTTAATTAAAGAAAAGTGTGGGCTAACCACTAAGAAAGAACAAACTTATACAGTATTGTTCTTTTCAGCCTAGATGCAAAGTCATTTTTCCCCCTCCATTTTCTTTTTGGAATATCTCTTAAAGATTCTTAAAGCTGACATAGTTGGGCAGGTGTATTAGGAGGCTGAGAAAGGTAAGAAGGTATGAAATGTGAGTTGATTTCATGAGAACACTTAGCTTTCTATAGGTCTCTCAGATGTCCACATCAGAGATCCTGAGGAGGTCTTCATTCCCATGTCTCAACAAAGTACGATAGCTAAAACAAAATCAGCATTCCCTGCCCCACGTTTCAAGAAAGAACTCACCCTCTGTTATGGTTTGGCTGTGTCGTCACCCAAATCTCATCTTTAATTGTAGCTTCCACAATTCCCACATGTTATGGGAGGGACCTGGTGGGAGATAATTGAATCACAGGATTGGGGCTGGGTCTTTCCCATGCTGTTCTCTTGATAGTGAATAAATCTCACAAGATCTGATGGTTTTATAAAGGAGAGTTCCTCTATACAAGCTCTCTTGCTTGCTGCCATGTAAGATGTGACTTTCCTCCTCCTTTACCTTCCACCATGATTGTGAGGCCTCCCCAGCCATCTGGAACCGTGAGTTCACTAAACCTCTTTCCTCTATAAATTACCCAGTCTCAGGTATGTCCTTATTAGCAGCATGAGATTTGACAAGGGATGTTTGGAGGCTATAATAACTTAGACAAGATTCATAAGGTAGCATATATTTTTTAAAAAATCACAAAGGCCCATAGGAGATCTTATCAGTTCAAATCTACTATGGATTTTTATAACATTAAATATTCTACATATTTCTGGGGCACTTTGATTTGGACATCAGAAGAATATGTTGAGGAAATATGACCTGCAAAATCAAAGCCCACTCTGTTGGGGAAGTAATGACTCATCAACTGCAAAATCAAAACCCAGGCTTGGTTTGGACAAAAATACTCTTTGAAGTCTCCAGGCATGTCTTTCAGAAAAGCAGAGAGAATCCTGTTGTTGTAAAATCAATAAAGACATTGCTGTTGAAGAGTATCAAGAATTCACCCATCAATAGTGTCTTATGCTTTTGCCACTGCTTATAGCGGGCTCGTTGCCCAGGTGCAGATTACTCATTGTGGGTGAGGGACATCAGGAAGAAAAGAAGAAATAGGGCAAAGGCTAAGGAAGACAGTGTATCACACAGGACAAGTTAAGTTATGCTGCGCTGATTAAACATGCACACACACACACACACACACACACACATACACACACACACACACAATCCCAATGGTTTAAAATAGTAAATGTCCATTTCTGACTCACACTACATTGACCTTCCTAGATATAGGATTTTGGCTCTGTTTGCATTATCAACATCCGCACTCAGGGATATAGACTGAAGGCACAGCCATGGTTTATGACCATGCACTTCACCATTACCATGGGAAAGGAGAACATGTTGTTGCATACTCTAGCTATTTATGCTCCCATTGAGAGTGACAGGTGTCAGCCATGCTCACAGGTCATTAACCAAATGATAATCACATAATCACACCCAACGGGCAAGGAAGTACAATCCTAACTATGTGCCCAGAAGGGAAGAGTTGAACACTTATTATTGTCCTAAAGATTACTGTAGCCTGGTGCAGTGGCTCACACCTGTAATCCCAGCACTTTGGGAGGCTGAGGCAGGTGAATCATGAGGTCAGGAGTTCAAGATCAGTCTGGCCAAGATGGTGAAACCCCGTCTCTATGAAAAACACATAAAAATTAGCCAGGCACGGTGGCAGGCACCTGTAATCCCAGCTACTCAGGAGGCTGAGGCAGGAGAATCACTTGAGCCCGGGAGGTGGAGGTTGCAGTGAGCTGAGATTGCGCCACTGAACTCCAGCCTGGGTAACAGAGAGAGACTCTACCTCCAAAAAATATATATATTATTGTTGTTGGAGAAGAAAAAGAGCCTGGGTAACAGAGAGAGACTCTACCTCCAAAAAAAATATATATATATTATTGTTGTTGGAGAAGAAAAAGGCAAGGCCAGTGAGTAGCCCTGAGTCTGAGCTGTGAGAATTGTGCACTGCAGAGAAGCACATGAGACAGGAACAGGCAGTTTCTACCTAGGCAGGGTTCTTAACATTTGTGGTAGGAAACCAGCAGATATGAGAAGTGATTTCCCAAATTCCTACAGGTAGGAAGTGGCAGAATCAGGACTTCTGGTTTTCTGCATGCATGGCTGGTGCCTCTGCCATGTTCCAAACCGTTCCAATGAGCAATTGAAAGCTTAATCTCTACCCTCCAGGTATATCTAATGAAGCTGGCTAAAAAAAAAAAAACAAAAAAAAAAACCTGATATTGGACACACGATAAATAATTGAAACTCCCCAAGCCAGTATAACAAGACTAAGAGAAGTTCAGTGAACAGGTGCATGGTGCAGCCAGGGATGGCCGTGGGAAGCCTTCCTGAAGGATGCAGGATCCACAACCGCCCTCAAGGAATTAACAGGATTTGTTTCATGGAAAGAAAAGGCAGAAAATCATAAAGATGAGCCAAACAGCAGGAGACACAAGGCAAAAAGGAAGGAAAGAGACGCAGGGAGCGTCTATGAGAACTCTGGAGACTAGGCGAGGCAGGATGGAGGCCAGCTGCTGGGATGCAAACTGGATGGGCCGATAGAACATGTGAGCTAGGCTCTTTGCAGGAGGACAGAGGAAGCCATGAGGCTCCTGAGTAGAGGCATAATATGGTGAGACTGTTGTTTAAGAAGGTGGCTTAACAGCACAGTGGTTTAGAGGTGGACAATAGAGAACTTAAAGGAAACCCCCATTCCCATAGGAGACTGTTACACTGATCTTGATAATAAGCAGGTTTGGAGTTGGCTATTTAGACGCCAAAATTCATCAATCCAACAGTATTTTCTAAGTCTTGATTTTAGTTCATTGATACTGTTTGGCTGCTCATTCTTAGGATAGAGGGCCTGAGCTATAATCCAGGAAGGGAGCCTCGCCTCCGCCTGCAGGGTGAGGAGGAGTTAGCTCATGAGTGCTCTTCAGCGGAGGGCTCAGCCAGCAACAGCTACTCAGAAAAACTTCGTATCAGGGAGATAAAAAGTCATTGTCCTCAGGATGCTGAGCTCAACATCTAGTAGGCCTGAGGGTGACCTCTCTAAGCTGACAAAACTGGACCTTTCTGGGCCTATCAATATCTCTCTGAACCTGAAAATGAACCTTGACCCAGACACAAGGCCCGAGCTCCTTGCCATTAACTCTACCAACTACCACAGCTTTGCTGGAGCCAAGAACTCGTACATGCATCCTTGGGAGAACTTAATTGCCTGCTTATTGCTATTGCTGTGATTAATGAGGGCAAACCTGCTCTCAGCAATGCCTCATAAAAGGAGTGAGCAGCCACATTTTAGAAAGCAAGAGCCAAGAACCCTGAACCACCTCCTGGCCAACCATCAACACATTATCACCACACAGAGATGCACATGCATGGGTACAATACATGCCACAGGCACGTGTATATATGCACACACTGCCTTTGAGGACTCTATGTATGCTCACCACTAGTACAAGCTTGTCTCCCTCCCTGTCTTCCTTCCCCAGGTTCTCCCAGCCACCTCTGCTCAGCTGATTGTCCTGACCTCAGGCTCCTACAGGTTCAGCCATGGAAGCAGCTGGAGGTGACAGAGAAGTCAGGCCATTTCAGCCAAGGTGCAGTGGTGAAGCTGGGCTGGGACTCATTCTGATTCAATTTATGCTCTGTTTCCTTCTGATTTTATGGCACTTTTACTTTCATGGCCCTGAAAAAGCAACTTTGTCAAAACACACATCATAGCATTAGGCCTGCGGAGGAAGCACTTTACGATGCCCTCCTCTGTGAGGGCATAAACAGGAGGGCGTGACATAACTCCTATTTATCTGTTGGTGACTAGCTCCCACTGCAAGGCAGAAAAGAGCTTGCTGCTTCCATTAGGATGCTTTCTCTTCCTAAGCACTGTAATTAGCTAAATGCTCTTAAACTCCACCATAAAAACAGCTGGGTATATTTCCAGGTGATGGTTCAATGCTTTACTCATAGGGATCTTTGCCTTTCTAGATGTTAATTGCAGTCTGGGAAAAACAGGGAAAAAAAAGTAAATAACAAAACTGGAGACCCAGACAGGAGGCAATTTGTAACAGAATCATGTGCTAGGGGATGAAGGGGAGAGACAAGGAGAGCTGGTTCCTGAGATGTGGCCAGCCCACCCAGGCAGGATGGACACTGGGGGAGGTCAGTTGGCTCCAAGCTGAGACCAGATGGAAGAGACAAGGTCCACAATAAGACCTTGAGCAAAGAAAGGTTATGAGCCACCCCTCCCCAAAAGCAAGTCAAATAATTTTATTTGCAAAATGACATTAAATTCGTATAGAGGCTGAGTTAAAATAGCTTTTCTGTAGACATTTTAATTGCAAAATTATGGGTAAAATTATTGCAGCTGAGCTGTTTCCTCTTTTCTGGCAGGGGTGGCACCCTCCTTTGCCCTTAGCATATGCTTGATCAATGTCCAGAGTACCCGGAATTGAGATAGACCCTGTGCATAGTTGTCTTAGTAGTAAGTAGATTAACTGATTAGAGCCAGGAATGACATCATAAATATGGAGCCCCATACCAGGGCATCTTGGCAGGGTAATGTTCCTAGCTGTAGGTAAGAAGCTGTCACACTATAATGAGATCTCAGTCATGGGAAATTATTTGAAGTACTCTTCAATACCAGGGGCTCCAAGAATTACATTAGCTAAATGGTCAGACATGAACAAATAGGCTGAGACTGGAGCCAAACCTAAAAACTGGGCATATATGGGAGAGAAGACAGGGTAAACGCCCTAGAGGGAATAAGGTCCCAGGACTAATCAGTGACAAAGAAAAAGTAGAGTTTTCATGGAGCCCCTGCATCTTGGGTCTTGGAGGGCAACTTTGCCAAGCCATCCCAACAGTCAGAATGGAAGTGGCTTCAGACTTCTTGTCTCACTCAAGAATACCTTGGGTGCTAAGGGTCACCAAGATGCAGAGAAGGAGGGGTGCTCTGGGAAAGGAAGGTCTGTCCACCAAACAGTAAGGAACCTGGGGAGCAAAGTGGGCTGGCACAGAGTGAGACCTGACTCTCATCCCAGCATGAATTATTTCCGTTCCTGCTGCCCACAAAAGAATGACAAAGACAACCACCACCACCAAAATAGTAGTAAGGTTTTCTATGTGCCCATTACTGTCCTGAGAGTTTATGTAGATTAACTCTTTGTGCCTCCTTCTTTAAAAAAGGTGCTATGCCATTTTAAACATAAGGAAACTGAGACAGAGAGATAAGTAATTTCTCTTGCAGGTCGCACAGCTGTTGACACAGCTGAGATTTAAGCCCAGGAGCTCTGACTTTAGAGCCCGATTATCATGCTATACTGACTCTGAAAACTGTTGAGAGAATAAAGGAATGAATAAGTGAGAATTCTTATTGGATAATGAAGTCCTACATTGAAGAGGCTTGAGACCTTGGCATGGTTCAAGGAGACTCAGTCTCCTGGGACCCTCTTACTAGTGATGGGGATCAACTATAAGGCACCACAGAAAATAAGAAACTAAATGTGTTTTGTTGTATATTCTGTGTCAAGCTAGGGATCTATTTTCTCCAAGTCCAAGGCCAGGCCTGGTAGTGTTAGAATTGTACCGTTTAGTGGAAAAAGCATCAAAGTATACACGGGTTCTGCAAATCTGGAATTTGGGTGGAACTACCAAAGTCAGGAGCAGAATCAGGGCCAGGGCCAGCTAAAAAGAGAGATCCATTATGATGGAAAACTGAACCCAAGAACCGGGCAAGCAGAGCCCTTCCATGCAGAACTTGAAGACTTCCCTGTCTTCTTGTGATTGTATGTGTCCTGGCCCTTTGCACAAGGTCATCATTCAAGAAAAATGCTCTGGAAACAAGCATATCTGGAAGGTCCCCACAAACTTTCCAAGATCTGCTGTGCTTGGAGCCTCTTTGCCTTCCCTGGTCATACAGAATTGGAAGAATGGGCCTGACAGCTATCCTGTGGGAAGGAAGACACACACTTCAGGGTCTTAGCCAGAGCCACACCCTCTTCCTTCAGGTTTCTTCACCTCTGCAGTCCCAGAGTGTGCTTCTTGAACTCTTGTGGCCTGAACCACGGGGTCAACATGCACACTGTTGTTCTCTACAAGCCTAGACCCTGCTCCAGCTTTTGGAGTTTTTCAAATGCCACCTACTCTATAAACCACCTTTTGACCTCTTCCACCTGGATTTGTGCATCCTTTCTGCGATATCCCACTGCCTGCAGCTGAGTCTCAATGCTTTTCATCACAGTTCGCTGTGTACCCGACCCTTAGCCCTCACTCCCCTCAGAAGACACACCTGTCCAGGCCCTCACTCACTTCAGTTATGCCTCAGCTCAATATCACCTCACCAGACAGGCCTTCCCTGACAAACCTCTCAAAAGAGGAACTCCTCCCTCCCAGTTATTTTCTATCCCTCTACCATGATTTATTTTCCTTTGTGACATGTATCAGCACATACTATCATATTGCTCACTAATTGCCTTAGTGGCTGTCTTCATTTGCTGTATGAGGATCTATAGTAGGCTGAATAAAGCTCCTGCACCCTAAGATGCCCATGCCTTTATCCTCAGCATCTACGAATGTGTTACATTGCATGGCAAAAGGCTTCACAGGTGTGATTAAATTAAGGGTCTTGCGCTGTGAGTGGGACCACAAGCCAAGGAATGCAGGTGACCTTTAGAATCTGGAGGAGACAAAGAACAGATTTCTCCTAGAAACTCCAGAAGGAACTAGTCCTGCCAAATCTTGATCTGGCCCTGCATAACTGATTTCACGCTTCTGCCTCAAACCGTAAAATAACAAAATTGTATTGTGTGATGATTAAGTGTCAACTTGATTGGATCGAAGGATGCAAAGTATTGTTTCTGGGTGTATCTGGGTGTTTCTGGGTGTCAGCAGAAGAGATTAACATTTGAATCAATAGACAGGGAGAGGAGGAGAAAGATCCACCCTCAATGTGGGTGCGCACCATCCAATTGGCTCCCAGCACAGCTAGAAAAAAAGCAGGAGGAGGAAGCTGATTTGCTGAGTATTTTGGTCTTCATCTTTCTCCCATGCTGGATCCTTCCTGCCCTCAAACATTAGACTCCAAGTTCTTCAGCTTTTGTGCTCTTGGACTTACACTAGTGGTTTGCCAGGGGCTTTTGGGCCTTCAGCCACAGAGTGAAGGCTGCACTATCAGCTTTCCTACTTTTAAGGTTTTGGGAGTCAGACTGAGCCACTATTGGTTTCCTTGCTTCTCAACTTGCAGATGTCATGGGACTTCACCTTGTGATTGTGTGTGTCAACTCTCCTTAATAAACTCCTTTCATATGTACATATATCTTATTAGTTCTGTCCCTCTAGAGAACCCTGACTAATACAGATTGTTTTAAATTTCTGTGAAATTGTTATAGCAGTGATCGAAAACTAATGTAGGATGTTCACCATTATTCCCAGCTTCTAAGCTAATGCCTAGCACAGAGTAGGAAATGAATGCATATTTGTTGAATGAATAAATAAATTTCCAACTTTCAATGTGAAACTAAAATTTTAAGGGCAGATACAGGCCAGATCTGGCTTTTTTTTTTTTTTCTCCCCAGCTCCTAGCCCTTTGCACAAGGTCATCATTCAAGAAAAAAGATACTATTTTATTTAGAGAATAAAAGGTTCTAAATAGTATTTCCAGCTGCATTCAAGCATCAATTTACTCAGTCCCTGCTATGTACCACATACTTTAGTAAGCACTAATAACATAAGGCCAAAAAATTCCTGGAACTATTTGTTCAGTTGCTCACAACTTAGTCATGGAGCGAGGGATTGAAACCAGCACTCCATTCTGCAAGAACTGAGAGCTAACTTTAACTGATCACCTACTATCTAACAGGTATTATGCCGGGTTACATTTTAAAGAAGATCTTAAGAGCATAGACTTTCTAAACAGACAAAGTTGAGTTCAAATTTTAGTTTTGTGCAACCTACTTCATCTCCCTGGGCCTCATTTTCCATATAAACCTGGAAAAACAATACCTAACCCACAGAATGGATGAGAGGGTTAAATGAATGAATGTATATAAACACTGTGATGGTTAATTTTTTGCATCAACTTGACTGGGCCATGATACCCAGATAGTTGGTCAAATATTATTCTGGATTTTTCTGTAAAGATGATTTTGGATGAGATTAACATTTAAATACATGGATTTTGAGTAAAGCAGATTGCTGTCCATACTGTGGGTGGGCCTCATCCAATCAGTTAAAGGCCTAAATAGAACCAAAGGATGACCTCCTCCAAGCAAGAGGGAGTCCTCCAGCTGACTGTATTTGCATTTCAACATGCAACACCAGCTTTTTCTGGGTCACTAGCCTGCTAGCTTCTCTTCTTGAACTCTTGTGGCCTGAACCACGAGATTCAAGAGGACAAGAGGAACTCCATCCTCCCAGTCATTCTCTATCCTTCTACCATGATTTATTTTCCTTTATGACACATATCAATACATACCTATTGCTCACTAATTGCTTTAGTGGTTGTCTCCATTTGCTGTGTGAGTGTTTATGGCAGACTGAATGAAGCTGAATATGTATGGAATTGGCTTACATGATTATGAACCTGCCAAACTCCATAATCATGTAAGCCAATTCCATACACATTCCATTGGTTCTCCTTCTTTGTGGAACAGTGATTACCACATAATGCTTGGCCACATAGTAAGCACTTAATGCATTGTATCTCATTTAATACCATATTTTAAGTATTATTATCTCCATAATACAGAAGAGGGAATTAAGATTATAGAGACAAAACATCTTGCCTTTTACCATGCAGGTAATAAATGCCAGAGACATGATTTACACTCAGTGGAACCTGCCACATAAGCCTAGACCCTCCATCCACAATATTGTCCTCACTCTGCTTTAAAAGTTGGCCAGGCAGCATGCTAAGTAAATTGTAGATTATTTTAAAGGCTGTAGACAAAGGGTCAAAATGCATTGAAACTCCAGAGTTCCCAATACCTTTCCGGGCATCCCAGATGTTCAATCAATATCAAATGCCTTATTTCATTGGATTGCATTAGACCACCTAGGCTCTTTGGAACTTCTATAATAAAGTTATATTTTATATAGGAAGGTGCCATGTATCTTCCTATCAGGAAGATGCCACGTATCAATCAAAGCAGCATTCTCTCCTTTTATCCTTGCATTTTAATTCACTGTGTAACCTATTTGCATCCTACTGCTATCACCCAGCTACTGACTTTATTCTCTAAATTCCTTCTGATTGTCTCTTAAATATATATATTCACTGTGAGCTGGTCCACCCTCTCTTCTACCCTTAGTAAGTATGCATAAGTAAGCATACATTTCTTGTTTTCAAAAAAGGAGATGTTAATAAATAATTTAGGGATATAATATTTACAAATTGTTGTTAACATTGCTTTAGGCCAAACTAAGGCTTGGAAGTATCCAAACATTCCTGAACGCAATTACTTCTGCCTCCAGTGGAGATGAATGAACGAAGGCCAGATTTACCCTCCCACCTGAAACAACAAAAGCATAGACACAATATATTAAGCCATTGGCTAAACAGTGGCCATCAGGAAAGGAAGGGCAGTGATCTTGGATAAACAGAAAACAAACAAGGTGTCCCTAAAATTGCTGCAGCATATTTTTTTTGACAGAGTTTCTACACCACAATGCAAGGTAGGAAAACCCAATTTCTCCCTAAATTGAGGATACTGAACCAAGGGTCTAGAGACTCCAAGGTAGACGTTTCAGAGTAGAGTATTGAGAAGGAGAGATCTGCACAGTGACAGAATTCTGAAGGCCTTCAGGGAGAAAACTAGAAAACTACTCAAGGACGGAAAAAACAAAAATGACCCCAAATGTTTAGAGATAACAATGCTGGACTTCACACAGGGCTGGGAAATGTTCCTGCTTCCATCTTCCAGACTGAGAAACCTCAAGAGCCACGGGACACACTGGGTAGAGCAAACAAAAACGTCTTGCATCAGCAATGGAGAATACTAAAACCTAGATCAAGTGCTGCTCCGGTCCTGGCTGACAAATCTTAAAAGCAAAACCTGAAAGGATCAAACTGTTTTCATGTAACTTAACTGTATATCATTTTTAGAAAAAAAATCAATAGTATCTATATTAATTTTAAAAATCCAGCATTCAATAAAGTTTATAATGACTACCAACAAACCAAAAATTACTAGGCGTGTAAAGAAGCAGAAAATAAAACAACACATACCAGAAAGATAAACCAATTGAAACCAACCCAAAACTGACTTTGTTAGGTTTAACAAAGATGTTATAAGTCTTTACCAAATGTCAAAAAAAGTAAGTGGAAACATGAAGGACATTTTTTTTCAAACATACACACACCAAACTACAAAAGATTAAATCCATAGGTTTGAGATAAAAGGAACACTGAATGGGGATTGACAGCAGATTAGGCATTACAGAAGAAAAGATCAGTAAAGTTGAAGACACAGCACTAGAACATACCAACATGAAATATAGATATGAAAAAAATTTTAATGTAAAGAACATCAGTAAGTTGTGGAATAATTTCAAGAGCCCTAATATGTAATTGAAACCCCCGAAGAAGCAGGGCCCAGAAAATCTGCTTCCAGAAGTATTTGAAAACCATCCAAATTTGATGAAAACTATAAACCCACAAATCCAAGAAGCTGAATGAAGCACAATCACAAGAAACATGAAGAATGCTATACCAAGGCACATCATAATCATATTGCTCAAAATCAGTGATAAAGATAAAATGTTACATCAGCAAACTATCACAAGAACAGAAAAGCAAACACCGCATGTTCTCACTCATAGGTGGGAACTGAACAATGAGATCACCTGGACTCGGAAAGGGGAACATCACACACCGGGGCCTATTATGGGGAGGGGGGAGAGGGCAGGGATTGCATTCTGAGTTTTACCTGATGTAAATGACGAGTTGATGAGTGCTGACGAGTTGATGGGTGCAGCACACCAACATGGCACAAGTATACATATGTAACAAATCTGCACGTTATGCACATGTACCCTAGAACTTAAAGTATAATAATAATGATTTTGAAAAAAGATAAAATGTTAAAAACCAACAGAGGGGAACAAAGACTTGTTATATACAATAAAACAAAGATTTATTTTTAAAGCAGCAGACGTCTCTGCATTGAAACAATACAAGAGAGAAAACAGTAAAGTAACATTCTTAAAGTACTAAAAGAAAAAATAAATCTGTATATTTAAAATTTGACACCCAATAAACAATATTCTTCAAAAATGAAGACAGAAGCTTTTTTAGATATCCAGCCTCTGAATTTTATCACTAGCAGAACTACACTACCAAAAAATGTTAAAGGAAGCCCTTTAGGTGGAAGGAAGATAATAACAGATGGTAATATGGATCTACACAAAAGATTGAAGAATTCCACAACTAAATGTGTAAATACATGAGTTTTTAAAATTACTTGCACTGTTAAAGGAGCATTGTTTCAACAAAAATAATAATACAGCATGGAGCTTAAAACAACTATAGAAGTAAAATGTATAAAAACAACAGCATACAGAAAACGAGGGGATGAATGGAAGTATAACTGTTGTAAAGTTCTTTACACAATACATGATGTGGTATAATGTTATTTGAAGGTAGATTGTGATAAGTTTGAGATATATACCATAAACCTTAACACAGCCACTAAAGTAACAAAACAAATAACTATATCTAGCAAGCCAAAAAAGGAAATAAAAGAAATTATTTTAAAAAATCGAATCAATCAAAAAAGGCAGAAAAAGAGGTAAAATAGAAAAAAAAATAACAGTTAAGGCAAATAGAAAACAAATAGAAAGTGTGTATAAATCATAATTACATTAATAATGATAATAAATGTGTAAATACCTCAATTAAAAGGCAGTGTCAGATTTCATAAAGCAGGGATCCTCAAATAGATACGCTTTCACAACATGCACTTCAAATATAAAAATGCAAATAAGTGGCCGGGCGCAATGGTTCATGCCTGTAATCCCAGCGCTTTGGGAGGCAGAGATGGGCGGATCACGAGGTCAAGAGTTCGAGAACAGCCTGACCAACATGGTGAAACCCCGTCTCTACTAAAAATACAAAAATTAGCTGAGCATGGTTGTGTGCACCTGTAATCCCAGCTACTCAGGAGGCTGAGGCAGGAGAATCGCTTGAACCTGGGAGGCACAGATTGCAGTGAGCCGAGATTGTGCCACTGCACTCCAGCCTGGGCAACAGAGCGAGACTCCATCTCAAAAAAAAAAAAAACCACAACTAAAATCAAAGCAATGAGAAAAGATAGACCAAGATAGCACTAACATAAAAAAAAAAAGCTACACAGACTACATTAATATCAGACAAAGAAGATTTCAGAGCAAATAATGTTACTAAAGATAACAAATGATCATTTCATAATAATAATAAGGGAAATTTATCAAGGAGACATAAAAATCCTAAACATTTATGCAGCTAATAATAGTTTCAAAATGCATGAAGCAATAACTGATAGAACTACAAGGAAAAATAGACAAAATTAAAAATATAGACAGATATTTCAATACCTCCCCTTTAATAATGAATAAAATAATTAGACAGAAAATAGAAACAGATATTGAAGACCTGAATAACTTAATTAACAATTACATAGCCCTTCATCCAAAACAGCAGAATATACAGTCTACATTTTGTATATACAGAATATAATTTTTGTGACTTGAATCCTTTTAAGTTCGTGACTTGTTTTTATGGCCCAGAACGTGGAACATGTTCTGCCTTGGTAAATGTTCCTTTTGCTCTTGAAGAAACTGTATATTTTGCAGTTTTGCATGGAGTATTATGTAAATGTTAAGCTAACTCCAGAAATAAGACTAGGATGTTCATTTTACCTAGGTTTACTTAACATTATCTTCGAGGTTCTACACCAAATTGAAGAATGAGAGTAAGTTGCAGTATATTCCTCACTTTTTTCACAGATAATATAAACATCTATGCAGAAGATTTGAAAGAATCTACAAAAGCTAGAATTGAGCTTATCAAGTTCACAGAAAGGGACACCAATACACAAAAATCTATTTTATTTTGAGATACTAGGAAAAATAATCAAAAAATCAAATTTAAAAATACCATTTACAATTGCATCAAAAATATGAAATATTTAGAGTTAAGCATGACAAATAATGTGAAGGATCTGTACAGTGAAAACTATAAAATACCACTGAGGGAAATAAAAGAAAACTAAATAAATGGAGAGATACATTATATTCAAGGATCAAAGGGGAAATATTGTTAGAATGTAAATTCTCCTTAAATTAATTAATAAATTCAACATCATCTTAATCGAAATACCACAAAGTTTTTAAAATTAAAATTGATAAACTGAATCTAAAATTTATATGGAAATTCAAAGGATCTAGAAAAGCCAAACCAAATTTGAAAAAGAACAAATTTGGAAAGACAATACTACCTGATTTCAAGACTTACTATAAAGCTAAAGCGATGAAGACTATACGGTATTGATGTAAAAGACACTTAGGTCAATAAAACAGAACAGAGAGTCTAGAAATATACCCATGCGTATATGGGCAACTGATTTTCAGTAAAGGCGCAAAGGCAATTCAGTGGAGAGGAGGTAGTCTTTTCCACAAATGGTACTAAAAAAGTTGGCAATTCATACATAAACAAGTGAACTTCCATCCCTATCTAGCACCATGTAAAAGTAACTCAAAATGGGTCAGAGACTTAAATGTACAAATGAAAATCATAAAACTTCTAGAAGAAAACATAAAAGAAAATCTCTGTGACCTTGGCTTAGGAGAATATTTCTTAAATACAATACCAAAAGTATGATCTAGAAAATATACAGAAAAGAGTTAATATAGCAGGACTATATGCTTAGAAAGGATAGACTTTCTTAGACTGCTATCCTTAGAAAGGCCTGCTTGCAGGAATGGCTCATGATTGATGCCTCAGAACTTGGACTTCAAGAGGCTTTCCACCATTCCCACCTGGTAAGAGTAGCCCACTGAGCCTACACTGTTTCTACAAACAATATGATTTATGTTGAACACCTGCTTTCCTTCTGGGAGTCTGGAACCATTGGTACATGCTAGGATGAAGGCGCCTACATGATCAGCTTCCAACAAAATCTTGAGCACTAAGTCTCTAAAGAGTGTCCCTCGTTGGCAATACTTGGCACATGTTGCAATTTGATGCTGCAGGAATTGAGTGCATCCTGAGTGACTCCATGGGGAATGGACTCTTGGAAGCTTATGTCTAGTTCTTCTATACTTTGGCTATATACCTTTCTCTTCGCTTATCTTTCTTTGTATCCTCTTACTGTAATAAATTTTGGGCATGAGTATAATTGCATCCTGTGCCCTGTGAGTTCTCGTAGCAAATCACCAAATCTGGGGTGGTCTTGGGAACAAATTTTTAAATTGGATTTCATCAGAATTTAACACTTCTACTATTCAGAAGATACTGTTAAAGACAAGTCAGAAACATGTATGTCTAACATACATATATACATACACATATAGGTGCATGTTGTATACACATATGTATGTATATATATCTGCACACATATATATTCAAAGTCTACAGATGGTAAAAAAGACTTTATGTAGAATATATAAAGAACTCTTACAACTCAACAGTAAATAAATATATATTTTTTAAATGAGAAAAATATTTGAAAAAATATTCCACCGAAGAAGATATATGTATATCAAATAAGCAAATGAAAAGATGTTAATCATTGCCAATGATTAATATACTTTAAAATGTAAATACCGTTATTACTATACATATATTAGAATGGAAAAGAAAACTAATCATTCAAAGTGTTGGATATTGATACAACCACTTGGAATAACTTCGGCAATTTCTTTAAAAATTAAACATTGATCTACAATATGATCTATCAATTCCACTGCTATGTATTTTACCCAATAGATAAAAGCATAGGTCCATACAAGTACCTTGTGCACTTTAAATATGTGTGTTGTACAGCAATTATACCACAATAAAGCTGTTTTTAAAAGTACAAACATGGGCCATACAGTGGCTCACATCTGTAATCCCAACACTGAGATGCCAAGGCGGGTGGATCACCTGAGGTCAGGAGCTTGAGAGCAGCCTGGCCAACGTGATGAAACCCTGTCCCTACTAAAAATACAAAAAAAAAAATTGGCCAGGGGTGGTGGTGGACGCCTATAATACCAATTACTTGGGAGGCTGAGGCAGGAGAATCGCTTGAATCCAAGAGGCAGAGGTTTCAATGAGTAGAGATCATGCCACTGCACTCCAGCCTGAGTGACAGCCTGAGTGACAGCCTGAGTCCAAAACAAAACAAAACAAAAAAAGTACAAAAATATATGCAATATAATTACCCTGACCATAAGACAATTATTAGGTTGGTGCAAACGGAATTATTGCAGTTTTTGCCATTATTTTCAATGGTAAAAACCACAATTACTTTTGCACCAACCTAATATGATTTAATTTACAAAATTCAGTATCCATTGCAGATGATACAGCCTCATAAAAGGATATAAGCTTTAAAAGTTGCATCCTCTTTATTCTGTATGATGTGTCTCTATAATTATCCTCGCACTGGAGATGGCAAAGACTAAATCTGAGTCTTTCATGAACATGAGGCTGCTACGTGCCCTAAGTGGGCTTCCTGATAAGCCACACAACCCTACCCACACATGTAGTCTGTGGTAGAGTCTCATGCCCAGGTGTTCTGTCCCCATCTTTTTTCTTTGCTTCAATTCCTCTGAAGGTCATGTTTAGAAGTCCCTCATTTACTGAATTTCTCCTTCATCATAGCTCCATGTGAGACACAATGAGGGATTCTAGGCTGACTTTCATGGACTCTATCCAATAGCTTGAAATGTAAAGAAGAGAAAGTAGCAAATTGAACAACAACAATAACAAAGTACAAATGAAAACCATGTGTAAAGGACCACGCTCCAGCAGGCAACATTTGTACAGTTGCTGATGCCCTTACTGACACCCTGGGATGATGAATGACCCTCTTGCTTGCCAAATGTTAAAAGTCACAGAAGAGTATAATAAAATACAGTGGGGGGTATGTGGAGTATCAGGATGACCTAAATGACAATGAGCATAAAGAAAAAACCGATAGTGAGAAGGCTATAATAGGAAAATAATGAGACTGGCTTATCTTGCCTTTTCAGAGATTCTTGGAGTACCACTCTTGCTAATATTTTCTGCAATAAAATAGTACTTTTTTCCCTCAGAAAACATATCCAAAATCTGAAATGAAAAATCTGTCAAGCATGTGGTTGTACCATGGCGGGTGATCTGCTGGGGAATGGAAGGACTGGAATATTGAGACAAGCATGCAATTTCTGGAGTCCTGAAGCTTAATTTTTGCTACAGGCTATCCTCTCTTAAATAGAACTTGGAAAGAAAATAAGCAGAAATCGGCTCTCACATTCCAGAAAAAGACATTTTTCATGAACTTCCAGCTTAATGGAAAACTAAGTGCTTTCAGTTATGGCATCAAACTTCTTCAAAGCTTATGCTTATTAACCTTGTAAAAATGTTTCTTTGTTTCCTCTCCTTTTTTCTTCCAGTTTCTATCTTTTGACTGAAGTACATTCCTCTGCCACCAAGAAATTTCACTCTGGTAGAACACTCCTGCCACGACCACCAAGCTTTCTCAAAGGTACTCTCCTGTTTCTTAAAGAAACCACAGGCAGAATGAGGGACTCTTACTTCTGAAACAGGGGCACAATCCCAGAGAGTGAGCTTAATCAATAATCATGGTCCAATTTATTGATTGTCCATGTGAGATGACATGGGAAGAAAGGTTCCATGTGCCTCTCAGAGGCCTTTTCCCAACTTCCTTCCTGTCTCTGTTCCCATGTGATTCCTACTTTTGAACCCAACCTTGGGGTGTGTGCCTATGCTCTGGAACCAGTTAGGATTTTACACAGAAGAGATATAAAATGCGACATTAATTGTCTATAATTAAGAGCTGGAAATAAAGAGCCTATCAAGAAAGAAATTGTTGAATATGTTATGGAACATCCATGCTATGGGTAACAGGCAACTATTACAATAACGGGGCTGATTTATATTTACAGAGTTGGAAAGTTGTCCATAACGTATTGTCAAGTAATAAAGCCAAACTGCTTACCACAATGCATCAGTATATAGAGATATCTTTAGACATTTATTTAAAAATGATTGAAAATGGATAAACCATATTTGGGGTGGGAGGAGAGTAGGAGAATTATACTTTTTACTTTGTGGAATTTTTAAGTATGGGCTTTATGGTTGTTTCTACTTCTTTGTCTTTTCCTTATTTGTTTTTTCAATATTCAATTCAATTGGTTTTTTCAATTGTAAAAAACCAATAAGCGAAGTTAAAACATACTTTATCTCTTTCTTCATTTATTATTGAGCTAATCTAATAAGGATAACATATAGATGGATATCATGCCTGTCTTGGTCACTATTGTATCCCTTATGTCTAGAATAGTACCTGGCATATTGAAAATATTCAATAAATATTTCTTAAAAAGATGGAATAATTCAACAGTTTCAGTTCCATCACTGAATCTAATCCGGTGTCCATGGTAAAAATGGACTCTGCCTTCTTCACCCCCTTGGGCCTGTTCATCATAATTGTGTCCCCACCTTACTTCCTTGGTCTGCATCTTTGTCTTCACTCTTTTCTTGTTGATCCAGTCCTCTAAGCATTAGCCTGGCCTTGTTCTTTCTGTCTTCCCACCAGGGAATGAAGTCCTCCCTTTTGGTCCTAACTGAGTGCGCACTGCTATCTAGTGGACACTGTTTTCTACTGTCCATTTGCACTTGGGATAGAAACAATTCTGAGGTCATCCATGATGCGTTTGTCTCGACTCCCTGCAAGTTCCTTAGACCACACTCATGACTCTTCTCTGAGGCTGGATCTGTTATCCAAGATCACCCATCAGGAGTCAAGTCGGATTCCAGGTCCTGGACCCTCCTAGTCTACTCCACCCTACTGCAGTAAGATAGATTTTCTATAACTGGGCTGAGAGGTGATACTCCTAAGGTGCTTTGTTAACACTCAGAAATAATCAACTTCTCTAGTTTCCTCTTATATAATGCAAACACCCCCAGGAAGTAAAATATATTCCAGCTTGTTTACCTGAAATGAAAACACATCACCAAATAATTGTGTACAAGGACCTTTGCTGCCTTCTGGTCCTGCTCAGTGGCTCTTCTTTCTCAGAGTTATTTTACCTCTTTGTACATAAATAGAAATCTATGGATGACTCCTTGGTTTTAGTCACCTAAGAGACTCTATAGAGTCAGTGAGTTCATCCTCATCTTTTGCAACCTGAATAACCACCGCTATGGAAGTGCACTGTGGAGAAGGGTTGTGATCCTAATAAATATTCTGAGTATATTTCTCAATATAAAACAGCCAATTACAAAGTCAAGAGAAGTTACTTCAGTATGTCTAATGATACTGATGGTTGTTAAGATCTTGCTCTCAATTATTTGATCTAATAAAATTTATATTTAGCAGGTTTTTGAGATCTTGTACTCTGATCTAATATATTTTATAATTAGCAGGAGGTAGTTGTTTGTTAATAGAAAATTTCTACAAAAAAAAAGTCAAGCCATGGTATCTGTAAATGTAGTTAGGTTAAATTAAGTGAGAGATTATGTTACAATTAGCTCAGGTACCCAGGAACACCTGAATCTTGCTTTCAGTCCATTTTCCTTAAGATCCCTGAGAGAGATGCATGACCAGAAAATGACACAAGAAACACTGGATATTTTTGGGGCCTAGATCTAACCATAATGAGTCAGGCTTTTCAATGCAGGCCACAGAGGGAAGTGGACACTCTCTGCTTAAGCTAAAGAATCCTGTAGAATCTAGAAAGGCTTGCTTAGTATATTCCCACTGCATAGCCCATAGTTGAGTCACAGGCCTCATGACTACAACAAGGGAAAAACACATTAGCCAACAAGAAGCAAAATACTCAATGGAGACTCAGAGTATTGGCCATAAGCCTTAGCCTTTCTCAAGTAAAAGATGCTTATTTTAATTGGTTATTTTGGAAGAGAGCTCATTCAGAACGAGGCAACAAAGAGAAAACCACAAATGGCTGGGCTTTCTCTAAGAGAAGCAGCAAAAGAAAGGCTATCTTCTCCTGATTATTGGAAGGAATAATGTCCAAAGGTCCACTTCAAGAGATCACACAGATCTTCACTTTCTTTGAAAGCTCCACCACTGGGATTATGGCCCAATACAATATCCTAGAATCTAATCAATCCAGAAAAGCAGCCCTTAAGGATTGAATAAGGTAGGCAATAGTAGCTGTAGTTCCATAGCCAGCTGTGTGCTTTATTTTATTTCTAGTTGTTCCTACACATAGCTAGTCAAATGAAAGAGGCTTAAACACTATAACATGAGAGATACACCACTGCCATATCAATCAACAATTATTGACTTTGTATCTCCTCAACTCATCACCAGTACATAGAATGCCTGTATTCTCAGTGCTGGGCTACTTCTGCTGAAATGACCAAGTAGAGAACTTGCAACTCTGACCCCAAATAATATTTTTCATATTTCCTTTCCCTTTGCAGTGGATACCTAATCACATCCACTGAGAAGGTTGCCTAATTATGAGCCACCATGTTGCAAGGTATTCAAGGTCATGAATTACTTAAAATTTGCATAAAGTAATTGGACATAGGAACTCTAAGAAAAGTTTAGATTTGAGTTTCATTAAGGGTATTTGCTACATATAAACTCTAAGAAACTACAAAGACAAAAAAGCTAAAATTGTATGTATTTTTTTAATCACAACTAGATAGACCAAAATGCAAATTTGTCTTCTTGCTAGGGAATTTTTTCAAGGAGTAACATTTCCCCAAGCCAAACACAGGAATGGAACCTACTGAAGGCCATTTAAAACCAAGGAACACTCCAGTGCCTTCAGTACCCTAGCAATGGTCCACAGCAATCCTGGCCTGTGAACTCCAATAATCCTCAGCTGACCAACTGTATCACACCATTGTTGAAGCCAATCCTACAAAATGCTAGCCATGGCTATGGGGAACACTTTTCACCCACAGGAAACTCCAGTACGGTACTACTGTCTTGAGTCAGGCATCAAATAACCTTATGAACACACTGGGTGACTCCTTACAAGCCAAGAAGTTCTCTACATTCAGAATGGTTCACCTCATGTCACTATTCCTAGTTCTCTTTGCTCTTTGGCCACAGTGAACCTCTGGTTTCTCAAAGAAAACCCCAAGTGCCTTTTTCCCCTTACAATGCTATATGTGCAGCCTATCCTGGTTTTCAACAAAGACACTTCCTGGGGCATGTCTTCATTGAATCCCCAGACCACCTTAAGTCCTGCTGTCACAAGTCACCAAGGCTCATTTCTTCACTGCTATTGTGTACTTTCCATTCAATATTTGACCTCTCCACTAGATCACGGGTTCTATAAAAAACAGGGACCATGCCTGCCTTTATTATTTCTTTACCCAAGGTGCCTAGCACAGGGTGAAGCACACAGTATTTGTTTAATGGGTTTTTTAATTTATAAAAGAATTCATAATTAACCAGGAAAACACAGCCCAGTAGAAAGTACATATGAGAGGGTGTGGAAACTTATTTTTGATTTCTGAAGACCTGCATCATGGATGGACAAAGGTCTATTCAATCTTAAGTCAGAAATAAAAAAAATCTCATCAGTTGTAAATAACTCTCCAATCTGACCATCTCTGTGCAATTTCTATCTTGGAATCTAGCTAGAATGTCAGGTAGATTCAAATCCATAAATGTATGTTATAAAAGAGCAGTGAACTCAAAATACAAAAATTTCAGTTCTCAGTTCTTAGCAGTGTGACCTTGAGGAAGCCATCTGACCCCTCTGAATTTAGTTACCTATAAAAAGATAGTAATGATTCCTGAGGTAGCATGAATGAAAGAATTTTCCAAATTATAAAAGGCTGGGAATTGTTTTCATGTTGAAAACATATCAGAATTTCAAATAAGAAAGTACGCAATGTTAGAAGTGGGGAACCCAAATGAGTTCCCCCGCAACCCAGTGAGCAAATGTCAAGGCCAGAGAGTGTGAGCATGCTGCCTGAGAGCTTCCCATCAGCCCTGCCTTCCAGATGGCATGACCACTCCTGCCAAAGGTAAGGCTGGATGCTGATTTTATTTAAACAGATTCCATTCTATCAGATGGTCACAGGATAAAAATATTTTCCCATACTCTCCATGAATTTGCTATGAAGTTCAACAGTGTATAAAAGCCACTGAAGCACAAACATAGGCTAAATGAATCTGAGCTTATGAGGTGGGATAGCCTCATGCTTGTAATTCAACCACTGCCTTCCTAGAGGCTAAACTGACACACTTTAATATTAAGGGGAAAATGGCCCTATCAGGGAAACCTAAAAAGGCAGTTTTAGAATATACAGAAACGACCCAGCCCTGATGTACTCCAGGACATCTTACTACCAGTGGGAACCCTTGCAGCAAGACCCCACCCCAGGCCATGGCAGGTGGTGCAGTAGAATGAGAAACACTAGATTTTACACTCTGCCAACATGTTTATCACTCATTATCTTCTCTGAGATTTTGCAACAGTCACAGGCATGAGTAATAAAAGACACATGTAGGCATAACAGGAAGGAGTTCTAATCCAGAGAAGGCACCGCCGTGGGCCCAAGACAGCAGCCACTGGGGTAGAAGCACAGACAGAGCTGGTGGCTGCAATTGGTTGGGTGAGGCTTCTTCCAATCTGGGACTTCAAAGGACTAGGGAACCCTCAGGGTGGGAGCAAAAAAATCTGTGGTCAGGTGCTTTCAGCCACCATGGATCACCGAAGATCTAAAGCTGGCCCTACAAAGTTGACTTTCCTTGAAAAAACTTTTCAGAAACTTATAAAAGAAGAGTTGCTGGTAAAAATCCAGAGGCCACCTCCTGTTAGCTGTTCTACAGGTGCTGAGTGCAAGCTGAGCCAAGAGACCTGTGAATTCCTCTCATCAAAGTGTCTCGTGACAGGGCGCCCCTAAGCACAGGCTCTTACTGTTGGTTAATTGCTTCCTATATTTCTCACCTCCCTCACGGAATCAGCCCGCAAAAATGCCAAAGCCCACTAGAATCTGCTGATGTCTCTGCCTTTGAAGAGATTAGTGTTTAACCCAGACACTAATGATGTAGCTATTATCAAATACACAAAGTGAATGCAAATGGTACACATTCATATATGTGTGAACCACTCCAAGCACCCCAGAGAAATCCATTCCGCTGCCTGTATATTTGGTAGGAAAGAAACATCAGGGGAAGAAACTGTTTAGCTTTCAGAGGCAAATCTTCTAATGATCATGGGAACTAAAATGTCAGTTTTGAAAAATGGAAATTTCGTTTGAGAAGCTCCTGTGGGGTCCCCTCAGTGTTTTGCATATGGTTTCAGAAAGGGGGACTTTATTGACATGCTGCAGAGATTCTAGCAAAATCCAGCCAAGGCCCCCAGGTTTTTATAAATTCTCCTAATGAATCTCTAGGCAAAAGAGAACAGAATTCTACGAAATTCCCAAAGCAGGTTTAGGCCCAAAACATTGACTATCTCTTTAGATATAGAAATAAATCCAAATATCCCCTTGTGCTGTACATACTTGTTATTTTTCTAGTTTGCCTGGGAGGATTTATTCTCCTAAATTAGGTGATTTCAGCTTTGGGATACTTGCAAGAAGCTACTTTTGCTTGACTGGTGCTTCAACCATAAGATGAAAGGAGACAGCCCAACTGAAAGGGAATGGGTTTTCTTCTGAACTGCACACACAGGCCTGTTTTGCTGTGAAGGTTCTGAGGCCCCATAAAAGGCTTGAATCGCAGGTAATAAGAGAAGGTTATGGGTAGGAAAGGGCTGCAAGTTTCAGCACCTTGAACTCCCTCATTCCAGTTTACTGACATATCAGTGAAAGGTATTTTGCACTCTCCAGCTTCTTGTTTTGATAGTCTCCATATTATTTATCCCACTTCTATTTTCAATATTTTCCACATTGGTCTCATAATCTCTCTCAAGTTGTACTCACTCACAGAAAAATAAAAGAGAGAGACTAAGGGACCTAGCAGACATATACAGAACATTCACCCAACAGCAGCCAAGGCACATTCTCCGGAAGTGCACATGCAACACTCTGTGGATAAGTCACTGTTCTGTGGGTCACAAAACAAGTCTTAGAAAATTTAGGAAGACTGAAAGCATACCACCAAGTATCCTTTCTGACTACAATGGAATGAAACTGGGAATCAATGGCAGAAGGAAAGCTGGAAAATTCACAGATATGTAGAAAATAAACACACTCTTGAACAACCAATAGGTCAAAAAAAAGGGAAATTAGAAAGTATCTTGAGACAAATGAAAACAAAAACATAACATATCAAACCTTATGAGATTAGGCAAAGACACTACTAAGAGGAAAGTTTATAGAGGTAAATACATACATTAAAAAAGGAGATCTCAAGTCAACAACCTAACTTTACACCTCAAGGAACTAGAAAATGAGGAACAAACTAAACCCAAAGTTAGCAGAAGGAGGGAAGTAATAAAGATTAGCACAGAAATAAATGAAATAAAGAATATATAAACAATGGAAAAAATTCAATGAAACTGAGATATATATATATACACACACACACACACATATATATATATATACATATATATATATACACACATACCAAAAGCACAGGCAACAACAAAAAAAAAATAGACAAGTAGGACTACATTACTCTGTAAGATTTCTGTGCAGCAAAGGAAGCTATCAACAGATTGAAAAGGCAAGTGACAGAATGGAAAAAAACAAAACCAAAAACACAAACAAAAACACAAACAAATATATATATGTGTGTGTGTGTGTGTGTGTGTATATATACACACACACACACACACTTTAAGTTTTGGGATACATGTGCAGAAAGTGCAGGTTTGTTACATAGGTATCCACGTGCCATGGTGGTTTGCTGCACCCATCAACCCATCATCTACATTAGGTATTTCTCCTAATGCTATCACTCCCCTAGCCTCCCACCCTCTGGCAGGCCTGGTGTGTGATGTTTCCCTCCCTTGTCCATCTGTTCTCATTGTTCAACTCCCACTTAGAAGTGAGAACATGTGATGTTTGGTTTTCTGGTCCTGTGTTAGTTTGCTGAGAATGATGGTTTCCAGCTTCATTTATGTCCCTCCAAAGGACATGAACTCATCCTTTTCTATGGCTGCATAGTATTCCATGGTGTATATGTGCCACATTTTCTTTTTTTCTTTTTTTTTTTTTTTTTAGTTTTTATAATTCATTCTATTTTTAAAAAAAAATTTTTGATGCTTTTTTATTATTATACTTTAAGTTCTAGGGTAATGTGCACAATGTGCAAGTTTGCTACATAGGTATACATGTACCATGTTGGTTTGCTGCACCCATCAACTCGTCATTTACATTAGGTATTTCTCCTAATGTTATCCCTCCCCTAGCCCCCCACCCACCGACAGGCCCCTGTGTGTGATGTTCCCTGCCCTGTCCTCCATGTGTTCTCATTGTTCAACTCCCACCTATGAGTGAGAACATGCAGTGTTTGGTTTTCTGTCCTGTGATAGTTTGCTTAGAATGATGGTTTCCAACTTCATCTATGTCCCTGCAAAGGACATGAACTCATCCCTTTTTATGGCTGCATAGTATTCCATGGTGTATATGTGCCACATTTTCTTTGTCCAGTCTATCATTGATGGGTTTTGAGTTGGTTCCAAGTTTTGCTATTGTGAATAGTGCTGCAATAAACATATGTGTGCATGTTTCTTTATAGTAGAATGACTTATAATCTTTTGGGTATATACCCAGTAAAGGGATTGCTGGATCAAATGGTATTTCTAGTTCTGAATCCTTGAGGAATTGCCACACTGTCTTCCACAATGGTTGAACTCCCATCAACAGTGTAAAAGCGTTCCTATGCCTCTAAATCCTCTCCAGCATCTGTTGCTTCCTGACTTTCTAAGGAGCACCATTCTAACTGGCATAAGATGGTATTTCATTGTGGTTTTGATTTGCATTTCTCTAATGACCAGTGATGATAAGGTTTTTTTTCATATGTTTATTGGCCACATAAACGTCTTCTTTTAGAAGCGTCTGTTCATATCCTTTGCCCACTTTTTGGTGGAGTTCTTTGTTTTGTTTTGTTTTGTTTTGTTTTCTTGTAAATTTGTTTAAGTTCCTTGTAGATTCTGGATATTAGCCCTTTGTCAGATGGATAGATTTCAAAATTTTTCTCCCATTCTGTAGGTTGCCTGCTAACTCTGATGATAGGTTCTTTTGCTGTGCAGAAGCTCTTTAATTAGATCCCATTTATCAATTTTGGCTTTTGTTGCCATTGCTTTTGGTGTTTCAGTCATGAAGTCTTTGACCATGCCTGTGTCCTGAATGGTATTGCCTGGGTTTTCTTCTAGGATTTTTATGGTTTTCGGTCTTACGTTTAAGTCTTTAATCCATCTTGAGTTAATTTTTGTATAAGGTGTAAGGAAGGGGTCCAGTTTTAGTTTTCTGCATGACTACCCAGTTTTCCCAGAAGTGTTAATTAAATAGGGAATCCTTTCCCCATTGCTTGTTCTTACCAGGTTTGTCAAAAATCAGATGGCTGTAGATGTGTGGCAGTATTTCTGAGGCCTCTGTTCTCTTCCATTGGTCTATATACCTGTTTTGGTACCAGTACCATGCTGTTTTTGTTACTGTAGCCTTGTAGTATAGTTTGAAATCAGGTAACACGATGCCTCTAGCTTTGTTCTTTTTGCTTAGGATTGTCTTGGAAATGCAGGCTCTTTTTTGGTTCCATATGAAATTTAAAGTAGTTTTTTTCTAATTCTGTGAAGAAAGTCAATAGTAGCTTGATGTGGATAGCATTGAATCTATACATTACTTTGGGCAGTATGGCCATTTTCACAATATTGATACTTCCTATCCATGAGCATGGAATATTTTTCCATTTGTTTGTGTTCTCTCTTATTTTGTTGAGCAGTGGTTTCTAGTTCTCCTTGAAGAGGTCCTTCACATCTGTTGAAAGTTTTATTCCTAGGTATTTTATTCTCTTTGTAGCAATTGTGAATGGGAGTTCACTCATGGTTTGACTCTCTGTTTGTCTATTATTGGTGTATAGGAATACTTGTGGTTTTTGCACATTGATTTTGTATCCCAAGACTTTGCTGAAGTTGTTTATCAGCTTAAGGAGTTTTGGGGCTGAGATGATGGGGTTTTCTAAATATACAATCATATCATCTTCAAACAGAGATAATTTGACTTCCTCTCTTCCTGTTTGAATGCCTTTATTTCTTTCTCTTGCCTGACTGCCCTGGCCAGAACTTCCACCACTATGTTGAATAGGAGTGGTGAGAGAGGGCATCTTTGTCTTGTGCCACTTTTCAAAGGGAATGTTTTTGACAAAATTCAATCACCATGATAAAAGCACTCAAAAAACAAGAATAGAAGATTATCTTAACATAATAAAGGCTACATAAGAAAAGCCCACAACCAACATCAACTTAAAAATGAAAAACTGAAAATTTTCTCTAAGGTCAGGAACAAGGTAAGAATGTGCAGTTTCACTGTTTTTGTTCAACATAATACTGGAAATTCTAGCCACAATAATTAGACAAGATAAAGAATAGAAGGTAACCCAATTAGAAAGAAAGAAGTAAAATTATCTCTGTTCTCAGATAATGTGATCCTATGTGTAGAAAACCCTAAAGACGACACACACACACACACACACACACACACACACACACAGAGAGAGAGAGAAAGAACTGCTAGAACTAATAAACAAATTCAGAAAAGTTGCACAACATAAAATCAACATAGAAACCAGTTGTGTTTCTAAACACTAACAAAAAAATCTGAAAAGGAAAATAAGAAAACAATTATATTTATGATAGCATCAATAAGAATAAGATATTTGAGAATAAATTTAAGGAAGTGAAAGACTTGTATACTGAAAACTACAAAACATTGCTGAAATGAAGTCACAAATAAATGGAAAGACATTCATGTTCATGGATTAAAAGACATAATATTTCTAAAATTGTTATACTATTCCAGAACAATCTACAAATTCAATTCAATCCCTTTCAAAATCCTAATATCCTTTATTTTGCAGAAGTAGAAAAACAATTCTAAATTTAATATGGAACCACAAAGGAACTTAAATAGCCAAAACATTTCTGAGAAAGAGAAATAAACCTCTAGGTCTCAAATTTCCTGACTTTAAAATATATTATAATGCTACCATAATCAAAATAGCATAAAGACAGACATATAAGCCAGTGGAACAGAATAGAAAGCCCAGGGATTAACCCATGTATATATGATCAAATAATCTTTGGAAAGGATACCAAGACTACACAAAGTTAAAGGATAGTCCATTCACCAAATGGTGTTGGGAAAACTGGATATTAACATGAAAAAGTTTAAAATTTGACCCTTATTTACACCATACAGAAAACAACTCAAAATGGATTAAGATGTAACACCTGAAACATAAAATTCCTTAAAAAAAAAAAAAAAGGAAGGAAAGCTTAATAACATTGATCTTGGCAATGATTTACTGAATTTGACACCAAAAGCACAGGCAACAAAAACAAAATAATAGACAAGTAGGACTACATTGCTCTGTAAGGTTTCTGTGCAGCAAAGGAAACTACCAACAGATTGAAAGGCAAGCTACAGAATGGAAGAAAATAAAACCAAAAAATACAAACAAAACACCCTGATTTTAAAAATGGGCAAAGGACTTGAATAGACATTTTTCCAAAGAAGACTTACATATAGGAGCAGGTATAAGTAAAGATGGTCAGCATCACTAAGCATCAAGAAAATGCAAATCAAAATCAGACATTATCACCTCACACCTGTCAGGATGACCTTTAGCAAAAAGAAAAAAGAGAGAGAGAAGAAAATAGTAAGTGTTCACAAGAATGTGGAGAAACTGAAACCATTGCTGGTAGAAACGCAAAATGGTGCAGCTGGTTAAAAAAAGTATGGAGATTTCACAAAAAAAATAAAAATTGAACTGCCATATGATCCAGCAATTCCACTTCTGGGTATTTATTCAAAAGAACTGAAATCAAGATCTCAAGGAGATATTTGCACTCCCATGTTCATTGTAACATTATTTATAATAGCCGGGGGAAACACCCTAAATGTCCATTGATGGATGACTCATTAAAAAAAAGTGTGGTAAGATGGAATCCTATACAGAGAAAAAAAAAAAAGAAAGAAAGAAAATCCTGCCATACGCAGCAACATGGATATTCCATGAGTAAAATAAGCCAGTCTCAGAAGGAAAATATTGCATGCTATACAGTGTGCATATAGTTAAGAATACTGTACTGTACACTTAAAGATTTAAGAGGGCAGATTTTATGTGATGTGTTTTTTACCAGGATAAATTTTAAAAAGAGATGCCGGAAGGTCACTGTTCAGTCTGGCATCCAATGGGATATACAGGACTTCCAGCCTTTACTGGCAATCAGGCTTAGTTAGCTGAACAGCATTCAGAGAGTAACATTGCTCTGCTTTCCCAGTCCCACTCAATCAAAATGTTTGGTGCCTCCAGTCATGCACTTGGCCCCACCCAGTGTCTGAGCCATTTGCAATTAAGATACAGGATCTTAGCATCTCTCATGCTCAGGAGACTGGTGTTGCTGCCCTGAGTTTCCTGTCTATAATGTCTGGCATGAGATCAAGGTACCTGTTTGTCCACTTAGCTTAATCAAGCTCTCCCACACTGTATTTTCTCACTAATCCTCCACTGATTAAGGTGCTAAAAGATACACTTGGATTTCTGATTTCAAAATTGCTGGTTCAACAGACACAGAAGACTGCTCTGCCTTGCATGAAAATAATAGGAAAATTAACTGAAGCAGAGCCACACAGAATATAAACTAACAAACAAACATAAAGGAGAAAAGGGAAAGTCTTGGTGGATGAAAAACTGAAGAATCATCAAAAAGAATGTCAACTGATTTGGAGAGAAAAGGAAAGATACAGCGCAGCATGACTGGCAGGACATTTAGGAAAGCTGAATCACAAAAGTGAGAGTAGTACTGAGGGTCCTGACTTTCCAAAACGCCCCATGCCCAGAAATGGAAACCAGTGAGGCACACAGAGCAGCATGGTAAGTAGAAGTGTTATCAGGCATGGTCCAGTCCTGTACATCTCCTTTTCCTTCCTCCATTCTCCACAGGGAGTCTATTTCTGGGCTTGGGGACCTTGCTTCGAGGGTAGAGGGCAGACTGGCAGGATCCTGGAGAACTGGGGACACCTATAAGGAACAGAGCAAAGGCCCATCTATATCAGGTGCCAAAGATTTGGGGGCTTTGTTTTGTTTTGTTTTGTTTTGTTTTTTAGAGACAAAGTCATGTTCTGTCACCTAGGCTAGAGTACAGTGGCAAGATCATAGCTCACAGCAGCCTCACCTTTCTTGGCCTAAGTAATCTTCCCACCCCTGCCTCTCTAGTGTAGCTACGACTTACAGATATGCACCAATACATCTGGCTATTTTTTTTTTTTTTTTAATAGAGACAGGGTCTCACTATGTGGTCCAAGCTGGTCTCAAACTCCTGGTCTCAAGTGACCTTCTCACCTTGGCCTCCCAAAATATCACTATTACAGTCATGAGCCACCATGCCCACCCCAAAGAATATTTTTAAATTTGCATTGCTTGAGCACTGCGGTGTCCTTTCAGTATGACAATCCATGCTATTTTACTACTCTCTTTTCCAATGTTCTCCTCTCTCCTTCCCTTTCCTCTGGATTCATCCTCTATGTCTTGGCCTCTATTTCATTCTTTTTTTCTTCTCTTCCAAACTGTGCTGCATCCTGAGAGGATTTTTCTACCTAATCTAGCTCATTCATTTGTTGTCAGCTATGCCTAATTTGCTATTCTGCCCATATTTTTTGTTTTTCTTTTTGACCTAAATTTTATTTTAGCTCTGAAGAATGGGTTTATTTTCATAAATCCCCATGAGGATTTTGCTAATATAACGGAAGGAGAAGATGGACTCATAATAAGCGAATGTGTCTGCCATGACATGTAGCAAATATGCAGCTTTGTATCCTGCTTTGTTTTCATCTACATCACCCATAAATATTCTACAAAAATATGTATTTTAATGTTTAAATAATATTACTTTTCTCAATTGTACAATAATTATTAAACCATTCTTCCAATGTTGGATATTCAGTTTGTTTAAATTTTTCATTATTATGGGGGGCCAGGTAATGAGCACACTAACGTAAAATTACTTGTACATTCATCTGATAATGTCCTTAGAAAACATGCTTAAAAGAGAAATTAATGTGTAGAGGCAGATACTAACATATTTGTTTCCAGAAATATTGTTAGCAGTTACACTCCCACCAGACAGAGTGTCCAGTTCAGCCTGCCCTTGTCAATATTGAATATTATATATTTTTATTGTTTTCAAATTTTGAGAAGTGAAAATATTTTCTGACTTTACTGTATCTTTTATAATTATTAGAGAGTTTGAACTTTTTCTACATAGTTCTTGACTACATGTATTTCACATTAGATAAATGTTATAAATGTTAACATATCATCTTCCCATATTTCTATAGTTGGTATCTATTCCTGTTATGAGATTTTTATATATTGAATATTTCAAGTCTTTGTCATAATTTTAACACAAAAAAACAGGTTTTGATTATTATTTCATTTGCCAGTGATTTCTAATAAACAGAATATACTTAGTTTTTGTTTTTTGTTTTATTATTCAGTTATATTTGCCTTCATGTTAAGTTTATTCCTTTAAGAGTTCTCTTCTGTTTGTGAGTTTTCAGTGGCCTATGTAGTCTATGGTCACTTGTTTACAACTGATCTGTATATGTTTGCAATAAGTCACATTCTTTTATGAAAAGTGCAATGTAGTTATTCATTTTACTCTTTATAACTATTTACTTGATCATACACAGAGAGCTGATAATTCACTACACTTGTACACATGTCACATTATCCTTCCACTTGCTTTATATGATGGTGTGATGTTTGATACATACAAATTAAGAACTGCTTATACTCTGTCATAAATTATAACTGTGATCATTGTGAAAATACGCATATTTTCCCATTAAAAGTCTGTTCAGTTTTTTCTGTGTTGATTTAATTTCTAAATCTTTATTTACCTTTTCTTTTACTATTTCAGAATTGTAGAATTCAAAGTAACAAACCTTGATGATTGTTTTAATCACATTATAGAATTTGAGGTTTTAATGAGTGAGAGGGTTAATCCCTTGATATCTGTTTTAGTAACAGATAAGCACATTCCTATTTTCACAATTTTGTTTTATGCACTATGCTAAGTTGTTTTTGCCATTTCTATCATGCTTTGTCTTTTGTTTGATAGACTTTTGCTTTTACATTCCATAGTGTTTGAATGTAGAAATCATGTTTTTAACTCATTAATATTAAGAATTGTATAAATACATAATTAAGCTTGCATTTGATAATAAAGAACAAATAACAACTTCCAAATTTTTATAGGCATAACAAGAATTTTTGTGCACACATTTTATCTTTTATTCCATCCATTTCCACAAGCTGATAATTTTCTCCTGAATGATATAGTGAGCTGATATTCAGCCTGCGGGCTCCTCTAATCTGGAATGGAAAGTGTCTGATCTAATCATTCAATTTCCATGACTTATAATGGCTGTAAATATCACTGGCCATGGACCTAGATCATTAGTATACAATCATTATATTTAGAATAAAAATCATCTTGTTAAACAATACTTTGGACTTTTATAATGTAGATTTGTAACCATGCTTCCAAAAAAAAAATCCCTTATACATAGAGTGTATAACTTATATTGTTCTTTTATGTTGTCCTTCAGCCTTCTCATGCAAAAACTCAAGACGAAAAGTTGGATTACACCTTTAAATCACTCGTTTGTTTTAGGACAGTTTAATAGTAGTTAGCTATCTTCTAAGATGAAGGAGAATATCTTATTGTTGTCTTTTGACATGAGGAACAACTTGACTCGGCAAGGAATTCTTTTCTTTTTGTGTTTAAAGTACAAAATATTTGAGAAGACAAGTGTTTAAGAGAAAAATAAGCCTGATTATAGTTCATTTCACAAAACCAATTTATTTTGCCATTATGTGTTTCTTCTTTCCCCTTAAAATAAAAAGCCTTGACAGAACCTGACTAGTAGTTGGTCTCTTTCATTAATTTTATCCACTGCTCAATAAATTCATTTGAATTATAGAGTCAAACTGTCTTTCAGTTCAAGGTCAACTTCTATGTTAACATTGATAATTGTTTCTATTCAGAGAATTCAGGTTTATTCTTTTGGAACAACTGAAAGCTTAGGCTGGATCTTCAATACCTGTCCTTCTTATCTATCATTCTCTTTATTTTTTGTCTTTTCCTCTTCATTGTGGGACAGATTTATTTCAGTTTGTAATTGGTATCACTGAATTTATTTTGTACTATGTCACTTCAGCACTCTAAGGATTTTATATCTACTTTTCTACTGTTGCGTTTTGGGTTATCTTGAACTATTTTTTATTTACCCAAGTTTCCTTTACATCTATACCTTAACATTAGCCTTTTATCAAATTATGGTTTCCTGTATTTCTATTAAAGACCAGTCACTTGAAATTTTTTGAAAACACTAAAATATGTTTCTAATAATTCTTTCTTTGTTGTGAAAAAGAAATGTCACTTTTAGAGATACTTTTTTGAATCTATAGGATCATAGTCTTCTTAAAGTATAATTCAATATATTTTATAGAGCCTATCATGATTTTTTCCATTTTGTTGATGTATCATGTACATATAATGAAATTCATTCATTTTAAATGTGCAATATGACAGCAAAAGAAACTCTCAACAGAGTAAAACAGACAACCTACATAATGGAAGAAAATATTTGCAAACTATGCATTTGACAAAGGGCTAATATCCAGAATCTTTATGGAACTTAAATAAATCAACAAGAGAAAAACAACCCCATGAAAAAGTGAACAAAGTACATGAACAGACACTTCTCAAAAGAAGACATACAAGCGGCCAAGAAAGATGTGAAATAAATCCTCAATATTGCTAATTATCAAAGAGATGCAAATCAAAATCACAGTGAGATATTATCTCACACCAGTCAGAATGGCTATTATTAAAAAGTCAAAAAACAGCAAATGCCAGCAAGGCTGTGGAGAAAAGGAAACACACACTGTTGGTGGGAATGTAAAATATTTCAGCCTCCGTCGAAAGCAGTTTGGAGACTTCTCGAAGAACTTAGAACTACCATTTGACCCAGCAATCCCATTACTGAGTATATGTCCAAAAGAAAATAAAACGTTCTTCCAAAAAGACCCATGTGCTCATATATTCATCACAGCACTGTCCCCAGTAGCAAAGACATGGAATCAACCTATGTATCCATCAATGGTGGATGGATTTTTAAAATGTGGTACCTGTACACCATAGAATACTACACAGCTGTAAAAAAGAATGAAATCATGTCCTTTACAGCTATATGGGTGCAGCTGGAGAGCATTACCCTAAGCAAACTAACGCAGAAATAGAAAACCAAATACCACATTTCATCATGTATAAGTGGGAGCTAAATCTTGGGTTCACATGAACATAAAGATAGGAACAGTAAACATTGGGGACTCCGAAAGGAGGGAGGGAGAGAGGGGATGAAGGGCTGAAAAGCTTCCTATTGGGCACTGTGTTCACTATCTGGGTGACACAATCAATAAAAGCCCAAACCTCCACACCACACAATATACTCTTGTAACAAATCTGCACATGTACCCCCCGAGTCTAAAAATGGAGATTAAAAAACAAATAAAAATATGCAATATGATAAATTTCGGTCATTGTACATAAGCAAGTATCTTCCACCACAACAGAGATACAGAACATTTGTACCATCCTAAAATTGTTTCTCCTGCTCCTTATTTTCTACCCCTTTTGCCAACCTTTGCCCCAGGAAACCACTGGTTTGATTTCTGTGCGTAGAGTTTTGCCTTTTCTGGAACTTCAGGTAAATGGAATAATATAATATATGGTTTTTTATGTGTTTGACTTGTAACACTCAGCATAACGTTTTGGGGAGCTGTTCCATTCTCTTTTGTGCATTAATATTGTATGTGTTCTTACTGTTGAGTAGTAGTCTGTAATTCTACTTTTTCTTTATCCATTCACAAGCTGATAAATCATTGAGTTTCAAATTTTAAGCTATTATGGATTAAACTGCTATGAGCATTCACACACACACACACACACACACACACACATCTTTGTATAGCTATGTTTTCATTTCTGTTCGGTAGATATCTAAGAGTGGGGTTTCTGTGTCATAGGGTAAGTGTACTTTTAGCTTTATAGAATACCTACTACCATCCTATTATCTGAAGTGGCTATACTATTTTTGCAATACTACCAGCTAAGTATGAGAGTTCTAATTGCCCCACATCCTTGCCAACATTTGGTATGACAGTCTTTTAAATTTTAGCTATTATAGCAGGTTCATAGTGGTATCTCATTGTAATTTTAATATGTGTTTCCCTAAGATTAGGGAAGTTGACCGTCTTTTCAAGTATTAATTAGCCATTGTTATATCTTCTTTTCTATAGTTTCTGTTGAGTCTTTTAATCATTAAGTAGGAGAGTTCTTTCTGCATTCTTGATAAATAGCCAAAAATTGTTTCCAACTATTTTCTCATAGTCTATAGCTTGCCTTTTCATTTTCTTAATTGTGTCTTTCAAGGGGGAAGGTAATTTTGATAAAGGCAATTATAACTTTTTTATTTCTTTATGTTTTTGTGAGTTTTCTAAAAAGTGTTAACTCAAAGTCACAAAGATAAGCTTTGAAGTTCGGCTCTTATATTTAGGTCTATGATCTATTTCAAGATAATATTTTGAATGTTGTAAGGTAAGGGTCAAGTTTTGTTTTCTCTATATAGATATTTAGCTATTCCAAAACCTTTGCTGCAAAGGTATCTTTTCCTCACTAAATTACCTTAATATTTTAATGCAAATCAATAAGCTATATAAATGTGGGGGTTTTTTTTCTGGTCTCTCTATTGTGTCCCATTGATTAATATGTCTATTTTTACCCCAGTGCCACACTCCTGTGATTACTGTACCTTTAGGGTAAATCTTCATATCAGGTAGTATAAATCCTCCAATCTATTTCTTGTTTTCCAACACTGTTTAACCTATTCTAGGTTCTTCGGTTCTCCAGTAAAACTTTAAAATAAGTTTATCAATTTCTACAAAAGAGGCTGCTAGGCTTTTAATGGAAATTCCATTGAATTACAGATCAATTAGGAGAGAATTCCCATTTAAATCATTCTCACTCTTCCAATCCATAAATGTGCTATACCATTCCCTTTATTTATACTTTCTTTACATTTATTTTATATTTGAAAGTAAGTTTTGAACTTTTTTTATTGAATTTCTTCCTAAGTATATTATTTGATGTTACTGTAGATTGAACTTTTTAAATTTTATTTTTGAATTGTTCATCATTTGTATAAATACAATTGAATTTTGTGTCTTCAATTTTGATAAACTCACTTTTTTCATTCCAATCACTATTTATAAATATCATAGGGTCTTCAATGTACATATACATGCAGTCTGCAAATAAAGACAGTTTCACATTTTTCTTTCCAGTGCAGTCCATTTTATTTCCTTTTCTTTCCTTCTTGCTCTGACTAGAACTTCCAGGATCATGTTGAGTAGGAGGAATACCAACAACAGACTTCTTTGTCTTATTCTTGACTTTATGTAGAAAGCATTCAGTCTTTTATCATTGCATACAGTGTTACCTGTAGTTTATTTATACATGGCCTTACTCAGGCTGAGAAAATTTTCTTCTACCCCTGGTTTACTGAGGGCTTTTATCTAACTGGATATTATTTTTTGCATTTACTGAAATACATTAATTGTTCTCCCTTAGTTTATCAATGGATAAAATACATTTTTTTTTCTTTTTTGAGATGGCGTCTTGCTCTGTCACCCAGGGTGGAGTGCAGTGGCACAATCTTGGCTCACTGCAAACTCCACCAACCAGGTTCAAGCAATTATCCTGCCTCAGCCTCCCCAATAGCTGGGATTACAGTTACCTGTCACCTTGCCTGGCTATTTTTTGTATTTTTAGTAGAGACGGGGTTTCACAATGCTGGCCAGGCTGGTCTCAAACTCCTGACCTCAAGTGATCCACCTGCCTCAGCTTCCCAAAGTGCTGGGATTCCAGGCTCACGATGGTAAACCAATCTTAAATTATCAGGATGTACAAAACTTGCTCATGATATATTATTATCCTTACATATTTTTGTTGATTCACTAAAATATTCTGAGGCTTTTAAAATGTATATTTATAAAACATTGATATAAATTTATTTATATGATGTCTTCTTTTGGTTTTGATAAAAAGAGGAATACTTACCTCATGAAGTGATTTGGAAGTATTTCCTCTTCCATGGATTTTCTGAAAGGGTATTTTTCAGTATTCAGTACTATTTCTTCTAAAAATGTTTTATAGAATTAACCAATGAAATTGTCTTGAGTCTGAAGTTTTTTTGTAGCAATGTTTTTAACTATTACTTCAACTTACTTACTCCATTGATATAGACTCTTGAAACTTTCTATTTCTTCTTGGGTGAGTTTTGGTAATATGCCTTTCAAGAAATTTTTTCATTTCCTCAAGGTTGTAGAATTTATTTACATAATTTTATTTATAGTATTTCCTTTAAATGTTTGTGGAATCTGTGGGGATATCTCTGCTTTCATTATTAATATTGTTAATTTGGGCCTTATTTTATATTCTCGTTTCGGTCTAGCTAAAAATATATCAATTTTATTGATATTTTTATATTTTATAGAAGTATTCAAATATTGGGGTTTTTTAAAAATTGTTGTTAAAACCATGTGGTTAGGAAACATCTTCTGTTTTAGTTTTATTTTATAAAATTTATAAAGTCTTCCATTACTCAGTGTTCTCCAGAGAGACAGAACCAATAGAGTATGTATACATATGGTATATACAAAGACTTATTTTAAGGAATTGACCCACATGATTGTGGAGGTTCAATTAGCCTAAAATCCACAGGGTAGGGCAACAGGCTGGAGACCCAGGGAAGAGTTGCAGCTTGAGTCCAAAGACAGTCTGCTGTCAGAATTCCTTCTCATTCAAGGGAGTTGGGTTTTTGTTTATTAAAAGCTTCAACTGATTAAATGGAGCTCAACCACATGGAAGCAATCTACTTTACCCAAAGCCCACTGATGCTCATGTTACTCTTATCCAAAATACATCTTCCCAGAAACATCCAGAAGAAGATTTGACCAAATATCTGAGCACCATGGCCCAGATACGTTGATCTAATAAATTTACCATCACAGACCGGTTAAGAATATGTACTCTGCCATTTGGGAGTGTCATGTTTTATAAACAATTAAGTCAAGGTTTTTCATAGTTTAGCTCTTTTCGTGACTTTACTGATTATTTTAGTAGTTTCATTGCTATTTATTTTATTTTAGTAGTTTCTTTTAGTAGTTTCACATATAAGTGTGAAAGTTTTGTCTCATATATTTTGAAGCAATTATTAGTTGCCTGCAAGTTTATAATTATTATGTCTTCCTGAAGAACTGATCCCTTATCATTATATATTTTTCCTCTTTCTCTCCAGTAATATTTTCATCTTGAAATCTATTTTATCTAATATAAATATAGCCATTCCAGTCTTTAAATGCTTATTGCTTGCATGATATATCTTTTCCTATTCATTTACTTTAAATTTACCTGTAATTCATATGTAAAATCAATCATTTCTAGACCACATATAGTGAAGTATTGGTTTTTTATCCATTCTGATGATCTCCGCCTCTTAAGTGGAGTGTTTAATACATTAATATTTGTCATAATTATTCATATATTTGAGTGTAGATCTATCATTTTATTTTTTGTTTTCTATATATCTCCTCTGTTTCTGGTTTCTCTTTCCTCTTTCCCTATCCTTTTAATTTGGGCTTTTAAATATTTTTTATAATTCCATTTTACTTTTCTTGTTAGCTTTTCAGTTTTTTTGGCATTAACTTTTAGTATTTCTTCTAGGGATTATAATTTACTGCATTAATATTTTATAGTCTATTTACAGTTAATACATTATCCTCTACATAAAATATTTTTAATGTGTAATGTATATCCTATTCCTTAGGCTAAATTGTCATGTGTGTGGCATGTGGATATACTATAAATGCCACAAGAGTTTATCTACATAATTTTTATGTTAAGCAGTTACATTCATTTTGAAGAATTTAAGAGGAAAACACCTTAAAATAAATCAGTCTTTTGGATTTTCTCTGTAGTTTTTATTTACAATGGTCTTCTTTTCTTTTTGGGGATCCAATTTTCATCTTGTATAATTTTCCCTCACACTGAAAATCTTCCTTTAGTATATGTTGTAGTGTGGATCTACTAGGAACAAATACTCTTAGTTTTCTTTTCCTGAAAATATCTTTATGTTGACTTCAATATTATACAATATAATCACTGGATGTAGCATTCTGGGTTGACAACTTTTTATATTATTTCAGCATGTTAAACATACTGTTATGCTCTTTCCTGGCTTCCATGGTTTCTGAGGTAAAGTTAGCCATTAATTAAATTATCTGTTCCCTACATGTCATATGTTTTTTATTTCCTCTCTTTCTGCTGTCAGGATCTGCTCTTTAACTTTGTCTTGTGAACCATTTATGATGATATGTCTCAGTGTGGGATTATTTGTTTTCATTCTCATTGGTATTTCCTGATAATTATGTATCTGCAAATGTCTTTCATCAAATTTGGCTATTTCGTATCTATTACTGTATCAAAAATTTGTTCTACCCTATTTGCTATCTCTCTGTGATTCAAATTACCTAACACAATTAACTGGTAATTTAATATTACCTCATAGATCTTTGAGGTAATATTATTTATCTTTTAAACTTTCTTCTCTCTGTTCTTCACATATGGTTATTTCCATTGAGTAAGTTCCAAAGTTAATCTTTTTTCTACTATAGTTATTTGGCTATTAGGTTCATTTGTGAATTTTTTATTTCCAATACTGAATTTTTCACTTCTAGAATGTCTATTTGGTTCTTTTTACTACTTCTATTTCTCTTCCAAGATTCTAATTTTTTTGTTCATAGTGAGCATATTATTTTGTTTTGCTTTGGACACTATAGATAAAACAGTCACTTTAAAACCTCGAAAGTAGTTCTAGCATCTGGAGCGCCTCAAGAATGTTCTCCTTTACATATTTTTTTTCTTGAGTAGGAGTTGGCAAGCTTTTTCTATGAAGGACCAGATAGTAAATATTTTAGACTTTGTGGGACACATATGGTTGCTGTCATATACTTTTTTTGTTGGTGGTGACTTGTTTTGTTTTGTTTTGTTTTACAATCCTGTAAAAATTAAGGGGAAAAAAGTCTTATATGAGAAGTCATACAAAAACAGTCTGTGGGATAAATTTGGCCAGAGATCAGAGTTTGCCAACACCTGCTATTGAGAATGTGTTTCTTTCTTCTGGTTCTTCTTATGTTGGGTATTTGGATTGTATCCTGGGCTTTGCGAATGTTTAGTTGTGGAGATTCTGGATTCTTTTATTTTTCTCTGATGAGTACAATTTCTTTTGTTGTAGTAAGCAATAATCTTGAACTGCAAACTCTGTTTCTTGGACAACAGCTCCAGTCTTAGTTCAGATCATTTGTCTTCCCCTGAGCCACTTTGAGTCTATTAGACAGGATTTGGGAAACCCTATCTGATTTTTTGAATCTCCAAGATTCTCCTGCTCTCTTCAGTGGCTGGATTCCATGGCTTAACTTTTTTCATCCACCAGGCCAAAATACGACATGTTTTTTTCTCTGTCAACCCTACCCCCACAGCTTCTGAGTCTTGCCAAATGTACTCTGCCCCAAACTAAAAACCATGAAAACAGGAACTTGCTTTACGTAACTCATCTTCTCCTAGAGTATACTCCCTACCAACTGGTCTACCTATGTTCACTGTCTGGGGCCTCAGATAGCTGTTATTTGAATTATATACATTCCTTATAGTTATTTTCTGTGAGGGATTCACTCCAGTAGGCTTTTTAAAGATCATAATGATCTTTTAAAGGTCTTTTACCACCAGCAGATCTCCACCTATTCTCCCCATCATGACTATTTTTTTCCATTAACTTTTGAATGGGGAGAGATCTATCTAGAGCTGGCATTTGCTAAATAGTGAACCTAATGTTCCCAGACACGGCTCATTATTTATTTAAGTTTTGGAAGCATGTTCCTCTCATCTCCAGTTAAAGAATAGGTTGAAGCACACAACCCCTGGCTCAATTTCAATGCCTACTACCCATTGATCCAAGGTCTGCTGCTTCAAATATCAGGTTTAGTATTCATGCTAATGCATCAGCTAGTGTGCACATATTGTAGTCATGAAAACGCTGCTGTTTCCTGCAGCATTTTATGGTTTTGTTCTTGTTTAGACTTACTTTCCCATTTACTGTAAAACTACAATGCAACGTTGTTTTAAAACATTTGCATTTATTGCCATACTGGATCCTAAAAATTTTGATTCCTGATAGATGCAGTTAGAGAGCTACTGAGGAAGCTGAGGTGGGAGGTTTGCTTAAACTAGGAAGGCAGAGGTTGCAGTCAGCTGAGATTTTGCCACTGCACTCCAACCTGGGTGATGGAGTGAGACTCCTTCTAAAAATAATAATAATAAAATAAAAATATTTTCCAGGCCATAGAGAATAACATCCACCTTTCTGATAAATCAACAGCCTGCACACCAAAACTACAGGTGACTCAAATGATCTTCACACATTCTTTGAAGTAATGTGTCCTGTTCTTTAGAAAATAAAGTATGTAACATGTAACCAAAACATGGACTTCATAATCAAGGTCTCATAAGTAAAACTTCTACCCACATGTTAACAGGTTGCATTTCTTGTTTCAGTTTAGAGAGCAGTGACTGATACTTGTCTTGCTGTGAATTGTCATTGTTTTTTTTTTTTTTTTTGGTGTTTTTTTTTTTTTTTTTTTACTTTGAATAAGATAGAAGACTTTGAAGTGTTTTGAACAAAAGGCTTACATAATGTTTTCCATTTTGAAAAGGCTTGCGCTGGTTGCTAGGTGGAAAACAGTTTAGAGCAGAACAAGGGTAAGTTAAGCTGGAGTACAGACAAGCAATGACGGTGCTCACACCAGAGTGGTATGAATAGAAGTGGAGTAGTTGGATTACAAACATATGTTGAAGGTAAAGTTGATAAGGTGTCCTGACTTTTTATGTAGGTATGAGAGAAAGAGAAGAGTCAAGATTACTATGATGAATTTACACTGAGCAAGAAGGTGGATGAACTGCTTTAAGAGATAGATAGAGATAGAGAAGGAAGAAAATGCAGAAACTTGGGGCCTCAGGTAGCTGTTATTCAAATTACATACATTCCTTATAGTTATTTTCTGTGAGGGATTCACTCCAGTAGGCTTTTTGAAGATCATAATGATCTTTTAAAGATTAGAAAATCTGTTTTAAATATGCCAGTAGAGTTGTCAAGTAGGGAGCTGGATATACAGGTCTGGAATTCAAAAGGGAGGTCTGGATTTGAGATAGAAATCTGGGAGTCATCAGAATATAGAAGATATTTAAAGCCACGAAAATAAAAGTATAATTTCATAGAGCATCCCAGAAATATTTTAAAACCAGAAGTTCTTGTTTTCCCCATTTCCTACTCCAAACCACTTCAAACATGTCCTGTGGAGAGATGCTGCTGGCTTACAGGTTCTCTGGGCCCGGGCACTGGCACCCAGCTTGGATGCACCTGCTGAGGCTGACTAGTTGGCAGGTGCACATCACCAGCCATCAGGAAGTCATGGAGATGACAGATTTGGCTCTGAGTATCTGAAGCAATTATACATACCCTAGTCCTGGCAGCTCCCCCAGTATGAAGGCGGGCAGGCTGCCACACTTCCACCTTGATGGTGTGAATACATAACCATGTCTCACCTAATGAGGAGGCTGCACTCCAATAACATTCTTGCTTGTCAAAATGTGTGTGTGTGTGTGTGTGTGTATATATATATACACATTTACATATATACATAAATATATATATATACTGAAAGCTGATAGACCCCCTTCAAATATGTTTGATAAAGAAGTCACAAGCCCCACAAATAACTAAATATTAATTATTAAAGATTAAATATTTCTTCCAAAAAAAACAGGTATCTGAATACATAGGAAAATAAGAGAGGAAGGCATAGACTGTTTAAATCTAGGAAAGATTGGAAAAGGTCTGTGTTCAGGTAGAAAGAAAAATAGTGTTGGTATCACCTACAAAGGCTTGCTGAAATCAGAGAACTCAGGTGTATTTTGGGAAAAGGGAGTAAGCCAGAAGCAAGTGAAACTAAAGTTGGAAGTACTCACTAACTCCCTGGGTTGCACTAGTATGGTTGCAAAGTCCAATATCCAGTGTTCAGAGAGGTACATAAAGCCTGGGCTTCAGCCTAACATCTATTGGCTGTGGCTTAAAATGGCAACTGGCAAGGAGCCTCTGAACCAACGGTCCCCAATGTCCCATCCAAACTTCTATGAAGAAGCTCAGAAAAACATGAAAATCCCATAATGCACTGAGAACAAGTTGGAAGAGTCAATACATTGCCAGAAGATGAGAGTAATGTTTCGTAAATATAAAAGTGAGAGGACTAGACGCAAAAATGGACCCTGTGGCCTACCTGTTTATGTTTGGTGATAGGTACAATGACCTCTCCACCTCTGGCTGCCCATGACTTAGAAAGTAAAGGCAATAAAACTGGAAAACAGGGTAGTTTTATGACTGCAAGGATTCTAGTTTTTGAAGCAGCCTTCTCCTCCTTCATTTCCACTCATCAAGGACGAAGAAAATAAATCTATAGGCTAGGCACAGTGGCTCATGCCTGTAATCCCAGCACTTTGAGAGACCAAGGCAGGTGAATCACCTGAGGCCAGGAGTTCGAGACTAGCCTGGTCAACATGGTGAAACCCTGTCTCTACTAAAAATACAAAAAATTAGCTGGGTCTGGTGGTGGGCACCTGTAATCCCAGCTACTAGGGAGGCTGAGGCAGGAGAATTGCTTGAACCCGGGAGGCAGAGGCTGCAGTGAGCCAAGATCACGTGATTGCACTCCAGTCTGGGCAACAAGAGTGAAATTTGAAAGAAAGAAAGAGAGAAAGAAAGAGAGAAAGAAAGAGAGAAAGAAAGAGAGAAAGAAAGAAAGAAAGAAAGAAAGAAAGAAAGAAAGAAAGAAAGAAAGAAAGAAAGAAAGAAAGAAAGAAAGAAGGAAGGAAGGAAGGAAGGAAGGAAGGAAGGAAGGAAGGAAGGAAGGAAGGAAGGAAGGAAGGAAGGAAGGGAAGGAAGGAAGGAAGGAAGGAAGGAAGGAGAGAAAGAGAGAAAGGGAGAAAGGGAGAAGAAAGAAACAGAGAGAGAGAGAAAGAAAGAAAGAAAGAAAGAAAGAAAGAAAGAAAGAAAGAAAGAAAGAAAGAAAGAAAGACGAGAGAAAGAAAGTGAGAGAAAGGAAGAGAAAGGGAAAGAAAGAAAGAGAGAGAGAGAAGAGAAGGAAAGAAGGAAGGAAGGAAGGAAGGAAGGAAGGAAGGAGAAAGAAAAAGAAAGAAAGAGAAAGAAAAGAAGTCAATAAGCTCATAGCTTATGCATAAAGAGAGAGTGATGGTAGGGCATAAGAAAAGCACATAAGCCTGCCTTCTCCGGGATTCTAATTCTGCCCTTCTTCCCTTCCTCCACTGTTTTGTTTTTACCTCTTTTATAGCCTCTGTCACATTCTACTGTATTAACTGCTCATTGTTTAGCTTCCCTACCAGGCTGTGTGTACCTGGAGGGCAGGTACTGTTTAATATTTTAGGGTTTCCTTGCACTAGCACAAGGCCTGATATGTCATATTAAACTGAGCCGTACAGAAGTGCTGGTTTCAATTATGTGGCCTAGAAAAGAAAAAGTAGCTATTTCGTATAATTCAATCTGATCTGACTCAATGAATATATATTTAATCAATGATGAATAAATTAGAAACTGATTCTCCACAGAATAACAAGAACAAACTCACTCCTGGAACCCTAATGATCAAAAGAACAAGTGACAATATTTATAGAATTTTGAGTGAAAGTATTGAAAGTCTGAAATGTATACTCATATAAACTATCTGTGATATTAAAGGTCTCAGGAGTCATACCATATAACCTTCATGAAAACAAAAGATTTTAAAGACATATTCCAAATGGCCGAGATATTCCAAATGGCACTGGGATGTTAACATCATGTGAAATTCCTGGTGGGATCTCTCCAAGGAATATAAAAATTCATAATGGTGATTAATCACAAAAGTCTTACTAAGGATTAGTACTTCTGAAAACCACACTAAGCTTCAACTGGCCTCTCTAATGACCTCCAAGAAGGGAGCAGACTGGGGCTATCGTTCATAATAGCATCTGGATGAAGCTGAAAAGTAAATCAGGCTTGGGGCAGGTAGAGATCTGGAGAACTGACCTACCTGCAGGTCTTGAGCACAGACATTAAGAGTGGGAATAATTCTTACTCTCACTCGCCATTGGTTCAAGCAAAAAGTTGGCCAGGAAGGTTGGTGGAGAGGAGGTCGCAAGATAAAGAGGAGGCCACAAGATACAGAGGAGGCACCTCAAAAGTCAGACAGAGCCCAGGATTTCAGGCCAAATTATAGCCCCAGAGAGACGCTGATTTGGAGTTTAGGGGCCAGCCTCTAGTTCCTGAAAGTAGAGAGTCATTCCCAGACTGAGGCAGATTAGAATAGGAGCTTCACAACTAAGGAAGAAATCTCTATTTTTAAATTTTTTTTATTTTTTATTTTTTTGAGACTGAGTGGCACTCTGTCGCCCAGGCTGGAGTGTAGTGGTATGATCTCAGCTCACTGCAACCTTGCCTCCCAGGTTCAAGCAATTCTCCTGCCTCAGCCTCCCAAGTTGCTGGGATTACAGGTGCCTACCACCACACAAGGCTCTTTTTTTTTTTTTTTTTTTTTTTTTTTTTTTTAGTACAGACAAAGTTTCACCATGTTGACCCAGCTAGTCTCGAACTCTTGACCTCAGGTGATCTGCCCACCTTGGCCTCTCAAAGTTCTGGGATTATGGGTGTGAGCCACCACTCCCAGCCAAGGAAGAAATCTCCTGTAGCAGCAGGAACACCTGGTCAGGTTAAACTGGCAGCAAGTGTGCTCTGAGAATCTCCTGCCTCCCCTCAGGGCCAGTCCTCTCCATGCCGAAGAATGAAAGTGGCCAGAACCCGCACGTGAGGAGATGTGAAGATACAGAAGTACACAGAGGTTGGGACCAAGCCAGACTTTCGGTGGCTTCCCACAGCTGAAGGATAAATTACAAGCTTTATAACCTGACACACAAGGCTCCAGAAGATCAGGTCCTGCCTGTCATTCCCAAGCACCCCTACAGAAATGCGTTTTGTCTCATTGAACTAGACCCATCCCTAAGTAGCTTCTGCCCCAGTCAGTGACTCCCTCCTCCATGTGCCCAGCTATGAGACACACACCACTCTGCTCTGTAATGACTCAACTACATCTGTGTTTCTGCTACTTGGCAGGAACCATCTCCCCACATCCACTGTGCTTATCACAGTGCTAACTCATAGAAGATAGAAAATACAGCACAAAGCAAATCACTGTGACCTCAGAGTGGGGCTAGTGAATTTATTGACATAAGGAATAAAAGAGACCTTGGGGACTGGAGCTTGAACTTTACCCTGACTGCTTCTTTGATCCCAGCCTATAAATCTTTCATAGAAATTCTCATCTTCCCCCTCCTCATGGTAGGAGGGTGACAGGTGCAACTGGCTGTCATTGAGGAATGCTTATGAATGATGACAAGAACCCAAGGCTTGAGGAGTGTTACGTTTGGGTGTTATTTTTTAACTCCAGAAGACAGCACCTATGAAAAATATTTTCTGATTTCATTGCCTCTATGCATAAATAAATAAATACGAGGCAATTTGATTTAGTGGAAGAACCACAGGCTTGGTTGAACAGATTTGATTTCAGATTCTAGCTCTACCACCTAATGGGGAAGTAGGGTGATAGGCTATAAAATTGAGACATTATCCACTAGCCCACAGAGTTCTGAGAATCATTGAAAAATCAATGTAATATGCCTAATTCTGAGCTGGGTTCCTATTATACATTCAGCAAATGTCTATCCCTTCCTCCTGCATCAGGAAGCAGCCCATACCCTCTTTGTCAGATTCTACTCCAGAGTCTCAGAAGATCATTTTTCTCAAAAACTTCCAGATAAATTCTACATAATGCCACACATATCTATGAGAAAGCTTCTTGTATTTAGTGTTTCCTACTCAGCTAAATGATACGGAGAATCACCAAGGAGGTGAATTCTGGAATCCGCTGGGTACAGCACAGGACAAAAGACTTCAGTGTTCCTTTCAAATCCTAAGATGCCGTGAGATTCTTTGGTGCCTATGGATGGCTTTAGCCTCTGCAACTATGAGGATAAAACATGACTGGATTTGCTTCTGTAAGGACCTAAGTTGTCCATGCCCTGGATGCTCCCAGGACAGCATCCTCTGGAGCAAACCTTCTTCCTCATTAAACCTTCAAGGGGAAATTGGGAAGTTCAGAGAGGAAACTCAAACTAGGCATTCAGAGGGTGGGAATGTGGAAGAAAAGGACTCTGTAAGTGCATGGGCCAGAGGTAGGGCAGATCCTCCAGGGATAATTTTGGCCTGCCATTCTGCACTGTATCTAAAGGAGTGATAACCAGCCTTTACCACCAGCAGATCTGGCTCTCAGAAAAGCTCAACCTGGAGCCTGAAGCAATGCTGCAGGGGGTTCCCAGTCAAGTGCAATGGTCAAGATCGGGGCTAGCAGAGTCATGCAGCCATGTGCCTTTCACAGCCCTTGTTCTGAAACACTTAACTCAAGCCGACCTCTTCTTTCCTCCTGGCTGTACAGCCTGTAGTCATCCTGCTGTTTCCTTTTTTCACTGTGTTCCTATCAGATCCCCAGACTGGATTTTGGCTTTTTTTTTTTTTTTTTTTTTTTTTTTAAGCACAGGGCTACTTCTCTCCTGGGAAGGGGGTCTTCAGGTGTCTTGGGACAGCACGCCTCTCAATTTTAACTGGTAAGAACCGTCCTGTGTCAAGGCCATTGTCACCATCCCCACTCCCACTCTCCCCACGGGGCTCCCCAGGTAGCCTCAGCATTCTGGGGGATCACTGCACTAGGAATGGCACCACAGGCAGAACCGAGGGTACATGTAGGAATCCAGCCCTGTGAGCCATAGAGGAAGGCTGGGGTTGGGACAGGGCTCTGACTTGGCAGTGAAGAGGATGCTAAACAGAAGCTGAAAATTGAACAAACTGAAGACAAGGGTAGTTGGGTTCTAAGGGTGTCCTGAGCCTCCCCAAGACACTCAACCTACTAAGTCTATAGTATTAAATAACTTTGTTAATTTCCCTTCCAGTAATAGGAGGGGGATGGCTCCTTGTCCTCACAAGAAGTAATTGAGATTGGAATGAGACTGAAGGCAGAGGGGGATCTTAACAATGAGGGACTGTACCCCAGAGTCTTTTTATGCCTTTGATATCCAGCAACACTGGACCTCCCTCCTACCTCATGGCCTTTGTGCAGACTCCTTTCGCTGGCAGGAATGCTCTTCTGCTGCCCTTCTCTCTACACAAAGGATTCCTTGTAATTCTTCAGCATTCAGCTCTTTCCTGAGCCCTAGACTAGATGAGGTTGCCCTGCTATTCATTCTTAAGAGCACCCTGCCTTTTTCTTGATAGTCCCTAACACTGTCGATAATTATCTATTTCTCGTATCATTTAATGTCTGTCTCCTCTAGGTTATAACATCCATGAGGCCAAGGTAGCATGGGCTTTGCTCACTGTTATATCCTTGATACTAGAAGCATAATAGGTGTGCAATAACTATTTCTTGAGTTAAGCATTGATGAATTAATGTTGAGTGCTTCTCTGGCAGCAATGTGCTCAGCATCCTGGTTGTGTCGCCTCAGACAAGCCACATAGGATCTAATGCCATTGGTAATCTCATTGTTTGTATTCTCCGGGTGAGGGAATTGAGGCTTAGAGAGGCTATCTTGCCCTCCTCAGGTTTCAGACCTAGGAAGTAGTAGTGTCATGATTTGAACCCAGGCCTGCCTGATGCTCACGTTTGAGCTCTACACTGTTTTTGCAGGGGGAGTAAGCACAGGTGTTAAGTTTGAAGTTCGTGGGCTGACTAAGGGTCTTGTCTTCCCTCACTAACTGCACAGCATTGGCATGCCAGTGACTCCTGGGCCTCAGTTTCCCCACATGTTATATGGAGACAGAGGGACTAGGTGATCTCTGAACATTTGAGGCCTACCAGGATCCTCTTGGAGAAGCTGCAGAGTGCTTCCTGGCCCAAGAAGGCTGCCGTATGACTTTCTTATCTCCTCCCCGATAATAGGTGTTCAAGACACTGATAAAGAAATGACAGAAAATGGATATTCCATCTTGAAGTGAGAGGGGTCTCTTTTTGGATTATCCTGGTCACAGAAAGTTCTTCCACAGCCCTTCACTTCAGGCCTAGGCCTATGGCCCGTGCTCTGCCTTCTTGCCACCCTCTGCTTTTACCATGTGCCAGATGTGCCAGGCCGGTGGCTCACATCTTGGTGGTCTCAAACGCAGAGCTCTATCCTTCCATCCCCTAGAGACACACTGTCACCTTTTCAAATGCCTAGTATGTCCACATAAGTGTTCTACCATTATTTCAATCTCACAGTTTCAAATTATACCACATTTCAAACTGTACTCATTATCTTCCCTAATATATACATCTAAACTGACTGCTTTTCAAAGTCCTTGTATCTTTTAGGGGCCTAACAATGCCCTCAGGCGTGAAAGCTAGAAAACTTGTCTAGAGGAAGTCATCACTGACTCCTCTCTTTGCTTCACCCCCTCTTCCAGCTAGCCCCAACCCCTCCAATTGCCCTTTGCAGTGTTTCAGGGAGAGACTCCCATGTGGTTGTAGCCATTCCCATCCTCCTAGGCAGGTCCAAGTCAGATTATACCTAACTTTCTGTGGGAGCCTTCCTGCCAGTCTTCCTGCTTTGACCTCTCCCATTTCAACCCACATTGCCACCGTTTGCCCCTAGTACCGTTTGAAGTCAAAGGTCAGTCAACCGTAGGAGTCAAAGGTGGTGAGAGCTGGGTCAGCCAGCAATGTCAGGTTTCGGTGGGGCCATGGGTTGGTGAAAGCTTTCCTGGACATTGCTGAAACACAGCAGGAGCCAGTTCCTAGAACATGCATTTCCACAGTGGTACCATGCTGCCGTGAAAAGTAACTGTTGGATGTTTTATTTTTTAATCTGCCATGGGAAGTTTAATTTACTTGCTCCTGATGTCAACATCACTTCACTCTGCAAACTTCACCCAGTGATCTAGCTGGGCTGCTCTAGGCACCGTCCTGCCCACACCAGGATTATTCTTGCCTCTTTCATACAATTCATCTCCACCTGGGAAAACTTCCCCCTTCATTTTTCACCCGCAAAATCCACACATATTTCAAAGCGAAAGCCTTGCCCCGCCTTGCTTCCAGTCTCTCTCACCATTTCCAGGTCTCCCCAGTCCCCCAGCACATGGGTGATTCTTGTAGCTCATTTAGCCTCCACTTAGGTCTCCTCAGTGGTGTTTAAATACCTTCTAACTCATTTACTCATCACTTCAAGAAGGTAAAGACATGGCAAGCTCCTTAAGCGCAGGAACTCTGCCTGGCCCTCCCCCAGCCCAGCACAGCCCTGAGCCATGACATTGGCTCACCAAGTGATAAAGAGTCAGGTGAGTTACTCTATCAGAAGCTGAGTGCACAGACCTACAACCAACACATCCTAGGAACAAACGACATGGTAAGGGTTCTGTTGGCTCAGAAACTATGATCTCCACTTCTATCTCCGTGGTTACGGCTCTAGCTTCTCACCCCACAAACATCCTGTACCTTGATCAGTAAATGCCCTAATTGCAACACCCACAATTTGGAGTAGCTGCCTGTGCCTTCAACTAGAAAACCTAGGACGTGCAGGATAGAAAACCCCAAGGGACACATCTATATATGTACATTATTGAAAGCCCTACGTGAAGAGCTATTTAAGATTCAAGTTGATCTTGCAACTGCCTGCAGCTTCTCCAGAATCCAAAGCCCCATAAAGGACTTTCTCTTGTAAAGAAAGGGAGTACTCAAACACATCTATACTTATCCCTTTCTAAAGGATCCAGGAAAGAGCCCTGAAAAGCATAGCGTGGGTTTCCAGGGGCATAAAAAGACTAGAGACTATTAACGATGTCAGTGACAATAGGGAGTGAGGATGTTTGTATCCAATGTCTGTCCATTTGAACTTCCCCCAAGCTCCCACACCCTCACTCAGATTACGTGTGTCCTCTTCTTCCATCTAAAACCATTCCTTTACAGTCATCCGTTCTGCCATTGACACCGAAATTTCCTTTTTCCTGAAAAAAAAAAAAAAACCTTCCTGTTTTTCTTTCTTTATTCATTGTCCTTTACTATAACTCAAACTCCCATGCTTGTTGTTTTCAAGCCCAGTGCAGCCTCTGTAAACATCCTATGGACAATGTGCCCAAACGTCACAGCCTGCATTGCCGCTTCCCGCAGCCACAGGGCGATCCTGAGGTCCTGCATGCACAGTTGGCGACGTCTGTATCACAGCGGCATCTGCTGGAAGAAGCTTCACACTGCAGCTAATGATACCACTGGGCCTCTGCCCTGGGATCCACACAACAGATGCCCAGAGGCACAAGGCTGCTGGATCGCTTCGAGGCTAGTTTACACCTATATGACCCACTTCCTGCCAGCTCTGAATAAAAGAAAAAGCAATTAATATTCACCAGGCATTCCCTGTGTGTGCCGGATAGATGCTAGGTGCTTTCCATATGCAAAATAAGACACTGCCATCACCCCAGGAACAGCTGGTAGGATTCTTATTCAAACGAAGCGGGCATGTAGGTGTTTTTTGATTTTGTTTTTATTTGATTTCGTTGTTGTTTAAATTTTTATTTTAATTTGTGTGGGTACATAGTAGGTGTACAGATTTACGAGGTACATGAGATGTTTTTCTACAGGCATACGATGCGTGATAACCACATCATAGGAAATGGGGTGTGCATCCCCTCAAGCATTTATCCTCTGAGCTAAAAACAATCCAATTATACTTTTTTAGTTATTTTAAAATGTACAATTAAGTTATTATTGACTATAGTCACCCCATTGTGCTCTCAAATACTAGGCATTATTCACTCCAGTTTTCTGAACCCATTAACCATTCCTACTTCCCCCTTACCTCCCACTACCCTTTCCAGCCTCTGGCAATGATCCTTCTACTCTACATCCATGGTTTCAATTGTTTTACTTTTTAGATTCCACGAATAAGTGAAAGCATGTGATGTTTGTCTTTTTGAGGCACACATAATTTGAATGCTGCTATCTGACTCTCTATGTCAGCAGATCTGAAGGTTCAAGGCCTAAGAAGAGGTCCTGTTCATTATTCTGCTGGAGTTTTCGAAATGACGCCATTAGTCTGCAACATCATCCATTGTTTGACATTTTTATCCAAATACACGTAAGCATTATCATAGGGGGTAATAAGCAAAGAGATGAGGCTTTTATCAAGCATTTACTAAGAACCAGGACCATTTCATATACCATCACATTTAATTCTCAATCAAAAAGTTGACACCCTCATTTAATAAATGAAGGTTTGAGAATGCTAATTAATTTGACCAAGTTTGCAGATCTGATAATTGGCCTGAAATTTAAACTTAGTGCTCTTTTTTCCAAGTCCTTTGGGATTTGCCCTTCCTGCAGCCTAAAGCTGTGCTCACATTTCTATGAAGCCGGCCCTCAGTATGTACGAAAAGTAATTTTTCATCAGCAAAGGCAGCTTAATAGTAAGGACAGGTCCCCAACATCAGCAAAAGTCAGAAAGAGAAATGGGACTGAAATTCCATTTGGAGCAGGATTATAGATGAGCTGAGCACATTTTTTAACTCAAATGCATCACTACCTTTTTGTACTTCCTTGTGAAACATCTTAATAAGCAGGGGGTGGAGAACATAGTCGAGACCATGCTGTGACCATCTAGTTTGCAAGAAATAACAAATGAGCTGAAACCACCAGGAGATGGATTGGTGCTGAGGGAGAGTAGCCCCTGATTCCGAAGTCAGGACTTAAGTGGCTTTAGCACCTGAAATAGGTGGACTCTCCATTGGGATCTCTGATGATGACGGGGGAGAGCAGCTATGCTGGTTGGAGAGCAGCCATGCAGGGTGGAAAGCGCAATCACAGCAAAGCCAAAACACAGACAGCCTGAGAAATTCAAGGTCGCAAATGGAGCTGCACAAAGGAGATGGCCGGGATACCTGAAAAGAGGAGGCTCTTAGAAATCCTGTGACAATGGTAAGGACGGTAAAATTCCCCTTCACAAAAAAAAAAAAAGGACTCAGGAAGCCAAGCTGGGGATCTATGTGTATGTGTGTGAGTGTGAGCCTGTGTATGTGTGCTCATGTATAGTGTGAAAAAACACCATTTACATATGTTCAGAAAATCTTTCTGAACCCATACGTTGGCCACAGTTCTCTGCATCTGCTCAGCAGACTCCTCACCTTGATCCTCTCTGGCTCTTGATGGTCAAATCCTCAGAACAGATGTGGACCATGTATAGAGACCCAGCGAACACCCAGGGCAGAAATCATCCCATCACCATAGGGATGGTGCTCACTGCCCATCTTTCTTCATGTTTCCCACCCCAAATATGCTAGGAATCACTGCATTTGGCCCCAGAAAACTGGCCCACCCAGTGCCATCCAGACTGCATGGCTCACCATCCTCTCCAGTGCTGTGACCCCCTACCTGTCTGAGGATCAGAAGTTAATCTTTCTTAGAACTTCACAGCTTAGATAATGTCCTGGGAGTTTCCCTAAGGCAGGGGGCATTTTGTTTCTACCTATCTCCCTGGTGCCTAACATTTTAGTAGGAGGGATAATGCCTATAGTGGAGATCCATTATTTATACTTTAGTGGGAATTTCAGAGCTTTCTTTTTACTTTATGAACAGAGTGGTAAACTGCCCAGGTAGGAGAACTGAGCTCAAAAAACCATAGCCTTATTCCAGACTCTGCCTCACCCACTTTGTGAGTGACCTTGGCCTCTCTGAGCCTCAGTTGTTTCACGTAAAAAGTTTCCCTGAGATTGGGGAAAGGGGAAAGTGGAAAGTGGAGCAACATCCTGGAAGTAAATACATTGATGTCAATTGGATATTATTCTATAAATGTTTCTAAAATGTTTAAAAGTAAGTATGCAACCATAAGCATTGAAATGGCAATTAGATACTTGCAGAGCTCATGCTGCATCTAATGGCTGAGGCTGACTCCAGGCCCACCACTAGTTCCAAGCTTATCGTCATCATCATCACCACCACCACCATCATCTTTTTTGAGCCTACAAGGTGTCAGGACTAAGGTTTATAGAGTATCCCACTACATCATAAAAATAACATTCTGAGGTGAACATTAATATTATTTATTCTTGCTAGATGAGGAAATCAAGGCTCACAGAGCTGATGTCCCTGGCCAAAGGTCTCATGGCCAGTATGTAGCCCAATCAGAATATGAACTCTCAAGTATCTGAGAGAAAGCAGATGCTTGTACATGTAATCTCTTCCAGCAAACGACCCATGGGACTGAGTCCTCTGCAGGAATGCTGACTCTATGCAGGAAAACTTCACTAACATCTCAGCTTGGGTGTTTGACAACCAAAGGCTAGGAATTATTTTATAATTCTTATGAGAGCCCTAACCTCAAAGTCACTGAACTGGAGAAAACAAATTGAATTTCCTTCTAAGTGCTAGCACTCCAGGTGTCCCTAGTGCCAAGCGGGCTGAGAAGGATGCAGGTGACATCCATGGGAGGAATGTCAATGTTGAATTAGCTGATTAGATTCTTACCTCATAACCTGAGGGCAGGCACACTTAACTCTTCTTCTGTGTGGAAGATAGCAACTAAGAAGCCTGCAGCTACTTAAATTCACTGTTCATTGATCTGCTGTGGTTTGCAAATGACCCCTCTGGTAACATAAGTTCAGCATCCTTAAAGGAGCTATAAAATCTAATATCCCTGACCTATCACTAACACTAACAAGTGCTTTCTTTTCTTTCTTTTCTCAGAGAGGCCCTGGGGCTCCCAGCTCATGGGCAAGCCTTGAGCTCACCACACGTTGTTCCTGATGGGCCCTATCCACACTGTTGTCAGGAGGGCTTTTACAAATAGAATCCCATTTGCCCAGAGAGCAAGAAAATGGTCCAAGATTGCACCCTCCCTAAGGAAACTCTAGCCAAGGCCAGGAGAAAGAAGAAAGTGGTAAAGATATACTTCCGGGTATTTTCAGAGCTCACTGATGTATCTGAAAATAATTCATAAGTACAAACTCCCTGCCAGGTGCTAGATCTCAGGGAAAGCAAAGAAGGAGATGCTTGCCCTGCTCCCAAAGGTACCCCAAGTCTGTGGATTCTCTTTAATTGAATAGCCAAATGTATTGAAAGAGCATGGCGATATAGTGTGATAAATGTGTTCATCAGGAGTTACAAGACAGTAACCTATGTGGGCCTATAAGGGCGACAGTAACCTATATGCTGGTGACCAGATGGACTTCATAAGGGAAGGTTCCCAAGAGTTGGGTCTTAAAGAAAGTACAATTTCCACCAGAGATCCTCTGGAGGTCTTGCTTGAAGTTGTCGCTCTATCCTTCCCTTGAGTTTGGAGTGATTTATTACAGGCAGAGGAAACCAGAAAGCAACTTAATATGTCTCTAGGTGGCTGTTGAAAGGGGAGAAATTGGTAAAAGGATGCCTGGTGTAAGAACTAAGAAAGAAATGACTGTCAGTGACTGAATGGACAACAGCATCCCCAAAGACCACAGAGATGAGATTATAACAGAGGATGCTATTTTTCTGACCTGGGGGAGAGATCCTTTGCCCTCCTAGATAGGGAAGTGGGGGTGATGGTGATTCTACGGGTTTTTTTACAGGCTATTTCAACATAGGTAAATCACAGCAGCCTCATGGAGGGCTGCTCGAAAGGAAGACTTGGGGGAAGGGGTGTTGCCGCCTCTACTGTGATCTGAACAGAGGCTGCAGCTGGGCTTATTATTTCTTGCAGTGTGGCTCTTGCCACCATTGACAAGATGAATTTTTCAACAAGAGCCTTGCTGATGCTTTTCTCTGTTCAAGCCCAGACAAGAAAAATAATCATCAGTTAGAACAAAACAGAGAAAATAAAAGCTATCTTCATTTACAGATTTTTTTTCGTTAACATACAAATGCTTTAAAGGGGAAATAAACTTTTGATAAAATTAGATGAGGCAACTCAAGAAGAGAGCAATCAAAGGAAAATGGAAGGAGCCAATCATTCAGCAGGGGTCAGGGATTCAGAGCCAATGATGATAGAATTGCTGGAAAGTCAAAGAAGGAAGGTGAAGACTGCCAGCCTGAGTCACTGGATTATATATTGTGGGGCTCTATGAGGGCTTTGGGGGCAGTAGTTTTCATTTCCTATGCTCTGTTGGAAAAGAAAAATCATATGGGAAATAAAAGGGTTAGCTTCCATTGGAGTGGCCATTGATGGGTCGCTGAGAAGTGTGGTTCAATGGCAGCAATGGAAGCTAAGCTTGACCTCCACGTCTATTTTCTGGGTTTTCTCAGATAGTGTCTTTCTAAACCTTCCCTAACAGTTTTTCTCTCATACCCAAAACTCCGAGATGCCTATCGCATGCCTATCATGATGGGTTGCTCTTGTCCGTGTCCAACTCAGCCTCCCTCACTGGGAGAAGAGCCCCTCACAGGGGCACTGGTTTTATGCCCTGCACCTGAGAGAGGACTTGGTACAGAGCAGGGCTTGTTTCATGATGGTTGATAGTAGTAAGAACTCACACTGAACTGTACAGTTGGAGCAATAAGAACTGTTAACCAAGCTCATTGCACAGCCAGTGCCTCTAAACACATCTCCAAATGCATTGCTCCAAACGATCTCCAACAGCATCAATCACTTGCTACATTGTCCCACTTCCAGTTCAAAATGTGCCAATTGAATTCATTGGTTTATTTTCCCCAGTTGCTTCTGACTTTCCTCATGCCATTGTAGCCATGGATTTCAGCTCCTTGGATACGTGGCTAACTCTGCCTTTTCCCATGCCTCCCCCATCCCTCCACTGCAGATGAGGGTTCATAAACTATTTGAATGGAAAATCATCAGGAGTCCATCTAGGTCCCTTTTCCTGATGCTCTGAAGGATTGAATGTGAGTATACCCCCTTCACATCCTGGCAGATTTGAGAAAAAATGACTCATTCTCTGGTTGTTAGTGACTGGGCTCTGGATGGACATTCAAGATCTCTTACAAAAGAACTGGAAAATAGTATCAAGGGGAGAAAAAAGAGAAGAAACTAGATAGAGAGGTTCTGACAAAAAAGAGATAAGGATGGGACTTTTCCTGATGTTAAGAAGATGTCAGAGAATGGAGGAGGGGAGAAGCAGTGAGGTTGCTTATGCGACTGTGCCAGAGCCTGAGGGTTTCTCCTGAGGAAAGTGTTGCTAAGGGAAATTGAGTGTGGGGGTCCCGCCAAGGAGCCCTGGGAGTGACGCTGTGCAGGTTCCCAGGAGCTGTGGAAACTGAGTCACCACTAGAAGACTTCATCCCCTACATGCAAAGTCTCCCTTTGGCAGAGTGGATGGCATCTCATCAGTATTCAGCCTCTCCCTTGCCAAATGCCCTGCAGGAGGGGCACTCCTCAATGTCATAGGGTTTTGCTCCAGCCTACATAGTAGCCAGCCTCCAAAATAGCCCCTTATCATCCCCAGTTCCTTGTATTTACACCCTTAGTAGCCTCTCTCTCTCTCTCTCTTGCTCTCTCTCTTTCTCTCTCTCTCTTACACAGTCTGAGGAAACAAACTAACAAGCTGTCATGTAATGAGGAACCTAAGGCAGTCAAGGGAAAGTCCCATGTTACAAGGAACCAGGGTCTCCAGCAACAGCAGTGAAGGACTCAGGCTCCTACCAACACCCACCTGAGCCATCTTGGAAGGAGGGCTTCCCCTAGCCTGACGTTGAGATGACTGCAGCCCCAGCCGGCCGAAAGCCTGACTTCAACCCCGTGAGGGACTCAGAGCCAGAGCCTCTCAGCTAATCCACTCCCTGATCCCCGACCCTTAGAAACTATGAAGTAAGAAATATTTGGTTTTTTAAGTTGTTAAGTGTTGTGGGTAATTTGTTATGTGACAGGATAACTAAGCAACCATATATTTTATTCCAAGTAGACAACCATTTTTTTAATCCTAGAATATCTAAACACTCAAGAAACAAGGGTGAGGTTACTGGACACTGTGTGGGGTGGTGGTGAGAAACCTACCCCAGTTTCCCATCCCAGTCTTGAACACATAGGACTGAGGGAGCAGAGCAAAGCTGAAAGGTTGTTCCTGCCTCTGCAGGGCCTCTCACCCCCATCATTTGTCTCAAGCCACACTCACTGCCCACTGCCCCGGGCACTACAGCCAGTGCCCTTCCTCTGACCCCCTGGCCTCCCTCATGTCCCTTGCCTGCCCATACACCTGCCACAGCTCTGAACCACAGTCCAATCAGGGCACTTCCGTCCTTACAATCTTTCAATAATCCCCTGTATTTTTATAAAATACTATTTAATTACAATTAGAGTCCTACCCCCCTCCCACCTCCTTCACAGTAACCTCTACATTCCTTTCCAGCGAGTTCTCACATTTCCCCTGAATAGCAAGATGGGGAAAGAAGGGTAAGTGTAGTTTTTTGGCTTTGGTTTTGTTTTTGCTTAGCTATAAGGTCTGCCCTAAGGAGATGGGGAGCTTCCCCACTCCCACGTCAGCCCAAAAAGAAGAGGATGGCTCAGGCACTGATTTCAGCAGGTGTCAATGTCCCTGGGCATTGGATCTGGGGTGAGAAAAAGTAGTGATGGGAAAGGGCAGGGGGTGGACAGCCCTAGGTGTCTCCTGGCAGCAAAATCCTAGCTCCTGGGAACACACAAGCTTCCATCAGGACCCCAGCCAGGAATCTGGGCTGTAACTGTCATGTAGTATGTCAGAGCCCAAGCAAGTGGGCTGGATCAGCCTGGCCCTCAGGCCAGAGAGCCAGCAAGCTCTGCAAGGGCCAAGGGCAGCAGCCCACAGGTGTTGGGGAGTTAGGCAAATGCAAGCACTGTCCTGGGGAGCCAGGTCCATGCAGAACCCACCTGCTATGCACCTGCCTGGATGAGCACTGGCCTGGGGACACAGATGGCTGAGCCTACAGGAGAAGCTCCTTGGGCACCACTCTTCTCTTGGAACAGAAACTGGATCTCACTTAGCATTACTCTGGAGAGAGGTCAGCTCCTGTTGGAAATAGCATGCAACTTTCCACCATGACTTTCTACTATTAAAGGATTATAGACACAGTTACTTCTCATATCTTCTAGATGCCTCCACCTTTCCTCATCACCCTTTCACCTCTGCTTCCTCCACTCCCTTCCAACCCCACCAGTCACTCTGCCTTTCCTCCACTAGGTCACAGAGCTCTGGCCTTTGGTTTTCTAACTAGTGAAGGACTAGAGGGAAGGTGTGAGTCTTGATGGTCAGGGATGCCCTGTCTCATTCTTGCCAGGCTCTTAAATCTCATCTCCCAAAATGTACCATTCTGCCTCTGGTGTGGCTTCTCCAGACAAGGCTCACCTCCGTGAAGAGGCCACGCATATCTGCACCATCCTAGGTACCCACCCACAGTACTGCCTGATGACCCATTTGCTGAAAGGCGTGAGTAATCCACCATTAGTCAAGCCTTGCATACATTAGTGTGGTGCAGTGCTACTGAGAGTTCAATGCAGCAGGTTCGGGCTTCCAAGGTTGCCTGCACCATAGCTCCAAGCTGGGTAACTTCAGGCACTTACTCTCTCTCATCCTCAGTTTTCTAATCTGTAGAATCAATATTATAAACAAAGTAAATGAAGAGCCCAGTGAGATAACATAGTAGGCACCACCCTGGTGCCTGGAACATTCTAAATACTCCAGAATGAGCAGTCTCTTCATCTTTCCCCATATTTCCCTTCATCCTTCCTCTTTCCAAACAAATTGAAAACTCCTTGAGGGCAGGTGCTGTAAACTGTAAGATCTCTGTAGCCCCAGCTCTACCATAATTCCCCAATATTCTGCTAGAATCAAGAAGGCTGATATGATGATGACAATTAGAGTGGCAGGGATGGGCAGGCATTCATGATGAGGATAAGATTTGCACAGGTTCACTGCTGGAAAACAACCAAAAGCATATCTTTGGCAAATAGACTTCCCACATGTCAGGCCACGCCAAACCGGACATGCTCACCCATGACCTCATCTTCCTTACTTATACTAGGATTCTGCAAGTTTCAGAAAACGTATACTGCCAGCTAAGAAGGCCTTGACACCCAAATGTCCCCATCAGGACCTCTGTGCCTGTAGCCCATGACAACCCCAGGAGGGACCCCTACGAGGGTAGCCTCTGTGCCTATTGAGTCACCTGCTCACAAGTACCTCCCATGACACTCAGCCTTTGACTAGCCTCACAAAATCTAACACTCCATGGCTCATAATTATGTATTTATTGAGATTACTTCTGTTTATACTTGCTAGCAATTGGGAACTGGCCAAAGGAAGCTTAGCTGCACTCCTCACCCTTTATTTAGGCAAACTTTCTAGCGAAAGTATCAGCAAAAGTCATTCATGACCAAAAGAGTATAGTTAGTACCTGGTCCTAATGGCTGGAGGGTCCAAATGTTAACCCCAATGCCACTCAGTTCAGTAACTTAACAATGCCTTCATTTAGTCCCCAAAGATGGAACCTCTCACCTTTTTCTGGGAAAGGAGAGATGAGGAAATTCAACATCAAACCAAAAGCTTGGATTTTACTTGTGTCTGTCAAAGTTTTCTGACAGAAATTAGTAGGCAGAGTTCTAAACTGTTAAGTGGAGGGTGGAATAAAACCTAGAGAAAGAGACTGGATCAGTACTCTTTTGGATAGAGACAGGCCTCAAAACAAAGGGCTCTGGTTTGGAGATTTTGTTTTTCTGGTCACATACACTGTACCCGATCTGAACAGATTTTTTAGCATGAAGTTTGAGGCCCCTACTCTCCAAGCCCTTTCTCATAGTGAGTGCCGTTCTCGTTTCTCTACCAAGACACAATCAGACACCATCTCACCTTGACAGTCACTTCCACAAGCATTGTACCATTTTATGACACATAATTCTCACTTCTTTTCCCTAGGCAACTAGGACTGAAAAATTTATAGGCTACTTCTGGAAAGGACGGTGAATCCAACAGGAAAACACTCCAAATGCAGGTAAGTTGAAAACTGGCCTTTTAAAGGTCTAACAGAACTCACTTGTTTCAGACGCTTGAAAAACAAAAGCCTGATTCTTTTCCCCTTGTCTTTTATCTTCAGAAACCATCATGTCTCTTTAGATTGTTTTTTTTTCCTTTTTCACGCAAAGGACAGAATCATTAACAACCCTTCAGGCTTTCCCAGGACCACATCAATTAATCTGATTTGGGGTATTTCCCTTGGTTAGCAACAGTGAGCGGAGCCATGAGCCCGCTTCAAGCTCCTGAAATTGAAGCCCTTGTCATTCACTTCTCATGCAAAGGCTCAAGGCTCCCTGGTGAAATCAGGGACTTAAATTGGCCTTGTTCTTTTACCCAGGCAATTAATAATGCAGTTGGCAAAAAATACAGCTTGTTTGCTAAGCTCTAGAGACAGCTGCCAACATTCCTTAATTGAGTCCAAACTGCTGGGTTAAGGTGCTTTTTTCCAGGATCTGCTGGGTGGAGTTATGGGTGCTTTGCCAAAGATCTGCTCTCTCTGGGAAAGAAATCCTGGCTGATTGTTTACATAAGAAAACCAAAACCTTCTGGCATGTGCACAGTAGTTTACAAAATGCTTCTCAGCAGTTATCTCAGTAGTTACTGCTCAATATCTTCCATTTGCATTTCCCAAAAAATCCAAATGGACTGTGGATACACCCAAACCTAACTTGCTGTCAGGTAAGAACTGACTTCATATAGGATTGGTCAACCTGGTTTATAAATTTCAATCCTTCCTTAGTTACAGTTCAGTTTCCTCTTGGTCTCTCCATCTTCTTTTATTTTTATTCTTTTTAAATTTTATTTTAAGTTCTTGGTTACATGTGCTGAACATGCAGGTTTGTTACATAGGTATACATATATCATGCTGGTCTGCTGCACCCATCAACCCATCATCTAGGTTTTAAGCCCTATATGCATTAGGTATTTGTCCTAATACTCTCCCTCCCCTTTCCCTCAACCCCCCGACAGGTCCTGGTGTGTGATGTTCCCCTCCCTGTGTCCGTGTGTTCTCACTGTTCAGCTCCCACTTATGAGTGAGAACATGTGGTGTTTGGTTTTCTGTTCCTGTGTTAGTTTGCTGAGGATGATGGTTTCCAGCTTCATCCATGGTTCTCTCCATCTTCCTTTAACCTCTCAGAATAGTGATACTGTACTTCTTTCCACAGAACACATATACACACTGCACACAAGTGCATACACACACACACACAAATGACTAGCTTCCAGAAAACTTTTAGACATATCATGATTCTTACTCAAAGTCCTCTGAACTCTTAATTGTTCAAGGATAAAGTTTAAAATCTTTAGCCAGATCCTTTATGTTGGTGCATGAAGATGTATGTGATTCATTTTAACTACTATGTGAGAGTATTTTATTGGATGTGTAACCCATAGTGAATCTATCCATTCTCTTCCTGAAAAGCAGTCCATTTATTGTCACTGTTTGGCAATTACAAATAATGCTGAAATAAAGATTCTTGCACATGTCTTCTGTTCATTCACATCAGAGGTTCCTTAGGCAAGAAGTGACATTGCCAGATGATAGGATATACATATTTTCAACTTTCTTGAGAATTGACAATTTGTCCTCTAAATTATTTGTACCGATTTTAACTCCCACCAGCAATGTATAATTCATCTTTCCTACCTCTTCATCAAACACGTTACTAGTCAATAATCCTTAACAATTCTGTAGGTAGGAAATGATATCTAATGTTTGTTCTAATTAACATTACTAGAGAGGGTGAAAATCCTGTTTTACTTTTCTTCTCCTTTTTTTTTTTTTTTTTTTTTTTGGCTATTCAGATTTCTTCCTCTGTGAATTGTTCACTCATGTATTTTGCCTATATTTCCTCTGCTGTTTGTCTTTTTCTTGATTTGTAGACATACAAATATATCCTACATACAAATCTTTTTATGATTTCACTTTTCTAAATATCTTATCCTACATAGGTTTTAAATTTTAAAACAGATTGTACTTTATGTTTAAAATGCATATCCCTACTCAATGACATAATGATATTCTCCTTTATTTTCTTCTAGAAGCTTTACATTTCTTTCTTTCACATTTTAGTGTAGTTTTTCTTGATTTTATATTGGGAAAACTTGAAATCAGTACATGATTTTGTCTTTGTCTTTACCTGTATGGTTAGCCTATTGTCCTAGAAAAAATAATTGAATAGTCCATCTGTTTTCTGCCATGTTTAATACCATTCCCCAGGTATCAAGTCAGGTTAATGTGTAGTTCTGTTTCTAAGTTCTCTCTTTTATACTATTCTTCTATTTGACTAAGCCTATGTGATATGGTTTGCATGTGTTTGTCCTCCAAATCTCATGTTTAAGTGTGATCCCTGGTGTTGGAGGTGGGGCCTGGTAGGAGGTGTCTAGGTGGTGGGAGCTGATCCCACATGAATGGCTTGGTGAAGTCCTCGCAGTAAGAAGGAGTTCTCACTCTCAATTCACACTAAGATCTGGTTGTTTGCAAAAGTCTGGGACCTCCGTCTTCTCTCTCTTGCTTCCACTTTTGCCACGCGATGCACCTGCTCCCGATTTGCCTTCTGTCATTATTGTAAGTTTCCTGAGGCCCTCACCAGGAGCAGATGTTGGCACCATGCTTCCTGTACAGCATGCAGAACCATGAGCCAATTAAACCTTTTTTCTTTATAAATTACCCAGCCTCTGGTACTTCTTTATGGCAACACAAAAACGAACAACTCAGTATGCAAATATCAAACTGTCTTAACTATTATAGCTTCTTATTGTTTGGCTATACATATTTTTAGCCTCCTTCTTGTCCCTTAGAATCGTAGAATAAGCACATTGAGTTCCATAAATACCTTGTTGAAATTTTGACCATAATCTCATTGTTTATGAAATAATTTTTGGATAATAACGATCCTTATAACATTGATCCATTTTATAACTTAGCTCTTCTGTTAAGTCTTTAGGTCATGTTTTATTTTATCTCTAATCCCATAGTTTTGCCTCCATACTGGTATTAAATTTTTTTAAATTATTTGTTGCTATGTATTAATACATAATGGATTTTGAGTATTAATCTTGTGCTCAGCAACTTTGTGAGCTCTTTTGTTCAAATAACTTTTTGTAAAATCTCTTAAATTTTCTATGTAGATAAGCATATATTCTATGAGTAATGTTACTTTGAGTTCTTCATTTTTAAACTCCATGTCTTCTCCTTCTTTTCTTAAATTAGATTGTTGGTCAGTGTATTAGTCTGTTCTCAAGCTGCTAATAAAGACATACAAGAGACTGGGTAATTTATTAAAAAAAAAAAAAGAGAGAGAGAGAGATTTAATGGACTCACAGTTCCACATGGCTGGGGAGGCCTCACAATCATGGTGGAAGCTGAAGAAGGAGCAAAGGCACGTTTATGTGATAGCAGGCAAGAGAGCGTATGCAGGGGAATTTCCCTTTATAAAACCATCAGATCTCATGAGACTTATTCACTGTCACGAGAACAGCATGGGAAAGCCTGCCCCCATGATTAAATTACCTCCCACCAGGTCCCTCCCACATCACGTGGGGATTATGAGAGCTACAGTTCAACATGAGAGTTGGGTGTGGATACAGCCAAACCATATCAGTCAGAAATATGTATTATAATCAATTTTATGGGTTCAACCCAATATTAGTATACTGCCTCAAATTTCCAATGCAGTACTGAATAGAAATAGTAATAGAGGGTATTCTTGATTTATTGCTGACTTTTATGGCAATGCTTCTAGTATTTCACAGTTAAGCATGATAAATACTGCAGGCATTTAGTAAATACCACTTTTAGTTAGGAGATATTCCCTTTCATTTCTGTTTTAAAAGATTTTTCGTCACATTTTTTCAACTAAAACGACCCCTATGAGCCAGGTGTGGTGACATGCACCTGTAGTCCCAGCTACTCAGACACTGAAGCGAGAGGATTGCTTGAGCCCAGAAGTTCAAGGCCAGCCTAAGCAACATAGTTAGATCCTATATCTAAAAAAGCAACAAAACAAATCAAAACAAAAACAAAGCAAACAAAACCTACCACTACATTTCCGGAAAGAATCTACATAGCATGAATTTTTTCATAGATAATATGAATGTGTTTTGATATTCTCCTTCCCATTCTCTTTCACACACACACACACTCAGACACCCGTAGGTTTAGTTTGCTAATAGTTCATTTAGGATTTTTGTCTCTCTGACCATAATTAACCTGCACATTTTATTTTTCATGCTACCTTTGCCTGTTTTTGGATTCCAGGTTCTAATGACCTTACAAAATTAACTGGGATATTTTCCTTCTTTTCTATTCTCTGAAAATATTTGCATAAGGATTATCTATTGCGCAAAGGATTGGAAGAAGATGTCAGTACATAGTCTGGGTCTATTTTTCATTACCATTTGGAGCAACTGGGTAAATTGCTAATAACCGATTTACGTCTTTTTAAGGGAATTTTATATTTCTTTATAAATTATTTTGATGAATATAGTGAATATAGAGGATTCTTCATGAAAATATTCAAATTTATCAGCATGCAGTTATTTATGCTTTTTTCTCACATAAAGATTTAAAATTCAGATTCCCTTCAGCTTGAGGATCCCTGAGTCAACCAATAGTGAAAATTAGAACTTTAACTGTGGAGGACACAAACCCATGGTCACAAATTATCCTAGGGAATGTTTTTCCTACCCAGGGCCCAAGCAGCAACAGAAAATTTTTCTGCCGCCTGCCTGTGTCTGTGTTGGAAGGCATATTTTATTCTGGTTGTCTTTCCCACTCACCCACCGTGGTCCTTCTACCTTCATTGCTTTATGCAGGGGTCTCAGTTGCAGCATGCTGCCATGTGCAATGGCAGGACTCACTTTCATTCTGCATGTGTGTTCAGACTCACACCCCTAGCTGACTGAATTCCACAATCTGCATCCACCACTAAGGTCACTGAAGGATTAGCTTCCATCCTTACCAGTCTGCTTTCCAGAAACCTCATTTCTAGCACATACAAATTACACTTTCCTTCTTGTAAGCTTAACTCCGCATTTAAAAGAATGGTGAGTAATTTCAGAAAGCATTTGTAGTTCTGTAACAACGGCAGTGTCTTTGAGTTACGCATGTGAAATATAACAAGAAGTCAAAGTGTAGAGTGGCTCACAAAGCATCAGAGACCTGGGATCTGAGGAAATGGAGCCATCAAGATATTTAAAACCTAAAATTACGTGGGGACGCTTCATTGAGAAAGAAACATTTTAGCTGAGACTTGATGGATGTGTAGAATTATTTATACAGAGCTGGAAAGGAGAAAGAAAGCATGCTTGTTTTGTAAACAGATCTTTACAATGTGAATTTAAGGCAACTTCAAATGACAGCTATTTGAAGAAAACAGCCTAAACAAAAAAATCCTGAAGAAAATGGAGTAGACACACATTAGGTGAATAAGAAATAACTGTCAAATGAATGAAAAAACCTCATGGTCAAGAGCTTTCAAATGAAACAAGACTGTTTATTCAGCTGTACGCAAACACTAAGAGCATCACCTCAGAAAAGCCATTCCCGGAACAACTGGCCCCAAACAGACACCGCTCTGAGTCTGTGCGATTGATGCTACAATAGAGGCCGATGGTGAAGTGGCTGGATCTTAGCTGGAAACTGGCCACTCCAGTGTAAGTGAGGAACAAGATGTGCTCAAACAGAAGCCCAATATCTGAGCACTGATGACTGTACAGAGGACATAAAGACCAAGGTGAAATGAACCCCTCTCATAAATGACATAAACATTGGCTAAACTTTATCCTACTCTAAGCACAAGTTCAAGCCTGCTTTCCACCTTACAAAGTATATCAGAGGCATTTTTATTCATGAAGAGGATAAAACCTGAGGATAAAAACCTTAGTGTTCTAGTTGTAAATGTAGCTTTTATGGATAGTGTAAGAGCCGTGCACAAAGTGATAAAAGGAATGAGGGTGGCCGGACTATGTTTCCCCATTCTTATTAAAAGAAGGCAAATTCAAACACATAGTGAAGTGTTTTGTTTTGTCTTCTCACTTTGGTCCAAAATAAAAGCAGGTGATAAAATAGTTTGTGAGCTAAATCCTTTTTGAAAGAGGAGTATTATTGGGTGATTCTAAACAGATGAAAGGATCAAGTCCTGTTCATATGAAATAAACACTACTTAAAACCAAGCTCTTTGAACATCTGCATCCAGGAGGAAAATCTTAATTATCTGACAAAAGGCCATTTAATCACTAAGATCTAAGCAAGTTGAACAAGTATTGAAAATCTCCCACCTTCCCTCCACCTTGCATGTAAAGATATCAGTGAAGGTTACTGAAGAAACGAGTTGTCTGTGTTGAGCTCTAGGATCCTCCGGTTGCCTCAGCAATTGGCTCCTCAGGAGAAAATATTGGAGTAAGAAAATCTACTGTAACTAAATGTTTCTCCACTATTGTAGTAAAATTTCTAGACTCATATATGGAATTTTTTTGGCTGTTTTCTACTTTTCCCATCAAATTGTTGTAGGGATCAGAGTTCATTCGAACTCACCTTTAGTTGCTAAGAGGAATATTTTGCACTCAGGATGCAATATTTTATTTAATGCTTTCTCTGAGAAAGAGAAGTGAACATGATCAAAAGAAAAAACATTAAGAAGTTGTTGAGACCAGGTGGAATGGCTCACACCTGTAACCCCAGTGCTTTGGGAGGCCAAGGCAGGAGGATCTCTTGAGGCTAAGAGTTCAAGACCAAAAGCTCTACCAAAAAAAAAAAAAAAAAACTCAATTTAAAGAAGTTTTTGGATTATGGCATTGTAAATGGAATACTATTCAGCCACAAAAAGAATGAAATCCTGTCATTTGAGGCAACATGTATTGAACTGGAGGACATTAGTCAAGTGAAATAAGCCAGAAACACCAAGTTAAACAGCGCATGTTCTCACTCATACGTTGAAGCTAAAAAAAAAAAAAAAAAAAAAAAGATCTCATAAAAATAAAAAGTAAAACAGTGGATACTAGAGGCTGGGAGGGAAAAGGGAAGGGAGGGATGTGAAGATACGAATAGAAGATAATGTGGCATTAAATGCAGTGTGGCCTAGAAACTTTCCATTGAAATCCCCTTAGTAATATGTACATTCTCTTTCAACCTACATGCCGGGAGCCATTGCTCTGTGCAAGGCTCAATGTTGGGCACCAGAGATAAATGTGACTTTGTCATTAGCCGTCTCTCCTCAAAGAACGCCCAGCTTTGTGATAAATCTGAATTATATATATATATCTACAAAACAGACAGAGCTAAATGCCCTACCAGAGGAAGAGAGAAAGTACTTCGGGAGTTCAGAAGACTGAGAGGCCTCTTCCACCTCAGCACCTTCCAAAACCATTTCCATCACACTCCAGCACTACGGGAACTTAGTAGAAGTTATGTTCAAAAACGGAGGTGAAATAAATTTGGGGAACACTGGCTGAAAAAATATTTAATAGATTTTTTTACTAGGAATTTTCAGAACTTTTAATATTCAAGTATGCATTGCAGATTAGGCACAGTGCTCACACCTGTAATCCCAGCACTTTCAGAGGCGAAGGCGGGAGGATTGCTTAAGTCCAGGAGTTCAAGATTAGCCTGGACAACACAGCCAGACCTCATTGCTACTAAAAATAAAAATAAAAAAATAGCTAAGGGTGGTGGTCTGCACCTGTAGTCCCACTTACTTGGGAGGCTGAGGCAGGAGGATTGCTTGAGCCCGGGATATCAAGGCTGCAGTAAGCTATGATCATGTCACCACATCCAGCCTGGGTGACAGAGTGAGATCCTGTCTTAAAAAAAAAATAAAAATAGAGTTACCTATTCTATTCTCACTACCCTCCATTTCTTCTTAAACTTACATCAATAAATCCTTTAACCCAAAATCCCAATGAAACCTCTCTCAAGGCTACCAATCTTAGATCAATACTTCATCCTCTTACTATCTACCCTTTCAACAACTTTTGATATTGTGGCCCCTGTGACATTATTCTCTGTCGTTTCTCCTCCTGTGTCACTGGACAGTCATTCTCAGTTTCTTCTGCTGGTCCCTACTCCTCTTCCTGACCCATCTTCCTAACTTCACTGTCCTTTAAATGTTTTTCCAGTTGCTCTATCAATTACTGAAAAAGAGACCCTTAAAATTTCCAACCGCAGTTGTTGATTTGTCTATTTCTCCTATGTCAGAATTTGCTTCATGTATCTGAAGCTCTTTTATTGGATAGGTATGCATTTATGACTGTTATATCTTCTTGACTGACCAGCCCTTTCACATTTATAAAATATCAATCTTTATTGCTGATAATATTCCTTGTCATGAAGTCTATTTTTTATGACACTTATATAATAATTCCAGCTTTCTTACAACAATCCTTGGTATAATATATTTTATTTCATTCTTTTACATTCAACTTATCTGTACTTTTGTGTTTAATTTGCATCTTATGTGGGTAATATATATAGGGCTTTTAAAAAATATAATCTGACACTCTGCAATTATAATGTTTAAGCCATTGACAATGTAATCGTTAATGAGATTGCATTTAAGTCTAGCAACTTACTAGTTGTTTCTATTTTTCTTATCTTTGTTTTGGTCCTCTGTACCTCCTTTCTTGCCTTCTTTTACAGTAATTATTTCCTTAAAATTAAATTTTAATTCTTCCATTGGCTTTGTCACTATATTTTACATTATTTTAACAATTGTCCTCGGGATTACAATATATATTCTAAAATTATTTTGGCTCTATTATAATTAATATTATACCCCTACAAAAGAAAATTGAATAACCTTTCAACAGTAGGTTAGTCTCGTTGTACATAACCCTAAGCTTTTTAGTTTGTATTGTTGTTGCCTTGCAATTTTTGGTCTGGTTTATTTTTAAGCAGTTTTCCTATTATGTGTGTAAGTTTGGTGTTCTTTGTATTTTTTTCTGTGTGGAGTTTCCTGAACTTTCTGAATCTATAAATTGAGTATTTCACCAAATGTGAGAAATTTCCCACCTTTATTACTTTAAGTCCTTTTTGCCCCATTCTCTCTCTCCTCTCCTTCTAGAACTACAATTAACATTTGTTAATTTTCTTGATGCTGTTCTATATTTCTCTGAAGTTCTCTTCATTTTTGTTAAGTTTCTATTAATCTGTCTTCAAATGAGTCATGATTTTATGCCTTATTAAGCAGGATCTATAATCCTAAAGATTGTACCCTTAATCCTAGAATGTGTTGTCTTAACTCCTGTGATATAATATTTCTAAGTTTCCAATAGAAAGTCTAAGGTACTTGGTGGCATCTCTGTGCTCTATCTTATCTGAAACTCTCGTATCTCTTATCCTGTTCTCTGATATCACCATTCAGCTTTTGACCCAAAGTAGGCAATCTCTGCTAGGCCTCATAAAGTCTTTCCCTGCGTGTGGGCAGCTCAGCTCTTGTTCAAGGACCATACTGTGGAGGACCCACGCTGTCCAAGCCCTTTTCAGGGAATCATGCCATAAGACATCCATGCAGATTTCTTTGGCACTCCCCACCTGTTTCCACGTAACTTTCTCTTCTCAGCTACCCTTCTGTGAAAATTCCAACTGCCTCAGCATCCTAGAACGCTTATCTTTGAATTGTCAACTCACAGAGACTGTTGCTCCACTTGGGTCCACTTTCTTGGCTTAGTGGAAGGAAAGTGCCTTCAGACAAAAAGCCACCACAATCACAAGGATCACCTTGTTCATCCCCCTTCTCTCAAGAGTCAGCATCCTGTACTGCTTGCTGTCCAATGGCTCATATATTTTGTCTAATTTTATAGTTGTTTTCAGTGGAAGGAAAAATCTAATGCCAGTTACTCTGTCACGGCTGGAAGCAGAGCACTCTAGAATTCTGGATAACAAATTCATTGCCACCCAAAATTCTACACCCAGTCACCATGTGATTTATGTACAAGGCCAGCTGAAAGTCTTATACTTGCTTAGATTCAGAAAACATACCACCATATGTATCTTTCCTTAAAAAAAATGCAAAACTCCGCAACCTCCAAAAATGTGTAAAAAGTCAATTATATTTAAGATAAAACATAGAAATAATAAAGAAAGGAATAGAACTTGTAAAATTTGAGTTTGTTTCTAAATAACTATTGATGTAATTATAAAATATAATGCAAAGTAGAAATTTAAACTTTGAAAGAGAAGATATGAAGTCAAAATACTGAATATTTTTATGAGACTCAATTTATGTATCATTCACAATTTTACTAGATTCAAAATATGTGACCTTTATCTAGCCTTCTGGCTGGAACAATCCTAATAACTTCTTATATTTTGTTGGTGGTCATGGAGTCAGATTGCCAATGCAGTCATTACTGTGGCTTAAAGGGGTCCACTGCGATATCTACTTCCCATTGTTCATACACTAACACTGCACATTATCTGCATATTTCTGCCACACATAACTTGTTTCCTGTCTCAAAGTTTCTCTGTTGCTGCTGAGACACAAGAGGTCATGGGACCTGCCCAGCACCCACGAATGCACAATTCAGAGTAGAGGGCGTTGAGGCTGAGTGGGGAAATCTTTGACCAACAGAATAAGGTTTCAGAGATAACATTCTCCCTTTTTTCTTCAGGATGGATTGTTTAGAAATGCAAAATTTTCTTACTGCTGCTCTGATGATATCCTGTGAGAAAAAGCAATCAACTTGACATGAACCTGAGACCACTTCAGCAACACACTCACTCACATTTACCCTTTCTCCTTTTCTGCCTCATTCCAATTTTCTTTCCCTTCTGCTTCCCTGGGATTGCATTCTCCAGCCTGACCTTTTTCTTTACAGTAAGATAATGATAACATAGATCTAAAAACTGAGGTTATATTAAGACAAAGGTATCCTAGGGAAATAAGAAGAATGTGAACACATTTCAAAACACTTGTCATAATATGGAAGAATCAATGAATACTGTTTCATTTTTGCCATCAATAAAAAAATAGATGTTTTAAGAGAGATAAAAGTCATTGTTATGAAAATAACATAATTTTTGTCACTAAAAAATATATCAAAGGAAACTTGGAAAAGATAGCAAAATATAGTATAAAAAGGGGAGAGGACAAACAAGAAACAGCAGAAAGGAGGAAAAACAAAATACAAACTATATCATAAGAGGATAATTTTTCTAAGTAACACAGGGCTGACACTGCGCTTGAGACTATGGATAAATGAACCAAATTGGATACAGACTCCAGTCTCTGATACTGGAGGAAACAGAAATTAAGCAAATAGTTAAATAAATAAGCGTGTAATTGCATACCAGAAGATTGTCACGAGTGAAAGCTGCACTTCTATGTGAATCTATAATGGGGCTCTGACCTAGCCTCAGTGGTTAGCAAAGGCTTCCTTCAGCCCATATTGTTCAGAGACCTGAAAGGTAACAGAAGAAGACCAGCTCAAGAGCTAGTCTATGTAGACACCCTGGGCCTCAGCTGCAGGAACACTCCAACTGAAGGAAAAGCAAGCTAGCTGCAGTCCAGAGGGCCTAGGGGCTGGGGAGCAGGCTTTGAGACTGTATACAAGGCCTTGCCAATGAGAGATTGTGAAGCCACAGATGGAGTTTAGGAAACGTAAAACCCATTAAGCAACATACCACAAATTTATTAAAAAACAAATAAACATTCTGTTCCGATGTTCGTGGAATACAAATGTATAACATTAGGAATGAGAAAGAGGAGAATTTCAATTTATTATAAAATATGTATAAATATATAATATGAAAAGTAAAAATGTATTATATGTGTATGAAAAACATGAAATAGAAAATTTTCTAAGAAAATATGAATTACTAAAACTGACTTTTTAAGTGGAAAAACTGCATAGTCCAATACAGGATACAAAATGGGAGGAAAGAGAAAATTGTCAAATTATCTACAAAGTTTGTTGTAGGTCTAGATGATTTGGATATAATTTTATTCAAACTTTTTACTTTTCATTTTTTATTTTATTTTATTTTATTTTATTTTGAGAGGGAGTTTCACTCTTGTTACCCAGGCTGGAGTACAATGGCATAATCTCGGCTCACGGCAACCTCTGCCTACCGGGTTCAAGCTATTCTTCCGCCTCAGCCTCCCGACGTAGCTGGGATTACAGGCACCCGCCACTACACCTGGCTAATTTTTTGTATTTTCAGTAGAGACAGGCTGTCACCATGTTGGTCAGGCTGGTCTCGGTGACTCAGGTGATCTTCCCGCCTCAACCTCCCAAAGTGCTGGGATTACAGGCGTGAATCACCTCACCTGGCCATTTTATTAAAACTTTTAATGTATACGTAATTCCTATTCTGTTAAAACTCTCTAAGACAGTTAAAAATACTTCAAATTCTTTTCACCAAACTAGCAAAATGCTGATACAAAACCTCTAAGTAAATAATACAGAGCAATCTCATTTGAGATTAAATATAAAAGCCTTCTAAATAAAATGCTAGCAAGTAGAAATTCACGGTATGTAAAAATAATAGCCAAGAAAGATGGAGTATATTTATTACAAAGGCAGAAATACTGCACAACAATGCGAATGTGCTCCATGCCACAGAACATACCCTTAGAAACGGTTAAAATTGTAAATTTTATCTTATGTATATTTAATCATAATTTTTTAAAAGACAAAAGTAGATTTACTATAAAACTGTAAGGACTGCTCACTATTAGACCTACTAATATTAATTATACTATTGGTTTGATGGGAAAACTATGTAAATATCTCAGTAGCTACTGTTTAATAAAGTCAATACCTATTTGTATTTCAAAATATTTTCTGGTTTTTTGGTGTTTGTTTCTCCTAAGACAGGGTCTGGCTCTGTTGCCCAGGCTAGAGTGCAGTGGCATCATCTCTGCTTACTGTAACCTCCACTTCCAAGGCTCAAGGGATCCTCCTGCCTCAGCCTCCCGAGTAGCTAGGATTATAGGTGTGCGCCACCACATCCAGCTAATTTTTATATTTTTTATAGAGACAGGGTTTCACCATGTTGCCCAGGCTGGTTTTGAACTCCTGGGTTCAAGTGATCCGCCTGCCTCAGCCTCCCAAAGTGCTGGGATTACAAGCATGAGCCACCCACACCTGGCCCAAACTATTTTCACAGAATTATACTAAAACTTACTTCGTTTTCATGATAAAAAACTTTTTCTCAAACCAACATCCAGCATTATGTTCTATGGTGAAACCCAAAGGCCCTTTTTTTCTTACAATTAATGACGAAAGAAGAATGGCTACATTAATTAGTGTTAATAACATTTTGGAATTTTTAGCCAATGCAATTTGACTACATAATGAATGAATAAATGAGCTTATATACAGTGAAAGGGAAATTATTGGTGCTTCTAGAAGTTGTGATTGCACTCTAGAAACAGAATCAACTAAAAAATGATTATAGCAAAGCTCTTAGCAGAGTGATTAGTTATCAAAGAAATATACAGAAAATATTTGCTAAACACCTGAAACTAACCAGTTAATAATGTAGTAAACAAAAAATATCATTCAAAATTAAAACAAAAATATTTAAATATCTAAAAATGAAAACTTCAAAACTAAACAGGACCTATAAGAACACTATAAAATTTTAACCAAGAACTTAGAAAATAAAAGATGTAGAAGGCCATTATAAGTAAAATTTAACCTTAGAAACATAAAGTTAAATATTTATAAAGTAAAATGTAAAGATATTAAATATATCTAATATAAATATATCTAATATAACATTAATGTAAATATACAACATTTTACTTATACACCAAAATGGTTGTTTTTTTACAAATTATACATGTAAAATGTTTAAAATGGAACAGTACTAAAAAACCTAAAGGGAAAGATTAAATATCTCAGATGGTTACTATCCAGAAGTGTCTACTATTATAATTTGAAATTCTTTTCAGCCACGACCACTGGCACGTGCTTACCTACATGTACATGGTATCTGTGTGATAGATGCTGTTTTGCACTCTTATTTTTATTTTATTTATTTATTTATTTATTGAAACAGAGTTTCACTCTTGTGGCCCAGACTGGAGTGCAATGGCACGATCTCGGCTCACTGCAGCCTCCACTTCCCAGGTTCAAGCAGTTCTCCTGCCTCAGCCTTCGGAGTAGCTGGGATTACAGGCATGCGCCACCACCCCCAACTAATTTTTATTTTTTTAGATAAGATGGGGTTTCACCATGTTGACCAGATTGGTCTCAAACTCCTGACCTCATGTGATCCACCCACCTCAGCCTTCCAAAGTGCTGAGATTACAGGCACGAGCCACTGCGGCCAGCCCAGTTCTTCTTTTTAAACCAACAATATATCCGGAATATCTTTCCATGCAAGCAATTGTAGATCTACCCCATTATTTTAATGGCTGCATGTTATTCTATTGCATTCTGTTACCAATAGCCATCTAGATTGGTTAAACTTTTCAGTATTTTAAACATTACTGCAATGAATAACTTTTGCCTCAGTGCCTAGCATGGGCCACACGTGTAATAAACAGAGTACACAGCAGTCAGACTTACAAAGCCCAGATTCTTAAACCCTCTAAACTTCTGTGATGATATACTGAAGGAAAGGAGATTTTTAAACCAAAAGTTACGGCGATCTTTGCAATTCTGGTGACTTTAAGTGACTTTATTATAAACAAAATTAAAATACAAATGGCAAACTTAGAAGAAATAATTGCATTATAAAAGGTTAATAATGTTGATATGAGTTTTAATGAGGACATGCTCAAGGTACACTTTAATCAGAGTAGGTCAGGGTATGCTGTGGAAGCAAATTTCAATGACCTAATAAAACAAAAGTTTGTGGGGATTTTGCCCTCATTAATGATGCGTGTCCAACATGGATTGGTGACGGGCTTGGCTCCACAAAGTCACTCAGGGGACCATGTTGACAGACATTCAATGATCTTTGGATATCACACCAAGTAACCAGTGCATGTCATCCTGGATCACTGTAGCGGGAAACAAGAGAGCATGGAAAATGGAAACTGCTCTTAAATGCTTTGGCCACCTCGCCTCACAGCCCTTGGCTAGAACTCACTGCATGATCCTGCTTAACTGCAAGGGGCCTGGGAAAGTATGTTCCTCCCAGGTGTTCAGAAAGAAAAGAGAACCAAATGTTAATGAGCACTGAAAACCTCCATCACAATCTGTTTTTCTGGTCATCAAGTACTCAACTAATTCTTCCACAAAATGAAACAAAACAGAATAACCTCTTTACCTAGGATGAAATCCTTAAGCAACCTCCAGTCACTGAATCCAAATACAATCCTGGGTCTCAAGGTGAGGGCAATAGTCTCTCCATCAGACCGGTCTCCTCTTGGTCCACAGTCCTATTGATGGCAAAGACAAGTCATTTGCCTTCCACCTGCATCATCATACAGTGGTGAAATGGGCCAGTTCACAGCAATCACAGCTCCATTTAGAGTGATGAAGAATAGAGACACAGAATCGCCAGTAATTCTGAACTCCAAAATCACCAGCAATTCTGAACACAATGTCTGACCTAGGCAGACACTGTGGTGCCTGGGAGGACTGGTGTAGAAGGGAGCTCCTGACACACACTCACTCTGCTGTCACAGAAGGGCTCCCCTGTCTCTTATCCTGTGGCTCTTAGCTCTGCCTTCCAGACGTTCTCCTTAGTCACATCTGAAGTAGGAGTTGCAGAATATGTCTTCTTTGAGACCTGAATAACTTTCTCAGAACACTTCTAGCTTATAGACGATTAGAATTTGATTTTCCAAACTGAGTAATTTAATAAAATATTATCCCAGGAAAAGATGCTTTCCCTCCTTAGAGTAATTTTGATGTCAATTATTAATAAATTACTCTTTTTTAACCCACATCATTTGTAACCGGGAAAATTCAAAACAATCTCAATGTTCAATACTAGGGAACTTATTGAATTAATTAATGTACATGTATGAGTCTATTGCACATCTATGTACATCTATGTGTCTATTGCACATCTGTGTCTATTATTATTATTATTATTAAATAATAGGGATTAAGAAGCTGTCTATGTGATGCTATTTTTTCAATGAAAAAGAATGAAGGAAAGAAACTGCAGTCTGCCCTGAGAAGCTCCACTTCTGCAGAGAAGTTCACTTCACCGCATCAGTCTTCTGCCAAACTGAAGGCTGCTCCAGGCCACTGAGTTGCCTGCCGTCCAAAGGGGTTGGGCAGGATTGGAAGGAGGCTGTGGCAGCTCTTTTCCCTGTTCACCTCCCCTGCCAGGGAAGGCAGGACCCACACTGCCAAGCGTCTTCTGTGTGTTCCCTTCTCTCCGAGGAATAGGAATTTTCATCTCTGAGGAATAGGAATTTTCCTCTCTGGCGCACGTAAGGCAGAATGCTTCCTAACACCAGTGTGTGGATTTTAAACATCACTGTGAGTCTGAAAGGACCACAGGTTTTTCTGCAGCTATTTTCTAGCATTTGCCAGTCCCTGTGCCTGGTCTGATTTGAATACTTTGTTTTTCTCCCTGTGCCATTTACCCTCCCACCTTTCCATCCTGCCTTCTACCACCTTTGGATGAATGGATTTTGTAATCCTAGCTGCTGTATTTTGTGGATTTGTTATTTTTGTTGTTTTTCTGTGAAGCACATACATTGGATATGGGAGTAAAGGAGTGTTCCAGTTGCTCCTGGTCACTCCCTTTATAGCCGTTACTGTCTTGTATCTTGTAATTCAGGTTAGGTTTTGGTCTCTCTTGCTCCACCGGGAAAAAAAAAAAAAAAAAAAAAAAAAAATCCTGAAGAGGTGAGATAAGGGGAAAGACCTCACAACCCTATCTGCTGGTTTTGGGGAGTGATTTTCTTCCTTCGTCTTGAAGGGGAAAAAGCTATTTTCATTTAAAGTCCCCCAACTATGGAGAGGTACCAATTCTGGACAAGGGCCACTGCAACAACACTAAGCCTGAACTTTTCAACTCCGTTGAAGGTGGGAGGCAGCAGACAGAAATATACTGTTGGCCACTGTCAGGTCTGTTTCATATTTCAGAGGAATATTGAGTGTTGCAAATAGGAACTGAAGGGGTAAATGTATTAAACCTGGGATTATTTGATGTTTTCCTGTTATTTTAAGAAATTAAATGTGAAGGGGCAGATGTCAAAATACTTGTACAATTTTAAAATGTCACAATTAAACATGAGCTGGTTTCCAAAAGAAAAAAGAAAAGAAAAAAAGAAAATCTAGAAATCTCTTCATAATTGACTAGAAATCTCTTCAAAACTGACCTCTTTTTAAGTCTGTGAAGTGGGCTAAGGTTTACTTAGTTGTTTTTGTCTTCTTCTGTTTCTTTATACTGATCTGTAAAATCTAATGCTTTTGTGGTAGATATAAATTTATTGTGTAAAATACAAATATTTGAATGTAAGGAATTTTCAAAATTTCTTCTGTTGCCTTGAGTATATTGACAAAGTCTATGAACGCCTGGGTAGATCCCATGTTGTGTAATTATCATGACAACTTTCACAGAAACACATGACATCTTGTGTTCTTAAGTGACTACATGGAGTGCTTGACCATTTAGCTAGTTAAAGACTCCCCTGCTCTTGGAATGTATGTGGTGTGTGTGTGCCTGTGTGTAAGAGAGAGAGGGAGGTGGGGCAGTGGGAAAGGAGCGACAGAGACCAAGCTTGCACATTTCAACACGTGTTAGGCATTTCCCCAGGAGGTAAGGTCCTGCAGTGTGCTACAGTGAAAAGATGGTAGGGACTGAAATAATAAGTAAGTTACAGACAGCTCAAGCTCTATGCTTGAAAGCAACCTTAACATGAGTTATTTCTTCAATCTATCCAATATTCTATTTTATCTCCTACAAAATCATAACACGTAATAATAACTACCTGACAGGGTTTGTGTGAGAACCAGAGGTGATGATGCAGTTGAAAACATTTTGTAATCTGTAAATTACCTTATCTAAGGATTCATTTCTACTCCTTCTAGTCTCCTTAACAGACACCACAGGGCTTAGCACGCAGGAGGCACTCAATTAATACTAAAAATTGCTTCTTTATAGCTTTTGGAGGGCCTAAATAACACCAAAATCAAACAAATAAAACCATGTAAAATCAGATTATTGATGTTTCTGTTATTTATTCACTCTCTTACCTCCCTCCCATCACCTTTCTGAGCTCACACCTTCAGAAAGTTTTCTTTTAAGTATGAAGTCATATGGCCTGTAAAGAGATGAAGCAATGTGTGCAGAATTTTTTTAAGTATGAAATCTAATAGAGTAGCATTTGCTACAAAGTATAGGTAAAATAGAACATCTACGTGCCACAAATTATTGGGTCTGCCTCAACTCGTTCCCTTATATGAATCCATGTATTGCTTTCAATTCTTGGTTCTAGTGAACCACAGAGGTTTCCAAACCGATATCCTGCTATTTGCCTTCAATAGAGACAGAAGATGGAAAAGCCATTTCTTTAATGAAAATTTGGTAGGAAATAGTTTCTCTGTGCCTCCTCCTTCCCCATCGAGTAGTTTCTAGCATTCAAATGGAAAGGGGACTCACTCCTGTAATTTGTCCAAACCAAGGTATCTTGAGATGACAGATAATGCACAATTTGTTTTTCAGAAATAGAGTCCTACCTCACAAGTTCCAAAGGAGGCATAACTGAATTGACTTGTGAGAAATCAAAAGAGAAAAAACTTTCCAATCTCCCAGCAGCACAGAAAAAAAGATATTTACATTATTGCAAAATCTGAGCCTTATCAAAGGTCATAATTGAGGCTCAGTTCAAAGGCAATTTTTAACTTATTCTAATTTCATTGCCTTTAGATAAAGAGTTTGATTTGATTCTAGGCCTGGATGTATTCACAGAAATATGGGAAAATGAATGAGTCCAGCTCTGCATCCTTTAACTCAGCACCACTTATTTTCTTAAGTTAAGCTTTTCATTTCTAGATAATTGTAGATTCATGCACGCATATAAGAAATAATAGAGATCCCCTCTTTACTCAGTGTACCGGAGTGGTAACATCTTACAAAACTATAGTACAATATCACAACCAGAATATTCATTTTAATATAATCTACTGATCTTACTTAGATTTTCCCAGCTTTACTTGTGTGTGTGTGTGTGTGTGTGTGCATGTATTTCTACAAAATGTTATCACATGTGTTAAGTTCGTGGATCCACCAGCACAGTCAACCAATCGAATAGTTCTGTCACCACTAGTATTCCTTGTGTTGTCCTTTTACTCCTCTCTCACACCTGCCCCCTGCAACCTTTAAGGATTGGCACTTTTTCACTGAGGAAAATTCCCTGGAGATTCATCCAAGTTGGTATATGCATCAATAATAACATCCTTTTTGTTGTTCAGAAGTATTCTACAGTATGAACATACCATAGTTTATTTAACCATTCACCTATAGAAAAATACCTTGATTGTTTTGCATTTGGGGATATTTAAAATAAAGTCATTACAAATATTTATGTACAGGCTTTTGTACAAGATACATTTTCATTTTTCTGAGATAAATGCCCCAAAGTGCAATTGTTAGGTCATGTGGTAATTGCCTGTTGAGTTCTATAAAAAACTGCGGAACTGTTTTCAGAGTGGATGTAACATTTTACATTCCCACCAGCAATGTATGAGTGATCAAGCATCTCTTCTTCCTCATCAGCATTTAGCGTGGTCACTATTTCTTATTTTAGGCATTCTATAGGTGTGCATTGTGATTTCCATTTAAATTTCCCTGATGTTTAATGATGCTGAATATCTTTTCACATACTTATTTGCCCTCTGATTTTTAATTCTCTCTTTTTCAGTTCTGGCCTTTCTGTGAGTTGCTTGAACACTTTTTAGAAGTCATTCTTGACTCATTTATTGTGTTTCATGTATATTGGTGTATATAGTTTTGTTGTGGTTGTTCTGTGTGTTACAATATACTCTTATGACTTATCACAGTCTACTGGTATCAGTGTTTTGCAGCTTGAATTGAAGTATGGAAACCTTACTTCCGTTTAGATCACTTCATCTACCCCACTTTTAAATATCATTGTCTTGAGCATGAGTGTTGTAATTTTAATTTCAATCTTGCATATGACTTACAAACTTGTGAGGACAGTCTATTTGATTTGTCTATATACAGTATCTGTTATTTCTATTGTTCTTTCTTCCTTCTTAATACTCCAAAATTATTTCCTTTATAATTTCCTTTCTTTTTGAAGAAATTCCTCTAGCCCTTCTTAAGGATATTTTGTGAGTGACCCTAACTGGCTCACCTTCTGTTGTTAGGTTAGGGGTTGAGAGACACTTGGCCCGTGTCTCGGTCTGCCATTGGGTGGGGAGTGTCAAGATGCCCACCACTACGTTGTCCCTCCTGTCCAGGATACCCCAACTAGCCCACCTTCCTCTATCCAGAGTTCTTTTTTTGGTTCTTCTTGCACTGTTTCCAGGGTTGTAGTTGTATTTAGCAGAGAGGAGCAGGAGGAATGATTTTATGCCATCTTTATGCCCTTAGCATCACTTTTGAACCAAATCTTAAACTGGCAGTGTGTAGGACAAAGAAGAGTTACAGAGCATTTTGTCTGTTTTCTTTATGTGTGTGTATGTATTCATTTGTGAATGAATAACAAATCTTCAAAATCAGAAGAGTCCTCACAAAAGTCTACATTTCTGGATTCTCGGAGAAAATCAAATCTGTCCACCTGGGCCTGAACTTGGCAACAGCCAGCAGCAGGTGAGTAGGAGCATCCCTCCTCTGGCAGGGCACCTGCACCACTCTCCTTCTCTTTAGGTCCAGCTTCTTGGGCCATTTAAATCACCAGTCTGGCTCCTTAAGTTAACAAACCCTGACTTAGTCCACTAATGAAATCACAAGCCTTTATAACTGCATTATACAAACACTTTCATATAAATTCTTTTATTTAATTCTCACCATAAAAAGCTGGCACTATTTAAACCCAATTCTAAATAATAGGCTCTGTTCTTATCATTTTATAGCTAAGGAGACTGGGCTTCAGAATCAGGACATAATTTACCAAGGTCATGGTGCTAATTAGTGGCGGAGTTGGGATTCCACCCTCGTCTTCTGACACCAAGTCCAGTGCACTTTACTTTCCTCCTACAGCAGACAAAAATCATGGAGGTGTCCCATAAATAATGCCATAAATCATCCATCTGCATTGCTTTTGCATGTGAACGCCCTTTTTGAAAAGAGACTTAGGGCCTCCTTCTCAGTCACCCATTTCCACCTATACTGTGTACTTACTTTGTCAGACCAATCAAACATACAAACACAACAAAAACTTCAGTTTTTGTTGGGTTTTTTTGGTTTTGGTTTTGGTTTTTTTGGTGTTTTTTTGTTTTTTTGTTTGTTTGTTTTAGATGGAGTCTCGCCCTGTCGTCCAGGCTGGAGTGCAGTGGCGGGATCTTGGCTCACTGCAAGCTTCGCCTCCCAGGTTCACACCATTCTGCTACCTCAGCCTCCCGAGTGGCTGGGGCTAACAGGCGCCCACCACCACGCCCGGCTAATTTTTTTGTGTTTTTGGTAGAGACAGGGTTTCACCGTGTTAGCCAGGATGGTCTTGATCTCCTGACCTCGCGATCCGCCTGCCTCAGTCTCCCAAAGTGCTGGGATTACAGGCGTGAGCCACTGCGCCTGGCCCGGTTTTGGTTGATAATAGATATGAATTAATTGGAAAGGTCATATTGAAGATAATAGATATTAATTAATTTGGAAAGGTTATATTCAGGCTTACCTGCCATACCCTGGGGGAACTGTACTCTACAGAGTGCAGGAAGAATAGCTAGCCTGTAATCCTAGCTACTCTGGGGGTGCTGAGGCAGGAAGAGCGCTTGAGCCTACGAGTTCAAAGCTACAGTCGGCTAGGATGGTACAACTGTATACCAGCCTGGGTGACAGAGCGAGACTCCATCTCTAGTATATATAAAGGTTGAGGCAGACTGCTTTACTGGCACTGAGGTTGGTGGGATGGGTATAAACAAACTGCGACACATGTTCTCCTATCCCTACTAATTCTAAATCTAGTCTAGGAGCTTAGACCAGCACACTTTCAAACAATCAGAAAAAAATGTTATGATAATGGAAAAAATTCTCAGTTTATGGGTTTGCATGGAGAAGAGCTGTTGGAGTGCAGGGAAAGTTGAGACACTTAAGACTTAATGATTTATTCTGTAGTCTCTATTTCCTATAAAAGAATGACCCTTGATAAAAACCACTGGGAGAAGAGAAGGAACCAGAGCATCTTAGAAACACCATGAAAAATGCTTCCTTAGGCATGATTTTTCTGGTGTCATTGCTACAAGCCCAGCCCAATGGCAGGTTTTCCTGAGGGGTAGATAAAGAATAACCCCATCCTTGCAACCATGCAGCCAGAATAAACTAAAGATGAGCATCGAGGCTCAGACAGACAAGATCCAGTGTTCTTCCCGAGTAGGGAAGCAGTCTGCTTGAGCAGGATGAGAGGACAGAAAGCAGGTAAAGTGTTAGGAGGAACAACAATGAAGCAAACTCCAGGGGCACTGTGGTTTTGAACTATGGCTACAAATTCTGGGATATTCCTTCCTATATTCACTTCCCTTGAAATTGCAGGCCTGTGACCACTTCAACCAACAGATTATGGCAGCAGGGGTGCAGGGTGCCTTCCAAGGCTAGGCCATAGTGTCTGTGCTCAAGCATTTATTCCTGGTGTCCTGAGATGCCACATTGGATGGGCCTCACATGGGCACAGCAGATGAGAGCCCCAGCTGAGCCCAGCCTCCAGCCATTTCAGCCCAGGTGTCAGACATGTGAGTGGAGAGCTTTCCAGACAATTTCAGCCCCCACCATTCTAACCGCCCCCCTCCCAACTATTCTAGTCTTTCCAGCTGAGACCTTAGATATCATGGAGCAAAGAAAACCCATGGAGGCTGCATCCTCTCTGAATTCCCATTTGTCACATTTGTTTAGGGGCCTCAGGCGGTCCCAGTTAACCAGCTTTCTCAGGGTGACTTTTCCCCTTGGGTCTCATTCACAACAAAGATGAGTCTTAGGCAGCGTCTGATGTTCACACAGTTTATGCTGGCAGTGTTCTCACAGCATGAATGGCAGGAACAGGCCAGTGGCACAGGCTAGATACAGTCAAGGGTCCGAGGACCTCCAGACTGAGAGATTCTCTGTATAAAAACCAATTTCAGAGTTTGAGAGATTTTTCCCTATTTCTTATACCTCTGTTCAATCCAAGTCAGTTACCAGGTTATTTCTTTCATAAAGGGAATCTAAGCTGTTCTTGTAAGGGGAAACTGTTTTAAGGTTCATGATAGTTGGATCTGTGCTGAGGTGGTCTTGCCTCCTGGAAATCTCCAGACCAGGCTGCATGACACTGCTAAGTGACACATAGGGTACGCCCTACAAGACATTTGCAAGGGCCTTATGGCTTTCATTAATCTTATAGTCACGATATGTCTCTTATAGTATACTACACATATGTAAATTGTTGTCATTTTAAGTCACTGAGTTTTTTTTCTTTTTTCTTTTTATTATTATTATTATTATTATACTTTAAGTTCTAGGGTTCATGTGCATAACGTGCAGGTTTGTTACATATGTATACTTGTGCCATGTTGCTGTGCTGCACCCATCAACTCATCAGCACCCATCAACTTGTCATTTACATCAGGTATAACTCCCAATGCAATCCCTCCCCCCTCCCCCCTCCCCATGATAGGCCCCGGTGTGTGAAGTTCCCCTTCCTGAGTCCAAGTGATCTCATTGTTCAGTTCCCACCTATGAGTGAGAACGTGCGGTGTTTGGCCTTCTGTTCTTGTGATAGTTTGCTAAGAATGATGGTTTCCAGCTGCATCCATGTCCCTACAAAGGACACAAACTCATCCTTTTTTATGGCTGCATAGTATTCCATGGTGTATATGTGCCACATTTTCTTAATCCAGTCTGTCACTGATGGACATTTGGGTTGATTTCAAGTCTTTGCTATTGTGAATAGTTAAGTCACTGAGTTTTGAGGTAGTTTGTTATGCTTCAATAATAACCAGAACACAGAGTAAAAATAAAAGACAAAATAGAGGAGAAAGAGGCACATTTAATACCAAGACACTGCAGGCAGTAGAGTTAGGCATGACCCCAGGACACAGCCAAAATGTAAAAAGGAAAGTGAATGGTAAGAAACAACATTAGCCTCTAAGGACTAATTATCTATACTGCAAACCAATTTCTGGATGCTAGTAACACATGTAAATTGCTGTCATCACATTAATCATGAAGGTATGAGATTATTCTCCAAGGAAGTACCAACTGGACATTATATATTTTTTCTGTACAACAAAGACAGCTTTTGTTTTTGCCAGACTCAACCTACCCAGACCCTCTTTGGCCTGCAGCATCAGACTCACAAAACCTCCTGGTGAATGCTCTTCAAGACACCTACTTACCAGGAAGCTGGACTTCACCAGCCTTAGGGGCTCTGGGTTCTGTGAGCCCCCGTGTCCCAGAGCGGCTCCACACCTTGAGGATTCAGTCCATTTGATTATGTGTCCAGCAACCCAGCTTGGGACAACTGCCCTCATGTCTTGAACTTCTACATCCCACTGAGAAATTAACACCTATTCACCTGTGTGAGCTGGACCCCACCCCACTTCAACTCCTGGCTGGCATCTTGCATGTACCAGACACACCATCTGACCTGGATGCTTTCCCAAGGTGGGGCCAGAGTCCTCCCATGCCTTTGCATGTCTCTAGAGTGGACAATTGACTACCCAACTTCACATAACTGCCCTGAAGTTCAGTTAGTCCTCCAAGTCCCCATACCAGCTTCCTCTAGCTGCACAGTGACCTGCCTTGCAGCAAAGCCACCAAAGTTGTGACAACTCTTGCAGAAAGTAAAACATCCCAACAACAAAATTTGCCCACCTGGATCCATTGTGAAACCTCTTTTCTTTTAAGCACTTCCTTTGGTGACTCCCCAAACACCACTGAGGGAGGTCCGAAACGTATGCCAGCTCAGTGCTTCCTTGATTTACTTGTGGCAGCCTGCAAAGCAAGCCTGCCTCTATGGAGCTGTTTATCTAAGTGGGGCATTTAAGTTCAGATTGCCAGTTAATACCTGTGGAGCTGAGTCCCAGCTTACTCAGCTCTGGGACTAGCGGAAAGACTTAATAGACCTCAACCTCTCACAGGTTGGCAGTTTAAGCAGAAATTTCCAAATCTGTCAAAGGAACAGCTTTGCTGCTTCAGTTGCTAGAAGGGGAAACTGAGTGGAGAACGTGATGGTCTATTAACGCTTCTGCCAAGAAAACTGGGTTGCGAGGTTAAGGAGCAGTGCCTCAAGGGTCACAGGCATCTGCAGATACCTCCTGTGGTCCAATGATAAGCATCAGAGAAACACCCAACAATGCACTTGTTCTTTCTCCCAGAGAGAGGGGAGGGGGAGGTGGTCTGAGCGGGTGGGAGGAGAACTTCTGAGCCTTGATTGAGCCCCATTGTGAAACTGTCAGGGAAGATTGCACAGCTGGGCTAAGTGTTATATTCAGCAAAACACATGATGGACACTGCTTTTATACCAGGGACACTTCAATCAGCACGGAGCCTTAGACGGCTGAGAAAATTAAAGCCTTTTCAAGCCCTTTCACAACACACCTGATTTCTGTATTAAAGTTGAGGGTGGATGGGCACTATGTTGGGTAATTGCCAGCCCTGGATGTCACCATAGGCGACAGGCTCATTCTGATCTTCTCAGACAATGGGGGAAAGCTAGCTCCCCTGATATTTAGGCAGCCCCATGCACTAGTGATAGCCATGGGCCTCAGAAGAGGCATGCTGGGCCATGATCCCACTAACTTTCAGCCCCAGCTTCACCTTGGATTGAAGGGTAGGATCCAGAGGTTTCTGACCCCAAGTCAAGGACTGAGCTGTCAGGAAAGCCACCTTATTTGGCAGCAGAATTCTCCTCAGACAGCAAGCAGCAAGTACCAAGCAGTGAGGAGGGAGACGTGAGTCTGGTGTTCTGTAGGAAACAGCCAGGGTGGCCCATCATCAAATCCACGGGATGTAGGTGATCTGCATTCTGATCAGGCTGATGGTTCTTTTAAGGGAAACTGAAGATGTTCTCAGCAGTTAGCAGGGAGGGCCAGGTGTCATGGCAGTGGCCTGTCTCAGCAGTGCAAGCAGAGTGTTGAAAAGACCTGGACATCTAGTCTCCTCTGTGCGAGGCTCAGCGCTACGTGGATTACACACGTTAGGTAACTCAATTCCTTGGAATCCTCATAGCAACCTAATTGACATAAAAAAAGGAAAAAAAAAACAAACACTGAGGTTCTGAGAAATTTAGTGACATGCTCAAAGTCGCAGTTACTTACAGAGATGAAATTCAAACCTGCCTCTCTAAAACTCCTCAGTGGTGTTTGGTTCACAGGAAACCAAAGGAAGATGGTGATGCTCAGATCTTGCCTGGGCTCAGGACAGCAATGCTGTTCTTCCAGGCAGATGGACCTAAGTGAGGCAGCAGGGAGCCAGACAGGAAAAAATCTGTCCTGCTAGAGATTAGCTGCGAGGGAGGTGGGGCAAAGCTCCTGCAGGTCCCCTGTGGCCCATGTCATTCTGGTGAAACAGATATCAAAGTGGGGAGAACAAGTGTCTTCAGCTTCTCCATCACCTTCTATAATGTCTTCTGAAATATAAGGCAATGCAAGATGGGTCCCTCCTTGGCTCAGAGGCCCCCTCCCAGTGAGCCCTCTGAACACAGTATATGAAGCTAGCTGAAGCCAGGAGACAGAGACTGTCCACTTCATGCTTTGAAAAACTCAAGTATTCATGGAAATTCCTTAGAGGCATGGTCTCAACTCTCACCTTTGGCTCTGCATGCTCCAGATATTGATATTGATCAATATCAAAGACAAGAAGTGATAACCCAACTCATTAATGGTCTCCTCAGAGATGAGACTAGTTAGTTCTTCCATTTCTTTGAAGTTATCCTATCTCATCATCTCTTTGAGCAGATATCTTTCAGAGCCCTAGAAGGAACACAGGATCAGACTGAGGCCATGTATTTGAGCCCAATGCCTGTGACAGCTGCGGGGTTCCTATCCTTGCACTTCGAATCTTAGCCTCCACAGAGCCTAGGTTGGGAGAGGCTGTCGTTACTCAGCATCCATTGTGAAAGGTTGGCAGCAGCTGGAGCTAGCAGATCAAGTCTTCAATCCCAGATCCTGCAGGAGCACAGTCGGATCCCTGCTGACACCATAGCTGAGGTCAGCCCAAAGCTTCTCCAGCTCATTTCCACCTTTGAGGATTTGCAGTTGCTATTCCCTCCCCCAGACCATTTTCTCCAGACTCTGGCTCAGCTGACACCTTCCTTTTATTCAGATGATAACTCAAATGTCACCTCTTTAGGGAAAGCTTATCCGACAACCTGAATTCTTTTTCTTATTAGCACTTAACACTACTCAGGTTATCCTGTTCACATGTTTGTGTGCACGTGCCTGTGTGTCCCCCTCACTAGAACATAGATTCTATGAAATTGAAGACCTCATTCCTCTCATTCATGGCTGCCTCACTGGGAGCAACAACAATGTCTGCACAAATAGCCAATGCTCAATAATACATGAAAATGCATTCAGAGGAGTCTCAAATGCCACTGACAGTGTAGAATTTATGCTTCTGCCATTGGTCATAGGAGTGGAGATGAGGGCTAGCTCAGTAGAAGTTTCAGTGGCTCACTTTCAGTGTGAGCACAAAGGCATATGCAGCAGAAAGCAAGGTTCATGCACAGTGACAGGCACAGCAGAGAGGCTCTTGGTATCAGCAGATAAGCCTGGGACCAAGGGTTGGAAATAAATAAGGTCAGAATAGTGAAGCTCTTACCATAAGGCCCACATGTGAAAAAACACTAAATTTCTGATGCAGATGAAGGTGGCTGTCTTAGTCAACCTGGACTGTCATAACAAAATACCATGGAGTAGATGGCTTAAACCACAAATATTTATTTCTCACAGTTCTGGAGGCTGGAAGGTCAAGATCAGAGTGTCAGCATGGTCAGGTTCTGATGAGAGCTCTCTTCCTGGCTTACAGATGGCCACCTTCTCACTGTGCTCACATGGCCTTTCTTCCATACTGTGCATGGGGAGGGAGAGAGAGAGAGAGAGAGAGAGAGAGAAAGAAGTCTGGTATCTCTTCTTCTAATAAGGCCACTAATCCTATTGGATTAGGCCCCTATCCTATAACCTCATTTAACTTTAATTACTTCCATAAAAGCCCTATCTCCAAATACAGTCACACTGGGGTTTAGGGTTTTTTTTCTTTGTTTATTTTGCTTTGTTTTTGTTTTTGTTTTTTGTTTTTTTGTGTGTGTGTTTTTGAGATGGAGTTTTGTTCTTGTTGCCCAGACTGGAGTGCAATGGCATGATCTCAGCTCACTGCAACCTCTGCCTCCTAGGTTCAAGAGATTCTCCTGCCTCAGTCTCTCAAGTAACTGGGATTATAGGCACGTGCCACCATGCCCGGCTAATTTTTTGTATTTTTAGTACAGACGGGGTTTCCCCATGTTGGCCAGGTTGGTCTTGAACTCCTGATCTCAGGTGATCTACCGCCTCCACCTCCCAGTCTCTCAAGTAGCTGGGATTACAGGCGTGAGCCACTGCGCCCAGCCAGGGGGTTAGGGTTTTAACTTACAGATGTTGAGGGGACTCAACTCAGTTCCTAGCAGTGGTTACAGCTACCTGGGGCCCCTGGCATATGCTGCTCCAGCACCAGCCTCCCAGCTGGACTGACCATGGCACTAAGGAAGGGTAATAGCTAATCCCCCAGGAGGCAGCTGTCTCCACAGCATGTGCTGGTGATGCTGAGACAGAGACAATACCACAATCCCAGATGGACACCCCCGGCCTCCTGGGATGGACTGACAGGCCAAAGCCTACTGGAGCTGACCATCATCTGTCCAGCATCAGGGTCCACCTTCCACTTGCAAAGTGGCCTTCACTGAGGGCAGGGATCATGATAAAGACGCCAGGTGACAGCACCATTAGAAGTGCTGGATGGACCCTAGCAAGGCTTCACTCAGAATGTCAAGTTGCTGGCACTGCTTACGAGAGAAGCAGGGTGAGAGGGCCATGAACCATGGGCAGTGGCAGAAGTCAAAGAAAGCCTTGGCCTCTCCAGTCACATTCACAGATGACAGGTAGGTAAAGGTGGTAACAGAGAAGACTTCCAGCCCCTTCAAAAGAGCCCCGCAGGAGTGGCACCTCCTCAGGCATTTTCTAACAGGAGAAGTGGAGTGATGAGGGCAGGAGAAGCAGTGCCCCTAGAGGGCAGCTCCAGCCTGCATGCTTCTGCCCACGCCGGGTCCTTGGTGCCACTGCTGGAACGTGCAGGGCTACCAGTGCCAGACACTGGGCTGAGCCAAACGGGCCCCCTCCCTTGCATCTGAAGACCCTTCAGCTGCCCACGGTAGGAGCCATGGAGGCCAGAGAGAAAGGAAAGGACACAGCATAGTTAAATTTTCCTGTGGGCAAAGGGCTCCATAGAAAAGCTGAGGAAACCAGAGGATGGCATCATCAACATGATTACCCTTCTACTCCTCATCATCTTCTTGACCTAACAGTCAAGAGTAGGGACTCTTAATTGTGTGAGCTGGAGTGTCTGCTCGGACACTCTAGCTGTATCTAACCGTATGACCCGTAGCGTGGACACTACTCTGCTTCTGTTTCGCCATCTATAAGATGGAGCTAATAATAGAACTTAATTCATACGCTTGTTGTAAGGGTTAAATGAGTTAAGGTAAAGCCTGGCAGGAGCAGTCAGTGAGTGCTTGTTATTATTGCAGTTCTTACCACGGACAAAGCTATCATGTATTTAGGGCATATTGTGTATTAGGCACAATACTGAGGACTGTGCAACAAGTATCTTAATTTTTCTGTCTCTATATAGAAGTCTACATAGATATTTCTATCTGTATATAGAGTGAGATCTATAAAGGTGTACGTGTGTGTGTGTGTCTGTGTGTGTGTGTAAATGGCACTTAGAGATATTAAGGTTTCCCAAAGTCACTGAAATACCACAGTAGGGCTTCAAGCCCACATCTCTCTGACTCTCAAGCAGAAATTCTTCAGCACAGTGTAGAAGAACCTGTTACTCTCTTTGTGGCTTAGACAGTAGTCAGTGTTCCAGAACAGGGGTTGGGCTTGTCCCCTACTCATGGTCTCTAGCGCTCAGATGTGCAAGGACATGTGGCTTCGGCAGGAATGGGAGGGTCCAGCCACTGCAGAGCTTTGTTCTCCTTTAGAGGCCAGCCCATGTAGAAATAACAGGTATCATGCAGCCATGCTGATGCATACTGAAGCCACGCTCTGGGGAGAAAATTCCTGCAGGCCTTGGCACATCACAGTCACAGAGGAGCAATGTGGCTAGCAAACATTCAAGACCTCTCCTTTGTCCTTGAACTTCCAGTATCTGCAACTCTCCTGTATGAGGGACTCTGCTCTTACCCTTGTATTGTAAGTACCTAGAATGTAATTGGAAATTCAGGAAGCTAGGACAGGAGCGATAACCTGGGGAGGACAGAGGCTAGGAGGCTGTTGAGTCAGAGCAGGCTTAGTGCTTTCACAAATAACCCCCCACCCACCCCCACTGCCAGCCTCAGTGGCTTAATACAGCAAAGGTTTTTTCTTGCTCACATCACACGGAATCAGCAGAAAGAGGGGATGAGGAAGAGTTGTTCTGCTCCATGCAGTCCTCCAGGGGCCCAGGCACCCTGCATTTAGTTGCTCCTCTATCTCCCAGATGCCTTGAAGTCCTGGAGGCTTTGGAACTCTATGCTGGATCTTCTGCATCTGGCTGGCCAACAAGGCAAGAATGAGCCACCGTGGAATGCACAGAGGAGGTATTCAGGTGCCAGGCCTGGAAATGACACACATTACTGCCATCCACCTTCCACTTGCCAAAACGCTCACAGACCTGCAAGGACAGAAATGTAATTAAGCTGTGTGTCCTAGGGGTGTGGGGGAATGGAAATTGATAAAATGCTAAGATTCTCTGCTACCCATTTCTTCGAGTATTTGCTGGGCATGTGTAACTTAAAACATGGCAGGGTTTAATTTCTCCAACCTGGATTTCCCTTGGCACAGTCCAAATTTCCCACCACCTTGGAGTTCTGACACAAACAGAAACAAAAGGAGGCAAATCTTTCAATGTTCTGTTCGGTCCCTCTGGATCTTGTCGAGTTCAGAAATACAAACTCCTTGGGGGAGCCTCTGTTATTTTGAGAATGGCCCAGCTGTGCATTTCAATTATACAGCAAAGGAATTTGGATGTGGGTGCAGCCACACCAAGAAACTCTGCAAAGTAGGGTTCACCTAGAGGACATTGCTGCCACTTACGTACCCTGCCCTCTCCATACTTGCCTCTGGAGGTCCCAGAACAAATCTTACCCAGGTAAGTGTGAACTCTCTATGGAGCCAGCTCCCTCACATGAGGGTTCTGGAGCCCACAGGAGATGGGCAATCTCCAAAGTACTGCCTCTCCTGTGGCAAGTGCAGGAGCCAGAAGGACTGCAGTGCATCTGCCATTTATCCTGTGATTCTGCAACTATTTGTTGAACAACAGTTGTGTGCCAGATATATGAATAGGCAGCAGGATCTAAACAAGTAAATAAGCAACAACAACAACAAAACAATTAGAAGAAAGCTTTTGCCTAAGTATAATTTATGCTTGAGGGGGAACGGTGTAACCAGAAAATAAGAAAATACAATTTAATGTGGTATCTGCTGAGATAGGGGAGGTAGAATATGCTTCCAGAGCTCAGAAGGGGCATCTGAGCCAGGTTTCGGGAACCGGGGAAGGCTTTGCAGCTTGAACCATGCCTCAGCAGAGACCTGTAGCATGAGATGGTGCTACTTACCCCGATAAAGAGGGCTAGAGATGTCTGATGAGAAAATGAGAAGAGTATGAGAGCAACAGCCTAAAGAGAGAAACACCAAGTCATTCAGAGAGGCTGGAGAATGGAGTTTGAAAGGAAAAAGGAGCAAAATAAGCCTGGCAAAGAAGTATTCAATCCTGTAGTGTCTTCTTAAGGCATTTGGACATTATCCAAAGGGGAAGTGAGCAGGTCCTGAAGAATTTAAAGGACAGATTGGTGTAGAAAATTCACTCTCTGGCTGACATTTGACAGGTCAAGGTCAGGGTGTGAGGCTGCAGTTGAGCAAAACAATGAGAATACAGGCCCAGAGGAAGATGCAATAGGTATTTGGTCAGGGGGCGGTCCCTCCATGCCCGAAGTCCACATTCCAGCAGGCCTACTCATAAGGCCCCCCCGCCAGGCTGCTACAGCAACAGCAACAGCAGTGGCAGGGTAGATTGGGGCTGGGGCTCTGGCCTCATGTGCCCAGAGACCATGCACTTCTACAGCTGGCATATCTGGTGCAACTAGGAGCTCCACCTGTGTGAGTGTGTCTCAGGAGGCCAGGGTGCTCTCCTCCCTGGGTGACCCTGCAGGCAGCAGCACTTCCCTTGGGAGACATGGCCACATTCTGAGCATCAATCAGCCTCAGTATTTCATCTTGCAAGACTGCCCAAGCCTCCCTGTAGGGGCTCTTGCCAGCCTTGCATACCGTAACCACTGCCAGATTAGCACAGTCTTGTGGGTGCAGGGTGAGGAAAGGGATAACGTGGTGTAGGGCAGACATGTGGCCCCTGCCCAGTGAGCTTTGGGATGAGATGCTGGTGAAAGCAGGCAGAGCTGCAGACAGCAACCTGCCAGGAGAGGAGTGGCAAAGACCTGGGGCCTCTGTAGCAGCATTTCATACTCTCCCCTGGGCTTCCTACCCTTAGACTCACGAATGGGTCAGAGGTGCTCCAAAGGGACTTCAGGTAGACTTTGGCAATGTCCTTTAGCAGATGGCGTAGGCAGCAGCCAAGGGCCCATTCAGCTGCTCCACCAGGTGGGTCTGCTTCTTGGAAGGTCACTTACCATTCAGGTGAGTTAGCCCAGCATAGGGATTTGGAGATGGAGTCTTTGAATCTCAAGGCCCGCTGGCATTTCTTTGGCTCTATCTTGCTGTTGCCTTTGATTCCAGTTTGTCTCTTTCCCCTCAGGGGAGACATTCCTAATGTTCTTTTTCTTCCTCCTCAGCCAACTCCTATCAAATGAGTTCCTCTACCCTCCCTGAAGGCTTCCTGTTGCGGGGCAGTTCAGGTGACGAAGCTTCTCTTGGTGGGTGGCCCTTTCCTCAGGGGAGGCTGCAGACTCCTGTCCTGATCCTGTCCTTTCCTCTGGCACAAGACTTACCCTAGTTAATCACTTCTCATTCACAAATGAAATGATAATGATTAAATTATGAAATGTTTTCATTGTATCAAATTTCTCATTTTCTAAACATATTATAATTGAATTTTTATTTCTTTTTCCTTCCATAGTCATTTCTGAAAATTATTTCTTATTCCATTTTACAGGTTTTTAGAATTTTTTCATTCTATCATATCCCAGTCAGAAAATGTGGCTTGTGCCATTTGTACTCTTTGGAACATAATGAGATATTCTTTGCAGCATACAATATCATCATCGGCTTTTGAATCCTTGATTTATCTATGAGTCAGGTGAAATACATCTTAGAACAGTTTCCAGGAAGCATAAGAAAGCGGCATACTTTCTACACCATTGCGTTTCCCTAAGTGTTTTTGTTTGTTTGTTTGCTTGTTTTTATGGCTTCACACATCAATGACAATTTAGCCGAATACAGAATTCTAGGGTCATGACCTTGTTCATTTAAGCTTCTGAAGATGATGGTTCTGTGTTGGAGCAAAATCTAAGGCAAAGGGATGTTGCTTGCTTTGTAAGTACCCTGTTCTTTTGTTGAGATGCACGCGGGATAATTTTTTTAACTCCTCTAAATCATGCCATAATTTCTTCAACCTAGGGCTCCCGGCAGCTCTGGGAGCACCCGAGCACCTCAGAGGAAGTGAGACCCCAAGTGGAGGGATGAGGGCGGTGCCGCTGCAAGCTCTGGCTTCTGGTAAGTTCCCCAAAGCAACAAGCTTTCCGCAATAATTTCCCAAGCTGCACCAAATGTTATCAACAAGCACAATAACTCAGCCGTGTGCTCTGCGCTCTCATTTCCCTTCCATGAGCAGAGGCTTATTATAAATCAGTAGGATTTCTACAGCAAGGGCAAAAGTTACATGTGTGGGATTGAGGAAATAATAAGTTGAACCTTGAAAAGAATTTTCTAGCCATGTGATATTTTCTCCTCCAGGCTCTGTGTCTCAATGACAGAGTGTTCTCATCCATGCTCAACTTTCTTTGAGGGTTGTCTCTGTCCTTGCCTGAATCTAGAAGATTTGGAGCCCTGTAACAAACTGCTTAATGCCTTAAGCCACTCCCCCCACCCCAAATAAGTCTACTAAAAGGCCACATGACTATACTCCAGAACCTAGACTTCTTCCTATACTCCAGGAAGAAGATCAGAAGAGGAGAAGATGGCACAGAGGTTGGTGGAGGGCTCAGAGAATCCCTAAACAGGTTCAGTGGTTGAAGAGCAAGCAGACTTGCTCAGTTTCCAGAAGGAGCCCCACAGGACAGCCTTACGGGGAAATGGGCTATGCATTGCCCAGCTCCAGTGGTGCCCTTCCCACCCATGTTTCCAGGAATCCTCTGCAGTGCACACCTTGAGAACATGAACGGCAGCCCTGCCTAGAGGAAGCCCCCAAGCCCAGGCTGGTGAGTTAAGAGCAGATCCAGGCCGGGCACGGTGGCTCATGGCTGTAATCCCAGCACTCTGGGATGCCAAGGCAGGTGGATCACCTGAAGTCAGGAGTTCAGGACCAGCCTGACCAACATGGTGAAACTCTGTCCCTACTAAAAATACAAAAAAATTAGCCGGGAGTGGTGGCAGGCACCTGTAATCCCAGCTTCTCAGGAGGCTGAGGCAGGAGAATCACTTGAACCCAGGAGTCAGAGGTTGCAGTGAGCTGAGATCAAGCCACTGCACTCCAGCCTGGGCAACAGTACAAGACTTCATCAAAAAAAAAAAAAAAAAAAACCTGACCTAAAATTGCTACATGGAGTGTCTAGGCTGATAAAGCTGAAACTCTCAGTTAATATTTACTGTGGACTTAATGTTTATGTCCTCCCAAAGTCTATATGTTGAAACCTAATTCCCAATGTGATAGCATATGCAAGTGGAACCCTTGAGAGATAATTAGGTCATTATGCTGGAGCCCAGATAATGGGACTGGTTTCCTTATAAAGGGGTGAATGGCCTGGAGGTCTGTTTCCACCCTGTGAGGACACGGCCACCATGAAAAGACGGCCATCCAGGAACTGTGAAGCAAGCCCTCACCAGACACAGAATCTTCCAGCACTTTGATCTTGGACTTTCCAGTCTCCACTGTGAGACATAAATAGTCTTTATTTAAGTCTATGGTATTTTTGTTACAGCAGACCAAACTGACTAAGTCAATGTCTCAACATATTATACTGCAACACAATTGTTACCAGAAAGCACTGCTCTAACCTAGCAGTACAGGAAAGAGAATGATCCTAAAATGTATCTACTCCTAAGTGTTTCCAGAAACAATGGGCCTAAAAGACATTCACCAGATAAATGATTTAGCTATCAAATAAGTTTCTGTTGAGAATCCTATCCTAGAATCACAGTGCATGTTATTATTTTAAAAGCTCTGAGAAGGCCTGCAATAAGAATACCACTGAACTGGGCCAGGCGCTGTGGCTCACGCCTGTAATCCCAGCACTTTGGGAGGCCGAGGCAGGCGAATCACGAGGTCAGGAGATCAAGACCATCCTGGCTAACACGAAGAAACCCCGTCTCTACTAAAAAAAAAAAAAAATTAACTGGGCCTGGTGGCAGGCACCAATAGTCCCAGCTACTCAGGAGGCTGAGGCAGGAGAATGGCATGAACCCGGGAGGTGGAGCTTGCAGTGAGCCGAGATTACACCACTGCACTCCAGCCTAGGCAACAGAGCGAGACTGCATCTCAAAAAAAAAAAAAGAAAGAATACCACTGAATTTTATTTAGCACAGTGATTCCCAGATTATTTGGCCCCAGAGAACTCTTTTCGATTAATACTCATTATTAATACTCAATATGGAACACACTTGGGGAAACACTGCTCTAAGAAAACCTTCCAGGCCAGGTGTGGTAGCTCGTGTCTGTAATCCCAGCACTTTGGGAGGGCAAAGCAGGCAGATCACTTGAGCCCCGGAGTTCAAGACCAGCCCAGCCTGGCAGCAAAGGGGGTCATTTTCTCTGCAAAAAAAAAAAAAAAAAAAAATTGGCTGGGTGTGGTGGCGCATGCTTGTAGTCCCAGCTACTTGGGAGGGTGAAGTGACAAGATCAGCTGAGCCCAGAGACGTTGAGGCTACAGTGAGCCATGATCTTACCACTGAACTCCAGCCTGGGCAACAGAGTAAGGCTTTGTCTCAAACAAAAACAAAAACAAAAAATTAAAAAACTTTCCAGATCAAAAGATTTACATGCTGCCTTCTGCTCTCAGTAAGATCTCAGCAGGAAATTAATAAAAAAGAAAGCTAAGTGTAACCTATTTATTGAATGAACTGGACTTAGCATGGTGCAAGAAGAAAACAAATATTTCCCTTTTCATCTGATCTCTTCTATACTTGCTCAGCCAAACAATACCTCTCTGTCCCTGAATAAAATCCCAGGGAGATGCCAGCACTTTCTCAGCCAGTCTCAGGAATTAACAAGCATCCTCATGTTCAGGAGCAAAAAAAGGCCACTCCATTTGAATGCCGAAACTGAAATCTGTCATCCAATTTAAAACTTTTCTCCCCAGACCACTGTATTAGAGACCAGAGAGAAAATCCACGGTGCGAAAGTCTTTGGAAGGTTTGAGGTTTTTGTTTGTTTGTTTTGCCTTCTACTTAACTGTTCTCACAGGCTTTTTGTTTCCTCCTCCCATGGACCACGTTGCCACTGGTTCTTCTGATGGTGGGAAAGAGAGAAGAGCAATGAGAGAAGCGAAGAAAGTCAAAGTGTCTTTTACGCCTGGTTACCAGGCCTGGTGCTATCTCTGGTCTTTTCTGGATTTTTTAATTCCCTTAGTCATGGCAAACACCCTATTATTGGCTCCTTTGTCCTGTGGGGGCATTTTAGGAGATTCTTCAAAGACCCTCAATGCCAGAGGTGAGATCTCCCATCTGCAGATTGCTGGCACGGATGTTGCCTCTTCGAACTCACCAATAGAATGATGCCTTAAGCTCCTGGCACGGGTAATCCACAAGGGAGGGGTCACCTCACCCCTCAAGGCCAGCATTTTGGGTGAAGAACCTTTCAAGATATCCAAAATCTGTCTCATTTCCCAGGGCACTACATCTGCAGCTCATTCCCACTCCTATATCCTTGCACAGCCATCTGGGACAACCGCAGAAAGCTTCCCACGTGTAAGCTTTTCCCAATTGTAAGTTAGGTTTCAGCCTCTACAGTCTCCAACATCCAGTGTCGTCTCTGTAATTGTTTGAAGCTCCTCCTCTCTTGACTTGGTAATGGAGAAAACTCCTTTTTGGGAGTGGGCAGTGCCCACCTCATTGGCACCTCTGTGGGGTTTGAGCCCCTAGGAAATAGACCCTGAATTAAAGATTTTCAATAAGGATATTTATTGGGGAATGACTCATATAAGGAAGTAAAGGAGAAACACAGAGGGAAATCCCCATAACTTTGGTCTAGGCAAAGATTTTTTTGGATATGAACCCAAAAGCGCAGGTAACAAACCAAAAATAGTCAAACGGGATTGCGTAAAATGAAAAGACTTCTGCACAGCAAAAGAAACAACCAACAGAGTGAACAGACAATCCACAGAACAGAGGCAATATTTGTAAATCACACATCTGATAAGGGGTTAATATCCAAAATACATAAGGAACTCAAACAACTCAGTAGCAAGAAAACAAAAAACCCAATTTAAAAATTGGCAAAGAACCTGAGAAGACATTTCTATACAAATGGCCAAGTATATTTTTTAAATATTCAACATCACTAATCATCAAGGAAATGCAAAATAAAACCACAATGAGATATTACTTCACACCTGTTAGAACAGTTATTATCAAAAAGACAGGAGATAACAAATGTTGAAGAGGATGTGGGAAAAAGGGAATATTGGCACATGGTTGGTGGGAATGTAAATTAATGCAGCCATTATGAAAAAACAATACATAATTCCCTGAAAATATTAAAAATAGAGCTACGATATGACCCAGGAATTCCACGTTTGGGTATATAATCAAAGGAAATGAAATTGGTTTGTAGAAAAGATACTGCATTCCCATGTTCACTGCAGCATTATTCACAATAGCCAAGACATAGAATCAACCTAAGTGTCCATCAATGGATAAATGGGTAAAGAAAATGTGATATTATACACAACAGATTACAATTTAGCCTTAAAAAAGAAGGAAATCTTGTCATCTGCAACAACATGGGTAAACCTGGAGGACAGTATTCTAAGTGAAATAAGCCAGCCACAGAAAGACAAATACTGCATGAGCTCACTTACATTTGGATTCTAAAACAGGAGGGGAAGAATGGGGAGATGTTGGTCAAAGGATACAAAATTTCAGTTAGACAGGAAGTATAAGTTCAGAAGATCTTTTGTACAACACAGTGATTATAGTTAATAACAGTGTACTAAATATTTTGTAGAGATGGGTCTCACTATGTTGCCTAAGCTGGTCTCAAACTTCTAGGCTCAAATGATCCTTCTGCCTCAGCCTCTCAAAGTGCTGGGATTATAGATGTATGCCATGATACCTGGCCACAACGTATTGTATACATGCAAATTGTGGAGTAGAATTTAAATGTTTCCACTACAAAGAAAGATAAGTGTGTAAGATGATGCATATGTTGATTTGCTTGATTTAGTCATTCCACAGTGTATACATACATCATATCAACATGTTGCACATTATAAATATGCCCAATTTTAAAAAGTGAATTAAATTTTAGAAAAAGAAGTGAAAGAGCAGGATCGGGCAAAGGGAGTCATATTTCTGTGCAGTTGTATCATCTCTCAGCTGATCTCCCAAGGAGCTCTCAAACTGGATTTTTCCTACACAAAGGCCACAGAAACAGGTCTCTGTACACCTGCATCCACCAGCCGTGGCTGCAGGCTGTCCCCATGGAGGAGACGTAAACTTGAACAAGGAAGCTCCCTCCATCCAAAGGAGTCACCAGAGAAGGATGCTGCTGTGAAGGAAGCTGGGGGACTGAGTGCCTTGGTCCTGAAGGGGGCCTGAGTGGCGCACCCCAACACAGCAGCCACAGTATCTCCCACTGCATGTCAAAAATGGGGAAGGCCCATTTAACATCCTCCTCCAAAAACAGGCACTTTTTGTATTGCGCTGATTTGTGTTGTAGTTCGCCTCTTGTGAAGCAGAACATCAGGTACTCGTTAAGCTTATCAGTTAACAGCAGCGCAATCCCCAGGGAGGATGCTAATGTGTACCTGTTCTTTCCTGATCTTCTCTTCATTGTCTGTGTCCTGTTTTGAGCAGCTCACATCACCCCTCTAGTCTCAGTTTCCTTGACTATAAAACAGGATGAGAAAAACTATGCTTCCTGCCTCTCTTTATCTGTGGTGGGATATGCATGAGATGTCTGATACCCTCAAAGCAAGGGCTTTGGAATCTGCTACAGAGATCAAACCTTCTTCAAAGTACTAACATGAAATTGGTAGGCGTGCTGAGTTTTTTCTGGACAAGCCCCATTAAGATTTGGTGATCAGGCATCCTAAAAAATAGCACTGATGAAAGAACTTTTTCGGAGACAGTCTTCATTCCTGCTTGGGTCAGGGGGGAATAGGGGTTGCGTGGGTACCACCTTGAGGGCTAAGGGCTGAACATTGAAGGCTGCATCTCAGGGAAGCAGGCATCAGTTGGGGCAGGGATGGTAACCAGCCCATCAAAAAGACTCTGTCACAGAAGAGCCAGCATGATGGCTTAGCTTCAACTCTGCCATTCATGAAGATGTGAGACTTTGTAAGACACTCCTGTACTGGAATCTATTCCATATCTGTGAAGTGAAAGCATGATCCCAGGCCATGTTTTCAAACTCTTTTAATAACACAACTCTGTTTCAACTGGAAATTTTTTTCAAACCCTAGTATATCTAGTAGTCCCCCTTTATCTTTGGGGGGTGGATGAGTGGATTCCAAGACTTCCAGTGGATGCCTGAAGCTGCAGATAATATCAAACCCTACATTTTTTCCTGTACATACTTATGATTGCATTTACTTTACTAATTAGGCACAGATAGAGAGTAGCAACAATAACCAATAATAAAATAGAACCATTATAACTATACACTGTAATAGAAGTTATATGAATGTGTACTCTCTCTCTCTCTGTCAATATTTTATTGTACTATACCCTGAGTAACTGAAACTGTGGAAACCAAAACCATGGATAAGGAGAAACTAGTGTATATGGAGGCATTACAGAGGTTCCTCATGATGTTTAATTGTAGGCTAATAATGCAAAATTTTATCCAAATTCTGTAAAAGTTGCTTGAAGCACATTAAGGCAATCATGCATTCAAAAAATAGTTTCCACATGTCTTCCATGTGCCAGGCACAGTAATAGACAGGGTATTCAATAATGTGCCACAGGCTGGATACCCAGCATAGTTCCTGACCTCCTAGAATGTATAGCCAGTTGGGTGAACCAGACAGGACATAGGCAATTACAATGCAGTATGATAAGCACTCCAACAGGAGGATTTTACAGACTATTGCAGAGGATTTGAAACCAGCATTGGCAACGTGGAGGAGTCGTGGCTGAGGTTTCAGAAACACGATCTAAAGGATGTGTTAGAGTTAACTGACTATTGAAGAGAGGAGACCCTTCCGGGAAGAAAGCCTTCCATGTACAGAAGGCCAGAACTGAAAGACAGTGATGCATTTGAAGAGCTGAATAAAGATCAGTGGGAAATGAAAGAGGAAATCAGTGAGAGTTGGAGATGGGGCCTTGGAATTAAGCACTTTGTACACCGGAAAAGGTCAGTTGTGCAATACCAAGAAAGCTGGACTTCATCGTAAGTGCCATGAGAAGCCACTGATGGATTTAAGCAATGTTTAAGAATCACTAGTCTAGGTGACCTCCCAGGGTGCTCTCATCACTAATGCTTGCAATAACAGACTTCATTAATCCCAACCAATAAATTCTTCCACATTAATTGAGCCATTCAGCAAATATTTGCTAAATGTAATTTAAATGTGATTATTTAAATCACAAAGACTTAGTAACACACCTTTTGGGGAAGAAGATATAAAGGTAAACCTATTTCTGGCAGAAAACCCAATTTATATTTCTCAAAGAGCAGCATCACATCTCCAGTAGGAGAGAAAAGGAGGGAGGAAGATTAAGATGGGTACAGTTAAGAAAAATGACACTGGTGCCTAAAACTAAGCAGGTGAAGACTGGGATACTGTGAGTCTAAGAAACAAAAGACAGCAGAAGAGCAAGAGAACTGCAAAACACTCAACAGGAAGATTGATTGGGAAGCTGAAGGCAGGGCAGTTAAGAAGGTGAGCACCTCCGACCCAGCCCCTAAGGACTGGACCAGTGAATGAGGGCTCTAAGAGAAACTGGGCAGCATCTCCGGTAGGAATTAAACCTCCAAGAGACAGTAAAAATCTTTCATTCCAAAGATGAGCCACTAGCACCTCAACTTTGGTCGACTATTACATTGTTTGTTTCAAAAAAAAAAAAACCACCTACTTCTCAGCTTTTACAGCCTTGCAGAATAACCTCACATGCCAATTTGGGCTTGACCGTGTCACTCACTTTGGCTAATGGAACATTAGCGGGCTTGATGCAGAGGCTTCAACTCTTGGAATGCCCTCTCTCAAAACCAACTTGCCCCGCTGTAAGGAAATTCAGGCAACCCTGTTGGAGAAAAAGGCCACGTGGAGAGGCTCTGAAGGATGATACTGTGTGGAGAAAGAAGTGACAGGAAAGGGAAACTTGGTGCCCCAGTTGAGCTCCCGGCTGAATGCAGGTGCCCGAAGGAGCCCAGTCAAGGTGACATAGAGCAGAAACAGCCCAAGCAGCCTCAGAATCATGAGTCATAATAAATTGTTGTCATTTTAAGCTGCTAAATTTTGCAGTAGTTTGTCATGTGGCAAAACTACAAGAAAGAAATGGAAAATAAGGGGCATGTGGGGTTGAAACCAGAAGATTATACCTACAAGTTTCAGAAATAGCATTTAGAGAGAATTGGTGAGGGAAGTGGGAACTGTGAAGTAACCAAAGAAATCAAAAGAAAAATTCTCGTAATTTAAGAAAGATTATATTCATATTCAAGTTGCTCACCAAAGACTAAACAGTTTGGAAAAAAAAAAAAAAAGACACACCTAGAACACAAAGGTCATATTTCAGACATTTAACTATAGATATATATATATGTGTGTATATATACACACATATATGTGTGTGTGTATATATATAAATTCCTCAAAAAATTCCACAAATTTTTTCAAACTCACCCAGAGTAGAATGAAAATTAGACTGGTATTAGATTTCTCATTGGAAGTATTTTATACCAAAAAGAAAATAGTGATAAACAGGAATAAACAGGCAAATCTTCAAAATTCTGAGGAAAGTTTTTGAACCCAAAATTCTATATGCAGCCAAACTAATATTCAAGAAGGAAGTAAAACATAGGTATATCTGGACAGGGAAGGACCCATAAATGTTATCTCCTCACAGAATATCTCTGAAAGAATTGAGTATATACTAGAAAAATGAAGACAAATTTTAAAAATTATGTGAAATATAAGAAATAAATTAAAATGAATCACTAAAACTTGTAGTTAAGTATAAATTGATCCAAAATGTGGGGGGTGGGAAAGGAGTTAACAAATAACTGTATGAAACTGAAATCCTGGGTAATCTCAAATGAAATAGGAGGCTAGGAAGAGAAGGAAGAAAAATGTAATGTTAGGGAGGGATTGTCGGGGAGTTAAAGACTGAAGGACGCAGCTCCAAAATGGCGAAAATGAGGCAAAGAATACTTGATCAAGTCAGGGGGATTAAAAGGGATCAGGAGAAAGAACGACAAACAGAAAAAACAAGGTGGCAGAATGAGTTTAAACTTTGGAAATCATAATACAGTTTTTTGACTGGCTGTATTTCCCCCATGAACTCATTGGTTGGGTTGAAAAAAATCATCCAGCTATATATGTTGCTAATGTGACACACTGAAAAGAAAAAGAGACAGGATGTTACAAACAAAGACACAGAAGATGTACTATTAAGCAAATGCTAATGAGTTTGTCCATCTGGGAATTGTGTTCGATGATACAGCAGGAAGTGGCACTGGAATGTCAATTTGGGCCAGCATTTTGATTTCATCATAGCCGTTGTCAAAATGCTTGGGTATATTGACCAAAAAAATTAATATACATAGCATCAAAATTGAGGAGACACACATGCTATTTTGCTCAATTTGAAATATCCTGAGGAAGCGAACTACCCCAAGAAGCCAGAACCTCCATGTGGCCGGCCATGTCTTCTAACTTCTCCTGTTAAAGAAGGAAAAAGGGGAAGGGGTGGTGCTGGGAAACCACTACACATCCACTGCATCTATGAACTCTACCGTTTGGAGCTCGGGCAGGAGTCACAGACTTGTCTGTGAATAACGTCTGAGGTCAGTGAAGCCTCTTCACAGTTCTCCCTGGGTCCCCAGACCAGCATCTGTAGTCCACTACTTGAGGTTAGGAGGTACAAACAATGATCCGCTGGCCAAACCTTGCCTGAGAGTATTTTGTGTACTCTCACAGCGATTTTATTTTTTCAGTTTTGAATTAATTGCCAACACTTACTAATTGAAAATTTTCACTTAAAAAATGGATGTCTGGACTTTCTTGAAAAATCAGATCTGGGCCGGGCGCGGTGGCTCAAGCCTGTAATCCCAGCACTTTGGGAGGCCGAGACGGGCGGATCACGAGGTCAGGAGATCGAGACCATCCTGGCTAACATGGTGAAACCCCGTCTCTACTAAAAAATACAAAAAAAAAAAAAACTAGCCGGGCGAGGTGGCGGGCGCCTGTAGTCCCAGCTACTCGGGAGGCTGAGGCAGGAGAATGGCGTGAACCCGGGAGGCGGAGCTTGCAGTGAGCTGAGATCCGGCCACTGCACTCCAGCCTGGGAGACAGAGCGAAACTCCGCCTCAAAAAAAAAAAAAAAAAAAAAGAAAAATCAGATCTGGCCACGTTGAGCTGACATTTCCACAGGCAGCAGTCAGTCAGATCAAAGAAGCAGCCGCTTCCCTTAGAAGGGGTGTGCCCATCTGTCCCCCATCTGCCATTTCCCCTTGCTCTGTGTGGTCTCATAGGCAGCTCTGACAGCTGCTGTTGGACTCACATGGTCTCTAGTCTTCAAGCCAGTTTCCAAACTCAATTCTCACGAGATTCCAGCTCTCACTCTCTCACAGGGACAACCATCCATTCTCCATGTAGGAAGGGGTCCTCCAGACTAAACCCTATCATTTACCACTGAGGAGACAGAGGCCCAGAGAGAGAAGTGACTATGCAGTATCACATTGTGCATAGCACCAAGCAGGGCCAGTACCATGGTCTTCCCACTCAAGTCCACATACCCTCTTCCTTTGACTCAAAAACTTCCTAGGCTCATTGGCAAGGTTCTTCAGGGAAACAGTTCACTCACTCCAGGCTTCTGTATAACAGGACTTGTCAGGATACACATAACGCATCTGCTTACTTCCTTTACTTTCCTCTAAAAGAAGAGGCAAATATATCTCAGTTGCTATTAGTAATCTTCACAATTTCCATTTCAGTTTGGTGAGGATGTGGAGAAACTGGAATCCTTGTCCACTGCTGGTGGGAATGTAAAAATGAAGCAGCCATTGTGGAAAATATTATGGTAGTTCCTCAAAGAATTAAAAGAATTACCATATGATACAGCAATTCCACTTCTGGGTATACACCCCAGAGTTTTGAAAGCAGAAACTCAAACAGACGTTATTGCATCCGTGTTTATAGCACAGTTACTCACAACAGCCAAAAGGTGGCAGCAACCCACATATCTGTCAACTGACGAATAAAGATAACGTGCTAGGTACATACAATGGAACACGTTATTGCCCTTTAAAAAGGAAAGAAATTCTGGCACATGCTGCAGCATTAAATAAGTCAGTCACAAAAATACAAATACTGTATGATTCCGCCTATATGAGATACGTGAAGTAGACAAATGCATATGGACAAAGTGTGTGTGTGTGTGTGTGTGTTAGCTCTTATTATTGATATCATTATTGTATGTTTTGTTGTTAGATATTCTAATATTGCTTCTCACCTTTTTTTCACTACATGAAGCAGAGCTAGATCTAAAGAGGGCAATAAAACTGTCTTATTCCCTCATGCCTTTAAAATCTTATCTTCGTATCTTAAAACGTATTTGCCACGTATGCATAAACATGTCTATTAACGGAAATGGTAGAGTGTTCTGACACTATTGGTATTGTTTTGATGATGATTTGATGACTTTCTCTGCAAAACTCTGCTCAGCATACTGAGAAGAGGGGACAAGAAGGGTCCAGGTGAATGTTTCCAGAGGATGTAGAAAGGCTGATCACAACTTTACTGCTGCTGCTCTTCCTATTTGTACCTTCCAAGCCTATTGTCCAGAAGTTCTTCTCCCATTATGTCCTGGCATGACTAGCCATGTGTCCACCTTCCTCTTCTAGGCACACTCTAGAAGAAGGGTGTGAGTATCCTTCCTGGACATCCTGAGTCCCTTTAGCCCTTCTCAAAGACAAGCTAAGCATGGATGCCAAGCTAGCTTCTCAGGCCTTTCCCAATGCTGGCCACATGTCCCCAAGTGCTGCTTCCATGCCAGCGCTTTCCATCCCCATTCCCATTATCCTAGCAGCCAACTCTGTGCCTGCTTTGTTGAAGAAGCACTCAGACGATGCAGTTGTGCTAACCCTTGATCATGTCAGACATCTAACATGGCTACCACTTACAGCTTTCCAGTGGAACAAGGACAGAGGACACTGATGATACCACTCCTTCTGGATCACAGGGTTGGAGAACCTCTTCAGCAAGCCTGCTTTTCATCTCTGAAATGAATGTCTTTCCTCCCAGTCAGTTACAGATGTAAAGTGGCTGCCACCCTCATGCACCCTGATAGGAAGGCAGCCCATGATTCATTCCCTCTGCCCTGTTCCTCTCATGACGTGGTCCTACAAACGCAAAGGAAACCTGTCTCACCTCTGTGAGTAAGCCTGAGTGAGTCCTGTCTCTCCACTCTCAGCCCAGTCTGTACTCAAATTAAAAATCCTCAAAGAGCAAGAAGCTGTCCGCTGCAGGAAAACTCAGAGCTACCAAGCAGCAGCCAGAAAAAAATTTACCTCTGCTGTATCCAGAGTGTCTAGGGAGTACAAATGTAATAACATCTCTAACCCAGCTCACAGATTGACTTGCAAATGTGCCTTGTCATGGCACTGCATGTTCCCTCTGGCATTCAGGGCTATTTCTTTGTACTCTTGCTGAGTGTTCATTCGGATATTGGTTCTATTCCCTTGGATTCCCAGTCTGACCCAGGCAGCCGTGCTGCAGTGTTTCTGCCTCCACGTCAAGCAAAGCAGGTTTGCAGGCACTTGTGTTAATCATGCATATAACCTGATAGCCTTTACAGTCCCTGCATGAATAAGGTGCCCCCAACCAGTCTGATGCTCAACCTCTGGCTCCCGCTGCCAGAGCCTGCAAGGATGAAGTGGGATACTTCACCCTCACTGATCAACTTCTACTTCTAATGAGGTTTGAGTAGTTTGGGAAAATTGTGGGACCATCTCCACATGGTGTGATTCTCAGACCCACGTTCAGGAGAAGCAGTCTGTCAGGAACCTCCCTCCAATATGCTTATTATTTCCAGACAGCTGGAATTGCACCATCAAAGTTGGGAAGCCTGCAATTGACTAAACAGGTAGAATGACATGTATATTACATTCCCATCACCCCTTCCCGATAATGTGCAAAAAATACACAAAAAACCACAAGTAAACAGAAATAAAAGGACTTATTGTAATCAGAAAGTTTTATTTAGAAACAACTCTGATCAAAAAAGGCAGGAAAGGGTCTCAGATAACCCTAACACTTGAAACGTATCTTGTATCAAATATCAGGATTAAAAAGAAAGTTGTTGTACACTATCATGCATTATTAGGTCACCAAAAGGGGCTTTTCAATCATAAAACGAAAAGAATAAAAAACTATTTCCCCAGGAGAACAAATAAGAATTAGAAGTGATAAGCCAGGTGCAGTGGCTCATGCCTGTAATCCCAGCACTTTGGGAGGCTGAGGCAGGTGGATCACTTGATGTCAGGAGTTTGAGATCAGCCTGGCCAACATGATGAAACCCTGTCTAAAATACAAAAATACTAAAAATACAAAAATTAGCCGGGCACGATGATGCATGCCTGTAATCCCAGCTATTTGAGAGGCTGAGGCCGGAGAATCACTTGAACCCAGGAGGCGGAGGTTGCAGTGAGCTGGAGGTTGCAGTGAGCCGAGATCATACCACTGCACTCCAGCCTGGGTGACAGAGTGAGACTCCATCTCAAAATAAAAAGAAGAATTAGGAGTGATAAAAGAACTGCAGAAGATCAGACTATTAGAATAGAATACCAACTCAAACAAACAGAATAATAAAGAAATTAAGCCAGGCATGGGGATGCACCCCCATAGTCCCAGGTACTCAGGACGCTAAGGCAGGAGGATTGCTGGTGCCCAGGAGTTCAAGAGCAGCCTCAGCAATACAACGAGAGACGCTGCCTCTAAAGAAATAAAAAAGAAAGAATTATGAGAGAAAAAAGAAAATGAAGAGAGATAAATATTAAGAGGGATTGCTAAATTCTTGAATATTTCAATTATCATATGTCAGTTGGAATAGAATCATTATCAAAAGGTATCAGTGGAGAAAATATTCCTGAAATTAAAAAAGAATAGATATTGAAAGTTAAAATGCAACATTACATTGTACACCTTTAATGGATACAATTTTTATTTGTCAATGATACCTCAATAGATATGGAGGGAAGACATTAAGTGATTCACTGGGTTCTAGGAAAACTATAATACAGAAATCAGCATGAAAATATAGAATACGGCCGGGCGCGGTGGCTCAAGCCTGTAATCCCAGCACTTTGGGAGGCCGAGACGGGCGGATCACAAGGTCAGGAGATCGAGACCATCCTGGCTGACACGGTGAAACCCCGTCTCTACTAAAAAATACAAAAACTAGCCGGGCGAGGTGGCGGACGCCTGTAGTCCCAGCTACTCGGGAGGCTGAGGCAGGAGAATGGCGTGAACCCGGGAGGCGGAGCTTGCAGTGAGCTGAGATCCGGCCACTGCACTCCAGTCTGGGCGACACAGGGAAACTCTGTCTCAACAAAAAAAAAAAAAAAAAGAAAATATAGAATACATTAAAACAAAGGCCAGGAAGGAGAATATATACATATATATATATAAATACTATTATTAGATATTTATTAAGAGAAATGAATAATAAAGACTACTGTATCAATCCAAACTTTCATTTATATGTGACAATGATGAAGATATTCTTGACATGAAACCTCACATATGAAACAGGCTATTCTCAGTAACAACTTATACTCACTAAGCAGCTCCATCTACCCCATTCTGTGCTAGTCATGGCTCTATGATCCATCATCTATTAACCCCTTCTATCCACTCCCAGTTTACAAATGAGGAGACTGGGTCAAAAATAAAATAACCTCTCCAATGAGATAGAGCAAGTAAGTGATGGAGTCAGTCTTCAAACTCAGGTCCTCAGACTCAAAGTTCAAGTGCTTAACCAGCATGCTATACTGGTTTTACAGGTGGTCAGTGTTAAATCTACCACCACAGTGGTTACTATGAATTCAGGTTGGCTATCAGACCTAGGAGACTGGACTGACAGGGTAATTCAAGGACACCAGACAAGCGATGCGGCAGGTACTCAACTTATCAGGAGGCTGAGCAACTACTTTTACCTCCTCACCGGTGTGGCACAGGTGCCACTGTCCTGGACAAGGGCCAAGCTGTGTGGGAGAGACCTTGATGCAGAAGGGCTGCATGCTGTTTCTCACCAATCTTTCCAGTCACACAGACCTGAGCAGGCCAGCTCTCAGTTCCCCAAGCCAAGCACAGTTCCCCACTGCAGGCAAAGCAGGTATAACATTCCAAATTTACCCTGAATCCATAGCTTCTGAGAGAATCAGGTTGAGAGGAGACAACTTAGAGGTCGTTTTCCCAGACATGGATAGATCAACCCAGACCTGGTATGAACTCTGCTTAACAACTATGTGCCTCACAGAAGCTATGTACCTTGGAGCTTCCCTAAAGTACCTGTTTTCATTCAGTGTTCTCATATCACTTTGAATCCATCAGAGGAATCCATGTCTTGCCTCAAATATAAAAGCAAATCCCAAACATAGGCAATGGGAATAAGCACCAGGTGTTCTTTCCAATTATACAGACCCAACTACTTCTCCAGGTAGTAGCCCTGCTAATGTCACCATGGAGTTTTTAAAATTCTGCAGCCACTTGGAGAAAGATCAGCATTGGGAAGGGCTGAGGTCTCTCCAGCAGGAGAGACCAAAGCAGGCTGAGACGGAAATCCGCAGGCCCAGCTCAGGGACTCACCAGGAGCCCAGTCCTGATTTGAGGAAGTGAAAACACATACAAAAAAAATGATATTCCAGACACTACAAAGGCCTCCCTGAAAACTCAAAAGTGACAAGACATGTTCTTAGAAAGTCAGCAAGAGCTAATCAAAGGCTGGCAGGCTTCTGAAAAGATCATTGTGTGTTTATTTCAAAAGTGGTCTTTGAAGGTGTTTCAGAAGTCAAGGACATTTCCAGGGAAAGTCAACACAAAGTTACCTGAAGTAAAAATGAACAAAAACAGAAAGGCTTCTTTCATCTTCCCAGAAGTAACCAGGTAGGAACATGTGATGGTTAATATTGAGTGTCAACTTGATTAGATTGAAGGATGCAACATATTGGTCCTTGGTGTGTCTGTGAGGGTATTGCCAAAGAAGATTAACATTTGAGTCAGTGGAGTGGGAGAGAAAGACCCACCCTCACTCTGGGTGGGCACCATCGAATCAACTGCCAGCGAGGCTAGAATAAAGCAGGCAGAAGATTGTACAAGGACTAGACTGGCTAAGTCTTCCAGCCCTCATCTTTCTACTGTGCTGGATGCATCCTGCCCTCAAACATCAGACTCCCAAGTTCTTAAGCTTTTGGACTCTTGGACTTACACCAGTGGTTTGCCAGGGGGCTCTCAGGCTTTCAGCCACAGACCCACAGACTGAAGGCTATACTGTCAGTTTCCCTACTTTTGAGGTTTTAGGACTCAGACTGGCTTTCTTGCTCCTCAGCTTGCAGATGGCCTATTGTGAGACTTCACCTTGTTATCATATAAGTCCATACCCCTTAATAAACTCCCCTTCATACATACATCTATCCGATTAGTGCTGTCCTTGATTAATACAGTGCAGCATTGGGAATACTTAGAAAAGAGCCTATTGCTGTTGGTCTGCTAACCTCTAGAGCCAGGACCACCCTTCCCTAAGGGACTATTCTAAGTCAAGGACCAGTATATGGACTTTGAACCATGACATATAAATGTGAGAAAATTGAGGAATGGCTGAGCAGTAGAATTGTAGGCACACACCTATTCAGAATGCTCTTTGTCAATCAAAGATACTTGCTGTTATTTGATCCTGTATAGCAGGGGTCAGCAAATATGCCTCTGGGTTGAATCCATTTCTTCACTTATTTGTGAAAATAAGATTTTATTGGGACACCGCCAGGACTGGCCTCATGGGCATGCAAACTGTGTCATCACAGAGGGCCTCACACTTAGAAGGTCCCACATTTGGCCGGGCACGGTGGCTCACGCCTGTATGCTCTCAGCACTTTGGGAGGCCAAGGTGGGAGGATCATGAGGTCAGAGTTCAAGACCAGCCTGGCCAATATGGTGAAATTCCATCTCTACTAAAAATACAAAAAAAAAATTAACCGGGCATGGTGGTGGGTGCCTGTAGTCCCAGCTACTCAGGAGGCTGAGGCAGGAGAATCGCTTGAACCCGGGAGGCGAAGGTTGCGGTGAGCCGAGATTGCACCACTGTACTCTAGCCTGGGCAACACAGCAAGACTACGTCTCAAAAAAAAAAAAAAAGAAGAAGAAGAAGAAGGTCCCACATTTGGTTTAATGAACTGCTGTTGCCATTTTGAAGTTCTTAACTATTAAACAGGGGACCCACATTTTCACTTTGCACTGGCGCCCACACATCATGTAGTCGGTCCTGAACACAGCTATGCCCTTTTGTTTATGTATGGTGTATGGCTGCATTCATACTACAACAGTAGTTGCACAGTAGTAGCAACAGGTACCACATGGCTTGCAAAGCCAAAAATATTGAGTATCTGGCCCTTTACAGAAAAAGTTTCCCAACCCCTGCTTCATAGGATGCTGTGTTACAGTGCACACCCTCTACAGAATGCAGGCTAAGAGCACGATTGTCCTGCAATGAGAGGCTTCAGGGCTCCGATGAAGAAGATCCACATGCAAGCCTGGCTTTGCCACTAGAAGCCTCTATGATTCTACTTTACCTCATTTCTCACACTGAACTTCCTTATTATTGTGTAAAATTATTGCCTGTCTTACTAATTAGAGTTAACATTATCTTCACAATTCTTTTTGTATATGAAATTTTATACCTGTAAAAAGAAAAAGGAAATGATATAATAAAAACTTGTGAATATGTCACTAAGTGTGAAAAATAAATTGTGAATGACGTTGAAACACTCGTTAATACCACTGCCCTTCCCTCACTTCCTGAGATAACCACTATACTGAACTTGCTGTTTATCATTCCCATTTCAGGCTTAATATTTCACTTTATATAAATATCATATAAAAACACATTTATATAAATATATATGGCATTACTTGTTTTAAAGCTTTACTTAAGTGGCCCACTATAATTGACCTCCCCAAGGAATGGCGTCATGTTCCAGAGCCCAGCATTTGTCCTTGACCCTGCCAAGGACACATTGAACATGCAGTCGTCATGGTAGCTACAGAAGCCACAGTGACAAAAAGGCCACCTTGCTGTGCTTATGCATAGCCTCCTTGCCTACCACCAAGGGCGATTTTTCATGAGTCCATTGGGCAAGTTCTGGGATGACCAAGGAGAAAAGTTCCTGATTTTGGTAGATGGGATGAACCATTCTGTCTACCTGGTGTTTAAAACCTCCCTTAGTAGGCGCCCTGGTGGGTGTTGACTGAGTGAGACACCAAAATGCTCATGCTTTGGGCCTGCTCCCTGTAGGTCTTTCTATCCACACATCTCTTTCCTAGAGCTCTCTGCCATGGATCCGCCATTTTTCCTGACAAAACTACCAAGTCATTCCACTTGACTGGGCATTAGTCTATAGCCATAACTCCATAACTCTGGTACCTCTGCCTAAATTTCCCCCACACAAAGTAGTTGACCAAGCATACTATACCGACTAAAAGGATTTCCTTTCAGGGCAACAGTGAGTATAGCTAAAATGTAGCAGGAGTCCATTTCCAACATATCACCACAACCCCCTTGTAAGTCTGGTTCAAGTCTTTCCTCTTGTTGGTTGTAGGGAGCCCCTGATGTGTCCATAGGTACAAACTGAAGGAGATGAATTGGTGACGTAGGGGTCTGGGTTACCTGTTTGGGTTGTTGTTTATTTGTCTTCAAGTCCTGCTCCAGTCTGATCTCTAAAGTCCAACATTCAACATATCATGTGCCCAATAAAAATCATGTCTAATAGACACGTTTTATTGCAGAGTTTCTTGGTTTCCCGTAGTTATTTGTCCAGTCATTACTAGGGCCAGTAGAGTTCCAGAACCTGTTATTCAAGCAAAGAACAATTCTTTGCAACCAAGGTTATGGCCTCTTTTAAGAACCTGTAGGTCTGTGCTATGCTGCAACAACGGGATTTGCCAGAGATCCCACCACAGACAACTCCAGCATGATCACAGCTGCTGGCTATTTTTTACTGGAGACAGAAGAAATGATGACTCCTTTTTAATTCTAGGCTCCAATCAAAACTGGAAGCCCTTTTAGTCACTGGATAATCTCAAGTATAATACATGCTTTTTCAAATATCCAAAGAAGCCTGCTGAGGAGAGTGTCTCTTTATAAGTGATGGGAATTTTCTTTTACCTTAGAAGAAATGTTTCACCATACTCAAAACCACTAAACTTCTGAAATCACCAATATGGCAGGCACTTGAATCTTCATAGGGTTTATGTTACCCTCTAATACATATGCACTTACTGGGGCACCTAAAGCACTTGCAACTTTTTACTTACAAGGTCCAGTTAACCTGATAACACCAAGATAATGAATCATCTTCAGGTTCTGTGTAGGGTCAAGACAGTCAAGGTCCCTACAGACTACTGTGTTAGAACATGGGAAGGTTAGCATAGTTCTGAGGTAAGACAGTAAAAGTACACTGTGGTCTTTGTCATGTAAATGTAAACTGAATGGGACCAAGAGGAAAGCATTTACCAAATCAATAGCCTCGTACAAAGACACAAGGGCTATGTAGCTCCTCTCCTGTAAGTAAGTGTTCCCATTGTGGCATCTTTGGTTGAGGCTGCCATCTGATTATGTTTAATTAGCCCATCACTATCTGCTATCATCCATCTTATTTCACAGAAGTCAGGGTTAATTAAACAAACACCCTTGCAACTTCAGGTTTTTAACAGTGGCATTATTCTCTTCATTCCTCATGGAATATAGTATTGCCTCTGATTTATCATCTGGCTTAGAAAGAGGGCAACTCATGGCTTTTACTTGATGCTTTACACACTAAAACCCTTACAATGTGAGACTTCTGACAGCATATACAATCTGAGTGTGTATATTGTGTATATTTATGTGTATACACACATATATCACATTATATATGTGTGTGTGCATATTAATTAAATATTTAGACCTTCAGATTCTGGTGAAGGATTGCCACAGGTCCCTTTGAGGAAGGATTCTGAGGAATATTTGCAATAGTATTTCAAGGTCCTGCCCTAAAAAACAAGACTTGACTTTAATCAACAGGCTCTGAGTTAGTGAAGTGACATTAATCTGGAAATTGGGTAAGGAAATACAATTTTCCACTATGCTTTCTGGCATAACCTGTCTCTACTTCAGCCCTCAAAATGTTTATTATTCTAATAGAGTGATATTGTAGTCAGCTGGCCATCTACCTCATCCCTGTAAAAACCAAGATCTGTTATCTACGTGGATCAATACACATCCTACAAGTCAAGATACCCTTTGGGTCCCTGACCTTTCACTGTAATTATGCCCCCGGCCTCTGATGAGTAGGTTCCACCACCTGGATTTTGTCATTCCAGAATCACATAATCTCTATTGTCAGAGGGTATCCCAGTTACATGGCAAAAACTCCTACTGTCAATACCAGCCATCAGCTACCACTACTCTTCTCAGCAATGCCAGCCACCTCACAACAGGGCATTTCTTGTTCTCTCATTGTTTCCTGGGGTCTCCTGGAGGATACAGTCAGGTGGTGGGTTCTCAGGTCTTCTATGGTAAACCCAATCTAATGTTCTTACCTCCTAACCCTTCTGATTCCTTCCTCAATAAGCCAAAGGAGTTATTGGCATCTCCACCTCATTCACCACAGGCCATATTTTGTCCAAGCTTCAATAAGCCATTCCAGGAAACCAGTTGGTCAGTCTCAGTGCCTTTAACAGAACTGCATAAGGACCTCATGCCAATATGCTCTCTCCTGTTCAACATATTCCATACACCCTGGTCTATTGCATGTAGGATCTGCTTCCATTTGTATTCTCCTGTTTCCCGCTGGCATGATTAGCAAGTCCCTGCAATTCCTCTGCTGTGTGACTCTTGGTTATATAGCAGGGTTTGTACTCCTTTGTTTAAGTCCTGCTGAAAAATGATCCTTGCTGTTAGCCTGGAGACATCTGTGGAGGTGGAGTCAGATCTTGAACAGAACAAGCATCATCTTATGATACCTGCCTCAGGTGAGGCGTGATTGCATGATCTACAGGCAAGGAGAGACTCTTTCCCTCCGACGAACAGGAAGGGACTGCTTCTGCCAGCCAAGAAGGTTCTGGAAAATTGGGAGTTTAAGGTTCTAGGCTTATCCAAACAAGTATGCTTAGTTCTCTGACCTCCGATCTTCCCCTGTCAAAGCACTGACTCTGACAAGAGATGCCTGTCAAGACTGTATACTTGGCCTCGTTTGCTGCCATAATCATAATCAGATGTCCAGCAGAGTCTAGAGTGAAGTTGCCAGGTATGATCCTCTCCTTTTAAAGTGCCATAGACAGCCTCTAGCTGTCAGAATGTGCCTTAAGGTGACAGTTTAAAGTCCCATTAAATTAAATTAAATTTTAATTTTCTTTCTTTGGTTAATTTTATATTTGCAAGGTCTCTAATGCTACCATGAACAGCAAACTAAGACCAAAAGGCTTGTCATTATCATTGCCCCAAACTAATCAAATTCACTGTTTACTTTTCCCCCAACACAGCTCCTTGTGCTGGTAGTCATTTTAGTACCACCATATGCCAAGTATGATTAGCACCCCAACAATATGTTCCATGTGGACTTCAGATAGGTGGGGAATCCCACTCCAGAATCCTATCCAGAAGGTCTACCCTCTAGAGTCACCCCTGGTACCCACCATGTTGGTCCCAGAAAACTGAACTTGAGGCCAAGTTTGCATGCCAATTCTTCACTTGGGCATACAATCCCGGGGAAGCATATGAGTGAGAAAAGCGGAAAGCGAAGATGCGAACACATGAAGCAAATACAAAGCAGTTTATTATAGAACCAGAAACAACTTCATAAGAAAAACCAGTTGGTTGTTCATCATTTAGCACCTCTCTGGAGAGTCTGTGTAAACTCACTGTGTCTCAGAATGTCCTTCAGGGAGAAGAAGAGTGAATAATCTATCTGCCGACTCATTACCATCTCCTGCGGAATGTTTTTATTGGTTAAAGCACCCTTTGCTTCCAGGTTGTGTCACTCAGTATCCCGGCCCGCGGGATAGTCAGTGTAGGCCCTGGAGGAGGGGGTGGGAATTTGGGGAACAAGAGACACGAGAAATGGAGACAAGACAGTGCTCTGATCAAGTCTCGTTTAATGGCGGTAATGCAATGCCTTATATACATTTGGAGGGGAAGGGGTTGGGCTAAGGCGGAAATGACCTCATTGCGGAAGGCGTGGCCAGATAGGTTTCGGTTTCTCCGGTCGGACGTCATGTTGCACCTGCGCTGTCAGGCAGTCTTTTCGCGGGCGCGGGAAAAGTGAATGAAGAAGAAGCGGGAAGAACGCCATCTTTTAATGGCGGTATTAATACAGGGAAGAAGGTAAATCTAGGGAGAAGGTGTGGGGTGAAAAGGAATATAGCTCAGGCATTTAATCCTTAATTATTATTCGCTATGGCCGGGGCGTGCAGCTCCGGACAACTCAGGTGCCTCTGCATCTCTGTATCTGGTCAAGTTGGACCTGACATTGGTGCTACCATGGCAATAGGCAATTGCTGAGGCCCAGTCTTGGCCTCTAGGAGCAACTGAGACAACCAGGAGTGTCAGGATCGAGGAGCTAAAGACACTGGCCCAGGCTTTCCAGGGCATCAGTCTAGGCCCAAGAGGTATTCACGTGCACATGTGTCTAGGGAGGTGCATAAGATGGATCTGGCAAGGAGCAATTACACCATGATTTAATTTCTCGCTGTTCTGATCCTTCAGTAGTTTAGTTTTTAAAACATCCATCCAGCTTAAAAATAAGTTCTTCAGATGAAGATGGCAGCCAGTTCTGCTGCTTGGACTCAAAACGAGATGGTATTTGATCTAACTCTCCTTTAAGTATTAGGATAAACATGATTTTAAAGACTTACTAAGCTATTCACTAACCTATTAACTTACTTTTTAGTAATTTTCTAACCTACCAATGTGCAGGATAGGGCTTGAAATGTTAAAGACATTATTTCATTCATTTTGATTTGAGCCCTGGAAAAGATTAGGTGAGGTCTCCCGCCTCTTTCTTTATGAAGAGCAGGGGTGGAAAGTTATTTTTCTTCTTTCTTTCTTTCTTTCTTTCTTTCTTTCTTTCTTTCTTTCTTTCTTTCTTTCTTCCTTTCTTTCTTTCTTTTTCTTTCTTTCTTTCTTCCTTTTTCTCTCTCTCGCTTTCCTTCATTCCTTCCTCCCTTCCTATTTCTTTTTTCTGAATTACCATTATCTATTAACACAAAAGGTTGCCATTGCTGAACTTGTTTTACAGATGAAGAAACAGAAACTGAGATGAATTAACTTGTCCGAGATCATAGTGAACTGGCTACTGAGCTGGGAACTAAAACCTCTTCTGACTGTAAAGACTGCTCTTTCCAGTTCTGTGCAATTTTTCAACTGTTTTATTATCATGAGGGAAAACCTAGATCTTCTGGAGGAACAAACGAATAAAAAGAAAAAGTTAAAAACTATTCCTTTAAAAGTGTGTACACAGAATGGAATAATAGACATTGGCGACTTTGAAAAGTGGGAAGGTAGGAGGGAGGGGGGGATTAAATACTACCTGTTGGGTACAATGTACATTATCTGGGTGATGGCTACACCAAAAGCCCAGACTTTACCACTATCCAATATGTTCATGTAGCACCACTGCACTTGGACCCAAAATCTATAAAAATTTTACAAAATTTGAAAATTTTATAAATAAAAATGTGTATATTTGTCCTTTGGTATCCATGGGGAATTGGTTCCAGGACCTCCCTCAGATACTAAAATCTGCAGATGCACAAGTCTTATATAAATGGCATAGTATTTGCATATAACCTATGCATATCCTCCCGCTTATTTTAAATCATCTCTGGATTACTTATAATACCTAATACAATGTAAATGCTATGTAAATAGTTGTTATACTGCATCACTTAGAGAATAATGACAAGAAAAATATCTGTACAAGTTCAGAATAGCATAATTTTTATTTTTTAATATTTCTGACCCATGGTTGGTTTTATCTGTGGATGTGGAGCCCACTAATAAGGAGGGCCAACTGTGTTGAAGTTAACTTTGCTTTGACTTTGTCCCTGGCACTCATCAGAGTTTTGTTGTTTTCGACCTAGAGAATCTGAATCTGGAGGCTTATCATAATATAATTACTGGCATTTAACCACTCAGTGCCTCTGTACAACCTGGAATTTCCCAAGCCACGATTGAAAGGTTGCTTTCTACTCTTAATTGCCTCACACTGTGGCAATGGCATATTAAAGGCTTTTGAGACTCAGGAGTCAGCAAAGTGAAATATTGAAAATAACTCCTGCCATCCACGATCTCCTCCAAGATGTCCTCTTAACACTTTCCCCTCTGCTCTTCGTATAGAAAGAGGAGGGAGACCTCACCTAATCTTTTCCAGTGCTCACATCAAAATGTCTAAACCAAAAAGCTAGAAATATCTGTAATAGAATTTCAATTTTTTAATTGACTTTAAATTAATAAAACCATAACAAGGTAACATCCCCTGGAATTTTGACAATTACAATTTCAAAGACCTACTGTATATTTTATCTTCTAAATTTAAAAAGAAAAAGAAAAAAAAGAGAGTTTTGTAGTTCCCTTTAGTGCCATTCTGATGCTCTTTCTCTGCTTAAAATATTAAATGTTTCTTACAGCCTTAGTGGAAAGGGAGGACTTCTTATCAACACAAACTGTCTGTAATTAGAGCCGTGTACATAATCCACAGGAGGTCTGAGCTCTGGGCTTATGATCCGAGTGACCTCAAAGTGATTCAGAAGGACACATAGCAGAGCTGTTTTCCATGATTCCCTGATGTCTTAGTTTGTTTGGGCTGCTATAACAAAGCACCATAAACTGGATGGCTTATAAACACCAGAAATTAATTTCCCACAGTCTGGAGACTGGGTAGTCCAAGAACAAGGTGCCAACAGATTCAGTGTCTGGTGAGGGCCTGTTGCGTATAGACTGTGGCTTCTTGCTGCATCCTCACATGGTGGGAGAGGCAAAGAAGTTCCTTCAGGCATTCTTTATGAATGCAGTCCTCATAACCTCATCACCTCCCAAAACGCCCTGCCTCCTAACATGATTACATTGGGGATATGAATTTGGGGAGACACAAACATTCAGACCATAGCACATAGTGATGCTCCAGGGCTCACCTCCCACCCCACAACCACCACCATGCCCCTACCCTGTGGACACAGTGCCCAGAAGCCAGAAAGTAGAAGTTAGACTTGTGCCAAATGTAAGCAAGGTAACCAAAGAATATCTAAACTTCGGGAAGCAGTAATTGGGTATACATGGAGAGATAAAAGAGGGAAAATGGTTATATGCTGCATTGTTACCAAAAAAATGAAGTTCTGCGGTGGCTGTAAGGTGTGACTGAAGAAGCTCAATGAGCTTGAAGGATGGATTGCTAGATATTTCATCAGGACAGCAGGCCATTTTACTGAGGCCTTAAACCCACAGGGCTTCTCAACTATTGTTCAGGAACAAAGTGTGCAGTACAGCAGGGTAGGTTTCAGCAAAATTGTTGATCTTAACTGGAATCCCTCATCATCCTTGCCCCCACAATATTTAAAACTCAGGAATAAAAATGGTTATGGGGCAGGTGCCAGAAAATTTCTTCTGTAAAGGACCAGAGAGTAAATATTGTAGGCGTTGCAGCTCTATGGCCTCTGTTGGAATGAACACAGCTATAGACAATGTGTAAATAAATGAGGAAGGCTGTGATCCAATAAAGCTTTATTACAAAAACAGGCAGCTGGCAGAGCCACAGTTTGCTGATCCCTGATACAAGGTGGGAAGCCTCACAATCTTAGAGCTGTCTTCCTAGAGAGTCTGGCTATCCTACCATTAACTGTGAATACGGCAAAGTCACTCATCCAAAACGAGTGTTCTCTTATGGACCCAACCCCTCTTGGTCCTGGGCCTCCTCCTCATTTTTCCCATCCTATACAAATTCTTCCTGATATCAATCGAATTCATCAAGCAAAAGAGTACTGTCCTCAGGCTAATTGAGGTCCCATTTCTGATGGTAGCCAAACCCATTGTGGTCTAGTTAGCCTCCTCTCCCATTTCCAGCAATGACTGATAACAGGCGGGGGCCTCTGTTTTTGCAGAGAGCTGGTTCAGCAAGCTCAGGAGAAAATGATTTTCTCTTTCAGTAGGAAAAAAAAGGTTAAAAACTCTAATGTTGTGTTTGCACTATATTTATTCTATTAATCCTGACCTTGAAAACTGAAAATCAACTACCATATAATCATAGCATAATTGTCTGGTAATGTCTGCCCTTGAAACAAGAATGCTGGAAGTAGTTCTCAGAGCCTGTACCAAAGTAACACAGCAAGAGATAAGGAGTCTGGTAGAGACAAACAGGAGCACTGGGTGCAAAAGAAAGGAGACTTCAGCTTGTATTCAGTGCTTCTCAATATTCCTGTGTATATAAATCACCTGAGGTCTTCTCAATGTGCAGATTCTGATTCAGTAGGTCTGGGGTGCAGGCTGAGATACTGCATTTTGCACAAGCTCCGGGGAGTGACGCAGATGCTGCTGGTCCCAGGACTCACCATTAGCACCTGATCAGCAAGGTTTAAGCCTTCAGGAGTTACATTTGGTAAGAGATAGTCAGGTGATGAAAAACAGACCTTAGAGATCACTCCACCAAACCTCATTACACAGATGAGGAAAGGGAAGCCAGGAGCTTAAGTGATTTGCCCAAGGTTGTACGTTAATGATAAAGCCTCTTGACTTCCATTCCAATGCATTTTACATCTCTAAAAACTTCTGGAAAGGATTCCCAAACAAAGATAAGAAATAGCTGGCAGAAGTTTTGTTCGGATTTTTTTTTAAGTTTTTTTAAACTTCTTTTTCATATGTGGAGATTGTGAGGCAATATTTCCAAATCAGGGTTTTCTTTTATTAATGATAATTTTGTAGTAATTCTGTAACAGTGCGTTTATTCCTCAGTTGAATCCAAGGCTGTATGAGGAAGCAAAGAGGACAACTTCATGAAATGGATCATCAAATTGTCTACATTTTGAATAATTTTTAAATACAGAGATTCCTTGATTTTGAATAATATGAAAAGCTATGATCTGAAAAATTGTGCCCTCTAATAACATGACAGATTCTTAGTCTAGAATAAAGGAGGCAAAATTCATGAACTTCAAGGGATTTCCTGAAAGAAGCTGATAAAACTATTTACGTTATCTCATGTATCTAGGAAATTTCCAAGTCAACAGTTGTAACAGTTGTCTCAGCTAGTCTAACACAGCCAATTTCCTAGTCTCCTTTCAACTTTTACTCAAAGTCGAATATCACTGCAAATAGCATGATATCCCTATATCATGCAATATGACATGACCTTAAAGGTTTCTAGCAAAAAAAAAAAAAAAAAAAAAAAAAAAAAAAAAACCATTATGTTTTTGAGCCTGCTTTATTTTAGCTTCCCCTGACATTTAGGATGAATGTAACTGGCCTATTCAGAGACAACCCAGGCAATCAAAAAACCAAGAATCCAAGCTAGGCTAAGCTAATGCTCAGGTTCGGTTTACAAGGTGTTGTAAACACTTTCTGGCCAAATTAAACTCCATCTGGGGAATTGGGGAATGATGAAGTCTGCCCTAAATTCCAGCATTCTACCTGTCCACCTGGATCATCTTTGGAGCCCTCCACCACGGAGCCTCACAAGTTCTTCATGAAGATATTTCATAAACATCTCCTGACAACCTCTCTGGGGTTTTGCACTTAGCTATCTGCTTGGCAGCCAGTCCTGGAACATTTGATGGGGGCTCTGCTGCTGGCCCCCCTCCAAATGGGCAGACCTGGGAATTTGTAGCCATACATTTAAATAGCTTATTTAGCTGTGCATGTTCCACATTAATTGCTCCTGCCTTCAGTTGGATTTGTGCTTGGTAATTTTCTCCTTACACAGAGAATAAAGATAAAATTTGATGGGCTGTGCTGGCCCAGGGCCGGTCAACTGCAAAGCTTCCTTTCTCATTAGTAACTATAAGTGCAGAGGACAGGCAGGAATGTCATGGATCACGGGGAGCTGGTGGGGCTCCATGTTTCAGAGAGTGGGCATTGAACTTACCTGACCCATGATTCATGCCTCTTCTTTTCAGCTTCCTCCTCAGATTCTGTCCATGGGAGACTGCAGGACCTGCCAAGCACAGGATGGCCCTCTAGAAGCTTGCTTAATGATTCCAGATAGGGGGCACACAATAACTATTTTCTATTACATTCCCTGACTCCCAACAAATGGTTGAAGACACCGTCAGGGCATTGCATCAATCCTAGGACTTCTTTCTGCATGCACTGTAAGCATTCTTGAAAGAGTTGGCCAATATAAGCTCCTTGCATGAAACAGAGTTTATAATTACCAGAGAATGTGTTTCTTCATCATGCTGTGTTCTGGTTCAACAAAGTTTTAGAGTTTCCATTCTATCTCTTCTGTGTTTGACCGGGCACCCCACATCTGCCTACCTCACTCCCCACATCTATTTACCCAGACAGGTGCAGAGTGACTTCCCGAGACAACATTTTGGCCAGGACATTATCAGTCCTCTAATCACTCGTGGCAATGCCAGGCACTGAGAAATGAAAATCATCATAAACAGAGAGTTCACCTAATGGCTCTGAGCGCTCGGCTTGGGTTTAGAAACTGCTTGTAGGTAGCTCTTTTGCATACTGTGTGATTGTGACTTAGGGACAATGCTGAAATTTATTAACAGCAAGCTTTGGCCTGATACCAGTGTCACATTGCATTAGAGAAGGTTCTGGCTTGCCTCGGTCATTCAGCCTGAGCCACAAACACCCCCTTGCTGCCCTCTGATGGATCTGTAACGCTGCTGATTAGTTTTGCCTGCATTGGTTAAGACGAAGAACTCAAGATGCCATATCTCTCTATGTGGCAGTGTGCTGGTGAGCCTTGAGGGTCAGTGGAAATGGAGGGAAAACGCCACAAGCTTCTCCCTGGGGTATATGTTCTTCATTGAATGTTAAAAATGCTAAAAAAAAAAAAAAAAAAAAAAAAAGGGAGTGCCTCAAACTTCACAGTCCTTCTCCTTCTCACCATCCGTTGGGCAAACCCACTCCTCTTCTTATCTCCCTTCCCTTATTAAAGTGTGCTACCATCTGCCTCAGTTATCCAAGTTAGAAATTGGGGACTATTATTCGTGCTTTGCTCCTCTCATGTCTCTGGACCCCAGTTAGTAACCAAGTCCTGTCCCTCAGTCTCCACAATGTCACCTAAATATACTGCTTCTCCTTATTCTCATCATCAGTTACGTAATGCAGGTGCTTAGCTAGACCCATGAAATAGCCTCAGCTGTGGTCTCCTGCCCTTGTATCCCTTTTCATCCCCATCCAGCTCAATTCACCCTTGACACCTCATTGTTTTATTCTAAAATACAAATCTGCATATGGCAAACCTCTTGTTTAAAACTGTCGGTGGTTCATATCACCTAGAGGATAGCATTCAGACTCCTCTCCATGCCATTTAAGATCTATGGTTTTCAATAGCCCCACATTTTTTTCCAACTCACTTTCTGCTGTTCTTCTCCATATTCTTAGGCAATATTGAGCTCCAAGTATATTCTTTCCCAGCCAAGCCAAACCCTTTCACGTGACCCCTTCTACCTGAAGTGCCCTTTCTCCTGCCCTCTCAGCACGGAAAATTTATATCCACTTCTCCAGCTTTTACTCAAAAAGAACATCTTTTGTAAGACTCTCTCTGATGCCTTTGACCTGTAATAATGTTTTATTTTGTTATAATCAGTACTTTATATGCCTATTACCTACCTAATGTCACATTGGGTCTTCTTAGTCTCCGAATGTCTAGCTCCAGCATAAATACTTTGCCCACTAGTATTAAGGAAAGGAGGGAAAGAAGGGAGAAAGGAATGAAGTTCATTAGCTTGTAACTTCAGAAGATAGTCTGTGCAGAAAGCACAAGTAGTATGTTTTATATCCTTTATGTGGGTAGATATCCCATAATGTTAGGGTGAACAGAATTCCAAGCTGTTAGGGAAAATGGATGTTGTGGAAATATAACCTTTCTGAACAGCAAGTAGAATTTCCAACACATTAGGTAACTGCCTCATGTGTATTGAAGCCAGGTGTTTTATTAGAAAACTATAATTGTCCCACAAATCTAAGCCCTCTAACCAATTCCAGGCCTAACAGGGTTAAAAGGTCACTGGCAAGATAGTACCATCATCAACATGCCAAGATGCATCCCCCATTGTGCACCTGGGTCAGAGGGAGGCTGCCCGGGAGATCATCACAGCAATAGAAGTGTGGTTCCAAACCGTCTGATCTAGAGATCTGGATGGAGAAGCGGGTAGAGTAGCCAAGAGAATATGCTGGTGACAAAAAACAAGCTTTTAAGAAAGTCAAGGCACAAATATTTTTTCCTTCAGTACTCTCATTTATCCACAAAGAAAAAACTAAGAGGTTGTTAAGACAGAGGTTGGGGTTCATATTCCTGCTGGAGAATGACAATTTTAATGCCCATTGATGAAATATTTTTCTGCCAAATACTAAATATTGTCATTTTTGTGCAGCCACAACACACACAGAGAGACCCACATCATTTAACACAAGCAAAGCCTGAAAGTTAAACACGCAAAGGAATTGGAGTGGAAAGAAATATTGGGGAAGACCAGCAGGGCAGGGTGGATTATACAGCAGTCCTTCAACATGCCAAGTGTTCTCCCCGTGTGTGTTCAAGCTTGCACCTCCCTCCAGGTGGCCAGAGGATCTCTCCAAAAACCTTGCTTCAACATCCATTTCCACCGTGGAGTTTGATCTTCAATCCCCACATATCAGAATCCAGAGTATAATATAAGAGAACTGGAGACAGCACATGCTTTATTTCTAGGCGTGCTTGGCCATAATTTGTGACGCTGGACCAACACTCCTAATGTCGCTGTGTCTGTTTCCTTACACAGCCATGTGTTACTTAACAACAGAAATACACTCAGAGAAATGCATCATTAGGTGATTTTGTTGCTGTGAGAACACCGCAGAATGTACCTACACAAACCTAGATGGTACAGCCTAGTACACATGTGGGCTCTATGCTATATAGCCTATGGTATATAGCCTATTGCTCCTAGGCTACAAACCTGTATAGCAATGTTACCATACTGAATACTGGAGACAACTCTAACACAAGGGTAAGTGTTTGTGTATCTAAACATATCAAAACATTAAAAAGGTACAGTAAAAATACAGTGTTATAATCTTATGGAACCACTCTCATATATGCAGTATGAAGTTGACAAAACATCATTAGCTGGTAAGTGACTATATAAGAAATGAGAAATAAATTACATGAGGCCGTCATTTTATCCACTGAGATGACAAATGAAAGTAGCAAGCTGACAGCTAACACACAGTAGGTGTGTAATAAATTCTGTTGGTGCCCATTCCCTTCCAATAGTAGGCTCATTTGTTTAATATTTTGCTAGCATCTTTATTAGGCATCCACGCTGTCTGCTGAAATAAACAGAAAGTCATGGTATTTGACTGAGCTGATGACATTCAAAAGCCCCCACACATCCTCCTCTTCACATACATAACTGTCATGGGCTGTGCAGGCCACACTGTGTGTCAGAAAAAAAAAAAGAATTTGAATTTTTTCTTCCTTAAGTGAGATTAAATGTGAAGAATGAACAAGATAAATAAGGTCATTTTCCTCATAGGTCTTGCTTATTTAGATCTCATTTTGAATGCACGGAAACTAATCTCTGCTATGTTGAGGGTTTTTTTTCCTCACACACTTAATGTGAAATACAGCAATAAATGGATGATGTTGGTGTTTGGAAGTGTGTGTGGTCAATAGAGGTTATAAAGAAAAAAATGAAAAGAAAGAAAGAAAAAGTAATTTCTTTTCAAGAGGAAGTGACCTATCGATACTACATAAGTTGCTACTAGGTCAACCCTGAATTGATTTTCATGTAGTCAATAGTTCTGTATCCTTGCATTAATAGTTGGGTAGTAGTAAGCACTGGCAACTTACCAAAATTAAATAATATACTCAGCTATCTGCTATGTCTAATGATACAAATGTCTTTCAAAGCAAAAAGGACTTAGAAGACAAGGATATATGCCCTGATTCTTTAAAAAGAGTTATCCCATTTAAAAGGAGAGAGAGAAAGAAAAATCTCTTATAGTGGCAATTTGATCAGATATAACTATAGTTCTTTTTCCTTGTTGCCCCCAGTCCTCATTAAGTGGCCAAAGAATATATAATATTAGAGGAAAACCTATTATCACTGATAGAAACAAAGAAATAGGAACATTCTCGTGTTAGAAACTTTTACAAACTTCTATAAGATATCTTATAGAATAGTCTGAATTGAAAAAAGACTGATATGCCCCATTCGTTTCCACCAATTAGCCACAAAGAGAATAAAAGATGCCCTCAAATACTCTAACTGGGAGATGTGTGGGAAGGAAGTGAGGCTGGGTCTTAGGACAGTTGATTGACAAAAATAGGTTGCAAAAAATTTGTCAAACAATTGATTGACAAAAAATAGCATTGCTGGGCAGGCAACAGAGACCTGGGAAACCCCAAGCAGTCAGCCAGTGTGGGAACTGAACTCCCCTTCAAAGGACAGTCACACCTAAACCCTTTCCCAGAACCACTTATCATTCATGGGACCCAGAGAAAAATGACAATACAGAGCTCCTTGTTCAAAAAAATTAAGAACTGTAAAAGGGTAACAGCAGAGCACTAAACCAAGCATGGAGCCCTTCTAATCACGGAGCCTTGTGTAATTTGCACAGGTCATGAAACCTGCCCTGCCTCCTTTTCACCCGTTTACCTCCATGACTACTCAAAATCTCACTTTCTTGATCACCCAACACCTCCCAGGTGATCACCCTTATATTAGTCTTAACATCCGCAACTCTGGCCCACCCTACCCTTGACCTATATATACTCTTTGGAGCACATGAACTATATAGCCAGAAAGATCCCCTTCCCCCATAAACTTCCTCTTCCTCTTGTTTAACCCAGCTGTGTCCTGGGGCCACTGCCTCACCTGAAGCCTTTTCAAGCTGATGCTGTTACGTTTTCCTCTCACCTCTCCCAGTGAGACGTTCTCCTTGCCCCACCCTCCACTGTGCTTCCAAATAGTCTCCTCTCCACCCTGCTTAGAGGCCATGCCATGCAGCTGCCCACCTCTCCCAAGCATATAGTTTCCTGACCTCCCAGTCACACCCTGCACTCCCTCTAGACTGCTAGAATCACAGTCTATCTCTCCACCTCTAAACATCCTCGTGGTGAATCCAACATCCGAATGAATAACCTGTCCCAGATCCCATCTAGCCTATCGGTTCCTTGACTCCACACCATCCCCTACTCCATCCCATCTCCACCCCCACCATCCCAGAGGCATGAAACAGGACCATGACACAATCTCAATTTCAGGTATTCCACTCTCTCAACCGTCCTTCATGTCTTCCAATTGTCTACTTTAGCATTCCCAATGAAGAAATTGTTTATCCTCATCAAAACCTCTAATCATTGACTCCCTCCATTGTGGCATTATCCATTACCCCCACCCTGTGTCTCACTATCTGCTTGGCCCAACTTGGTTCCCATGGTTCATGATTATAACTACTCCCTGGCAGGGTCCTCATCTCTTTTACCTCTCTCCCTCCTTTATACTCATGTGGGAAAATGCCAACTATCTGCCTGTTTAATGTTAACTTGAGTCAGAAAATTGAAAGGTATCTCTGAATGAAAAGCTAAAATAATAAAACAATGACCACACCTGATTATCCTAGTGACCTTTTTTGTTTTTTAATTTCAGAACAAAAGAAAAAAATTGTGAGCATCTAAAGATAAAACATACCACTTTAAAGGAATAAAAACCAGACTGGATGATGACTTCTTCCCTAAAGTACTAAAACAATGAATTAATTCTATGTGATTTTTAAGACTAAAGATTCTGATGAGCTTCCAGTCATACATGAGGACAACAGAAAATCTCAGCAGTCCCAAGTCTCTTTGTTGTATGTCTCATAGTTTCTGAAAATAGGCACACTCCACATAGACAAAAGATGAACTGAAACCAGGAAATCAGAACGGGGGAAGTCGTAGCATACAAGAAGAATAAAATCAGTAGAACAATAATTCCAAAGAATTACTGTTAATAGGATTATAAACTAAAAGTCAAAAGTAAATCTTATTTTGAGCATTAAACGTAAAATGCTTAGACCAGTGTCTGGATATGGTTGGCTATTATCATTACAAATAAATAAATGTGTTAATGATAATCTCAATTTAAAGACCCAAACTATTTGAACAAATTCAAGGAATGTGATGGGGAAGAGAGAGATGGAGTAGAAAATACAGAAAGAAAGGAAATAAAATCATATTATACTTGTTATCCTATGCCAGGTTAAGTCAGAAAATACCACTTTGTTCTTGAAGTAGATAACAGAAGCAAGATGTGTGCACACAATAGACACATACTGTACGATTCCACTCATATGAGGAACCTGAAGTAGTCAAAACCATAGGCACAGAAAGCAGAATGCTGGTTGTCAGGGGGTCTAGGGGAGGGCAATAAAGGGTTACTGTTTCATGGGTACAGGGTTTCATCTTTGCAAGATAAAGATTTCTGGAGCTTTGTTGCAAGCTACTGAACTGTACACTTAAAAATGATTAAGATAGTAAATTTTATGTATATCTTAATACAATGAAAAATAGAAAAAAACAAATTTATTTTCAAGTCAAAAAAGATGAAAAGAGACTCTATCCTATTGCTATCCTTCGAAATTTTTTGTCATGATTTTGTAGAAATATTTTGGGCACTAATATGTATTGTGTTGAAGAAGTATTTAGTTGACATTTAATAATTCCTTTATAGTTAAATAAATTGCTAATTATTCCACTCAAATAAGGTTATTTTTACAACTGCTAATAATAAAAGTAGTAAATTTATAAATTTTTTAAAAAGATGTGTGTGTATGTAGCTACACATGTGGATGTTGCTTCATTTAAGGCTGTGATCCTCATTCTAGGAGTGTACATCCTGTTAACCCAGAGAGGTTTTGCTCTGTTTTGCTTGTTTTGTTTTTCTAAATGCACAGGCCACTGCCAAGCAATGCAGTGCAGCAACCCTATAAATGCTATGTCTAGGCGTTCGCCCAACTATTCACTGAATAGCAGTTTGTCTTTGCAGTCTTAAAGAAGATATGGCTGAAAGGAGAGCAGCCTCCCTTAAAAATGGGAGCTGGCCACCCCTGTCCCAGACCCTCAAGTCCATCTCCCAGGACAGCAGCCTGTCTCTGGCAAAAAAAAAAAAAAAAGCTGGTCAACCTCAACTCACACAGCTATAAAACCAGGTCTGCCCAGGGCCAGCAAGAAGACACAGCCTTATCACCAGCCCTGAGATGGTCTTCATGACTCCCACTTCCTAAGCCCGAGACTTCTCATGGCAGAGTAGCAGGATCTTTCCCCAGTACCCCCTGTGGCCTTGCCTCTCCCACCCTTACTGTGGTGGAAGAGGTCCTTCAGTACAATAACATCAAAAGAATGCTACACACAAGGCATCTTTAATAATGATAGCAGCTGTTAAATGTTTGAAATGAGAATAAAAATTGCCAGGGAGCCAAGCAGGATTAGGGAAACACTGAGAATCAACAGGTCCAGATTGGAAGATAAAAGATGTCAAAAGAAACCAAAAGGAAGAGTGTGAGGATACCAATTATCTCAAAGTTGATTTTTTTTAATTCTCATCATTTCATATGTAGGTTACTATTCATTCATTGAGAATACATTTAGTGATCCCCGTGTAAGCCGAGTAGACCGTCATTCCAGATCCATTTGATGGAATTCCTTAGTGATGTTTGTTCTCATTTTCCCTTAAGTGTGTGCTTGAGACATGTTCAGAATGGTCATTCTAACAAAACCTGCCTGTGGGGAAGACATGTGACTCTCTAAGACTCTATCCCCTTCACGTAGCGTAAGCAAGAGAGACTCGGTTTTTTCTGAATTTGCAGTAAAAATAACCCAAAGTTAGGGGGCTGCTCAGCGGGGAATGCGAAGATGTGCTCCATAGGCATGAATCTCCCTGATTACAGCCAGCACAGCCATGGCAGCCGGCCGGATGGAACCTGTAAACACCTGCAGGATAATTAATACCCCGCTCATAGCCTTCCACTTTCCATTTGCTTTGCCAATGCTGCTGTTACATACCACTGACTTTCCCAAATTGGATATTAATGATTTACTCCCTGAAATCTAAGGGTGCTTACAAAACATGATAGTGTGCGTGGCTTAAAAAAATAATAATGAAAAGAGAAAACGCTCCAATTTTTCCATGTGGGTGTGGCCAGGCAGATGATTTATGGAAGGGGGTGTCTTTCGGTTCTTGACTATGAAGGCAGAGGCGGATAGAGAGAGAGGGGCTGGCTGCCCATCTGCTTCAAACATCTCAGTTGCCTGCTGACAGCGTGGAGATCGATTGCAGGATGAGAGCTCTTCCCACGTAGCTGAACTAATAGAACTCATTCATATTCTCTCACAAAAAGCAAAAGGTGTTCCTGCCAGCAGCAGAACAGTACACCGATCAGACGCCCAGGTCCTGCCCAGGGCTTGCCAGGTCCACCACCGCCCCAAGAGCTCTTCACGCTCTTGTCTCTGCTAGTCCATGCCGATCACTGCCTGGGAGACCTGGCTCACCTCCTCACAGGAGCTGTCGTTGACTTATTCCACATGGCACGTATTAATTTTCTCCATATCCTGTCACCCCTCTTGTATGGAATCAATTTACTGGCCAACTTAGAGAGGTTAGGATATTGCATGGTAGTGGGTTTCAAATGACAGTATTTTTCAAGCACAGGCACACTGGCTTACAACAATAACACTTCGCACTTGCTGTGACACTTTGTACCACAGGTGGTCTCATCTTATTCTCCTATCTTCATACAACCCTACAAACCGGATCTATGGACAAAACATAGTTATTATGCTGACTTTGTTGCAACATCTTTAATACTGCTATTTTGACAAGGAGATATTTTTTAATGTTTTAAAGTAATCGCTAATATTTTAGAGTTTTTTCTGTTTTTATTTTGGTAAGAACACTTAACATAAGATCTACCCTCTTATCAAATTTTTAAGCGCACAATGGAGTATTCTTAGCGGTAGGCACAATGTTTTACTGCAAATATCTAGAACTTATTCATCTTGCATAAGTGAAATTTTGTACTCATTAAACAGCTTCACATATCCCCCTCCCCCTTTCCCTGGCCACCATCATTCTACTCAGTTTCTGAGTTTGACTTTCAGATATCTCATATAAGTGAAATCATGCAGTGTTTGTCCTTTTGCATTTGGCTTATTTTACATAATATTATGGCCTCCAAATTCATTCATGTTGTTGCAAATGGCAGAATTTCTTTTTTTAAAGGCTGGATAATATTTCTTTTTGTGTATATACCACATTTTCTTTATCCATTCAACCATCGATGAACATTTAGGTTACTTCTAGGTCTTGGCTGTTGTGAATAGTGCTGCAATTAACATGGAAGCTCTCATACCTCTTCGAGATCCAGATTTCATTTCCTTTGGATGTATACCCAGGAGTGGGACTACTGGATCATACGGTAGTTTTATTTTTAACTTTTTGAGGAAACTCCATGATATTTTCTATAGTGGCTTCAGCATTTTACGTTCCCACCAACAGCATGCAAATGTTCCAATTTATCCATGTTCTCACTAACAATTGTTATCTTTTATATTTTTGTAATAATCATTCTAACAGATGTGAAGTTGTACCCCATAGTAATTTTGATTTGCATTTCCCTAATTGTTGGTGATGTCAAGCACCTTTTTATACACACATTGGCCATTTGTATATCTCCTTTGGATAAATATCTATTCCATTTCTTTGCCATTTTTTAAATTGGGTTATTTGGGGTTTTGCTATCAAGCCATAGGAGTTCATTTCTTATATATTTGGGATGTTAGCCCTTTATGAGATACGTCATTTTGCAAATACACTCTTCCATCCTGTAGGTTGCCTTTTCACTCTTGATGGTTTCCTTTGTATTGGTCTTAGCAATGATTTCTCAAATGTGACACCAAAACACAAGCAACAGGAGCAAAAATAGACAAGTGGCACTGCATCAAACTGAAAGGTTTCTGCACAGCAACGTTTTGATTTATTATTGAATTGTGTTTAAAAAAAAGAGAGATCTTCTCCCTATTCCTGTGCCTTACTTCATAGTTAATAACCTCCACTCACCCTCTCTCCTGTCTTCCACACATACACAGGGTGGGAATCTGAGACAGGATGAGGGATGGAATGATATGAAGAATATCAGAAAAAACTTTTGCAAACATTTCTTGGTATCACCAAAGAGAAATATTACTTTTAACCATGTCAAGGGGGCTTTCTAAAACACCTTGTGTAAGTAGGTTATGCAATATTCTATTCTAGGTGCATAATAGACAAAGAAGCTAAAACTTACTAGGCAAGCAGTTTGATCAAGTGTATGCAGTTGGTGATCCAGTGCTGTGCTTGACCCAGCACCTTTGAGTTAATACCCTGAGTTTTTATAACGCAAAGCTAATGGAGTTTGCTTCCCAGAGAAAGTGCCTCTCAGCATTTAAGGGGTGCAGAGGGAATAGCATGTGTGGAGATGTGACAGCCTCTTCAGATGATCATCTCATTGGTATCCCTCAAGGCTTCCAGGCAGGCATTGCTGACATTCACATCAATCAGGTAAAGAATTTTGACCAAGGCCAAATAACTGAAAAATCACTGGGTCAAACTTTGGTCTATACAACAGTCAGTCTGGCCCTCAAACTTGGAAAACTATAATTCCAGTTTTAAATCTCTCTCTCTGGTTTTTGGCTCTTTCCACATTTTCGCCAATAGCTGTGCCGTGATAATGTTACTACCATTTCCTTGGTCAATCAAAATTTGGTGAAGTGAGAGGTGGTGGACACAGCAACTGGTGCCAGGAGGTCAGATGACAACTGGGAGGGATGGCACATACTCAGGGCAGTGGGGGCTCTGCCTCTTTTGGTCATGTGTCATTGTAGACTTCCTCCAAGAAACAAAGAGCAGGAGAAAGGATGAACATGGAGGAGAAGCAGGAATGTAGAGGAACAGAAAAATGGAAAGTAGAAGTGGCAGTAAAATCAAATGACTGTGTTGTTATTTTGGTGAAAAATATATAAAGCCACCTCTTTCCTAAAAGGTTGGGAAGGTTTACAGAAGGCACATGTGTACTATTAATGGGGAGTATGGAAAGGGGCTAAGACATGAGTATTTGAGTGTGACCAACTTCCAGATCAGCCAGATACTTAATCTCTCTGAGCTTCAGTTTTCTGCATTTTCAAAGAAGGACAATACTAACACCTTCCTCACAGTTCTCTGGAGAGAATTCAATGAGATAAAGCCTAAAGCATCCTTACCTCAGTGGCTAATTTGTAGCAAACATTCTATAAATGTAAGCTAATTATTATTAAAGGTTAATGCAGTAGTTTGGAAGTTTGACCCCTCTAAATCACATGTTAAATTTAATCCCTAGTGTTCCAGTGTTGGGAGGTGGGCCTAGTGAAAGATGTCTGAGTCATAGGGATGGATCACTCCTGAATAGACTAAGACCCTGTCTGGGAGGGGATTCAGGAGTTCTCACTCTGTTAAGTTCTTGTGTGAGCTGGTTGTTAAAAACAGCTTGGCAATCCCTCATTCTCTCTCTTGCTTCCTCTCTTGCCATGTAATCTCTGCACACACTGGCTCCCCTTCACCTTCTGCCTGTGAGTGGAAGTAGCACAAGGCCTTCATCAGATGCCTGCACCATGCTTCTTGCACAGCCTGCAGAACTGTGAGCCAAATAAACCTCTCTTTTATATTACCCAGCCTCAGCTATTCCTTATTCCTTTATAGCAACACGGACTAAGACAGCTAATGAAAAATAAACAGGAAACACACAGACTTAAAAAAAAAAAAAAGAAAAGAACAAAGTAAATCAGATATGTGTATTAATAAGATTGACATGGGTGAGCTCAAAGTTAAAACAGTCAAAGCCCCATGGAGAAAAAACCTCCTTACCTCTTATTTTCACAAAGCAACAAACACACCTGGCAGTGGGCAGAGGAAGACATTTTCCTTACGTCTGAAGGAAGTTTCTCAGAGGCCACAGTACTCAGTGAAGTCTGTCTGTGGCTGGAAACAGGTTTATGCCTTTTATGGTGGCAGGGGACAGGGCGAATGGTGTCATCTCTATTCAAAGCCACAGATGTGAAATTGTGTACTATAATAAACAGTTTTTCAATAGGAGTGGAAACTCCCCAGACCTGTGCTGAGTGATGCTCACAATAGTATAAAGAGCAGCTAATGGTTACTGAGAACTCACTGCATGCCAGGCATGGGTCAGTGTACAGATCAAAACTAAACTGAGCACATGTTATCACTTACCATGAACACATTATCACCCTCATGTTAAACATGAGAAAAATGAGATACAGGGAAGATGGGCTACTTCCCCAAAGTCACAGAGCTGGTAAACTGTGGAGTGAAAATGCAATCCCAAAAATTCCAACTTCAAAGCCCAAGTTCTTAATGATGATGCTGACTCTAAGCATAACTAAATAAAATTTCTGAGGCTTCAGAGACTTAAATGTCCTTTAGTAGCAGAATTCTAAAGATCAAAATTGCTACTGCCATTTCAACATAGCCTAGCGGGTATAGAAGGAAATAGAAAATCCTACTTTAAGATTTAGGATTAGCCACATGGCTAGCTCCTTTCCTATAAGATAAAAAACTGGAGCTCCTTAATCAGTCACTCCTGAATTGTAGAACTATCAGCTAACCTCCCACAGTTTATTCTCGAATGCTCTACCCTCTAATCTCAATCAGGGAATTAGGTCCTGAAACTGAAAGACAAAATTCAGGATTCAGAATGTGCCAATGACCTTCAGGTCATGAAAAAGGCAAAATGATAAGAAAGTAATTTTCTCCAAGAAAATTCTTCTTTAATGAAAAATATCAGCAATTATGTCTAAAGTCATAAGAGACAGACAGAAACCGAGAATCACCTATGAGGTCTGCCCAGACAATGTACAGAGTCTAGTGTTCCAAAGAAGTCACTTGAGACTTAAAGTACAGGTCAGTCCTTCTAGTAAAGCCCAAACACATGCGAATATCCTCTCTGCTTGTTTTTACCAAGTCATCAGATCTGGGGAAATGGTTTTCGTCACCTTAGATACTACCTCAAATTCTTATCTTTCAATAAGCCAATTAATTGTTCGAGTGAATAATAGGTTGAAGGACAGGAAAAAAGAAAATAGAAGATTCCAGAACACATTGAAAGAAATAATCCGTATATCTGTGCTAGATACTTTACTGCTTGCCTCACCCTTAGCCCTTTCATAGGGAGCCAGTCCCTAGAGCAGAGAGTAAACCTCATCCAACACAGCCAGCAAACCCTAGACTGAAGATGTCAATGTATCGGCTGGCCTTCGACTAATCAGATGCTCTCATTAATTTTAAATTGCATCCTGGAAATCGGTAAGTAATTGATGGCAGGTACTGAGGATAACATGGTATGTAGACTCAGGCCTTAGGCAGCCTTAGTGGACGCAGAGCAAGGGGAGTAAACAGAGGACACTGGTCAAAAGAAGGGTGACCCAGATCAGATCTGAGAGATGCAGATGTGAGGATGACATGCACCCGGGAGAGATGGGCAAAGGAGCCTCGAGGTCCATCCTTCCATGCAGGCTGCTCCCCACAGCTCTGCAGCAACCCCGCCCTCGTCATGTGATCTGAATTGAGTAATGTCTGTCCCTTTCAGTGAAAGGACCTTGACTCTAATCATACTAACATTATTAACAATTATTAGCATTTGCTGGGCTCTTATTTTGTATCTGACACTACACTAAAACGTTTAAGCTGATGTCCCATGATTCCTCACATTATTCCTATGAGAGCAACATTATTGCTATTCCCATTTTACAGCTGAGGAAACTGAGGCTCTGAGAGGTTAAAGGATTTGATTGTAACTCCCAGTTGAGGCAGGAATTATTATAAACACAGTTGGATTGACTCAGAGTCCACATTTTTAGCTGCCATACTAGACTGCTCCTAGACCCCTAAACTGAGCAGTCCCATGGATCTGGGAACTACGGAAGAGCAGCCCACCCTTAAAAGTCTTTGCTTGTTCTTTCTTTACAGTGGTATTGTAATGAAGTCAAAAGAGTGTGAGTTTCGGTGCGGGCAGAGTTGGGTTTAAACCCTGGATCTGTAGTTTACTTAGTCAATCCTCAACCCTCACTTTCTTCATCTATAAAATCAATGATCACACACACTCGCCCACACACACACACACACACACGTCCAATCTTTAGAACTGCAAACAGATTAGATGGTCAATGTGCCTAGCATAAAGCAGAGTATGTAGTAAAATAAGTATCAGTTCCCTTCCCTTAACTGCAGGGTAATTTAAAAGATTAGAGAGCTACATGTTCAAAGTAGAGTGCATGGTGCAACAGTGTGTGAGGAGTGTAAATTATGTTTCTCTCTACCCTTCACCCTGGAGCTTCAGGGTGGAAACCTTGGCCATCAGCTTGTAATACAGGCCAGAATGACTTTTAGGCAGCATTTACATGAGAAGCACTGATCTCAAGTCAAGGCTATTTTTTTCTTCTAAAATGTGTGCAATTCTCAGAGAACTAAGAGAATAGTCTGTAAGAAGAAGCATGAGCCTGTTTTTTCTTAGAGTTGTCACTGGTGAATAGTGCTACTGAAGGTTAATGAATTTTTCCAAAAGAATGAACTGTTGTGGGGGTAAGGAAGAGTGAGAAGAGGGAAGAGGGTGATTACCTGTGCGACTGTAGCACAGGCTTCATTAACTAACACTTCTCACTGCAGACAATTGCAAGTAAATCTCAGCTAGACAGAGATCCATGTCTATCAGAGACGGATTCTAACTATACATCTGAAAAGAGCAAGTGACTCTCTGCTCTGCCACCAGATAGCAGTAAATACACAGCTGCAGGGTTTCTGTGGGTGGTCTCAGGATTTCCACCTCTCTTAGGCAAAACAAGAACTGGGGATACTACTTAACCCTCTTTTTGCAGAAATGCCACCCACCGTAGCATAGTAGATGACTACAAGCACAAGGAGGGGAGAGTGAGAGGCCCACCTCTCACCTCCACATAACCACCGGAAAATCTCATTTTGTCCAGGGAGAAGTTGAGTTTCTGTAATCAGGTCCTTTTCGTGCTTGCCGCTCAAGTGTACCCATGCACCAGCAACATCGGTGTCACCTGAGAGGTTGTTAGAAAGGAGGCAGAATCCCACACCAGCCCTCCTAAATCAGAATCTCTATAGGGGATCCTAAATGCAGATTCTGACTCAGGTGGTCTGAGGTGGGACTTGAGATTTTGCATGTCAAACAAGCTCCTGAATAATGCCAATGTTGTTGGATTAGCTCTGCAGAGGAGTGACAGTTTGGGATGAAGCAGATGCCTTAGGACAGAGCTAATCCTAGCCAGGCCAGTTACTCAGAATGGGTGGGGGGTTTGCCGATCAATTACAGTTTTGAGCCTGGCTCTGTCCTAAGGCATCTGCTTCATCCCAAACTGTCACTCTTCTGCTACTACTGGTGCAGGGCCAGCTAACTACCCACCCAAAATATGTGCACCTTCTTCAACAGTATGCAGTATTTACTGGGAGGGAGTTCCCAGCCATTGCCGGAGCTTCCCACCCCTTCTCAAAGAAGCCATGTGACCAGTTGCGGCTATGGGATCTGATGGTAGAGCAACAAGAGGGAAAGAGCTTGGGTCCCTGAGTCAACACATGGAAGAAAACACTCTCTGACCTTCAGTCCTGCATTGGGTTGTTACATGTGCAAGAAGCAGATTTTTCCTGTTTTATGCAACCGAGACTGGGATTTCTTTGTTCCAATAGCTAGTGTACACTCATACTAACACCACCATTACTCTCTCCCACAAATTATAATGGCTACATTTTATGAGTCATGACTACTCCCTGCTGGGCACTGTGCGAGGCATTTTATATATATTGCCTCTAATCCCCTACAGCTTTTAAGAATCTCATTTTGCAGAGGTAAAAACAATAGCTCCAGAGAGGTTAAATAACTTGCTCAGGATCCCACCTCTAGTGAGAACAGAGCTGGAATTCAAACCACGTGTTTTATTTTGTGAATGAGAGCAAAGCTGGGACTCTGTTCCGTGGAGATTTGTCTGCAGAATGAAATGAGATTTCATCTCGAGCTAGTTATTACCGCATCAGACTGCTGTCTTCATGGACTTTCCCAAATGGCCTTTCTCGGTCTGCCTCTGTCCTTGGTACTCTCCCTTGCAAGGTAATTACTAATAAAAATAGTGATGATATGCAGAAATTCTCCACCCATTTAGCCCCAGGCCCCTCCTGGAGCTGCCTTCTCTCCAGTGTCTCTCTATATTTTGCAGCACAAAATGGTCGCTGTCAAGATGGTTTCATGTTCCTTATAGGTCAAGGCTATTGGTTGCTTCAGCAATGCCCTTGTTGCTGAGCTAGCCTCCTTCACCAGCTGTTTCTGTTTTTGTGGGGTTTTTCCCTTCCTGCTTCTCTTCCTCGTTGCACAGACACCTACATGCAGAGCCATAAGAGCAGTTGCACTAAAGCCTTCCCAGTCAGGGGAAGCGCTAACACTTGGGGAGTGGGATGGCAGAATCAACTGCTGTATGCCCTACTCACAGCCCTGGTCCGCCGACCCTCAGGTCCGAGCCCCTGCCATGGACTGCCAGCCTTCCCAGCATGGCTCATGTGCCCGCTTTCCCTCAGTCTTCACCTCGCAACCTCTGCTGCTTGCTGCATGTGAATTGGACCAGTAAGATGGTCACTCTCATTTCATGACTCCTCTGGTATCCTCAGCCATACTGTTGAAGTTACTCCAGGAGGGAGGGGAGGGATGCTGGGCAGTGATGAGTGAGTTCCAGGATTTGGATTAGGTTCGGGAACAGAATGTGCATTCTACCTAAGATAGGCAGGGGCCAAAATGACAAGAAAAAAGAGGATCCAAAGTTCTTCACCTATGAACATCTCCCGTACCTTGCACATAGTAGGTACTCATTAAGTACTCATAGTAGTACTGTGTAGTAGGACTCATAATAGCAGTAGTTTATGCTCATTATACTCATTAAGTACTAGTTGCTTAAACAATTGAATTAATTAGCAAGTAAATCAGTAAATATTAGATGTCTATGTAAAAATGTCCTAAAGTGGAACTGAAGATTTAGTGTATCAAAAGGATCAGGGATTATGGAACACTTTATAAACAATGAGTCATCTAAGCTGGGGTTTGGAAGGATGAATAGAAGCTCCCTATGGAGATATGAGGCAGAAGAACGCACTTCTCAGACATTTCCATCTGTGCTTTTTACCTACAGAGGAGAGCTGAGCTTCATCATAACTTTACCTTGAGTGCACTCACCAATAATGAGTGTCTTGTTCTTTCCCTGATGTGTTTATCCGTCTCTAATTAGATCCTCCTGGGCCTCTGATTACCACGCCAAAGCAGCTGATGAAAAGAAAGGCTGGAAAGCAGGCTCATTGACAAAGCATTGGTAACTGATTTGAAAGGAGCCCCCAGACAATGCTTCCTATGCTGACAGCAAACGCTGAGAGCTGGTGTGGCCTGCACCGAGCATGCACATGATAAGGGATATCTTATTTAGTCCTCACAACAACCCTGGGAGGGAGACTGAGACACAGAGGGTTAAATGGTTTCTCCTGGTTAGCAGGACGTGGAAGAGCTGTAAAGCCAGAATTCAAACCCAGGCAGTTTGATGATATACCAGGATGCCTGGACACCTCTGTGTGGGACAAGCACGATCCTTCTATCTCTGACCACCACAGGCTAAGGCTCCAGAAGGAACCATTTTCTCCAGTTCACAGGTTGTGCAGTACACAGTGGCACCTGCTGAGGTAGCCAGTGAGACGGAAACCTAGCCCATCCTTCTGGTTCATGCTGTGCTTTAGGCCTGGAAGAGATGCCTCTGCCTTGGCTCCCCGACCCACATGTCCTAGGGATGTGCCTAGAATGGGAATCTTTTTTCTAATTTTGTGTGCCCAAGGGTGACACTTTTTCCTAATTTGCTCCAAGGCACTGTATAGTATAGTCTGCAAGCTTTTCAGCTTCTCAGTGATATAACAAAGTAGATTATTTGGGGGACTTGGAGGTCAACAAAGCTGAGATTCAAATCCCTGCTATGCAACATACAGATTTAACATGCTGTATGAACTGAAGCAAATTATTTAACTTATCTGCATCTCAAAAGTCTTAATTTATAAGTTTAGGATAATATTACTTGTCTCAGCAGGAAATTTGAGTTAAAAATGAAGTTGCAATGGCTTTGGTGCTTAACAAATTATTAATTCCCTGCAAACAAATCTGCAAGCCAGAAAAGGTCTGGGAAAAAAACTAAAGTATTTCCCAGGGCAGAATGAGTTGCTCAGTGGAGACATGACCCTCCTACATTTGAGAGTGTTGTCCAGATTTTACCTCCTTCTCACACAGGAGTGGACGTGTAGCCTTTCTGTCCCAGGCACCATCAACCTTCCTCCCCAGTCTTCTAGCAGCATGGAGTTGGGGACTGGGGGGCAAATCATCCTCTTCCTGCAATAACTGAAAGCCTGCTCATGTTCAAAGACTAAAGAATGACTAGAAAGAATTCTAGAAGGGAGCTCAAGCAGATGGCTGTGGACCGGTAGTAGAGAGACTTTTACACTGAAGACCTGGTAGTCTGAGTTCTTGTCCCAATTCTGACATGGACCCCGTGTGTCACAGAGGTAGTTATTTTATTTATCAGAGTCTAAGTAAGTGCTGGACAAGTTGAGGATAATAACATCTCCAATAAGATTATTGCCTAATGAAATTATATTTAATTATCATAAATGGTGCCAAGCATATACAAAAATGCAATAATAGTTTTTGAAGATGTTATTAACATATCCCTTATTCCCCTTGGAGTCTGGTTTGTAAGAATCAAATATGAATATTTACATGCAAATGTTTAGCAAATTGCAAACACTCGGCAAATATGACTCCTTGTGCCTCAGTTTCCTCATCCGTAAAGGAGGGAGCCTATTGCCTATCTTTGCACATCTATCTCACAGGATTGGTAAAGAATCAAATTAAGTGACAGATGGAAAAGTGTGGCTGTGAGCTGATTCAGTCTACAATGGGTATCGTCTTTGGTTCTGTTAACAGGATACAAAACAGCAGCGAGCTGCTTTCCAAAAAAAAAATACACACACACACACACACACACACACACACACACACACACACACACCCTGTCAAGAAAGAGTACTTTCTCCCAACCCTCTCTGGCTCCCTACAAAGAGTTCTGGGGCCATTTTTACCTGACTGTGGGGCCTGAAACCCTTGTCAAACAAATAAACCAACATTTCCCAGATCTCTAAAAATAAGAAAGCCCTCCAGTCTGTCTCAGAGCCCCTGAAGCCATGATATAGAAGAGGAATCAGGAGCCACTGCTGAGGTCTCCATCATACCCCACCCCCAACTCCAATCCTTCCCGGTGCTGTCACCAGCATCCCCACTGAGCCACAAGGGGCAGCTCAGGTGCCTGCTGGGAAGGGAGCTGGAGGGAGGGGCTCAGGAAACAAAGGTCCTGGTTTAATTAATGGTTTGTCTTTGTGCACGAGCGGGAGCTGGGAGAAGGGAAAGGCCAGCAAGCAGGCAGGGCGAAGCAGGCCTGGCAGGCGCAGGTCTGCAGCTGATGTTTGCTACTGTCCAGGGGCCCCCAGCTGGAAGGCAGGATCAGCTCACCTCCCTCTGATGGATCACCAGGACTCTGAGTAGGTCAAGCCCCCTTGGACAAGAGTGTCCATGTGGTGCAGTAGTAGCGGCATTTCAGGGTAGAAATGTCAGAGAGAAAGGTCTTGAAATAAAGATGCTGACCTCTCCTGCAGCTTTTTAAGCCTCTGAGCCCTGAAGCGCCAAAGGCCACCCCAGAGTCCCTCCTGCTGAGCCGAGCGCGCTGTAAATGCTCCAAACCTCCCCACACCCCAGGAGACCTCCACCAGCCCGCTCCCCTGCCCATCTCCATGTGCCCAGCTCTTGGGGGCCCAGGCCATGGCTGATTAGTCTCAACTTGAATGTAGAAATAAAGACATGTGTGGAGCACAAAAGAACTTGACCCAAACTGGGAAGCCCAAAGGCCTTTTACCAAGGCAGGCTCCTGAGCTGGTAGGAAAGAATGAGTAGGAGCAAGCCAAGGGCAGGCCTGGGTGGGGCATTCCTGACAAAGACAGTGTCCTCAGAAAATTCATGGAGGCACAAGCCAGTAAAGTGGGCAGACAGGTTCCAAGGGGTTGAGGTTGCTAGGAAATGAGAAAAGGTCACTGGAGAGGTAGGCCAGAGAGGGCAGCTGGCTGGGCACCACTGAGGATGCGTGTCTGGGAGGCTGGGGGTTTTGGAGGTTGGGCATGGGCCTGAGGGCAGGAAGGAACTGCTGCAGAGCCTGGCACAGGTGACAATGGGTGCAAAGGTGCATTCAGAACCAAACACTCATTCTCAGAGCCACATGGAAATTGCACTGGAAGGATCAAGACTGGCAGAAAAAGAGACCATCCCATAGGAGGCAGAGATTGTCCAGGTAGAATTTTCCATAAAACTTAAGTCCTGCTCAAATAAGGAGTTTGATATCTGAAGGATATGTATGATGGTGAGGGGTTGCAGGCAGGCTATTGGCTCATAGAATGGTAGGTGGCACTGCCAGTCAAAACAGGGAACACCAGCATCTATGCAGAGTAACAGGTGGGGAGGCAAGTTGAATGTGAGGAGCCTGGAAGATCTGCGTTTGGAGATGAGCGGTTGACCACTGGCTTGTCAATCTGTAGCTCCTTCTTGCCAACATTCTGTAGGGACCATGTCTGCTGGTTCACAGTGCACACAGTAGGTACACAAGAATGCGCAATGAGTGCATGCTTTGAGGCATAGGGCAATTCACTCAAGAGACACAAGGATGGAAAGAAGGAAGTATATTAATACTTGTCGACACAAAGATACATTGATGATATACAGACTGTGCCCTATTTAATTTGTACAATAATGCAGGAAGTAGTATTCTTGTTCCCATATTGCTGGAGAGGAAGTTAAAGACATAAAGGAGAAAATAAGTTATCCTTTCCCACAGCTTCTTAGACACACTCCTACACTTCAAGCCTGTTCTAGCTTGAGAAGCCATGGTAGGGAGCTCCGGCTATAGAGTCAAATGGTCCCGGATCAAACCCTGGGCATCGCCCACCAGCTTGTGGCTTTAGAGATGTTACTGAACAGCTCTGAAGCAGCTTCTTCAACTATAAAATGTGATTATATGGAGTGCATATCTCCTGGAATAGTTTGAAGATTTGCATGACATGTTGCAAGTAAGCATATAGCACAGCTCCTGGCAGACAGGAAGCACTCAGTAAATGTCAACTCATCCTGCTCCAGAGCCTTGCCCCCTCCCTCTGCATTGCACTGACAGAGGCAGTGGCAGAAGCAGTAGAAGACCAGCCAGTGGTTGCTGTTTGCTGTCCTTTCAAGAAAAAGGTCACTTCATTTGCTGTCAGGTAATCAGCCCTAGAAGTAGAGGCTGCCCAATGGTAATGTCTTTTTTCTTGAGAAGGGTATCAAACACATTGATAAGAAAAAGCCAGGTAGTGTCTTTTTTCTTGAGAAGTGTATCAAACACATTGATAAGAAAAAGCCAAGGCCTTCTCAGAAGTGTTGCTTGTGCCTGAATTCATTCTTCAGTCTCTGGGAATGTACTAACTCTTGTATCACACGTCTCCTGGAACAGAAATCAAGAGCTTGTTTTCAATATATCCTCTGTCTCTCTGTCTCTCTCTCTTTCCCTCTCTCTCTCTCTCTTTCTCTTACACACACACACACACACACACAGACACACACATATCTTTTGCCTTTTAAACAATCTCACTTTGACCTCAAAAGCCAGTGTTTTGAAACCAGTGTTTTCAAAGTGTGGTTGCAGGATCAGCAGAAGCAGCATATCTTGAGACTGTGTCAGAAATGTGAATTTTCAAGCCCTACACTGGACCTCTTGAATCAAGTTCTGCAAGTTGGGTCCAGCTTGTAGCTAACAAGCCCTCCAAGTGACTCTGAGGCTCACTCAAGTTTGAGACTTATCACCTTAGACAAAGGTAAAAAAGGATCCTGGCTTGCCACTTATGGGAGTGAAGGTCAGGGGAGGCCAAGGAGTCAATCCTCACCCAACCTCCAAAGGTGAGGGGCATCAAAGGTCCTACTTTGGCTAACCCATTTTCCTTCCATCTCCCATACACTGGACTACCTTGGAGAGCCCATGACAATGACAGACATCTGTAATTCTGAAGGTAGTTTCAAGCAACAGGCTGGCTAGTCCTAACCTGAGCCAAGAATTCTTCAACCCCAAACCTAAAGCTAGAAAAAGATCTTATAAAACCAATCTTCTATTGTCTTTGCTTCCAAATCATCCCGCCCTTCAGATGCCTACTAAAACAATTAATGCTTCCACATCTGTTTCTACTCCAAGAAACAGGTTTTAACAGCAATCAAAACTGCAAATGCCAACAGAGATTGGGCTGCCAACCTGAGTAGATGAAGTGACCTGGTTTGGGGAGTAGTTGGGAGAGGTGAGGCCTGTGGAAAAAGAAGACATGACAATTTACAAGAAGCAACTGAGCATCATCCCAGCTGTGGCCTTGTAGGGTATGAGTCTAACAGGGCCAGATTTCATATTTGAGGCAAAGACAGAAATCAAATGTTTGCATCGCCCTCCAATGTAAATGTTAGCACAATTGTTTTTCAAACATTGTGCTGGTCACACAGCAGCAGACTTGGCTACAGGCTGGTTGTGACCTCTGCTTTGCAGAAAAACAGAACTCCTCTTTTTACACTTGATCTTAGCCAAAAGGCTGAGAAGCGATAGAACTCCTCTTTTTAAAAGAACGGTTCATGGATTTTTTTACTGTAATTAACTTAGGATTTTGTTTGGTTTGTTTTGTTTTGTTTTTTGAGACAGTGTCTCACTCTGTCGTCCAGGCTGGAGTGCAGTGGTGTGATCCCGGCTCACTGCAACCACTGCCTCCCAGGTACAAGTGATTCTCCCACCTCAGTCCCCCATTAGCTGGGACCACAGGCACACACCACCATGCCCAGCTAATTATTTTGTATTTTTAGTAGAGATGGGGTTTCACCTTGTTCCCCAGGTTTGACTCGAACTCCTGAACTCAAGCAATCTGTCCATCTAGGCCACCCAAATGCTGGGCACGAGCCACCACTCCAGGCCAGCTTTTTTATTTATATATTTATTTTGTGACAGACTCTTACTCTGTCACCCAGGCTGGAATGCAGTGGCACAATCACAGCCCACTGCAGCCTCGATATCATGGGCTCAAACAATCCTCCTGCTTCAGCCTGCTGAGTAGCTGGGACTATAGGCACATGCAAGCACACCCAGCTTATTCTTTGATTTTTTCGCAGAGATGAGGTCTCACTATATTGGCCAGGCTGGTCTCAAACTCCTGGGCTTAAGCGGTCCTCCTTGATCTCCCAAAGTGCCAGGATTACAGGCATGAGCCACCGCACCCAGCCTACTTTGTTACTATTTGCCTTGTAATTATGGACTGCACCTTTCATTAAATGAGGTTTCAAATCTCTAAGACCAATGAATACTCTAGACAGCACAAGTGAACCAGCACTGACCACTTACATTTCCCTTCCTAAAAACCTAACACGGCTTCAAATTAGAAGGGAAACACTAATAGAAGGGAAGAAGAGACAATGACTACTGTTTCTACATTCATCCCTGGATTAGACTGTTCAAGGACCCTCTTTGAGTAAACAGTGACATCCACTGGTTAAAAATCAGATCCTGCAACATATTCACTCAAGAAAAGAAACAGGTTAGCAAGACATCCTTGATCTAGACTGGGGATTCTCAGTTACCAACAGACAGCAAAGAGAAAGTAATCCGGAGTCAAGACAAAGCAGATCTTGAGAGAACAGAGATGTTAGTAAGAACAAGGAGGAAATGTGATCCCCAGTACATGCCAGGCTGCTTTGGGAATTACAGGAGTCTCCTCACTGTGCTCAAATCAGCTGCCAGACACCAGAGCCAGAGGGACCTGTGGTTCTGCACCATCTAGTACAGGATCCTGACCCCTCGTGATTACTGAACTCTTAGGTTATGGCCAGTCTGAATGGCAATGTGCTATAAGCATGAGCTACACACTGATTGTGAAGGATTATTAATGAAAAAATATACAAACTATCTCACTGATAATTTTTATATTTATGGCATGCTGAAATAATATTTTCGATTATGTTGGGTTAAATAAAATATATAATAAAATTAATTTTACCAAGTTGGATTTTTTTTTACTTTTTTCTTATAAGTACTAGCACAGTTATATCTCATCTACTCTCATTGTTCTCAGCCCTGCTGAGGATCAGAATCTCCTGAGGAGCTTGTAAAATATACAGATGTGGGGGCCTCACCCTCACAGGTACTGATTCAAGTGGTGGAGGGATGTAATTGACAGAAACACAATGAAATGTATTCTCCTTCAGTTTCCTTTCTCTGTGGTTTCTACATCTAAGCTCTCCTTGATCCCCCTGAATGTTATTGATCTGTAGTCCTCCTTAAGCACCACTTTCATCTTGCACTTCCCCGCTCACAAATATATAATGCCTTCATTCACTTAACAGTCGTTAGGCACCTACCATGCACTTCAGGCCCTGGAGGTGCAGAATGAAGAAGACAGATAATATTCCTCTGTCTTGGAGCTTACATTTGGGGTGGAGTGGGAGACATCAATCAAATCAGTCAATCAAGAAAAATATTAGCAGAGAACTAGAAGAGGGGGATATGAGAAGGAGAGATTGTATGGCCACTTTAGGCTAGGTGGCTTTGGATGGCTGCCCTGAGGCAGTTCAACTGAGGTCTGAGCAATGCCAGCTATGAGGTCAAGAGAAGAAGCATTGCAGGCAGGGGAAACCCAATACAGAGGCTGACAGTGGTAAGTCGGCTAGTGCATTTGAACAGCCAAAAGAAGCCCATGGTGGCTATAGCAAGGCAAGTTTAACCAGGATTGGAGGGGTGAGAGAGCAGAAGGGGGCCTGGGACTTTATCAAGGAAGTAATTATTAAGGAGGTGTTATGGTCTGAATGTGTTCCCCCCAAGGTTCCTATGTGGAAATCTTCACCTCCTTACAAGATAAGAGCTTTGGGAGGTAATTAGATCATGAGGATGGAGCCCTCATGAATGGTATTGGATCTCTCACCCTCTTTCTGCCATGTGAGGATACAATGAGAAGTCAGCAGTCTGCAACTCAGAAAAGGGCCTTCACCAGAATTGACCATGCTGGTAGCCTGATCTTCCCAGCCTCCAGAACTGTTAGAAATAAATGTATGTTTTTTAAAAGCCACCCGGTCTATAGTGTTTTTCTACAGCAGCCTGAACCAATTAAAACAGGCGGAATCAAGGACTCTAAGCCTGAACTAGGACAAGGTGAAGCAGGAGCGGGAAAAGGAACATGCCAAACAGAGGGAAGGATTATGTGCAAAGCCTCTGCGGCAGCAAGGATATCCAAAGGCCTGGAGACAGGCCCGTATGCCTGGAACACAGTGGGCAATGGGGTCAAGGTCAGAGCCAGAGACACAAGTCTCTGATATGTAGGAAATCTCTGTGCCTTCCTCTCAATTTTGCTGAGCCTAAAACTGTTCTAAAAAGAAGTAAAATCTTTTAAAAAGTTTAGGAACTCCCCCTCACAAGAAAAAAACTAAGTTGCTAGATGAGACATATCAGGGCCCCTGTATTTACTGTTTTCTCTGGCTGAAATAATCTATCCCTAGACTTGGGTGTGATTAATGCCTTCATATTCATCAGTTCTTGCACAATTGGCCTTTCTAGACCCCTCTATATAAGACAGCACCCCTTCACTATCTAGCCCCACCTTTATTTCCTTCATAGCACTTCATATTACATATATAATTGTCGTGTGTGTGTGCGCGCGAGCGTGTGTGTGCGCGTGTGTGTTTCTTTTTTTTTTTTTTTGAGATGGAGTCTTGCTCTGTCGCCCAGGCTGGAGTGCAGAGGCCTGATCTCAGCTCACTGCAAGCTCCGCCTCCTGGGTTCACGCCATTCTCCTGCCTCAGCCTCCCGAGTAGCTGGGACTACAGGCGCCCGCCACCACGCCTGGCTAATTTTTTTTGTATTTTTAGTAGAGACGGGGTTTCACCGTGTTTAGGCAGGATGTTCTCGATCTCCTGACCTCGTGATCCGCCCGCCTCGGCCTCCCAAAGTGCTGGGATTACAGGCGTGAGCCACCGCGCCAGGCTCGTGTGTGTGTCATAAAGAAGAAATGTACCTGTTCACCAATACGTGGCCAGCATATTGTTTATAATACCTAGGACACAGTAAGTATTCAGTAGATATTTGCTGAATGAAAAAAGAAAACATCACTTATCTGTAATGCGGAGGGGAATAAATGGAGTAGGACCACAGTGGAGACAGGCAGATGGCCAGAAGACTATCACAAATGGTCCAGGTGAGAAACAATGGTTTGGAGTATGGTGATAGAGAGGGAGAGCTCAAGATAAGGGAAGCTGGTGATATACAGTGGGTAAGGAGAAGAGGAATGTATCAAGGATAATTCTCAGGATGTAGGGTGGTGATGTTCATTGAGTTGGAGAACACTGGCAGAGGACCAATTCTAAAGAGGAAACCCTCACATTTGATTTTGAAAGAGTTGATCTTCAGATACTTTTGAGTAAACCAAAGGAAAATATTTAGAAGGCTAGTAGATTCTGAAGTATTTACAGACAAAATGATGTGATGATTTGCATCATCTTCAAATTACACCAGCCAAGCAGAGGATGAGGAGGAGCAGGGAGATGAAAGAAACAAAATGGCACAAAGTCAAGAGTAGCTGAAACTAGATTCTAATTATTAGTGGTTCATTAAATTGTTCTATTTTGATATGTGCTTAAAATTTTCCAGAGGGGAAAAAATGCTTTAAAGGATACAGGTGAATATATGTCTGGAGCAAAGGGGGAAAGGCTCAGACTAGACATGTAAATTTGGATGGTACATATTTAAAGGTGGTCATTAAAGCCATGGACATGGATAAAATCTCCCAGGCAGAAAGAATAGAGTAAATATCTAGGAGGCATCAGACCTCATCTTGTAGAAATCTACCATGCAATGGCTGAGCAGAGGCAAATGCACCTGCAGAAGGGACTGGATGGAGTGGCCAAGAGAAAGAAACCTAGTCGAATGGGTGTGACTCCACAGACAGGTTCAACCAATGTCACAGAGGAGGAAGCTCTATTTATTAGCTTATATAGTTAGCCTATATAGAGAGGACCACATTCTTTGAGCATCTGTCAGGGTGCCAAGTGGAAGGGACCTTACTGATTCTTGTGGTCCCAAGCAGGGCAACATGGGTTAGTGCAGAAGTCTTGGGTAAGTAGGTTTCCCCTCAGTGTGCAAAGGGGGTGCTCAGAGAGGCCTTCATTTGTTAAAAAATGTTCTTGGTGTAATGCACTGCATCAGGCATCAGAGAGGCATAGAATTTCTCTGGAAAAACAGGGAGTTTGTAAAAAGAGCCTGGGAATGGATCGGGATAAATAAAACAATGAACATGAAACAAGGGGCTGATGGTGTGGGCACCTCTTCTATGTCCCTCAAGCTGCTATTCAGATTCTTCCTTGTGTCATCATTGTTCTTGAAAGTACTTTCTTCTCTGCTGGAGTTTAACTCGTTTTCCTTTGTTCTTCCCTTTCACAACCCCTAGCAGATTAGACCGGAAAATGTTCACTGAGTGCAGAATGAGCAAAGCCCCTGTGCCGTGTCTTGGCCAGCTCTCATGCTTGGTGGATGCTGCCCTTCCTGGATATACTTCCTTCTCTGCACAGGGCTGGGGAGACTCAGAAGCCAGACCACCCAGGTGTGAATCTTGGCTCCCTCTCTTACCAGCAGAGAGACCTAATCTAGCAAGTCATCTTATCTCTGTGTGCCTCTAGCTCCACCAGCAGTAAGCTGAGGGAATGAGGCTAGACAGAGTGGCTCATGCCTGTAATCCTAACATTATAAGAGGCCAAGGCAGGAGGATCACTTGAGGCCAGGGGTTGGAGACCAGCCTGGGCAACATGGTGAGATGCCATCTCTACAAAAAAAAATATTTTTAGATTAGCTAGGTCTAGTGGTGGGTACCTGTAATTCCAGCTCAGGAGGCTGAGGCAGGAGGTTTGCTTGAGCCCAGGAGGTCAAGGCTGCAGTGAGCTATAATCAGGCTTCAGTGAGCTATGATTACACCACTGCACTCCAGCCTGAGTAACAGAACAAGACCCTGTATGAATGAAGATGAGGGAATAACAGTCACAATTTGAGAGTTTTGTGAGGATTCAAGGAGCCACCATGGGAAAAGCAGTTAGAGCAGTGCCTGGAAAATAACAAGCTCTGAGTAAAGGTTAGCTGTTATTATTCTCTACCCATCCCAAAAGCATGCTCCTCCTCCTCACCCCACCTCAAGTCCAGCTCCATGTTCTGTGACCTTGCTCATGGATTTTGTCTAAAACCTCAAGCGCCCTTGCCACAGTTCCCTGGCAGACATCCAGGCATCTTTCAAATCCCAGCCCCCAGCTCCAAGCTCCCAGCCCCAACCTCACAGTGTGGGTGTTTAAGTCATTCTTCTCTAGACCAGAAACCCCTGAGGTCAGAGACCGGGTCTCACCTCTTCATGCAACCTGTACCTAATGCAGATCAGGCACCTGGGAGACGTCTGGTGAAGGTTTCATGAGGACATGAATACCGAACTTGGAATCACACGAAGCAATGTTTGAGTCCAGGCTCTGCTATGAAGTTTGCAGACAAATTCTCTGTGCTTTGGACCTCAGTTTGCAATCTGAAACATGGTGCTTGCAGTGTCTGCCTTATAATGTTGCCGTGATAATTGAAATACCCAAGGGAACATGAGGTACAATTCCTATTACTTCCGCATTCCCTTCAGGATTCAGGTGCTTGTAAAAACCTTCACCATGCCCTTGGCCCTCCCTCACTAGCCTGTGAGCCCTTCTCTTTGTTAGCCTGTTTCCAGCTCCTTTTGTTAAGAGTCCAGCCGCTCCACCTGGCTGTGAAGGCACTGAGACCTGGAATTTTCCTTCTGTCTCTTCTAATAAATGCAGGTGCAACTCCCTTTAATGGGCTGTCAGTGGGCAGTAAGAATCTGGACTGCACAATTAAATGAAACAAATGCCTGGCTATCTCTGCTAACAGCTGTGAAGCTCAGGAAACCCTTATGTCCTGAAAAACTGAGGTTTTATTTAGCATCTGTACATTAAAAGCACAGCCCACTCCTTTTGGAGATGGCGTTGTTCCGGTGCTCTTAGCATTATTTTTCCCTTCAACTTGGTAGTTCACACAGATGGGTAAAATGACAGAGGATGAGAGAGGATGAAGGTTGTTCTTTAGAAAAATAATTAACCTGCATATGTGTGCTGGTGCAGAAGGAGAATGTTTCATGCCAAACCTCAGCATCCAGGCCCCTGTAGTACCTGGGCCTCCTTCCTCTCACTGCCTTCAGCAACTCAGCCCACACAGCTCTTGCTGAGCCCCTGAGAGGTGAGGTCCTATGGAAGCCAGGCCCCAGTCATCTAGATATCTACAGGACTAGTGTAAGGTTGGGGGATGCCCAAACAAAGCACCAATCCAGGGTCCTAGAAGGCCACCTGGGCTCCCCTGTGTTGCATGTCAATACAAATCCACCCTTGCTAGGGGACCTGAAGTTCTTTTTTTTTTTTTTTTTTTTTTTTTTTTGTGAGACAGATTCTCACTCTGTGGGCCCAGGCTGGAGGGCAGTGGCCAGATCTCAGCTCACTGCAAGCTCCGCCTCCGAGGTTTATGCCATTCTCCTGCCTCAGCCTCCCAAGTAACTGGGACTACAGGCACCTGCCACCTCGCCAGGATAGTTTTTTTGCATTTTTTGGTAGAGACGGGGTTTCACCATGTTAGCCAGGGTGGTCTCGATCTCCTGACCTCATGATCCACCCATCTCAGCCTCCCAAAGTGCTGGGATTACAGGCTTGAGCCACCGCGCCCGGCCCTGAAGTTCCTCTTAATCCAGGCCGGAATGCATTGTTAGTGGCCCTGTTTATCCCATAAACAAAGCCTGGTGTACAAATGAAAGTCCTAGGCTTCGTTGATTGTGGCATCTCTCAAATGTCCTGTAGGAGGCTGGTTAGTTTTCTTCTGGTCATGCTAGCTCAGGAGGAACCGGTACTAGCTTCAGCTTATGGTTTTACTTTGCAGGCTAAGAAATAGAGTATTTGCCACAGGGGGTGGGCTCTGCTTTCTGGAGAATGATCATTAGTATTAATTTTTTTGTTTAACCGACGTTTACTGAGCACCAACTATGTGCTGGCTAGGAGGAGAAGTGTGTTAGTCCATTCTCACACTGCTAATAAAGACATACTCGAGACTGGGTAATTTATAAAGGAAAGAGGTTTAACTGAGTCACAGCTCAGCACAGCTGGAGAGGCCTCGGGAAACTCACAATCATGGTGGAAGGGGAAGCAAACATGTCCTTCACATGGCAGCAGCAAAGAGAAGTGCTGAGCGAAGTGGGGGAAAAGCCCCTTATGAAACCATCAGAACTCATCAGAACTCACTCACTATCACAAGAACAGCATGGAGGTAACTGCCCCCAGGATTCAAATACCTCCGACTGGCTCCCTCCCGTGATATGTGGGGATTATGAGAACTACAACTCAAAATGAGATTTGGTTAGGGACACAGCCATACCATATCAAGAGGCAATTAATGACATCAGAACAGATGGGGTTTCTGGGATGAATGACTGAGACACAGGGAGACAAAACAATACATAAACAGAAGGGGGCAACTTACTGTGGTCAGTGATGACCTCTGTTACAACCCAGGAAGCCAAAGCCAAGGGAGCTAAAGCCCGCAGCGGGCTGTTCAAGACATAGAGGAGGCCTGAGTGCCTATGCCTGCCGCCTGTACCAGTTGTGACACTGAGTGGGCCCCTGACCCTTTTGAATCTGAGGTCCTTCATCCACACAGTGGAGGTGATAATCCAGTAAACATTAGCTTCCTTGTCCTTAAGGTAGGAAATTAGAGCACTGGAGAAATGATGGGCTTTGGAAGCAGAAAGAATGGAAGTGAGTTCACCAGTGTGTGCTGACTGGCTGTGGGAGGTTGGGAAAGTCACTTACCATCTCTGAGCCTCATCCCCTCATCTCTTTACTGAAGATGATAATGCCTGCCTCATGCGGTGGAGAGGGACAATGAGTTGCTGCATGGGAAACCCTGGAAAGCCCTGAACAGTCACTCAGTCCCAACCCTTTGGTCCATGAGACACTCCAACTTTTCAGGGAAGAGAGCATGTCCAGATTTGCTCGCAAACGTATCTTTGGTGCTTGGCCCTAAGGCACCCAACACACAGGAAGTCATAAAAATTTTTGTTGAAGGAACGAACTTCCTAATTTTGCAATGGGGAAACAAAGGTATTAAAGTAACTTAACAACCTTGGGTCTTTTCAAGAACAATTTTGCTAAAAGTCAAAAAACAAGTTGGTGACCAAATGTGGGAACGTTCCCAGTGCACCATGGAAGAGGAGACAGCAAAAGGCAGAGTGAATCCCCAGAGACCCCAGAACAGAGGTGTAAATGCTCGTTCTACTTGAAGCCTATGCTGGAAAAAATTATACAAGCCCCTTGGAACTGAGAACATTTTTACAGTTTGGTCAGAAAAGCACTTCAGGGTTTGTAACTAATCAGGAGGAGGACCTGGAACGCTGTGATTCTCTGGCTCCCTTAAGCTCTCCTGGCAAGATTCAGGACAACCTGCTAAACTACAGCAGCTGAATTTTCACCTCCACATCATGTTTTGATAAATGCAAAATGGGAGCAGATCTGAACTTGTTTAGATGAACTGGAAGAATGATGAGGCAGAACCTCGAGATATTATGGCCTTTCTGAGCTTTATTACATGTGACACTATCTCATCTTCTACATGCTGAGAAAACCATAGAAATCATCCTTTTTATCACTGAGCCAGTGACAGTAACACTTAGGAGATGTTGTCATGCTTTGGGGTAGAAAATCTATCTCCAGGCAGTGATAGGGTATGCCGCCACGCATCGAGAGTCAGCCAGAACCACTTGATAAAGCAGTCTCCAGAGCTTGGCCGCTGGCGGCTAGGCGCCCATTGACCAATCAATCTATGGGTCATTCAAGGCCCTCAGTCAGCCAGTGATTCCTGATATACCACCTTCTGGATTTGATTCATTTTTAGATGCCACTTCCTTTTACTAAGCAAGTGGTGTTGGGTAAATAATATAATCCCTCTGGGCCCCATTTCCTCATCTATGAGACAAGCAACTCAAGGACCCAATGCATTCGCTTGTTGTGAGCACTAAATTAAATAATGCACGCAAAATTTTCAGTAAAGTGTGCAGTGCATAGGAGGCTTTCCAGAAATGGTTGTTGATGCTGCTGCTGTCACCTTTTTTTTTTTTTTTTTGAGATGGAGTCTTTCTCTGTCGCCCAGACTGGAGTACAATGGCACGATCTTGGCTCACTGCAACCTCCGCCTCCCAGGTTCAAGTGATTCCCCTGCCTCAGCCTCCTAAGTAGCTGGGATTACAGGTGTGCACCACCATGCCCAGCTCATGCCTGTAATCCTAGCACTTTGGGAGGCCAAGGCATGCTGTTGCCTTTTTCATGTACAATAGCTCATATGCCAGTGAGTCAGACAGGAATTTAACTTCAGAACACAGATTAGATGATATATTCATGTTGATTTCTCTGGTTTTTTAAAAAAGTATTTGTATATGTACAGACATTTATTTGAGAAACTGGGTTGTGAACTACCTGCCAGTTTGGATCGAGCCCTCACGGCCTCCTAGAACAGAGAACAGCACAGATGGCCAAGACATGGCCATCTCACATATCACTGGGTCCTTCTGTGATCCAGTAACTGTGATCTAGGTACAGCATTAATTCACATTTTGCCCAAATCCCTTTTTTGCAAGTGCTTGATGCTCCTCCTATCACCTCTGTGGTGGTTTTCAGTATCTAAAAGCAGGGCATCTGTCCTGTGTCCCATCATGTTAGATTCAGTTCCTCACTCCAGCCTGCCCTGAATCTGTGGGTGTTTGATTCTGCCATTCAAAAGATTCACTATTTCTCTTTCTAATACACCTACCTCCTTTATCTAACTTATTGATAATGTTCATAGGAAAATAAATATGTTGGATAGAGTAGGAAAGAGGAACAGGAGCATTTGTAGAAAGCCAATTATACCTAGCTAGATGTGATGGCCCGTACCTATAATCCCAGCTACTTGGAGGTTGAAGTAGGAGAATCGCTTGAACCTGGGAGGCAGAGGTTGTGGGCAGTCAAGATCGTGCCAATGCACTCAAGCCTAGGCTACAAAGAGAGGCTCTGTCTCAAAAAAAAGAAAAAGAAAACCAATTATACCCAGTCCTTTAAGTTTATTGATAAGCAGTGAGGTTTACGCTCTTAAAATCATGTGTTCTGGGGTCAGACTGCCTGGAAGCAGTACTCTCTGTGTGAGTTCAGGCAAATACCTCTGCCTCTCTGAGCCTTAATTTGCCCAACTATAAAATGGAAGGGAGGATGACAAGACAAACCTCAGGGGATTTGCTGGGGCCATTACTTGAGCTAATACGTGTTCCTGATGTATGAACTCCAACCTCTTCAGATAGGGTTCTCTAGAGGGACAGCACTAATGGAATAGATATATATGCAAAAGGGAGTTTATTAAGTATTAACTCACATAATCACAAGGTCCCACAATAGGGCATCTGCAGGCTGAGGAGCAAGGAGAGTCAGCCCAAGCTCCAAAACTGAAGAACTTGGAGTACAATATTCGAAGGCAGGAAGCATCCAGCATAGGAGAACGATGTAGGCTGGGAGGCCAGGCCAGTCTCTCCTTTCACATTTTTCTGCCTGCTTCTATTCTAGCTGCACTGGCAGCTGATTAGATGGTGCCCACTCAGATTAAGGGTGGGTCTGCCTTTCCCAGCCCACTGACTCAAATGTTAATCTCCTTTGGCAACACCTTCACAGACATACCCAGGATCAATATTTTGTATCCTTCAATCCAATGGAGTTGACACTCAGTATTAACCACCACAAATCCACCCCTTGTCAAGTTGAACCCATACACATCTCCTGTGGTCATACATAATCTTCAAATAAAGACAATAATAAGGTGATAATTATACCTAACATGATACAACTATCTTTCATACAATCAGAAACGCACCAATCCCCAACCCAAATACTATTACATGAAGTTAAAAATACTTAAATGCTGATGTAAAGTCAATAAATCTTATGTCATATAATAAAGGGAAAAGAAAGGAAATAAAATGAAGATATTTTCTTAGTACAAGTATATACATGTACAAGCATGTTTTTAACAAAAGAAGGAGGAAATATTCATGACAATTACAGTCCTTGTTTCTGCAGCTGGTCACGTGGTCATAGCCGGTATTGATGACTACCTTTGGCTACTACTCATTCTGTATTCCCTTTACCTTCAGCAAGCACCTCAGCAGGTCATGGTTTTTTCCCTGGTGGAATGACCCAAACGTTCATTCCTGAAGGGTCTGGGTCATTTGTAGTCCTGCCTGGATTGGGCTGTTGTAGTTTCCCATTGACCTTAATCACAGGGCACAATACTACTAAGAGACACCCTAATGGACCTCTTGTATTAAATGCATAATCTTCCTTACCTATGTTGTGGAGTAGTGAACTGATTTCATCTTGACAGTCTGGGTCAATCACCCCGGTCAACACCGTAACTCCCTTCTTAGCCTGTTGACTTAAAGGTAGCAGGAGCCCAAAGTGTCCAGGTGGCAATCTTAACTTCCAGTTTAACGGAATCGTTGTGTCTCCTGGTGGCAGTTCTCCTTCCTCTGGAACTAAGACCTCTAGGCCAGCAGAACTTAATGTTGCAGGAACAGGAAGCAAAAATTTTGCTAGTGGGTTACTAGGGGTGATGGTGAGTGATGCCACTTCCACTTCTGCCCTTGATTCCTAGACCCGTGAATCCTGGCTATGGGAGAAACAGTACCATATATTGGACGATGATTCAGAGCATACACAGCTTTCTGGAGAACTTTGCTCCAGCCCTGCAAAGTATTGTCGCCTAGGTGGCATTGTAATTGTAACTTCAAAAGGCCATTCCACCATTCTATCAATCCAGCTGCTTCCGGATGATGGGGAACACAGTAAGACCAATGAATTCCATGAGCATGAACCCACTGCCACACTTCTTTAGCCATAAAGTGAGTGCCTTGGTCAGAGGCAATGCTGTGTGGAATACCATGACGGTGGATAAAGCATTCTGTGACTTCACGGGTGGTAGTTGTGACAGAAGCATTGCATGCATGATAGGCAAACCCATATGCAGAGTAAGTGTCTATTCCAGTGAGGACAAACCTCTGCCCTTTCCATGACGGAAGAGGTTCAATATAATCAACCTGCCACCAGGTAGCTGACTGATCACCCTGAGGAATGGTGCCATATCAAGGGCTCAGTATTAGTCTCTACTGCTGGCAAATTGGGCACTCAGCAGTGGCCGTAGCCAGGTCAGCCTTGGTGATTGGAAGTCCATGTTGCTGAGCCTGTGTGTACCTCCATCCCTGCCACCATGGCCACTTTGTTCATGGGCCCATTGGACAATGGCAGGGGTGGCTGGGGAAAGAGGCTGAGTGGTGTCCACAGAACAGGTCATCCTATCTACTTGATTATTAAAATCCTCCTCTGCTGAGGTCACCATTGGTGAGCACTCACATGGGATAGAAATATCTTCACAGTTTTTGACCATTCAGAAAGGTCCATCCACATACCTCTTCCCCAAATTTCTTTGTCACCAATTTTCCAATCATGCTTCTTCCAAGACCCTGACCATCCAGACAAACCACTGGCTATACCTCATGAATCAGTATATAATTACACATCTGACCATTTCTCTTTCCATACAAAGTGCACAACCAAGTGCACTGCTCGCAGTTCTGCCCACTAGGAAGATTTCCCTTCACTGCTGTCCTTCAGGGACACTTTGGGGTGGTGCCTGCATATGGCGCAGAACCATCTGTGAACCAGTCCCTAGTATTCTCTTCCTCTATCAACTGATCATAGAGAACTTCCCATGAGGCCATCAGTGCAGGCTAGGGGAGAAAAAGCAGGGTGGCAGGAATGGAGGCCATGAGCATTTGAGCCCTTCCTCATGTAACTTGTGCCTTCAGGACCTGCTCAAGCCCGATCACAAGTATACCACTTCCATTTGATGATGGAATGCTGCTATGCATGAACCACCTTATGGCTAGATGGGTCAGAAGGCAGCCAGTTCATGATAGATAATTCAGGTTGCATGGTGACTTGATGGCCCATAGTCAAATATTCCATTTCCACCAAAGCCCAGTAACAGGCCAAGAGCTGTCTCTTAAAAGGGCAGTAGTTATCTGCAGAAGATGGCAGGGCCTTGTTCCAAAATCCTAGAGGCCTCCGCTGTGATTCACCTATGGGGGCCTGCCAAAGGCTCCAAACAGCATCCCTATCTGCCACTGACACCTCAAGCACCATTGGATCTGCTGGGTCATATGGCCCAAGTGGCAGAGCAGCTTGCACAGCAGCCTGGACCTGTTGCAGAGCTTTCTCCTGTTCTGGACCCCACTCAAAACTGGCAGCCTTTTGGGTCACTTGATAAATGGACCAGAGTAACACACCCAAATGAGAAATGTGTTGCCTCCAAAATCCAATAGGTCCACTAAGCATTGTGCCTCTTTCTTGGTTGTAGGAGGGGCCAAATGCAGCAACTTATTCTTCATCTTAGAAGAAATATCTTGACAGGCCCCACACCACTGGACCCCTAGAAATTTTACTAAGGTAGAAGGCCCTGGAATTTTAGTCGGATTGATTTCCCTTCCTTTGGCACACAAATGTCTCACCAGTAAGTCCAGTGTGTTTGCTACTTCTTGCTCACTGAATCCAATCAGCATAATGTGATCAATGTAATGGACCAGTGTGATATCTTGTGGAAATGAAAAGCGATCTAGGTCTCGCTGAATAAGATTATGGCACAAAGCCAGAGGGTTGATATACCCCTAAGGTAGGAAAGTAAAAGTATATTGCTGGCCTTGCCAGCTGAAGGCAAATTGCTTCTGGTGGGTCTTATGAACAGGAATGGAGAAAAGGCATTTGCCAGTCAATGGCTGCATACCAGGACCAGGAGATGTGTTAATTTGTTCAAGCAATGAAACCACAGCTGTTACAGCAGCTGCAACTGGAGTCACCACTTGGTTAAGCTTACAATAATCCACTGTCATTTTCCAAGATCCATTTGTCTTCTGCACAGGCCAAATGGGAGAGTTGAACGGGGATGTGGTGAGAATCACTACTCCTGCAACTTTCAAGTCCTTGATAGTGGCACTAATATCCACAATCCCTCCAGGGATGCCATATTGTTTTTGATTTACTATTTTTCTAGGTAGAGACAGCTCTAACGGCTTCCATTTGGCCTTTCCCACTATAATAGCCCTTACCCTACGAGTCAGGGAGCCAATGTGGGGGTTCTGCCAGTCACTGAGTATGTCTATGCCAATTATTCATTCTGGCACTGGGGAAATGACCACCAGATAAGTCCAGGACTCACTGGACCTGCTGTAAGTTGGACCTGAGCTAAAACCCATTAATTACCTGACCTCCACAAGCTCTCACTTTACCTGGAAGACCACAATAATGTTTTGGGTCCCCTGGAATCAATGTCAGCTCAAGGCCAGTGTCCAGTAGTCCCTGAAATGTCCAATAATTTCCCTTTCTCCACCCTGGTAAAAAGCCAGAATTCTCCTTGGGGAAGGATGGGAGAAAGATTCACTCCATAAATTGTCAGTAATGTAGTGGGGTCCTTCCTCAAGGGGACCCAGCCTCCCCTTCATTCAAGGGGTTCTGGGTCTGTAAACTCGCTCAAGTCTGGAAATTGACTGAGGGGTCGTGATCCTCTGCTTTTATAATTCAAATTAGTCTTTTGTCCATTCAACCTAGAAGTTTTCTGCTTATATAAATTAAGTAGGAATTTATTGATAGGAAGCAGGCTTCCTAACAATTTCACTTCTAGGAACACGGTGATTAATTAGCCAGTGCCAGAGCTCTACACGAGTCAGACTATTCTGATTGCCACTTTGCCTCTGCTGTTCATTATGGTAGCTACGCCCACCTTGCCTTTGATGGTTGAGTGCTGCCACTCGACCCCTGCCACCTCGGGATCCAATTATTCCCATTGTATTTAAAGTTTGTAGTTGAGTGACTGGGGTTCCCACTGTTAGATCTGACATACAAAGAAGAGCAATTAAAAAGCTCTTCAAAGATGCAGGTACTGCCCTCACAAATCTATCTCATGAGGCAGTGGTCAAGGGTATATCTTCTGGACCCTCCCAGCTGGGATGAGTAGTTCTAAAGCGAGTAATCCACTCCACCATCCCAATCTCCCTAAGCCTCTGGATTCCTTCCTCTACATTAAACCAAGGGAGATCAGGCATTTCTAGCTCACTCAGAGTGGGCCATCTTTTAACCCATATTTCAGCTAACCAAGCAAATAAACTATTAGAACCTTGTTTAACTCCCAAAGCTGCAATGATAAATGCAGAGTCCCTACTTAATGGGCCCAATTCAATAAATTCAGCCTGATCCAACTCTATGTTCCTTCCACCAATATCCCACACCCTTAATATCCATTCCCATGCCTGTTCTCCAGATTTCTGTTTATATAAATTAGGAAACTCAAGCGGTTCTTTTCGAGTGTAGTGCACTTCCTCATGGGTCACACTCTAAACCTCACCTCTAGGGGCCAGACAGGACTTCAGTCTAGTTATAGGTCTAGAAGCAAACAGGGGTGTTGGGGGTGGCTCCTGAGGAGAATCAACATTATGTTGCCTGACAACTGCCCCAGGGGATGCCATCACTGTTGCCTCAGGCAGAGCAGGGTTTATCTCCTCAGACAAAAGACTGATGGCAGCCTGAGTCAGGGAGGGGATGTTGCCACTACTGGGGATAGGGAAGCTGTTTCTTCTGGCAAAAAAGTTTCATCAGAGTTTACAAACTCAGTATCCCCAGCTTCATTAGGGTCCTCCCACATATTCCCATTCCAAGATGCAGGCTCCCATTCTTTTCTAATCAATGCCCTCACTTTAACAGTAGACACCTGGTGAGGCTGTGCATGCATCTTTTGTTGCAGGTCAGCCACTCACATAAGAGCTTGTACCTGTTTTTCCACAATTTCAGCTCTTTCTCCACAGGAGATAAAACTCTCACTCAGGACAATCCTATCAGATTTGAGGCTCAGTATCTGCTTCTGAAGCTGGGAGATAGAATTCCTGAGTTTATCATTTTCTTTCATCATTTGTCCACTGAACTTAGGAGCAACCAACCAGCTTCATTATGTTCCTTGACTCTCCAGATATAGTCAAAGGTATTATGTATAGAATCATTAAACTCCTTGCCTCTCATGAGCAATGAATCAGGAGTGTCAAATGCATTTTTTTTTTGCATAACTCTCTACACAGTTCACAACAAGAACTCTCAGTGTTCTCCATACTATTAGAAGTAGAGTCCTTAGCATTGGGGGTCTAATCATATTAAGCAGCCAATTCCAGAAATCCAAAACCAACGAAATAACTCCATCCTTAATATTCTGTTCCTTTAGAACCACTGCTGTTACCAAAATCTGTATTAGTCAGGGTTCTCTAGAGGGACTGAACTAATGTGATATAGATATAGATATATATAAAGGAGGGGTTACTAAGTATTAACTCACACAATCACAAGCTCCCAAAATAGGCCGTCAACAGGCTGAGGAGCAAGGAGAGCCAGCCCAAGCTCCAAAACTGAAGAATGTGGAGTCCAATATTTGAGGGCAGGAAGCATCCAGCATAAGAGAAAGATGTAGGCTGGGAGGCTAGGCCAGTCTCTCTTTTCACATTCTTCTGCCTGCTTATATTCTAGCTGCACCAGCAGCTGATTAGATTGTGTCCACCCAGATTAAGGGTGGTCTGCCTTTCCCAGCCCGCTGACTCAAATGTTAATCGCCTTGACAACACCCGCACAGACATACCCAGGATCAATACTTTGTATCTTTCAATCCAATCAAGTTGACCCTCAGTATTAACAATAACTAATGCTCAGTAAACATTACATTTGATTCTTATATAATCTTTATGACAAGACTGTAGGTGCTATTATTCTTTCCACTTACCAATAAAGAAATTGAGGCTCAGGGTGTTTTGGTAACTTTCTAGCAATGTTGATAGCAGAATGTACCTGGACACCTATCCCAGACTATATGTCCCCGGACTCATAAGTGCTGCTGCAACAGGCTGCCACCCAGGAGGTACTCCAGGCACATTTTCTGATGGGTGTGTGTTGTTCTCTCATCCATGGTTCCAGCCATCACAATTCAGACTCTTCTCTCTTATACTACTGAGGGAGAGAAAGCAGAAGTAGATGTCAGGCAATAGGTAGTGGGGATAACAGCCCTAAGACTCTATTCTTCCTCTGTTAATTTCCCTAGAAGCAGAAGCTCGTATGACAAGGGTTGAGTCCTTAATGAACAATTCTTGAGGACCTGAGTGTGGGTTTGTTTTGTCCACATTTACAGCATGGCTTAGTAGACAGCAAAATATACTTGGCTTTAGATGGGAATAACCTTAGCAAGACAATTTCTACAGCACATACAAGTGCACATAAACATGCACATGCTCAGCTAAGAAGAAAACTAAAAATATATATTCTTTGCATGGTCCACTGAGTGACATCCTACCTAGCAAAGAATCTCTAGCTCCAAGCACCTACTCAGTCCAAACTTCAGACAAGCATTAGACTATTATCCTGGCCTCTAGGTGTGAGAGGAATAAAGATTGATTCTATCAAGGGTCTAGGAGAGGAAAGGAAGGGAGCCAAAACATGGCACAGGCCTTTACATAACCTATGGGAGATCACCAGCTCAAAATGGGATTCTTGAAGATTAAAACAAATAGTACTTCTGTATGCAAAGTAGCCCCAGACAGTATGATGGATGAGGGCTAACTCCTTCCCAGATCTGTGTAATTTCTTTCTGCTCTTCCTTACTGGGGGAGTTAAGCCAACTCTGAGCTGGGTTTTCTGTGTGATGAGTGAAGCCTGGAAACCTTTCTTCTCATCCAAGGTGCCGGTTCAGCCAGAGGCAGTTCTGAATATTAGCTGTGGCAGCTTCCTGGAAGCAAAAAGAGAATAAGCTGATTGGTCCAGAGTTGGAACTTAGACCAGGGGTTGACAGATGTGTCTGCACATTAGAATGACCTGGGAAAGCATGTAAACATTTGAAATTGACCCAGCCATATTTCAGGTTAAGTAAACTGCAATCTGTTAGGCAGGACACAAGCACCAGGAGTTTCGAAGCTCCCCAGATGATTCCAGTGTACAGACAAGCTTTGGGAACCACTGGTTTAGACATGTGGTTCTTTCCTGGCAAAGTCTGCACTCCTTAAAGGACATTTTGCAATGTCAGGAGACACTTTTGGTCATCGCAAATGAGGGATGATGCTGCTGACATCTAGTGGGAAAAGGCTGGGAATGCTGCTAAACATTCTCACAAGAAAGAATTATCTGGCCCAAAATGTCAATAGAGTCCAAGGTGAGAAACCTAATTTAGACCCTTGCACTCAAAGTGTGGTTCACGGACCAGCAGCTTGTTAGACATACAGAACCTCTGGCCGGGCACGGTGGCTCACACCTATAATCCCAGCACTTTGGGAAGCTGAGGCAGGTGGATCACTTAAGTCTAGGAGTTTGAGGCCAGCCTGGGCAACGTGGTGAAACACCATCCCTAAAATATATACAAAAATTAGCTTGGCCTGGTGGCGGGTGCCTGTAGTCTCAGCTACTCGGGAGACTGAGACATGAAAATTGCTTGAACCCAGAAGGCGGAGGTTGGAGGTTGCAGTGAGCCAAGATCTTCCAGCCTGGGGAACAGAGCGAGACACTCTCTCTCTCTCTCTCTCATATATATATTTATATGAGATATATATATAAGAGGGACAGAAATAGAAATACAGAACCTCAGACTCTACCCCAGACCTACTGGCTCACAATCTGCATTTGTACAAGATCCCCTGGTGATTGGTAAGCAGATTCGATTTTAGAAGCACTAATTTAGGGCCGTTTTGTATAACGGGAGGTCTCTTCCATTTAAACTGCTAGACTGGATTTCTCATCCATGGCAACCATTTCTTCCACATTCTCATTCTCCCCACAACTCCTCAAGCATGCGTACAGGAACAGCCTCTGGCCTTCTTTTATTATATTGTATGCCTGTACACATATGTTTATGTTTATCACAGTCTCAGGCTTTAGAATCAGACACATGGAGTTCGGATCCCAGTTCTGAATAGGATCATTTAAAAGCTTAACCTCACTGTGTCTTAATGACCTAAACTGCAAATGGGGAAATGATGTGAAGACAAGATAAACCACGCAAAATTAGCGGTGGTGTCCAAGCAGTGTGAGTTGGAATCCGAACTTCACCAATTTACTAGTTTTTGATGTTGGGCAATTTATTTTCTTTCTTTGAACCTCCATTTTCTCATCTAAAAAAAAATGCATCACCACACCTGATCGTGGAGAGTATTATCCAGGCGATGGATTTTCAGAAGCTAACATGGAGTAGGAGTTCACATGCAGTCATTTGCTTGCTTCCTGAAATATGGCAGGAGCTCCATAAACAGGATAGTCTTTCATTCAAACCCCACACCAAAGTGCCATAAATCCCTTCTCTGTATTAATCTGGTGGGACATATGTTCACAGTCATAGGCTCCTCTTCTTCCATTCTGGGGCCAACACAGAAGGAGGATGTTGTCATCTGCTGTCTTGTCTCATCATCTCTGTTAAGACTGTGTCTTGAGGGTGGGTGACCTGCTTGTCTTCCCCTGCAATCCCACTTCAATCCCACTTGCAGCTGGGTGATGTACACAGAAAGTCCTCAATAAATATTTTCTGCTAGTGATTCAGGATTCAAAGTCCTACAACTATAAGAGAGGTAACTGGGACTCAAACTTGGTTCCTCCCATTCTGAAACCCAGGCTGGCTTCACGTCACCACACTACCTCTCCATGGCAGGTGTTCCTGCCCCCCATCTCTTCCCATACACTCACAGAATGCAGCAGTCGGTTAGCAACAGCCTGGTGGAGTTTACTGTAGGGACATGAAAGTTCATTGTTTCTCCTGAACTGGATTGTAAATGGCTCGACCACAGGCCGTGCTTTTCCCTTATTCTGTGCTCCTTAGGGACCTAAACACATGGCTGAGCACAGAGCAGAAACTCAATAAATCTCTGTTATCTAATTGATTGATTGGTGAGCCAGTTGATTGATTAGGTCATGGTTGACTGAAGTAAACACAGCATAAGCATAAAAGATGCAGGTTGCAATTATGTAATCTCCAACTCTGTCTTTGGAAAACTGCTATAATTTCCTAAAGCTTTTCCTACATTCAGTATAGACCTGTTCACCCAGCCTTCACCAAGAACTCCCATACACTTTATAGAAATTAAACATTCTGTAAAGTGAGGATAACGAAGCAGGCAAGGGGAAGCACTGAAGCCCCAAACCCACAAGGCTACTTGTGTCCTATTGCCATGCGGAGAAACACTGACAGGACACTGTGGAACAATATCCAGGCTAAGCCTAAAAAAATGACAGAAGTGAGAGGAGGAGGAACAGGGAAGAATGGGAGCCAAAAGGCACAAAGTTTGGAGCAAAGAGATCACCTATGAGGTAGAGCAATGAAGACAGCTTCCTTGGTGGGTTTGCCAGAGGACATCACCCATTCAGACAGGTAGGCAAACACCTGGCTTCAGGGGCTATAGAGAACATAATTAACACGGACAGGAACTTAAGAACCACACCAGGTGAGCCAGACAAATTTGAGCGATCCCAGCCAGCCAGCAGTGCCTCTGGTCCAAGTGCCTTGGCTTTAACTCAGGAACCCCAGAGCAGGAGGAGGCTCCACTTCCAATAATAAAGCACAGGTTGGAGCCATTGGACTTGCGCATAGAGATTTCAATTCTACTTTTTTGCCATAAACAAACAAAGCACCTGCTATGCGGTAACTGTAGCAAAGCAGCCATGAAAAGAAACATAAGTGAGCATTGACTTTGCCCAGGTTAAAAGACTACATCCCAAGTGGCCCATTTCTCAAAAGAAAAAGTGAGCCAGACCATCACTTCCCCTGCCCAGTCTCTGCCTCCCGCAGGCTGGGCCCGGGGCCAGAGGTTTAGACAAGACATCTTCAATCACTCTGTGGAATAAAGGTCTTCTGAGCCTTCAGCAGGGCTGGATCAGCCCAAATTCCTCACCCCTCTTCGACGTCAGAGGACAACTGTTGTTTCACCAAGACAGAGCTGAAAATACCTAAACCTCAGGCTGCAGGAAGAAATCAGCTGGAGAGCCAAGTGAAGAGCCAAAGAAGACTAAGGAGAGATAAGAGAGCAAAGGGTAAACTCAAACCCAGCCCACAAAGCAGTGATAGGCTCCAGGGCCTGAGAATCAGGTAAGAAACAAAGGCAGGGTGCAGTAGCTCATGCCTGTAATCCCAGCACTTTGAGAGGCCGAGGCAGGTGGATCACCTGAGGTCAGAAGTTCGAGACCAGCCTGGCCAACATGGCAAAACTCTGTCTCTACTAAAAACACAAAAATTAGCCAGGCATGGTGGCGGGCATCTGTAATCCCAGCTACTCAGGAGGCTGAGGCAGGAGAATCGCTTGAATCCAAGAGGCAGAGGTTGCAGTGAGCCAAGATCACACTATTGCACTTCAGCCTGGGCAACAAGAATGAAACTGCATCTCAAAAAAAAAAAAAGAGAGAGAGAGAGAGAAAGAAAGTAAGGGAAGGGCTTATTTGAGGGATTTTCTCCAAAGATGAATTTCTTTTCTGGGCTGGTGTTTATGTGCCACCCATAAAGAAAGACCTTTCATGGAACCCAAACAGAAACAACAACCCAGAGCCCAGATCCGTCTCTCTGAAGCCTGGAGATATCGTACGGTGGGGAAGAAGAGAAAAGAAAAACCTGAGATTCCTGTTTCTTACCCTTTTAAGAGCTGAGATTTTGATCTTTTTTGTTTTGTTTTGTTTTGTTTTGTTTTGTTTCAGACTGCCTTAAAGGTAATCCAAGGAGGGAAAGACCCTGCTTGGGAACTGTGGGAAGATGGCCTGAATCTCAGAGTATCACTCTCAGGAAGAAAAAGAAGAGACTGCACTGAAGAGATAATGGCAGGCAATGTTATTTTTAAATTACTGGTTAGAATAAAAACAGGAACTATAAGGTGTTTGAATTCACACTCACACACACACACACTCACACCTGTTCCCAAAATGACGCTCACTTGTGGTGAAGCTAAACAGTGCAGCAATCTTCTTTAATAATATAGAGGAAGGAATGCCTTCTGTCACTGTTAAAACTGTCAGAAGATACATTTTCACAAAGACTGATAGGAATGAAGTGTGTCCTTCAGCTATATGGGAGGAAGCAAACTAATTTTGACCACTTACCACTGGAAGCACCTTTTGGCAGGGGGCTGTGTATAATTTATCTCGTGTAACCCTCAGAGGAGCCCCGTGAGACAGCGTTATCACCTCTCATTTACTAATAACAAAGTCAAGATTCATAGAGGTGTAGTAAGTCTCGAGATCTCACAAGTAGTAAGTCAGCAATTTCACCAAACATTTGCAAGTTGACAATCCGATACTGACTTCTGCCCACTCCCCCAGCAAACACACCACCTCCCCCAAACCAGATCATCCTGAGAGGAATAATGGATAATGTGTCCCCGCTAAAGGCAGACGGGTTTTAAATCAATCCACCAAGTGACCAATTAACATTCTCCCTTCTATGGCCAGCCTCTGATTCCTGAAAGGGATGAGAAAATTCAGTGTCTTCTCAGCTCACATTGATATTCATCCCAATTACCCTCCTCCTTCTCCGTTCCTGCAGCACATAAATTACCAGCTCTGTTGTCAAATGCTGTATGTAATTGTGTTTAGCATAACATCCCAAGGGAATAGAAAACCCATCCGCTCTGTGATGGGCTGAGGCATGCCAGGGTGTGCTGGAATGGAAGTTGAAGCCTGGTATCCACCCCTCTCTCTTCCCACCTCCCACAGAGGCTGGCAAGCTCAGGCAGGTCCAGGCCTGTCAGGAGTCACAAACAGGAAGAGAGATCAGAGTGCGAGGTGAGTAAGCAATTCCCACGAAGAAACAGCAGCACCTCTGCTTGTCAAACTGCAAATCTAGGCAAAATAGGGATATATATTTTTTGATGCCCAAGGAACAGGTTCTTTCCAGGACTATATTAGTAAATCGCTAGAAAGAAATAAACGTTTTAAAGTAATTCCTATGAACCAGGTCATGTAATATGTCCTCATTTAATTTCTGCTGCAGCCCTTGGGGAGGGTGCTATTGGCCTTGCCCAAGGTGACACAACTGGTAAGTACAGGGCTGGCAATCTGTTTTCCTGAATCCCTTTTCTGATCCACATTCTTTATCCCAACATCCCCCTCTGCCCTCCCAAGGATTTGCCTTACATCTAGTTCCCTCAGAACCTTTCTCTAGCTGACTACCCAGTTGGAAATCAACCAACCAAGAGGCAATCCTTGTAAAATCCCCTAAATTAATACAAGTGTCTTGAAAGCCAAAAAGAAATCATCCTTATCATCACTGCCAATTAGAATAAAGTTTGGCTACAAATAAAATGAAGAAAAGAAAAAACTATGACTTAACTTACAGCTCTGGTAAAATGCTCCAATATTGATGATAGACCCAGCCTTTTTTTATCTTCCTGTTCTGTCACTCACAGAGTGTGGCTCATTCACAAAGTCATCTCCTGGTCCAAATGGCTGCTGGAGCACTTGCCTTCACCTCAGAATGCCAGGCGACAGGGAGAAGAGATCAGGGAAGGACAAATGGGCTCTCCCTCCTTTAAGAAGCCTTTCTAAATTTTCTACCCATCAACTTCAACTCACATTATCATCAGAAATACTCACATGCTCACACCTAGCTACAAGAGAGCCTGGAAAATGTTGTCTACACTGAACACACTGTCACCCTCTCTTACACTGGGACTGTTTTCCTAAGGGAATAGACAAAATAAAGAGAGTGGGTAGCAAACATCCACCTCTGTCACAATGGCCATCACCCCCCTCCACCGCCATCATCACCACTTCTTACTCAGGACTTTCTATGCTTCACACCTTTGTTCAGTTGATCCCACAATAACCCTACAAAGGGAACCATGACCCAATTTTACAGGTTGGAAAATAGGATGTGTTAGTTCATTTGTGTTGCCATAAAGGAATACCTGAGAATAGGTAATCTATGAAGAAAAGAGGTTTAAGTGGCTCATGATTCTGCAGGTGGTACAAAAAGCTAGCACTGACATCTGCTTCTGGTGAGGCCTCAGGAAACTTACAATCATGGCAGAAGGCAAAGTGGGGGCCTGTGTTTCACATGGTGAGAGTGGAAGCAAGAGAGATTCCAGGCTCTTTTAAATAACCAGCTCTCACATGAACTCAGAGAGCGAGAACCCACTCATTACCACAGGGAGAACACCAAGCCTTTCGTGAGGGGTCCACCCTGATAACCCAAACACCTCCCACCAGGCCCCATCTCCAACATTGGGTATCACCTTTCAACATGAGATTTGGAGGGAACAAACATCCAAGCCATATCACCAGGTTTCACAGAGGCTAAGTAACTTACCCAAGTTCACAGAACTGAGACGTGAGCCTGGAAGATATATCTATTATTAATATTTGTCCTGACTTCAAACTCCATGAAGTGCCCATTTGACATAAATGTCTAATGTGATATAAGTTAATTAAGAAGAACTTTGCTTTTTAAGTAGAGGGTAACTGTCTACCCAAATATCACATCATGAATCTCTCTGTCTGGTTCCAAAGCCCGGGATTCTAACTACTGCACTACATTTTCACCCTCCAATGGTTATTTTATGTACTGAACAGTGATAGAGAAATTAGAGCATCAGGAAATCCTCAAATCAGCCAAGTAAGAAGCTATCTTGTATGCTTGAGCAAAAACTAACTATAGCACCCTCAGAAATCTCACCCTAAAAAAAGTTTTATCCCGATTTTACTGAGAAGAATGCCAGAAAGGCCAAGTCAGTGGCCACACACACACACACACACACCCTTAAGCCCTACCTCTCTCAATCAGGTGGCAAGTATCATTCTACTGAACAAACACCCTGTTTGGCCCTTTTTTACTTGTAGCTAAAGATTCATTTCTCTCCTTAGCTTCTTCCTATTGTGTCTTAAAACCTTTTTCACAGCTATTTTGCTTAGGAGTTTTTTTCATAACATTTATTTCAAGAGAAAGGCTGACCTGGTTATAACCTCACTCCTTCGTCTGCACATCCTCAGGCCTAATTGGATCCCAAGTTCCCAAATGGGATAAGCAGGTCAGCAGCCAAGAAAAATATAGCTTTCCAGCCGCCACAAAAAGAGGTGAACATTGTTATTAGGCCCATAAGCAAAATGTCAAATTATGGAAAGTCTTAGCCAAATAGCATTATGGCCCTAGGTAGCTTGGCCAGGAAGATCACAGAGCTGCCTACTACGGTTCTCTTAAATGTTCTACATCAGGATTATGTTAATATACTATGCCAATACTAATAGCAAATATACTGAAGATGCTATTTGTAGAACTGGACCAGACACATCATTTCCACCATTTACCAGGTACCACTTCCAGGCCTATCACTGGTCAAAACTAGCGATACAGGAAGAAGAAAGCCCAGATCCTGCCCTCAAGCAACTCGTAGTCTAGTGAGTGAGCCAGATACATGAATTTATCATTTCAGACCACAGGCTTAGAGCACTGGCATCCAATGAGTTCAGTGCTTTCAAAACTCAGAAGAGGATCATTCTCTCTGTCTCTCTCCCCCTCTCTCTCTAGGGCTATCTGAGGGGACTGCCTGGAGAAAGATGGGCCTTGACTCCTGAGGTCATCCAGAGATAGTGAGCCTCCCACAGAGAACCCAGCCCTCACTCCGGAGGCAATAATCAGGGCTTTGTCCCTGGCCCAGGAGAACATCCACCTCCACATGCATTAGTAGTTAGTGTTGACTTTTACCAAAGATTTCTTGGGGATACTGAGGAAATATTGAATCACACACTAAAGAAAAAGCACAGTTTTTAAAACCCCTAGAGATATTTCTTTGCTTTGCTCAAGTTTTTGCTCAAGTTTTTCCCAGCTACTTCACCTCTCCCAGGTTCCCCCACATTCAATCTTATCAACAACCCACATCATCAGTACCCAAACACACCCCAAATGTCCAACTCAGCAAAAACAAGTCCAAAAAGATGGCAGTATAGGAGATGCTAGCTCTCATCACCACCCCCCCCAACCAAGAAACACCCATTTGGTAAACATCCATAGATAACTCAAAATGGCAGGAGCCCTAGAGTCTAATTGAGAGGTTCTAGCACCTGATGGAGAAAAAAATTCCTAGAGTGGATGAATTAAAGAGGGTAAGAAAAACAGTCTCCCTTGATCTACTTTACCCTTTCCCCAAGGCAGCACAGACCTATGCTGAGATAGGTGTCCTGTGCCTGTGCTCTCTCTCATGAGGAAAAGTCAGAGTAAAAGGAATGGAAGACTCCCCACTTTTATTGGACACAGTCCAGAAGGACCACTTCTGTCTTGCTTCACTCAGAACAATGAGATGATAAGCACCGGTGAATCATCTGGAGACAGCTAGGAGCAGGGTGGCAGCAGACAGTAGCTGGCATGTAGTTCTCAGCAATCAGCCAAGGATCCAGCTAAGCAGCTCACTGACTCCAGAAAGAGTTTTGCCCACAAACCCTGCAGAATAAACTGCTTATAGAGCTCCCCCACCAGCCAATGTGCGCTCCCAAAACCTGGCATGCTCCCACCACGGATGGCACATCCCTG